>NW_026623193.1:0-1204857 GCF_028827665.1 Penicillium hispanicum
CTATTATATCCTTATTTATCTATTATACCTTTACTTATCTATTATACCCTTACTTATCTACTGAACCCTTATTTATCTATTATACCTTTACTTATCCACTATACCTTTAGTTATCTACTGGACCCTTATTTATCTATTATACCCTCACTTATCTATTGTACCCTTACTTATTTATTATACCTTTATTTATCTACTAGACCCTTATTTATCTATTGTATCTTTATTTATCTATTATACCTTTATTTATCTATTATACCCTTAGTTATCCACTAGACCTTTACTTATTTATATTCTTTATATTTTCTACTTAATTTTTATATATTTATATATATTATTTTAATCTATAATTAGATATATAGGTTTTTTAGGATATATACTATATATAGAGAAAGTCTAAGAAGGATATATAATTATTTAGCTATAAAAAAATAAATCTTTATTTAATACTAAATTAGATTAATATTATTCTTATATATAGGATTTTTAATCCTTTATAAGTCTACTAATATATATCCTCTTTATTTAATATTAAATATATATCTTTTTTAGGCTATCTTCTATACTAAGATAAAGTATAAAGAAATAATATTATACTTTATATATATAGGAGCGAATCCTCGTTTAATACTAAATTAGGTTAGTATTATTCTAATATATAGGATTTTTGATCCTTTATAAGTCTACTGATATATATCCTCTTTATTTAATATTAAGTATATATCTTCTTTAGGCTACCTTCTATACTAGGATAGAGTATAAGGAAATAATATTATACTTTGTGTGTATAGGAGTGAATCCTCGTTTAATACTAAATTGGGTTAGCGTGGAAAATATATAGATCTTAGATTGCACAAAATATTAGAAACTTTACACAGCTCTAGCGCCACCAATATAGCTCTATATAATATATCGTTGGATAGCCCATTTCGGGCTCTATATAGCTATGAATTTAGATTTCTAAAAATACCAATATCTATCGTCACGTATTTGTATGATTTTGCCTTCTAGAATATCTAGGGTTAAAGAGGGTAGTGTTATTAAATACTATATTGGGTTAGTTATAGGCCTATTCTGCCAGCTACTATAGCACTAAGCAAGGCATCTTTGACTATTAATATCTACACTAAACTATATGCTACTCACTAATGGAGAGTGTATTTTTGTAGAGCTGGCTAAGCCCTACGGGATAGTACTTTTTATGATGAAAAAGAGCAATATTAGATAGTGGTCCGTTTCCCGAAATTTGGCCTCTAGACGCATTAATAGTTTATCCTTTTCCTGTATGTTATGATTAGTTAAGCGTACGCCCCCTAAATTGGCAGATTGGGCGTAATAGCAACACAGATTTATGATTGATTCCTATTGGACGGATCCCCTCCCTAAACCGACATCCGACAACTCTCCCGGAATATATAATCCGCCTAGTCTGCCGCTTATTCCGGCATCTATAGATGGCTATATAAGACTACAGCGAATACTCCTCTGCTGGCATGCTCCAAATTAATTAACTACCCTCTTCCTGCTTGTTAAACTCGTCTACTCATCGAACCCCCCTAACACCACTCCCACCCATTATGGCACCTAAGAATGTGCTCGTAACTGGCGCCAATGGCTATATCGGTAACGCCGTCGCGCGAGCTTTCGCTCGAGCCGGCTGGATCACCTACGGATTAGTCCGTTCCGAGCGGGCGGCAACTTCGCTAGCTGCGGAAGAGATCCTACCAGTCATCGGTGGCATTGACGATGTCGCCTCGCATGAGAGCATCCGTCAGAACCTCCCACCAACGTTGCATGCGATTGTTTCCACCACCGAGAACATCATGGATTATGTCTCACATTATGATAACACGATCAAGCTGCTACGCTGCTTGGCTATCTCAAGCACGGTACACGGTGTCCGCCCGGTTGTTATCTTCTCCTCGGGGTGCAAGGACTACGGCGTTGGCCCGCACTATGACGGGGAGCCGGGCCTGGCGCCTCACACCGAAGAAAGCCCTCTTAATGCACCCTTGCTTCTTGCGAATCGAGCCAATTACTCGAAGAAGATTCTGGACCATAAGGATGTTTTATCGCCCGTCCTGGTGCGTCCGACCAACGTTTTTGGCCGATCCGCCAGCTACTACCGGGGTTTTTTCGAGGTCGCTGGTCGTACCTCTGAATCAAACCAGCCCCTAATCCTTCCTGTTCCTCCGAATTCCATCTGCCATGCCCTTCACGTTGATGACTGTGGCGACGCTTATGTCGCGATCGCGGGTCATCCCCGCCGAGAGGACGTCGAGGGACAAGTCTTCAACATCTCTGCACGCCGGTACGAGACGGTCGATGAAATCGGGAAAGCTCTGCTGGCCGAATACGACATCCTGGCTGGGCTGAAGTATGTGCACCCGGAGCAACTGTCCCTGCAGGAGAATCCGTGGCCCGCTGCTTTGATTGATTTCCCTCAGTGGACGGGCTCTGAGAAACTGCGCCAGGTCACGGGCTGGCGGGACGTTCGGCCCTTGTTTTCAGAGGCTGTGCATGTCTACCGACTGGCCTATGAGGCGGCTGTGGCTGCTCGGCATGAGAATATCGAGAAGATGAAGGAAAGAGAGAAGTTCTTTAGACCATACTTCGAAGATTAGAGGGGCCGAGAAATCGCTAAGAGTGAGGTTGCATTTTGATGAGATCAAGAGTCTCTGGAGAAGCCAGGGCAGAGAGTGAGAGAAAGAAGAAGCCCTACTGACTACTTAATGAGGCAGGAGGGAGAAGCGAAACTTGATGTTAAGCTATCTCAGAAAGCAAAGCTATAGAAGAAAAGAAAGCAAAAGCGGGTAGAAGTTTGAATGCAACCTTGGAAGCCTGGTGCTTTGTCATCTGCTATGCCCCAGCCCTCCCTGTACTTATAAATAACTCTTTCTCAATAAGTTCTTGTTAACTATATTTTCTTTCTCTTTCATTCCTTGTTACACTTAACCATATTTCATCCTAATTTTCTTAAAGATGGAAAGCTTATGAATGCTGAGAATATCATCTCATACCAATTCACTGACCAGCTTTAACTTCAATAAGCATTACAGCTAGCCGATAGTATCCCTCAGGATGGGAACAAGTATCTCGCCCTCTTAGGTGATACTGTCATCAACTTGGTTCTTGTCAAGGAGAGCTTTTGTCGGCATACGACCTGTGGTGAGTGATAACATCTTACCATATATAAAGACATGACCTTGGTTAAATTTCTGTCTCTTTTTAGGTCAGATTAACAGTATTATATCAGAGAAGTCATCTAACATGTATCTTGCACAGCGAGGCTTCTCCACAGGTCTGGCAGAATATATCTATAACAATCAATCCCAAGGGAACATAATCTACGTAGGCCCTATAGCTTTTACTATGGAGGCTATTATTGGAGCTATCTTCAATGATAGTGGAGACAACATTACAGCTACCAACGGCGTTATGGAGGCATTGAACATTTCTTAGCCCAAGTGATTTCTCCGTCATAGGTAATATATCTTTCACCTCTTTTTAAAAAACAGTCAAGTTTGGCGACTGTTCTAGTTAATAGGACTCTAGTTACCTCTTGTAAGGGCCTACAGATACTTCTCTGCTAGGGCTAGTCGATGGGACTACAAAGATGTGGAAATTGCATTTCAAAGCACAATAATGTGTAATTAACCCACTTCAAAATGAATTTTCGCGCTTTATAGTGCCGCCTACTTATGCTGACCAAGCAGCTTCTATATGCCCTTACAAGGATGAAGTAGGCTTCTTTAGGCTACAACACCACTTCTAATGGTCTTTGACTTAGATTAGACCAACAAAGATGGCCATTGACTGATATAAACCTAGGCTGTTATTACTATATCAACTTAGTAACCTGGCAAAGTATATCTTCATCAACTGAAGACACACTCTCCTTAGATAGTTATATGATATTATTATTATTGATCTGGTCTCAAAATATTATAACTAGTCGCGGCTCTTAAACGATTTAGATTTATAGAAACAGTAATAATACTCATAGATATAATAATTAAAATAATTAATTAATACTAGGAAAAAGGGTATTTTACTTACTAAATAACGTTTATTTATAAAAGAAATAAATAAACTCTATATTACTAAGAAATAAGATTACTATAATTTACTTTAGCTTATTACAGATATATTAATAAATACTAAGCTAATAGAATAATCTCCTAATATAGTCTAATATATTAGAGATAGGGTTTTAAGAAATAAAGAGAGAGAGATTAAAGATAAAACTAATTTTAAATATCATAATATAATTATTTTAATAAGAAATTTAATAATTAAGAAATATTCTAAAGATATATAAGATATAATATATAAACAATTTTAAATTATTAAAATAGATAATATTATATTTATAAAGCAATATACTAAAGATTTCTTAAGAATATAATAATCAATTTTTTCTTTTAGATTTCTATATATTCAGTAAACACCAGATATCTAAGCTATAAGGCTATAAGGCCTTTTACTAGGATATAATGTAAATAGTATCATTACTCTATAGGGCTCTTCCCCTTTTCCACTTTTTTTTAGTGTGACCTGTTCCTACTTTTTTATCACAATTCAGGTCTTGAATATATACTCTTCGGTTCTTTATAGTTCATCTAGTCTTTAATGTCTCTTATCCAAGCTAGCACTAAATACTCTAAGGCTATAAGGCACTAAATTAGTTGTTACTCTATAATCTTCACACTCTATCATTATAAATCTATTCATATCCAGATTCAATATCCAGTGATAGGGAAGAAATCTCCTAGTGAACTAGTCACTTATCAGCTGCTGGTTTTCTAGCCTGAAATAAAAGGCAGAAAAACGTGATAACTAAAAAGATAATCACCAATTAAACCAATAATAATTGATTACATCACTATACAATTTTACTTCTCTACTATCCTTATCCCCCTTTCTCCCTTCTCTTATTCAGAAAAAGTTACTTTAAGCCCTTCCCTTCAATATACCACTTCTCTGTTACACGTTATACATTTCAATAATAGATATCTAATACTAATTTCCTAATATCCACTAAATCTAGGGCAGAGGCATCTCTTTTATTTACAAGGTCCACCATTATATTGTTATCAAAGTCCTAAAGTCTAGAGAATTTGAGAGGGAATAATTTCAGAAAGAGTTTAAGATATACTAAGTATTCTTACAAAATTCACCTTATTTCTCTATTATATAGTATTTTCTCTTTTCTAGTAATAGTATCTTCCTAGAGTATATAAGAGGTATAAATATAGTCCTAAGGTTATAGACTTACTATAAAATATAGAGTTTCTAATATTAGACAGCAATCCTCTAATTAACAATATTATTAATAAATATTAGTATAATAAATATATCATAGTTTTAGAATTAGCTATATATATAAAGTCACTTTTAAATAAAAGAACTGATACAATAGAAAGAAATAGAAGCAGAGAGAAAGAAAGTAGTGAAGTAAAATTCTTATCAAAATAATGACTAAATAATAGTGTACAGTCTAGTATATAGTTTATTAAATATTTTATAACCTTAAAGTATAATATAGGTTGTTATTATATAATATATACTATAAGGTAATAATCACTAAATAAGATAGTATTAATAATTATAATAATGTAGATAAAAGTTACTTTAAAGAGGAATTTATTTTAAAAAAGGAATTCTATTAGGACCTAGAGAAATATAGACTTCTTTATATACTTTCTTCAGACGAGCCTAAGTATATTAGATTTACTTTTAATTAGTATAGATACAGTATTTAGTCAGTAACCTTTATCATACCTATAGTATTTTTAATTATCTAAACGCCTTTCTTAAATATACCTTAAAGTTAGTTCATATTTACTTAAATAGAAAAAGAGGTAAGATAGACCCTATCTACTTATCTCTATAGTAAACTAACAATAAATCAGTTGTGAAAAGAAGTTTAAAGCAGAGGAGTTTAGTATATAATAACAGGTTTATATAGCCTTTAACTCATTAGTTAAAGAAGTTTTTTATTATCTTATTTAAAAAGTTCTCTAGCAATGGAGCTATTTTAATAGGTAATATCCCCCTTAATATATAAATAGTTTTAGTACAGTCATATAGCAGACAATTCAGTAATAATGCTAAAATAGAAGAGTACTATTTTCCTTTTAGCCTATAATATAATATTATACCTACTAACTACATCAAACAACGTAGTCAGACCACAAGCTTATAGGTATTAGTTTATAGTATTCTCCTAAAAGCACTAATTATTATCTTTCTAGGAGTGCAGTTTATCAAACAGTTAAATTATTATATCTATATAACATTCTAAAGAGATAATCTTATTTCCTTAGGTATTACTAATATAGAAGCTATAAAAACTCAAATTTAAGAGATTAAGCAGATAAATAGTAATTAACTACACATCTAGCTCAAGGTAGACTATATTATTACTTACTCAGTAAATCTATATCAACACTCTTACTATTTACTATTTATAATCTAGGATATCAGCTATATACCTCTTAGTAAGCAGCTATAGCTATATATTTAATCTTTCTACTCTAATCTTGCCCTAGAATTCCTATTCCTCAGTCTTTAAACCTTATACTATAATAGATCTAGAGAGAATTCTTTGTCCTCTTTAGAAAATACTTCATAATCCAACTCTATAGAAGGCAGTGGCTTTCCTTTTGAGATTAAATATATATCTTCTTTAGGCTCCCTAGTATACCTAATTAGAGTATAAAATAATAATATTATATTTTATATATATAGGAGCAGATCCTTATTAAATACTATATTAGGTTAGCATGGAAAATATATAGATATAGTATTCTATAAAATGTTAGAATCTTTATATAGCTATAGCGCCACTAATATAGCTCTATATAATATATATGATATATGGTTGGATAGCCTATTTCGAGCTCTATATATCTATGAATTTATACTTCTGAAAATAGCCATATCTCTAGTCATGTATTTGTATGATTTTGCCTTGTAGAAGGGACTGTGGGTACCAAGAGAAGTATCACCTTTAAGGCAGCAGGGCTAACACAGCAGTGGACGATTGGCCGGTGCGTGACACCTATCTTTTGCGACAGGGCGTGATCGGCATACATATACGCCTGTGGAGTCTACGTAGGAGAGCTGGTAAGACTGGGCGTTAGGCGTCCCTTTCCGTTAGTAGAACGGATCCTCCTAAACTCTCTATAGCGGCCCGGGGCTACCAAGTCGTCAGGTTCGCTACGCCTTCGGTAATACTGAAAGGGGCCGGGGATCATCTACTAACCTAGCTTCAGGCGTCCAGTCACGGATTGGGACTTTCCGTGCTCTCTATCAGGCCGCCTATCTCAGGGGCAAGTGAATGGTCCATGGGTTATATAAGTTCACTGTGCATGTTACTGTCCCTGCTCTGTATATGTCGTTACACAGCACTTCCATTGAAGAAATTACGTCATTCCCCTTATTGTGACTGGCGTTTATTCCATACACTATGGTGGCGACAAATTGCTTTTGGTTGCAACTATGCTTTCTCTTTATTTATTTCGTTCTTAGTTATTGCACTCCCATCGAACATTTTGACCCTCAGTGAGCAACCTATGTGACAAGCTTTTCCAACTCGGAACTTTTATTCTAATGTAGGTGACTGAAATAGCAGAATCCAACGCCGCCGACTTACAATTCACCATAACTTCGAGGACTTTCCTCCTAGTCCTCTCCGGGATAGGCTACTAGATGCCACTGACCTTGTGCCACTAATTGCTGCATACGTTCTTTCTGCGCCTCAGGCTACTTTTAATTACGTCTTCGATAAGTACTTCTTGCCACAGCATTATAATGCCGTGACAGCAATTTTGCAGAACCTCCAAAATGAGCAGAAGTGGGAGAACATTTTGATCTCTGGAACGGATGATTACAACCTATGTATTGATGGCAGAAAAGGCTACGTTGCGAATGTTATACAGGATGGCTGTTTTCTCGAAAGCTTCTTGCACATCTGCCATACCGGAAACGCAAATGGATACGAGTATCCCAGCATCAGGGATCTGCGGTGCAGCATGCTCGGTTCCGACCTGAGGGTGTCGTACAGGATGCTCACTTTTGAAGGATGGGTGGTGTTGCATGAATTCATGTAAGTTCGGATCTATCGAGTTGAGCGCTTCATACCCTAATCCAATGAATTAGGCATATGAATGAAATCACTGCAGCCGAGGTCGCACCGTTTAATCCACCCAAAGGATTCGTCGAGGATGTTATCTATGGCCAAAAATCTGTTAGGAACCTTCGCAACGGCCCAGATGCTTACAAAGCCATCTATAATGCCGATAGTCTAGCGCTCTTTGTTGTGGTGAGTGGATACCTAGATCGAAAACTCCTATCTTTTTCATGCTTAAATTCTAATTCTTCTAACTCCAAAAATAGGAGCTGTATTTCACCAAATTGTGCAAGCCGTATTTACAACAGCATGGCCTGGTATATTTTCGAGACCCGGTCGATGATTCCCAGCAAGCTTTTCACCCTCCAGGGACGCCATAAGAACCCAAGCACATGGACATAGACAAAAAGCAGCTCCCTTGGGGAGGAGTACAACAACGATGGAGTTGGCGTTGTGGCTTCGCCAAGAGATTTGCAGATAGTATTATAATGTCGAGCTCTAAAAAAAGTACTTTTCAGAATGAAAAGAGCAATATTAGAGGGTGGTCTGTTTCCCGACATTTGGCCTCTAGCTCATCCAGTGCTCTTTTGCACAAGCCAGCAGAAATTGAAGCAGAAATAATGGCAGCAGTTGCACTAAATCTAACCAGGAATTATCAAGATACCGGCAAAAGGTATACTCACCATAGTTAACTAATACAGTCACGATGATGTAACCGATCTCAATAACCAAAACTCTTTAAAAACAGTCATCAACCCAGAAACTTCCTTTTCCATTGATTACTCAGAATTTATATCAGTTATTAGGGAGCTCAATATTACAACCCCGGCCCTCACAGGGACCACACACATGGTCTCTATGGTCCTGTGTACCACATACACCCATGGTCTATATGGGCCGCCATACTGCGTAGGGATTTATACCCCTGCACACACACAGATAGTATGCCAGCGATTAATTTACACTCAGAATCGAGTTACTGGTTTCTTCACTCTAATCCTTTTATCATCTTATTGGACCACCTTACAGCGCTAGTCCTAACACTTAAAATATCGAACGATCTGAGGGATAAGTAAGGGTAATCTGAGGGCAATCTAAGGGCAGGAGAGGCAGCAGGAGAGCTGCGGCAGCAAGGGTGCCATCAATGACGCGGTGCTGGTGATGCTGGATGGAATGGTGCGACTGTAGGGACCTAGTGGGCAGCAGGCGGTCAACTCTCTTTTTGCCATTTCCTTTGTCGATTCGATTCTGCCATGCTTTACCGCATGGAATGGGCTGGTTAACCACTTCCACACCGTGGGCAGGCCTACAGCACTCCTGCATAGCAGCATGTATCAAAGCGAGCTACAACAGGAATAAGAATTCATCATCATCATCATCATGTCGAACGATTCTTATCCTACCGAAAATGATCGGCGTGGCTTCACTAGCCCCCCTAAGTTCCTGGAGAATCTACCTTCATCAATTAGAAGGTATTCATATGAAGGGATACAACAGCTTCTTCAGATCAGAGACCTCGAGTTTGACCGACTTCAACGTTCAATGTGTCATCTTCGCTCAGGCTATTCACAACCCTGCTCAGACGACAGCGCCACAGAATACATACTCTTCGACATTGACCCTTCGGCTCTCGAACGCGATTTTCTTGATCCGGACGTGGACACTATTCCATTCATTTGCTCCTCTTACGACCTCACAAAGGGTCTTCTCTTAGTCAAGATGCCCACCCAAGAGCATTCCCAAGCAACTCATGCCTTTGACAGTGCGATTTCTGAAGCTCTACGACCTATGCATCTCGATAAAGCCGTCCAGACATTCTCAAAGGCAAATATCAGAATTGGTGACCGCGGTAAGGAGGGAGACCACGGATGGGGTCCTTTAAGGCCACCACCTGGTTATCTCCGAAAGCCCGCTGTCACTCTAGAGGTTGCAGTATCCGAAACCCCAGCAAAGATAAAACAGGATGTGGACTTTTGGCTTGATCCAAATCGAGGAAATGCTAATATAGCGATCACGCTAAGGGTCAACCGGAAAAAGCCATTGATCACAATAGAGAAGTGGGAATGGCAGAGCCAGCAATCTCAGAGAACGCAGCATATCATTATTGCGGAGGACCGAAATGGAGAAAACATTACAGTTTCGTCGTCTCCACTTATTATCCCGTTTCATCTATTATTTCGACGAAAACCATCATGCCCGGCTGAAACCGATCTTTGTATTGGAGACCAACAGTTAAAGGGCGTTGCTGAATGGGTTTGGGCGGTCCAGGAGTTCTGAAATCGAGGCAAAAGAGAGAGGGAAAAAGGGACGTTTTTGATGGGTAGCTTAGCCACTAACTAGATATATCTCCACGCTTAAAACTGCGAACAATTTGATTTTCTCTATTGGGTTATAAAAGGAGTCTATTTGCGGCACCTTGGGGATTTATATAAGTCCGTCACGTGATTGACAACGGGTCCTGGCCCATTACATATTTAGCTGAAAAGAAGAAAGAAAATAGAGAAAAGCCTGAAAAGGAAATCAGAAATAAAGAGACTGAGTATACTAGAGGGAGAAGGAAAGAGGATCTTCTATCCTCTAAGCTATCTACATGGCACCAGAAGGGCCCAAATCCTCAGGCATCCGCTATAAAAAGGGATAAGCTATCCCTAAATAGCTCTAAATATACAAGTCAATAGCGTATCATCTTAGATAGGACAATCCAGGCTTATAACTATTGGTTCAGGAGAGGATCCGACCAGTTGGAATCAAGAAGTCTGTATTGCTATCCCGCCCATGCTAACATAGGGGACGTACGCTTAACTAACCACAATATACTGGAGTAAATAGATGAACTAGTAATACAAGTCTTCATACACTCATTCCGACGAGTATCATTCCTTACAAAAGTTCAGCAAAATAAGGGCCTAATGCACCCTATGAGATTCCTGAGACAGGTACCAATCTAGAGATCCCAGACAACAGACGGAATTTCTCCATCCAGCTTCTTTTCCGCGAGGAGGGTTCCGGGAGCCCCAGCATGTTTGTCCCACCGAGTCACGGCAACACTTTGGTCGCTTTCCAAGGCCACCGCAACCATAGTCCGGGTAGGTGTGATGCTGAAGTGGCGAGGGGAAGAGCCATAGGCTGGATACAACCTAAGGAAGGACACCTTCTCGGCCTTCTTTCCACTAGGGTCAGCGCAGCGGAACACGGCGAAAGAGTCGTTCTTTGGGCCAAATGTGTTGTCAAGGCGATTAGATACAATGATATGGCTGTTGTCAGGCTTTGGGGCAAGGTCATATTAGCTCTTTAGATGATATCTTGGGAGGCAACACTGGAGACTTACCGAGATTGCAATTTCTGCGGCCTTAGAACCAGCGGGAGAGGATTCCTCGCCATATGTGCTTCCCTCGTAGACTTTATGGAAGGAAATTCCGTTGATTGAATATGTGACCCGGAAACCACTCAGCTCGTTGCTCAACTCATGCACGAGGTAAAAGTAGACATCTGAAGATGTGCTGCTAGATCCGCGAGGGGTCCAAAACATGCCATGTCTCGGACCAGAGCCTGGGCTTGCAACCAGTGGCTCGATCGGTTCAAGAATACCTGTCGATGCATCGACACGGAAGACACGGACGATATCGGCTCCAAGGTCGGGTACAAGGGCGAATCGTCCGGTTGGATCAACAACTACTCCATGGGGATGGGGAGCATCTTGGCGAGCAATAACCGGACCAGGAGCGGCCATCTGGTATGTGAAGGTTTGTTCATGCTTGAAAATTCCCAAGACAGGGTCCACGGAATACGTCGTGACAGAGGACCCTGAGCTAGAATACCAGAGCAAAGTCAGCAGCTCGTACCATAATACGTGCGACTATGCTGTAGGGATTCGATCGAAGCTTACTAGTGCGCCACAGCAAGGAACTTGCGCCCGGAAATCCCAGGTGCCGAGTACATGGCAGACATGACAGGGCCAGCTGGGGTTTTCAGTCGTGCAAGCTTGGTGAGTGACCCATCTGGCTGAGTTTTCAGGGTGGTGATAGTGCCATTAGGAGCATCGATTCCTTCGTCGAGGCAGTACAAGACACCATTGAGACTATCCAGCATCAACCAAGATGGGCTGCTGCCGCACTCGGTTGTCTGGGAGAGGATAGATAGCTGAGTGGAATTGGAAAAGTCCAATGAGGTGACTAGGCCAGCGTATGATGCCGCATAAAGCCTTGTAGCAAGGGCAGCGTTCCCGAAAAGGGAGGCTGTAAAAAGGATAGCAAATGTCTTCATTGGAGCTTTTCTTTCTGCTCGTCTGCTTTGGTAGTTGGATGGCAAGGCTTGGGAACGAGAAGACGATGGAGGAAGTTGACACTTTTTTTCCGTCTGACAGTTTGCTTAAGAATATGGAAATGAATGAATTCCCCACCACTCCACTCGTCTTCGATGTATGATTTCCCCTGGTATTCTTATTTTTGAGGCAGTGTAAAGTTAATGGGGTCTGGATGTCTCTCATCGCGCATATGGCGCACAAGGTTCCCATAATTGAGTTGTCACTCTTGGCGCCAATGCAGTTTTGAGTTTCCGACAACATTCCTCCTTCTCGGCATCTTCTCGGCATGATTCCTCCTTCTCGGCATGCCGATAACGGACTCTACCGAATACGACGCCGATTTGTAACAAATAGAGGCCCAGATCGAGTCCCAGACAGGAGATCACCTTCGAATTACGAAGCGTTCATGGGCGAGACTTTCATCTTGGGTCTATTTTTCGGAAGTTCCTTATCAATCATGCTTTATGGTTATACGAATTACATCACTTCCAATGTTAGCGAAACTTGCCTTGGCTACTTCGATCCACGCGGCTCAGGATGAAATGGGACTTCTCTGGCTGTTTTCAGAGTCTATAGTCTACACTTTATGTACTGAAATCAGTAATCATACAGTGCATATATTACCTCATTCCCAATTCCAATTCAGATCTCAATGTACAAGCAACACGAATAATGAAGTCCAATTCTTGGGACTCTGTGCCTTGACAGCCTATACATAGGTATACACAGTACCTAGGTAGTGATCTAGTGCTGACATAAACGCCAGGAAGGTCCACTCCCTCGTATCCAAATGTAACTATATGCACACAAGGAAAGCAGAAGGATTAAATTCCACACTAGTTCACACTGGGCTGATGACTCCCGCCACTCAGAGAAGAGAATTCCTACTTTTAGTACAGGTACACCCACGAGGTTGGTTATTCCTCCCAGATAAGACACTGGTGCTTGAGAGTTTGACCGCTCCTAGGCACCTTGCCAAGATGTACAGCCAAGATTTGCAGCCAAGATGTGCAGAAGATTGTCCTGCAGATCAGCCGGTGGGTTTCATTCTTGGAAAATGAAGACTGGGAGCTTACCCCTATTGTACCATACCAAATGTTGTGTACGGGCTCGTGGAGGGCTCCTTGAGTTTGATTCCATCGTTCGAAGTTCGGTCTTCGTATGGTTCTAAAAGGGAAGGCGCAATCCTTTCGAACATATATATTCGATGCTTCCGATCGTCGCTTTGTGTACACCAACTCATTCTTTTCCCTTCCTTTCTGTGTACATTGGCCCCCGGGCTATTATTCCTCCTCATGAAGTCTACTTTTATCACTTCCATTCTCTGGTCTGTGGCTGCGGTCCAGGCCTATCCCCCGGCCGACCAGGTCGACGTCCAGGCTCACCTACTTTCCGACCCCAACAAGGTCCAGGGAAAGACCTACGACTATGTCATTGCGGGCGGTGGTCTGACTGGTCTGACCGTGGCTGCAAAGCTGTCGGAAAACCCGAAGATAAAAGTCCTCGTGATTGAGAAAGGATTCTACGAATCCAACGATGGGCCGATCATCGAGGATCCCAACGCGTATGGGGAGATCTTTGGAACTGCCGTGGACCAGAATTATCTCACGGTTTCCCTCATCAACAACCGAACTGCAGAGATCAAGGCGGGTCTCGGTCTTGGTGGCTCGACCTTGATCAACGGCGATTCCTGGACCCGTCCTGACAAGGTCCAGATCGACTCATGGGAGAAGACCTTTGGCATGAAGGGCTGGAACTGGGACAACTTGTTCGTGGACATGAAGAAAGCTGAGCGTTCGCGTCCCCCGACGGCCGCCCAGATTGAAGCCGGTCACTTCTACGAGCCTGCCTGCCATGGAACAAACGGAACCGTTCATGCCGGTCCTCGCGACAACGGCGAGCCGTGGTCCCCACTGGTGCGAGCTCTCATGAATACCGTCTCTGCCTTCGGTGTCCCCATCCAGAAGGACTTCCACTGTGGTCACCCCCGTGGTGTCTCGATGATCCAGAACAACCTGCACGAGAACCAGATCCGGGCTGACGCCGCCCGCGAATGGCTTCTTCCCAACTACGAGCGCCCCAATCTGCAGATCCTGACAGGCCAGAAAGTCGGCAAGGTTCTGTTCAACCAGACTGCCTCTGGCCCTAAGGCTGTCGGGGTGAACTTCGGTACCAACAAAGCTGTTAACTTCAATGTCTACGCCAAGCAGGAAGTTTTGTTGGCCGCCGGATCTGCCATTTCTCCCTTGATCCTCGAGTACTCCGGTATTGGTATCAAGTCCGTCCTTGACAAGGCCGGCGTCAAGCAGATCCTCGAACTCCCGGTTGGTCTCAACATGCAAGACCAGACCACTACCACTGTTCGCTCGCGCGCCAACAACGCACCTGGACAAGGCCAAGCCGCCTACTTCGCCAATTTTACTGAGGTTCTCGGCGACCACGCTGCCCAAGGTATTGAGTTGCTAAACACCAAGCTTGACCAGTGGGCCGAGGAGACCGTTGCCCGTGGTGGTTTCCACAACGTGACTGCCCTGAAGATCCAGTACGAGAACTACCGCAACTGGCTCCTTGATGAGGACGTTGCCTTTGCCGAGCTTTTCTTCGACACTGAGGGCAAGATCAACTTCGATATCTGGGACCTTATCCCCTTCACTCGCGGTTCCGTCCACATTCTCAGCAGTGATCCTTACCTCTGGCAATACGCAAATGACCCCAAGTTCTTCATGAACGAGCTTGATCTTCTCGGTCAGGCCGCTGCCACCAAGCTAGGTCGTGAGCTCTCCAGTGCCGGTGAGATGAAGAAGTACTACGCTGGCGAGACCATTCCTGGCGACAACCTGCCCCAAGATGCCACTGTTGAGGAGTGGAAGGACTACGTGCTGATGAACTTTCGCCCTAACTGGCACGCCGTCAGCACCTGCTCCATGATGGCCCGTGAACTTGGTGGTGTCGTCGACGCTACTGCCAAGGTCTATGATACCCAGGGTCTCCGTGTCATTGACGGCTCCATCCCTCCTACTCAGGTCTCCTCGCACGTCATGACCATTTTCTACGGTATGGCCTTGCGGATTGCCGAGTCTGTCCTTGAGGACTACGCCAAGAAGGCCTAGTTGGGCTATTTTGCGTGGACTATCATTTGGGAAGAGAGATTTGGTCGATCACCCCATTAGTCGGAATTCCCTTCCCCCTTTTGGATTTGCGAGAGCACTCAAGAATTTCCCGACTTTGGTCGACGGCCCATTCCTTGCACCCGTTTATTTTTACTTTGTTTTGTTATTCATTTTCATGTGTATACATGTTTGTACTAGACCGATGTTCCTGTGTGGGTTCCTTGACTGACCTACCACATATGAGCTCGATTACTCCCTAGTAGATAGTCTCCGTCATCATCATCATCATTCATGCTATCACACTCTTAATCTTTCTCTTTGTAGAACGGATAGGTTCAAGACTTCTCTGCGGCAGTGAATAAGATTTCTAACTGGAGGGTGGAGTGGAAAGTTACTCGCTATAAATAGACAGCTTCATTTCATACTGGGAGGCCTACCAGTAGCATATGAGTTATCATAGGGTCGCTTATTATGATTATAATATTTGGTCTTCCAGGGTTCCCTTTGGAGCCAGCTAGCTACAGATAATTAGGATTACCTAGGTGTTTAAACGTTCAATCAAGGCTAGGTGAGGAGTCGGAAGAACGAGGACCAAGAAATGGAATCGGCTCGGGGTTGGAGGATGGGTCTAATGGCTTCGACTTGATGATCCAATTCTCAGAACGTGCAACAATTTTGCCTAGGATAGAACATAGCCGTAGCCCCCCATAAGATAGTGATAAGAAGATTCATGGTAGGAGAATATCAGATGCACTTTCCCTTGCTTTTTTTATTTTAGGGAGAGAACTTATGGGAGTTCTAGGCTGGATACTGACTGGGAAAAAAAAGGAAATGAAAAGAAATTAAACAGAGGAATATAGAGTATAAGGGGCTACAGATCACCTAATAATACAAATCAGCTGGAATCCGAAACAGACTCTAGCAATAGACAAAGACATCCATGGATTCCAATGTACTACAAGGTTTCCTAGGGGCCGTCTCCTTCCCTCCGTCCAAAACTTCACTATCATTACTCGTTCTGGTAGTATCTATCTATTTAAGTTAAGTCTCTTTCCCTCCACATAATATGACTCGCTCCATAGCCGGGATCAAGTTTCAGTTGATATTTGAATTGACAGCGCGGGCGGTGCTATCCTTTTATATATTTTCTTCATTTATTGTACCCCTATCATATATCATTTGGTCTGGTTTTGGACATACAAACTAAATGTGAACGCCCTTTCCCACTCTCCACGCAGCAGCTGGCCTGTAACTCTCTTATATAGCAGCATTTATTACAGCGGGATATAGTTAATAGGACAGGAATTCAGCATTATTATAATTCCATGTATTTACCGAAGGATTTAGACAGAATGCAGCTAAAGAAGGTGGGGGCTGTATATGTCCCGTTGATATCTGTAGTCGATATTCCTCTCTTCTCTTTCATAACACATTTCAACTGAGCTTCTTTGCTTTAGACTTTGACCTTGATCGTAGATAATAGGCTCTGCTTATCTTTAGCTTTCGCTCCTATCAATGATATAATCTTTAGGTACTTCCGAGTCCTGAAATTTGGTATATGGTAAGTAATATATCTTTTAGACTATTCAGTATGGTCTCCGCCATTTTTTTTATAGAGGTTGTAGACTATACCTGGAACTCCTATACTAGCTACTTATCCTGCTATTCATTTGCCAGCCCCGCCCTCATTTGTGATGGAAATATCATGTTTCTTTGCTGCCTGTCATGTCTGTAATCCACAGCAGTTCATTTCCTTTGCCAAAGGCCAGCCCGCAAACATCATCATCAATGGTTGTTATGCTGCCGCCAAAGCGGGCCACGCGAATATTGTCAGCTCCTGCCTAAAACATGGGGCTAAGATCGACGATATCCTTCTGACTGCGGCTGCAGAGAGCAAAGGTATTGAGGTTTTTCAAGTCTTACCAGAACACGGATGGAAGTCCAATCATCTAGGCATCTGGGGACAACCGATTCTACCGTACGTGTCCAACTGCCATCACCCAGTCTCAAGCTAATCGAATCTTCGCAGACTCGTCGTGGAGAATCAGAACCTTCTATTGTGCCTCCTGGACCAAGGTGCAGACCCTGAACAACAAGCCATCAATACTTCCGCCCCATTAATGAATCGGACCTTCGCTGGGGCGGCAGTCGACGCTGCTTCAGCATGTGGGAGCGTTGCCGCCGTCGATCTCCTCATTGAAAAGGGCGCAAACCCGGCGAAGCGCTTAATCCGCGGTTTTAAATAATTAAGTGATTTAAACACACGTAAAGATACTGGATAATGCTGGCTAGTGCTGCTCGCTGGCCAGTGATGCTCTATGCTGACGAGTGCTGGCTATTCTGTTTATCCTAGTTCTGTAAAGGGTAAGGTGGAGGCATGCAGCTATAGTCAGAAAGGGTAAGGTGAGTGGGCTGCTGTGGGGGCCAGTAGGCCAGTGAGACGCGTCGTATGGGGCTGACCGCTGAGCTGTTAAGCTAATTAGCAGGGCCGCATGTGACAGGCAGAAAAGCTAAATGCATCGCCCTATATCTGGCCAATCAGGGGACGGGAACCTTTTTAGCCCGAAAATTAGACGTATCTAGCACTTTTCCAGAGATATAGTATGCTTCGCTTCGCTCCGCAATGATATATAGATACTGCAAGAGCTTCTCACCCATAGGTATAGTTTTCCACTTCACTCATCCTTTGCAGTATAAACTGCACCATAGCCTTTAAGGAACTGAGCCGTGTTTGTATTTTCTGCTAGTATAGCATGGTGAAGCAGTCTACCCCTAGAGCCGGGCCTCTGTCTTCCCACTTATCTATATCAAGTCCAAGCTCTAATAGATAAGTTAGCATTGGAATAAGATCCCCATCTGCCCCTCGATATGCTTCCTGCTGCTGTATGGAGCGAATGCGCATTCGCTCCGCATACATTCTACGGTGCATCCCCCCTACGGCTGGGGGTCCGGGGGGCGCCGTTAGCCCCCTGGTAAATGGTGATTATTGGGAGAGACTATAAGTCGATCTACTCCGGTGTTACAACACAGGAATTAGTTACCATGAATAGTGACTTCGAAAAAGGTTGAAAGATCGAACACTGAGATACACTATTATCTCGTTTGGTATTACTGTTATAAGTAAGAATATTCCAAGGCTCCGAAACATATGGTACTGACGGCGATGGCAGCCTTAGGCAGCCAGCTCCCACGTGCGCAGCATGTCAATAGCTTCGTCTCTTAGCTCTCTTTTCCTTCCCTCCTCTCCTCAGTGCAGTTTTTCCTTCGATCTCTTCGTCTATCGCGTAGATTCGTCGATTTCTTCTGTTTTCTTCTGATCTGACAGTCTCGTGCACTCGCCAGGTCATATCAACGTCATCAGGTACTGATGATAACGTCGGTCTCGATCTAGTGCAAGATGAGACAGTACAGGCTGAGAAAGAAGAAGACAAGGTCATTTAATACAAGCCCTGAAGAAACAGGCAGAAGTAGCAGAAACGAAGTATACTGGGAGAGAGGGGAAGGGCTTAGCAGCTTAGGTGCCTGGCTACTCAGGCATCACCATCAGGTACTATATAGTCATCTCTCTCTGCTTTGGAAAGATAGTGACTAGGCCAAAAAATACAAAATAAGCCTATAAGAACAGTACCAGTTGTCTTGTTCAGCAGACTTCCCACCAGAAAGAGAACGCTCCGAGTCCTATGTGCGTGGTGGGCCTCTGTTATCCCTATTTAGAGTTATATAAGAGTAGGCTATTGTTGATATGGTAGAGAGTGGTAGCGGGGGCCTTGGGTATAAGGCTACCCATCCATGTATAATGTAGATAGCTTCTGTTAGGACGAGGACTGGTCCACCCTAGCCTAACGATGCGCGCTACTTATATCGGTCCCAGGCATGCTAGCATATAGCCTTCTAGCATATTTGGTCTTTTGGCTTGTTTGGTTAGTGCGCCCGGGCACGTGCCTAACAGCTTCGGTCTGTAGGCTTCATCTTCTACTTCTTCCTCTTCCCCATGGACTCATTATCTCCGCCCCTGCTCTGGTGCTCTTCCCAGTGTCGATCCCTTCATTTCTCTTTCTCGGCTCCACGAGTTGTCTTTAGATTCAAGAGACTACAGTTCGCCCGGATATTATCAGAAATCTACTTAGCATGTAGTAACCAGACCAAATTCCTACCAAAAGACTGAGATTTGAGCTTGGTATCCAGGTATCAATAACTCTGTTGATAAGATACATAGAGAAGACGCTGAAACGATACAAATGCGGAGAAACTGCAAAAATCATGGCGCTGCATGCTTATATGTACAAAATATGCTGATCTCGCGTCCGCTATCTATCATAATAATAACTACAACGTGACGTCGACATCATTCCTGACAGGTATATGTACTCCCAGGCAACCCCGTTACTTGCCAGCATCAACCAGGAGTGAAACGGGCCACCACAGACGCTTAGTCAAGCCATCACCTGCTTCTATTTCTATAGAGGTAGAGTTGCTCACGACGGAGATGCACAGGTGAAGACACCACGCACAGAGCCTGTCTTGTAATTGTTGATCTAAAGAAAGGTTAGTCGTTGCACAGCGACCCATCCCGGAGCCAACTTACAATATCATCAATACTGGAATAGGTTCCGGCGACCAGGATCAACAAGCCAATGATCAGAATGAAGAGGTTGATAATGCCCAGCATGATGTTCTTTGGCTCGGACCAGCTGCCCTTGCGAATGAGCAGGAACCACATCAAGGCGGGGAAATAGAAAGTAAAGCCAGAGATGAAGAGCGCTGATGAAATAGACAGCAGGTCATCGAAGAACGGAATCACCTCCGCGATGATAAAGGCCACAACCGTGGCCGCGGCGATGATACCGAGCCAGGTAAGCCAGCCCATCTTGGTGTTGATGAATCGGATCGTCGAGTTTGCGAAGATACGACCGTGAATCAGACGACCAAAGACGACGGTATTGATAGACCCACTGATAAAAATGACCGGGAGGGCAATCCCGTAGGCGACGCGGCTCAGCAGGTTACCAGCCGAGGTTAGCGCTGGACTCGACACGTCTTGGCCGACAAATGCGTAGATGAGCGCTCCGGTAAGGGTGTAAATAATAATCTCTGTGATACCGAGCACCCAGATCGACTTGACAAAATCCCGCGGGGTATGCATTTCATCCATAAACGAGAATTGGCACATGGCAAAGCTATAGGCGAAGATGATGTTCGATACAGCGATAAACGCATCGGCAAAGCTCAGATCGGGCTTTGGCCAGGCGGACCAGTTCACCGCCGCCAAGCCACCAGGCGCATTGGTGGCCTCCACACCCGTGCCAATGATTGTGATCCCAATAGCGATGATGATCGATGCAAAGTCGACGTAGCCGAGAATGGCGACTTCGGCAAAACTAGGGGGGACGGCCAAGAGGAAGAGAATGATCGCGGAGACGACACCGAAGACGACCGAGCACACGCCACTCTTGGTGATGTTCATAAAGGCGATGGTCCCGGTCAGCGTGTGCGAGCCGGTCAAGAGAATCAGCTGCAGGGCCAACATCAAGTTGACCAGCTCGTATCCAAAGCGACCCCACATCAGGCGACCTGCATCGGCATAGTTTGCCACCTGGGGGAACAAGAGCTTCACCTGGCCGACAATATAACTGGTGTAGATGGCGATCAGACCGATGCCGACGCAGCAGATGGTGCCGGCAACCATGCCGAGGGAGGCGAAAGTAGAGGGAATAGACAGACTCCCCAGCGCGATGGCCTCGACGATGAGGACTATCGTCAGACGCTTCCACCCGAGACGGTTGTACTTTTGGATTCCGTGGTCGTAGACATGCCGCTCGGCGTCGCTAACCTCACCCACCATGTCGCTCTCGAATGGTGGCGGGGCGACGTAGACCTTCTCGCTGTCGTGATCCAGGTTCTTGGTGGCGTCATGACCATTGGAGATGCCATCGTCGTATCCCATGACGAATGGGGGGGGGGGGGGGTGGTTGGATGAGGTTGACGAGGGTTAGGAGAAAGAAGGGGAGGGAGGAGAGGGAAGAGAAGACCTGGTGAAGCCCAGCGAAAGGGAAGGGGCGCGAGTTTAAGAGGCCACAGCCAGGCAAACGGTCACGACTGGATCCGGCGTTATCGCAGATTTTCGCGCAATTCGGTGACTAACGAGAGCTTCCACACGTGGAGTCGAACAGTACGACGCTGCTCCACCGGCGATCGACCGGCCAACAAGATGTCGGTGCTGCACTTGGATCGGCCCATGCCTCATCCACTTGCCAGCCTGCATACGACGCTTGATACGCCCGACGAGGAGGATGTGATAAGAAGGGTTCGGGCGTTAGGTAAAAGAAATGCGATTTCTGGCTTAGGCGCATGCGAGAAGGACTGGGGATGGAGTACTTCCCCGCGTTGGAAATTGCGGGGAGGCCAGTCCAGATGGGAGCTGGGGAAGAGTCGGAGAGGAAACGTGAAGCTATCCAAACGACATCCCTCGAATTTGGATCTCGACAATCATCCTGGAATATCACCGAGGATCGAAAGCAACGCAAGCTACCAGAGCGCCACCCAGCGATCGATCGCGCCCGACCCAATCGCTGCGCTGCCCGCGTCCGGCTCGCCCAGCCGGGAGGGTCACGTGGGACGCTGCAACCGGACTCAGGCAATCAGGCAATCAGGCAGCCAGGCAGCCAGGGAGACCGTCCCGATGAGAGCGCATTATGATTCTACGGATCACAGGTGCATGATCGGAGAGACCGCATTCCTGGACATTGTGGGTGGTCTCATCCAGGGATCTTCCCCTTCCCACCTCTTGTCCCCTCCACACTTTCTACCCCTTCTTTCCCGGGGGTAGCGCAGCGCCACCAACGCCATCCGACCTTAGTCGGTTGTCCAGCCCGGGTGGCGTAGGCGATCGCCCGCTCATGATTCGTCTTGCCCACCCGAGGCGCTATTCGAAACGTCTGGAACAAACGCCTTTGGGGGGATGCAGTCTGGGACGATCATTTCACGAGGCACCCCAGTGCCACCGAACGGCCGAAGCGAAAAAGGGACAAGAAACAAAAACAAAACAAAGATCCCAATAAGAAGAGCCCTGTGATGATACGTCCACAGAAGAATAGAGGGTCGAACTCCTGCGATAACCACTCGATCCTACTGTACAAGTACTAAGATGTATGACTTGACCGATGACGTGACGAATCTCCCCACGAACGACATTTTATCAATATCGCCAATCATATCCTATGCAGGGCTTTCCTGCTATCACCAATGCTTGGGGCCAAAGAAGATGTCCGTGCCGTCGCAATGTCATACCATGATTTCGTCACAACTGCCCCCAATCAACCAACGTCAGGATTGATCGTGACGACTGCATGGTCCGCAGCCAGCGGCATGGTCATGGTCGCGGTCCGCTCACGATCGGAATGGTATAGGCAAGGCTCATCCCGGCGCGCTCTGCATTTCGCGCACTGCCGTCGCCCATCGAAGTGATCATCGTTGCCAGAGATAAGCCTCGTCGGTGGGCATCGCTCAGGCGCGCGTGGATCAGCGCCCGGTGCACTCCACGCCCCCGGTATGCCAGGATCGTGCTGTCGAGATACAGGTGGGCCACGCTTCCCTCGGGGGTTTCAATGCTCGCTAGAGCCGCGCTGCCAGCAATGGCCCCATCCACCAGCGCAAAATATAGCGCGGTGTCTTCGCGTCGCGTCGCTATCTCGGCCAGCGCGCGCAGAAGGTCGTGTGAGCGTCCATTGTCCTGAAACCCCGCGACTGATGCCTCGATGAACCGCTGCGTCTCGCTGGATGCGACTTTTTGGGTCTCCACCGCGAGGACGTGTGCGTCCGTCGGTCGCTCCAACGGATACCAGTAGGTACTGAGGATACCCCTTTCGACATATCCTCGCCGGAAGAGGGTCTGCAAGGTGGACGGTAAGGCGAACGGGCTGAGATGAATCTGCGGCCCTAGACCAATGGGGGCGAAAATCGATTCAATTTCTTCCACTTCATCCGCCCGCAGTGCACGGTCGGGTCCATACCCAACAGCCCGATTCAGCTTCCCTTCGAAGATCGCCAACGTGCGAATTGTGACTCCTCCACGGGGCCCCAGTCGGATCACAATCTCTTGCTCCGGATAGAGCTGGGTACAAACTTCGGCTTGCCGGCGGATGTGCAGTGCCTCCGCATGTTCGCATTGACGAGCAGTCTGGACAGGGATAACCACCTGAGAGGCCCGCATCGTCGATCCTTCAAGGACTCGTTCACACGTTGAATTGATCTGCATGGATCAAATTTTAAGGGGGCGAAAGAGTGGTATGCTGGGACAGTTCGGGGTGCTATGAAACGAATGGGCGCAATATATTATCTTGGCTTTGTCGGAGGCTGGCGATCCCCTATATAAGTCATTTCCCACTTACCACTACATATAACTAGGTATATCACCATGCCCAACTCGACTATTCCAATTCGGGTTCCCGACTTGCTTCTTGCGGCTTGGTATATAGGCCACACCGTAGATCAGATTCTCTTTCACCTATTCCTACCTCTCTACACCTACCAATATTCCTAAATCAGTCAAAACCAATATAGGTCGAGTCTAACAGCTTTGTCGCGTGAATCTGATTTACGGTGTGGTACCTCAACTTGCGAGTAGGGCACCCCAATAGGGATAATCGAATTGCGCGGTCATAGAGGGAGGCACCGTAGTCTTCATTATTTGCTTTATGTGCCCAGAGGGCTGCTCGAGCTCATCAATCTCCCGAGTCATAACCCAGGGTGTGATTCTTTGGCGCTTCTCTCTGGAGAGCTGCTACGGATGCGGCGGCCGTAGGGGGTTTATGCTGGCAGCCTCATGGTTTTCCCCTTGCGGGAAAAGGGCTTTCCCCTCGTGCTGCTTCCCGTCCACTTCCAGCTGAGCAAGGAGGCCCGAGGCTGGTACCCCCTTGCGTAGGCAGCGCTAACACAAAGCTGCAGCGAGGCAATCTCAGAATCCCGGGAATTGATTGATAGATACGTTGCTGCCGACTAGCTGTATAATGCGATTGCAACGGACTAGTAGGTATCAACGCTCCAGGCGAGCTTGGTGGGAAGTTAGCGACGATACCGAGTAAGCGCATGGTTGTCATGAATAGCATTCCGAGGTTACCCTCTCGACTATCTGTCTGGGCTATCTATCAAGACGCTGGGGGTGTACTTCCTATACTACTACAATTTGATCAGCACTGCGAGCTCAGCGCTTTCGGCAGACGACGACAGTCCTAACCCCTCCTCTTTTCTCCCGTGGAGAATCTGCTCGACGTCGCAGGAAGCGATAATAAGATGATCAAGCGACTACTCACCCTCTTCATTTCACCCGGAAGGATCTTCCTCGACCACACCACATCACAACGTCTGCACCAACAGAGATGGGCGCTCATGCCGATGTCTGGTCTCAGCCACGCGTCCCTCCCGCCAAGGGTCTAGTGTCCAGCTGTCGCCTTCTTCGACCGTGAGAGCGACTCCGTGGATCTCGCCTCGCAGTATTTCACCTACCTCTCTCAAACAGGCCTGACGGGCTTGGTGATGTTGGGAACCAATTCCGAGGCCGTTCTCCTTGCTCGTCAGGAACGGTCTCAGCTCATTGCGACAGCTCGTGCTGTAGTCGGCCATGACTATCCGCTGATAGCAGGCGTCGGAGCACACTCGACGAAGTAAACCCTCGAGCTCGCCTAGGACGGCCAAGGCCCCGCTGCCTGTGGTTTTGTACAACTTCCTGGGTGAATGCAATGGAGTAGATATGGATTCGGAAACTATTGCGGCTATCGGGCGGGAATCAGCCTCCTCGAATGCCCGAGGGGTTCGCCATATTTGGCGGGCCATCGGGATTCCTTATTGGAGGCCTTCCTGCTGGTAGTGCCGGGTGCATTGCGGCATTCGCCAGCGTGTTCTCCAAGGCCGCCACTTGTTAGCAAAGCACGACAGATGGCTATGAGACATTGGACGAACAATGGGCAGTGCCTCGTGTACATAAGGAACAACAAATTACACCATGCATATACTGTGTCAGCTGGTGATCAATCCATGGACCCCACCTCTCAGCTATATAGGGGGGCAATAATAATAATCTCACGTATCTGAGGAGGCAAGAGCCCGTTATATATCGATGACACTTACCATCCATATGCAATGCAAGCAAGTTCAGCACAAACCCCCACCCGCGTTGCATCGGCACTTATGAGCACCTGTCGAGTCTATAGTATATTAAGGGGTTGGTGTTTTTCACGGAACCTGGCTTCACGTAAGATACTCAGGTGCACGCTATATATGCACGTTCTAACTTGTATAGGTCAAGGCCAAATAGGTACGCTTTCCCTCTCGCATAATTTACCCAAGCAGAGGAATCCCAGGAACGTCTTAGGGCCAGTCGGCTGGGTTCGCCTTACCGAGGGTAGGTCTCCATTTGTGCACCTTTATACATATACATATACATACATGTACATGCAGCCCCTAACCGGGCTAGTAAGCGACCACGATGCAAGGCCAGACCGTTCTCCCTTCAAGCCGAGGCACTTCAAGAGTTCCACCAAGTCAAATCGGACCACTGGATCTGGATCATATCATCAAGAAAAGTGCCACAGCGGGACCTTTTTTTTTTTTCTCATCCTTTTCAGAATTGAGCCTCGGTAAGTGGGACCTTGGCCCTTCTCTTGCCTGGTGCCAGCAAGACACCATGGGGCCGTCGCACCCTCCGAACCACCAATACAGTACTGTAGGTCACCCAGCGGGGCCTTATCGAACGCCCAAACCATGGCTGATCGGGCCGAATGATTGGCCCGACTCTCGGGACGGCTGCAAAAGCTCTGCAGGCAGATGGCCAATCGCCGGTCGGGACAATCGCCCATTCTTCGCGGGCTCCGCTTTATCGCCCGGTCACCCGCGACAAGTCGGTGCAATATCCTGTATCAGGAGTAGTGCAAGCCCGCTCCGATGCATTCCCCCTTCCCTGACCCACCCTGACAAGACTAATACCTGGATGCACATACACGACGACTAAGTAATATCACGGCGCCCCCTGAAACAAGTAAAGACTCCGCGCGAATTGCCCGTGGTTGAGTAATCGCCGCGAAGGGAAACGTATAGAACAAAACCACTCGATCTCGCCCGGACCATCACCCGTTTTCTTCTCTCGGAAGACCTTTGACTTTCGATCCTCGTGCAACACCTGCGGATCGCTGCACGACTCGGGCCTCAGACTTGACTTCGCGGCTCCAAAGCCAAAGAGGTCTGCGTAGCCTCCGTCCAGCCAACTCTCGGATCGTGGGTCGTCGTCGTCCTCAAATGGCGACGGAGGCCCCCCCGGCCCAGGGCAAGAGCCCCTCGAACCTCCCACAGTCGATTCCCTTCTGGCGATTGGTGACCCAGCCCGGCGCGGTCACCCAAGAGGTCATCGACCATCACTATGACGGTTCGGGTACTGCGGACGATCCGTACGTGGTGCAGTGGATGCCCAAGGACTTTCGCAATCCGCTCCAGCTCAACGTGTGGATGAAATGGTTCGTCACCATGGTCGCCGCCCTCGAAACGCTGGTGGTCGCCCTGGTATCGTCCGCCTATACCGGTGGTATCGTGCAAATCGAAGAGCAATTCCGAGCCACGACCGAAGTGGCCACTCTGGGCGTTTCCCTCTACGTGCTGGGCTTCGCCTTGGGACCTTTGCTGTGGGCTCCAATGAGTGAACTGTTTGGCCGCCAGATCGTGTTCATCGGTACCTACTGCGGGCTCACGATCTTTTGCGCCGGCACCACGGGCGCAAAGAACATCCAGACCCTACTGATATTTCGCTTTCTGGCCGGGGCTTTTGGATCCTCCCCCTTTACCAACTCGGGCGGAGTGGTTGCCGATATGTTCGTGGCTCGAGAACGAGGACTAGCGCTGTCGGCCTTTGCTCTGGCCCCCTTCTTGGGACCGGTCATTGGCCCGATCGTCGGTGGCTTCTTGGGAATGAATGCTGGGTGGAAATGGGTGATGGGTCTGTTGACCGTCCTGTGTGGAGCGATGTGGTTTATTGGTGCCGCGTGCAAGCCCGAAACCTATGCCCCCGTGTTGCTTCGACAGCGCGCGCAGACCCTCTCCAAAATCACCGGAGAACTATATATCAGCAAACTCGATCTGGATCAAGGTCGTCCGTCACTCAAACAGGCCATGAAGACGTCCCTCTCGCGCCCCTTCGTGCTGCTCTTCAAGGAACCAATCGTCCTCCTGCTATCGACTTATCTCGCCATCATCTACGGCACCCTCTATATGCTCTTCGGCGCGTTCCCGATCGTGTATGAAATCCACCGTGGTTGGAACCAGGGTGTGTCGGGCCTCGCCTTTCTGGGGGTGATGGTGGGAATGTTGGGTGCTATCGCTTATTCGATTCCCGAGAACAGTCGATATGGCAAACTGCTCGCAAAGAATGGAGGCTATGCGCCGCCCGAGGCTCGACTTCCCCCGTGCATGATTGCTTCGATAGCCCTCCCAATTGGCCTCTTCTGGTTTGCTTGGACCAATTCGCCTTCCATCCATTGGATGGCCAGTGTCGCCGCCGGGGTCCCTTTCGGATTCGGCATGGTTCTGGTCTTCTTAAGTGTCTTCAACTACCTCATCGACGCCTATACCATCTTTGCCGCATCTGTCCTTGCAGCTAACTCGTTGCTACGGTCTCTGTTTGGCTTTGCATTCCCGTTATTCACTCAACAAATGTTCACCAACTTGGGTATTCACTGGGCATCTTGTATTCCCGCGTTCCTGGCCTTGGCCTGCGTGCCTTTCCCATTTATCCTATACAGGAAGGGGTTGGCGATCCGCAAGTACTGCAAGTTCTCGGCCCAGTCGGAAGCGTTTGTCCAAAGCCTCCTGGCGACGATGAGAAGCGCTGCAGAGAACGCGCCCAAGCCTGGGGGATCGGGCGAGTCGGACGAGGCGATCACGCGTGTGCCTACTTCAACCGACGAAGTGGAGATGGTTGCCACCAACGCCGGGACCAAGGAGGGGAATACCGTGGAGACACATTCGGTCCATCAATCCCTTTCACGTGTGTCCACTCATACATCCGGACGATTGCAGCGGGTTCCCAGCTATGATGGGAACCCATACAATATTGACCGCGTGCACACTCGCGAATCTTTCAACTAGAATTCTGTATATCTTGGCGTTCAAGTGACTAGCGGAGCAGGCGAGGGTGATCTGGCCCCACGAGAATACTCATGCATTTGTGTGGTGTTGTATATACGTCACTTCTCATATAGATAACTAACTATTCCAATGAGTTATGTCATGCTGAGGTCCTTTCAATTGGGGGTTTCGGTTGCTGACGCCCCTGCTTACTGCCAGCTTAGAGCAACGCATGCCCGGAAAAACTCATTGATGTCAGACCGGGTGACCATCCTTGTGACATACCGAGTGTAGCGGGAAGTGTAAAGAGAATCACCAAACTGAGAAGACTGCCTTATGAGACAGTTTTCCGTCTGGGGATGCAGGCATTCCTTTGCTCTGGTCGGAATTCTGTTGAAGTACATATTTCGGGATTACAGTAGATAGGCCATACAACACTCCTTAATTATTATCTTTAGGTTTCCTATCCAGCTCAGCTTTCTCTCATGAAATAGCTTACATAAAACTGACTGTCAGTCTAATACATGTGCCAAGTCCAGGTCTGTTCCCCATCTGGATCGATCCCCAGTCTCCGAGCAGAATGCTATAAGTTTCTCTCTTCGCTCGATATGCTGGTGTCCTGCGAGGCATACATATATACCCACGGGCCGGCATACTCACTGATGATCACCAAGAGGAACAAATTTGATTTTACCCTGTACTGCGTATATCGTCATGTTTTCCTGCCCCGCAGTGAAACAATACCACATATGGGATAGAGAAAGATCAATTGAGTTCAGTCTGGATCCAGGAGACGAATATATAACATAAATAACGATAATTATCAGAGGACTTTGCGGCATATGCATCTATGTATGGTACCTATATATCATTGTGTCCACTTGGTTCGTGTACTGCGAGAATTAATAGTGGCGGAATACTCCAATAGACGTGTTGACAACGTATTCTGAGAAAGAGAATGACGCGTATCAAATAGAAGCCGGTCCTGCAGGGGGTATATAGAACACATCTAATGCACGCCATTCGTGACTCCATTAGTCAGTCCAGTGGCGACTCCATTAGTGTGTTCGGTGGTGTACACGTTGACCGGGACTTTCATCACGCTGTTTCGAATCCCATCCATCTTACTAGTAGGGACTCCGGGAGGCACTCCACTCGAGATGCTGCTCTTTTTTCGGGGCTTCGCAGTCCAGATAGCACCGTCGTCAAGCAGCTCCTGCCCAACAGCAAGTGCCTGAGATGGCCCTTCACCAAGCCACTGGGCCTCGAGCCGATCGATATTCTGCTCAATCTCCCAGGCACGCCCGCCTTCAACGAACATAGATTGGCCGTTCAGAGACTCATCGCTCAAGACGCCGGTAGCAATGGTGGAAACTTCACGAGGGGTATTCATAGGCAGACTGGCCTGCTTCCATTGTTGTTCAATCTTCTTGATGCTGTCGGTTTGCGTCATCCAGGGACAGATGGTGTTGATGCGCAAGTGGTGTTTATAAGGGGAGGAGATGTAACTGCGCAGGGAGCGCATGAGGCCCACCACTCCATGCTTGGACGCCTGGTAAACGAACAATGACGGACTCTCCTTGAAGCTGGATACGGACGAAAAAAGGAGGATGGAGCGATCGGCACCGGGGCCGCGGTTGTGGCGAAGGTAGACGGAGGCGATGCGGGCAACGTACATGGAGCCAAGCAAGTTGACATCCAGCACTTTGTGGGTGGGGGTCTTGAAAGCCTGGTCATTTCCTACAATCCCTACGAAGACCAGAGGATGCGTGCCTGCAGTCTCACAAACTCACCTGTCGGATCGTCTGCAGGGTCAGGCCAAAATCGAACCAATTGCCGATCTCTAGGATGCCAGCTGCAGAGACAACATGGTCGATGCGCTTGTAGGTCTGGAAGGCCAAGTCAAACAGAGCCAACACGGACTGGTAGTTGGTCACGTCGGTGGCCTGGAAGATTGCCCTCGGAGGCTGGTCCTCTTCTGCAGGGTGGAACTGGTCACAGCACTTCCTCAGCAGATGTTCGCCAGTGATGTTATCCAAGTCACCAAAGCAAACGTTGGCACCACTTTCCAAACATTGCTGCACCAGACTGGCGCCGATCCCGTTGGCACCTCCTATGAGATGTCAGAAAGCCGACTAGGAACACCCCAACAGGACGGGATGGGGCGGGAGCAGGAGGACCGACCAGTGATGAGAACCACTTTATGCAGGAGGAATTCGGAGATCTGAGGGATGTATTGCGACATTTGAGGGGGGGTGGGGACAGTGAGATCGTGGTGGGTCAAAGGAAGATCAATTGATCAGATACGACCGGACTGAGAAAAGGGTCTGAAGACCAGAAACAAGCCGCCATTTCGAGTGAGAACGAGAGGGTTGTTTATATATGTCAATGGAGGGCGATTGGCTTGTGCTGAAGGGGGGAAAATGCCTCAGGAGACCGAACCAAGAACCGGATGGAAGGGGGAATGACGAAATGGCATCATATTTTGCCCGTGCCATAGTTATACGACGATGCGATGCGTTGCGGGGGAGGGGACGTACTTCAGCCGAGCGCCACTAGGAAGGGAAGGGGTCGGCGATGGCAAATCAACAGTCTCATGGGCTGTCTCTGACTCCAGCGATCGACATAGGGCGATGCGGGGGGGACGCGAGCAACGACGGACGTGTGTACAGCCGGTGCCGGTGCCGATAGTCCAGATGGTAGGCACAGACCGTCACACGGAAGAATAGGATCTCGCCAGCGCGGGGTGGCTGGATTTAATGCGCAATCGGGGTATCGATGTGGTTGACGCTGCTGATCTTCCGAGGAGCTCGAAGTATTCATTGGCGGCGCCAGGCGCATGCCAGCCACTGGCCGGGTCGGATGGCTGTACTCCGAGACTTGAGACGGCGGTGGTCATCATCGCTGCAACGCTCGAGTGCCTCGGAATTGGGGCCTGGATGGAGCCTAGAGACCAAGGAGATAAGGAGGTCCACAACAGTCGAGAGGAGAGGGAGACATGTAGGCGGCGGCTGCAGATGAAACGAAGGTCGAAGTCGGTTTTTGAGAACCACACCCTTTGGCGCCGCCTGAGGCTGTCCGCGTTGGTCGTCACGACATGTACATGATGGGCAGCAAGTGATGTGCAATCCTAGCGGGTCGAATACTCCAGGGATCCAACCCCCGGACTGCAGTAGTCTGCAAGCTAACCAATGCCCTGGTGGGGAAGGTGGGAAACGGGATGTATTTGCTGTTTATTGCACTGCCTTCAAAAATCAAATCAATCCAAATCAATCAATGCCAGAGAGCCAATTTGCCAATGATCAAAGTGCACCAAATCATACAACGGGATCGATCGCCCACGTTCCAACGCACAAGATGCCCACCCCGATGATGCAGACGTGACAAAAGGGCAAAAAAAAAAAAAAAAAAAAAAAACTAAATGAGAGACCATCTAGCCACCTTTCTATAACACAACAAGCCCCGAGAAGACATCATCATTATTAGCACAAGGTGAACGATGGTATATACAGAGACCGGGGCGGGTTCGGACCCGTTTAACGCCGGGAGACGCAGCACAGAATGCCGGACTTGCCCAGGAACCAGAGCGATCCAATGAAGCGGAAAATCGACAACCCAGCCGTCGTCCACAGAATAGCCGAGAAGTAATTCGAAGTACGTTTGGTAGAGGTGTTCTGTGAATAGAGGGGGGATTAGCAGCGGCCGGGGCGCTAGAGACGGGTCAACCTACCGTAGTACAGAATCGCGTGATACCGGTGCTGGTGATGCACAAGACGAGAATGAGATTGCTGAAAATCCACAGCAGCACCAGGTTCGTTCGGAAGGCCTTGTACGAATCATCCATGCTCTTGTCTTCCTTCTCCTCGGGTTCCACAAACGGCGCCAGCGCGCGTTTGACTGTCGCCTCGAATTGACTGTCGATATCCGCCTGGGGCTTGTCCACTTCCTCGATGAAGTTCGACTTGGCGTCATCTTTCTTGGTCTGTGCCTCGGGCAAAGCCTCACTCTTGTCCGAACCCTTGGTACCCCACGAGACGTCGTGCCAGTTGCAGAAGGCATACACCATGAGAATGTTAATCGAGCAGGTCATACCGGTGAAATAGGCCCACGAGGAGGTGAACATATGCCAGGGATCCATATATAGGAAACTGGCAAGGAAGTAGATACCGTAGGTCGACACCAAAGCGATCAGGACGATACCACCTCCGCTAGAGCTAAAGAAGGACTTCAGGAAGGCGCCCAGGCCATCGTGTAAACTGAAGTCCAGGGTACCGCCCGTGAAAGCGTTGCCAACCAGGTAAAACGAACAAACGATAACGTAGGACTGACAGATCGAGAAGTACATGAACGAAAGGGTATAGAACAGACGAGACCTAAGTATGTTAGAGTGCAATTCAGCCAGAGTTCTAGATCGAGATGTCTTACCCTTTTGGTCGGTTTCCGAGGGCCAGAATAAACTGCAGCATCAGGAAAAACACGTAGCCATATTTAAGGAAGTTGTTCACAATCGGGGTGGCCTCGTTTCCAAAAGGCCACCCTTTATTTTTGTTCGATGTACTGGGTGTGCCCACGAGATCCATAATGACGGAAGTAGTCAACCAGAAAGAAGCTATGGATGGTCAGTAAGAATCCTAGATATCTTAGAAAAGTAGGGCGACGGTACCAAGAGAGAACCAGGTCATGATCAGACCAACACAGTTGTAAAGCATTTGAACGTGAAGGAACATCAACCGAATGATATTGTGTCCGCTCTTATAGATCCGACCAAAATGCATGATGGCGTACAGACTGGCAGCAAACGAGCCATTGAGCCAGCGACGCCGCTGGGAGATGAACTCGGGGGCACCCTCCGGCACATCAGTTTCACCCTTGGAGGCCTTAACATAGGTCAAATGCCACTTGAAACCAGCCTTGGCCACGAGCTCAAAGCAAAGAATACGGTCCTCGGCCAAGAACATGTTCTTCTTGAAGATATTCATGCCTTCAATACCTTTCTTGCCAAGCTGCTTAGATAGCGTATGATCACCGTGGAAATACTGCTCGAGTGGCCGACCCATGATAGCCCTGTAGCGATACGCCGAGAAGGCACCCGGTAGCACACTAACGTAGCCAAAGGCGCTCTCCAGGGGTTTATCAAGAATATTGGAGATCTTATACTCGAAATTCTGGGCGGAAACAAGCGGGTTCAACAGGTTTTTCCAGCCTTTACCCAGCATAGCGTGAATCTCACCACAAGACCCACCGAGATTCTTGTCGTTGTAGAATGACTCCCATAGGGCAAGTAGGGACTTTTTACCGGGCTTGGTACCGGCATCAATGAGAATCACAACCTCAGGGTTAAGAATACGGCAAAAGCCATTGAAGAGCCAACGGTGGGAGTTGATCTTTTTGCTATTTTTCTGCTTTAAGCAGAACATCATTTGGACGGGTGGAAGGTTGGTAGATTCGTTGCCCTGCGGTCGGATCAATTGCTGGTTTGAGGTGACAGAAAGCTGGGTAGTGTACTCGAACTATTCCGACGTTAGATATCTTTCATGAAGCTGATAACTGCTGAGGTCAAGACTGCTTGGGAGTTCAGCAAGTATTATCGTGTAAACTTACGATGTGTGCAACTGTCTCTCTGCCATCGACGGATCGCTTCATGATGCCATCCTGGTATATACCAATAGTGGCGAGCATATCCAGGGTGTTCTTGTCGCAAGGATCGATACCATCAAAAACCAAGCTCACCACAATCTTTTGCCACGCGGGGCCACCCTTGTTCCAGAACTCGGATCTCTTCAAGTTCACGATGTCGCGGACATTCTGCATAACGCCGTGTAGGGTCCGCGCGGTGAGAACCTTGTCCTCGTTGTAGTAGGTGATGGCGATCAACAGTTCCGTGTGTCGGTTGTACATCGCTGGGCGCAGATTGTAACCATTTCGCAGGGTGAATTCATCTGGGTCGCAAGTAGCCGCCGTGTCTATTATTCCGTCAGCTTGGGCAACTAGCCGCAGAAATTGCGGAGGCACACTCACACCGAAGGTGAGAAAATTCCTCCGGAAACCCTTCTTCCGACTCCCGATACTCTCTTTGGATCGCATTCTGAATCGCACTCGGCACCGGGTAGTCGACGCTCAGCACAGAGCCCTGCACAAGCTTGATTTTCCGCGTCGCGTAACGGCGAAGTCCCGATCCAGGCGCCTGTCGTTGTTGCCAGGCTTCTGATGGAGTTTCTGACATGGGGGATTGAATGCCCGAGCGGCGATTCAGCCCTGGAGTGGAGGGTTCTTGGTATGGGCCATCGGGAAAGATGGTCACCCCGGGATCATGGAGAGTGTAGCGCCGCAAGGAATCAGTCGAGGCATATGGGTCATCGAACGACGCGTTGAGAGGACTTGGCTGGTTCCGGTAAAGGAGGGACTGTTGGCTCTCGGCCTGTTCATTCTTTTCCTCATAGCCATATCCGTGCTGGTCAATCTATCCTATCAGCATGCCCACGTCCATCCAGCGGAAATTTGCATCCACAGTTTGCGGGCCACTTACATCGCGAGGCACAGTGTGCGAATACAGGCTGCTTTCGCTCGCCTGGGGCGAGTGAGCCGAGTGTGGTGAATGAGGGGAATGGGGAGACGTCGGCATGGGGGTACCCATCGTGCACAGCTCCCCAGAAGTCGGAGTATGGACTTCAGGAACGAGGCGGGGAATAAGCAGAGAAGTGGCACGAAATTCAAATGAGGGCGTGTGAATCGTATATTTAGCGGACTTGAACAAAGAGCAAAGAACCTTTGAGGTACTCCGGGGTGGCCGCTAGAACATTCAGGGAGAAGAGATGATGCCAGATCTCCTGGAACGCAGCGGGTAGCCTCGCGGGAGAGTTGTCGGGGAAGGGAAATAGTACTAGGCTGCGAGGCTCAAATGACTGGATGGTGAGCGGCACTGAAGGCCCGAGAAGTGACGATAGGGATGGCGACAATGGCAGTTCACACCAGCTAAAGATAGAGAGGACCTCGAATTCTTTTAGGACCACGAAGGCTGATGCACTAGCATAGCCTGCAGGACAAAGATATTTTTGGTACCGAAGAATTTGATTGGAGGCACAGGCGATGGGGACTGGTGGAAGGGGCAATGAGGGTGGTGGAGGCATCAGCAGGGACCCATCACCATCCGCAGCTGTCGTTCGTCATCGGGCTCGCAGAGGATCCACCGTCGATGGATCCGCATCCGAGACACGCTGGCGGCCGTACAGCGACGTTTCGCCTTGTCCCAGGCATCTCCTGGGGAAGAGGGTGGCCGCCACGTCTGTTCCGTGAGTTGGAGTATAGTAGAATGCGGGTGGCTCACACACGTCTCTAGCGCATGAATCGTTCCCCTTTGGCAGTGTCCCGTGGGTGCGAATTCGACTCTGGGCTCCGAGCTGGATTGCACGCAACATTACTCGTCCATGATGAGTGATGCGGCGGGTCACCAGGCGACGCGTCCTTTAGATTGGCTGAACCGCCGTGGACGGGACCCATTGTAGTCTCCGATCCTCCCAGGTGCCGCATCCCTTTCTCCAGCAGGTGAAATGTATATACCTAGTTACAGCACGTCTGAAACGAGTTATCCCATTGATCCAACCAAACAAGGTTGGCATCATCCTGAACGGGAGAAAGGGGCGTTAAGCACTGCCGCAAGCCCCGGCGTGGCGGCGAAAATTGCCGGGTGACGAAGGAAACGATCGGCCGTGCCTTTCCCCCAAGGGGGGCGGATATTCGATGATTCGACGAGAGCCGGGTTCCACTTGGAGGGTATGGCCCACTTAGCCTAGACTCATTGGACAACGGATTGTTGTTTTTTTGGGGGGGGGGGGAGGCTGGACAGGAGATGGCGTGGCGGGTGTTGTTTAGGCGTTGTTTGGGTGTTGCTGGTGAGGCTTGTGATTGTTGTTCCGGGGCGACCGGGGTCACGTGGAGAATGTGGCCGATGGCTGCCCCAGGCAGCCATTGCACCACTACGTGGATGTCTGATGTCGATCGACGAGATGCACCATCCCCATTGTAGGATTGTTTGGATGTCTATTTTTTGTTTATTCCCTAGCTATTCATACCTAGCAAAGACCCGGCCAAATGCCGGAACCACAGCCTGAATATTACCTAGGTACTCTCGTCCTAGTAGTATCAATCGTGGAAGGAGCTGTGGATATATTTCTATCCATCTGGGCTATGTGTATCGAATTGTGCCCCAATACCCACAAATATAAGTGTCAAAAGAGTCGGTCTTGCCAACGAGAAATGTACACCGTAATTGAGAGTGGACAGAGATGATCTAGATGCGGGGAGATTTCTGTCCTACAAGAGTATCGAGGGATATACTAGAGCCATTGAGTACCTATGTATGTCGACGGGAATGGTTGCAACAGTAGACCTGCGATTAGGTCCTCGGCGTTGCCAACTTTGCATCCACGCGATGAGCGTCGGCGTGGGTCCAATGTAGATCGGCATTATTCGTCGTGGACCAATTCCATGACTAAATTCTGTGCCATCGGTCTCTCGTCCATGATAGAGTTGTATGTACATTGTACACTCCTGTCGTCGTCGTCTTTCATCGGGCCGCGAAAAGATAACGGCGCTACGTGGAGACCGATAACCAACCTTCCCCCCCGCACCCACTTCTCGTTTTCCCAGTATGTGCAGCGCTTATGCTCACGCTCATCATCAGCGGAAATGGTCCATGGCAAAGCCATGTCGCATCGGTCGCACGACCACACTGCTCGGCGGTCGATGGTAGCGTACGAGCGAAGAGTTCCTCCCAACCCAGTCCCGAGGCTGATCGATGCAGGTGCAATCGGTGCCGCAGCCGCAAGACGCGCTGCGCGGGCAATCCGCCCCTCCCTTGTGCAGCGTGCATCGATACAGGGCATATGTGTGTATATACAGAGGCTGAGAAGCGTGTCTCTATTACGGAGTGGTGAGTGTGTCCCATCTTGTGGTGCGGCACACTTCCGTCACAAGGACCGAGAGACTAATGCCGCACAGCTATTTTCGACATTTGCAGTCGCAGGCGCGGGCTTCACGAGTTCAATCCGGTCTCACGGCCATTGCTTCCAAGGGAAAAAGAACAAGGTCTAACATGTATCTAGGACTTACGCGCCCAACCCCGTCAAGTGCGCCATCTACTGCGTCTACCGCAACCCGCTGCTCAGAGGGCGAAGCTCCCGTGGACAGGGACGATTGGTGGTACAAAGGAACTGATAATCTCTTGCTCAACAGATCAGGAGAACACCGTGCGTGTCGAGGAAAGAGACTGGCAGAATGCTGCGACTAATCGACCCCTATAGACTTCGTGGGAGCATCGTCCACCACTCATCTGGCCAAGCGCCTCAACCCTAGCTCCACGAATCTCGCATGGGATGTGCGCCCCCTTTATGACGACCCTTCTTCGCTACGACGGCCGATGGGGGATACAATCCCCCCACTACCACCTTTCGAGTTTGCCAAACGGCTGTTCTGGGTACAATATGCCTACATCGGCACCATTTTCTCACTGATTCATCCGGCTCAATTTGAAGAGCGGTTGGATTTTATTTATCACCAGCCACCAGACTTCTCGCATCGTGAAACATGTCTTGTCTATTGCCAAGCGCTACTCGTCATCGCCTTTGGATTGATGTATTCTGTCAATCAGTGGTCGGGCGATGATGGCCCGCCCGGATTCAAATACTTCAAACATGCCCTGCGATTCTTGCCTGATATCCACGAAGAAGGCTCCATATTCTTTGTCGAAGTACTGTGCTATGTCGCATACTATATGCAAAACTTGAATCGTCGCGATGCTGCCTTTCTCTATGTACGGATAGTCCCGTGCCCTTGGGCTTGAGATCAGAGATCTAACGTGATTAGATTGGACTCGCCCTTCGCATGGCAATCTCTCTAGGCCTCCATCAAGAGGTCTCCCATCCGGATATCAGTGAGGCAGATCGCAACCGTCGACGCCGAGCCTGGTGGTCCGTCTACAGCCTGGATCGGTAATGTGACCGGAATTTGAATGGATCTACTACAAGACTCATTTCCTTGGCTAGGCTGTTATCTGTCAAATCGGGCAATCCCATTACAATCCACGATGAGGATATTGGCACCCCGTGGCCAGCGACCGTGGTGAGTCAAGTTACCTGCATATCATATCCAAAAAAACAGAGCCTGATTGGTTCACCCCAGGGTGGATCAACGTCAGATCCATACTCGTCTCTTGTTTTAACTCATTATACTCAACTCTCCCGGATCCTGGGGCGGATTGGTGAAGGTGACCACGCAACCACTCGAGCCAGCGCTGCTGCCATCCACTGACCGAACGCAATAGAGATCTATCGAAAGAAGCCGCGGTCTGGCTCTAATTTGGTCATGTCCGTCCAGAGTATTACTAACGATCTTTCGGGCTGGCTGCGACAGGTTCCCGATCGCCTGCGGATCGATTTCACCACGCTTGACACGCATATCGACCGGGAAACGGTGTCAATCAACTTGCATTTCTATTCATGCGTGAACATGACAGCCCGCCCACTTGTATTCTATGTTATTCAGCGAAGACTTGATACGGGTATTCTTGGGACGTCCGCTGAGGATTGGAAAGAGGGGCTGGCGGCTAACACGGTCGCCGTCATCGACAGTTGCATCACCGCTGCTCGCGCTACCATCTTGATCATGGATGCCGCTGCAAAACATAATCTGATTGGTATGTGATTGACCTCTGCTTGTGTGATACACGTTATCCCTTCCTCGCGAGGCTGCCAACTAACCAAAACCTTGGCATTTCCAGCCACCTACGGCTATCTCGATGGCGAATACATTTTTTCTGCCGCACTACTGCTGGTGATGGTAAATGCAGCATTCCCTTCCAATGAAACGAATGCGCGTGCCATGGAAACTGCGCTCAATTTACTGCAGAGCATGGCCGACCGTGGCAATACCTACCTAGGTTCACGCCATTCTCTGCTATTGGAACTACGGGCAGCGATTGGGCCCAAACCCGTCATTAACGGCGCCTCCTGTCTCGGGTCGGCGATGAATGTCCCCGGCACACCAGAAAGTGACCAGTCCGTCAATCCCTCGATTGAGGAAGCCAACCCGAACCCTGCAGTGCTGGCCGAGGCCTGGGAGCAGCCTCCCGATCTCCCCTCACTCCAGGACATCTCGTTCCAGTTCGATCTCAACGACGATCCAGCTCTTTGGGAGGGGGCGTTAGACCAGATCGACATTGATATGGATACTGATTGGATTGAGAATACTTTGAAACGATAGCAATGGACCTATTGTATATTAAAACCATGCGGCCGACCTGAAAATCTGACTCCGGTCCAGCATGACCATGCGCTATCCGTCGTACCATTACTCCGGACACCTTGTTTCACGCTCTAGGCCCCGTTCTTTCTGTGTTGATCCGTATGATTAACTATCAATGCTATACTCCCTCGGCCCGATAATCCCGATCGGACGGCCGTCGGTCCGACACGTGACCGACATACAATATCACCGAGTTCGCAACGAGGGGAACTTCTCCAGGCCAGCGGCACGCAGTATTTGAAGCCCGCTTACCTCCTCGTCCTCTTTGCCTTTACTAGTCCAATAACTGTGTTCCCGCATATCCATCACTCCACCAGTCCCGATGGCCGACCCCGCGAAGATCACTATCTCGATTGATCGCGGGGGAACTTTCACCGATGTCCATGCTATTGTACCTGGTCATTCGGATGTCATTCTCAAACTTCTGTCGGTAGACCCTGCACATTATCAAGATGCCCCCACCGAAGGCATCCGCCAAATTCTTGAGCTCGTCACAGGTAAATCTCACCCCAGAGGCCGCCCACTGAAACTCGACCGTATTGGGTGCTTACGAATGGGCACCACCGTGGCTACAAATGCATTGCTTGAGCGCAAGGGGGCGCGATCAGCTTTGCTCACGACTAAAGGCTTCCGGGACTTGCTCAAGATTGGCGACCAGTCTCGCCCGGCCATCTTCGACCTGTCCATGGCACGACCTGGAGTGCTGCCAGAGAGCGTGGTGGAAATCAATGAACGGATAGTCCCTTGTCATCCATCCGCTGATCAGGAGTGCTTCTCTGGAGCCCGGATGGTGGAAGGCATCACTGGCGAGAAGTTCCGCGTGGTGCAAGAATTGGACCTTGATCAGGTGCGCGTGGAGCTTCAGCACCTCCAGGAGCAGGGCTACCGGTCACTCTCCGTGGCCCTTGTTCACTCATTCGCCTACCCGGAGCATGAAAACCAGATTGGTCAACTTGCGGAGAAAATGGGCTTCTCCGTTACACTGTCCTCGAAGTTGCAGCCCATGATCAAGATCGTGCCCAGGGGGATGTCGGCTGCGGCTGATGCCTACCTCACTCCTGTCATTAAAAGTTATATCGACTCCATTTCCTCCAGCTTTGAAGGTGGCCTGGGAAGCCAACAAGAATGTCGCTTCGAGTTCATGCAGTCTGATGGGGGACTGGTGGACTTCCGCAAGTTCAGCGGGCTAAAGGCAATTCTCTCTGGGCCTGCGGCCGGCGTGGTTGGTTTTGCTGCTACCAGTTGGGACTCCATCGAGCAAACCCCCGTCATCGGCTTCGACATGGGCGGCACATCCACCGACGTCTCGCGCTTCGATGGCCATCTGGAACACGTCTTCGGATCCAAGGTCGCCGGAGTCCTGATCCAGTCTCCTCAACTCGATATCAATACAGTCGCTGCTGGCGGTGGCTCCATCCTATCGTGGCGCAACGGGCTGTTCTATGTGGGCCCTGAATCAGCCAGCGCACACCCGGGTCCGGCATGCTATCGGAAAGGGGGACCTCTAACGGTGACAGATGCCAACTTATTCCTTGGTCGATTGCTTCCCGAGTATTTCCCACATATCTTTGGGCCCAATGAAGATCAACCTTTGGACACCCAGATCACATCCCAGAAATTCCAAGACTTGACCCAGAAGATCAACGTCGAACGGCGGCACCATTTTCAACAGGAGTACACACCGGAGGAGGTTGCCCTTGGATTTCTCAAGGTTGCCGACGAGTCGATGGCTCGGCCGATTCGTAACCTCACCGAGGCTCGTGGCTTCGAGACAACTTCTCACCATCTGGCCTGTTTTGGAGGAGCTGGTGGACAGCACGCTTGTTCTGTGGCTGCTTCCCTCGGTATATCGCGGATCGTCGTTCACAAATATTCCTCGGTTCTGTCAGCATATGGCTTGGCTCTGGCAGAAGTAGTCAAGGAATCGCAGGAGCCGGTCTCGTCGGATTACGTCTCTTCCCGTCCAATCCTGCTTCAGCGCTTTGATGACATGGCCGCTGCTGCAACAAAGGAGATGCACGCACAGGGCTTCCCAGCAAACCAAGTTCGACATGAAGAGTACCTCAATATGCGGTACGAAGGCTCCGATACTAGTCTGATGATTCTACGACCAGAGGGCTCGGGGGACTTTCTGTCCGAGTTTCGCGAGCGTCACCGTCGCGAATTCAATTTCAACTCAGAACGGCCAATCCTTGTCGATGACATTCGCGTGCGCACAATTGCCTCGTCCAAGGTCCGTACAGAGCGCAGTCCATTGGTCCAGCTGAAAGAAGCCACCATGAGAGACGTTACGACCGCCCCAGCTAACACAACAGCGGCCTACTTTGACGGGTACACCGAACGCATTGACACGCCCGTGTACTTGCTTGATGATTTGGAAAAGCACAGCCGCATCACTGGCCCAGCTGTCATCATCGACCAAACGCAGACTATCGTCATTGCCCCTAATGCGGTGGCGAACCTCCTTGACACATGCATTGTGATTGACCTAACGGACAAAGACACCACCCCTTCCTCTGGAGCCCAGACCACATCCGAAGTTGATCCCATCCGACTAAGTATCTTTGGCCACCGTTTCATGTCTATCGCCGAACAAATGGGCCGAACATTACAGAAAACCTCGGTGTCCACCAACATCAAAGAGCGACTGGATTTCTCCTGTGCTCTCTTTTCTCCCGACGGCGGGCTTGTGGCGAATGCTCCGCATGTTCCTGTACACCTGGGATCGATGCAGTTTGCCGTGCGTTATCAGCACCAAAAATGGCTAGGAAATCTCAAGGATGGTGATGTACTTGTGGCGAATCACCCCAGTTGCGGTGGTACACATCTACCAGATATCACGGTAAGAATGTGCTTTTCCCCGCAGTTATTTAGCTCCGACAATACTGACATTTGCGGGAATTTAGGTCATTACTCCTGTCTTCGATCGACCAGGTGGCACAGAGATCATGTTCTATGTTGCGTCACGGGGCCATCATGCCGATATTGGAGGGATATTGCCAGGATCGATGCCCCCAAAGTCGACAGAGCTCTGGCAAGAAGGTGCTGCGATCGAGGGTGACAAGATTGTCAGCGATGGCATCCTAGATGAGGCTCGTTTGATTGAACTCCTCGTCACGAAGCCTTCTCAGTATCCTGGCTGTGCCGGGGCACGTTGCATCAGTGACAATCTTTCGGATTTGAAGGCCCAGATCGCTGCCAATACTCGTGGTATCAGTTTGATTCAGGGACTGTTCACTGAATATGGAGTCGAGACGGTGCAAAAGTACATGTACGCTATTCAAGCGACTGCTGAGACTGCTGTTCGCAATCTCCTCAAGGACTTGCACCAGAAGTTTGGTGGACAGCCACTCGAGGCCGTTGACTACATGGATGATGGCACACCGATTCGCCTTAAGGTCACTATCGATGGGTCTAACGGATCCGCAGTTTTCGACTTTGCTGGAACTGGTCCTGAAGTGTATGGTAGCTGGAATGCACCGATCGCCATCACCCACTCCGCCATCATCTACTGCCTGCGGTGTATGATCAACGCAGATGTCCCACTCAACCAGGGATGTTTGGCTCCGATCGATATCCAAATCCCCTCGCCCAGCATTCTATCACCTACGAAAACAGCTGCCGTTGTCGGTGGCAATGTGGTGACCTCGCAGCGTATCACCGACGTTGTGCTCAAAGCTTTCCGTGCCTGTGCAGCCTCCCAGGGCTGCTGCAACAACCTGACCTTCGGCACCAACCCCAAGCTTGACCCTGACACTGGAGCCGTCCTTACTCCAGGATTCGGGTACTATGAGACCATTGCTGGCGGCAGTGGCGCTGGTCCATCCTGGAAAGGCGAATCGGGCGTGCAGGTCCACATGACCAACACGCGTATCACCGATCCTGAGATTCTGGAGAAGCGGTATCCAACCCTGCTCCGCCAATTCACCCTGCGCGAGAAGTCCGGGGGCCGGGGAAAGAATCCTGGTGGTGAGGGCGTGGTGCGTGATATCGAGTTCCTGGCGCCGATGCAGTGTTCGATCCTGTCGGAGCGACGTGTGTACCGGCCCTACGGACTGGAAGGTGGCGAGGATGGGGAACCGGGCATAAACCGGTGGATCACAAAGGACTCGGAGACTGGAGAAGAGCGCAATATCAACATTGGCGGCAAGAATACGGTATCTGTCAACACACATGATCGAGTTGTCATCATGACTGCTGGCGGCGGTGGATGGGGCGCCCTGGAAGTTGAAGCATGAGAGGTTTGTACAGCCAGAGAGTATCGTGTATTGTCATAGACGACGGGCTCCCTCTGCCTTTTACGAAATACAACTTCTAAAGTCTCTTTCCTGTTTGGACAAAATGTTAATAATTCCGAGGTTGTCTGATTCATGGTATATCTGGGCCCGCTAGACGGATTGTCTCGCATCCTAGGCTGTTGTTGCATGTAACGGCCGCAGGCCTCGCTCGATGCAGACGCAAGATGAGATCTACAATTCCAAGACCAGACCGAGGAAGGAAGCGAAACCCCGAAAAAGAAACATGCTTGCGGCCCTACCCGGCCACGATTCGTCCTTCGAGGCGAGGCGAGATACCTGACGTCCACGCAGGGGTGAATTCACCCTCGCCGTCCATCGTGCTCAGCGTTACTGGAGCAAGGCCAGTATGCCGCATCCATTTGCGAACAACGCGTCGTGCCAGCTGTAGTCGGTATTCCTCTTCCGCCGAAGACCGAGCCGGGTGAGTGACATAGTTGGTCATCAATTGGGGCGACGTGAGAATATCGGGGTCATCATCTGAGTCCGAGTCCATCGCATCACTAGTTGTACCATTTCCAAAATGATCGGTACCGTTCTGCTCAACCTCTTGCGGAAAACGGCCATAGTAATAAGCCTGACGGCCTGTCCTTTGCAGGGTCGGTCGTGAGCCTACCCGTCTGGCCGACGTTTTCCCTGATACTGGCGACGAAGCAGCAGACGGTGGTTTTAACCAGCCGTCGTTGTGAAGATTGAGATGGACAGTGCCCCAATGTCGATGAAGACTAGCGCTCCATCGCTGCCATTTGCCGAGGACCTTTAGGCTGAGGAAGTACTGGCGCAGAATGGTGCTGATCAAGACGCCGTTCTCTTCACACACAAGATCTTCAACGTCACCACCCTCGGACTTGACCAGCAACGATGAGAATCCATCCTTTCCACGCGCCATATACCCACGAGTGGCGACGACGTACTCCCGCTCCAAATCAATGGGCTCGCCACCAACACGCGCGAATGTAATGCGTGACCCCGGTGGCGCCTCTAGTTTATAGCCAAAGGAGATGTTCGACACTTGTGTAAAGCGACCTTCCAGTGCAGGGAGCTGACTGACCCCATTCTCGAGAGCGTCCAACAATGCGTGCCCTCGGACGCGAAGAAGCACCACTGGATCTTCGAAAGGAAAGCAGTTGAGCAGATCCTTCAGTCGGAGCACTCCTGGAGGATAAATTTGATCGCCGCGAATGGTACCGCCAGCCATGATGGCACAATCGGCAGCGTGGTAGAAACGCATGAGATCACATACAAAATTGCCTAAATTAGACTCACGTTGTCGCACCGTGGAGAATCGGCCATCTAAGGGAGTGACTGTGTACCCGACCGGTTTCTCGAGCTTCGCTTTGAGGCTGGAAGTCAGTCGATCCGCCATAGAAATTGTATCAGAATCCTCCGGAATCGAGCGCACGACATCACGCCGCGTGATTTTGAAGTCCCAGCCTAGGGGACCGCTTCCCTTGCGGTAGGCTTCAATGTAGCTCAGCTGTTTAAAGTCGGTTCCAGACCGCAAGACATGAATGCCATTAATAACGGCATGGGCATAATAATGATCATGACCACCAAGAATGATATCAACTAGCCCCGAAGGCAAATTATTCGCCAACTTATTGTCATTTGGCTCGCGTTGATGGGAAACGACGACGACTAGTTCGGCTCCCTGTTTTCGGAGCTGTGGTGCTAATTCCTTCGCAGTTTCGGTTGCTGACTTGTAGATCAAGTCCGGCGGAAGAGAATTGATGGTACCAAGCCTGAGAGCCGGTGAGTGTGCATGCGAAAGGGAAGACAAATTGCCAGTTTCCTTACCATTCTCGCTCCCCCAGTCCGATCACGCCAACCTTGATCCCATTCGAAGAGGTCAACATGCAAGTCTTGCCACAGTTGGCGATTGGAACGCCGTTCCCGAGTGCTGGATCGAGCACGTTGGCCAAAAGCCACGGGAAATGACACTGACTGGCCAAATGTCGGAACTGGGCCACTCCGAAGTCCAGATCATGGTTCTGACTAGATCAGCGGGGTTACAGCCTGTAATCCGATTGAGTTACCATACTCACACCCACACATGCCACATCCGTGCCAGCTTTGTTTAGAAATGGTACCATATGTCTGCCCTTGGTGACCGTGCTCTCAAGACTGGGGTTGAAGGCATCGCCGGAGAAGAAGGTCAAGATTTCGGGCTGGCCGGCAAATCGCAGATCGGACCGGTAATAATCAACAAGGGACTGGAAACGGGCAACACCGCCGATGGGTTCAGCGGAGCTCGGTCTTGTGAAATATTGTCAGCATGGCTTTGCTCCAGAAAGGCATACGAGGGAGACACGAATCCATACTCGACATGATAAACATCATTATAGTGGATCAGCCGTAGATCCGGGGGGCCGGCGCGATCCGAGGCGTACGTGACGGAGAGACCGTCAGAATCAAGGGTTGACATGGAATCCCCAGCGGTTTGGTGAGCGGGTCTAGGAGAAGAATCCAGGGAGGAAGAAAGAAAGGGGGAGGGTCATTGAGGGAAGGGAGAGAAGCGGTGTTGACGCGCCTCAGGTGGGACAAAGCGGAATCCGGGGAACCGCCACTTGGGTGCCTGAGTGCCTTGCTGCCTGGGAAATCAGGTGTCTGAAGAGAGAGATGCCAAGTCGATTGGGGAGTATATAAATGCCAAAAATGTACAAGGGAACGCCGGACGCCATGCAAAAAAAGAGCTATGCTATGGAAATGCAATGCACAGGTCGTGATAGATTCGTTGTGGTCATAGCTTCTGCTCCGTCACCGTCCACCGCCGTCTCGAGGTTGAGTCTCGGTCTTCCAGAGATGGAGCACTCCCCCATAGACCCCGCTGGGAGAGCGTCCGTTGCGGGAGTTGCTTCGTCCAGTCCGATCGATCTGCAACTCTTTCAGTTAGTGATGAGTCTTGACTGACGGGTCGAGGGTCGTTGAAGTTCGGCACGAAGTCTTCCTCGACATCGTCGTCCTTTTCAGTCGGGGACGAGATGGAACCCCAGAGGCCAGATACCCCGCGGGGAACGGTCGACGGCCGCGATGCGAGGGACCAGCCGCGAGGGCTCATTCCTGATCCGGGGGTCGGTCCAATCATGAAGGCGCCTTGGAGCGCCGGGGGTCGGGAACCGAGGCGATTGCGATAGGAAGGAATCGAAGGTGGTGGTAACGACTGCGGAGCCGAGGGAGATGACAGCGATGTGAGCCGAGAGGGATTGATTCCCGCACGCAGGTGGTCAGTCGACGCCACTAGCCGTAGGGCATATTCCTGAGCAACGGACCGATCACCACGATGACCGGGAGAGTGAGCCGACGGATTTGAGTCAGCGGTGGAGCTCTTCACTCGCTCCCGTCGTACCGCCATAGTAAGGGAGGCGGTGCCGATGTCCAGGAGCACCGGGCGACCCGCGAGGGAGCCGATCAAGGCATTGCAGTCTGCCCCATGAGTGATGATAATCAGAACTGTCTCGGGTCTGCGGTCTTGACCCTCGACGTTGTTGAACGTGGTTCTCGAACGGTTCGAGGCCGAGCCACCCTGTCGCCCGTACCAGTGTATCATGTGCCGGAACCCGTCGTGGACGCGTTCATGCATGCTACTCCACTCCTCGCCGTATTCACCCCCCGTGCCCCAGGACGGGGTTCGCATGCTGTCCCATTGGTAGTCAATATTTATGCAAGCGTCCCGCGCATGGGCCACATAACCGGAGGGGATGGGGTCGGAGGCAGAGACTGCATAACCCGGTGTGGGAGGCACATAAGCTGCGCTTAGATCTGGTGGCAAATCAGTGTTTAGACGGCCTGGCGCTTTACTGGTGCCATGGGCCTGAACGGGCCCCTGCAGTGTATCGTAGGTGCTCGCACGGTGTCGTTGCTCTGGGTGTCCGGCTACTATAGACGACGGATCCCGCGAGGATAAACAACGACCATTTTCTTCGTTCGGGGAGGTCGGATGGGACTGGCTGCCCCATCCACCCGGGAAGTGTCCTGAGAACGCCCGCGCTCCTTCCCGCACCATCGAGATGGACTCACTACGGCGAAGCAGTTCGGTCTTGGCCGAGGCTACCATGCGATCGGAAGGGGGCGGCGGCGTAATTTGATCAAAGTAGTCGGGCGACAACCACTCACCCAGAAAGGCATCGACGCGCAACAACGCTCGCAGATCGGAGCTCCCAGCATGTCCAGCATCCGTGGGAAGCACCGGCGTGGGCTCCGTTGAGCCCGTCGTTTCCCCAACTGAGCGATACTGACTGAGTCCTGCCCCAACTCCGATGGCAGTCTGGAGACATCGTAAATATGGAGAGGCGTGGATGACAATGTTGTATCGGTGGCACAAGTCCGAGAGTGCGGGGGTCGGGGGCAGGTTCGTCGGGGGATCCACGGCCGAGGATTGGCTCCCGTCGCTCTCCGGGCTTATTCCAGTGTACTCAGGAGCCTGCAGGAGGCTTGCTATGCGCAGTCCAAGAGCTCGTGCTTGGTTCCAACCACCATAGGAGAGTGGAGGGTCGTAAGGGGTGGGCGAGGTCAAATGCCAGTCTTTGTCGGCGGCGTCAAGACGCGCGCCATGCCTTTCACAAGTCAGCACTACAAAATTCCACATCCGCGATGCGAGCATACCTGGCGATGAAGACAATGGGCGGAGTGTCGGCCATCGAGATGGTCTAGTTCAAGAGTGGGGGGAACGGGTCCAACTCTGAAGCGCTGCAGTTTGAGCGCCTGTGGCAACGGCAACTGAACCCAGAGGCTCCAGCAAGGAGACGGAAGCTCAGCAGAGCATGGCAGGCAGGATGCAGCGCAGAGAGACGCCTGAGTCGTTCTCATCGCGACGGCGACGCGGAGGAAAAAAAGCCGCCGGCGACATGTGATGCTTATGTAAGGACCCCTCACTTTCCAACCTGGGAAGGCGCTTTGCTTGTTTTGTTGATCTGTTGGTTCGATGTAGATCGGGATAGTCATCTATGTAACTAGCTGTATAGTTGAAAGATGCTTGTGCCAGACAAGCCACCGCAAATCAAGCATGACTCAAGGGAGGTCGAGGCTCTTCTCGGCTCTAGCCGGGAACTGTCAATGTTCCCCTGCACGCTTGACTTGCATATACATACATCGAAAGGACCAGATGCCGATCCGACGACCATGTACTTCTCAATGTACGTCGATATAATTTGTTCGACTCCTTTGAGCTGTGGCGGGGGTTATCACGGAAATGATGTCATGCTACATCAGGAGGAATCACGATAACTAACTAACGAACTAGTTACCTAGGTAGTTAACTGACTCCGAGCGTTGATCAGATTCATCATCATGATTATTATCAGACATCATTTATCCCGCAGGAATCAGCAGCTGACCGGTATCTACCGTAGTGGAGATTCCATCAGTTGAACAGATTATCTTATTCCCAAGCGTGGGGGCTTGCCGGGACTCGGATCTCCACTGAACCGCCGCCCGATGCGCCCTGTCCATGACATGGATTTCGTCTGACGGTACCTGAGCTATTTGAGGAACACTGACTCATTTTGATTTCTAATCGAGAACAAAATCGTGCATGGATGGTTCTCAAATGAATTGGTAGATCCACATTATATTTGGACATCGACCGCCAGTCTAATTCTGATATTCGACAATTATTGATCCGCCTGAATTGATCCAAATTGGCATTATCTGTACCGTGTGGTCGTCTCCCAAAGCGTCAGGAATTACCATGACATCCGGCAAAGCTACCTTTAAAGCCGTCTTCTTCGACTTCATGGGCACCTGTCTTGATTGGCACGCGAGTGTGGTCCAATCCTCGCCCTCCGTCATTCCGCAAAGCAAGAGGTCAAATTTTGCCTTGGAATGGCGCAGGCAGTACTTTCATGAAATCGATGCACGTTTCCGCCAGGATCTCGAGCCCGAAGACATTGATATCACGCTGGCTCACTCCTTTGAAATCGTTCTGAGCCGCTTCCCTGATCTGCAACCCCACTTGGACCTAGGTAGCAAGAAGCGAATGATTGAAGCATGGCATTCTCAGCCCGCCTGGCCCGAGGTCCAACAGGCAATCCAGACAATTCGAGACAAGCTCGGCCTCGAGGTCTTTGTTCACGCCAACGGTACTACTCGCCTGCAGCTGGATCTCACCCGTTCCTCGGGACTGGGCTTCAACATGCTATTTTCTAGTCAGCTACTAGGACTGTATAAGCCAAGCCCGCGTGCCTACGAAAAGGCATTGCAACTGGTCAAGCTACAGCCAGAGGACGTGGTGATGGTCGCAGCACATGCATACGATCTTCGCGCGGCGCAGAAATGCGGCATGAAAACCATCTATATCCATCGGTGGACCGACGATATCGACGAAGACATGGAAGTGGTTCAAACGGAGTTTGATGCGTTTCTGGAGGATATGACTGAGCTCCCCGAGGCGATTGCAACGCTATAGCAGTTTTGGAAGTCAGAAATCGGTATAGCATTGGTGTAAGAAGACCTTTTTTACAACTACCTAGGTAGCCAGGAAGCATGTTATTAAACACCTTGTGTTAATCTTCATCGACGTAGTATATTCTTTGGTACTAGATATAGCTTCTTCCTTACCAAACCGATAATCATGGATCCCAGCGACTGCCAAGCTAAACCTGGATCAGATAAAGGACGGCGAGAATAAATGCACAAGAACCACATGGAAACTTGTTCCATCAGATTCTGATGGCTACCTGCGGTTAACAGACTGTCGCCGCAGCCTTGTTGATAGCACACACTTCTCTCTCTCTCTCTCTCTCTCTCTCTTCTGGTTTTCTTTTGGACATCCGACTCCGAGTCTTTTTTGGTGCCCTCTCACCGGCTAGCAATGGCTAATATGTCAGCGCCAGCGAACATGTGCGGACCGAGATGGTCGAGACCCATAACCTTAGCGAATGGTTGAGTTGTCTGGAACACTATCAAGAAGCGAGGGAATATCTACATCGATGTTTATGCTGCCATCGCGATAGAGTGGGTGAGATGTGGATGAGGTATGGCACGATGTCTAGCATACTGTAACCACTGTCAAAGTCATCAGCAAGGATTCGGTAAACATGGGAGGTGGTTCCATACAAGGCCATATCCAGCTAGTCAATACTTCATTACCACCTTGGCTTCATCCAGTTGATTTTGAACGAGTTTTCCTGCTGGACATACCGGTGTTCCACGGGCAGTCTGCGCAGAGTTTTCAAGCACTAAAAGCTTCCACGTTGCCCTCATATCGCATCAGTCGAAGCGAAGACTCACAAAAGGAGAATCCTCCGATAGACAATATCCCTGCTGGAATCAACTGTACTGCCGTTGGAATCCTCCGGCCGGTCGATGAAGTGGTGCCCTAGTTGATCCAGAACCCGAGGACCGAGCTAACCTGGTATGCGTACTCGAGCATTTCAGTCAGGATGACGGGATACCGCGGGTAGAAGACGTGAAACTGGCCACCAGCCTGCCATGCAAGGTGCTCATCTGAGCAATCACAGTGGTACTAAATGAGACGTGACAGCCAGATGGTTGGAGTCAAGCTCTAGGTCGCACGATTTCGTATTTTCTCTTCTTCTGTCCCTTAAAGTTGACCAATTGATGGATGGTAGTATGAATGTATTCAACCCCTGCCCACCAAGGACTCCTGTATGGTACACGATGTATTGGTATCATTGGATCAATAAATCACAAAGTCGGGAATAGCGCTTAGGGTCACTGCACACCCACTGGTCGTGCCCCGTTCAGATTCACCACACGGCCACCTCCAGCCGGGGCTGGCGCACCACCAAACCTGGCCGGTGGCGGAGGTTTGACCCATCCAGGAACAGTGGTGTCTTCCTTCTCTCGCGTCGAAATCGTCTGCCAGACATTTGGGAATCCGGTTGGCAAAGCACCTCGAAGTCGAGCGCCAGGAATGGCAAATCGAGGATTTCGATGAGTGAGGTAGCCATGCATCAGCCCCTGTGTCAGTAATGATGCGAGAATGGACTCAAGCTCTCTAAGGAGCGGGCAAGGCTCGTCCGTTTGAATACCATCTTCGGCAACATCACCATAAGGATTCAATTCGTATCCCTCATAATCGGGCTCCGGGGTTCCGTCGACCAACTGACCCGACACATTGTCCTGCCAATGACCTGCTTCAGTGAAGAAGCCATCGGGCGAGAGAAAATCTCCACACTTTTCAAGCAGTTCGTGATCGGCGTCAGAAGCAGTGGTATTCTCTATATCCACAAGCCCCAAAAAGTCCGGGTCTGTGGGCCCAGAGATGGTCTGTGAACCATAGTCATCTCGAGTCGATAGTTTGTGACCAATTCCATTGGCCAGTAAGTTTCCATGCCGTAATTTGAGCCACTGCGTGGCTACAACTAATTTTTGCAGGTACAGATAGGGCGGGGGACCACGCTGCGCCTGCGCTTGCAGATCCCCATGGAACCCACCATGAATGAACACCTTACGGCAGAATGATCGCCAAACTAGAATTTCACATCGGTTGCGCAGTGTGAGTAAAGTCCCCTTCTGTGCAAACCATCGAGCCGTGGGCGAGCCGAGAGAAAGATGCTCGCGGAAAGCAAGATAATCACCACGAGCGATTAAATGGCATAGAGGCAGGAAGTGTTCTGCCAGCCCTTGCGCCTCGGGTCGCTGTAAGAGTGCCTGTGATGGGAAACGACCCATGACGATATTACACGGAATGAGGTACGTGAGAATCAGGCGTCGCTGGCTGATGGCTTGCCGGTGGCATTGGTCATAAGCAGCCTGCAGCGCAACCTGAGCGACAGAGAAGAGGCTGTTGGAGAAGAGGTAGCGACCCAGGTAGTAAAGATAGGTGACGCGTTGTGAGGTAGGAAAGTGCGCTAGAGGAGGAGATTGGGCGCTGATACTGGCGAACATCTGCTCGGCATTGCGCAGCTTGCCGCACTGTGAAGGTAGTCAGCGACAAATTCCTCCGGATACATGCGGTAGGCAACGAACCTGAAAAAGAAGTTTCAGACAGAGGTTAGCCATCAGGTAAATTCCCTTCCGTTTGCCTTCGGTCTGCCCATTCGGGCCCGGAGTGCCACTGCGATCAGTCAAGCACTTGATAAATGCCTCGCGTACCACATTTGCGGACTGTTCCACCAAAGTCACCTTCTCAATGCTCTCGTCATGATCTGTGTGACCTTCCATGCGTAGGATATGTGCAATCAACTCAGGTCGGCGGTCCAAGCCCATCGCCAATTTGGCCAGGACTTTGGACAGGTAGAGGACGGTGGGGAGAACGATGACGCCCATCTGGCTATCTCCAAGCGCAAGCACACATTGACTATGGTCGAATAGGAGCAATCAGCCATCGAGTCGCGAGCCCCCCCATATCTTGGGACAAACCGAGTGGAAAGGAAATCGGCGACTTACTTCAACAGTCCCTTGAGTAAATTATAGGTCTCGAGCAGATTTTCAACGTTGACATCGCGTAGAAATGTAAGATAGAGTTTGACAAAAATCGGAAAAGCTGTCCATGACGAACTGCCCTTGCTGTGCGGCACCAAAGCTTCGCAACGTTGTAGCAATTCAGTATCACTCTGAGCGCCTGGTCGGTATCGTTGGCGCAACTCCTCGATCATTCGCTGGTAGAGATCTGAGAGCGGAGGTTCAATCTGGAGAAAGTTCTGCAGCTGATCCCCATCCCGATTGCGAACAAACTCGCTTAGTTCCCCAAGGAATTGGTCCAAGATGGGGGCTTGACCCGCCATGGCCAGAAGCGCAGGGTTGGATGGGTCAAGGTAGATGTTGATTAGGGAGAACCTGTGGAGAAAGTTGCTAGTAATGTCGAGAAATGAATGAAGGCACCACCATGGTGAGAAACTGTCGCAGGTCCCACAGTTCACGAATGTGCAGGTCCGGAGTGAATGGATTGGAGGTGAATTTGAAGCGCGGAGCTGCGACGGCAGAATGGTTCCACCATGCTCACCGCCCTTGCAGTATATTTAGACCGGCTTTGGTCCGCTTGTCGAGCAACAGAAAAGGGGGAAGGAAGAAGACAGAAGTCATCAAAAGTCTCTGTGGCAGCAAGGGTCCAAGGCAGTGCAGTTCCCACCACCGAACTCGGAGCTGCTCCGAATCAAGTGCTTTGCCATCATGTTTTCAGGATCCCCAGTCGGAGGTGACATAGCTAGTTAGTTACATAGTTTCAGGTCGCATCTCTTGGCTGTTCAGGAGATATAGACTCGCCCCGTTGAATAGTAAATCCTAATACCTCCGAGATTGATTTGTTCTGTCTTGGTCGCGAGCATGTTGGCCGCCTCGGTTCCTAATGGGAGTGACGGCATACGGGGGAGTCTGGCTGTCTTGCTTTCTGCTTGCGACATGATGTCATGGCATCTCCGTCCCACGATAACCAGTTAACTAGCTAACTACACAGTGGACAATCACATGGGAGTGATTCCTGTTCCATACTCCACGGCATCACGTCACTGTCGGGTAAGATACAAAATCCGATGCCTCCCCAGGCAGAGTTCGTCCCATTTCATCCTCCAATTGCCATGACGGTCACCACACGATCCTCCATCCCAGCTGTGATCCGACACCCGTTTGTCGAGACCTTTACGTGGCTGTATGTATTCCTCCAGGCCATACTCAGATGGGTCTTTGCCCCTGTCCCCCCGCCTCCAACTGCGAACAACAATTCCAACATTCCTCGGAAGAGAGTTGCTGTCATCGGTGCTGGTTTGACGGGTGTCTCGTCCGCCGCCCATTGTGTTGGCCATGGCTTCGACGTGCAGGTCTTTGAGTCAAGACCCAAAGAACGAGGTTTAGGTGGGATTTGGAGTGTATGTGCCCCCTTCACCTACAACGACTCGTCTCCTGACTAGGATATTAGCGAGTCAATTCCACCTCCGCGCTGCAGGTGCACAGCTTGATGTATCGATTCCACCCATCAGTCCATTACGACAGCGCCTATCCGAGCCAACAGCAGATCAAAGAACAGATTGTGGATCTCTGGAAACGCTACGACCTTGAGCATCGCACCGTGTTCGATACACGTGTCACGTCCGTCAAGAAGACCAAGGATGGCCAGTGGATTATCAACAATGACGACGACCAGTACGGCCGATTTGACGGTGTTGTGGCTGCTGTCGGTGTTTGCGGAGACCCCAAAATGCCTCCATTGCCCGATCAAGAAAAGTTCAAGGGCCAGATATTCCACTCGTCCAACTTGGATGGCAAAGATGCCAAGGGGAAACGTATTCTCATTGTCGGCTCTGGGGCAAGTGCTATTGAGGCCCTGGAATTCGCTGTCAAATCTGGCGCAGCGGAAATTGATGTCCTCTCGCGATCCGACAAATGGATCATCCCGCGGAACATACTGGTACAATCATTACTGGCCTTCAATATCTTCGGTCAAGAAACCTCGCTTTCCTGGATTCCCGAGGGGTTGCTGCGGAGATTCTTCTACCGAGACCTGCAGGACATTGCGCCCACTGACGATGGAATCTTCACGCAGACCCCGATGGCCAACTCAGAGCTCTTCGATCAGATTCGCGAGGGCAAGGCCCATTGGTTACGTGGAGATATCGTCTCAGTTGAAGAGGACGGCGTGCTGTTCAACCATCGATCCAAAGGGGTACCTAAAGGAGGGCCCGGCAAGGAGCGACTGATCGAGGGTGACATTATCGTCATGGCCACTGGTTTTAAGCGGCCGTCGCTTACATTCTTGCCAGACGAGGTGTTTGAGGAGCCCTATGGCCCCCCGAACTGGTACCTTCAGGTCTTCCCACCCAAGTATCCCGACATCTGCGCGAACAACAGTACCTACATCAATGCCATTGGCACGGTGGGCAACATGCATATCGGCATTTACACACGGTTCCTCATAATGTTCATGACCGACCCTTTGACTCGTCCCACTGAAGAATGGATGAAGACCTGGATTGACTTTACTCGATTTATGAAGCGGTTGGCACCGACTGGAGCTTTTGATTTCTTCACCTATGCGGAACTTATCTACTGGTACGTTTTTGTGCTGGCGGTCAACCCTTTCCGATGGAAGTGGGCTCTATTTGTGTTTTTCGGAATTGGCCGTGCTCTGCCATTGATGTTCGTGCAACAAGAGAATCTATTCCGCCGGGAATTGCGGAAACAGCGCAAGACCCATTAAGTTATACGATCATCTCGGAATGCAACAAAATGAAATGACCAATGGTGGATCCGTGACAAAGGCGAGCAACTTGGCCCATGGACATGAATCTCCCGTTTTTGAGTTTCTTCATATGAGAGATTCAACGTCAATGACAGCATTTTTTCCTCAGCCAAGTACCGATGTGTCCACTAGAGATCGAAGCTTCGATTGATAACGCATTAGGAATGACGTAGCATGTAGTTAATATTCTACAATCACTGGTTTTTGACCTCGGGAATCTTTCTATCAATGCTGTACGCTAGATTCCCACCAACTGCAATTCTGCTGGGGAGGTAGCCTTTCTCCTCGAGCCACAGGATTGGCCACAGCAACGTCACACCCAAGACACAGAAGAGGGTTGCCATCACATGCCAGGCCAGGACCAACCAATGCCCAACGTGTGGCAGGACGAATTTGACAAACTCCGACGTCTGGTATAGATCTTCCTGCTTTGCAATGTAGTACATTGTCTTATCGCCATTGGTGGAAGCGTCACTCTGAGTGGAGTCAGTGGTGAGATCCAAGACCGTCGTCAGCGTCACCGGTGAGACATGGAACGGGACAATCCAGATCGTGAAGATTTGAGACATGTGAACATAGAGCTTGAGATGGTCTTCATCCATTGCTAGACATGCAAAATCAGCGTGTTGTCTAATCAACAGGCCTACCACGACCTACCGATGGAATGGATCTCCATATGGATTCGCGGTGACATGATCTTGTACCATTGGAAGATCTTCGTCACATACCATCGGCTCCCATCAAAACCGGGGACCCGGCAAAAAGGATGGACAAATGCCGCATTGCGCGTAAAGAATCGTTCGAGCGTCTTTTGTTGCAAAGAAGGCGACGACTGCGTGAGAAGACGGATCACCGTCGGGATTTCGACCACTGGAAATGGGATTTCAATATAGTGCCAACACTTGGATGGGTAGAGTGGGTCAGTCTGACCTGGATTCTCCATGACTTGTGACTATGGTTTTTGCAATGGCAAGTTGGGGAGACGACGAGTTGCGTGATAAATAGCCGGTTGGGTAGGTAGCTAACTAACTAGTTGACAGAGGTCAACGTGTCGGTTGCGATGACATCATGGTCACCCACGGACATGTGCCATCGGCCTCGTTTCCCTTGTCCCCTCACAGCCCAACATAAAGATCCACAGAGACACCCCTTAAAGCCATCACTCTAGACAGCCATGTTAGTATTGACATGCCCAAGCCCCACATGTGACTCGGCATCCCGAAGGCAGGGAGCCGGTCTTTACCTCAATGAAAGTTGGAACCCAGAATGGTACTTCCCCGTACCTACAATTTGATACCAGTCATTCGAGTCAATGGCATAACAGTGCATGTCAGCTTGTGTATAATTTGATCGTGCGCTCAGTACATATAGTCACCAGCGGTGTCAAAATGGCCCATACCAACTCCAGGAATGACCGAGAAAGAAAACCACCAAATGAATCAATCGCCTTTGTCTATCGCTTCCAACTGTCAATCTTCTTCCGGCGTTTGTCGAAAATCTCGCCCATCCCCACGCCATCACTTCGTTGCCCATCCTCGTTTGCTTTTCTCTTCCGGCTCCTTTCAAGCGCGGCGCCGCCGTTCCGAGCCCGTCGAGTAAGACGCTCGATGCGATCGGCTCCCTCGGTGAGGCCCTTCCACTCATCACCGCCAAATGTAGTGTCCCGGCCGGAGCCTTTTCGCTTGGCCATTTCCTTCTTGGTCTCCTTGGGTAGTCGGACAAAGTTCGTCTCTTCGTACCTCGCTCGCTCGGCTTCGTGTTCACGGTCTTTCTTCGATTTGGTCTGTCGGCCACCAGAGAGGATAGTACTGCCGATGCTTGGTTCCGCCATAGGTGCCGAAGACATCTCGGCGCTGACGAAATCGTCAATGACATTGGATCGGCGGGAGCGACGATCTTCGCGCTCCCGGCGTTCCGTTGTTGGGAGAGCAGTGGGCATGATTTTCGGTGGACGATAAATGCCATCGGATGGCGCTTGCTCGGCTGACTTGGGCTGGGACTGTTTCTGTGCCATCGTTGCTTTGGAGAATGCCGAGATGTTGGGTCGATAAGCCATCTCATCCATGTCTTCCTCCTCGTCCTCCTCGTCGCTGTCGATATCACTGCCACTCGCATCCTCCGAGTCTTCATTTGTACTGGCGGGTTTGGCTTTCCGGGCCTTGATAGGCTTGGATGGGTATTCTGTCCGCTCCGCATCCTCTGCTGCCTTGACGACTTTGTCGACTTGGTACTTCAGCCGTCCTTCCAGTGGACGCACGCCTCGGTCGAGGAAGACCCGCAGCTCGACCAGTTTTCTCACCACTTCGTCCCGGAGAGAGCTGTCTGCAGTCTCCTTCTCGGCGCCATCTAAATTCTGCTTTGATGATGCCCCTCTCAATTGAAAAATAATCAAGAAGACGAGGTTGTGGAGATAGGAGAGTAAAATCTCGCTTTTCGTATCGAGAAGGGAAATGCCATCTTGCGGTGGCTCAATGGAGACATCGGAGGGTGCGCTCTTGCGAGGAACGGGAAGTGAAGAAGCGGAACCATTCAGGCAAGACGTGAGGCTCTCAACAAGTACAGACAAACTCTGAGCGCGCGCCGGCGCCGTTTCTGCAGAAGCCATAGCGGATGCAACACCATCCAAAGCCGCGCGGGAAATTTTTTGGGGTTTGCTTATCAGCACGTGAGGGGCCAGGGCTCTGGTCACGTGGGAAGGCATCCTCGATAGTCATTGTTCGACGCGGCCATTCTGTCCTTCTTCAGTCCCGTCAATACTCCGGGCACGAAACCACGCATACTGCCGCGATCCCTTTTCTTTTCATCGGGTTCTAACTACTTACGGTACGAAGGTGTGCCCAATAATCGCAATCTACTTTGGTTGTTGAGGGGGGGAAATATAACAAAAACAAAACAAAGCTCGAAACGCCCCATGAAGCTGGCTTGAGCGACTCTCCGAAGTCTCCACGCTCACCATGCGGTTTAGCGACCGGGCGTCTCTCGTCGCATCGGCTTTCCTTGCAATCCCTTCCTTGTCAACCGCATTTTACCTCCCAGGAGTCGCACCGACTACCTACGACCAGGGTCAGCCTGTCCCGCTCTACGTCAACCATCTTACCCCCGGCCTCTCACGCGATGACCAACTCCATTCCGTCTTTGCATATGACTATTACCACCCGGCATTTCACTTTTGTCGACCAGAAGGTGGCGCTCAGGATGTGAGGGAATCCCTGGGAAGCATTCTGTTCGGCGATCGAATCCGCACCTCCCCTCTCAAATTGCAAATGGCGCAGAATGAGACGTGTAAAGCAATATGCGGGGAGGCCCAGTTCGACGCCCGAAGTGCCAAATTCACCAATCGCCGGATCTCCCAGGGATACAACATCAACTGGCTTGTGGATGGACTGCCAGCCGCGCAGCTGAACTACGATGGAAATACCAACACCAACTTCTACAATCCCGGCTTCTCTCTTGGTGACCTCGACGAGAATGGACAATCCCTACTGAATAACCACTTTGACATAGTGATTGACTATCACCGCGTGGGATATGGTGGCAAAGACAAGTACCGGGTAGTTGGTGTTCTGGTGCAGCCCGAGTCTCGTCAAGATTCACGGCTCCTAGACGACGGAACTGCCGAGTGTGGCACACAGGGCAACGTCCTGACCCTGAATGAGGACGGCGACACGGCGGTCACCTGGACATACAGTGTCTACTGGAAGGAATCCCCCACGGCTTGGGCCACTCGGTGGGACAAATACTTGCATGTCTACGATCCCAAGATCCACTGGTTCTCCCTCATCAATTCCGCCGTCTTCGTTGTATTCCTTGTGGGCATGGTGAGTATGATCCTGGTGCGCGCTCTCAAGAAGGACATTGCCCGCTACAACCGACTGGATTCGATCAGCCTGGAAGATCTGGACGGCACCTCGGCCGCCGTGGAGGATGGAATCCAGGAGGACTCTGGATGGAAGCTGGTTCACGGCGATGTCTTCCGTTGCCCCAAGTCCCCTCTGCTGCTGAGCGTCATGCTGGGTAACGGTGCTCAGCTTTTCATGATGACCGGCGTGACCGTTGGTAGGCCGCTCTGCTTCAAACTTCCGTTGTGCTCTTTATTGACTTCGTGTATAGTTTTTGCTCTCCTTGGTCTTCTCTCGCCTGCCAATCGTGGGTTTTTGGCTACTGCAATTCTCTTGATCTCTGCCCTTTTCGGTGCTATCGGTGGGTATGTATCGGCACGAGTATACAAGGCCTTTGGCGGCGAGGCCTGGAAGCGCAACATTATCATGACGCCCTTGTTGATTCCTGGGTTTATTTTCGGCACGTTCTTTTTGCTCAATCTATTTGTTTGGGCCAAGGGCTCTAGTGGCGCAGTGCCATTTACCACCATGCTCGCCCTGGTCCTCATCTGGTTTGTTATAAGCGTACCCTTGAGTGTGGCCGGAAGCTGGGTTGGATTCAAGCAATCGGTACGTTCAGAGTCATATTGCAGTAATTAGCATTCTCCTTCGTCTCGGCTGATACTGATGTTGCGATTCCCCTAGGCCATCGAGGGTCCGACCAAAACCAACCAAATCCCCCGCCAAGTGCCTCCCATGTCTGGCAGCCTTCGCACCATCCCGTCGATCCTCCTCACCGGTATTCTGCCCTTTGGTGCCATCTTCGTCGAGTTGTACTTCATCATGACTTCTCTGTGGACCAACAAAGTCTACTATATGTTCGGATTCCTGTTTTTGTGCTACGGCCTGATGATTATCACGTCGGCAGCCACGACCATCCTGCTAGTTTACTTCCTGCTGTGTGCGGAGAACTATCGATGGCACTGGCGCGCCTTTGCGGGCGCAGGCATGACTGGTGGATACGTCTTCCTGAATGCTCTCATCTTTTGGGCAACGCGTGTGAGCTTCGGCGGCCTGACCGGGGCAGTGCTGTACGTGGGCTACTCGGCCCTGATTGGCTTTGTTGTCTTTATTCTGACCGGTTCGTCCCCCTCGCTTCCTCCAACTCGACTTCCAACTCACCCTGTCCGTACGCAGGCTCGATTGGCTTCTTTGCCAGCTGGGCATTCATTCACCGCATCTACGGATCCATCAAGGTGGATTAGATACTCGTCCGTATTCAACCCATTTTTTTAAGCCATGCATCTTCATCCTCAGCGCCCCTGCCCCTGGTGCCCTAGTCTCTTTCTCCCCATGTTTTGATAGCCTGCCGACGGATGCATATGATTTGTCACTAATTTCTTATTCTCTTGTTTCCTTGCTGCTGCAGAGAGATAGATTGGTTTCCTTTCCCCCCTCTTTGCACAACGGCGTCTGTGTGTATATAATCCCTAGGTAGTATGGGCGCACATACCAAATTTGAAGTAGTCATGTCATGCCAAGCCCTCGGATGGTCTGGACTTCCTCGCCACTTCCGGCGATTCGTGATTCTTTCTGATCCTCAGTAACTTGAACAGCCCCCGGTTTGGAGTCTTCTGGCCTTCTTGCTCCTCCAATCTCCGACTTCTTAAGCTTGTCCCGCCCAGAGCGAGTGTGCCTTTCTCCAGCTGGCCAGATCCCCGCCACTTGCGACTCAGCCACACATTCCCCTCCGGTCTACCCCGCGTCCCTCATTTCTCCTTCTCTATCGCCTTCAAGCCACTGCGTGTCCCTGACGATCTTGCCTTTGGGTTGCATGTGTTCGAATTCCACCTAGATCAGTCCCGCTTGAGAGTGTCTGACTATGGGCAAGTCGTAAGTTCGGCCTGCCGCCCCCCTTCCCCGACATCGAACGCGCGGAACGGACCTCGGGAGGAAGTACCTGGAACAACCGGAACGCTTGGTTGCAGCGATGTGATGGGAATTCCGCAGCCCATTGCGTTGCTGTTGACCCCGGATGTCGCACGGTCCGAATGCCCGAATACTGATCTGTGTTCCGCAGGCAATCGAAGTTGTCGCCCTCTCAGCTCGAGGAGCTGCAGAAAGCAACCCACTTTGACAAGAAAGAGCTCCAACAATGGTATAAAGGTGTGTTCTACGCATGTGGATCTGGAATACAATGACGCAGCAAGCAGGACAACAATGGGATCGCTAATCGCCGCCTCTCCCGCAGGGTTCCTCAAGGACTGCCCTTCGGGCACCTTGACCAAAGAGGAGTTTCAAAAGATCTACCGGCAATTCTTTCCGTTTGGTGACCCTTCCTCCTTTGCAAACTACGTCTTTCGCGTGTTCGACTCGGATAACAGCGGCATGATTGATTTTAAGGAGTTCATCTGCGCACTGTCGGTGACCTCGCGCGGTAAAATGGAGGACAAACTGGATTGGGCGTTCCAGTTGTACGATATTGACGGTGACGGCAAGATTACTTACGACGAGATGCTGGCCATTGTCGAGGCGATCTACAAAATGGTACGTGCTAATACTTCCGAGGGGCTACAAAGCTGACCGCGCTTGTGCACACCTACAGGTTGGATCGATGGTAAAGCTCCCGGAGGATGAAGATACCCCCGAGAAGCGTGTGCGCAAAATCTTTCGCATGATGGACAAGGATGAGAACGGCAGTCTGGATATCGAAGAGTTCAAGGAAGGCAGTAAGCGTGACGAGACGATTGTTAGCGCTCTGTCACTGTACGACGGTTTGGTATAGGACGCTTCTGGGCGAATCCGGCGCAATTGTGATTTATTTTTTTTACCTCGGAAAGGCGCGCCTTGGCGGTTTGGGTCTTTTTGGTCATATTATTCTCTACTCTTGCATTCGGCCTTGTCCTGTTTTCGTTCTTCTCGGATCCCGATTCGCCCACCTATATGCAGAGTACCACGTACTCTCCTGGCCGTGCGATACTATATACTTTCATCACCATAGTCTATGAGTACATACGAAAGTTCTGAAATACAGCAAAGTATACGGCTCCATGACATCCTAAATAAATGTTAGGGCGCGGGCCTATTTTGTTCGCGTGCTGCTCGGAGTCCTTCGGGCCTCATGAGTCCTGCATTTTCTTATACCATATTATTTCACGCTCTTTGTTGAAGAGGATGGAAATGACGATTACGGTGATGGTGGTGAATTCATCCCTGTTGTTGTCAGGGAAATCTGTAGTATTCTACCAGTCCGCACCGCCTAGCTCTAGGAAACAACTGTGGAAAAGGCGTCAGTGAAAAGAAACCTTGGCTATCCACTACAATCTACTTAACTCGTGTATCACTTCTCGGATAAGAGGGTGAATGGCATCGATCGAATTAAAGCGCGGATCAAGTCCTTCATTCACAATAGTCTCATACAGTCGCGTATCGTGACTCACACTGGCCAGAGGATTGGTTCGATAGTCGCTGATGACTATACGTGACTGACCGCGGCAATCTGCAAATTCGTTTTCTCCCAAAGGAATCAGATATCCTAACCAAGACGGTCAATATAAGGAACTATGGCGGACAAGAAAAGGTGCTTGCCTAGAGTGGTATATGATGCTCCTCCATCATCCTCCCCTACCTTCTGTTCGGCATTGCCCGCATGTAAGTTACATGACACTGGCATCGACTTCCCCTGGTATTCGTAGGTGTAGGTTGAGTTCTCCCAGGGATTCCATTCAGGGCGCCACACTAAATGATCGTTATTGCAGTAAAGTGTGGGCTGCTCGGGTGCGGATTCGAGCTTGGAGATCCGCGAGTACATGCTCTTTAGCTGGGGGACTTCTTCCTCGACAAAGAACTGCACTACCGGTGCTTGCTCTCCAGTCTGGTCAAAAACAGAGCTGATGCCAAGACAGCTCCCAATTGCGCTATTTACTTCTGACCCGAAAGACAGAGCGGCATGGTTGCCAGCAGATCCTCTCCCTCAACCCTCGATCTATATCCATCTAGACATCCATGGAGACCCGGGCCTGACTTGGCAGCCTCACGCCCGATCTCGGGCGAGACTGGTCATGACACATTCGCGAGATTTGACATCTGTTGCTTAACAATGACCCAGTGCCAAATCGAATGGGCTACACGCTAAAACTTGTACTGCGACTATCATTGCATATATAGTGTCATGTCACAATTGTACCGAATCGCATCGATCCAGCTTCGCCATAGGCTACTTACCAGCTCTGCTGCATTCTATCTGGGTTGGATGTACAGAGGGTATCAGGAAGATCCGCAAATCTTCAATCCCCGCAATGCAGGGCACGATCTAATGTACTGGAAGGGAAGGGAAACAGAGAAGAAGAACAAGCGGCGTCACAACCAAAGCCAGGAGTAAGAGGCCCCTGGAAAAAGGGGAACGAGCCACGCAAATAAAAGAAGTGATGAGACTCGTGGGATGGCGTAAGAAGAAATCGGGAACTGCCAAAAGCGAGCGACAAAAGGAAAAACTGGATAATGTCTGGAGTGCATAGGAAACAGCCGTCGAATCTTAAGGGAAGGATCGCCAGGGTGGAACAGTCGTTTGAGGCGGGATCATTTGCGTTCGAAGAACCAGCTCGAGCGTTTGCCGGATGCCTCTTGCGAGTGTACGCCCGCGACGTTCGCATTCACCGGCCCGTCCGAGCTGCCGCCGCCACGCAAAGGCTTCGCGATGCGCGATCCCCCGAAACTAAAACCTCCACTGCCGTCCATGGCGGGCAGGCCGCGCGTAGAGCCCTGTTTGGCAGCCTCAAGACGCTCCTTCACAGCAGTGAGTTGGGCTTCAAATCTGTAGGGACAGTCAGTACTCGCGGTACGTCAATCATGGTCAGATTGCACAAGATAAAAAATCATACCGATGGTTCGCTTGCGTGAGCTTCTCTTGGCTCTCCTGGAGCAAGCTCTCAAGACTGGCGATGCGCTCATTTCGCGCAATCAACTTCCGCTCCGCAATGGCCACTTCCTTCTTCAAACCACTATTCTGTTCCACAAGTTGTCGCTGAACATGGGTCAACTGTTCTAGATTACGTTCCAGGAAGGCCATCTTCTTCTGCTGGGCGCGATTGTTAGAGGACCGAAGCACGTTATTGTACTGCTCCCGGGCATCATCCAAAGAAATCTCCAGCTCAACCACTCGCTCACAACGGTTCTGGAGGTCACGCATGAGAGACTTCTTCATGGCATCGAACTCGGCAATCTGCTGCTGTAGGGTTTTGCTAGCGGCACCGTTGGTGGATGTTCGCGACTCGTTGTCAGCAAGAGACTGCCGCAACTTCGTGAGTTCCTCGTCCTTTCGGGAGATTTCCGTACGGAGCACCTCGACTGCCTCGGTCTCAGTCTCCTTGCGGCTGATAAATGCCTTTTCCAGCCGTCCTCGGATCTCCTCAACATCCTTCTCACTCAGGTTGCGGGTCAAGAGGCCTTCGTACTCCTGCTGGATTTCATCCAGTTTCTTCTCGAGCTCCACCCGGCGGCTGTCCTGCAGCTCGCCAAGCTCGCCTCGATCGTTCATAGTCAACTCGGCCTGTCGAATGAACCCTTGTGTCTCCAGTAAGCTTGTACGGAGCTCAATAACGTCATCGGGAGCAATCACCTCCCCCGATGCGCTGACTGCGTGCAGAGCATCAACGCGCTGGATCAATGCCTGCAGTTTGCGCTCGTTGCTGGAGAACACGTCGTCTCCCAAGTCAAAGCCAGCCATCATCTTCGCCATCTTTTCCGCCTTCTTCTTTTCTTTCTCATCCAGCGCCGCTGTGGTCTCCTTGGCTTTCATTCGAACATCGAGAAGCTGCTGCTTGACCTCATCCAGTTCACTCGTTAGCTCCGAGTTTGCTTCCCGGAGGCCATCCATGGTGATAGCAGCCTCCTTGCCCTCGTATGAGACCTTCTCCAGTTGCATACGAAGTTCATTGACTTCAGTACTCAGTCGCTCATTGTCCTTGCCCGACCGTCCGGCATTCTCTTTCATTGACTTGAGCTCCTCTCGAGCCTCACGAAGACTGCGTTCCACGTTGGCAATGTGAGTTTCCTTCTCCGCGATTTGGTCCTGCAATTCATTCTCGCGGCGGAGGAATTCCTCCCGCTCATCCTTCTCCAGCACCAGGCTGGGTGTGCTCGAGCGTTCTCCAAGGCGGGAATCGGGGCGCGGGGTCTCGGAACGGGCAGTTTCTTGAAGACGCGAGGGCGTTGCTGGGCGGGGGGTTCGAGCTTCTGCCTTCGTGGCGCTGACCACCTCAGATCCACGCGCAGGGGTCCATTGATCCTTCGGAACACTTTCACCACCACGCCATGTATTGACCTCGAGCTCCAAGGCCGAAATGTACGATTCGAAGCTTGTCACCTGGGTCTGGGCTTTGCGCAAGAGTTGTTTCAGTTCCGCCGGGCTGAGTTCTGCATTGACCTTGGCCTTGTTCTTGATGGCCTTGGCGCGCACACCAAATCGCAAGGTCGAGATTGTCTCTGCATCGTTGTAGCTGCTGGGCGAACAGTTGATGATTAGGGTTGTACGCGAGTTACCACCCAGGGACTCCTGCAGGATTCGAGTGAGTTTGGAGTCACGGTATGGAATATGACTCGATTTGCCGTCCGTGAGAGCGTTAATAACCATGCCAAGCGCACTCAAGCTCTTGTTGATCTTTTTAGCTTCCTCCAAAGTCTGACCACTCGCGCCAGTCTTGCCGACCTTCTCACTGCCAGCCAAATCGACCAAGAATAGCTGCCCGCTCTTGGCTGATCCAGTCTCGACATTTTTCTGGCTCACGGTGATGACGAAGATCGAATGCGAGCGAGAAGATTCCTGGTTCATATTTGTGGCGGCAACCGCTCGTGCGTTTCCACCACGGCGCATCACTTCGTAGACCTCCTGGACGCTCGACACATAGACCTCAAGCAATCCTTTGACGTACACGCCGCGGGACTTCTCCTCATGGACAGGTAAATTGTCGTTGTGTGGAACCAACAAGTCACGAATACGCTCCATGTAGATCTCCATGTAACTGACCCGTACCGTGTACTCGATGTTGCTCGGGCTCGTCAGGATGCTGGCAAAGATTTGCTCAACAATACGTGGAATGACACCCTTTCCCACATCATCGTCGATATCCGATCCCATCATCGTATAAGACTTTCCAGCGCCGGTTTGACCATAAGCGAAGACCGTTCCGTTATACCCATTTAGAAGATCGTCGACAGTGGGCCTGATAGAGTAGTCGAATATGTCGTTTTGTGGGGAGCCCATGGGAAACACCCGGTCAAAGGTGAACGACCCAGTGCCTTCCCTGGACTGCGTACTGTTAGCACGAGTGTCTGATCCATGGCTTTTTGGTCCCCGCTCACGTTGATGTTACATGACTCTTCGCTTTCAAATTCGACAATCGGTGTACCCCCGGAGCTCAATTCGACTTTGTTTTGAGGACGGAAACGGGCGACCACTGCGCATGCCTGGTTAGCTGCACTATACTCTGAATTGTTATGTCTCCGTCGTCGTGCATACCCTTGATGGTGTTCGACCCAATGGAACTGACCGCGATGTCAGTGCTGCTTCAAATGGCATACTGGCCAAGGGGGTGGGAAAGAACTTACGCCATATTTGCGATGTCCTGAGACTCTCACAGAAAGCAACGGGCCCCGAAGAGGGGCAGACGAATACCCGGGGGGGAGTTTCAAGGTGTTTCAGGGACCTAACCAGGACTAGGAGCTCCACGACTCGCAGATACAACAACAGAGAAGGAAGAAAACCCAGAGCGCAAAACGCAGACACAGAAAAGAACCTAGTGCGCCAGGGGGGCGGTGGTTCGGAGGTGAGGGAGGGAGGTGGAACGGATTTGTTGACAGCCGCCCGTTTGGGATTCTTGGCCGACCGCCCCGGAGTTGAGCGTGGCAACCCTCCCCAAGTAGGACCATCACTTCCACTAATCTGGGAGTAGAGATCCAACAACGCTACTTATTTCAGGCATGAAGGAAACTTCCTAGGCTATGTGTAATCCTATAAGGTCTTATGCATTGAGAGCTATTGGACTAGGACGGACGGGGAATGAAACCGCGGCAGATGCATGAAATGCAAGAAGTCAAATAAAAAGAACCAAACGCCTGAACCCCACGCTGTGCAGATCAAACGGTCCATCAGAAGGTGATATTTCACCTCAGCAATCCTATCCCGGGACTCGTTTCAGCTGCAACATTTGACAAACAGGAACCGCCCTATGACTAGGGAGAGAACATGAAGAAAGAAGAGGCGATGCTGACGCAACTTGCACCTAGTCTTCCCAGCTCTTCTCCACCGTCTCACGAACCCGTTTCACGTATTCTTTGCGGTTGTCCTTATAGAGATTGGAGGCTTCGACGTTCGCAGGCGAGGAGGTGTTAGGGTCGTTAAGCAGACTAGAACAAGAATCAGAATCAGCAACGGTCATGCATCTTGAAGACTCTGTCACGGTAATTCTGATTAGAAAGAGAGGAACAACTCGGGCCAAGGTACCTTTGAATGCTCGTCAAGATGGCCGCCACGTCGTAAGTGGGGCTCCATCGGTTCTGAAGAATATCAAGGCAAAGCTCACCAGTGCCATAAACATTAGGGTGAAACATCTGGCTGATGAACTTGACACCAGGCGGCTTGTTAGGGTACTGCTCCTCAAAGTTCATCACTAGGCGAAATGTGCCATCCTCAAATGGTGTATCGGCGGGCCCAATAATGACGGCGTTCCTAATTGATTGTCAGATGATTCAACTGCACTGGGCGAACTAGAAGCGCCTACCAAGTCATCACGTTGTCGGAAACTGGTGAAGCAGAAACACCAGCTGGGGGATCGGTTTGCATGCGCTGGAATCACAAGACGAGTTGAGTCAGTCAGAGGCCAAATAACTTTCTAGCAGAACACTGGAAAGAACAGGAAAAGCACGGGCAAGCAATTAGGAAGTGCAAATTCATCAGAACATTTCAGCATATAGTTGTGGGTTGGCTCAAAAGAATGTTTGCACTGAAGTCCAAGCGCCCGATCTCCCTCTATCCCAGATGTCTCGGTACATACCTTGAAGTCTCGCATGAGACGGCGGCGAGCAGAGGTAGACATGGCCGTTAAAGAAGAGGGGAAAGAGGCAAAGAGGTATGCGATATCTGAGGCAGAAATCTCTGCAATCGGGGTGGAGGAGAAGTGAAGAAGAGAGAGTGGCGAGCTGGTGCAATGGAGGGACTATGGGTTTCTAAGAAGGCGGGAGGAGGGGAACCGGAGAAACTAGCTGAATGGAGAAACATTCTCAAAATAAAGTGCTGATTCATCCAGTCATATGATGTCACATGATCCAGAGCAGCCTCGGTCCAAGCGGTTGGAAGCGGCAAGCGGGCGATTCCAATGTACTTCGGCCTTACCATGGACTCCGAGTTGATCCCCATTTCTCTTCCCTTGTCTTGCTTCTTTGGATTCTTCTTGAGGCTCCCTCAACGCTCTAACCCCAGTGTCCTTTCCCCCATCCTTCCCTTTGAACAACCATGATCCCAACATCAGGATGGCCTGCTCGTCTCTCCAAGCGGGTCGCCCCCGCATTCCGTTGCCACAGACACTTTAGCTCCGCACGCCCGGTCTTGAAGGACATCCAGGACGCTTACATCCTCAGCGCATCCCGAACTCCAACAGCCAAGGTAAGGTGACCAGGGAAGCCAACAGAGGTGTAACAGAAAGAAGTGAAAAGATGAAGACAGCTAATTCATCCCGATGTAGTTCAATGGTCCATTTGCGTCCATCTCAGCTCCACGATTGGGCGCCGTTGCGATCAAGTCGGCTTTGAGCAAATCTAAAGTCCCCGAGGAGAAGATCACCGATGTCTATATGGGGAACGTGCTGCAGGGGTCTGTTGGCCAGGCTCCTGCTCGCCAAGCAGCTATATTCGCCGGTCTTCCTTCAACAGTTGAATCCATGACCGTCAACAAGGTCTGCGCATCTGGTCTAAAGGCTGTTTCCCTGGCCGCCCAGAACATTCAGCTGGGTCTAGCCGAGGCGCAGATTGCAGGTGGAATGGAGAATATGACCCGCGTGCCTTATTATATGCCCCGCTCCAGCCAGCTCCCGCCGTTCGGTGAGATCAAATTGGAGGACGGTCTGATCAAGGACGGTCTGTGGGATGTGTACAATCAGTTCCATATGGGAATCTGCGCAGAGCAGACAGCTAGGAAATACGAAATCTCGCGAGAGGAGCAGGACCAGTATGCTATCCGTTCCTACGAGCGGGCCCAACAAGCCTGGAAGGAGAACAAGTTCACAGACGAGATTGCACCGGTTACCGTTAAGGGGAAGAATGGCGAGACAACTATCGAACGAGACGAAGGGTTTGAGAACCTGCGTATCGACAAGCTGACCACCCTAAAACCTGCCTTCCTACGGGATGGCACCGGTACAGTCACCGCTGGCAACGCCTCCACCATGAATGACGGGGCATCTGCACTGGTACTAGCCAATAAGGAGTTGGCCCGGGAATTTGGTGGCGGTGGCCGAGCTCTGGCCCGGATTGTATCCTCGGCTGATGCAGCCATCGATCCCGTGGATTTCCCTGTAGCCCCTGCTAAGGCAGTCCCGATCGCCCTGGAACGTGCCGGCATTACAAAGGATCAGGTGGCTGTGTGGGAATTCAACGAGGCATTTGCGGCAGTCATCAAGGCCAATGAGAAGGTAAGTAGATGTCAACTCAGTCAGAAGAACAGTTGCTCATGAATATTCTTTGCTCAGATTCTCGGCCTATACGATGCTAAGGTCAACTTGCTCGGTGGTGCAATTTCCCTCGGCCACGCTTTAGGTAGTTCTGGTTCCCGCATCCTCGTGACTCTACTTCATCAGCTGCAGCCCGGCGAGTACGGTGTTGCTGCAATCTGCAACGGTGGTGGAGCAGCAACTGCTTTGGTCGTGCAGAAAATTGATCGTGTAGATGATTGATTGCTGCCACGATACATAGCACTGTTATGATACCCTGATATAGCACCATTCCATCGTGGATCAAGTGTATTCTATTTTATATATAAGTAGCCGGTCATGGGCAACCAATTGGAAACAATATGTTATCTCAGTAGACCGACTCGTTTATTCTACCATTTTAGTACCAGATGAGTATCTATTCCATACAGGAATAGTAAAAAGAACATATCTCAATATGGGAATACATACAATGCAAAACAGGAAATGCACCGGTGGAATGGCGCTAGTCCCGATCGGGTGCGCATCGCGTCGTTGATTTCCATGCGTTCAAAACTCGTTATTATTCTTACTCTTCCCCCACATTCCTTCCCCTTAAGATGTGTGTTTGAGACACCAGATCAATTTTGGAAATTTGTGAAGATGCTGGGTCCTATTGAGCTCTCTCTTTTCCCCTCCTGCTTTGGAGGCATTGACTGGTCTCCAGACGGCGAGCTTGCGGTGGCTGCAGGTGAACAAGTTCACATTCTTGTGCGTGCGATAATAGACGGCTGTACTGTGCGAACTAAAACATTCAGATGCTTATCAAGTGATAGACACCCAAAACCGACCATCGGATCAACTCCGAGCTCCCAAACAAAGAGGCTTGGAATATCACTCGCATTCGCGTCAATGTCTTCACCAACGCTGAGTGGGCCATGATCTACCCTCAAACCCGGGATGACTTCTCAATTGCAGCAGAGCAATCGATAAGCACAGTCCTAGGCCTTGCCTGGTCACCTTCGGGCTTGGCTCGATTCCGCCGCAGCGTGCTGGCTGTGTTGACATCAAATCTCATTCTCTCCCTGTGGGAGCCCGTTGGTGCCAAAGGCCAATGGGCAAGGGTTGGCATCGTCAACCACGCATTCCATCCGAACCCCGCAGCACCCAAGAGTCTCACTGGTACAGATCTTCGCAGAGCCAACATTCGATCATTCCAATGGTGCTCGCCGCTCCATGCCCCAACGTACACCGCTACTCCCAGTGCATCAGTCGACCCAGAGAGCCGCTGGGGAGTCCAACTGCTAGTAGTGGCTAATGACGAAAACGAAGTGGCTTTACTACAGGTGCGCCGACTTGTTGGTCTGCAAGCCTCAACACAAGCCTACTATGTTGAGAAATTAGCTCTCCTCTTGATAGAACCGACCAAGTCCCAATTCCCAGAGACTTGTCCTGGCTCACTACTACAGAGCGCTCTACAACACAAGGCACGCATCACATCCATTTCCTGTGGGCCATGGCTTGATCTAGACATATCAAGTGAGCGTGGCGTTTATTCTGCCGTTGCTGTTATTGCCACCGTATATGGAACTCAGCTACAGTTTCTAAAAGCGACGGTCGCGTTGAGCGAATCAGACACTAATCGTCAGGTCATACCACGATATGAAGCCTCATCTGAATTGAAGAAACACAATTTACCTTCTGCAGCCGATGCATGGAATCAGCATCGCATAACCGGTCCTCTTCAATGGTTCTATATGGTACGTGGCGCCTGCCGTGAGGAAGAGCTGCTGACTGACGACTATCAAATAAAGGACCAGACCAGTGATATTTCTCTCGCTATAGGAGTTATTGGTGGGCTTGCTACTATGTCGATCCCACGCTCTATATACAATGGCAGTGTAAAAGCAACCAATGAGTTGAAGACACAAAATTGGCCTACGTCTTCTTTGGCCGATAACGAGGGCAGCGAGCCACCAGAGCGACATCTAGAGCCTATCTCTGGTAAGTTGTAACCGTAAGCCTTTTAGGGCTTGATCTCCGCTGATCACTTTCTCAGCCATGTTGTCACTCCGAGATGAGAAGAACAATACTTGCATGCTTCATTTTGGTACCGTAGGAGGATTGAGTGGTGTCGCCAGTCTTGACCAACTTGGAACAAACGACGGCTTTAAATCACCACGCTGGCGAAAAGTCGTCGCAGACCTTCGGGAACAATTTGATTTGGACCGCGATCTGGGTGGGGAGGTTGTTGCCCGAATCTGGGGGTTGGCTTCCTACCGTGGAATAACGGCTGTGCTTTTTACACGACATCCAACAGATATGATTGAGTACCAAGTCACGTCCGGCGAACGAGCTGTCATTGGATTTGCTTCCGAGGAAACAGACCAAAGGCTGGATGTGAGATCTTTATTTGAGCCGACAGTCCGTCAAGACCAAAACTCTACTCGTGTCCAAAGGCAGGCAGTGATATCTTACTTGCTGTCAGGGGACAAGGAGAACCTTGAGAATGACATGGAGAATCAAAAGCTGATCTATTCCGCAGCTTGTTGCGCTCTAGTTGATGGTCAAAGCGAATCTGTTCGCAATCAGGCGCGGCAAGCCCTCGAACGTCTAGCGGCCATGACAGGTGCAGATTTGAGTGATGAGCTCGCCAATTTCAGTAACGAATCTCCAACGATTCCTGCCAAGTCCAACGGGCAATTTGCTCAACCTGGTGCCCATTTGTTTGAATGGTGCGAGATCTGCGATGCTGGCATCGAATGGTTCTCCGCCAAGGAGGCTCAATGCGCAAACGGTCATTTGTTCTGTATGTCATCCCGGCACCTCATCAGCGATTTCTTTTTTCAATCTTTGCGTACTGACTGGCCTACTTTCTATCTTATAGCACGCTGTGGATTAAGCTTCATAACGATTCAGGAACCCGGGCTTTCCAAATATTGCTCCGGCTGTGGCACAGAATGCTTCGATGAGGATCTCATGTCTCGCATGCGGGATGGCCGCCTGGGCCGTCTGTTCGCAAAGACTTTCGAGGCTTTTGATACCTGCATCTACTGCGGTTGCAAATTCCAGGGTGGTGTATGAGTTAACATCTGGCATTGCCGCGGGGGGTAACAACCCCGGTCGATCTACGGGGCTCTTTCTTCACTTCGTTATCTTTTCTATATAGCAGGAGCCCGGATATCTGCTAGGCTAGACCTAGAAGTGAGCCTGCGATAGGGTCCCACTCATCATCCCATCGGCGATGGCTTTCCTTCTGAGCACCTGCACGGAGAGACTCCAGCTTGCAGTCATTACCGAACAGCTCAACCAACTTCTCCGCTAGCTCAATCGAGCTCCCAAAGCCCATTCCATTCACATTCTCGCTCACAAGTTCCGGCCACGCTTTGAAGCGGCTCCAGCCCACAACGGGCAGGCCAGCTCCGAACATATCGACGACTTTCATTGGAAGATCCACTCCGCTACTGCTAGTGTGCAGACTAACGCCCAAAGATGCCGATGCCAACAATTTGGCATAGTCCGGCACGCTCAGCCAGGCCGTGCGAATGGTAACCTTTGGAAGCTTATCGGCATGTTCCAGGGCTTTGATCTTGTCAATATACATCTGCTTTTGTGGGCCTTTCCCGGTGATTATAGCCAAGACTTCGGGGAGTCGAGGCTGAGCCATGGCAAGTTTCGAGTATTGCAGCAAGGCTTCAATAAGAACCGCGAAATCCTCGTCTGGGGTCCATGATGTGGAGCTCACGAGAATGCGAACGCTTCCTGCGTTCACAGAGGAGCAGACGTCCTTTGTTTCAGGGAGGACATTGAGAAACCTAAGACGCTCCTCGGGATCGAGGATTGGGTTGAAGTGGCTTGCTGGTCGATCATGCAATGGTAGGATTGGAGCTTGGATCTCTAAATCCTTTTTGAGTACGGTGGACATGGCGTTCGTCACACAAAGGTGGGCCGAGGCAGACTTGCAGAATGCCTTCTCATACCAGATGGCCAGCCGTACGAGCGGGTGGTTCCGCCCGAGTTTCAACGCCAGGATTGAATATCCAAAATTATGCCAGTCAATGACCAGTCGGGTATGTCGCAGGAAGCAGGATAGCGAGGCAACGGCCAGTGTGGGGATGGAGGGTGGATTCTAAGCCTGTTAGTATTTTCATCATCGCTCTTCCTTTCCTATTCTCTCCCTCTCTCTCGTTCATATAGCAGACCTACCTGTACCAGAAGCCATCGTGATGGTGGAGCGGTGTATGCAAGGCATCGCCATAGACATGCGATTTGAAACAACACCTTCAAGGGCCCATAGATAGTAAAGAGGAGCTTGTTGTTGGTCTGAAGAATAGCAGGATGGGGGCGAAGAGGAATAATGGAAATATTGGGGTTGGAGACGATGTCGGGATGAGGATCAGATTCTATACGGCGCGCGCAGTCAGCATCACCGGCCGTGAGATCTGGACAGCTACGCGAACACATCTCACCTTGATACCCAATCAGCACCACTTGACCGCCGTTCTTGGCGACACTCAAGGCATGATATTGCATGCGCGGGCTCCTGCCAATGTCTCCTAGCACTAGAATCTGCACACTTGTCTTTGGTTTCGTTGCGTTCGGCACAACCGTTGAGCGACCTGGTTCATACTGGGTGGGGAGCAGCAAGATCAACACCGTCAGGGTAGTGGACAGGCAAAACACCACAGTGATGAGAGTGTCAATCATCGCGAGGGCGCAGTGGATGCTGTAGACTGGGCCAGCTGCAGCATGTCTGCGCTGTGCAAGTCGTCAGTAAGGGACCCTGAAGAAACAAGCCGACCAGGACTCGGAGCGAATATGAAGTGATGTGCAGGAACCGCCGTGCGGCGCGATTGTCGATCTCCGATAGCAGTCACGTGGTTGCCCCAAGGTCCGCGACAGCCTCGTAATGGCGCAGCGTCGCTCGATGCTGCGGTGGAGCAGCTCTTTCCTCCTTCTCCTGCCCTTCTCCTGCAACCGGCGCGCGTCATGCTGGGAGCGTCCCCCTTCCGCCGATTCTCTCTCGCCTGAATTGAGCGTTGCCCGCTCCGCTACCTGCCACGGATCTTGGCGCCGAGCGCCCCTGTCCTGTTCGCCCGCTGGATTCTCCTATTCAGCTGTGCTCCGACACCCATTAGACAATGTCGATGGGGGCGCCGCCCTCAGTGGATCTCCCTCCTCGGTCCAATGGACACGCTCATGGTCACAGTCGCAGTCGCGGCCATAACCGATCCACACGCTGGACTCAACCGCCGTCTCCCCTCTCGCTCGGCTCCAATCCCATCGAACCACGCCCATCGGAATTGACAGATCCTGTGGATGCGAACGATCCGTCTAGCGAGGTGCCACAATCCCAGCAACCATGGTCCCATGACCACTATCACCACTATACCCACGCTGCCTCTCACTCAAATGCGCAACATGATCATTCCCATACGTCGCACCTCCTCGATCATGACCATGAGTTACAATCCACTCCAGCGGTACAGGCTGAGAACAGCGTGCAGAAGATGTAAGTTCCTCGGATGCGGTTACAGACCATGGCAGAATACAGCCTAACCGTGCCTCCAGCCACGAGATCCTCTCCGGTGCCCTGATCACATTGCCCTGGATCGTGCTCTCTTGGTACCCCCGAAGATGTGCGCAGAAATGCCAAATCAGTCAAGATGGAAGCTCCGTCGGGGTGATTGGGCAGGTGGGACAGAAGACCTGTGTTTTGACCGCAATGACCCTCCTGATCTTTGCCTGCAGCCAACTTCTGCGGGTAAATCCCCAGGGAGGCGGCACCATGCCCATATCCTCCGTCAAATTCCCCGCGCCAAATGTGAAAACTTTACAGGCCGCTTTGCTGCAAGCCTTTTCCATCGGCCTGCCAATTTACGCCTCTTTGAAGATTGGAGGCTTCTTGGTTGCCTTTGCACTCCTGCTAGCCACGGCCACCGGGGTCCCGAGCCTGGTGGACACCGACCCGCGAACTGCGGCCACGGAACGATACAGACAAAAGACATTGACAATTGTCCTCCTGGCAGGGGTCACCCTGTTGAGCTTCCTGGGCTTGAATCAACCATGGGATGCATCACCCGTCTCAGGTTATCTGGCTCTTCTACTCTCAGTGTTTGTGCTTTCACCGCCATTCCCATCATTTCGTCGTCTTGGGCCCATTCCAGAGCCGGGTCTGGTTGCGGCATCCATATCTGAAGAGAGCAAGGGCGCAGGCACCAGTCAGTCGTCCGTCTTTGTGACAACTGATGCATCCCTGGCCCTGATCTGTGGGGCCTCGTTGGCTGTTCTTTCCATACTGACTTCTGGGGGGTTGCCTTTCGGCACCTCGGACTTATTTTTTCTTTTGCTTCCCGCTGGACTTTTTGCAATTGCGCTGATGGTTTCCTTCCCTGCGGGTCTTCGTTCTCCTAACAAGCTCGGTCTTGCTATCTGCACTGGAACTGCCGCCCTCCTCTGCTCCCCACACATCCGCGATGACTTTCTATTTGTTTATGCCGTGCGCGGCATCTTAGCGGCTATCTCGTTCTATTCGTCGAAGATGGATGATAGTCACCTGCGGCTGGATTCTCATTCGCACAGCCACTCCCACCACCACGGCCATTCACACGTTGCTGTCGAATCCTCTCGTATCACAAAGTGGCTCCTGCAACGCAGCGAACCTTACCCTTTACTGTATAGCATTTTGAAGGAGAAGGATTCGCGCAGTATCTTTTACTTCATGTGGTGAGTTTGGCACTCAATTTCTATCTGACGATAATCAGTCCACTGACCAGATACCAGTCTCAATTTTGCTTTCATGCTTGTTCAGCTGTCTTATGGTTTTCTGACTGGTTCTCTGGGGCTACTGAGTGACAGTATTCACATGTTCTTTGATTGCCTTGCTCTGGTGGTTGGACTTTGTGCAGCTGTCATGAGCAAGTGGCCACCCAATGCGCGGTTTCCCTACGGCTACGGCAAGGTTGACACCCTGTCTGGGTTCGCCAATGGCATTTTCCTGATGTGAGTTGAACCGTCTCTCCCTAGCCGACTTCGGCCTTCTAACAATGAACAGGATCATCAGTGTAGAAATTATCTATGAAGCAGTAGAGCGGCTATCATCAGGCAGCCAGATGAACCGTATTGGTGAGCTGTTGGCTGTCAGTATTGCCGGTCTACTGGTCAATTTGGTCGGAATTTTTAGTTTCGAACATGGCCACCATCACCACGGACACGATCATGGCCATGACCACTCTCACGGGAATGAGAACATGCATGGCATTTTCTTGCATATTCTCGCCGATACCCTCGGCTCAGTGGCCGTGGTCATCTCGACCATTCTCGTGCATTACTCGGGATGGTCAGGGTACGATCCTTTGGCATCGTGCTTCATTGCCATCTTAATTTTTGCCTCGGCTGTCCCACTCGTCAGTAGCACAGCCAAGACCCTGCTGCTGGCTCTCCCAGCTGATACCGAGTATAATGTTCGTGAAACCCTGGCAGGGGTCAGCACCTTGCGAGGTGTAGTAGGATACACGGTACCCAAGTTCTGGCTGGATGACACTGGATCCATGTCCGAGCACGGGCATGCTCATGAGGACTCACATCATGATACCTGCAGCCACAGCCATGGTCATGGTCATGGTCACCATCATCACGAGCACGGCCATGGCCATAATCATAACCACAACGATCACGACCATGATCACAGTCATCCACATGCGCACATGAGCCAGAAGGTGCTTGGTGTGATTCACGTCGTTGCCTCTCACGGTTCAGATCTTGAAGATATTCGCCAGAGAACGGTCAATTATCTCCGAGACAAAGACATGGATATCGTCGTCCAGGTGGAGCGTGATGGAGATGGACGCTGCTGGTGTGGTGGTGGGAACAAAGGCCCCTGAGCGATGCAGTTCAATGCCGTACCCATCAGCCCATTCTCACTGAGAGCAAGCGTGTCCCCCCGTCTTCGAATACTCGAAAATCTCCATTTCTTTGGACGTGCAGACGGTGCCAGGGCCATATTGGCAATCAATCATCAAGGACATAAATATCTACCTTGCGAGATGATGTATATAGCATAATCCACCTTTTCTGTTGACTTGGCATCTCACTGGTATTGATAGCTATCACATGGAATCAACCCTGGCGTCAATCAATGTTTTGTGTGTAGTACCGGTGTTACATGTTTGGCCACCCGCTACAAGATGCCGTATGCCCTGGCATCGAAGTACTTACCCACATATATGCAGGAGTCGGTTTCCCCGTCCACATTGGACAATTTGAAATTCCTAGCAAGCGGAGTTCACATTGAGTCGAGAGGTATTTGATCTCCAATAAACCTTGCAATTTTTGTGGAGATGGTCAACGTTGGCATGTGCTCGAACAGCTTGTCGACCACTTGTCTCGAAGAGAATTCCATGTAAATAAGATGTTGATATTGCCGACGCAAAAGATGTCAAAGTAACACGGGACTAGATTGTCCTACGAGGGAAGAGAAAAAAAAGAGCAGAAAGGGATAGTTAGATAAAAGCCGACCAGCGCTGCCATGCCGTTGATATACTCACGCAATCCGAGCAGTGGCAGCTTCTGGCATCACGTCGCACCTTGTCGGAGGCCCTCCGATTTCTTGCCTGAAATCACATATGCAAGGTAGCCCCAAACACTTCTGATGTCGATCAATTCAGTTCCCATTCCATCCCTCGTTGACCAGGTCATTCGGGAAGGATATATAAAGGCGTTCGAGTCACATACGGTCTTCCTAACCGGGAGTACTGGATCCTTGGGGGGATGCCTTCTCTATAAACTCGCCCTCCAGCTACCAACTCGCAAAATCTACGCCTTGATCCGGGGTCGGCCTCAGCAGGCCATTGAGAAATGGACGAAAGCCATGCCTGATCACACCCCAGCAATCCTGGCCTCGGGGAAAGTAGAGTTTGTCACTGGTGATATGAAGGCGGTTGATTTCGGCATTGAGCCGGCTGTGCTGGAGCGACTGCGCGAGCAAGTCACTCTAGTTATCCATACAGCCGCGAAGATCACTCTTGACGCTGGCCTGCACGATGCATTTGAGGACAACTGCCTTCCGGCCCTGGAGTTGGCACGAATATCCTCTCGATTTCGACGGCTCAAACTGCTCATCCAGCTATCGACTTCATATTGCAATAGCTTCCTTCCCGATGGGCCTGTGATGGAGCGCCCGTACACCCTGGCAGACGAAGACCCCGAGGAAGAGCTGGCGTCGATATTGACTGTGGGTCAGTCCCCCTATGCTGCGCAGTTCTCTTCTAGTTATGCCCAGGCCAAATACTTGATGGAGCGACTCTTACCAAAGCGCTTTCCTCTACTCCCAGTCTTACTCGTACGCCCGACCATCTTCGGCCAAGCACTGCGAGACCCGTACCCACTGTACGGGCTGGAGAACTCAACTCCTCTCAACAAATTCTTTCAATTTTTCATGGCCGACCGAGGCGCGACGCAGGTCTGGCATGCGGCCAAGGGCTACCGATCCGGCGCAAACATCATCGATGAAATCCCCGTCGACTTTGTCGCGAATGCATGTCTCCTCCATGCGGCCGCTCACACAACAGGCATTGTGCAGGTTAGCTCTGGGTTGTATGAACCGTTCACCTTCGATGAGTACCTGGAGATCGTCCACTCCAATGCCCCGCCCGCAGTCCGTCGTGAGCTTCCCCGAGTGATTTTCACCGAAGTTCACAGTGCGCCGCAGTGTTTCCTTGCAGAGTTAGTTCGTGTGGCATCGCGGAATTGGCTGTTTGACTGTGGCAGGTCTTATTGGTTGAAGCAAGTGGGCGGGCCTCTGAGTATACGGGCATGCAGGTCCCAGGTCGATATCTTGAACAAAAAGCGAGTCCAGAGGATCTACGCGAACAGTGTCGAGAAAGCTCGGATGTGAGACATGTGTGCATGCGCTGGGATGAAAGATGTATAGTCCGGCCTAGATCTCGAGAGGCCTTGTCCATGGCCGTGTTTCGCATATGAATTGGTCTGCCAATATCCGGAATCCAGTTGTCTATCTTAGAACTTCTCCAAATAGCCAACTAGCAGCTCCCTTGTATGAGGCCTATGAGAGGTACTGCTTGAGAAGACAGGGAATCGTACCGAACTGCCACAAGGTGTGTTCGTACCAGGTAGTCTAGTCACCTTGGCAACCAGTGGGTCACAGATACCAATGCAGCGGGATCCAGCGCCTGGTTAATCATCATACTCATTGGCGATACACTCAGGGTGCATTTCATGGGAGTTGTGCGCGTTCATCCGGCCACATAGTGATACGCGATTCGGAGCTCAGCACTCTTCGCCGTCAAACCGAGTTGACGCGGTCGGGGCGGCCGGACAGACAATGTTCCACTAACAGAAAGCCGGCATCTCGTTCTTCTTCTCTTCCTGTATGGGCTGTTTCGAGCTGTGTTGTCGAAATGGGCCGGTGCACAAGTCATGTTGGGCCATGGCTGGCCACCTGGCCGGCTAGATGAAGGTTTGAGGTCGTAATGCCATGAGCCGCCCGATGGCGGTTAAAAAGCCGTTGCCATCATTTGAGTGTTTCGGACTTGCTGGTATAAATTCAAAGACGGTACTTCAGCTGAATTCCTCATAAACCCATTTTACGCCGAGGCCAGGATAGTGAGTCTACCCATCGAGCATTACCAGGCTGCAGAGTTCGCGAGATTTCCAAGACCAAGGCTTGACCGGAGTTTCGGGCCCACCATCGCTGTCCATCCAGTTCCCCTAGCAGCACGCCCCAATGCATGAGAACCAACAGAGCCAAGGGCTGACGACGGCGAACATTGTCTACGAACTCTTTGTCAACAGCAGCCAGCCATGCAAGAACATTAGCCGGATCCTGGGAGTTGGCAAAAAGCGTGAAGCACTGGCGAAGATGGGCAATGACATCTTTGTTAATGCGATGTTGGTCCGTGTCAATAATAGCGAGCGTCTCATCATTCAGCGTCACAAGCTGATCCAGAGCAACTTGCGTCTCACGGTCCAGGGAGGGACCAGTACTGCCAAAGTCCCGTTGGCGAGAGAAGAGATTGAGTTTGATCCAGGAGCGACCAATGTGGATAATCTTTTTGACGCCTTGCAAGAGTTCGAACACCACAAGAATGTTCTCGGTCATGTTGCAGTTCTCATCCCGCGGAGCTGTCGCCCGTGGTAAAGCGATACCTATCACTGTCGTGACGATGGACTGAGCCAGCACCGCCTCACAGTTCTGAGGGGTGATATGATCGATAGCTGCACGGAAGGGTGCAAAGGAGAGATTGTGGTACTGGAGGGCAGTGTCAATGTAGGCCAGAGATGTGGGCAGCTCACTGGTGGACGCGATATGCAGCGCCGCTAGAGACAAGATGCCGTTCATCAGAAAGTCGTACTGAAGTGCCAATCGTGGAATGATGATTTGCCAGACGTGGAATTCTGATTCAGCGGTGCACAAACTGCTGAAAGTCTCAATGGTGAACTGATGCATGAGCTCGAGGTCCCGCACCCCGGGCATCGACGAAGGAGTGGAGGCCGGGCTGATGGGAGCGAGCGGCCGTGGCGTCTCAGGGCCACTGACAGGGAGAGACGCGGTCAGTTCTCTCGGTCTTGTCGGGGCATCCTGTGGCGGTGCTCTCAAATAGGTGCAGTTGAGCTCGCGCGATATGCAATTCGAGCAGGGGGGTCCCTTTTCGTCACACTGCATACGGTCAGTAGCAACCCAAGCAGTCGCAGCGCACTCGTGGAGCAGGACCAACCTTGACGCGGCGGCGCTTGCACTGGTCACAGCCATTGCGTGACTTGGTATGCGCCCGGCGTGGAGGCATGACGGGCCACGCGGGTGGGAGTTGGCGATCGCCAAAGAAAAAGCCCGAGGTCACGTGGCGTCGTCATGCTTCACGCTTCCAAGATTACCTTAAGTAGATCGCTAATAACACTCTAGATGAGTGAATCGATTCAACGCAAAGGGTGGGATGTAATTCGAGTTACTTTGGGAGGCTAGAGAGCAACTACTTGTCAACGGTATATTGAGTGAGGATCAAGTGGATATTATCTCGAGAACAGACAACTAGATCAAAGATCATAGCGACGACGACGACAGGACTGGTAGTTTCCACCGGTAGACTCTTGTATATGTAGGCCAAGTCGGTGATTTAAAAGTACAGACAACATACTCAATCTTATCGGCTTTCTCATTATGGTCGAAAATCAGAACAAATCGGCCTTATTGTGATCGAAGCCTCGCTAGTTTAATAATTCTCCCCTTTCTATAATCATTCAAAACAGGCGTTGGCTGCACTCCATAGAGATTAGTGAGCAATCAAGTCTCCGTGTCTCCATCCGTGCAAGTGCTGACATTCGTCGATATCGACAGTGGACCCCAGTGGAGACGAACCGGCAGCTGGAAGCGAAGTGAAGCGGTGCGAGAACGAGAACGAGAACGATCGCGAGGAGCCAATCGCGCTGCGCAGCGATGACCGTTCCCTCATCGCGGGATCCGTCCTGCTTTTACTCAACCGGTTAATGGCCCTGCTGGTCGTTCCTTGGCTGACCGGGGGGCTCGTCAGCATCTAATGGGCTTTAAATAGCCCCGGGCTTTCGGCTGGGACTTTTTCGTCTTGGACAGAAATCCAACCTCACGCGGTCTGCCTCGGGGCTTGTTGTTCTGCGCCGTCTTCATCCGACCGGTGTGCGCCTTTTCACCCGGATCTCACACCATGCCGAGCTATCAGACCTGTACGCACGTCACTCCGGAGTGCCCTGTACAGGCGACAACCTACGGCTACTATCCGAACCTTGGTGGAAATGCCTTCTTTACCGCGTTCTATGCATTACTCGGCGTGTGCCAGCTGGGTCTGGGCGTGTACTTCCGGACATGGACATTCGTGGTCGCGCTGGGCATCGGGACTTTCATGGAGATGGCTGGATATATTGGTCGTGTTCTGATGCACGACAACCCGTGGAACCAGGGCGCATTCAAGTTGCAGATCGTGTGTCTGGTGCTGGCACCGACATTCGTGGCTGCAGGTGTCTACCTCACGCTCAAGCACATCGTCCTCAATCTAGGCCCGGAACACTCGAGACTGAATCCGCGACTCTTCACCTGGATCTTCATCAGCTGTGACATTGGATCGTTGATTCTGCAGGCTGCTGGTGGTGGTGTTGCCGCGGCAGCCGGTAATGACAATCAGAAGTTGCTCAAGGCCGGGGACGATATCATCATTGCTGGTATCGCTTTCCAGGTGGTCACCATGGCCGTGTGCGGACTCTTCGGATTGAACTTCTTCTGGAATGTAGCCCGCCATGGCAATGGGTTTGGGGACGAGAAGACCCCAGACGTGCCCACACCTGTAATTTCTCCGAACCGGATGCGACTGATCGTTGCCGCGGAAGTCTTTGCCTACTTCACTGTCTTGATCCGGTGTATCTATCGGTGCATACTCACCCAGGTCTCACCTTATCAAACCACTGGCTGACTCTTATGGTTTAGTATCCCGGAAATGGCTGGCGGCTGGGGCAGTCCGCTAATGCAGAAGGAGAACGAGTTCCTGGTTCTGGATGGAATGTAAGCGCTATCTTCCCATCTTGCTACCGGGATGTCATGCTAACGAGTCCAGGATGATCGCCCTGGCCTGCTTGTCGTTTACCATTTTCCACCCTGGACTTGTCATTCCTTCGATGCGCACGGGATATAAGAATCGAAGCTAGACTTTCTTTTTTGCTACTGTTTCTAAGCGTCTTTCTTCATTCATTATTGGCTTATCTTGATATCTCCCCTTGGATTTTTGGGGTATGGGTATGGCGCGATACAGCGTTAGATTTTGAGCCCTGCATTGGTTGACGCGTAAGAGTGTGACTTGAGTCTTGAGACATTTACCGAAAAGTACCCCGTGGATGTCGAAGATACCATTGAGCTGCATGCTACATTAGCAGAGTCCCATTCCGCTTCGGTCGATCCGCACTCGTTTTATCATAATTATAGATCTAGACGAGAAGCAGAAAGATCAATATCCATTGAAAGAGACTGCTCATGCGAACCCATAGAACATAGTAAGCAAGGAACTCCACCAGCCCAGATCGGGAGCCATAAGAAGAAAAAAAGCAACAAAAAGGACCTTGGAGCGTAGCCATGAATGCTAGATCATCCCACCCATATAAGATTTCCATCGCTCGCTCTATCATGCAATCAAGGAGATCAACACCACGAGTAGGTAGACGCAGTAAATCCGGAGACGAGAAGACCCCGGATGAAATCGAAATAGAAAGAGGCCAGCCGGATACACCGTGAAGAAAAGATATTCGTCAAAATAGAAGAGAAATGCAGAGGCAGTTTCTTTACTCCTCGCCCAGGCTCTCTCGTACACACCGACGCACGCGCTTCTTGAACTCCGCGGGATCTTCACGCCACAGTCGGGCCGCCTCGACATTAGCGGGGCTCTCATCGTTGGGACTGGACAGCATGGAAATGACAGAGAGCAGAATGGTCTCGGGGGTCTGGACGGGCGACCAGCGCTCAGCTGCAGACTCGTAGCCATACTTGTCTTCCTCGGGAGGGTGGAGGATGGAGATGCACACCTCACCACTCGGGTAGACTATCGGACAGACAAGGTTAGCGGGCAGGCATCCATATCAAACCATTCACTCCTTCGTTGGTTTTTTTCATCTGGCCAGCCGGCCGGCCAGGGCCCCCAATTCTCGTGATGGGGCGATCACTTACTGTTTGGATGGAAGAGGGGAGATTCAAACTTCATCTTTGGCGGCATATGCGGATATTCTGATGGGAAAGAGAGACGTGCACGAAAGAAGCCACCTAGATAACAGAGACGTTAGCATGCACATGCATGGCGTGGATTTTCTCGTCGGAATCTCAAGTCACGCTTGTGTGGACTCCCTGATAAGGGTTGGGCAGCACCCAAGAGCGAGCATGTAGAATCGGCCATACCTCCGTATAATTTGACGTCGTCCGAGATCATCAGCATGACCTCCCATTCAAAGACATTGTTATCAACCAAGCCACAGCTAATCCCGGGAATGTCCTTATCGGACTGCATCTGCTGTAGCTGGCGGGACAGCATGCGGCCGGCGGGAGAAGTCGCCATTCTGGGTGACAAGAGAGTGTCGGGACGAGATATGTGTTTCGAGGGAAATCGAAGGGAAATGAAGACCAGCGTGAAAGATCGAGAGAGATCGAGAGAGGCGTACGGAACAGATGAGGGGGACCTCGCAGGCGTGAAAAAGAAAAGAAGGCGGTGAGGCCGAGGCGGGGCCAGTTTGGTCGTAGTAGTCGTAGTTAGGTCAGGGTCTCATATCCCCCAGAGATGAGAGTTGACATATTCTAGTTTCTTGAGGGAAGGAAGAGAACATTGCAGCAACGAGAGTTTCATTCTATCAGAAAGATGGAGTTTCGGCATAATCTAATTTATAGTGGACATCACCAACAGGAGATGAGAGCTTAGAGAGAGACAGAAGGGTAGCCTAAGGCGATAGAAATCGTGCAATATCAACAAGTCACCGACGTGGCTCAGTCACCCCGGTCCCATTCCTTCTTCACTAGGGACATTCCACACCTTCCGAGTCCATATCTACGCAAGGGCCTGGGACGGCTCCGGCTGTTGCGGGGTCTCTCCATGAGTGACCTTCCAGCCTGGCATCATGGCAAGCTGGCCTCCGACCAGGAGGCCGGTCAGCACGCAGAGGGCGAGTTGAATAGCCAAGGTCTTACCCATCACCTTGGCAAAGCGGACACGAGCGGACCAGTCAAAGGTAGTCCATGCATCCATCAGGCCAATCCGGCCGCTGCCACCCACAATCTCGGGTTGCACCTTGCCGCCGAAGGAGCGGTCAAACGGCACAACGGTCTCATCCTCCTCGGGGAGCATCGAAGCTGCCACGCGGACGAAGATGACACGGGCCGGGATAGAGATCAGAAGAGCCAACAGAGCCGGAACGGCGCTGGCCGCCAAGAAGCGGCAGAACGAGCTAAAGGTCTGCGGACCCTGGCCTTGGTTGGCCTCGACCCAGCCAGCAAGCTTAGCGACGGCCATGGGCAGGAAGAAAGCGGCAGCGGTGAGAACGTCCTCCGCCGCGGCGGCGGGAGCGATCTTGATCCAGGTACGGTAGCTGGGAATACGTTGGTAGAAGCGTTTGGGCGAGGGCTCCGAGATGACAATGTGGACCCAGGCCATCTGCCAAGTGGATAGGAGTACACTGACGAACGACTGCACGAAGAACTGGCCGATAAAAGAGCCGCTCGGGACGGGGATGAAGGCGGAGATCATACCACGGGCCATAGACCAGGCGAGGTACATGCTCAGACCACGGAAGCGCGACCAGAAGCCGGCGCGGGAGCGCAGGTGCTTGATGGTGCTGCGCAGCTTGCTGGTGATGGGCTTGGGGCGACCTTCCACAACGGGTTCCGGCTCGTTCGGGTCCAAGGGCTTGTTGGGGTCATCGTGGTCGATCCGCACGTAGATGTCCGGGTTGGAGTCCTCCACGGCAGCCAATGTCGCGACTACATTGCCGTAGGTGTATTCGACCTATTTCACATCCGTTAATTCATCATTCCATCACGGGCCAGGGCACGATCAAGATTAGCTTACTGCAAAGATCGCCAGCATCATCACACCCAAGGTCACCACGATCAGGGCAATCTGGGCACCACCGGCCTGCTCGTCGGGCTGCTTCTCGGGCTGCCGCAGCTGGGCGGAGGCGAACTCGGCGCCTCGGCGCATGAGGGTACCGGTAACATGAGACATGATGCGGGAGATAGATGAAATCAGCGGAGGGAAAGGAAGGAAAGTCGGTCGGAAGTGAGATTCGACCGGGAGGGGCGATTGGGGGTGCCTTTTGAATTTAACGTGAGGCTGCGACAAGGCAGCACCGCAGTACTCCGCCGCTACTCTGATCCAAGCGGCAAATCTGGGCCCGCCCCAGGTACCAGTCAGGTACTCTCCATAAGCAGCCAGTGCTTGGGAAACTTTGGACCCGTCACCTCATCTCCTCCAGTCATCATTTAATTCTCCCATCATCAAGTCTCCTTGGCCTTCGCTATAAGTCTCCCCGATGCACCCTCTGGCTGGCTCTCGTGAGAAATTAAATATAGAATCCCCCCTTAAGCCATCGGTGTTTGTTCACCCCGACCGCCCCCAACTGCAATGCAGGGACTTCTTTAACGCCATGACACGGACGATGCAGCCAATCCACAGCCTTGCTGGTTGGCGCTATCCCTACTCCCGTTAAGACAGTTGCAAGGTCCGCCTATGGCTCATCGTCCATGGGGCCTCGAGGCATTTACGTCCATGTGGAATCGATAAAATTTCCGTGTTGAGCCTCACGCTAAGTGGATCGCTTCGTTAGTTCGTTCTGAAATGACCATTATTATTATTCCCGCTAAGCGATAGGATCGCGTTGCTCGCAAGCTGCGAGTCATTTATCAAAGGTCCTTGATAATTCTCCCTAGCTCCTCTTCCCTTCCAAGGTTCCGAGGCACTACGTCATCTTAGCACAGTGGTGATATCCATGGATGTTTCCATGTCTACATTACCACAGAATCGACCGAATGCCGTTAAAAAAATAATTTCACGTGGAATGTCGAATTCAATGCAAAGACACTGCACAGACGGTCTATACAAAGAGACACGGAGCCCCGAACATGACAAAGAACGAATCCCAGCAGATCTCTAAACTGGCAGACATCCGGCAATCCCGATCGGCCAGACCAGACCGTCACGCACGCCCATCTCTAGTCGATGAACCGGCGCTGTAAGGAAACAAAGCAGGTATATACACATAACAACTGGTCATACTTGGGTCGCCTAGTCAAAGAGCTTCGTCATGAACTTGTGAGCGAGTTCAACACCCAAGCTGCGAGATAGTTAGCTGTTAGTCTCGAACAACAAGGGCGGAGTCGCTTACAATGTGGCGGCATTGGCCGGCACGGCACGAGCCAGAGCCGGTCCAAAGCCTGGGAAGAAAGCCTTGTAACCACCGCTGGCATATACCGCGCGGATGGTGCCGCCGATGGTCGGCTTGCCCGGGGCACTCTGCAGACGGGACTTGATGGTGTCGACGGGGAAGACGGGGATCCACATGGCAATGCCCGCACCACCACCCGCAGTCAAAACTGCAGTCAGGGACAGCTCGCCGGTAATGTTGCCATTCTCATCCTTGGGCGTCAGGGAGCGCTTGATATACTCGTAGGCTGCAAAATAGGCAGCCGAGCCGGGGCCATCACGGGCCAGCGTCATGGCACTACCGCGGAAGACACTTCGGACGCCACCTTCCTTGTACAGTTGCCGCACCACGTCCACACCCCCTGAGTACTTGGGCTTCTGCCCGGGCGGAGGAGGGTTCTGGCCCTGGATCTGCAGCAGCACCTTGACACGCTCGAAGGGAGCAGTGATCAGGGTCATGGGGATGGCCGAGAAGAAACCGGCCGCGGAAATTTGTGCGATAGAGTACTGTGGAGTGCTGTTCTTCACTGGAACAGTCGATAGATTGTTCACCAGTGTCTTACCCAGGTCGTAACCCTAGTGTGACGTTAGAATCAGGGCGGCCGAATTGAACACGGAGACTCGAGGTCTTAGGGCATACCCAGAAGCTCACAGCGACTGTTTCCGCGATACCGTCAGCTCGTACTCAAAGAACGACTTGAACTAGACCCATTGAGACCCATGCAGGCAACTTACACATCGGTGTCACACCCACAAGCGGGGCAGATACGCCAGCATACAGACCCTACATCGAGGTGTTCGTCAGTCTCACCCTGGTACATTGAACCAGAAGAAGAAGACAGACTATCATCTTACCCGAGCCAGCCCCTCGCGAGCTACCGTCCTCCGCACGACATCCATCGCGCCAGAGTAGATGCCCTTCTCCGCAGTCTGCAGGCGCACCTTGACTAGATCAAAGGGATGCCCCACGACGACAGCGCAGAGACCACCCGCAGCACCGGCCGCAAGAGATCGCAGCTGGGCAATGGTCTGATTCACGGCCTTGGTCTCAACGGCTTTGACCTCATCCTTCAGCTGCTCGGGCGGAGAAGTGGAAGTTGACATAGTAGGGTCGGGTCGGGTAGGGCAGTCGAGTTGAGCGGGGAAGAGAGATCCGGGGCAGCGAGGAAATTGGGTGGGCGCAGAGGGATGGAGAGAAGGAGAAAAATCGACTGTGAACGTGGAGGACGAGAAGAGAAAAAGAGACAGAGACAGAGACGCAGAGAGTAGTAACTCAAGCAGATCAGCTGCAGCATGCGAACCGAAGCCGAACGGTAGTGTTGGATTCCCCGGACGCGATTGCAATGAGCCTCGGCTCGGGTGGCGGAGAAACCGGGGTCCCGCTGATGATCCCCACGAAGTACAGATTCACGCTGTCGATGCTAAGGATGCAGTAACACTCCCGATAATGATTGAGCTACACAACTATACGGCGGCGTTGGGTGCTAGAGGTAGGTTCTGTGCATTCGCGACATTTCTCGGTGAGTACCGCGGCCCCGGGTGAACGGGAAACTCAGCGCTGCACATCCCACTTCTCCGGCGGAATAAAGGAAGCTTCCAGTCAGGGCAAGAGAGGGTCCTTGCGTCGATGACAGTCGTTATATCGTACTGGGAATGAATATACAGGAATGTTCAAAGGTGGGTGTTTCCACGTCTCGCTACTCGCATGTTCCGACTCGATCGTCTTCAAACACAAAATCACATGAAAGCCCCATTCCGTGCCCAGGTGGAGCATGACTTCATTAGTTCGACATTGCACAGTTAGAAGAAAATTCATAGTCCGTCGTCCATTATCTCCACATTAGATCCCGTCGTCAGCTTGGAATCGTGACCTTACAGAACCAGTAGGGCGGCCAGGCCCATAGCACCAACAGCACCACTGCCGACGGTGGCTATGGGGTGAGCGGCACCGGAGCTGGTGGAAGACGGAGCAGTCGAGCTGGAGCCCGATCCGCTGCCAGTCTCAGCGGCAGAGCCAGAACCAGAGCCAGAGCCAGAACCGGAATCAGTCGAGGTGCCGGAGCCAGAACCAGAGCCGGAACCAGTCTCAGTAGCACTGGAACCAGAGCCAGAGGTCGTGGTTGTCAGGGTGGAAGCTCCAGTGCCGGTAATTTCGGTGCCAGTGGACTAGACAGTCGTCAGGGAGATGAAGAGAAAACTGTAGTGGTCAAGGTACTTACAGTGCTGGTACCGCTGCCGCTGCCGCTGCCATTGGTGCCAGTGCTCTCGCTACTGCCAGAGGAGGCGGTGCTAGAGCCGGAGCCGGAGCCAGAGCCCGGGCCCGAGCTGGTGGAGGCGGTGCTAGTCGCACCGTTGCCAGAGCCAGTTGAGGTCTCCGAGCCCGAGCCCGAGCCCGAACCAGATGTGGTGCTAGAGCCGGAGCCGGAACTCGAGGTCGAGCCGCCTAGAGGTGATTGATTAGCGAGGTGTTCCACTGCTCGCGTAATTATCGAAAGCGGGGGTACATACTGGGGCAGCTATCCAGGGCCATCTGGACAACCTGGGCGGCATTGTCGTTAGGACAGGCCTGGGTGGTGCAGTCACGAATGCCGTATTTGTAGTCGTTGGCCCTGCAAAGACAGGCCAGGTCACCAGAGTTGCAGCCAAGCTCGGAGGCCTTGTCATTCATGTTGGAGATGCACTTTTGCTATTATGGTACTATCCATTAGCATCCATTACCCTTTTTTCACATGACCAATGGAGACGACAGCAGTAGCAAGAACTTACAGCGCAGTCCGAAGCAGAGATGTCGGCGGCAGCGACCAGGCCGGCAGCAGCCAGCAAGGCCAAGACAACGGGAGAGAACGACTTCATGATGCGAGGGGGACTGATGAGGCTTGAACCAGGAGATGGTATACACTGGGGTCTAGGACCAGGTCAGGGCCAAGAAGGTTGGGATTGAGGAACCAGAGAGAGTTTGATCTGGGATCTGGTGGATGGTGGAGGGTCAGGTCTTATATGAAGGGGAGGCGGAGAGTTCCAGCTGAGAACCAAAGCACCAAAATTCGCCTCTGGAGACCGAGAGGAAGACACTAGTCCCCGAACTAGCTGTGGGTGGTCGAAACTCACGTTGAAGGCAGTCGAGACGGGGCGATCGGCCGTGCAATTTGCCTACTGTGGGACGGCTGCTTTTGCTGCTTCGCGCTTGCGCTTTGGAGGATTTGTTGTCCTGCATCGACGCCAGCGGACGTGGCTGGGAAATGGCGAGCAAAAGAGACAGACAGAAAATTCACCATGCACCCACGGCCCTCCTGCGCCTGGATATTCGCGATGAAGTCATTGGGTTGCAAGGTGATGCCGAGATTGGAGCAGGAAGCTAGATCTGGGATCTCGATTGGGGATCGATCGCCAGCGGGGATAGTCTAGTTCGCCAGGCGCGGATTCCCATAGGCCCGTCCGATTCAGAGCTCTCGGTGGAGTTGTTCCTTTTCAGGGTCAAGGTTTCCCTGTGGTTGGGACTGGAGAAAGGGAGAGCGCGATTGGCAGTCGATGATGATGATGTATCAGAGGCCGCGCTTCGGGTCCGTTATCGTCTGCGGCGCCTCACCCACTCTGCGTTCAGTGTATCGCAGTAATTGGCTCTCCTGGGCTCAAAAGCCGTAGCCTGGAGGTACAAAAAGAACGAAACGAAACATCGGTGGAGCAGTGGAGGTTCCATGCCGGAATGCAACCTCACGGCAATCGTCACTCGGCAAAAGAGAAAATGCAAAATTCAAGGAACCACCAAGGGGTCCAAGGGTGGCGCCAGGCGATCGACAGCCCTGTTCGTCGGGCTGCCCGAATCCTGGAAACTCGTCTGGGTGGAGATCCAATAGTCGATGGATAGTATCCATCGACTTCCGATCGCACTATTGAATTCTGATCTCCGGTCACCGCCAGTGTGGCTGCGCCCAGCCACACCGTGCTTGTGCTCCCACGTCGATCTCAAACGCTACCGTCCTTGGTTATCTATATACCTCAAGTGGGTACCTACTTCTATCCCGAGCTGTATATGCATGGCAAGCGTGGTGGAGGATTCATATTATGCTCGACCACGATCAGTGTGCATACAGGCGCACGTCGTGCTCGGCGAAGGCTTCTTTTGCTTGGCAGGTGTGGAAGAAAGTCGAACAGGGGCTGCCTGCAGCGACCCTGACGAGATGAGCACCGGTTCGGCGAACATTCACTCGGTTCACCTGAGCGCGTCGATCTCCTCGGAGTGGTTCTTGTGCGACTCAACGAGATCCCGGTTGCCACGGAGGAGAAGAGGAGAAGACGAGAAGCTCGCTTCAAGTTGCCTATGGCGTCACGTGTGGCTGTAGTGAATTAATCAGCCGCACCGTGATCCTCGAAGCTTGCCATGGTTGGAAAGCTGTCTTAATGAAGAGCGGTCAAATTTTTCTGGGTTCGCAAGTTCCTTTCGAGAACCACCACCATGGCGAACGCCGACCAAGAGGCGCACCTCTGCACGTCCTGCGGGAAGGCCTATCAGCGCCGTAGGTTCAACTCCGGACGCGTCGCGGCACTAGGACTGACCGACGCGAGAGCAATAATCTACTGTAGGCGACTTGCTTCTGCGACATCGACGACGCTGTCAAGGACCCCAGAAGCCCGCCACGCGTCGCAAGGCATGCGGCGCCTGCGTTCAAGCGAAGGCCAAATGCGTCTCTGGTCACCCATGTGCGCGCTGTGCCAGGCGAGGACTGCCTTGCGAGTTCGTCGCCCACCCATCTCCATCTGCGTCGGATATGCAGACTATTGAAAACTCTCATGCATGGTCGGTCGAGAATGGGCGTTTGTCCCCGTTTCATATGTCGTCCTCGTTTGCGACCCCCGGGTTCCCCACGGTGCTCCAGCCCCCAAACTCGGACCCGGCGACGCAAGGAGTTGCTGGTGTCCTGCCGTCAGAAGCTAGTCCAATGGGCTTGCTTGGACTCCTGAATGTCCCCGTGGCAGAGGTCGGAGAGTGGGTTGCAAATGCTCCGGTCATGCAGTATTCCCTCCAGGACATGGTCCATGTCTTAGAGCAATACCCAAAATTGCTCTTGCGGGATGATTTCTCCTCGCCCTTCTTGCATCGCAGTCTTTATGATGAGGATGTCCCGGACATGACTACGCTTGCGCGGACCTCGATGGCGGTCTGCTGCGGCAGTGCAATGGAGACGCCAGACGGCGCACGCTTTGCGCGCCATGCGATGGAAGTGGAGCGGCAACGACTGATCGAGTCCTATCCCACATACCAGTGCATGCAGCAGTGGGATGCACTGCATGCCATGGTTGTGTACGGGATTCTGGAGCTTCGGACATCTTCCGGATTGGGAAGGGACGAGTGGAAGCAAAAGTCATATTCCAAAGGCCTGAAGGCTCCCTTTCTGGCCAAAATGACTCGAGCATTTACGCGATCGCATCTTGAAAGTCCCGGTGCAGATCTAATGTCAGCCTCAAGCTTGCCCTTGCAATCCATGGAGTCTTGGACAGTCGCCGAAACGGCACGACGTACAATCTTCCTTGCTAATATCATTCATTTCCTTAGCCATCATGATCCGGTGACCGGGAAACCTTCACCATACTACGAGCCACTGGACGATGAGCTTATCTTGAACTTACCTTTGCCATGCAGCCATGCCTTGTGGAGTGTGCGTACGGAGCCAGAGTGGAGGCTCACGATGGAGTATTGCCAGAGCAACTCATCACCCTCCACAACCGACTTTCCCTCTGCCTTCCACTTGGTGCCGGGCTGCTTAACCCTTAAGTTTCTACTTGGTCACTTCTCTAGGGAATATTTGCAGACTGTTCTCGTTTCTAATCTTGGGTTTGGTGGCTCCGATGAGCTTCGGAGCTTCGTCATTCTATGCGCCCTCAAACAGTTTACTTGAGCAACAATCCGTGCTCATTCCGATTCGGCGCTTGCACTGCGAACGCTAACGTATTAATCAGATGGGACATATAACTCCGAACCCATTTGTCAAATCTCGTTTCCTTGGTGTCCTACTGTGTTAGTGCAAGACGTGCCTTCGGAGTTTGGAGGTCGCAACCATCCAACTCCGGCGCTCCACTGCGCATCCAACAACAACAACAACAACAACAACAACGACCATCTTGGGTCCGAATCAATGGCTGCGCTGGCGATTATAAAACGAAGGGCCGCCTCCCCCATGGATCGATGCTAGACGTCTCAGTTCACTTTGATTGTCTTGTCACTTGTCGCTATGCTTGCTAGATTCGCTGCCATGGCTGCCTCAGGAAACATATACCGCCTCGCTGGCCTAGGAGGTATTGTTGTCGGACAGCAATTGACACCAAACGTCGACAGTGGCGCAAACGATACTCAGGCCTTGGCCGAGTCTTGGGGTTTGCGGTCGGGCGTCTACACCCCTCGACAGCTAGTTGAGGGTTTTGCACCTCTGCTCGATGCCATAGTGTTCCGGCTGGGGAGTGACTCTCCTGGTTCGAAGCCTGCTCGAGCCCGCCTTCTTGATAACCTTACCGCCAACTTGGCCACCGACACGCGCGAAGCCACTCTTCGTCTCTCCGAGCCTCTCGATGTCTCTCGACGGGAAATCAACCAGCAAGCCATTCGGATTGGGAAGTCTCTTGTGCAATGGGCCCGCGAATCCCACTCCGAATCATTCGATCCGGAGATGTACCTCCGTAGCCCCTGCGAAGGACACCTCTTAATCCCATCCAACGTGGATCTCATGTTCGGAGACCGAAGCGAGCCACACTTGATGCAGCTCTTCAACGAATACATGCACCAGATGGTTCTTCTCCGCGATGCACTCCTCCCGTTCCAGAACTACGAAGACGTGATCATCCCGATTGGTGGCAAAGCCCGAGGTATTCGCCATTTGGAACCGGCCAGAAACCAATTCCTGGCCGAGATCTTGACCAAGCATACCACGCAGCGAAGTGTGGTCACGTATGCCAAGGCGCTTCTTGCGCCTGGACTTCTCCATTCGACAGTCGGGGGCTATGGGTTCCAGTATGCGCATGGGACTGTGCTGCCGGCCTTCCTATCTGGGGGTCCAACCCCTTTGCATCTGCTACAGTACATCCCGGCAAAGCTCGATCCCAACGCGACAGATACGCTTTTCGACTATCAGTTCCAGGACTACTACTCTGCTCCTCGCGGCGAAATCCCCGCGGGCACCCAGAGCGCGGTATCGGATCTTCGGGGCTTCCCCGAGCCCAAGAGTGCTGCGGCTCAGAGTGCAAGCATTGGTGTAGTGAACGATGAAATCGTTGGCCCAGCCCGTCGCCTCGAATTGCGCCTGGAATTGGACGATGGAAAATGCGCCGCGGTCGATCTGGGGCAAATCGCTCGTGGTCATCGCTATTCCTACCTGGCTCAGGAGCTTGCGGTCAACCGTGATGGCACAGCTAGGCAGGATTCAGCCTTATTTAAGCCTGCCGTTGTACACGATGCCATCGGTATTCTCGAATCCACGGATGCGGGCTTGCTCGGTGCCAAAGAAGGGGGGTTCCATATCATCCCGACCAAGGACTCTCTTGTTGCGCTGGCGCTGTTGGGCAAGCTGTACCCCGAGAATGTCATTTTGCTTCCGCGGGATGAAGAGCTGGGACAAGCCGAACAAGCAGGCAAGGGATTCGAGCCAAAATTCGTGGTTTGGGGAGGAGCGAGACGCGGAGGTCTGAAAGGAGTCTTTTGAGCAGTATACCATCAATGGCCGATATGACGGAGAGGCGGTCAATTGACTTTGGCTGAGATAACAATAAGTCTCTATATCTGTATTATGAACCGTCTGAATGCAAATCTTTCCTCCAGTCGAGAGTCAACAAGCGTCGTCACGGCCCGGACGGTGTGCCTGCAGACATTGTATTATTCGATGGTGATGTGTCCAGCGCGTTGTACTCCCACAACTTACCTCTCGACATTATCACGGCGTCTCAGTGACTATGCCAAACCAATGCAAATGTTCCAAATCCCGAATACCGATTCCTTCACGACAACTGCCGCAACTCAATTGCATGTACAATGCCCCTTAGCCGTGTCGCCACACCCGCGGAGCCGGCTGGTCGTGACACGGAGTTCCGTGGTCGACCGAGTCGGCCAACTCGAAGGCAGCAGTGTTCCCGCACAAGTTGGATGTACCACAATAAGAGAGCGAGAACACGTAAGACTGCACGGCAAGATGGCGATGCGCAAGAGATGGAGTGGATCGACGACGATACAAGCCGCCAGCAAACCCAATCGCTGCCGCGTGTCTCACGGCGCAGATGGATGTAGATTCAGGCCAAGTTTATTCGCTCTCGTGAGCTACCTCACTGTGATCGACAGTGCCAGTCTCAGATCCGACACGGGCGATTATCAGGGTCCTCGAGATCAATTCCATAGCCCCAAGCCTGATGAACCGTCGCGTGTCGATCCTGGGGCTGTATCGCCAAGCTTGCTTCGCTTACCGCTAGCGTGTGCTAGAGCGAGACCCGAAGCACACGGTGGTTAGTATTCTACTGCACTGTGTACTATATAATAACGCTAATTTATCTGTATGAAGGTCTACTGCACCAGCATTGTTTTGATTCAAGGCGACATGGCCATTTCAGAGCGAAGGCTCGATTGTGATCTTCTTATTAACCTTTACTTCCCCCTCGACAAGCCTCCTCGCCCACTCCCGGGGGACTAAATATGATTCACAAGCGGAATCTCCCAAAATAATGATAAAGGGGCCCTGCGGATATTCACCGGCGTGCGTGTCAGGATTCGTTAACTCCGCTGGAATCATCTCGTTGCGCCTAAACCTGGAAACGGTAGAAACGGGCTTCAGAGTCCGTTCCTTTCCTGCCGCCAGCACAAGAGGCGAACAAGCAGAATATTTATAAGGCCAGCATAGCTCCACTCATCGATCATGGAAATTCGCGCACCATACACGTTCTTGCCTTCTACTCCCATTATTTATCATCGTTCCCAACGCCTGAGCAATGGTTTCCATCTCCGAGATCAAGGCATCCAATGCCCGAATCACAGCAGAGACCGCTCCCCAGACGGCCGTGTTTACTGGAGCCACCGACGGAATAGGGAGGGCGACGCTCACTCGCCTGATTTTGACAAGAGCGCCGGTCAAGGTTTATGTCATTGGCCGGAATGGCGAGAAGCATCAAGCTTTCCTAGACGGGCTTCGGCAATCCAACAAACAGGCACAGATCATCTGGCTTGAGGGTCAACTCTCGCTCCTCGCGGAGACGAGGAGACTTTGTGACGATATCAAGGCACGCGAGACGTACATTGACACCTTGTACATGAGTGCCGGGTTCATCACCTCCGGCGAACGGGTCGGTATGTACTCCTAGCCCCCGGTCGAGTGTCGACAGCGACTCATGACGATTTAGAGACATCCGAGGGCCATTCCCTCTCGCAGTCCCTGACGTATTATGGTCGCATGTTGATGATGTTCCAACTCCTACCCTTGCTCAACGCGTCGCCGAATAACCCCCGCGTCGTCAGTGTTCTCGCCGCGGGCACCGAGACTGCCTCCATCTACCTCGACGATCTCGACCTCAAGCAGCCGGGCCATTTTGGTCTCATGTCTGTCTCAAGATCACTATCATCCTACACCACTCTGTCCATGTCGAGACTGGCGAAAGAGAATCCCCACGTCGTGTTCCTTCACCACTATCCCGGCGGTGTCGACACGGGCGTCTTCAAGAAGGCCTGGGGCAACAAGTGGTACTGGCCCATGATGAGCCCAATGCTCTCTACGTTTGCTACTTCACCAGAAGATGCGGGAGAAAAGATCTTGTATCTGATCACCAGCGCCAAGTACGGTGGGAAGGGCGTTTCTTTGGGCGCTGGCTCGCGCCCAGGGCTGACCATGGCAAAGACCAAGCAGACAGGCGCGTTGTTTCTGATCAACGACAAGGTCAAAGAGCTGGACCAGGAAAAGGTCATGCTACAGCTCAAGGAGATGAATGCAGGAGATATTATTTGGCGCAAGCTGATCGAGACGGTCGGACCGTATTCTTCGTGATTGCGCGGGAGTTCTAGTTTATTTTTGCAGGTTGTTACAGTACTCGAGGTAGATGGTGATCATACTAGTCGCCAGGAGTCAATAATAATAATGATAGTGTCCATCTTCATGCAAGCTGCAACGGGGCGATATTGTGACGATGGGTATATGCTGGTGAGTTGTAATGTTGATCTAGAAGCCATTTACACTCGAGCCGACCGCACTGGTTGGTTCCAGAATGACCTGCATTGTCAACCAGAAATCTCGTAGTAAAATTCCTTCCATGAATTAGTTCACTAACTAGCTAAATAGTTAGTTAACTAGTTAACTAGTTATCTGTGGATACCTGAGTATTGACGTCAGGTTTCCCATTCGGGACGCCCAACTGATCTTCGCCGATCCGGGGCCAACGCGGACTTCGGCCTTCAACTCCGTTCGCAGGAGAAAGTCCGATCCGCAGGACTCAACCTGTCCTGCCGACGGATCCAAGACCGTTCGCCATGTTTCTTTGTTTTTGCCGCGCTTCATGCCCTCGCTCGTGCAGTAGATGATCCCAACCCCAGAGGCGCTAGCTACGAATGGAGAAACGAGGCCCAACCCCGGGCTCCGGCTCGTACGGCAAGGCTTGCATGCAGTGCTCCAAGGCCAAATGCCGATGCGTGGCTCGACCTGACAGTGCCGCCTGCGAAAGGTGAGCGGCCCTAGGCCATCTATCCAGCTACGCGCACCGGATTGATCGTCTCTCAGGTGCTTGCGTCTCAAGAAACCGTGCCAGCCGCCAGACTCGATTCGCAGGCGCGGCGCTCGGAACTTTGAGTCGGGCGCGCAGATTGCCAAGCTCGAGGGCAGGATCGATACCCTCACGACGATGCTCCGGTCCATCGCCAATGCCACCGGGGTACCTGCCGATCCACAGCCGAACCCCAATGAGTCACTCGTCAGCGCTGGTGGTACTGCCAACGAGGACATCGGCAACTCGGCGAGCAGCTACCCTGATAACGAAGGGGTGCCGCCCTCCTTGACGGACGCGCCGTCGCAGTCGAGTCCGTCTGGTACCTGCGGCTCGACCAAGTCATCGCCATGGCAGCAGCCGCTGCCGTACGAGCTGGCACCGGACGAGGCTACGTGGTATCTAGAACGCTTCATTAATCACATGCTACCCTGCTTTCCTTTCATCTACTTTGCCCCGGGCATCACCGCTCAACAGCTACGCCGAGACCGGCCTTTTCTCGCGGAGGCAATCATCGCAGTTGCCACGCCCTCGACACAACAGAAACTGACGCGTGCGGAACGACTGAAATATCACTTGACTCACTCGGCTGTGCTTGAGAACCAGTCCAGCATTGACATGCTGCTGGGCATACTAACTTATATTGCATGGAGTACTGACCCTTTCCTCCAACGAGCAAGCAACTTGTCTCGCATGATAATGCTGGCCATGTCCCTGGTTTATGATCTAGAACTGGGCAAGCCGCCACCACCACCGCCAGATGCACAAGTAATAGCAACCATGACCCCTGGGCTTGGGAATCCCGAGCGAAGCCTAAGCGATGGCTCGGCTGGGGGGATCCTAGAGAAGCAACGAGCGGCTTTGGCATGCTTTGTCCTCAGCTCCATGTAGGTATTACTCCGCCCTGCACTCGACTCTCACCACTGCCCTATAAGTCCTTTTTGTAAGCTTGCCTTGACTGACACGAATGGACCCCAAGTATCTCGTCGTCCTTTGGACGCATAGTCCCCTTACGATGGGACCCGCAGATGGAAGAAGCGGCTAGGTTTATTGAGACGAACAAAGAATGCCCATCAGACGAAAGTTTCGCGATCCAAGTCCGCCTGCAGTTGCTTGCCCAGCGGGCACGAAACCTTCGGGAACCGCAAGAGGCAGATCACGTTAACGCAGCAGAAACGGCGAGGACCACGCCTTTCGCAACTGCCATGTATCTCAAGGTATTACAACGGCAGCTTACGGAGCTCAGAGCCTCTTTCTCACCGCATCTCCCGCGCCGAGGTAAGCGATCACCGTCTCGAATGCGGGCCGCCACACACCTGGATTTCTATGGTTAACCTGTAACCGAGGAGCCACAGACATGCTCACTGCATACGCGCACTACGTCGAACTCTGTATCAATGAAGTGACCCGCCTTGCCTGCTCGCAAGATCCCTTGCTCCCGGAGTCGGGATCTGGGGACGGGGCAAATGGCTCGATGGCCGAATTCGAGCACCTCGAGTGCCTATCGCGCTCCCTATATGCCGCCAAGTCGTGGCTGGACGTCTTCTACACCATCCCGCCCGCCGCATACGTGGGGTTTCCGTTTTTCCTCTGGTTCCAGCTCGTCCGGTGCATTGTGATCCTGAAGCACCTATCGACGTTCGAGGATCCGGCGTGGGACCGTCAGGCCGTGCGAAACACGGTTGACATGCTCACATTACTGGAATGGATGGCGGAAAAGGCCGAGCTGGCGAGTCGGGAGGTGGGGGAACAATCTGACGACGATCTATTCCAACGGGTTAGCAGGATGTTGCGCCTGTCGCAGGGATGGGTGATTTCGAAACGAAAAGCCGCAACGCAGGCCGCAGAGGGAATCCCCTCGCTCCACGGTGATGGACCGGGCCTGGCCCTCGCCGGAGATGTGATGATGGATGCGACGGAGATGGCATGGATGGACGCCCTGGAACATGGCGACGGGACGTGGCTTGAGGATTTTCTAGGCTGGTCTCCAACCGCGGTTTAGGACGTGTCGAGCAACAGACAGGATGAGCCAGGTCGCCCTTGGGTCGGCAAGATCCTCAGCTCGAGCGAGATGGGACTTTCACCAGGGCGTCCACTCTCGTCTTGATCACTATCTAATATAGTATAACCGATTTGCACATAATCGCTAATGTATGTTGAGAAACCACGCATCAGCCCACCAGCCGTAGGTCTCTACCGGCCTGCCTTACCTGGACCATGAAATGCAGTGCTGCATATCACTATCTTTTCGAGTGGTATCCATGGCCACGTCAGGAGGGAAACGCCACGAATGTCGACATCCTAAGCCCGAATTCTGCAGCCTTTCCCGGCGCCACCTTGAGTTACTGCAAAGTATAAACTAACATTTGCGCTTGGCGCTGGCCATCTCACCAATGACGGCACCAGCCTGGCCTACGAGCCAATGATGCAGAAGACGTTGGAAATGATTACAATCGCAATAGAACCTTTGGCGGGGACAGGGAACTTTGGAAATACAAATGCCTCGAATGGCGACATCTCCACCCTTGGTGGGCCGGGTGGAGCACCGTCCAGCAGAATCCGCCAAAAGAAATTTCGGTTCCGGTCGATTTCAGGACTGGAAACAGAGGCTAAGACGCCCAAAAATTGACCGACGCAGGGGTCGAACCTGCAATCTCTTGATCACATGAAGTCGTAGTCAAGCGCCTTGCCATTGGGCCAGCCGGCCTTGCTGGACGAGTAGCTAAAAGAGGCTACATAGCAGGGCTGGAGAAGACCAAATCGTCTGGGAAATATAAAGTGGGTATAATTCGTCGACGTGAGCCTCACGGAGAGGGTGTGTACACTATACACACGGGTAATTCTATACAGATCAAGAGAGAAAGGGGAAAGAAAAAGGAATAATGGCCATGCATGGAAACGCCGAAAAGTCAAAACAAGCCGTCCCTGCGCCGTGCCCAAATCCCAGTCGTTCATTTGCTCTATGCGTCCGGATTTGTCACGTACACCTCGGGGACCACTAGATGGGACTTCTCGGACGTTCCCTCCTCCACGCGGGAGGCTCGAGACCGACGGCGTTGGGGTTTCTGACGGAGTCCCAGGCGCACCGAGAGGGACATGCAGATGTGACCGATCACGAAGCCCACCAGACAAGCAACCAGGCCTGCCACCGCACCTAGGAAGGCGGGCAGGACGACGGGGCGCATCACGCGTATGAAGTTGTTGCGGTGGCGGCCCCCGTGCGGGCGACGGTGCGGGTTGTGCGAGGAGGCGCCCGGCACCCAGTAAGGCGAGAAGAAATAGCCAACCCGGGAGTCAACCGCGCCGCTGGCGCGCGAGTCGGCGGCCTCGGCGTGAGAGGGTTCAACGGCCTCCGTTGCGCTGGGCGAGTCGTTGGCGGAGCCCTGCTTGTCCTCGGGGTGCGGGAAGATGGATGCGAGTTGCGATTGCCAGAACTTCATTTGCCATGGTCGCCTCTCGCCGGCAGAGAAGTCCGGGTGAGCCTGGCCGGGGATCATGCGGATGCGAGTGATGCGGGCGCTGTCATCGGGGTAGGAGAGCAGATCGAGCATCACGGCGTGGGAGGTGACGGGCTCGCCCCGGATATCGAGTACCTCCACGCTGACGCGCACGAGGCCCCTCGAGGAGCCGGGGGTTTCGATGGGCAGCGGCCGGGCATCGAGCGAGAAGGAGAGCTCAAGATCCTCCGCGTCGGCGCGAGGCTTCTGGGAATTCTCATATCGTGGCGCATGCAATTTCATCGACATGGCCGGTGGGAAGATCCGGTCTTGGTTGGCGTACAGGGAGCCATTGGCGATGGACCATTTGACGGACTGAGAATCTGTCAGCACGTCCGTCTCCAGGTCTCTCGCCGGGCGATCGCGATGCACTTACCAGATACGAGTCGGCCGGCTTGTCGGGCCCCGCGGATGGCAGATAGGGCAGATGAATTTCATGTGAGGTCGCAACGGGGATCGACGATGCGATCGCACCGACGATGCTGATAGCCCATAGATGCAGATGCATGCTGCAGAAGAAACAGGCGGTAAAGGAACAGACGAACGGGGGGGGGGAGAAAGGAATCGAAGGGAATAAAAGAGTGTAGGGTGAAGCGCAGATGAGCCGAGCAGTCGAATAATAATCCTCAAGTCTACAGGTCGTAGGGGCGGAGTCAAGCTTGGAGACGAGGCTGCAAGGCAGCGCTGACGGTGGATCAAGAAGGCTTTTGGACCCCAACAACCCGAATCCGAGACAAGTGAGAAGCGAGCAGAGCAGAGAAGAAGCTCGGACTGGTGGATGGCATTGAATACGAATGCCTACACTCGAAGGATGAGGAGATTGCGGGACAGTTAAAAAGAAACCTTATGACGATGGTCCTACGAATGACACCAGAAGTGAAAGCGAGGTCGAGGATGATGATTAGCAGAGTCAAGCTTTTGTTCCCGATATGCACGAAGGCTTGCTAGCGTTGCAAGTGGAGGTTGGTTGTTTCACCGCGGACACCTGCGAGCTGCCGCTGTGTTGATTGGATGGCGATGGGGATTCCATTGGTATCATGGCGGACTGCTTTCATCGTCACCTTTGTTTCTCGCGTTCCACCCGGCGAGGTGTATACTCCATTGCGAGTGAGCCAGGGTCCAACGGAATACCCGCGACGAGCATGTCGGGGTCTGATTGTCCTTCTCTGCATTAGTGTCACTTCAGATGCGCTCGTGCTCATTCTTTTGTTGCATGTGGGCTGCCAGGGCGCCCCCAAAGACTAAAACGCCCAAAATGGGGCGGGATCGGTCAGGGTCTTCGTGATGCAGAGTGGGCAAGGTTAATGAGTGGACCGAAGTCAAGCCCCATTGCAGGGGAGCACCTATGATGGGGATTGCTTCGCCCCCGAGGGCCCGGTGTCAGCATGCCCGCTACCATTCCAAGGTTGAAGCATTTGGCCACAGCGTGCCAACTGCCAACGGTGCAGAGCGCGCACGCGACGCCAAGAGAAACACGCTGCACTTTAAAAAGCTAAATGGTTCTGTTGTGCCTATATGGACCGAGAGTACAGTCCAATAGTATACAAAGAGGGTGAGATCGTCATGGCCCGCATGTTCGCTGTACATGTATATATCCAGAACAATGCCGATCCCTATGGCGTGCCCATGCGACATGACTCGCCTTGACAGCCTGCTCATTTACCAGGTTATGCCCCTTGTTCTCTTTTCGTCTCGATCTTGACTGTCATCGAATCCGCCCATCAGGCTGCGCCCCCACGCTTCCACCCATGCTCGATGCGGCTGACGCCCCGGTCAATGCCGCTTTGTGCAATGCCTACTATGATCGGCGTCGCATGGTTTCACGGCCCTGATGATGACTCTGTCCCATGATAAGAAAAAGGGGCTTGCTAGTGACCAAGCACCTTGGATCAAAATAATGCACTCACCGACTTGATCTGAGCTGAGATCCTCGCTCGCTGTGCGGCTCGTCGGGGAAATCTCGGTCAATCGTCCGGCATCGCTCTCCCTTTCTCTCGCGCGCCACTCTTCCGAGGCGCCCGCAGCGGAGGCATATACGCCGCCGTTTGCCAGCGAGGGCGTTGTCAGTTGCACTCTGCGTGGGCTGAATGGCATGATTCCCAATGTTTAGGAGTCGTCTTCACTGCCCGTACCGCTGGAAGACCGGCCCCAGAGGCGATCGCGGTGCTCTGTTGGGCCTCGAATGGTGTTGGGGGAGATGGAGAGAGGAAAGAGATCATCGGCACGGGGAGGTGAGACCCTTGGAAGATGGTGAGTTTACCACTTCTCAGAAGTTGATCAACGATGGATGTACTTTCCATAATTTGATGTTGTTATAGTGACATTCATCCGGATCCTATCGATTCCGCGCAATAAAGCATGCGCGCCGCGCTGTCGTGTAATGGTTCAATATTGCTAGACTAGTTCGTCTTGGCGGCGAGTATACTCCATAGCTGTCACAAGGTACAAAGGTATTTACTGAGATGGAACCACTTTGGATCACAGCAGCGCCCCCGTTGGCCATCACAGGCATCTGGTCAACCCAAGAAGGTTGCCACCACGGAGTTATTCCAGATTCCATCCACCATTCATCATGAGCAAAGATTTTCGCAAACAATGCCCGAGCTTAGCATCCTGTTCTGAAAGTCTTCGGGCGATATTCAATCACAGTATGAGGACTCGGCGATTCATCGATTCCAGGAATTCTGAAGCCTTTGGACCACGTAATCGGTCGCCCAGCCCAGATCAGCCTCCACGCCACGCAAGAGATCCACGATAATCTGGCGCTCCTCCACACTCTCTAGGATCTGTCCTACGGCAAACAGAACCGGGATCATGTGAATGCGTACTTCGCCCTGAGGACGTCCCAAAGCGACACCGCAGATCTCCCGGCTGCGATAATCCACCTCTTTGGTGAGCTCGCGGTAACCTTGTAAAAGGTCAAAGGCAGTGCTGGGCGCACTGACTGCATCAGTGGGTCGATTCAAAAGAAGCGCAATTCGCCCAAAATGATAATGTTGCATACCAGCCGCGCAGGTTGCCAGGCTATGGAAGATCTCGGGGAATGGCATTTGCCCACTTTCGAGGGGGCTGAGGATATCCCGAGGGTGCTCAATCCGCACACATGGGCGGAACGTCTCCGGGACGCCCTCGAACCAAGTCTGGAGCTCGAAACAAAGGCCCAGCCAGGCATTCGTGTCAGGATAAGAGCGCTGGCTGGTTTCCGCCGACATTTCCTGGTTCCCGCCCGATAGGTTTGATGGCGGAGATCCCGTCCATTGGGCAATCTGGGATTGCTTATAGCGAGCTAGGAAATTCATGACTTTGGAGACTAGCCAGCAGAGACCGTTGGCTGCTTGGTCTTCCTGACAGAGGCGGCTGGGCCCACTCGGCTCAATGTGAAATTTCTCTTGGTCGTCGATGGAGATTCCCGCCGCGCGCCATAAAGACAAGTTACCCGGATCAAAATGCGTCGCTGACCGAGTCAGGTAGGAGCCGAGATAGTCCTGGCGGGCAAAGTTCCAAAAACAGGCACGAATCCCATGCGAGAAGATCGTGGATCCCATCTGATTTGTCTTCAGCAAAGACTCATACAGCGGGCGAATCCCCGCAAGATGACTATGCCGGGCGTTGTCAGAAGGTGATTCGCACGTCCCTCGAATATAAACTTACGAGTGCCACTCTTCACCTGGCAGGTCAAGGAGTCGATAAAAAGTCAAGAGCATGACAGTTGCCAACGTGTTTTCCGTATCTCGCAAGATCGCAGTGTCATTGCAATACTGAGTCTGGTTAGGAAGGCTTCCCTGCCGCCTGACAACAATCTCAATAGGCGACTCTAGAATTGCCGACGTGGATATTGCAGTATAGGTAGATGTGGATTTGTTGAGATCTGAAATAGCCAGGTAGTAGTAATTAGCTGCTTTAAGAGACCAGTCGACTAGAGTTGCATTCGGATACAATTCAGTCGTTGCAGGACTAGTGAACATGCCGCCAGCAGTAGATAGCTTAGCACCCTTCACCCGACCGAGCTGTTTTGCAGATAAAGCTGCGATCGCGTGTTTAAGGGCAAGGCAATTGATAGCTCTGACAGGGGCGTAGACTGAGAAGAATTTGCCTGCGTCGGACAAATCTAGCCTGCCGAGATGTCAGTTATTTTGACTGACTCTAGTCGAGTTGATGCCTACCAAGGGCCTAGCACCTCTGCATAATGACGCGTGAGGAAGCCAGTTTCATGCCCAGTCCCGGTCATGAGCTCCGAGAAGATGTCCTGGAATTCCTCCTTCTCACTTCGTTGTGATTCACTCTCCGTAGACATCATCCGTTGATCATCAGGCCGGCCCGTTGAATCTATGTTGAGCGCATTCGGTGTGGCCAAACCGAATCCCACGGGAGCATTCGGCGACACCGAATTCTGAGGGGCTGCCATGGCTGAGCGATTTGGAAGACCGGATGACTCAATCATTCGAGTATCATCTCCAGGGTCCAGATTAGCATATCCCGACTGAAAAGTGAGGTCACGTCTCGCTTCGCTTGAAGAGCCTCGTGTTTGACTTCCAAAGGGACCCGTGCCTTGGTTTGGATTTTGTACTTGATGAAATGCATGATCTGTGCTCTATCTCACAACATGAGATCCTGGTGGCAGTGGGAAAGAGAAGGACGCCACATACCGTGTTTGCATTGAACGATGTGCTAGGTATCGCATGAGACTCTTGGTAGGGAGCAAAACGTCGTCTCACGGTGGCTCCCTGGTCGATGAACTTCCGGGTCTGCACGTAACCCGGACACTCCACGCCTGCAGTCGTGCAACGTTGGCAGTGGGGACGAGTCTCGTCACACTGGAAATGATCAGAAAAAAAAATTTGTGGTTCCGCTTCTGCATCATATACCTTCAAATGCCGCTTTTTACACCGCTCACATGCCTTGTTTGAGGGAACTCCAGGCATTGTGTATTAGGACACGACAATTCTGTGGGGTATGCGGGTGGTGGAGTCATGGGAGGTGAACCGCAGTCAATTTTGCACGCAACAATCCCGAATCCAAGCTCATATTCTGAGAGTTTCCTGGGATCCAGTGCACAAAAAGCAGCACGCGGCATACGGCATGGGAGGGTTGATTGGCGTGAAGCGCGTCGAGGGATATTATGTCACCTCCGAGATCTCCAAGGTTCCAAGGAAACCAAGTCGAGGCCTCGAGAGCTGGCGCCGACCGCCCGGCAGAAAGAGGGACGCCGGGGTTTTTACGCGCCGGCCTTGTCTCTCCTTATCATGATCCCGTGAAGATGTTGCGAAGGCCGGAAAAGCTGCCCTCAATCAACAATGCCCAAAGTTATGGTAAAGGGCTGGTGAGAGCTTCTATTGAAACGGACCAGGATGCTGGGCATCCCACCCGCCTTCCGTCACAGAGATGGCGTCCATTCTCTGCCCCGAACAACGCCATTTCAGGGTCTGAGCAAGACCGGATATATCGGGAATGGATAGGTGCCCGCATCTCCCGCTTAGGTCAATCGGAGTCATTTTTACTGATCCCTAGTAGATTCTGGGAGACCGCGGAATGTCGTTTGCTCTGGATGTCACCTACCCAAGAACTTGATCCAGTGCAGGACGTGCTGTAGATCTTACCACGCCGAGTGCCTTTCTACAGATGAACAGCAGAAATCGTCCAACCACTTCCACTGTCGATCCTGTAGGGTGAATGAGTGGGATCGTGCACCTCCTCAATTCCCCACGTCACGTTCCGGCTCGAGTGCCTCGCGAGAAGCTACTCCAATGAGCAACTCATTCCATAGAGTCAACACCCCTTCTGGTGAAGCTTCCGCCAGTACTCGTCCAATATCTCCACTGCCCAATAGACCAAGTGTGCCAGATGATCCCACGGTCTCGTTTCGTGCTTCAGAGGATGCCTTGAATTTTGATGGGCATGCAGCGGAACATTTACCACCCATCTCTGAGATGTATGCCACAATTCTGGCCTGTCTATCCCAGCCAAGTACACCCAACAACTTCGTAGCTGGCCACCCGGAGTTCATGCACCAGCTGGATCTGATGGCCAGGGAGATAGCATTCCAGCGGCGCCAGATGGCAACGCTGCGAGAGGAATTCCACCGAGTTCAATCAGAGAACATTCAATATCGAACGTACTTGAACTCTCAACGATCAGCCAGGGAAACGGCCATGGGATTCTCGTCAATCCCACCGATCCCTCGACCGTCGGCAGACACAAGTGGGCAAAGCTGGGATAGCATTGCTATGGATCTTATTTGAGGGCAATGGAACCGAAGCAATATCTTTGGTAAGATGCGCCTAGTGGTCCAACTCATTGCGCATGGGTCAAGCTAGTGCGACAAGCAGATATAACTGGCTGGTGTCACCAAAGTTCAAGCCCATTGAGCATCTTGTCCCGAGGCGACCACGTTCAAGAACAAGCTATCGATATGGACGGTGATCCATTTCTGCCCCTTATCTCTAAGACTCGCTTTTATTCCCGCCCACAAAGAAGGCATGGAAGGCACTGGGCTCATACATACTCTTGCCCTTATTAATTCTCAAGCGGGCTGATGCTCTCGGTGGGCTGCCGCACAGCTTGGCGGCCACCGGCAGTCTGCGCTTGCCTTTTTCCCTTCCCCTCCTCGAGGTTTGACTGTGACGTAGCGGAAAGAGGTTACATGCACAATGAGGACCGAGTTGCCGCCGCTTCCCCGCCTGCTGGAAATCCCAAGAATCTCGGCGTCCGTGGACCGCTTGTCTTCCCCGCAGCTCGGAGGTTATCATTCGCCAATCCTGCCTCGTCCATGGAGTCAGCGAAGATCGGCACTCGGCCAGGAACCTGGGGCACGGGATTTGGTCCTGCCTGTTCTCTCCCAGCCTCCGTCTGCATGTGCGCATCGTTGCAAGTCGTTGCCTTTGTCCGGTGGTGCCAGTCTTTTGGCATGAAAAGTAAACATGCGCACATGGTACGGCACAGACGGGGTTGATGTACGGATGTTGCACTGCGCACGCCAAATATCGGGGAAAGATGAGGGGACATCGAAGCAATATGCCTTGCTCTTGCATTCTCACAATCAGATCGGGGTTGATTGGGCTCATCTTCATCCGCTTCCCCAAGCAGGGAGAACGCGCTGCCGATCCGAGCGAGTGGAATGTTTGCCCCCCTCCCCGCGCAGTCGTGAATAAATAAGAGCGTGGCTTGCCGCTCTGCGTCGCGCTTTCTCTTCTCGAGAATGTCGCCAACTCACAGTTGCAAGGCGAGGCCGATACACAGGGACCTGCAACTCCCATAGTTTACTGCGAGTGTTCATCCAGTCCCATCATGTTGTGTCGCGCTCGTACCGACTTTCGTGGGATTGTTACAACGACCCTGTTTGGATCGCTTATCCTAGCCGCCCAGGACGGATCGGTTGATGGCATCGACGCATTGGATTATGTCGACCCTTTGATTGGGACGGCGAATGGAGGTGCGGAATGAGACTCGCAAATTGCATCGGGTGTGCTTTGGCAGCTGATAAGGATTCTGTTAGGCCATGTATTCGCTGGTGCCACGCTGCCTTTTGGTGAGAAGCACAAGCCTGTCAAGAACGCTTGGTTGATAGGGTTAACAAGATGGCAGGAATGGCGAAAGCGGTAGCGGACACCCAAGGGGAAAACCAGGCCGGCTTCGCGGCAGATACAGTGGATGTCACAGGTTTCTCGCATATGCATGACTCGGGCACTGGTGGTGTATGTGATGCGCACCGGCGGTCGTCTAGGACTACGTAGATTTCTGATGTGCACAGTCTCCGTCTCTGGGAAACTTTCCCATCTTTCCCCAGCCTTCCTGCCCGAACGACGATATCAATCAATGCAAGTGGCAGCAGTCGGATCGAGCGGTCGCTTGGAAACAGAATTCCCCAGTCGCTCGCCCGGGGTATTTTAGTATTTCATTGGCGAATGGCGTCTTTGCTGAAATGACAACTACCAACCACTCAGCCCTGTATCGATTCACCTTCGACCAGACCTCGAATGAACAGCTGAGTCCTGTCATTCTGGTCGACCTGATGGATCTGCCGCAGTCTCGAACCAACGGGACGGCTGTTGTTGACAAGTCCACTGGCCGTTTGAGTGGCAATGGTACCTTCAGTCCCAGCTTTGGCATTGGGAGCTATGACATGCATTTCTGCGTTGACTTCAAAGGAGCCGATCTCCGCGACACCGGGGTCTGGAGTAAAAATCGGGCCAACAACAGTCAATACAGGGTCTCTCTGAGAGCTGACGGGACCAATACGCCAGCTACTCTTTCTGCTGGCACGTTCGCCCGATTCCACCAACCACAAGATAACACTCTCCTGGCTCGTGTCGGGGTCAGTTTCATAAGTGTCAATCAAGCATGCTCCAATGCAGAGCGGGAGCAACCCAGCTTTGACTTTGATGGTACGGTCACTGCAGCTCAGGATGCTTGGAGGATGAAGCTGGATGTCATTTCCGTGGATTCCGATGGAGTGTCAAAAGACCTACAAACTGTCTTCTGGAGTGGAGCGTACCGGGCCATGATCAGCCCCCAGGACTACACTGGTGAAAATCCTCTTTGGCAAAGCGATGAGCCGTACTACGACAGCTACTACTGGTGAGAAAATTCCAAAATTCCATGTCCGGTCGACACGCGTTGAAGCTACCGGCTAACATTTCCACAGCATTTGGGATTCATATCGGAGCATTCACCCACTCTTGACACTTGTCGATCCGCTTTCACAGTCCTTCATGATGCGAAGTCTTGTTGACATTTATCGCCATGAAGGCTACTTGCCTGACTGCAGGATGTCACTTTGCAAAGGCTATACCCAAGGAGGTTCCAATGCAGATGTGTTGATCGCTGATGCGTATCTGAAGAAGGTCCCAGGCATCGACTGGAGCACTGCATATGCGGCCATGGTCAAAGATGCTGAGGTTGAGCCTGCTAACTGGAATGTCGAGGGCCGTGGTGGTCTACACAGCTGGAAAAGCCTGGGATATATTCCGACCGATGACTATGATCCCTACGGCGTTGGCACCCATACTCGGAGTATATCGCGAACCGTGGAGTATGCGTACAATGATTTCTGCACCGCCGAGGTGGCGAAGGGAATGGGCCGCGACGACGACCATGAGAAATACGTGGTTCGCTCTGGCAACTGGGCGCATATGTTCAAGCCAGACCAGATGTCTAGCATACAGGGGGTCAACACCAACTTCACAGGGTTTTTGCAGCCTCGGTACACGAACGGTACATGGGGCTACCAGGACCCCATATTCTGCAGTCCCCTATTGAACTTTACTTCTTGCTATCTCAACCCAAATGGCCATGAGACGTATGAAGGAAGCTCTTGGCTGTACACTTTGTAAGCACTATTCCAAAGTTACGTTCTATGATGACAGATTCATGAGTTAACTTGTCCCTCTGTAGCTATGCGCCACACGATATGGGTGCCTTGATCGACAAGCTCGGTGGTCGGGAACCATTCACAGCCCGGCTCAAGTTCTTCCATGACTCGGGACTATTATATGTCGGTGACGAGCAAGCTTTTCTTCCTGTCTTCCAATTTCACTACTCTGGACGACCTGGTCTCTCTGCCAAGTACAGCCATTCCTACATTCCGTCCCAGTTCAACACCACTTTTTCCGGTATCGCTGGCAATGATGACAGCGGTGCTATGGGTTCATTTGTGGTGCTAAGCATGATCGGTCTGTGGCCAGTGCCCGGTCAGAATGTATATCTGATCACTCCGCCGTACTTCAAGGAAGTGAGCATCCGAAACAGCATCACCGGCAAGGTTGCGACGATCCGCAATGTCAACTTTGATGCCAGCTATAAGTCGATCTATATTCAGAATGTCAAATGGAATGGTCAGCCCTGGACTAAGAATTGGCTCACCCACGACTTCTTCACGGAGGGTGGTGTGCTTGAGCTGGAATTGGGAGAGAATGAGAGCAACTGGGGAACTCGTGTGGCGGATCTCCCACCCAGTCTGAGTGACTATTCAGAGTGAAAGCGCAGTTTACGTTCATAGCATACGTCCATTCGTAGTACATAGTCATCGTCTCTCCCGAGATTTGAATTTTACTTTTCGGTGACTTGTCTCTCATCGCAAGGAATCAACCCCATTTCTCCTCCAAACTCCGGACTGACCGCGTCCCACTTTTCCTTCTCTTGCTTCACCTCTTCACCTTCGACCTGGTCTCTTGAAACCCCATCCCAAGCCCTCGATTTATACTGGTAACTGTGCCTGGGGGTTCAGGCGCCGATCGGACCTTCTCCGGAGGGCCCGTCAGAGGTGACATCCACTTTACTACAACCACTCCCCACCTGCGACTGACTGCTTCTGATATGGTAGCTCTTGGCGCAGAATAGCCTCATGTCTTCCACCGAGTCATCACTCCAAAGTCCTCGCGGCGATGGGCAAGCGAACAATCACCGCCCCATGGCCGCACAGGCATGCAAAGAGTGCCATCGCCGAAAGGCCAAGGTGAGTCGGCAAGCACTGGAGAGGTGCGACCGGGCTAACCTGTCTGTCTCCCTGGAGTGTGACCGGGTGGTTCCAACGTGTATCCTTTGCAACAAGTTTAATCGAACATGCACATACGAGAAACCGACGAGAACGCCTCTCACCCGGCGTTATTTGACCGAAGTGGAAGACGAACTGGCACGTACAAAGGCCCTGCTCCAGCAGTTCATGCCGGATATGGATCACAGTCATCAAGTGAACTTTGCCGAACAAGTGGAAGACCCAGGAATCAATCCACCCTCGGGACTCTTCTGTCGAGATCCGCAGTTCCCAGAGAATGTCGATTCTCATCACCATGGCCAAACGGGGCCGATGGGGCCTACGGCCAACTCCGGTCTTCCCCCACACCATTACAACCCAAGCCGGGTGATCGATGGCGGCATCCTGCCACACTTGTCGATGCAGCAGTCGCCGGCACGCCGAGGGCAACAACAACAATCTCCTGGTGGTTTAGACAGGCGGTCACTTGGGCCTTCGGGGCTATCTCTTGAAACGCCGCCATCTTCTAACAATTTTGAGTGGGATGAGCGAACTGGAAAGGCGAGTGGCGATAGGTTTGTCGATGGCATGGCCAGCCTGACCAGTGATGCGAACGACGGTGGCTACTTGGGTACGTCAAGGCAGTTTCTCTCCATTCCACCCTAACATGTAAGCAGGGGTCGCATCCGGCGCAGCACTGCTGCGGATCACCGACACTCCATCCGCTCAGGCAAACAATCTGGGCTCCTATGCGTCCACGGGAATGGCCACCCATCAGACTACGAGCATACCCTTCTCATTGACGTCCCTGGGGCAACTGGAGCCCTTCATTGAAGCGTACTTTTCTCTTTATCATCGGTCATATCCTATCGTGCATGAGGCCACTTTTCGTGCTGAGTTCTCCGAGGTAATTCCCCGGCCTAGGGGCAACGCATGGCAAGTCTTGCTCTTTGTCCTGGCAGCAGTTGGATCCTTCACTAGCTCCACGCAGCCATCAGATGTTGATCATGCTCTTTTTCAAGCTGCCAAGGCACGGCTCTCTATTGACATGCTAGAGACCGGAAATTTACTGCTTGTGCAGATCTTGACTCTCATTTCGAACTACTTGCAGAAGAGAAATAAACCTAACTCTGGCTACAACTACATGGGATTAGCCCGGCGCATTGCCATGGGAATTGGGCTTCACAAAGAGTTCCCAACCTGGGAAGCTACCATATTTACGACCGAAATGAGACGACGAATTTGGTACTGCCTCTATATTTTCGATGTCGGAGCCATCATTACCTTCTCCCGGCCCCTTGACTTCCCCGATGACGGTATTGACGTTGAACTGCCTATGAATGTGCACGATAGTGTCTGCCCCCCCCCCCTCCTCTTGTTAGACTTCCATGGAGTTTCTCGTGCTGATTCACCCCAAGGACATCACAGTCAGTACCAAACAACCACCGCAGCAATCCGAAGAAACCACGGTTTACACCCACTTACGGGCCCAAGCTTGTTTTCACATGGCTACGAGCAGCATCTACTCCAAGATCATTTCGTCTCCTTTTCCAGCTGCATCGGAACTTATAGACCTTGATGACCGACTGATCGGGAATTGGCTGACCACCCTGCCTGGTTGTTTTCAAGAAAATGTCATCCAAACGAACAAGTTTCAGCTTTGCCATTCGATTCTTCGATGGAGATACCGCAATTTCCGAATTCTCATGTACCGTCCTTTCCTAGTCGGACGACTAATGGCCCGCCGGGATCGTGGCAGTACCGAGAATGAAGACGCTCACGCGGAACTTGCTATCCAACGGTGCTTAGATGCGGCACGCGAATCGGTGGAGTTGATCTCCAACTTCTGGTTACAGCCAAAGCAACAGAATATGATGGCCTGCTGGTACGGCCTATATTTTCTGTTCCAGGCAATCCTGATCCCAGTCATCTGCCTGCGCAACGATCCACGGAATACGCTGGCGACTGGGTGGCGCGACCAAATTGAACAGGCGATGCCAGTTCTTGAGTCAATGGCCCAGCTTAATCCCACATCGACCCGCTGTCTTGGGGTCATTCGCTCCTTGTGCGGAACCTATCTGGATTCTTCATTCGACTTGGGATATCCGACTGAGGAGTCCCCGCAGACACAACTTACCAGTCTCTATCCACTAATGTGGCCAACACTGGACACCGTGCAGCCGGACGGGATGGATTCGATCCTGTACGTAGATTCTGTTTTGCCATTTGCATGCTTGTTTTATGCTAACTGACGAGGTGTATAGACAAGAATCAACAATCATGGACTTCATGAACCAGCTACCGTGAGAAGCGCACTAGAAGTATACCCAAGGGAGATTTCATGGGGCAAGCTGGCGATCGCTCCAATCAATGATATTCATTCCATACTAGCTATGATCAATATCTACAGTATTCGATCCATTATCGTTGCGACTCAAGGCAAGGTGTATCCGCCATCGATGACAATGTTGGCACCGGTCATGTAGCTGGACGCGTCCGAGGCGCAATAAACATAAGCCTGAGCAAACTCGTTAGTTGAATTCCCCTTCTGATCAGCTCCGAATTACTCACTCCCTTCAACTCGTAGCACTGTGCCATTCGCTTAGCAGGAATCATATCATACCACTTCTCCCGCCACTCTTGGGGGTGGATATCCAGGATCTCGGTTGCGATGAATCCGGGCGAGATGCAGTTGACTCGGCAAAAGTCCACCCACTCCACGGACAGACACTTCGCCATCTGCACAACGCCGGCCTTGGAAGCATTGTACTGTGGAAGGATTGGCAAGTCAATGGGGGCATCTAGGCGCCGGTGCAAGAAATGAACTCACCGCAGCCTGCTTCTGAGGCACGTTGACCAGCGTTGCGCTCACCGAGGCTGTGAAGATGACATTGCCATGGCCCTGCTGCTTGAAAATGCGCGCCGCTGCCTGGGCCGAATAGAAAGCGCCGTCGAGGTTCACCTTCATGATCTCGCTCCATTGGCTGGTCGTATAGTCCTCGGCAGCCACGCAGCTCGTAATACCCGAGTTGACCACCATGATATCCAACTTACCAAAATCCATCGCCACCTGCTGTACAGCTGCCTCAATCTCAGCCTGGTCGGTCACGTCGGCCCTGTATGCCGCCGCCTTCACATTGTTGGTGGACGCGATCTCAGCCGCAGTCGCTTCGGCCGTCTTGGACGAGTTATAGATCAGAGCTACCTAGTCGTTGTTAGAGAGGAGCACTCGCCCGGTTGAGCATTTCTATCAAAGAAAGAAGTCGGCTCCATACCGCACAGCCTGCTTCTGCCAGACCTCGTGCAACTTCCAGTCCAATTCCCCGGGCGCCGCCCGTCACGATGGCCACTTTACCGGTCAAATCGAATGCCTTCATGACATGTTGATTCTGAGGTTGTGCGAGGACCATTTTGCCAGAGTTTCGTGAGAGATGCGGATAGAATAATTCTGCGTGCCGGATGAATGTCTCTCTAAATCGCAACGGAGAGACGACCGACACAAGTCGGCGGGGAGAACTTGTTGACAGTTCAACTACGTAACCGCGCAGCCATGCTTCCCCCCGGTCGGAGATGTGCCGACCGGACCAGTGCGTCCGCCCGGACACAGACGTCCGGTGAGTTTCGATATAGCTGGAACTGGGAAGCACTAGCGTACGAGGTAGATCCCAGACGAGGTATACTACCCCTACAACGAAATTTTTAGAGGGGTTATTTTAGTGAACTTAGGCATATTACGGTATATACCACTGAACCTATTATAACTTAGGCTAGAATTGAACCCGATTGAAACCGTGTAGAATATGATGTAGGAGTACATATAGATAGGTACGCGATCCCGAGCATATTATACGTAAGGCACAGCTACATAAGGGGGTTAAAAACGAATCGATTAGTAGAGATTCGCTGCGTCAGCTAGTAAGAAGCATCCTAGCTCGCCTACGGGGGGCTATCAACAGATATCACGGGTGTACATGTTAGGACTAAGGCACTGGTCCCCCCTAGTCTAACGTTGTGCGCTGCTTATATCGGTCCCGGGTATGCTAGAACATAGCGTTCTAGCATATTTGGTCTTTTGGCTTGTTTGGTTAGTGCGCCCGGGCACGTGCCGTAACAGTACAGCTTGATTATAATCGATTTCTGTATGTTTTGACTGTGTAAATTTCATATATCCCTAGGGCATCTCAAAAAGGCAGGATTTTCTTTAAAAATTGGGTGCAAGGGTAGTAGACGCAACCGGATGGTATCTAGTGGTGTTCAGGAACCCGGTCCGGGATTCGTGGACTGATAGCTTGAGACGGTTCCTTGAAGGGGTTGCAGTTAGAACACATAGTGGCAACTGATTCTAGCGGGGACAGTTTGAATCGCGGAAGAATATGTAAAGAAGCGAGGCTTGGGCAGGACCTGAAAGTACAATTTATAACGAATAGTGCAGTAAAGAACGTGTTGTTTTGATACACAGGAGATGACAAGTACCTCCTCCCACTGCCATCAGTCTTCACAACTCATGCGACATGCTCAGTATGCTCGCCCTGGCCGACGAACTCCTCTCCCTTGTCAAAGATGGCCCCGTTAGTCGCAGGAGGCCCATCGAATACTTCTGCAATTTCCTCGAGGGAATGGCCTTTGGTCTCTGGGAATGCAAACCAAGTGACCCCCAGCACAACAACGTCAAAGCAGCAGAAGAAAATATAGTAATGCCATCCGATTTTATCGAGGGCAATGGGATTCACAAAAGACAAGACAATGAGTGAGCCGTATACACTCAGCAGCTCCACGGTAAGACCCTTGCTGCGAATGGAGTATGGGAAGATCTCGGTCGGGTATCCCAGCAAAAGAGGCGTGTAGGCGATGTCGTAATGAAAATAGAAGATGAACACAAACGCGATGACGGTGCGGCCGAGTGCGTTGGCGTGCGTACTGTCGAACACAGCTGAGCAGGCTGTCCAGATGACGAAGGAAATGAGCATGCCCACGCCCGACCAGAGGAACAAAGTTCGGCGACCGAGTCGATCCACAAGTAAGGCTGCACTGCCGGCTGCGATGAAGTTGAAGATTTGCAAGAGACCGTTGATGAGGGTCTGTGTGTCCGAGTCTGTGATGCCCACGGTGTCAAGCACCAAGGTGAGATAGTAGGAGACGACGGCGACGCCCTAGGACCAATTATTAGCACCGGCATCGATTGGGTCCAAATGCTCAGAACACTCACGTTCCACTGGGCGAAGGCGCCCACGCAGACTGCGACGAAGGTGCGCTTGCGATTGCCGGGGGTCGTCACCAAAGTCGACCATTTGGTCTCCGCCGCCTGGATTTCAATCTCGATGGTCCGACTGATCTCCGCCATTTCGAACTGGATTAAAGGATGCGAGGTATCCCCAGCGGTATGGAACCGGGCGAGCAGGGCCTCCGCCTCACGGGTCTTTCCCTGAGCAATAAGCCAGCTGGTACGTAGGCATTAGGACAAACTCGAATACAAAGTCGGAGAGGCTGAACCAAACGGCTTACCGAGGAGATTCCGGTACGAAATACCAGAACAGGATCTGAATGACTGGGAACCCGGCTTGAATGATCGATGGAACTCGCCAGCTCCAATCCGACTGGCTGAGGTGTTTCTGTGTCCCATACGAAGCCCACGAGGCCAAAATCGCGCCGAGATAGTAGATGGTCCAGAAGGCACTGGTATACTTGCCCCGATGCGTCGGGTACGCCAGCTCCGTGATCAACATCGGCGACGGTTGTACAACCAGCATAGAGCCGACGCCAACCAGCACCCGAGCAAAAACGAACATGCCATACTTGACCGATGCCGCTTGGATGGCAGAGGCAATCACAATCACAATGGCGCCCGACAACAGGGTCAGGCGACGGCCAATCCGGTCCGACAGAATGCCAACAAAGGGCAGTGAGATGACACTTCCGATCGACTGCGCGGCATTGACGACCCCGAGGATGGAACCGGTTGGGTTGCCAAAATAGTCCTTCCATTTAGCGATAGACTGGAGGCCGTTCATGAGAGACCCTAAAGCGACACGAGCATGTCAGTGTGGAATCGGAATTTCTCCCGTGAGGGAAGCGTACCGTCGTATCCAGCCACCGCCGACGATAGCAGAGGAATGATCAGAATGAGATTGAGCTGCAAGAGATGCGGTACTCGAAACCAGGGAGCATCGTATTGAGGCAAAACAGAAGCCAAGGCCTCGCCAACGATATCCTGATTCTTCATCGTAGTTTGTGGATATTTCTGCTCATGCAAGACCGGACATACACATCCATCGCCAGGGCGAGAGAGGAATCGTAATATATCTGCGTTGCGATCCCCGCATGTAGACGATGCCTCCAGGAATGCGTCAGCAACACGAGAACGGCACGATTCACGGGGGAAACTGGGACGAGACCAATTGGCAACAGACCCACCACGATCGAGTTCCCCCTGGCGTGGTTCCCCATGGGGTTTCCCCGGTTTGCGGCGCAAAATGACCAACGAGAAAGAAGCCAGTGGAGACCGCTCCGGACGACCATGTCCGCCGAACGGACAGCCTGGTCCGGCTGCGGGTTGCTTGTGCGAGGCTTGGAAAAGATCACCGTGGACCTTCGTGGAGTGGATTCACACTACGGATTGCGGCGTGCGTGTCAATGGCACCGGAGATGCGACGAGGCGCCGGAGTCTTCCCGCAGAGAGCTATATGAAACCATCCAGGAATTTGCAGGAGCTCTTCAAGTCTGCTTCCACCAGCATCCGATTACTCTCAAACTTCAACAATCGTGAGACACGGCACACAACCAAAACCATGGTATCTCAACAGAGTATTCGCCGCCCAAACCCAACCCTGCCGGACAGCGTCTTCGAGATGTTTAGGATGCGCGGCAAGGTTGTGATCATTACGGGTGGTACGGGGGGGATTGGATACCAGGTGGCTCGTGGACTCGCCGAAGCTGGAGCAGACATTGCTCTGTGGTACCAAAACTCGCCGCAGGCCGAACAGTTGGCCATTTCGCTTGCGAAAGAGTTTGGCGTCAAGTCTAAGGCCTACAAGTGCTCCGTGCAGAACTTTGACGAGGTGTGATCAATCGCGTCACTCGAGACATGGACGCATATTCTGACAGAAGAGTCCGGCAGGTTCAAGCGGCGACGGATGCCGTAGTGCGCGACTTTGGCCGATTGGACGTGATGATTGCCAACGCTGGAATCCCATCCAAAGCAGGCGGACTGGAAGACAAACTGGAAGACTGGCAGCGGGTGGTCAATGTCGACTTCTCGGGTGCCTACTACTGCGCTCGCGTGGCTGGCCACATCTTCCGGCAGCAAGGATCGGGCAGCATGATCTTCACGGCATCCATGTCAGGCCATGCGGCTAACGTACCCCAGCAGCAGGTCGGTCATAGACTTCCCGTCCAGAGAAGAGACGTGTATCCATGCTGACACTTCCTAGGCTTGTTATAATGCTTGCAAAGCAGGCGTCATCCACCTCGCCAAGTCGCTGGCCGTGGAATGGGCTGGGTTTGCCCGGGTCAATTGCGTGAGCCCGGGGTATATTGACACCCCTATCAGTGGGGACTGTGCCTATGAGATGAAGGAGGAATGGTACAACCTCACGCCTTTGAAGAGGGATGCAGACCCGCGTGAGCTGAAGGGAGTGTATCTGTACCTGGCCAGCGACGCCAGTACGTATACCACCGGCTCGGACATCGTGGTGGACGGTGGATATACTTGCCGGTAAAAGTGGCAGGCTACGATGTATTTCGACCTTGATAGAATTCTGAATGCAAAGAGCCTCTAGGGCATCCAAAAGACAAGCGCGAGGCTAAGTGCGCCGATCGCATCTGCACGCACGGACGTGGGGCCAACACACGAAAAGCGTCAGACTCAAACCGTTCTTTCTCTTTGTCCAGTAGCCCGCCGAGATCGCGATGACCCTGTAACCACACCAGCTCTCCAACCGGTTGACCACCATCGAGTCCCCGCGAGGATGGCTCCGAGGTTATACCTCCGCGGTCGGTCTTCGGATTTCCACTCTGGCCAAACATCCCAGGAGTTTCTAGCCCAGTGGAAGAATCCATCGGATGTCTTCTCCGTCCTCTTGATCCTGGGCGGCGATGTGATCAACCGCGCTCTCGCTCAGCTTGCCGGTACTGGAATCTGCCCGGTCACCTTCTCGTTCGGTAAGGGTTCTGGAGTCGGATCGGTCGAAGTGGTCGAGAGGCTGGCTAACAGGAACTGTCACGGATCAGGATGGGTGGCATACGCCGTCAGTGCCGTCACCGCCGCCGTGGGCGAGAACAGATTGATGCCTGCGCCCGACTGCAGCTGCAAGGTGATTAACGCGAAAAGCATGTACTCCAGGGACAACCAAAGCTGGATCATCGGTCGCCTAGTGCGTGATTTCGACAGCTGGCGCGATCCTGAGATTCACAGCAAGCTTGAGGAAATGCTCGAGCGCAAATGGGAAGAGAACCAGGAGGCCGCGGAGCGCAAGGCGCCCGGTTCAGGGCAGCATCTCTCCCGGCCAGATCAAGCTGGTCTATGCGTGTCGATCTACCGAGCCGAGGATGCAAACCCAGGGTTTCAGGGGCGAGATCTCGCATATTACAGTGGATTTATTGTGGCCGTTCTGCAGATGGGAGTGGCTGCCATTCCATGCGGTATCTGGAGAGACTGGTCGATCCTCTTCATCACGGCCTGTGGGATTTTTCTCTCTTTCATGATGGGCAGTCTTCCCCAGTGGACTAAGGAGAAATGGGCGTGTCGCAAGGACAACGTCAAGAAGACGCTGGTTTTGGTTCGCGGAAATGGCTGCCAGCATGCGATCGTCATCCGCTGTCAAGGCCGAGGTTTGGATCTGGAGGATCTTGCCACGGGTCCCATCAATGTTGAAGTCAACACCTCACTCTTCACTCGGGCCGTCATCATCGGCCTTGCCTTTCTGTGGATTTTGCTTTTGGTCACCGCGTCGGGGATCCAGCAGAACACATGGTTTCTGTTGGCAGTCGGTGGCCTTGGTATTCTACAAAACATTTTTGTGGCTGGACGAGCTCGAGACCCAGCCGCGTTTGGGGTACCTCTGAGCTTCGAGGAGGTAATTGTGGAGACCAAAGTAATGAAGACGTTGTATGGAGTGGAGGAGAAGTATCCAATGGTTGGGCGCAGCATGCTGGATACCTTCTTTCCAGGTGACAACCTGCGTGCCGACGAAAAGGCTCAATGGGAGAAGTTCGCAACAGTTGCAAAGGCAAAGAATCCGAAATGAGGAGATCATCATTATGCGTCAATTACATGAATTATATACACTTTCAGCAACACCAGGAATCTTTGACCGACTGACGCTGCTTTGGCAGAGACCGGCTAGGTGCCCAAGGGCTCAAGGGTTCTCGATACATTGGGTCTGGGTCCCTTTGGAAAACATGGGATAATTCAGCGCCTCCCACTCTCCTTGGAAACCAATCCCTGGGTGACCCCACGTACTCAAGGCAATAGTGGCAATGGAAATCATCGCCCCTTCCAGCACCATGAACGTGGTTTGGTCATTTGCGAGGTGGCTATCAAATCCGCCACTCAATTCCGCCACTCGAAACACGCTGCGAATATAGATGCACACTGTCGCAAGCCCCTGGAGGACAAGGAAGACCTTCCAAGCCTTGGATTCCCGTAGACCAGTGAGTTGCGGGTTCAATGCTGGGCTTCTCTGTCCATTGGAAAATGACTGGCTCAAACCCCTTTTGCTTGTCAATTGACATTCTTCGACCCCCAGGTATTGTCCCCGCAGTCGATATACTCGCCATCCAAAGTCGAAGCAAATGACCAGGTAGAGCGTCAGCGATGCGACCTGGGTTGAAAGCCCGGCAATCATGGTGTTGATGCCCGCCTGGACTGTAGAGTTGTTGTTGGAAGTCGTAATGGCGCCGCCCGCAGCCTGCAAAAGGAGAGAGATAATATCGCATGCCACAAAGATAAGTGAATAGCTTCGCTGTTTCATCCGCGAGATTTCTGTGGTATATACCCCCACGATTCGCGCCAGGCTGACGTATATAGCTCCGCTGAGAAAGGCCGGCGCGATGGTGAGACACACCATATACCTAGAGTTTGTGAGTCGGTATGAAGTGATCGCGTACAAGCTTGGTGAGCACGTACATTGTGAACCACTGATCGATGAATGGGTTATCCCTCATCTTGAGTCTTGCCACATACCCCAGGACTTCGAGAATTAGGCCACATATAGTACCGAACATGAATCCCCATGTTCGCGCTCGCACTCCGATCCATAGCTGGACCGGAATCAACAAGGCGAAGATCGCCACGAAGAAAGCATTACCCGCGAGATTGGGCAGATACCGGATATGAGCGTAGGACAAAGGACATGTCTCAAGGGTGCATTGCTGGCTACTCGTGATCCACGGTGCTGGTGCCGTGACTGTTGTCATGATGCGGAGGGCTTCGCTCGCGTCGTGAAGATACCTAAGGAGTGCGTGGATAGTCGGGTCTCCGTCGACTGAGGCCTAGCTCAGTATCTAGGGTAGCAATGCTCTAGAAGGGGAGATGAGAAGCGCGATGGAATGATTGATTGCGAATCAGTCCCGGTGATATGCCCACTTATATATTTGAAACCAAAGGCAGCATGGCTTTTCTGTGGTTCTATAAATGTAATGTGGCTGGATTAGCCTCGACCTCTTGCACCTCTTCGCCACAGTCATGGGCATCAGGTCGCACATCAGATGCGTAAAAGCGCGTAAAAGCCGCCGCATTCGCCCCACCCATTCCGCTATCTACTATACTTGTATACGCCGGCGTATACCCGAACGCGCCAATCAGGACCTAGCCGACCTCGGGAGGAAGCCGGCGCATTGCTTATTGGGCAATCCAGTCAGTTAATGGATATCCATATTTACGCTGGGCTGCACCGTGCTCAAGGCCAAACACATTTTTTCAGCATTCCCGAGGGCTTCGGATGATCTATTGATGTCATTGCTTCACTCTTTCACCCTTAGTTAGTTAACTATGGGAAGTATGGATACAGATATAATTGACAGCCACCTGCTAACCCTCCCCGACTTTCTTTTTCTTTCTTTCTTTCTTTCTTTCTTTCTTTCTTTCTTTCTTTCTTTCTTTCTTTCTTTCATTATAGCACATCCATTTGCTCTGGACAGCCCGCTTCATAAGACACCCACTCGCTCTCCCACGGTTGGGTGTTTTGACTGATTCCATCCTGGCAATGGGATCGACGATACCACATCCGAAACCCCAAGTCGCCTGGAGAGCTCTCGGCGTGTATGGATTCGAGGCGAGACGACTCCGGAATGAAGTCTTCCGGCATCAAGCCGTCCGACTCAAGGTCGATCGCCCGTTTCAAGATCAGGGCGGTCGCGCAGGATGACCAGACTCCTTCCTGTCGGCGCCATCTTCTCAGCAGCATTAATACTTCCTGTCGCACGAGCCAGTCGCGGCATTTGAAGCCACAGAAGAAGAGGGGCGGTATGACTCCCGTATTGACCGAGAAGGTCGGCATGGGCGACAGGGCTGCATCGGATAGGAGAAGTGCTTTGGCCAGCTGAACAGCTTTTTGGAACTGCGGTAAAAAGTCGTCGTATCTCATTTCGCGTGGCGACGGTGCCGATTCGACAATCAGGATGATATGCAGCATCTCACTCCATAGTTCAAGAAGGGTTAACGCATCAATATCTCGTTGTGACAAGCGATCTTGGTGAGTTACCCGGCACCCTCTGATCTGAACTTGCCATTCATTTAATTGTTCCAAAACCGAAAAGGCTTTCTTGTCAAGCCCTGAACTGGCGGGCTCCAAGCTGAGCCCGTGAGGGTTGTTTTGCAGCGCCATTGACGCAAGAGTGACCAAGAATTCGCGTCCCTTCTGGATGTAATCGTTGGCAGACGAAAGGCTTCGAAGGACAGGGAGGGGTGATGAAGATTCATCGTTTTGAATCGACGATTCCGGATTACCGACAGGGTTCACATCACCACCGCCACTCACAGCGGTCAAATTTTCAGGACAGAAAGTCGAGCACACAAGGTGCACCCCGGCGAAAGCAGTTGTCAGTGCCGAACAGAACGAGCTCTGCTCGGGACTGTCTGCCAGGTATTGTTCCAGCAGCCTATAGCCAGACTGGAGATGCTGAGCAGCTGTATAGGCATCCCCTTGGAAAAGTAGGGTGGATACGAGAACGACGCAAGTCACCAATGCAGTTTCCATGCGTAGACGGCCCATGCGAGTCTCGGTCAGGTTCCTTTGCAGATAATGAATCGCTTTATTGATCTGCCACAAACAGAACGATCTGTCCGGCATTCCATGGCTCCGTCGGACTCGTAGTTGTACGAAGTTCCAATTCAGAGCGCCTATACCAATGACAGCATGACGAATCGCGGGTTGGTCTTCGCTAGCCTGATGAACGACTCGCTGCCAGAATTCATCGTGGAAATAGCCTGCACATTGCACCGAGGTACTTTTCCGGAAAAAGTCGAGGTAATAGCGTTCATCCTGAGTCAGGTCTACCTGGCTTGCATCCATCAAGGGGGCCGAGGGGGCCCGGGGGCCACCGAGCAGCCCGGGTTGATCCCACTGAGTCTCCACTGACACCCATGCAGCATCCGGGAGTCGCATAAGCTCCTCGCCCTCGCGCGATGCTCGCGTTCGTCGGTCGGGGGTCGTGCGGTACTCACAGCGCCGCCCAGTATTGATGCACATCAAGCAGACCGGGCGGCCTTCGTCACATTTCTTATGTCGGTCTCTGCCCGGGTGGCTGTGAGTGTCGATCCCACACGTAAATGGTTGCGGGGGAGAGCATTTGGGGGCTCTTCGCACTTACTTGCAAGTCTGGCAGCCGGTGCGCACTTTGGGGCGACTTGCACGCTTCTTTTTCTTCTCCTTTTCACTCTCACTTGACTGGGCCATGATGGCTCTGCTCGAGCAGACCGCAATGGAAAAGGGAGGACGATGGGTGCGCCAGGCAACAGGGCTGTCGCCGGTCATTCCGGCCCCCATCGGCCCATCTACTCCGACTCACCCAATCACATCGTGAGTGAGAGTGAGATTCTCTGCTGTCGGATGATGAACACTGTCAATCACTGTAACCTTACAGCTTTGCTTAATAACTTGCTGGTGAAATGGTCGAATCACTATTAGCTGTGGCTTTCTAATGCTGAATAATGTCTCTCCAGGCCATCAACCATGCGTGGACGCATAAATGGAGCATACGAGCGCTTTATTCGATTCGGGACACGATCAGGATTGATGTAAATACCAGCCACGTCCATCAGCTGGCCCGAAACTCGATATGACTGCGTTCAGGACCCGGACTGCCATTCAGACGGTTCGTCCAGGAGTCGCCGCAGTCCAAACTGACGTCTCTGCTCCGCGCGTTCGTCCAGACTATGTGATTGCCGAGACCAAGGCTTTTGCCTTGAATCCCACAGACTACCACCACGTCGACCGTCTCGCAGCACCCGGATTGATCATTGGTTGCGACTGGTCGGGCATTGTCCGAGAAGTTGGAGGGAATGTGACGAGATTCAAACCCGGAGACGCCGTCTACGGAGTCTGCCATGGAGGTGTGTGAATGCTTCTTCATCCCTCCGAATCTCTTAAGCGGTCAGAGAAAGATCCCGCTAAATCCAGTGTTTGTTCACAAGGAAACAACTCGGAGCCAGAAGATGGCGCCTTTGCCGACATGATAGCGTGCAAAGAGCACACGATGATGCACAAGCCCGACTCCTTAAGCTTCGAAGAGTCGGCATCGCTGGGAGTGGCCCTGGTGACCGTGGGACAAGCTCTCTACTGGGTGATGAAGCTGCCGTTGCCGTCGCCCAACATTGCCCCCAACTCTGGCCCATCGCTGCTTGTGTATGGAGGAAGCTCTGCCACGGGGACCATCGCAATCCAGTCCGCCAAACTGTGAGTCTTTTTTATTTATTCATTTCCCTGGGATTTTCCCCGGTATATCTCTCATCCGTGTTGACACTTGGCTCTTAGATCAGGAATGCGCGTCTATACCACCTGCTCCCCTTCCAATCGGGAACTGGTCAAGTCCCGGGGTGCTGATGCCTGGTTCGATTACAACCAGCCCGATTGTATCGAGCAGCTGAAAGCGACGGGCGTGTCGTTTCCCTTCATTGTGGATTGCATTGGAAGCGAGGAATCGAGTGTCTTTTGCAGCAAAGTGCTTTCGCCTTCCGGTGGCCATTATCACTCCATCAAAGCCCCATTGCCGGAGATGTTCAAGGCCCACAGACCTGAGGAGAGTGCAGTAGCAACCACGGCGTTGGGCTACACGATGCTGGGTGAAGATTTTGAAATGCCTGGCATCGCAACCATCCCCGCTGATCCAGCGCAGGAGAATTTCGCAAAGGAATGGGCGTTGTTGGCCGACAATCTGGTCGCCAATGGACATATCCGACCTCATGCAGTCCAAGTGCGCGAAGGAGGCCTCGATGGAGTGTTGCGCGGCTTGGAAGAAATGAGATCCAGTGGACCAAGAGGGCAGAAGATGGTGTATCTGCAGGACGAGTCTGAGAAGCGGTGGAATTGACACCCAAAATGACCGCTTCGGGGGGGGCGCGAAAACGGCAACATGGCCGGGTGCAAGGGATCAAAAAGGGAAACGATTACAATTTGGCGAATGGGTTGAAAGGAGTCGCCAACCGGCTCAATCCAGCCCTCATCGGGTACTTACGCCTCCTAGATAATGTGACGAAACAGTATTGCGAACAGGAATCGGTTTAAAATATTAGTTTGACTAGTCCATGACGGTAGAAGCAGAATATAAGAAGCTCGGGCGTTTATATCCGCCCAACAAGAGGCGTTGGGGACAGTACAGTGGAGTTGGAGGCGAGATTTCCAATCCCAGATAATGCCGATGTTGCCCAGCTGAACAGGGACGTACTTTACGCGGCATAAATAAAAAATATTGGAATCAAGGGGAAAGAAGACGGGCTTTGCCGGGGAAGTACAGGATGAGATGAGGATTGTGAGCGGGTAAATGGAGAGTAACAGATCAATTTTGGAAAGTCCTTGGGTTTATATCGTTGCCCACCGCCCAAGGGGTTACCCATCCGCCTGAACATCTTCCGCGATTTGTCCTGGCCACCCTGCCTGGAACCTCCGGTGACCACAAAGCCTAGCATGTGTGAGAATGCAGATGGCAGTGCGGTTTTCCGTTATGCCAAATTCAATATCGCTGCTCTTTGCAGCTTAGCGACTGCATCCCGCAACGAGATACCTTGTTCCTGCGACCTGAGTCAACACCCAATGAATGGGAGTTTCAATTGGGCAGTAACCATTCAGTTTGAGGATGGCCTTGAGTGGATCATGCGGTCGCCCAGATCAGATTATGGTCAATTCCCGAGTGGATTGAGCGGGCGACTGCTTGCGAGCGAGGCGGCAACACTCAGGTACCTTGGAAAGGTGACAGATATTCCCATTCCCGAGGTTTATTCGTATAGGTAGCAGCATCACACAGGATGGTTTTTATGGATGCACTGATATTAGAATAGTTCTTCCTCGGCAAATCCAATCGGCATTCCCTATATCTTGATGAGCAAGGCCCAAGGATGGCCACTTCAAAAAGCCTGGACAATCCATCCTTCAACAGACCGTCTGAGTCTTGGTGATAAGGAAAAGGTCATGTTTCAATTAGGTCAAATCACATGGAAACTCGCTCAGGTTCGGTTCGACCGTATTGGCTCACTTTTCGAAGAGAACGGCAATTTCGAGTTGAGGGAATGTCTGTCTCGAGGTCATCTTCTCCACGAACGTTATTCTTTGCACGAAATTCCTCGTGGACCTTTTGCCACAGAATCCGAATTCTACCAGAGTCTCATTACTGCTATGGTACATCATGCCGAGTCTCTTCCTCTGACGCCCCACTGTTTTATTGCTCCCGTGCCTGCCCGCGAAGACTACGAAAACGCCACCATTTTTAAGGATGTCTCCAATCTTTGGAATGGTTTTGTGGCTGTCGGGGACAAGACGGATTCCGCAGAGAATCGGCTGGACTAAATTCTTGTGGGGGAAGCTCTCCACGATCTTGTTGTCCAACGCACAAATATCCACCCAGCACAAATTTTACCGGATCCATTTCCTCTCTATCATCCTGATTTAAGCGCCAACAACATTTTTGTTGACGCCGATTACAATATCACATCCATAATTGATTGGGCATTTTGTTCCTCCGTCCTGCTTGCCATCCTATTGGCTCCTCCTGGGCTCCCCCAATCCCGACATACACTTGGAGAGGACCTCATCAGGGTCTTTCGAGAGGGATATGAGGAGGCCTCCCACACGAACTGTCCTAGAGAAGGACAATCGTTTCTTTCTTCCGACGCAATCACTATCTTGGAGGACAGCGAGTTTTCCTGGTCTCTTATCAGACTCCTTACCTTTGATTCGACCGATGATTTGCGCCTTTTCCGCACGGTTTGGGAAATAGTCCACGGTGCTGACTACGATTTCGAGACTTTCGTCACCTCGCAGAGACACTTACCCCATTATGTGCGACTGTATGAAAAGGTGCAGGCAGAGGATAGGCCCATGTCAGAGATCCGCAGATCGGAGCAAGATTATTTTAGCAATGCCACAGATTTTACTGTGGCACGAAATCTGACCGTGGCTTCGAACTGGGGGTTTCGCTATCAACCGCATTTGAGTGCTTTTCCAAATGCGAAGATGTTCATTGCAAATCCAAAACTATGAACATGGGTCTTGAAAGCCAAAGAGCAGCGCGATTTATGATTCCACTCATCGGAGTCATCTGGACATCAGATTCGCAGACGAAAATATTCAGCTCGCATGTTCTCCAGAAAAGCGAGGTCTTCGATGTCGGAAGCATCCAAGGAAAGGTTACGTGACGACGTATTAACAGGTGAAGCTAGCTACTCTGGCCCCTTTCAACTTCCGAGGCTGTGTTTGTCGATCGTGCGGGTCTGCCAATGTCCAGTCGGGATAACCATTTCGCGATCTTCTCGAAACAGGGGAACCTTCCATAGCAAATTTGTCTTCTCCATCTTTCTTTTCACGCCTCCTATCGTCTAGACCGGGCTCGGACTAAAATTTGCCGGCTTCGTCCAGTCAACCCAGCCCATAGCCAGGCCTGAGGACTAGCGCTTTTTTTCTGTTTCGGCATGGTTCGATCGTATCCAATCACTCAAACAGGGAATCTGGGCAAAACCACAACAGCGGCCCGTAGACATGTCTGGCTGCAGCTACGACTGCTCCCAACATCCAACATCGGTCGACACTGATAATGACATTACGGGCATTGGCGTACGTAACATTGGGATTGTCTCCGATCTATCGCCAGTCTAATGTCACATTTCCAGGTCATTATTGGGTACGTTGCAACGGCGGGCATCGTAGTCTTCGTCATCGTGGCCTACTACCTACTGGCGTTTCAGCCGAGATTGGATCCCTTTCGACACAACTCCTTACATCCTCGATTGGCCACGCGAGCCCGACCAAATCCAGTGGACGAAATTCTCCTTCGAGATCTCCGCCGTGGGTTCCACAAAGTCATCAGAACGAACCCTGCGGGGCTCGAGGTTCAAGACTGGGTCGAGAAAGGGTTGATTAAGGTATGCCGCAGCGCGATCGAGAGTTGGATACAGCTAAGCAGGGGCTGTAGTGCATTCTTTCCATGAGCGATATCCAGATCATCACTGGGGTTTCAATTCTTGTCAGTGGAGCAGCTCAGCTGCAATGTGGTCTTCCCACCTATCAATGGCAGATCTTGGTGTACTTGGCATGGTTCTCCAGCCTAACCCATCTGTCCAGCCTAACCATACTGCGGAACTACTTATACAACCGTCCGGCGGAGCGTGGCTGGCGGTTGTTTTCCATGCTCCTTCTAGTGATCCTATTAATCTTCGCCTTTTTACCTACAGGCAACTATAGATGGATGTTCGGCTACGGCTGGATGAACACAGGTTTACCCAAGATGGAAGACGCGGCGATTTGTTATCTGAAGCCTGTCAGCCTTCCCAATCCTGTGAGCCCACTTAGTAATTACGGCCCATCATTCACCGAGCAGGCTATGATTTCGATGTCTATATCAATCCTGTTGCTCGCCGTCGGCTTCTTGATGCGGTTGTTCAAACTTCATAAAAGCATTTCACATTATGTGGATGAGAGCATACGAGGCCAGTTAAGCCATCTTCTGCGGACGGCTCTTCGCAAGTATCATGACTTATTCGACTTTCGAAATTCGCCTCGAAGCTTACAACGAACCCTTTTCTACCGGCCTGTCTTGGCGCTTTTCCTCACCGCGCGGATCGGTCTGGATCTTTGGTCTTCCATGTTCTTCGAGGTAGCTTCTTCCATCACCATGTTCGTTGCTCTTTCGTTAAACACCAACTCACCGCGGCCTAGGTGTGGTGGCTTTGTGTCAGTTTCATTTGGGGCGTGGAACGCTTACTCTACACATTGAATCTGTATCCGGACAAAGAAAACAGCCAGTGGACCTTTGGGCAAGTGATGTCGGTCGCCCTTCTGGCCATTCCTCTGGTGACTATGGTCGAGCTCTTCTATCCAGGTATTCGTGCTACTCTCCGTGGATGTATGTGATTGCTGACCGCAATCCCACCAGGTTCCAAAGGCCACAAACAAGATGGATCAGACGATGATTCTACACCGGAGACAGAACTCGAGGACTTTTCGAATCCGCTACCAGCCCCGGTGGGACACCATGCAGCGCATCGAGCCTCTATCTATCGCCATGAGGTGGTGGACCATCCTGACTGGGAGCTTTACTATACCTCTGGCTCCCTTACCCTGCCAGTTTGGACTGCCGTTGGGTCAATCATCACCGTCTGCATCTTCTTTATGGTTGATGCTGCTACCGGCATCGCCTCTACCGGTATCCTGTCAATCTCCTTCTCTCCCTGGGGACAAGTTCCACTGCTGGTCATTTTCAGCACATCTATGAGTGTCTTATTTTCTTTCGTGATCAGTCGCATCGGGTCCGGATCAACTGCTTACCAACACGGCAAGAAGTGGATAGCTCGCGGATTCCAGTTCATCGTGTTTTTTTACCTTGCTGTGCTCCCTCTTGTTGGATGGCCCTACTTATTCAAGTTTGACTACTTGGCCATATGTGTTGCCATTGGCGTCTATCTATTCTGTGCCATCATTTACTTGATCAGTGGCTAATAACGCAAAGACTGATCTCGACTTCAATTGTCAAGGAGTACGAGGTGGCTCTCTTACTATGTGGAGTCTTTCTAGACCCTCAAGTATTGAAGCGGCGAGGTCCACAGATTTGCCCTTGAAAGACCCAAATCCTTTTTTTTTCAGCTCGATATATCTTGCGAGTTGAACGGAGCCCGAGATCCGACATGCGAAGAGAAGCGGAAAGAGACATCCACCGCGCCATGACCCGAGCGGAGTGGAGCGTCCGGCCGCGGAGTGGATTGTCCGCCGGGCGGAGAGAGTCGCGAGGTAACTATGTACAGTGGCCGTGACGCACCTCAAGAATTCCGGGATGATTAAATCCAACATCGTCCAGTTCTGATCAACCCTGGTTCATACCAAGAAATCTCTTCAAAGAGCAATATGGTTGTCAGTATCGTCTCGACCATGAACAAAAGTCTCATCTCACAACGTCCAGGAAACAAACCGTTCTTTTGTCTTGCGCGCCGTCAAAGATGTCATTCTCGAGGACCGAGCAGTCCCAACACTCCAAGACCCTTGGGACGTCCGTGTGCACGTAGCCCAGACTGGTATCTGTGGAAGCGATGTGCACTACTGGCAGCGAGGGCGCATCGGAGGTAATCATGCCAAGCGAGCCTAAGGATCTCCGCGACGAGAAGGCGACTCACAATTCCGGAGCAGATTTCATCCTGAATTCGCCCATCGTCCTGGGCCATGAGAGCTCTGGCACGGTTGTGGAAGTTGGCGCGGCCGTGAAAAACCTCACGGTGGGCGATCGGGTGGCCATCGAACCAGGTGTGCCGTGCAGACAGTCAGTGCCACGCAAAGAACTCCCATGCTCATCGTGAACGTCTGTCTGATCATGCACCAGCTGCGACTACTGCCGCAGCGGCTCCTACAATCTTTGTCCGGACACCGTCTTCGCCGCCACTCCTCCGCACGACGGCACTCTCTCCAAGTACTACATCACCCAGGCGGACTATTGCTATCCGCTCCCAGAGCATATGGATCTCGAGGAAGGGGCACTGGTCGAACCGGTCGCGGTGGCCGTACAGATCACCAAAGTGGGCAACGTCAGGCCAAATCAGACAGTCGTCGTCTTTGGATGTGGCCCGATCGGACTACTGTGCCAGGCCGTGAGCAAGGCCTACTCGGCGAAGAAGGTGATTGGAGTAGATATCAGCCAATCTCGTGCGGATTTTGCGCGGAGATTCGGGGCTGATGATGTGTTTGTGCCCCCGCCAAAGCCGGAGGGCAAGGATGAAAGCACATGGAGTGAAGAAGTCGCCCTCATGATGAAAGACAAGTTCCATCTGGGCGAAGGACCCGACGTCGTCCTGGAAGCGACGGGGGCCCAGGCCTGCATCCAAGCTGGAATTCACCTAACTAAGAAGGGAGGCACTTATGTCCAGGCCGGAATGGGACGTGAGGTGAGTCGGTTCGCCGCTCGATGCACCGAACCAAGGCTAACTCATTTCACCTCAGAACGTCATCTTCCCCATCACTACTGCATGCATTCGCGACCTGCATATCCGAGGCTCGATCCGGTATACCGTTGATTGCTACCCGACAGCCGTGGATCTTATTGCCAGCGGCAAAATCGACGTCAAGCGACTGGTTACAAACCGGTTCAAGTTCGAAGAGGCTGAAGAGGCTTTTGACCTGGTGCGACAGGGTAAGGAGAGCGTGATCAAGGTGATCATTGAGGGGGTTTCGAAATGATCCATTGGGATGACAGTTCATGTGAAAACTGGTTATTTAGTTATGACTCCACTATGTAACTAGTTGATTAACTAGTTAACGAGGACGTCGAGACGTCAATGATATCATGCAGAACGAGCCCCTTCTACGAAGATGGCCTTATTATAGGTTCATCATTTTCCACCGGGTAACAGGTGCAGGTACGGTCATCTACATCATGTACTCATACCGAGAATGAGAATGTAAATCGCAAGGACACGGCTCTAGAGCCACGAAAGCGTATGTGCAGTTCTCGAAAACGAGGGGATATCATCTATGTACTAGGACAGACAAGCGAGAACAAGATATGGCTGAAAATCACATCAATACAAATTAGTGGGTTTTGCCGCGCGCAATCCAAGCCTCCTTTAAGAGACCAAAGTCTGGAGCACGCAGATACAAAACCTCGCGCTCAGTGGGTGCTTCATGACGGGGATTCGTTGCTCGTTGCGGCTCGTCTGCCCCATCCACTGAAAAAGCCTCCGCCAGCCGCAGGGGCATTAGATATTCCAGAGGTTTTGACGGGTTCAGGAGAGGCCTTGGTCACACTGTTTCGGGACAATGAGCCCCCGATAAAAGAATGTCGATTTGCGAGCTTGGCAGTTGGCTGTGAGTGAGGAGCGCTAATCAGCTTTCGCAACGCTTCTAGTTTGCCCTTCACTTCTTCGAGCTCCTGTTTGGCCACTGCTTCTGCTGTCTTTGCGTTCACCAATTCCAATAGCAATGCCTCTTCGGGAGCCGGCTTGTTATCTTCAGTAGCCAGGACGCTCTGGAGACCCAGGCTGCTCGTTCGCCTATTGTATGTGCCTTTCTGCGAGTTGGTTCGCCCCAGCTTCAGCTCGCGAAGCCTACCGGTCGGCGATGTCGACTCACCCGAATCAGGAGAGTAGGCAACCTCGGGTGGCGTTGTAGATCCTGACGCGGGGGTTTTGATGGTGCGGAGTTCCTTATTCATTCGCTCCAGGCGTTGTCGATCGCGATATCCCTCCTGAATTCGGCCACGGGCTTCGCGAAGTTGCTCCTTCAGGGATGAATTCTCCTGTTCAAAGTCATCTATCCGTCGAGTGAGGTCCAAACAACGGCTGGCTTCCACTTCATGCATTCCTTTCCAATGGGTCATATCATCATGGAGCTGCTGCTTAGTTTGAGCGATCGAAGCGTGTCTGGGCTCGGTAGAGATCAATCGGTCTTGTGCCTTGACAATCAGCTCTGTTGGTTGCTCCTCGGTCGGGAGCTGTTGCAGGTGATTCAGCATCTCCTTCGCTAGCGCCTGGTCTTCCTGTCGCTCCTCTCGCTCTTGCTGTAGGTCACGTGTCAAATCCGCCTGCTGACGTTGAATATCACTCAACGCCATCAATAAGTCTTCAATCTGGGTGTGGAGATCACGATCCTTCTGGTAGGCGGACATGTTCGACTTGACGCGTGACTTTTGGCCATCCATGCTGACCGTGGCAGTAGATAGCTCAGTGGGGGCAGTGCTTGCATCAGATGTTGTTTCAACGGAATTGAGGGTTGAGGTCATGCTTTGTTTTGACGCGGAGCGACGAATAATGCTGGTCGGACGCGACGAGCTCTGGTTAGGAGTGAGCGATTTCACTGAGCTGTGAGAATTATTCGAGCCAGCCCAGAGGCGTCCAAGGAATCGAGATGCCGCAGCTTGCATCTGGGGGAACGAAATCCCGGTAGGCACTCCCTGAGATTGGTTATAACTGGCTTCCAGAGTCTGTAGGCTCTCCTTGGTGACAAGGGAGGTGAGTGAAACAAAGTCATTGACAAGATCATCCGCGTTGAACGCGTACCTAAATCGACATGGGTCAGTGGACGGCGGTGGCTGCAATTCATTACGCGAAGACTCACGTATCCCACAAACTTCTCGACAAAAGCAATTGCATCACATCCTCAAACTCGGTACAAGCCAGTATTCGCTTCTCATTCCGCTGCATCAAGGATAGGGCGACACGCATCAATGTTTCACAAGCGCCTTCAAGGAAAATAACGTCGTAGATTCGGAGAAGCATGGGCAATGGACATGCCACGGCAAAGAATGATAGGAACCACTGAGACACGTACACAGGCTCGACATGCAGCGATTTCAGGTATTCGAAGAGGACAGGCCGGTGTCGCGCCAGAAGGTTTTGGAACTGGTAGACATGCAGGTGCAGGCCCGACAAGTCTGGAAGATAACAGGTCCGTAGGTTATAGTGGTCCATGAGCCTAAAGAGTGGTGACAATGTCAGCCTCTGATCCTCACGTTGCTTCATGTCCGTTTGGCTGTCTTACCGCACAAGCACGCAGAAAGCTTCAGCGTCCGACATATGCATCAGCAGAGGGCCAACCACGAAGCCCAGGCCTTGACAGTAGCCAATCTTCGCATCATAGAGACTAAAGCATCTGAGCACTCTCGCCAACATCTGCTGGCCCTCCCCATTGGGGTCCCTAAACATCTCCACATTGGGAAAGCTGCGACCAATATCCTTTCCGATGAGTCCGTCGTACGGACTGCTTTCGCCAGAAAGACGCTGGAATTCATCCAGGAGCGTGGGATCCCGAGCACCCGCTAAGCTGGGCCACACCACGCCTCGCAGGGGTGGGGGCACACCACTTTGGATCTTGTTCGAAGTGAGAGTCGGTAGTCGCTGGGCAGTTTGCGGGTAATCAGCGACCAAAGCAGCCCAGAATTCCAGCTCGGTCATCGGAGGAGGGGGAAGTTGCGAATACCGCAATTCCGCACGGGCCGGATCATTGATCAGTCGCTTGATTTGATGCAGCGACTCCGAGCGGGATTGCCGCTGGTGTCGCTGACCTCGAGGCACATTGGACAGGCCAGATTTCGGGTTCGTGGCCAGGGCGTTATTTTCTTGTTCCAGACGGGCCAGGAGGAGAGCCGTTGACTAAGAGGGAAAGGAAAGAATGTCAGTCTTCATTCCGCACCGGCGGACTCCGCGAGCTTTCAACCTCTGTATGTCACTCACATCATCCGAGCCTTCTCCCCGGGGCTCCTGCTCCTCTGTCTTGTCCAGGTTCTCCCAATCCACTTCGTTGTCTGTCTCCTCCGTCAGTTTGTCTCCTGCCGACGTCGGAGTCGGGGGCTCGTCCACGGGGATGGTTGCGGTTGTGGTCTTTGTGGCATCTGTCAGGAGCCTGGGACCGAATGACTCGCCCACCATTCGATTCGTCTCGGACTCTTGGGTGGACTCGACCGGCGTGGGCGGGATATCAAGGGTACGCCAGTCTGGCTGTGTGTGTTCGGAGCTCGACTGGATATCGGAGAGCGAGACGGTGACCATAGAGTCATGGTTGGGAGCGTGTGGGACGCTCGGCGAAGTGGGCGCGGAGCCGTCCATTGCTACGACTCGATCAGAAGCCAACGCACACGAGAGGACCACCGGAGAAGATCAATTAAATCAGTGAGACGGCGTGGAGCGATCGGGGCGTGGTGAGGATATGCAAGACCGGCTTCATCTCTGATCGGAGGTCAGCAACGGGCGGGGGGGGTTGGTTCTTGAGAGAGCCCACACTCAGAAGATCAGAGCGACACACCTAGAGGTGACCCAGCACCATATAGATAAGACTGACCAGTATGTACAGGGCGACACAAAAAGCGACAAGGCTGGCGAGACGAGCAGAAAAAAGGGAGTCAGGAGAAGCACCTCCGCACTAAAGTGCTAGCCCCCTTTAGTGGCTTCTGCTTCTTCCCCCCTCCTCGAGTCTCGCCCCGTCGATCTCATACACCGACTGTCTGACAGTGATGATTTAGACTGGCGGGGCTCTGAGTATCACTACCTGAATTGAGTCTTCTGTCAGGCGATGTTTACCATCACCATGATCCTGATTATCATTATTTGTCCGTTCTCACTGTTTACACTGCGTCCTGTCGCTGACAGTCCCATGGTTGCCAAGCGGATCTCCCCACTTTGCTCTGCTCTTCAGCCTTCAGCAAGAGCAGTCACTGCAGGTCCTTACTGATGGGACGTCGGTCCCCTTTTCCCTTGTGCTCCCTTGTCAATGTGAGCCGAATTGGCGTATCCTGCAGGTACATCTCCATCTACCAACCACGCCGACCTGTACGACAAGGAGTGACGCGCCGTATTGCCACCGTCACAGCAATACAAATGATGGCTACTTGTGTAAGGCTATCTCAATGCTTATTGGTTCACCATATCAGCTAGCTCATCTATTGGTCCCTGCAGAAGGGCCGGGCTCGTCATTCCATGACCGCCCCTGGCGGCCCTGTTTCATCTCAACCGGTGTGGCTGGCGCTGGGCAGAGCAGGCCAAAATAAAGGCTCGTCCACTGTTGGACTTGACGCTCTGGTGGCATCTGAAGGCTAGTGCCAGTCAGACTTAGCTCCATGCTGACAAATATATATATATATATATATATGTAATGGAGCGTTTAACTAACATGGACTGTTTCCGGTCGTTCTCAGCGGGGGCCCTTTGGTGGCACGACCATGATATCCTTGACATTTTCAATTTCTCTGGTGGACTCTCCGCTGGTCCATGCGGTCCGTCGCCATCATTAAACCTCCGGCTGTTTAGACCCCCAAGGCAAAAGAAATTATAGAAACTACCTATGCGGGATCATGATTATTATCTCTGGGGATGTAGTATCCAAGTCAGATGGTTACCACCGAGGTCTTGAGATCCCGACATGGCTCTCCTCTACTCCTTATGTTGTCTTTATGTGGAATAAAAACCTCCTGGCTTTCTCGCTCTTGCTACCGGTGGAGATCCTGCTCTTTGAACATACTATACTAAAAAGTATTAGCGGTTATGTATCCGGTAAGGGTTATCGATTGGGACTGCAGGTCAACGACACTCTAGCGCAATATGTGCTAGTGAATCTCTACATGCTGGAGGTTGGAAGACTCATATGTCAAATGTGAGGGATTGAATGGCTGGGAGACGGTTAGGATTACGGAGTACATCAGTAACAGCATATATCGTTTTCACTCCCAGGCACAAAGATTGCTGTCCTCTGTGTTCAGAAATCGTCACTTGTGCTTAAATACCAAGCACTTCAAAACTCCGATACCTGATGGGTTTATTCAACTCCTTTCGTGCTTGATGCGAATAAATGGATTGGATTTCATCAGCGGGCCCTCCTTTCCTGAAGACGTGATGCCCCTCATGGACAGACTCTATAGAGTATTTGATTGAGCAACTACCACGTCTATCACAGGCAGGAGTGGGATTGTGCGATATCTCTTTTTCTGGCATTATTTTCTAAGTATTTCGAATTTGCTTAAGGAGGTGGTTTGATATCAACAATGAGAAAATCGTTCCCTTCATCAGAATCATCGTGCGGTTAGATATATATACAAGATATAGCTGTGAGCAGTCTCCCACTATGTTCTCTCTTTACGATGACTAGGAGCTGACAATAGCGCAGTTTAGTGAGGAAAAGCTTACATAAAGCAGCTACCTTTTCCCATACATCCATATATCACACATGGTGAACTGCGGCAAGCATCAGAGATGAAATGGATTGTTTGCCAGAGGATCGCGCTTGTCCGATTCGGATAGTTTGTTTAGACATTGCTTGTTTGGGCGAGTGACCTCTGGGCGGTGAGGAAGAATGATGATCCGAGTGGCCAACGAGTGCTTACCGCCTAGCATCCACCTGGCAGTCGCGTTTCACGGTTGCAAGAAAAACACGCATTCTTCCCCTCCTTTTCCATCTCTTCCCCCTAGTTCGAGCATGCTGGGCCAGGCCGACTCACCGCGTAGTTAACCTTGCTTCTGAGTTTACTGGCCTTCCTGACTACGTCGCTCGTTCCTTCTGAGGCCTGGGGCCCAAATTGGTCGATTTTTCTCACGCGACCCACGCAGTTCCTCTCACCATGGATGATTCCATGATGGATGATGATATCTTTGATATCGAATCTGATGGTGGTAGCTCTGACTTTGTCCCAGAGCCTACGTCGGCAAGCATATCCCTCTTCCCCTTCTCCCCTCGTGATTTGTGGAGAGATGTCGCTAATTGAAGATGATATTGCAGAAGCCAAAGGCAAAGGCTGCCCCTAAGAAGGCTCCGGCCAAATCTGCACCGAAGAAGATGACCCAAACGACTCTGAAGACTAAGCCCGCTGCCAAGTCCGCCGCCGCAAAAAAGAAGGCCAAGGCGGATAGCGAAGATGAGGTGTCTGACGCTCAAATGTCCGATGATGATTCACTGCTCTCACACACCCCTCCCAAGGCGAAGAAGACAGCCGGTCCCAAGAGAGCGGGCTCCAAACCCCTCGCCGATGTGGAGAACGAGTCATTCGGAGGAGATGGGCCCAGTGACGCACCGGCCAAAACCGGCAACGCATCAGAGAAGTACCAGAAGGTGAGTTGCGTTACAGGAATCGCAGGATGGCAGGGTGTCTGATTGAATTTGTCACTGACCATTGACCTCACCGCAGCTTACGCAACTTGAACATATCATCAAACGTCCCGATACCTACATCGGTTCGACAGAACGCACTGCTCAGCAGATGTGGGTTTACAACTCCGAGACCGAGGTTATGGAGTTCCGACCAGTCTCTTTTGTTCCCGGTCTGTACAAGATTTTCGATGAAATCGTGGTCAATGCCGCCGATAATAAGCAGAATGACAAGAATATGAATGAGATTCGGGTCACAATCAGCCGCGAGGCAGGCGAAATTAGTGTCTGGAACAATGGTCGTGGTATCCCTGTCGAGATCCATTCCAAAGAAAAGATCCACGTCCCCGAGCTCATTTTCGGCCATCTTCTCACCTCGTCCAATTACGATGATACCCAGCAGAAGGTGACCGGTGGTCGCAATGGTTTTGGTGCCAAGCTTTGCAACGTCTTCTCCACCGAATTCTCGATCGAGACCCAAGACTCCCGCCAGAAGAAGAAGTACAAGCAAACCTGGACCGAGAATATGACAAAGATGGGCAAGGCGAAGATTACGGATGCCAAGGGTGATGACTACACTAAGGTCACTTTTAAGCCAGACTTCGCCAAGTTCGGCATGGAGGGTATGGATGATGATTTTGAGGCCCTTGTGAAACGCCGTGTTTATGATTTGGCGGGTACATCTGGGGTCGCTGTCAAGCTGAACGGCACCCGCATCCCGATCCGGAACTTTCGCAAGTACATGGAAATGTACACCAAAGCCATTCGCTTGGAGCGGGGCGACGATGGCCCTCCGGCGAAAGATGAGATCATTACCTGCAGCCCTGATCCTCGCTGGGAGATTGGGTTTGCCGTGTCGGATGGTGCCTTCCAGCAAGTCTCGTTCGTCAACTCCATTGCGACAACTTCTGGTGGATCGCACGTCAACTACATTGCCGATCAGATTTGTAATCGACTGGCAGAACAAGTCAAAAAGAGAAACAAGTCCGGTGCTACTCTCAAAACGGCGCAGATTCGAAACCATATCTTCATTTTCGTGAACTCTCAGATTGTCAACCCGGCGTTCACCTCTCAGACCAAGGAACAATTGACTACCAAGCCCAGCCAATTCGGCAGCAAGTGTGTTCTTGAAGAGGACTTCTACAAGAAGGTCCTTAAGACAGAGGTTATGTCCAACATCTTGCATTTCGCTGAGCAAAGAGCCGATCAAATCTTGAAGAAGAGTGATGGTGGCCGTCGTTCCCGTATGAACAACCCGAAGCTGGTGGAGGCCAATAAGGCCGGCACTAAGGAGGGGCATCACTGTACTTTGATCCTAACAGAAGGTGACTCCGCCAAAGGTCTGGCTATGGCTGGACGAGCAGTTGTGGGACCCGATCTTTTCGGTGTTTTCCCTCTCCGTGGAAAGCTTCTCAATGTTCGTGATGCTTCATTCGACCAGATTTCGAAGAACCAGGAAATTCAGAACATCAAGAATTTCATTGGTCTACAACACAAGAAAGAATATACCGAGACTAAGGGCCTTCGATATGGTCATCTGATGATAATGACCGATCAGGATCACGACGGCAGCCACATTAAGGGACTTCTTATCAACTTCCTTCAAGCCCAATTCCCTAGCTTGCTGAAGATTCCCGAATTCCTGATCGAGTTCATTACGCCCATCATCAAGGTATGGAAGGGTGATCCAAAGAATCCAAGCAGGTCACGTTCATTCTTTACAATGCCCGAATACGAAGCGTGGCTAGAGGAACACAAGCATGAGCGTGGGTGGGACCACAAATACTACAAGGGTCTGGGAACTAGCTCCACTGAGGACGCTCAAATCTATTTCCGAGATCTTGATCGCCATCTCAAGGAATTCCATACCATGAAGGATACCGAGGCAGAACTCATTGAGCTGGCTTTCTCCAAGAAGAAAGCCGATGAGCGTAAGGAGTGGCTGCGTCAATTCAAGCCCGGTACTTACCTAGACCACTCGGTTTCGAAGATCTCCTACACAGATTTTATCAACAAGGAGCTCATTCTGTTCAGCATGGCGGACAATCAGCGTTCAATCCCCTCCGTTTTGGACGGCTTGAAGCCTGGACAACGTAAGGTCTTGTACGCCTGCTTCCGTCGCAATCTCAAGAAGGACATGAAGGTCGTTGAATTGGCTGGTCTTGTTTCAGGAATGACAGCCTACCAACACGGTGAAACTTCGCTCCAGCAGACTATTGTTGGTCTGGCTCAGACTTTCGTGGGTTCCAACAACCTCAATTGTCTCGAGCCCAGTGGAAACTTTGGTAGTCGACTTCAGGGCGGTGGCGACTGTGCCAGTGCTCGTTACATCTACACTCGCCTATCGCCTTTTGCACGTAAGGTCTTCCATCAGGCTGACGAACCACTGCTCGCATACAATGAGGATGATGGCAAGAAGATCGAGCCTGAAACATACATGCCTGTTGTTCCAATGATCTTGATTAACGGCGCTGACGGTATTGGGACTGGTTGGAGTTCTTCTATTCCTAATTACAACCCCGAAGATATCGTGAGCAACCTAAAGCGCCTCATGGATGGCGAGACACCCGTGCCAATGGAGCCTTGGTTCCGTGGATTTACCGGCGAGGTTGTCAATATTGGCGGTGACCGATTCAAGTTCAGCGGTATTATCAAGGAGACTGGAGACAAAGAAGTCGAAATCACTGAACTGCCAATTCGCACCTGGACACAAGACTTCAAGGACAAACTGGAAGACATTATCAAGGCCGAGAAGGTGCCCTCTTTCATCAAGGACTACAAGGACTACAACACTCACGACAAGGTTCACTTTGTGATTCAACTTGATGAAAAGAACATGAAGGCTGCCTTGTCGGATGGCTTGGAAGAGAAGTTTAAACTTTCTAAGACCCTGACCACGACCAACTTGGTGGCCTTTGATCCTGAGGGCCGCATCACCAAGTACGCCACGGTTGATGACATTCTCAAGGAGTTCTTCACCGTCCGTCTCAAGTACTACGAGCGGCGCAAGCAGCATCAGCTTTCAGAGCTTCAGCGAGAATTGGAGAAACTCAGCAATCAAGCGCGCTTCGTTCAAATGATCATTGACGGAATGCTCGTTATCTCAAAGAAGAAGAAGCCATATTTGATCAGTGAGCTCAAGGAGAAGAACTTCAAGCCGTTTCCCAAGGTGGCTGACGCCTCCAAGTTGGGCGAGGATGAGCCTGTGGTCGAGGAGGAAGGCGAAGAAAGTGATAGCGTCGAGATCGAAACATTGTCCAACGCCTATGACTATCTGCTCGGCATGCCTATGTGGTCGCTGACCCAGGAACGCGTGGAGAGACTCCGTCGCCAGATCGGAGACCGTGAGATGGAGATCGATGCCTTGATCAAGCTCTCCAAGGAGGACATTTGGAAGAAGGATCTGGATGACTTCATCAACGAATGGCGCTTCCAGCTTGAAGATGAAGACCGTCGCCTGCGCAAGGTGATGAACATGGGTCGCCGTGCCTCGTCCAAGCTGATGACCGGCGCGGGTCGCCCTGCGGCCTCGCGCAAGCGCAAGGCTGTGAATGGTGACGACCCGGATGACGAAGACTTTGCGGCGCCGAAGTCGAAGAAGAGCACTGCCGCATCCAAAAAGAAAGAACAGCCGACTAATAGCCTAGCTAACTTCCTCAACAAATCGTCAAGCAAACCGACACCATCATCTGGCGATGCTGCCGATTCAGATGACGATTTTGACTTCGGCATGGAGGCCATCCCTAAGAAGAGCCGAGCTGCGTCAAAGCCCAAGCCCCAAGCCAAGGAAGAAGACGACGATCTCATGGATATTGATCAAGTCCCGTTGAATGCTTCTCGGGTATCTGCACAGCCCGAGCCTGAAATCGTGGACCTGGACGATGAACCTGCCCCGAAACCCAAGCAGCCGGCCAAGCGTGGGCCCAAACCCAAGCCCAAGGCCGAAGAATCGGATGACGACTTCCTCGAGATTGCGAAGAGCGAAGCTCCGAAGACTACCAGCCAGTCTAGCCGCGCCCGCAAGCCTATCAAGTACGCAGTGCCCAGTGATTCAGACAGCGACAACGGCGATGGCCTTCTCGGGGACGTCAGCCAGATGGTTAAAGGCATCGGCGGCGGTGATGCGGATTCACGTCAGCTTTTCTCGGAGCGATCTCGTGCTGGAAGTAGCGCCAGCCTGACAGCTCCTTCCAAGCCATCCAAGATCAGCGACTTGGACGCGGATGAGACTGATTACAGCAAGCTTGTTCCTCAGAACTCCCCGCGTCGCTCGTTGCAAATCAAGTCCAAGGATGTGTCGAGGATTGAGGACGACGACGAAGAAGATGAAGATGAAGATCCGCCAGTCAAGCCCGCCGCTAGGGGAAAGGCTGCACCTAAAAGCAAGGCTGCACCTAAAAGCAAGGCTGCACCTAAAAGCAAGGCTGCACCCAAAGCCGCAGCATCTGCGCCGAAGCCACGAGGTCGGCCGAAGAAGGATGCCGCAAAACCAGCTGCCCAGTCTGCTCCTGCAGCTTTGTCTCCGGCAGCCAAGGCCTACGCTTCAAAACAGGCGAAGACCACCAAGAAGAAGCCGGTAGATGACTACTCGGAAGATGACATCGACGCCATGGCCAATGACATTTTGGATTCTCCGGCGGGGAAGGTAGGCAATGATGCGCCGGCTCCTCGTCAAGCTGCTGCCAGCCGCCCCTCTCGTCGGACGGCTACTCAAGCAAAGAAGAGCTATGTCATCGACGATGAAAGCGAGGATGAGGGTTCTGCTGATGATTTTGAAGATGATGAAAGTGACTAAACCATTCTTCAAGGGCGTCGAGGTGTAGCGCCGGTGGAGCGTGGCCTTTGTTGATTTTCGCGCTCTGATTTGATACGGCATCTTTTTTGGCGTCATTCTACTCTTTACAGCTTTTTCTTTCTACCTGCGTATCTCTTTCTGGTGACGAGGCAGCGCCGGCCATTGTATGCAAATGCGAATTAAATGCTTATACTCTTTATGCCACTTTTGCTATTGCCTTGGGCTATCATCTTGTAGGCACTTGTATTCGTGTCCCCTTTTGACCATTGTAGCTGGTGTTGTCTGCTACTGTCTTCGCAAAGCTCTTCGCGCTCAACCTCACTACGGCGATACACCACCCATTGGAATGGGTCATCAATCTCCATTGCAAAGTAACATTCCTCTGCCCCTGATAAGAAATAAAGCCTCGTGCGCAGTGTTTTGAATAAAGGTTTTGCTCGCGATTTACATTCCGAGGAGCTGTGATTGACGCCAGAACAGCCGCCTTTCCACCCGTCCAGTACCACCATTATCTTGTAGGGAGATGAGGGGCTTAATCAACGCACTTTAGCTCTTTTCTCTAAAGTGACTCCCTGACTGAGATTTGATAATTCCTTTGCTCAAACCATGATTGGTTCGCCCGCTGCGTTTTACGGACGAGAGCCCTAGTATTCCATTTACCATGGATCACGGATTGGAATATAGTATCTCTGTGATATGTTTTGCGTACTTTAACTATATTCCACCTCAATTGATGAAACCCGCCGTACATAGTTGAAACAGACAGGTTCTCATCCACATATATAGCAGGCGACGGAACAGGCCTTGCATAGGCAGCTCCCATAGCATTGGCGTAAGCAAATTCTGGGAGCAACCCTGGAGTCAATCTACAGCATATTGGCGTAAAAGCGATGTCCGCATATCTTGTATACTGCTGGAAGCGCCTGTGCTTCAACGATCTTACCTGGACTGCTGTTCTCTTGGGCGATTCAGGTGATGTCTGCGCAAAATATACCCCTCTACAACTATGAATCAGATATAGTGATGTTCACTTAGAAGCATATTGATGGGCAATATCGCAGCACGGCGGAGAAGCCGACAGTATACGTTGCTGGACTCAACGGCATTGAAATAGTATTAACCAGGTTCCATTATGCTGTAGTCGGAAGTCGATCACCGGGTTGGGGCTAAAAGTGTGGGGCATCAGGATCAGGAACACCTTTAGAGAGTAAGGGGACGCCAAAGATGTGGAACTCCCAAGGTCAGGACTCTGCACTAGGATCGCATCTACCTTCGGAACACTATGTAGGTATTCTCGTATCCCAGTCTCGACGCTGGCAGTCACATAAAGAATTCAGATCAATAGTCTAAACTTGTGAATCCAGTGTAAGAAGGTCATGACCAAGTATTTGCAGACTGTCTCACGGTTTTCTTAGTCTGCTAGTCTAACAGAAACTGAAAGTACATATTCAAGCAGCAAGATTCTCAACACCCAACTCCAGAGACCTATGGAATCCAACGCCATCCCCGTTCTATTGCAACAAACCTCCTGAATGAGTAGGAAAAGTGTAATAGCTGTCGCAATCCTCGAAAAAAAGAAAACACCTCGCCAAACACCACCCAGGACTTTGTGGTCATTTACAGGGAAGCCCGTCTCTTGTGGTCTCCCTGTGGGCCGTTCAATAACGCTTTTCCAAGAGGTGGCCCCCAAGCCACGTCATTTATGGACTCGTCGTCTAGGCCGTTGGCTTCTGCCTCCTGCATGTGCAAGTGGAGCAGAGCATGGGCAGCCTTGACCTCGCGAGCGAAGCTGGCCAAGACTGGAGCACGATCTCCGAGACGTGCTCGGGTTGAGCGCGAAGGATTCTTCTTAGCCTTGCCATCTGGTCGTCTGTTGGGCTCACGATAGTCTTCATCGTTGTCATCATCGTCATCCAGCGAGTCATCCATATCTGAGTCGCTAATTGCTCCCGAACCGAGCATGTCCGAGCCATCCACGTCGTTTAGTGCCGTGTTTTCATCGGCGCCGAATGAAAGGCTGTCTGACTGTGAGTTGGACGAGAGATCTGTCTCGGACTCACTGTCAACAGTACCATTGTTCTTTGCCTGGCGGCATCTCGTGACGCAGGCCAAAATTTCTTCCGAAGAAGCGACCTGCCGCTGAGAGACGGTCCCTGAACTACGAGGACCGTTCACCGGCGTGAAGCTGTTGTAGACAGGACTATGAGGTGAATTGCAGTATGGCTCCAGGGAGGAGTCCCTGGCACTGCCAACGCTGTCTGCGTAGTTGCGACGATTGATTTTCGGGTAGATTTGACGAGTAGGCCGGAGGTCCTCGGTATCGTTGAGGTTCAATACTTCTTGACCACGCTTCTCGTGCACCATAGAAGCGGATGTGGCCAATGCAGCCTTTTTGGGGCTAGCTTTTTCATCTTTCAGCTCAAGAGAACGGTACAAGTCTGCGGTCTCTCTAGCTTTTTCCACAATGGCGAGGTCGATGACCATGCGGCCGAAATGCTCCTTGTCTTCCGGTGGCACACAAATAGAGGGAAAGTCCGTTCCAAAGAGCGGTGTCAGAACGTGTCGAATCTTCCAGCAGAATGTGGCAGCTACCGCTCGGGCTGCATCGTAGGGCATCCAATAACCTGGCAAGAAAAGTATGAGTCTCCAGGGCATGACATCGAGAAAAGAATCTCCGACATACCTTGGGCTGCAAGTGCTCCGCCAGTGATACTGTGGCAGATGTCACGTAGGCCCGGATTAGCATTGAGCACTTTGCCAGGGGCAGTCTGAGAGAGCGTGTTAGTGTCTCAGGTTCATTCACGGGCAGAACGAGCTTACCTTGGAGTACGCGTTGCATTTGAATAAGTGAGTGGTACGGACAAGTCCAATGTTGTAGTCCCACATAATGGTCCAAACGGTTTCCTCTCCCGGGATCTGGAACGTGTATTGGAAGACTAGATGAGGTCAGTATCTGGGAAGAACCTCATTATCACGAAGACTGATACCCACCCTGGAAGCTCTCACGACCAGTTCTCTCCTGGAATGTCTTCTTGTCACTTTGGTAAGGAATGTTTCGAGGGTACTGGGCGATTCCTTTCATGGGGTGCAGCTTGTACTGGCGATGGATCTGAGCCAGCTGCTGGTCACGGTCCTCGCAGGGAGGATACCGGACTACACCCTGGGTCTTGCCAGCACGGAACACTGCGGCGTCCTTGGGCAGTTTGACCTTCCTCTCGGGGACCGAGGATGACATTCCCGACGCTGCAGGTGATGGTGAGCGAGGCATGGGCTGAGATGGAGGGGCGTGGGAGAGCCCAGGAAGCGGGTTCAGAAGATCGCGAATCGACGCCATAAATGAAGGTATCTCAACGTCAAACTCAAGATGAGCGTGAGGAAGGGAGGGAAGTAGAGAAAAGAGACTTGAGAAATGAGGGAAGAGAGTCGCAAAGGATGATGGGAAGCGCTGGTCGAGTGGAAGAAAGATGAAGGAAGTGTGGTGGAACAAAAGGCGTTTTCCAGAAGCTCCCACAAGAGACATAGGCCAAGCGAGACACACACACGCTGCCGCGGTTTGCTATGGACTCACGGCCACTTGTCTTTGTCCTGGGTTTGACCCAGATGGCTTTCAAGAGGGTGAGTACAGTCGCTGTTTGTTCTTTTCTGGCAAATCCCGGGCTCTGCAAGATGCTCGATGTCTTCTGGAGACGGGGAGGAGAGTGAAAGACGACGAAGGAGAGGGAGACAGCGGTGTATATCGGATGGGCGCTGGGATGGCTTCGGAGATCAGCTCACCTCACCGATCTCATCACGAGGCGCTTGAAGTCGGACGAGTCCCCGTGGGCCTGTTTGTCTCGCCCAACTCCAGCTCCAAGCAACGAGGTCTGTTCCCCTCCATCGTGGAGATCTTCGACTCTGGACTGACCGCCATGCAGTGTGCATGCTGTCATTGACATTCGCCATTGATGCCCCTGGGTCCTTGGGGTGAGACACCTATGTCTCTGGGCTTCGAGGCCTCGTTTCACGGCCGCTGCTGCTGTGGGTACCCAAGACCTGGAAGTCCAAAGGAACGATGTATCGGTGGAAGCTGTTTTGACACCATGTGGGTATCGTGGCATCGCTCATGAGGCAGAAGCTGAGCGAGTGCTGGCTCTGGGCCACCGCTTTCTTCCAGGCGTTTATGCATGCAAACAGACCCTGTCGGCAGTGTGCGCGGCAGATTGAGACCGACAGGTTGTTGACAGCCTCCCAATCTTCCTTCTTTTTGCTTCAGGGCACAATGCAATCATCAGCATCCGTTCTCGTCCGAGAGTATAAGAAATGCAATCCTATATGGACAGGGTCCCATGTCAAGTCGTTGGCCCCGGCATCGATAGAGCTGGCAATAGGGTGCTGCAGCAACCGGAGAATTAGGATGACGACCCAACGGCCAATAAACGGTGGGATGGCCTCATGGCAGCTTGACGAGGGCGTCAAGGAGGTCTGAGACCTCGGCAAGCTGCAGGGTAAGTTATTCCTTGTACGTCGGGAGGCTGCATACCTCGCTGGCGAGTTTTTCTGAGCCCGGGAGCTGCATCACTGGAAAGCGGTGTTGCGCCCCGAGATAGACTTCTGACCGGGTCAAAGATGCTGGTCGGGCAAGGGCCTTTGGGAAGCACGCCATGCGAATCTTCCTCGCACAGGAGGTTGTGATGCAGCTTGGCCAGGGGGTGTTGAAAACGACCTGTGGTCTTTCAGAAGCTGTCTAGGAAAAACACGGGGCTCTCTGAAGTATGTCTGAGCATCAAAAGCACAAAGACACGAAAAGACCGCCATTTGCGGCTCAGAACTGCATCGCATCGCAAGTGGATCCTTCAACAGTGCAGGAAAGACCGGAGAAGCTTCCACGCTTCCATGCATGCTTCTCTGCATTGCTCTGACACATTCGTGGCAGAAAGATACACCTTCCTCCATGCCTGTTGCGACTCAGGTTGTCTACCCTGGCATGCCACACTGACTGACCCTCTGGTCCGTTCTTCAACGTTGGCCCCATTGTATCCACTTTCACCATGCAGTCTAGATCCTTGATAGGTACAAGGGCGGCCCCATATACCAATTGGAAACTGAAAGGCATCTGGCAGCCTAAAGCACAACATAAACGGTGCATATAGCAGCTCCTGGGATGCATTGCAATTCATCGCGGAGTCGAGGCCACATACGCTAGAATGAGTGAGAAGACGTCACGACCAGCCCAGTCGTCCGGCAGTATTGCCAAAGGATTCTCGGAAGAGTCTAGAAAAAGAGGTCAAGAGAGGTCAAGACCACTGATGTCTGAGACAGTCTGGCAATGGTTGGCCGCCCTTTGGGCCCAAAAAGAGCGGTAACCCCGAGCATGCGTGTACATGGTGGTGATTGGTCTCAGCTTTGCACCTTCTGGAAAAGGGGTATGAAGGTTGGGGTTCTCAATGGAGTTGCTGCTACTAGGGCTCGGGCCCATCATGGCAGTCTGCTCGAATGATGCATGAGCGGTATGTGCTGGTGCTCTTCTGCTTTTTCATATGGATGTATGCAAGTTGAGCAAGCTCAATCCCTGTGACAGGTTCATTACGCCAGAGAACAGTTGCTCCTATGAATCTACACCAAATTTGAAGTATAACTGGCCCCCCAGATCTGCAAATGAGCACTCGAGACTCGACGCCAGGAATCCGCCTTATCACGCATCTCAGTCCAAACGAAGCAGCCCATCTGAGCTGCAAGGACTGGTCCTCGATGCATCTAATACTGGGGTATGGTCTCGAACTCCATCCCTTTGCATGAGCACACTTCAAAGAGCTTTTCGATCACACCATTGGCAACCCAGCCCCGGAATCCACAATATTGCCGTGCATTTGTACAACTGATCCCGAATCTGGGGTGAAGGGTAGCCGGAGAGGACGGAAGAGCGATCCCGAGCCCTACTAAACAAGGCAAGTCTTCGAGCTCGAGAATGAAGGATCAGATCCACCACTGGCCGGTCCGAATCGTGATGCGGAGAATGGGGACCTAGTGGACCGGGATGAAACTCAACGGCGGCCTTGTACGGCGCGAGGGCTCGTTACTCATGCGGGAGAGCGATGCCTCAGCTGCAATGCGCGCTGCGTGCAAGGCCGGGTGCAGGGCCGAAGTCAACAACTGCCCAAGTCGGTCGAGTCGAAGGGGCTGCATATTGATAAAGGGGTACAGTGCTGGGGGATAATACGCTTATGAGGCTAACTGGCCTCTCATGCAATCACTACGGGAGAATTGCCAACGTCCCTTGCAAGAGGCTTGAGGACTGGTGCACTGCAGGTAAGACCTACCACAGCTCGCTTGTAGATGAAGAATGCATCGAATTCATGAGATTCTCTTAGAATAACTGCATTAGAACAATATGAACCCGAACTGAAATAAACAAAAGGGAGGAACGGAAGAAAAACTGAATTGACAGATAATGGTTTAATGCAAAAGATGAAGGGTAGAAAGAAGAGAAAAAGGAACACCAGAGACATGAAAATCAATCCATCGTCCGAGCGTTCCTCGTGGGCTTCGTTATCGGTGCAAATGTCAAGGTTCAAGGCTCATATACGTCCCAATGTACCTGAAAAGTAGAAAGTTGAGCCCTACCATCAGTCTCGCCTGCAGGTAAAACATCCCCGTTGAGAATCAATAGCCCGAAGCATATTGCCATTCTCATCGAGTGGGTCTGGTCTTTTTCGTTGGCTACCACCAAGCATCATGTTCCAGTGTCAAAACATGGCCTTTTACGCAGCCAGGAGAGGCTCGCGTTCCGCGGCTTGTGTTGCGGGCTCGGTCGACTCCACAGACTGGGCCACAGGCTCAATCTTGGGGGCTTCGGGAAAGTCCTCAGTCTTGATCTGAGGCTCCGGGGCGGGCTCGGTCTTCACCGGGGTGGGTGCAACCTTGGTCATCTCAGGAGAAACAGAGCGACGGCCTATGTACTCCTGAGCCTTGTGGCTGTATTCGCCCACGTACTGCTTCATCAGGCCGGTGGCGTGGGAAGTCTGCTCACCAGCCAAGTCCTTCAGCTGGTTGGTCTGTGCGGAAATGATGTCCTGGATGTTGGCAATTTGTTCGTCGATGATCTCGCGGTTGCTGATGTACACGAGCGGACCGAAGTACGCGGTAGTCACGGCAATCACAGTCAGTCCCCACAGTGGGATGAAGCGGATCAGCCAATAGCCAGTGAAGGCAGCGAAGAAAGCCTAGAGACTATCAGAAGGTCCCTTTGTATTGACTTTCGAGTATATGACCTACAGCAACAGTGTGGATTACATTCTCAGCGAACAGAATACGCTGGAACTCGATCAGGAAGAAGTCCAGTAGCTGCGAGAGGTCCTCAAGCACAGCCTCATGGGTCTCCTTGGGGATAGTGTAGTAACGGCGGGGACGGAAGGAACTGGCAACGCCCTGCTTGAGAATGACATGGCCAGCAACCTCAACAGCAGCGGTCACTGTAACATCAGTTAGCTACCTTACCCCCACGACTACAAGTCACGCGACCAACTCACATCCTAGCGACATGTACAGGAACTTGAAAGCCCAGCGGAGAAGAGGCAGGTAACGGGCAGCAAAGATGAAACCAACGACGCTGGCATAGGAAACGGCGGTCGCACGCGGTTGTTCCCACTGTATACCAGAGGCGTCAGTAACCATCGCACCACAACAGAACGACGAAATTTGCAGAAATCGGAGACCACTTACGCTCAGAAGACTGTACAGCAAGGAGTGATAGTCTGCACAGATGCCTAAGCGTCAGCCTGGTGTTATCATCGACATCCTCGACGAGCACGTACGGGTCAAAGGTTGGCCATTGGAGGTGGTAGTTGAGGGGGTGACCCGGGAGTTTTTCAGGTCGCGAAACTCGCCACCGGTCTTGGAAGCCTCGGTCTTGAGGTTGTCAACTACGGGGCCTAGAGATAGAAAGTATTAGATGGATGTGCTTTGGAACCACGGCGCCCCCTGCACGCGACCCGTGTAATTTACCCCTTGTCACCACGTCGTTGAGACCTGAACCCAGAGGAAGTCAGGGTCAGTTCGGGTTCATTCGGCACAGATGAACAGGGTAAATAGCAGGAAGAGGGGGCGACAGGTAGGATACTGCAGGGTAAAAAAAGCACTGGTCAGCATCGTTCTGTGGGACGGACTCGAATTGAGTCGGGTGTTTTGAGCTCGTACCTTACTGCCTGTGTTAGGGTAGCTCACATCACCAGAGTCGGCCATGGCGCGTCAGATGAGATTGGGAGTAGAGTCACCAAGAAATGTGTTTGCTGATGGGGGAGGGAGTGGGAGAAGAGAAGAGGAGCGATAAGGGCAGAATTGTTTTGGTGTGATGCAACCACTGTCATGTGCGCCGCCAAGGTTTCCGGCCGAACACCAACTGATGATGTCAAGTCAAGCAACAACAAGTGTTCTCTCGCTGTAGCGGTCGGGGCGGCATCTACAATGTTTCTTGCTGAGGAATCTTTGACGCAGGATTGGCATGCCTTTGGTTAGCTGCCAGGTGGTACCGCGCGTCCTTAACGCCCTTGTCTGGACTTGAATCCTCTCAGCAACTCCGCGATCCTCCGCATACCAAGCATCTTTGCCCAGTCAGGATGCACCCAAAGCACAGCCAAGACCTGTGCCTCTGCAGCTGCAAGACTCGTCTTCTGTCCGTGTGCAGTGCATCCGGACAAATTGCTCATGAACCCCGAAGCAGTGGAACGCACACCGGGGAAAATAATCTCTCGCGAGAACTGCATAGCAGTGTCGACAACGTCTTCGACGATGTTGCTGACATCTCCCTTTACCTGATTGTCTCCTCTAGATAGGAACGGTTGAATTCGAGGCTTTCCCTTCGGACTCCCTCGTTACTCCAACCGGGGAGGTCAGCTATGAAGTACGGATGATGAATCGTCGCGCGAAATGGTGCAAAGGGAATCAATTTCCAGTCAATCACCTTCCATGCCTTCATTCAAGTGACACAGAAACTGAACACTGGCAATGACTACTGACCCTGCTAGTCGAATTCCCTCACCCAGTATGATGTTGCGGGCATTCAAATTGCCATGCGTAACCTCAATCTTGTGCTGGTCCACGGCTTCCGCACAAGAGAGAATCATCGACACTCATAATCAGGCAACTCACAATATCTCCGCATTATGGTCTTCCTATCCGGTGATAGAGGTCCAAGCTGGCTATCAAATATACTGAGCAGGAGGCCTTTGGCATAGGGATCAGAACTTGCAGAAAACTCCATACCTGCAACAGAAGATCCGCCATGACACCGAGCAATCAATGGCACCTCGTTGCGATCATTTACGAGTTTGGTCCGACCAGCCGCTCGCCCTCGATCTGCATTGAATATAAGACAGGTTGCTTCGCTAGGATATCCGAGGCTCATAATTAGGGTTGCCGCCATCTGAGGTATTGCAATAACGTTGCGGAGCGTGACTCGTAGGTCCAGCTCTCTGGATCTCGACAGACTCGAGCGGCCCAATATGATCGTTCGCGAGCACCATCTTGAATACGTCGTGCGACCCACCACGATGCGAGTTCTCATCAGTAATGCAGTATGGAACACTCAGATGAAACCCGGATACCTCCGCCAGAATTGATCAGAGCTCGACTATTAAGTGCAAGTCATCGTGGCTGGAAGCTAAGCAGGGTATTCCCCAGTGCGTATGGAGGGAGACCGGTCAACGTCTCGGTTGGCCTGGGCATGAGTTATTGATAAGGGAAGTGCCATGTCCTTTGTTCCTTGTACCACTGTCTTACTCTGCCGCGCGCCTGGCAGACGAGGACCCGCCCTTTCCCAGCTGCGTCTTAAATTTTCAAGCCAAACACGCCGGGCGATGGGAATACCTAGGTAATGATCTCATTGTGAGTCCGCGGGCGTACAGTTCATCCGCTGATTCCTGTTGAGGATTCAAGGCGCGATATGTGCGGTCTTCTCTGTGATTTGCCTGACGACCCTATCGCTTTTAGTTAATTCCATTCATTGGATGAGGAAACTACTGGAGAAGTGCATAGATGTAGACGTAGAACTCAACGGGGAAAGCCCGTCGACCGCCATACCGGTCACGTGACTTGATACGCGTTTCCCCGTTTGGCTGTCTGTTTTGATCCTCGATTGCACCTCCATTCCCGAGCCCACACCACCCGCCACGGCCTTCACGACTCTCCCCCGACCTTCATGTGTGACCATTGACGGTAGCCGCTTTCCACATCTCACCCATCCTTTCTTTTGGCATCCGTCACATCTACCGAACCCACACCCCCGGCGCGTTGTTTACATCATGGCTGCCGGCGGCGCGAGGGCACAGAAGCCCGTCGGCTCTGCCGCATGGATTGCTTCGGAGAAAGAGAACATGACCGACCTGGTCAACCAGGAGATGGAAGAGGTGGAGTACCCTGTTCGTCACGAGATGGCATGGTTGAACGAACATATGGCCGAGATCTTCTCTAAGGGCCAAGCGTGAGTCGCGATCGGTTTGCCGTGGTGGGCATTGGACTTGGCGCTGACTCCCACCCCAGAAATTTTACAGACGTGTTTAAGACGCCTGGAAAGATGAGAGGAAAGACCCCTCGAACCATTCGGAAGCGCACCGCGGAAGAAAATCGCGTGGTGGGTTTGATGCTGCTGTCGATGTTCCGCGACTGATGCCAAGCTAACACCTTTTCTGCAGCCACTGAGCGAGATTTTCTCTTCTGCCCACAAAAATGTAGAAAACAAAGCGAGTTCCAGTCCGTTCGTTCATCGAGTGGTCTCGAAATCGACTGCTCCCATCACCATGACGGCATCTGCCCGTCCTCAAAATGCCGCAAATGTGTCACAACCGCAATATCCAGATCTCAGCCAAAACTTGAACTCATTTTCGAAGTATAACACAGACTCGGGCTATCATGGGTTGACTGATGAGGACGAGATGGTTTTGCCGGCCACACAGTCAGACACTCAGGTGTCCACGCAGCCGATGGAGGTGGATGAACCTGTGAGCTCAAATCCCCAAGTGGATATTTCCATCAGCCAGCAGACTACGGAAGATTCCTTCCATTCAGCCCAGGAGAATGTTCGTGCTCGCGGAGAGACTGTTGAACCTCCGAACCCGGACCCAACTCCCACGCAAGAGCGAACCATGCACCTCTTGGACACGCTTCCCAAGGATTCAGAGCCAGAAATGAGCTTAACGCCCACCGCCAAGACACAACATATGTCTAAGGCAAATGCTGATCCACAAAAGCAGCAAGACAGACCAGGAATTCAACAGGAAACTGAAAGCAAGCAAGAAGACGCTGTTGTAAATGCCAAGTCTTCGCCGATTAAACCTTTGACCACACAAGCGCTTGCTCCGGAAGAACCAGAGAATCAAGACGTCGAAATGGAGGAGCGCGCCAAGGAGGACGCGGTTCTCGACGGTTTTGACGATATTGGATCCCCCTCCGACGGGTCCACTCCGGAACGTCCACTGGTTCGAAAGAGTAGTTTGAATTTTGCCTCTTTGCCGGCACGAGAGCCTCTGACCAAGAGTATGGGCGGCTCGCGCCTCTCTCGTACCAGCCACATCGACCTTTCAAAGCACAACAATTCCAACCGTACCAGTTACTTGGGCAGGCAAATTGGGGGTCAGAGGATGACTCAGGCGGCAGCAGAGGGCAATGCTGCTGATTCCAGTGCAATGGCCATGGATGGAGAAAAAGAAGATGATGAAGACGTGGATGCAGACCAGGCTAGCAAGTTGCACAACACAAAATCGACCCAAAGCCTCCACGAAAGGATTAGCATGCTTGGCAAGCTCCAGCCATCAAGGCCCAAAAAGTCAATTCCGGCAATGGCAAGTCTTTCGGGGGGTCAGATCTCTTACCCAGATCTCCCACCTCCCAAATCGGAAGCAAGACTCCAATCTTCGAGCCCAAGAACTCGAGAAACCCCTGCTCAGGACCGTGATGAAGACGACTGGATCAAACCTTTGAGTCCTCCCCAACGATCCAATCTGACAAAGAGCAATACTACGGACGTTATGGAGAAGCTCTCCGAGGCCGATAAAAACCAACATAGCGGCGAATTCGCTACCCAGGAGCAACGTACGGCAGAACCCGAACCTCCCAAATCATCAACCTCGATTTTCTCTTCTCCTCGGTCACATGGTCACCAACAGAGTGCTTCCACGTCAAATATTCCGACAGAGGCTTCTACCACCCCTACTGGATCGCCTCGCCGTTTCGACGGGCCTCTGAGTGCTTCCAAGACAAGATTGCAGTCGATTATGAAAACGGCCAAGGGCTTGTTCACAAGCACTGGCAGCACCGGAAGAGTGGAGAGCTCGCCTTCGGAACAACCATGTGTTCAATCCCAACCCCATGAGCGAACGAATGCTGAAATGTATGAGCGCAAGCCTGATCGCTCTGGATCTCAATCTCGACATATCTCGAGTCCCAGTCCATCACGACAAGAGGGCCGTCGCACCCGAAGCTCTACAGAGAAAGAAGAGAAACGACGCCAAAGGGAACGAGAAGAGCGACAACAAGAAGAGGAACTTCAACAGAAATTGCGGGAACAAGAGAAACAGCGCGCGATGCAGCTTAAGGTGGCTCAAGAAAAGTCATCGGTGGAACCCGAAGAAAGAACTGTCCCCAAGCCAACGCAATCTCAGCGTCAACAGTCGCGGGAGCCTGAGCCAGCCTATGCAGGATCAAGGAATGCCGCTCCGCAGTCGAAGCTAAACGACCGACGCCCTAAGCCAACTCGCGAGCCCGCTCAGATGCCCAAACCTCAACCTGTCTCTATCCGTGTAGGGAGTACATTGTCTCGGCAAGTACCCATGGCATCCTCGGTCTCTTCGAGTGTGCAGGACAACGTCCCTGCCTCAGCTCCTGCTCCTGTGTCTAGGCAGTCAAATTTGAAGAAGAAGGGCAGCAACACCTCTTTGCACACGGCCTCCTCGACCAGTAGCTTCAAGACCTCTGTCTCCAGTCAGACACAAGCGCAGCGCAAAGCTCATCTTGCCAATGAAAGGAGAAGAGAGCAGGAGGAACGTGAATTAAAGCGAAAAGAGGAGCAAAAGCGCGAGCAGGAACGCAAGCGGGCCGTTCAGCAACAGCAGGAGGAAGCCCGTCGGCAGGAAATGCGGAGTCGCGCTGAAACGGAGCGCGAGCGCCGAGAAGTATCTGCACAAGAAGATCCCAGGAAGGCTGCCATTAAGAAGCGTCAGCTGGAAAATGCTCGGAGGCATGAGAGGCAAGGCAGCCAGCAGGCCAACAGAGAGGTAAGAAAATACCTTGCGAAAATTTCAAAGATGTTGCTAACAGCAAGTAGGGACCGATGCTACAGCACGAAATATCTGTCTTGAAGTCCTCTCAGCAGAACGACCCCGGTGCTTCAAGACCACCTTCAACTTTGGGCTCTATTCAACCCTACAATCGACCAATCAACCCGCCTGCTCCAAACCCTGCCAAACCACCCAAACGAGGCCCGGAAGAAGAAGCCAGTCAACGACCCGCGGTCAGAAAGCCGAGCAACGTGCATGGTACTAGTGAGGGTAAACGACTGAAGACTGACGACGAGCCGGGTCTTATGCAGCCTGTTCGTGCCCCAATGGCACCGCCGGTCCGCCATTCGAACATTCGCAAGGTAAGGCATTGCTCTTTGAGTAGCTTTGGACGAGCTCAATGCTAACTGTAGGAATTCGCACAGCCCTCTTTGTTCAATCAAACCCCTATGGCACATCCAACCGGCTCCTCGATCTTCAAGGCCGCTCAACCGCAGCGGCCTGCTCACCCGATGGTGAAATACACCAACGGCAAAATCCCCTTTGCCGAGCCCAGCCAGGCACCTCCGCCAGCAGCACACAAGCCTTCTGCGTCTAGTTCTGTTCAGCGTGCTCTGCCACAAGCCAAACCATCTCCCAAGTACCCGAGCGGTGAGAACATCCACCTCCCGGAGATTGCCACCGACAGTGAGGACGAAGACGACTCGGACTCTGAGATGTTCCCTGTGCCAAAGTGGGCGCAGCCTAAGGAATTGGAAGGCCTGCTCCGACAGCAGGACGGGATGGAAGTAGACTCCATCTTTGGGCCGATAGCGCCGTTCTCTCTTGAGGAGACCTTCAAGGCAGACAAAAAGATCAAGAAGTACCGCGACCGCACCAGCAGTGCTAACTGGTCTGGTCCCGATGGACTTACGCAGGAGGAGATCAAGAAAGACCGCGCCGATCGGCAGCGACTGCGTCTTAACGGCGGGTGGTCATTTCAAACTTGAGTGACGGTGCCGCACGTTGGAAGTTGGACGTTGGACAACTCATGGATTCGCGTCTTATATTTGAACAGCAGAGGCAGTTGAGGAGCAATCCTTGTTTATCGGGTATGGGCATTTGGCGTTAAGGTTCATTGATTTATCGGCGCAATCTTGTATTGTCACCGTCGGGTCGTTCAGACTGACTTGGGCGGCATACCAAGCATCCAGCAGGGCATATGATCATTAATTGGAGCTTTTCAGAACTGTTGATTGCGATGCTTTACAACTATAGGATATACCTATCTACCCGAGGCCGGTGCTTGCGTGCTTGCTTTAAGTCTAGGCATGTATGCTAGATTAAGGAAATAAGGATAGGTACTGGGTTAGTGCTTATTGATGTCTTTTCACTCCTGTAAATATCTCAATCATAGAACCATTAACGTGGGTGTAGTACGTCGTATCTAGCATCATTGGTCTAGTGGTAGAATTCGTCGTTGCCATCGACGAGGCCCGTGTTCGATTCACGGATGATGCACATTTCCTTTTTGGTGACCATTATATCAAATTCCTTTAGCATATATCTCCCTACTTGTAGTTAGGTAGAACTGCCTTTTTGTCGCCCTAAAGAAAACATAACTGAAAATTCCATAACCATCTGTCGGCCATGAATTAAAATATTGTCACCCGCCGGTAGCCACGGAGTGCCATTCTATTGAAAGGACTTCTCAAGATCAGAGACATAAAAAGCCAAAGACTTTGAATATCCACTAAACCGGTAAACATGAACAGTTATCAAATTTCGAGTGGCCCTTGCTTTTCTCTATATTAACCAACAGCCATTATCTGTTTGTTCTCTCGAGGCCCTGTACCACGAGCAAGATAGCCGTTACTCATATACTCACTCGACCATCAGACCAGAGGTCAATCACGGGATGTACAGGACGGGAAAGAAAACTAATCGAGAAAATCCCTCAAACCCGAGCCTGACCTGGTCGCGCCGCCGATCATGAAATATAATACAGGACTACCTATCTAATGGAGTTTACTCCACATCGGGCTCTATATCGCTGCCACCTCCTTCAAAACCTTCGTCCATCGCGTCCGGGTTCAGATTGGCAGCATCCGGGGCGACGCCGAGCTTTGCATCAGGTTTATCGTAGGAGACAGTACGCCAGCCTGCTGGGACTGATGGATCCTTGAGGTACTCCGACATGGGGAACTGTTTCACGATCATTAGAAACATAGGCGGTACAAGAAGGGGCCCACTGCATGAAGGAGACTCACGTAGTGATCGTTCTTTTTCATAGTGACCACCCACGGAACGTTGTCGAAGGTCACCGCACGAAGACGAAAGTATGTGTTGTCGGGGATCTTGCGCACTTGACTGACGAAGCTATCAAGGTTGGGGGTTGAAACGCCATTAACGGCGGTGATGAAGTTAGTAGGTGCAAGGCCGTAGTGATAAGCCGGCGAACCGCGGCTCTGCAATCATAATCAGTCACACGAGAAACGACGACTGCCGGTAGAGAGACTTGACTCACCCTGGCGCTCACATAAACTTCACTGTGGAGCTTGGAGATCTGCTGGCGCACGGCATGATGGGGCTTCTGCAGCACAGCGCCGCAAAAGACGACAGCACGATCTGTTTCCAGATCCTCGGTGGGAACGGTTGGAACTTGAATCCGCATCTCCTGACCGTTACGGACGATCAACACATCCAAGACTTCCTTCTCATACATAACATCCAACTCGGAGACACGGGTGATGAGCTGGCCATCCAGGGTAAGAATGATATCAGCCTCCTGGAAGCTGTCCACAGACGACACGAAGCTCGCCGGTGGGCAGTCGACCTTGCGCACCATGAAAAGCTGGTGACGCGAAGGGTTGGCCTGCGCCACTTTCTGAATCCACTCCTCTGAAACGCCCATGATTCGGGCCTGGCTCATTTGCACGACATAGCTTTCCATGTTCAAGATACGTAGTTTGGGAATGACACCCTGTTGAATCTTGGAAGTGACCGGAAGGAGGGATGGAGTGGCAAAGCCAAGGTGGTACTCAACGTCCTTGTGAGAACTGGGAGTACGTTCACCAAGATAGTTTAGCCACAGAGCTTGCACGACACCGTCATCCCCAATCAAGACACCGTTCGTGCACTGTCCACTGAGTCCAGTATCCACGGTGATGGCGTCCAAATTGATTGCGCGGTATCGAGGAGCAGACGCATTAGCGGGAATAGAGACAGTAGTGATATCCGTGACAGCTGTCTTAGCAACGACAATACGGAAGTTCTGATTGAAACCGACGAAGATGGTATCTTGTCCCTGCTTGATGTAATCCGAGCTGAGACGAGCACTTTGCACAGGTGCTTGCACCAGAGTGGGGTCATATTGGACGATGGTGTAGTTCTGAAGCGGATGCAGGAAGACAACCTTGGCGTTGACGATGATCGAGTCGGCAACCGTGACGTTGATATCACAGAGATCATAGGGTACAATAGCCCTTGACACGACCACCAGGCCTTTCTCTGCGTCAATAACCAGACCGAAACCAGTCTTCTTGGCCTGCGGATAGCCATCAAGCTTTAGAGGCATAGTGCAGGACACTCGCACAAAGCTGCGCACAATTTCCGCAGCCGCGGGCTGACTCACACCATCCAACTGGATGAAGTCCGCCTTGCGTGGAATGGGGTTCTCAGCTGGGATGGGATCGGCAATATCGGAGAAGTCCCAGACACCAGCTTCATCGTTGCGGACAGCCAGGCGCATATTGGGATGCCAGTGGCGGTCGACGTATATGATGTTAGTGCCCTTGGTATGAAGATCTCGAATATGACGGTAGGAGATAACCACTCGCGAGCGATCAGGGATGGTCTTCATGACTTCTACAAACTCATCTAGATTCCGAGTCGGCCGCTTGTCGACCGAGTCGATGATCCAGCCGGACAGGGTGTTTTCCAACTTGAACGAACCAGCTGCCTCACACACGTACACACCACGAGTGGCGATGGCGTAAAGACGCGCCTGCTGGTATGAAAGGTCGTGAAATGTACCTCCTGCAACGGTCACAAATCGATCGGGGGTAATCGCGTGAAGGTCACCGACCTCACACTCGACCTCCAGATTTTGACCTCCTCTTTGGACCAGCAGCCGGACAGCCTTGCCCACGCTGGAGTCCAGAATATCGTCGAGACGAACAAATTGGGTCAGAAGTTCGCCATTCACCTGCAGCAGCACGTCACCCTCTTGCACCTTGCCATCTGCCGGCCCCTCGGGAAGAATGATCTCGGCAGCGAGCATATTAGTCTCGGTAGGAGCGGCCTTGCGCACGATAGCTTCCCAGTCTGGGGTCAGACCAAGACGGCGGCACTCATCGAAAGGTTTCAGTATCCATTGGGTTTGAATGGTGCCTCGTGTGACGGGTTTGTTCTGGCGAATGCATTCCAATGCTCGTAGCGGACGATCCAGCGGCAAGAAATAATCCGTTGCAGCCCCATCGGCACGACCACCAGCCTGCAGGGCCACTGCGTGGCCATCGATATTGACCACAGGACTACCTGAACTACCGCCACTCGCCGCAGCCGCAGCCTGGATATAATTGGTGTTGAAGTCACTGTATCCCTCGCCATACTCAGGTGCATTGCGGTCTAGCCGACTGATCACACCAGACAGAATGCTCAGCTTTTCACCGGCATCGTTTCCAACCACCCGGATCTCCGCGCCGACTCGAGCTGCGTCCGGCTGGAGCTTGAGCTCCGTGAGTTTCATATATCGAATGGCTTTCGGGTCGAACTGGAGGATGCCGAAATCATGCACAGGGTCTCGGTATACAGGTCGGACATCACACTGTTAAACGGATCGGGTCAGTCACCATGTTTTACTTTGCCACACTTTCAATTGCTTGCAGTCATCAGACCACCAACCCCCAAGACTCACCTCCTCATGGTTGTCAAAGATGCAGTAGCCCCAGAAGGGACCCGCACACACCACATGCCGGTTGGTCAGGATGTATCCACGCTCAGCATCGACCACAAAACCAGTGGCCTGGCTACTCATGGAGAGTTCTGTGTCAAAAGAGCAGGTTTGACAGAAGTGGATAGAGACGACGCTCTTCACGACCGCCTCGATCGTTGCTTGCCATTCTGGCGAGTCCGCCTGTGCAGGACCAACCGCTAGCATGCAGCCAGCATCGTCCTCGTCCCCGACGTCATATACGGTTCCATTGGCTGGGGTAGAGTCGCCGGGTGTCAGGACCGAACCCTCGGGCTTGAGGTGTTTTGCAGGCCGCTCCGTCGCACCAGCGATAGCACTGCGCTTGCGCTTTGCACCAATGTCACCGTTCGCGTCCATGGTGCTGGCAAGTAGCGACGGGCGAGTCGGAGAAGGGCAGGTAGAGTGAAAGAGAGACGCTCGAGGGGGTGGCGGAGGACCTTGTTGAAGGAAGGAAAGACCACGGCGCACGGCAGGTGACCAGTCGATAGGGGTGTAGAGATAGACCGGAGCAACAAAGACAGGCCAATGCACCAAAGTAGCAGCAGCTTGCCCGCGTCGCAGCAAAGACATTCGCGGTGCAGAGATGAGGCGGAGAGGAGGAAGCGAGCTGATTGGGCGGCCCGCTCGTTCACACGATACGATCCCATGCCTGGACCACGCGCGCCTCAGGGACGATCGACACGGATCCTTGGCATGCGGCATGATGCGATCATGACGGTGCATTGCTTATACTCTAAAGGCTGGAAATTACGGAGGGGTACCTTCGGACAGAGATGCCCATGTTGCTAGATTGGAAAAGAAGAAAAACAGATGGTGATAATAACAAGCGTCGTAATAAAGAAAGGCCCAGTCGATCGGGCATGGTCTTTCCTAAGACTTCTCGACATTTAGAGGGGTGCACCCTGCTTCTCCAGGCTCTTTCACCCGCGGTGAGCTCTGGAAGCGATAGAACCAATAACGGCCGAAAACCTCCAGGGACTCCCTGATCCGCATCGGACGGCAGGCGGGTAATTCGTGGTAGAGCGGGATGGATGGGAGGCGCCGTCCCCTAGGCTGCAATGCAGGCTATTTGGGGGGGGGGGGCAGTATTGGCGATGGCACGCATGGCTGGTGGATTGGATAAGGTAGATCAATCGAACCCTGCAGCTGTGTTGCTCAGGTTTTGGATTCTTTTCCCCCTTTTGGAACATAGCAGCACAAACCATTCCCAAGGTCATCAGACAGCCGACTCGGAAGCCGGAGAAGGACTGGGCCCCCCGTTGCCTATCGCCGTTGCCGGGCTAAGCTTCTGGGGCGTTGAGGCCTTATTTGGGCGGGGGAAAAGCTCGTTCAGCTTGGTGTAGAGCTCATGAAGAGCGGGCAGATTCGGAGGGGGCGTCATGATCGCTGGGGCTTGAGGAGCACCAGCACCCGACTTCTTCGCGCGGTCGGCGATCGTCGCCAAATACGCCAAGTTGGCCTGTAACCGTCGCATGCATTCGATATATTCCGGGCTTGGCTTCTGCGCCGGCGGCTTCGTGGCATCGGCCGCCTGGTCGGCGGAGGATGCGTTCGCATCCGCATTCGAGGCCGGGCCTGCCTTTCCAGCACCCTGGAGATTGACCACCTCTTGCAACAAGGCTGAGTTGATGTCCAGCAGCGTCGTGACACGGGCCTTCTCACGTGCCACCGCCTGAGCTTGCACCTGGGCATGGGCCTGAGACTGGGCAGGGTTCGGGGCTGGTGCTGCCGGTTGACTTCCTTGATTCATTTGGGCACCGGGATTGCTTGGATTCACACGTGGAGAGTTGATCTGGGCAGGTTTTGGCTGGTTGGCCAGCAAGTTGTTGGCATTCACCGACGCCATGTTCTGAGCAAAGGTCTGCGCAACAGTGGAGGGTCCGTTCGTTGCCTGGCTAGGTTGGGGGAACTGATTTATGTTTGGAGGCATGGGAGGTTGGGTGAATGGCGCCGAGAAATTTTCCATGGGTGCTGCTGTCGTATTAGCGGTCATATTCAAATCAATCCTTCAAATCGATCAACAATCAGCGTGCCACCCAAAACCCCTCCACAGCAGATAGGACGACGATGACCAAGAATGGCGGCGGTGCGACCGGCATGCCAACCATTGAAGCGATAGTGGGCGCGATTAAGGGATGATTTGTCAAAGCAGCAGGCCTCCATTGGTGCATCAAGACATGTCTGAGGGAAAGCTGGGAGATCGATCAAACCCTCATTTAGCATTGACGCGTCAGTCACGCTGAGCTTATGAAGTCTCGCACGCTGACGCCAACCGAACGACCCCGCTGGGAAAGGGACACACACAGAGAGCTAGGATAGAGAGAAGGAAACGAAGAAGCGACAGGGAAAAGGAGGGGTGGAAGAGAGTGAGGAGCAGAGCTGGAGTGATAGCGTACCAGAAGACTGAGGGAAGCCCGAGGGCATCATAGCTCCACCAGGAGCGCCTGGCTGCATCGGGATGGCGCCAAAGGAATGCTGCTGCTGGCCAGGCTGGGGTGGTGGCTTGGACTGGGGGAACTGCATCGAGTTTGGGTAGAAGGACATTTGGTTCGGGCTCTGCGTCGGCACGGGGAAACCAGCAGGATAGCCAGCGTTGGGGTCCATCGTGTAATAAGGCGTGCCCATGGCGGGAAGTACTTTAGAAAGGGGGCCGGGGCGTTAAGGTCCAGTTGCAGGTCCAGGTTGGCCCGCCTATGTCCAGGTCGTCTAATCCCTTTGATTGCGTTTGAGTCCAGGAAAGAGGCCACTGGGGAAGCGCCGGCGAGTCTCGATTTGGTATGCCCGCACGGACGAGGATCGCGCTCACGAAGGGGAGAGAGCCGGAGTTCCTCGCAGGAATCCAGGGATGAGCGGCTCGGGAAATTCGCGGGCGCTGGGTGGGAGACAACAAGGAATCTGGAGCATGAAAGAAAGGGAGTCCAGAAACCAATCGATGCCAAACAATGATTGGCCAAGAGGACGGCGCAAAGGAGTGCCAGGGGTTGCTGGAACGCGATCGACTGGCTTTGATATGGGGGATTCGGAGCAAAAGACAGATTTTGGTGGGTTGCGGTCCGGATTCAGAGCGATCAGCCGTGGGCGGACGGGCTAATGCAGCGGAGCCTTTTCGGTCGGCCAGTGGAGACACTCGGGCCCCCGACGTGGACTGGCGGTGGATTCGGGTCTGTGACGAAACGAAGACGAGGAAGAGGACGTTCAGGAGCGGATTGGGGCGACGGCCTGTATCTGGTCCAAAAGCCGCGGCAGACGCGAGACGAAGGTGAGGAAGATGGAACGGACCAGTCACGGGACTCGAGGGCCCTGGGACGGGGGTGGTATGGGGCTGGTACCGGTGCATATTTAACCCGAGCCGATGGTGGGATTGAAGGGTTAGGATGGTGTATGGAATCTGTATTATTCTGTTATAGAATCTTTGCATGTGACTGCTACACTAGTCCACATATGGCCCTGTACACGCACGTGCGCGAGAGCCTCAGGCGACAACTGCTCCTTGAGCATTCGGGATTCATGGGTGCAAGATGTGCCGGACGCAAAACATTTCCACTTCCCAGATCGGTATCTGTGTTCCTGACAGTTGCGGACTAGGTCTTCGAATTCTCGAGTATCGCAGCACGGAGTACGGCATCTTCGGCACACGCACACGCACACACACTCACACACACACACACACACACACACTCTCTCTCTCTCTCTCTCTCTACAGCTTCAGCCGCAGATGCTGCGCCACCGCTTGGGTGCTAAATGTGGCGCAGGCAACCATTCCAAGGTTGTCCCCGGTTCAGCCTGGGCGCCTCTCTATGCATGGCCAGTCGGAAACGAGAAATACATCATCAAATCCCGCGGAAGGGCTTCCTCGGCCCATCTGTCGATCAGACATGACGGGAAAGAAAAAAAAAATCCTCGTCTCCAAACCCACAATGGCCAAGACCGTGCTGCAATCGGTTTCATCAATCGATAGCAGGAACCGCACGTTTGCAAACGCAAAAAGAACAATTCCAAAACGGAAACAGGAGGCATATAGAAAATCATATGAAGAGCTGACACTGGGGATGACGGACAGACACCTGCCATGATTGAGCTGAGTTGGATTGAATTGACATGTCTATAAGTGTCTCCATGTGCCACCTTGGACTAGCAGCGGCGACTCCGAGCAGAGCTGATTTCGAATGAGACAGAAAACTAGTGCGTTGAGCGGTCCCTTCGCAGCTCTCTGATCTGCAATACGACCTGCAACCCTTAGAGAGGACGGTAGGCATGTGATGCGGTGCTTTTCTCTGCGATGATCCCATCGATTCACAAATCCCCGAATTCGAGGTTCGCTGGAACGGGCAACTTGCAGCTCGCTAACGAGGAGGCGCAGTGGGCCAGGATTTCACTGTCACCACTGGCTCCCTTGTCGTTTTGGAGGGATCCATTTTTCCCGGATTCCAGGAAATGCACGTCGGAGATCATTTCCTTGTACGAGCGACTCGATAGTCCGGACGAGCGAAAGGCGGCAATTCTAAGGTGATTTGACAGCCCCATCAGCCAGCCACGAGAGAAACAACCACCGGAGGTAGATTTCCGATCAGGCACAGCGACGTCTCTGGTTGCCTCCAACTTGGGGTAGACGGGCATCTCAAGTTAATCATGATGGATTTTCAGGACCCCTCGCTGTCATTGCTATCGGGGCCGCCAGGATTGATGCATCTGCTTTCACCTTTTTTTTTTTTTTTTTTTTTTTGTCTTTTTCTGTTTCTCCCCACGTCGCGCGAATAATGCATGAGCCAAGTCACCCGTTTCATGTTATATCCAGCCAATACCAACCCAGACTATGAGCTGCCTAGGTCATCCATCAGCACGATCGGAAGGGTGAGTATGTATACGTGGATATGTATACAATATACTGTATGTATACCACCACCACTACTGGGAGAAGATGCAGACTATCCACCAACAGGGCCCCGCTCTGCACTTCAGTCCACACCGCGGTGCATGACTTGCAGCCTGGCGAATTCTGGCCTGCGTTCTCCGTTACCGTTGAATGAAGGGGGCGAGAGGCACTACCGGAGCACAGTGATGCGTGAAAACTGTGACCTCGCGGGCCAGACCGAAAGGCTATCACAGTCGGAGCTTCCCATGTTGAATGATTTATTTAGTCGGTTCGTGGACCGAGCCCTTTCAGGGCAGCCTTATTTCCTCGGCCCGTCTCCGCCACCAGCTGCTTATCGGAGAATGATTGCGGTGAAAAGCCCTGATTTTCTCCGAAATAGGAACGAGCAGGAACAAGCGAGGGCGCTCTCTACCTCCGGCACCAGGATCGACCGATGGGCGACAGATGAGTGACAGCGCTTCGGCGGGGTCCCGAACTCGGGATTTGAGCTGTCTGTGGACCGGCAATGCGTCATCATGGCCCCGACTATTGGTGCCAGTATATACTACTCTTGCCCGCCAGTCTTTCTCTTCTCCCAATTGCGAGCAACCGCGACGAGGCGACGCGAGGCGAGAGGGCGCTCATCGCGATCACACTCTGGGCCTCGTGAGGACCAGCCAGGTCTCGGCAATCCAGCCGCTTGGGACTGATGGGTCCCATCCGGCCGAATCCAGTACAACCGACCAACTTCATCCACCTATTTCACCCTCGAGTGGCAAAAAAAAATAATAATCAAAAATCGAACAGTACACCCTATCCGTTAAAAACTATACCCACTCGCCCGGGGAATTCCTTCTCAAAGCGGTGATGGCGTTGCATATTGGCTCTCGATGTGGTTTCAGCTCTCCTCGCGGGGGATTCCCCCTTGGAACTTCGTAAGCATCACCTCTGCTTCGGTGAAGAGCGAGGTTGATCGACGCTAGCCAGGCTCAGCCACAGTGGCGTATATGGATCTCCATTGTCCTTGGCGAGACTCGGAGCGGATCCGCATGAATCTCGGGTGCGAGGAATCGAAGGCAATTTCAATCTCAACACGCCCCTGGGGCTTCTCCCTACCTCCCACTGGGCTGGCAAGCTCATTCGCCATCCCTGCTGCCTGGATTTAGATCTGCCACATTGCGTAACTGTGCATTTCTCTGGGGGCATTTGGTGTCCTGCACAGGACCTCCGAGTGGAGCCCGTGATTCCTGCCCACGGGCTTTGCGAGGTATCGGGGTCGCCTATAGACATACAGCAAATTCATGCAGATCGCACCTGATTTCCTATTTGGGTCTATCGTGAATCCTGCAATCGATAGATCGCCTCTGCTTTCTTGTCGGGAAGTAGATCACCGCCCTTGGCTGGAATGTCGACCGCTGAGATAACGGCAAGCTTTGTCAACAGAACCTGATGGATACATCGGTAGCATCTTTTCACGACTGAGGCACACCATTTTTGCCGAGACTAGCGTGGACAATAAGCTCATAAGTGTATCGTCCTGCCGACGAGGGGCGAATCCACAGCTCTGGAGAAGACGGTTGGGCAAGCGGCAGCGGTGAATGTCCGTAGCATCGTTTCCAAGGTTAGTATGTCATGATGGCCCAACCCTAGTTTCAGCCTCGGCTAGTGGCTTGACCATTGCATGAGGCTTACGAACAATGGTAGTGCGGATCGCCACCCACCAGCCCCAATGGTTCGAGGCGCCGAATCTGTCTCATGTCAATGATAGCCACACCTGAAAGAAGTAGGAAGCAGCGGGTCCACTGAGGACTGGAAGTATCAGCCATGTGGATGGCCGCGGGTATCGTACAGAAAGATCTGGATCGTCTTGCATATAGGAGAGAGCGGGCCGGCGCAACGAGGCCGGTTGTGGACCAGGTCCCCAACGCTCCTGAACCGATCTTTATCTGCTAATGGAAACCGCCACACCGGTATTTTTTTTTCCACAGGCTTTTAGGCTTTCGCTTAGGCGCTTTGAGACGTAGGCAATGTCAGATCCTAGTGCGGCCCGCAGGGGGAGATCTGTAGGGGCTTCTGCCGGCCGAATCAGTCTCGATGCAGGATGCACGGAGCGTGAATAAGAAAATCCAGATAAGAATCCTAGCGGGATAAAAATAATCAAAAATAAAAATAAAAATAAAAACCAGTCGAAGTTGATAGAACACAAGAGGCAGCGGGTTCGTACTTCCATTATTACCCAACGGCCGGCATCGACCTGCATTCCAAACCCCCATCACAGATGGGCGTAATGACTAGCCTTGCTTCATGGTGGTTTGAGCCGTGGTTTCAAGCCACACGATTGAGTTGACCTATAGACCTAGTCGGTGTCCACCATGAGCAGTATAGCATTGCCATGTCTAGACAGATCTTCGTCCAATCTGCGTATCCATTCGCCGTTGACCGGGTTCTCAGTGGTTCTGGTTCTGACACAAAGGCTCCCAGTGTACTCACGAGTACTGGCGACAGGTGACAGTGCATGGTGAGAGCCGTAGATGGTGAACATATGATCATATGGTGACCGTGCCGGTCACAGCTCGCGAGCTGCAGAATCACTGGATGGGGTTCGGATGGAGAGTGTAGGGTAAGGAGAATTCCACCCGGCAAAAGGTAGTGCGTGGGCTTAGCGGCCCAACTTGGGGCCGTTCATACTCTGTACTTCCATACGTTCGTCCGTGCTTTGGATCTCACGCAGCTTCCTTCTCCTACTGATTTCTCCACACTGCCCTTTTTTCTCATTTTCATTTTCATTTTTTCTTTTACTCTCCCACAGCCCGTGCTTCTACGGACCAGGAGTCCCGGCGACCCTGGTGGCTGAGCGAATCGACTATAAATCTCCGTGGCAGATCCCCAGAGTTGCGACTCAAGTTGCTCCTGGTGGGACCGTAGCGGTTAGCGATCTTTCTCTTCGTCGTGGCCGCCCAATGCTGCTGTGTGCTCGTCTATCATCCGACAGACATGCTCCTTGGCTGTAAGCCCTCCTTTTCTTCCGTCTATTTCTGCAGCTGGATCCCCTTTGGCCCCGACTGCCACCCCAAGAGGCTCGAGTGGAAGCCACAGTCCATGAGTCTGTGCTCCATGGTATTCTCGCCATCTCCTGAAACCAGCCAGAACTGGGCCCAACACTGACCAACCTGAACAGGAGGCTCCTATCATGCAGAATCAGCCGGAGGAGGAGCTGGCCTATCCACACTTTGCCCTCATCTATATCGACCGGGATGGCATCCTGCGCCACGAGGCCTCCCCCTCCATCGCCAACAGCCGCGAGTCCATCCTGTCTCCGCGCGTGACGGATGCATTTCTGAGAGCCGTGGCCATGTCGACGGAGACCGGCCAGTCACATACCCCATGTAAGTCCCTGCGAGCTCACATACCCCACGGTGAAGACTGGACGGGGTTGGCTGACCTGAAGCAGTTGCGCCTGGTGCACCACCGTCACCCCCACCAATCGCCGTCGGGGGGAGGCACCTCTTCCATCACCTGTGGGCCATAGTCCTTATGGTGTACAGGTCCCAAGCTCCGAGCGGTATAGGCAGGTCGTTCCTGTTCCTCAGGGCCCGGCGATTCCGCCGACCATGTGGCAAGCTCACCGGGAGCCTTGGTCTCCCTCGGCCAGACAAAACCCACAACAACCAAAGAGAACGTGGAACGAAGACCTCAGCATGACGAGCAACCCGAAAGCACTGATTTCTATCCAAGACAAAGATTTCCTGCGTCGGTACTACGAGAAAGTGTTTCAGAATCTGCAGCAGACGAATTGTCGCGTTCTGGCCAAGGCCTACGTTAAGCTGGTCGAGCCGCGCAAGCAGGTGAACTACCCATATAATGGGCGCAAGATCGTCGCCGGCAGGACTCAGCAATTGGACCCAGATGAAACCAAGCCGCCGTGGTGGCCGTCCGGCGTAAGCCATCGGGAGCCCGACCATTTGCCCAAAGCCGGTATGAAAGCATTTCCTCTCCTGTACAGTACCCTCGACCGCTCACTGATCATGGTTGCAAAGAGCGAATACGACTCTTAGTCCATCTCCTTTGCGAACTCCGCACCAGTCATGGAATTACCGCCCGACGACTTAGAGAAGCAGACCAACCGATTCGCCGACAAATCTCACCGGCCGAGCGATTACAGTTACTGGACGAAATGTACCAGGTGCGCGAAGAGGAGGAGAAGGCTCTGGAAAAAGTGAAAGGTGGGGAACATACGGAATGGTCGCTGTACTCAAGGAGAGACACTCATCAAGTCGCAGATGGCGAAGCCCTAGTGTCGATTTCTCGCGCGAACCTCCCCGATGCCGTAGAGGTAGCCGTCAGCCAAGTGGAAAGCCGCCGGAAAAGCAGCGCGACCGACGAAACCTCCGACCAAGAACCGAAAACGGAGACCATGTCTATACGCAGTCGACCAGTCCCAAGCGTGAATATCCCATCGCCCGTGTTTGTACCCGGCCCTGGTGCAGATGCTTTCGCGAACATACCTCCGAATTCGATTCCCACCACCCCGACCCAATACATTAAGCAGGACCTCCCAATACACACAGCCTTTGACACGGCAGAAGGAGCGTCCATGTCCGCGCAGGACCTGAAGAGGAAACGCCAGTGTGTTGAGACAGGCCTGCCGGCGACGACCAGCCCCACGTCTCTGGCGCAATACCACTCTCCTATTTTTGTCGGATCTCAGCCATTCATGAATGAATCCTATGATAACCTTCAAGCTTTTCAGCATCAGATGATCCCGACTACTCGGCCGGGCTCATTTGGGGAGTCCATGGATGCTAATATGTTCCCCTATTATTTTGACGGTTGAATGCGAGGCGTTGTTGTCGGTTTTCTTTTATATGCATGATAACGAATTTCCTTTATATATTCAATATGACCAGACGAGGCAGAATGGCCAACGGCTTATCTTTGCTTTAAGATTTGACCTCCAAGTGAGCGTGGTAGACTAACGATGAACAACATACCGACGAGTGTGGATGTTAGAGACGACACAACCCGGCTGTATTCCCAATCTGGTATCGAGGCAATTATCGTAACCCAAGCCCAGGATGGCAATCACAGACACTGCGAGTACCACTCATTGAGATATGCGCAAGTATATCCACTGGCACACGTCGTCGCACCAGTCCAATCCTCTCCACCGCGCTGACCGTACTGCTGAGCAACCCTTGTGGTTGTCGCTGTAGCAGTAGCCAGCGCTGTAGCTCCAGAAATCGAGCCTACCGTGGTAGACGCCGTCGCTGTACCATTCAAAGCAGCCAAAATCCCTGTATAGGCAGGCTTGCTCTCCAAGTTCTCATCCCAAGGGCACGCTGCGCCCTGGCCTGAGAAGGTACTCGGTACCCAGGAGTATCTATCTGTCCAGTCCCAGATGGTGATACCGATACAGCCGTCTGTCTCCACACATGCAGCAATGGTATTTTCGTAGTCTGTCTTCTGCTGGGCAAGGAGGGCATCTGTCGAGGGGAGGGCCATACGGATGTCCAGTTCAGTGATGGCCACTTCCACGCCCAACGCTGTGAAGGAGGCCATGCTGCTAGCCTGGGAGTTCTGGCTTGGAGTGCTGCCGACAATAAAGTGGGACTGGAGACCGACGCCGTCGATCTTGACACCGTACGACTTGACTAGTTTGACAATGTTCTGGGCAGCTGTGGCCTTGGACCCGGTGTGTTCGATGTTGTAATCGTTGTAGTAGAGTTTGACGTCGGGATCGGCGACAGCGGCTGTTGCGAAGGCAATGGGAATATAAGCTTCGCCGATGTACTCATAGAACAAGCTGTCACGGTAGGTTCCGTCATCATTTAGGCCTGACAGGATAGGTCAGAAGGAGCCGATAATTCTTGTTGGTTGTATGGAGATACTCACCTTCATTGACCACATCCCATGCATAACATTGTCCCTTATAGTGAGTGACAACGTTGGTGATGTGGTTTTTCATCGCAGCTAGCAGCGTCTTGTTCGTCCATGTACCACCAGTAACTGTTCATTGATCAATGCTTTGCCCAAGTCACGCAGGGAGGAGAGATGGAGCTTCCCTACCCCAGCTGGGTAATTGTTCATGCCAGACCAGGTTATGGCATCTCAATTTCTGGCCGTTAGCTTTGGCTAGGTCTGCAATCACGTCCCCATTAACGAAAGTGAAGGTATTTTGCGTCGGCTCAGTTGCATCCCACTACCACGTATAAGTTAAACAGACCCAGGAGAAGGATAGGGACGGCTTCCTACTTTTTGAGAGTTTCCAGGGGTGATTTGACCAAAGTCATCCGTGCGGTTCAGTTGTGTTTCATAGGCCGTGTCCTTCAATTCAGAGTTATCAGTGGCAGTGCCAAAATAGAGCTTTCCAATAGCAATGGCGGCGGTCTGCAGACCAGATGCTTGAACTCTGGATGGATGATGACGTCTCAGCAAATTGTACATCAGTTATGAGAGAAAAGTCGGAATACGCACAGCGAGGGGAGAAGGCTAGCTGCCAATGCCAGAGTACGCGTAGCAAGATACATCATCTTGGTGAATGGTCTGGCTGTGGTCTTCGGGGATTTAACTCCAACGATGATATTTTAGCATTTGTTCAAGGAATTGGAGCCTGGAACAGGAGTCTTCCTCTGGATGGTGACTGTCATTTATAGAAGCCCTGCATTCGGACCGATAACCCGTGGCGAAATCGTCGCGGTTACTCCGAGAAGAACAAGGAATTTGCTCGGCCGAAGGAGCTTAATGTTCCGTTTCTTATTCTGCACGAGAGCCGAAGAGCTCGAATCGAACCGCATTGTAAGCTGAAGAAGCTCATCGTAGAGTGACAAGAGAAGTGTTGAGACCGGACTCAACTAGGGACATGTTCTCAAACTCTGGAAGTTTCAGATATGGAATAAGGCCGATGCGTCTCTTCCAAACAGGTTGGCCACATCCACCAATCAGTGATTCATGGATTGTGAATGCGGAATTTCAGCAGAGAAGCGGGTGATATACTTCATTAGTCGAGATAACCTTCCGCCAGAGAAAGCTCCGTCTGACAGCCCCGGCAAAATGACAAGAGGCCTGCAGAAGGAGATTCCCCGCGGTCGTCACAAACTGATGAGATAAAGTCGGGCCAATATGACGCGCTTAGGTCCCTGATTCTTCCACGCCATTTCAAGGAGATTACCCAATTGATTCTCGGCCTTCTCCTAGAGCGACAACCCCGCCATTCTGAACACTCCAACTCGACAGATGCTGCCTTTGGAGGGGCCATACTCGTCATGAGCTGTTTCTATATTCGATTCCTATGTACAGAACAAAAGAGTATATTTTGAACGGGGTATCAACTTTTTCCTTCCACGGCTTCGCTTCTGTTTCAAACGAATCACTGGGTAAATACCATTTCAGAGCCTCGGCATGCCCCCCCTGGCTGGGCGGTTCTTTTTAGAGAAGAGTGCAGCCTTTGTTTGGGAGATATCATGGGTGCACTGTGATGATAGACGCGAGACTCTCAAGATTATGAGATAAAAATGATCTCCTGCAAAGTCATCGGTCTCATCCCTCCTTCCGAGCCTTCATCTCGGCAATGAACGTCCCGGTCTTGGAAGTTGGCACCACAAAGATCCGGACAAGCTCGTCAACGACCTCGACTTTTCCGCCAGAAAGAATCTGCAGCAGCGGCAATTTCTTGCCGGCCTTGATCAGCCCACCCGAGACAGTCTGCATGAAGCATTCGACGTTGTTGATCAAGTATTCTTTTTTGGTGTCCCATGGCAAGGGGAAAATATAGTCAAGGTGGTCAGCAATCGAGTGTAGTTCTGAAAATGCCTTGACGAAATCCGACTGGGCATCCATGGGATACAGAAAGACAGCAGGGAACTCAACCGAGCTTTCCGGCGAGAGTGGATCGGGAACCAGCTTGATCTTGGCATCTTCCATCTCCGGAGGCTGATCGGTCTTGCGAGTTCGGATTTGGCGGGCGCGGAGAGCTGTGCTCAAAACAAGATTCTGCTTGCGCGCAAGTTCTTCCTCGGCCTTCCTTTTAGCAGTAATGCGCTCTACGTAAGCCTTGCGCTCGGCAATCTTCTTCGCGGCAGTTTGAAGGGCTTTGTTCTCAGGGTCGATAGCCAGTCCACGCGAGGAGGCATCTTCAGCTTCGGCAATCTTCTCCAGCTTCAGCAGGGCCATCGAGGAGCGATAATAGGCTTTGACGCTCTTGGGATTGAGCTTGATGGTAGCGGCGCAGTCGAGAGTGCAAGAGCGGTAGTTGCCTGTGAGGGAGGAGAATGTCAGTCGATCACTCGTAGCTCAGAATACAGCCTGAAAGACATACCAAGCTCAAGATTGCACAAGGCCCGGTTGATATGCGACAACTCCTCCATCTGACGCAGCAATTTCTTTTCAGCCTCAGGATCCTCCGGTTTTTCCCACTTGTCCTCCTTGGCGTAGATCACAGAGATGCTCTTTGTGTAGAACTCTTTCGCGTCGATCCACCGCTTTTCTTGTACCGCTTCGTTGCCCTGTTCTTTGAAGGTCTGCGCAACCTCGGCCCGGGTACCTTCATTTTGGAGGGCAGTGAGTGCATCCAGGAGGACATTTTCGCCGTCTATCAGGAGTCAAGAGAAAAGTCAGCTTAGTTTGAAAGTGACAACGTCAGCGCCAAGAACAATCCGACATACGCTCATCGCCCGCATTCTCAATGTCTGTCATGAATAGTGGGGTCTTATTCATCATGTCGAGCAACTCCTCCTTGGAATGTGACTTGACCGACGCCATCGCTGGCGGCAGCTTAGGGGCGGAAGGGTCATTCTCCACCTCCTTCAGTCTCTCTTCGTTGATGGGGAAGGGCGCTTCGTTGGACGCAGCGAAGGCGTCGAACCCAGGCTGCGGCAGGTCCTGGACAACCTGAGGTGGCACCTCATTGAGGTTGATCGACTCATCAAAGTCATCTGGGAGCTCCTCGATCCGCGACATCGTGTGAGCTTGCAAATCGCGTACGTGAAGCGGCGGACCTCGCGGGGATGAGAAATAATTGAGAGGCAAACAGCGCAAACACGCGGGGCCGAGTTTTGAAGGAGCCCTAAGTCCGTCGTTCCTTCCGGATTTGATTGCTCGGAGTCTCTTCCACAATTTACGCGTCCTGACTATAGCAAGATGCATCATATTCCTATGACCCAAAGTAAAAATATTCACATTGAATCGACTACAAAAGGGGAAGAGGTAAAGGACCTGGGATCTCTTCATACTTTGCCGTGATCTCACATAAGCGCAGGCTTCCCAATGGCCCACACTATATGCTGGGATATTGCCTGATGGCTGACGGACGATAGAAACATGAGATGACACTGATGACGCTGTAACAATAATATTATTATATATTAATAACAATCATGAAGCAAAGAAAAAGTCGGGTTCTCCAAGTGGGCCCTGTGTTTGCCTTGGTGCCTGAAGATGAGCGTTAATTATATCGCCCAGTAGAGAAGATCGATCCGGTCTATCTATACCCAAAATATATTCATCATGAAGTTATATGGGCTGGGATTGGAGTGCACCAAATGCTTAACGTATATCTTATGTTTCACTTCTTGAAATCAAGTCATGTATATATCCAGACCCTGAGAGCCAGCGTTATAGCCCGAGTGCAGTGGATATCTCACTTACAGAATACAGATATCATACTGTAGCTACACATCAATCACTACAATTAAGCTCTGTAGATCGGCCACCACAAAATTGAAGAATTTCCGGAATCAACTCCCAATCCGTCGGTTAGTGATTGACACGCCGAGACGCGATATGGGTATACTCGGGAGACGATGCCGGATGCGTACAGCCTATATTGAACCTTTCATGACAAAGAGATTGGCCATGCGGCTTTGGCAGCCTTATAGAGGAAAAGAGCACGCTACCAGCTTTAGTATAAAGACAATAGAATCCTCAGGGAACTTGCTTATCAGGAGAGAGATCACAACGTATGGACCATGTAGGACAGGTGGTAGAGGCCTTTCAAAAGAGCTTTGGATATTGCCGCTCTATGCTGGTAAGCCTGCATTGGCAGGATGTCTTCACGATGAATCACTTCTAGGGTCGGACTTGGAAATTCAACAAGTACTTGCCTATTGCTCTTCTTCTACCTGGAATGTATAACAAAGGGTACAACTAGCATTTTAGGCCCATCGCTAGTATTTTATGTGGCCACTCTGATTGATGGATTTTTATTTCCATCTACCAGCATGCTACAGGATGTTCGCCTGTCACTGGCCAGGGGCTCCAGCTAGATAGCGACTGCTGACCATATTGAGATCAATTTGAAGTGGGCGTCGCCACTTTTCAAAATTAAAGGCAGGAAGGATATCTGAGAATTGATACATGTATAAGTCACCCATGGATTCATCTCTCATGCTTACGGAAGCACTGTTTCGTTGTAGGCATCTTCCAGGCAACTTCCTACCTGAGTAATATCGTCCCTAGCTGTAGGTATTCCTGCAATTGATTACCTGGCTGTTAAGTAAAAGTTCTTCGGACAACTTAGTTAGTGACATTGAACTCCTGGCAGATATCTCAATATAACTAGGTAAGCTCGTCTGTAAAATAGATCTGCATCTGGAATTGGATATACATACGATCATAGACGCGCTTATTTGCCGTGCTTATAAAACAGGAAACAACGCGGATATGATGAAGTCAAAGAAATTCTTTAAACAAACGGAGGGACAGATACAGAAGAATTTATGAAAATGGGGAACTGTTTGCTTGTGGTCTCAGAGAACAAATGAGAGAATGCCACCACTGCCTTTTCACCAAAAAAAAGACCAAAAGCCCAACACCCACTTATTTATTTGATCTCTCACCAGAAAACCCCGTTCCATCCTCCCACAGTCATCGCGAAGTCGCGACCTTTTTACCGTTCCCACTACGCCATCCATCCTTCTACTCCATGACTGTGTTTTCTGTTGAGCAGTGAAGGTCAGAGCCCTCTACCACGTCAGACTCCGCTAGAATGAGCTTTCGTTTCGTTCTACAGTCTCAACTAAACAGGCTGCCTTAGTTCATCCCAAGCGCACCCAAATATCCCACCAGCGACCATGGAAACTACCCCGGGCTCCTGCGTGATGCGCCTTGAAGGTCTCGAGAAGCTGACACCAGACGGCAAAACCAAGTTAATGGAATCGATCTCCACGGACATCGTCGCGACCATGCTGTGCGTCACAAAGCACATGGAAGCAGGGAGCCTCCGCTCCAAAAATGTCGCGTCAATCAACGAGGTGCTCAGTGCCATCGATGAGGCGGGGAGCAAGTACCGTCGCAGGCTCGAGCGGAGAGTACATCGACTACGACGCCAGAAGTACTGGTTGGTCAAGGAATACAGAAAATTAGCTCAGGGCGCGGATGCGATGGGACAAAAGTACAAGGCAAATGCGCAAATCTCGAGACAGCAGATCCAACTATCTCGTTCACGAGCACAGATGATGCAGAGACAGCTGCAAATGCTGAGGGCACAGGCAGAGCTGCGTCAACGCAAGGAGGCGCTATCGAGCCTCTGGATCTGCGAGACACAGAAGAGGATCAAGAAAGAGGGCGATCGAGAGGAGAATGAAGAGGAGGATGTGGATGCTGAATGGGAGGCAGACGAAACAGGCGTCAACCAGTGATGATTCAAAAGGCTCTATGTGTCGAGTTGAGATGGTGGTAATTTGCAAAACAGATGAATTCTCACAAGCTGGGGTTTGTAGCATTGTGGCTTTTCTGGCGGTAACTAGGGTGCCCAAGTCGCTACCAACACACTGCGGGTGACGGCTGCAAATGGACGAAAAGAACCGGCCCGAAAACCTCACCTGTGTTCCCCGGAACACGCACCACGAACAGCGGCGCACGGGTTGTCACGATATCGGTTATTGAGTTCCGAGGCATGTTCTTGACCTCCGACAGCATTTGACTCGGAAATGACTTCATGCTCGTCGGTGATGGAAGGAAAATATCGGTCTAGTCCATCAAAAGTAAGAGTGAAATGTGAAATACCCCATGGAACATAGACAGCACAAATTGAGCCGAAATTCTCGTACGTGTCAGACCACTCCGAAATGTAGTTTACTAATTTGTGGTGTTGGGGTTGTTGTAAAGCCGGACGATAACATCAACGGAGCAACAAAAGGGACCTCGGCATGTTTGGCTGCAGGTTGATTCGACTCGCGGATCCACCGGCGCCTGGCCGTTCATGTGGGAAGGACAACTCCAGACCCTTATCCATTCCCTTCTCCCTCCTCTATTCCCTCCTGTCGAGGTGAGCCTGTGACGCCAAAAGGATAAATTGTGTTTTCACCTCGACTGCGCTGGAACTTCCCCTAAACCCTCCTGAACAACCCTTTCGGCCGAGAATGAGCCGCGCCGGCGACTATGAGGCGGTCCGCAAGGACATCGCCGCCCAGCTCAAGAAGCCTGACTATGACGATGGAAGTGCAGGCCCAGTATTTGTGCGACTGGCGTGGTACGTTAGCCCTGTTCACTTCTTTTGCGGCGAGAGATTCTGCTATCCCGATCGACCCTGGACCCGCTCCCCCGACCGATCACAGCAACGGCTTTGTAAACAGCATCCGCTAACAAGTCGGTTGGCCACAGGCACTCCGCCGGCACCTATGACCTTGAGTCGGATACGGGAGGTTCGAACGGCGCCGGCATGCGATACGAAGCGGAGGGTGGTGACCCATCCAATGCGGGTCTGCAGCACGGGCGGGCGTTCTTGGAGCCGATCAAGGAGAAGCACCCATGGATCACATACTCCGACCTCTGGACATTGGCGGGCGTAGTTGCGATCAAGGAGTTGGGCGGGCCAGAGATCCCATGGCAGGGCGGGCGGACCGATCTGGTCGACGACTCCAAGGTGCCACCTCGGGGACGGTTGCCAGACGGCGCACAAGGTGCCGACCACCTTCGCTTCATCTTCTATCGCATGGGCTTCAATGACCAGGAGATCGTCGCGCTGACAGGCGGTCACAACCTCGGTCGGTGCCACGGCGACCGGAGTGGCTTCGAGGGACCGTGGGTGACGAACCCGACTCGCTTCTCCAACTCATTCTTCAAGTTGCTGCTCCAACTAGACTGGAAGCCCCGCAAGCTGTCAACGGGCATGTCGCAGTTTGTATATGAAGACCCCGATGCCGGGGAGGGGGACGAGCCTCTCATGATGCTGCCGACCGATATGGCGCTCAAGACGGACCCGTCCTTTAAAGTATGGGTCCAGAAGTATGCGAAGGACAAGGATCTGTTCTTCGACCACTTTGCAAAGGCCTTTGCGAAGCTGGTCGAACTGGGCATCCAGCGTGATGCCCAGGGGGCCATCACCAACTCCGACAACCAGCTTGGTGGCTACGTCTCTGCTCCCAAGAAGAACAACGTGGCCACTGGCCCGTCCAAGCGGAAGGGTGAGCCCCGCGCACGACTGTAGAGCTCGGCCGGCATTCCTTGCTTTCGTTTGCTTGTTGCGTGTTTGTGCTTCTTGCGGGCTGGATGGATCCCCCTTTGTGTTGATAGATCCGATGGATATGTGGCCCGGCTGGGATTTTTGTAAATAGATCATAGATCATTCATGAGTGAAAGATACTGTCAGATACCTTCTCAATTCGTATGCCAAGGAGACATGGGAGACTCTTTGTCAGTGGACGTGAGTTTGTCGGTGCTCCGTGGAAACAATCTTGTTTAGCTGGGAGATTGGAAGTCAGGAAGACCTAGACAAGCAGAGGGGAGGTTTAAGGAGGACTGACTTCTACAAGGATGAGGATTGCAACGGGATGAAAAGAGGAAAGGAGAGGAAGAGAATCCGTCCGGGGTAGAAAGGTTGAATATGCGGGGAATCACTCCACGTACGCACCCAGGTACCAGGTACTGCGCCTCACTACAGAGTGCCCTAAGTATCCCAGGTACCAGTACCGACTTTTGCCGGGCCTGAGGGGAGTTCCAATACGCCGTGATTGGCATCCGCCAATTCCCCATTATTCACTAGTGTAGCAAAGAGAGACACAGGCATACGCATTCCTTCACCATGAAATCACTGTATGAAATTCCAGGATTACTACGATAAGCAGTCCCCAATAAGCTATACAAAAATCTAACAAATCTAACCCAAAGCAACCTTAGCCAAGGCCAGCTTGACATCTCCCATGCCCTCAGATTCCCCTGCGCTTCCGGCCCTAACTTCCCTTTACACCAGCTTTCTTCGTGGGAGCCTTTTTCGGACCAGCCTTCTTTGTGGCAGCCTTCTTCAGGACAGCTGCAGCCGACGGCCTTTTCTTCGAGATATTTGCTCGGGTCGTCTTTCGCGTCGGTTGTCGCCTCCTTTGTGGCTGCGCTTCCTCCGCCTCTGCATCTTGAACACCATTATTGTTTCCATTGTGTTCCTCGCTGTTAGATGGCTTTTCCTCAGATTGTGCTGTAACATCACTCTTCACGGCCTTGCCTTTGGGAGCTCTCCCTTTGATTCCTTTTCCATCAGACGATGTACCATGAGATCTTGTGCGTCAGGCAGGCGCTTTCTCTGACCCATGGCTGTCAGATAACTCCTCCTTGGACACCTCCTTCTCATGCGCTTTCCCCTTGCGAGCCTTTTCCTTGGACACCCTACCTTGCACTACTCTGTCCAGGTCCACCTTGGCCTTGGGCTGTGTGCGTTTCGTTGGTCCATTCTGCTTCCTTGTTCCAATCCGCAGTGTCTGCTCCCTCGTACCCCGCGACCGTGCGAGTGAGGCATCTCGCATGCTCACATCGGACTTCGATTGATTGACCAATTGATAATGCCGCTTTGCCCAGCTCATGCGCAGATCAAGCGAGATATCCTGCATAGTTATATCCGATGGCTTCAACCGGCGGCGTCCGTCAATATTGCTCCCCGACAGGCCAGGCATGGGTGGTGCGGCACCTGGCATGACCAGATCGGTCTGTATTTCACCAGGTACATTGTTACAAAATTCCTCGAAAGGGTCGAAGGAAGGTGTAGGTTGTGGAAATGATCGGGGGAACGAAGGGAAACTGAGAGCGCCTTCGGGACCCGGTTGACCGTCCCGCCACAGCTCGGGGTATTTGGTGAGAACATCCACACCGTTGTCAATTGAGTCAAACACATTATCGTAAGGAGTTTTTTCCGATGATAGATTGATGGGGACGAATGGAACATGCTGGATGCGCTGATACAACGCATTCAACTGCGGTGCGGTAAGATAGTTTCTCGGTAGACCGACAGGCCGCGGTATATCGTTGCGGATGATGTCTTGCCAAGCTTCACCAGCAACAGGCAGAATGCGTGGCCACGTAATAGTTGGCTCCGGCATTACAGGTTGAGGCCATTGCCTTTCTTGAAGAATATACCTGCCCGCTTGGGCAGTGTCGTGCATGTTCTGGAGTGTGGTTGCGGCCATCTTGAATAACTCATCATCAGGGTTCTTCACAAGCTCATATACCGCCACGGTAAAGCCCTTCTGTATCCAATCGGCGGGAACTCGGCTTTTCAGGTCCCCCGGTGGGACTTCACCGATGATAACGCCCGAGTTCAAGTAGCCATCGTACATGCAGATTGTGCCGTCGTCTTTCTCGCCTCGGTTCGCGTCGGGCCAGAAGTTTCGGACATGTTGGTCCTTGCTGTAGACACCTCCGAACCAGCGATAAGTTGCGCTTGCCATGTTTCCATCCGCATCCAGATACTGAAAGGTGACATCTTCGGTGTGGTCGACAATTTTGATCTTCTTATCTTGATAATGCGAGATGACCAGGCGGGGCGCAAGCTTGACGATCCGCCTTTCGAAACAGCCCCCCTCTCTGCGTCCGCAATGCGGACAGGGAGTGTAGACTCTCCCATGCCAGACGCGCATGATTAGCGTTGCCACGTCGACCCCGAACTCATCGCTGTCATGGAGAGTTGGCGCGATACAGTCTGAGAGGAGCTCGAATTGGCTGATGACATTACGGCCTTCACATGGGCAGTCAAACGTAATTTCCCGGTACAGCGAGTGGAATTGTGCAAAGTTCTTTGTGCATTCCGTCCAGATTGCCCAGGTTGGGGTGAGTTCTCCCATCTTGATGGAAGGAATCACCTGGCACAGCCGACGGAAGAAAATGTCGCGAAAATCAGACGAGGTGCTGTCTTCGAACGAGTCCCAATCGTAGTTGATAACCTCGATGAAGGCTTTTTCGAGGTCTGTGAACCTGTCAAGTCGGCCATCTTTGCGGTCGATGACGGTGCATCCGGCATCGCAGAGTATCCCCAGCACGATGATGCTGTCGATAGAGCACGAGTTGGCTCGCCAAACGGGACCTCGGCCCCGATATGGGTAGCTCACAGACCCAGAAATATCATGCGGGCTGAATTCGAAAGTTTGGGGATTGGCCACTATATCACGAATGGAGGGAGAGGTGCCCGCTTGAAGAACCTTCAGATCGTCGTGGCAAAGAGCTGTCCTCATTTGAACTGGACCGGGGTATTGTGCCGTAGGGTCGCGACGAAGGTCGGCATAGAGGATGTCCATCAAAGCTCTCTCGAGCGCCACCCGGGCAGGCTCCATATTGACCTCAAGAGCCGGCACGGGCCCCTGGGGCTCTAATTCGGCAAAGGCTACATTGGCTCGGCCCATTGGTCTGTCGCTGGGTGATTCCCTCACCTCTCTCGTCGTTGCACCCTCGCCACTATCACCAGCTTCGTCGAAAGTTTTCATTCCTTCCACATCAACTGCCTGCGTATCCGTGACAGGGAAAAGAAACTGTTCAACGTAGCCATCTGGGATCGACTCGGGCGCATTGGCCGGACGAACAAAGCCAGGACTAGCGGCAGTCGAGGGAAGCCAGGGATGGTGGCGACTATAGGGCTGAGGAGTGGGATCAAGATCCATTCGGAGGAGTCGTGGGCCAGTATCGCGGGATGCGTCCGTTATTTCGTCCCATGATTTTGGCCGGTGCTCTTCTGCCTGGTAGTAGAAAAGCTTCCACAGGGCTAGCATGGCGTCAGCCTTTTTGACCTTGGCTTTTTTGGCCTTGCTGGCCAAGCCCCAGAAGTGAATTTTCAGCACCACCCTAAGCTCCGTGTAGGATGGCAAGGATCTGTCGCGCCAATTTGATGTATCGGTCGATGTACGACCCAGAAAGAGCCAATCCACCGGCGGATCCCGTAGTGCGTCCAAGTCATACAAGTAGTCTGGGGGCTCGTCAATAAGACCTTGCTGGATCTCCAGTTGCCGCTCTCTCTCTGAGACCTTTCTTGTATACGGAGCATTCTCCATGTTGCCGGAAGACACTGGAACGCCGAGAGGGTACTGCGTGCAGCCTTGGGTCGAGGGTTTCGAGGTCATAAAAATTAGAAAAGAATGTAGGAAACGAAGGATATAGAGTGATGAAAAGACCAGGATTGAACAATTGGAAAGATCAGTTTACTGCGACGAACAAGCTCAGCAAAGTCTCGAGGGAACAGCGTTCTTTATCTTCGTTATTTCCCTCGTGCAAGGGGCCACGGTGTGCCAACCTTGAGCTAATTCCAGTTTTGCACACAAAGAATCGAATCGTTCGAATTCAATGAAAGAGATGGCGCTTGGTGCACGCCCTGCTTGCTCTTTGAGGCGACCATCGCGAATCCGAATGGTACTCGAGGACTTGAATGGCCCCAGTGTTTCTAAATTGAGGAGACCGCAGTTCTGGCCGAGTTGAAAGAAAGAATCCTTCATAGAAGAAGCGCTTCGATCACAATAGAATCAGAGTGCCTCGCCATCGGAGGGGATGATTGGATCGAGTCCTTCAACCTAGAAACAAAGAAAGCTCGAGTGCGGTAAATCATGGCTGTTCTCAGCTGGCACTTGCGTGACCAATGCATTAACCAGCGTCAGATACATGGTGCGAGCCATCGATGAATAGAGCTCTGAAGTTGTCAACGACTTCCATGTTCACACATGAAGCGGTGACCAAGAAGTTGAACTATTTGGAGAGGTGGTCGGGAATCATGCCCCGCTGCGCGGGGAGCAAGTTAGGAGGAATGCCATTGGAAATATAGGAAACCACCGATCATTCCCGGTGCAAGTAGTGGTTGCATATGCAGCCCACAAGTGACATGCGCGCCATCATGGAACATCTTTGCGTCGAGCGAGTCATACCAACCGAGTAATACACGCACTGCACCGTTGTTGTGTGGGTATTACCAGTTGTACCTATCAGTCATGTGACTCTCCCTATCTGTCGGACAAATCATCATGTGACTAAGGATCTGTCTATATATGGACTAGCGTCCATCAAGCGAGCCCTCTTTGGCGCTAGTCCAAACAGAGCTAGTGCACCAATTACCCGATCCCACAACGGAAGCAAAGTCGCTCGAGACTTCCTCCTCTCCATCCCTCTGTCGACAATCCATCGCGAGCCCTCGCGCCCATCGCCCATCATGTGTACGTTGTTTCCCTTACGCTCTCTTCGATGCAACCTGTCACCAGCTACGCAAAAAAAACATCATCTGCCTCCCAACGTGGCCGGAGGGGTGGTCCCTCGACCAAGCGAAAAATGCAAGGCTAACATGTCGACTTTCCTCGGTTATAGCGCTCGTGTCCGGCGAGAAGACGAACTTCCAGTACATCTTGCGTCTGCTCAACACCAATGTTGACGGCAAGCAGAAGATCATGTACGCCCTGACCCAGATCAAGGGTGTCGGTCGCCGTTACTCCAACCTGGTCTGCAAGAAGGCCGATGTCGACCTCAGCAAGCGGTACGTTCGATACAACCATACAACTCCATGTGGGAATTTTGCAATGTCTCCTGGTCGCAGGAGTACGTTTTGGTGTACACAGATAAGGGGTCGCTGTTTTTGATGTGCGAATCGACGGGGTGATACTAGTGAACTCCCGTTCGAGACAAATCTCTGGTGGAAGGACAAACACGACAACCACGACCAGGGCATTGCAGATTACTCAGATGAAATTCTCATTACCGTGATGAGCCAAAATGCTGACAAAACTCTTTTGCAGTGCTGGTGAGCTCACCACCGAAGAGCTTGAGCGCATCGTCACCATCCTCCAGACCCCGACCCAATACAAGATCCCCAGCTGGTTCCTGAACAGACAGCGCGACATCACCGACGGCAAGGACACCCAGGTTGTCTCCAACAGCTTGGACAGCAAGCTCCGTGAGGACCTCGAGCGCCTGAAGAAGATCCGCTCCCACCGCGGTCTCCGTCACTACTGGGGCCTGCGCGTCCGCGGTCAGCACACCAAGACCACTGGTCGCCGTGGCCGCACCGTCGGTGTGTCCAAGAAGAAGGGCTAAGCCATTGTGTTGTCGTTTTCCGGGGGTTTATGGAGGGATTCCTTTATTGTCGGTGTGTTTCTATGGGCATCCGTGGGATCTTTTCCCCGCTGGACTGGGTGTGATGCCAGTCCTAAAAATTGAAAATGAATCATACCAATATGAAATGAAACCGATCATCTTGCTTTGCTTTTTTTCGCGGCGGGATCCCTAGCGGCGCCGGTTGGCTCATCTCCCAACGTTGCGTGGCGGTCAGATTGTCTAGCCTTGTAGATATTACCTACCCACCGAATGCCTTTATAGGCAGTAGCTTGTACGTAGTTCTGTATCGTGTATGATCTACTTCGTATGAATCACCGTTTCTATGGTGGAGAGGGACCTTGGTGTCTGCTTCGATGCCCTCCCGGCGCTGCGGTCTTCCGAATGCTTCCCCCCGATCCCATCCATGCAAATGTCTTCATTTCATCCTACATGCCACTAGTTTTAGAGTTATTGATATGCTCAAGCTTAATCATAACAGAAAACAGATTCGATTCAGAAGTTTCCTAGACACGTATATACTTCTTTACTATGAGCTCGGCCAACACCAGGAGCGAGACAAGCTAGGTAGATATTGCGAATCTGTTGACCTTATACCTTCCACAATCATGTGCCGTTTGTATGCAGAACATCATCGAGCGAGAGATCACATCGCACGAAAAGAAGAGCAAACGTCAATGCAGTAATAATATATCGGGGTTCTTAGAACCATTCGCCACCCAGCCAGCGGTTGAAGAACTCCAGACTGGACTCGGGTTGGTCCATGGGAACCATGTGGCCACCGCCGTAGAGACGCATGAAAGTGAAGTTACCGTGCGACTTCACTTGGCCGATCTTCTTACCCTTGTGCTCGTTCTGCTCAATCACGAGGTCCTCGAGCTCGGTCTTGGCGAACTTGGACTGGCCAGGCCATTCGAGGGCCTCGGTCCAAGCTTTGTTGCCAAGCCAGTTGCAAATGAAATCAGCATCACCGGCGTAGATGAGCACAGGGATCTGTTCAAGGACACCGGGCACCAGACGGTGGTAGGGCTTCATCCAGTCGCCGTGGAAGAGGAAGTCACGGTTGATGTCGAAGTTGCACGAATCATAGCCGTCGACCTCGGCACCAAGAGCCTCACGAACACTCTTCTGGTTGAGATACTCGCTCACGTATCCCATACCCTTGTAGCACAGGTTGGACTCATCCTCACACTTGCCACGGACGTCGTAGACATTCTGGCCAGTGCGCTGGTAAGGGGCCAGGAGGGCGTTGTTGCAGTAGATGGAGGCAGGGACACAGACCCAAGCACTCTCACTGCTGTAGCAGGCGTCGATCATCTGCTTGCAGCGAGGCAAGGCATTGTCCATAGACTGGCAGGAGCCCTCGTCCAGAACGGCCGGGTATCCACCATCACCGCAGGCCATGGGACGGTAGTACTCGTATTGGGTCAGGCCATCAGTGAGACCGTTGCCAATCAGCACGGACTTGAGGTTGATGTTGCGCTTCTTGTGAGAGAGGATCTCCGAAGCGAATGCGGGGATGTAGTGCCCGGCATAGGATTCGCCAGCAATGTGGAAGTCCTGCTTGGCATATTCAGGGAACTGTTTGAAGAACAGAGACATCAGAGCATAGACGTCCTTGCCCGCAGCGACGGTGTCGCTGACGGAAGAGCCACTGTAGGAGTATCCCACGTTTACAGGCTGGTCCAAGAAGATCACAGAAGCATTAGAGTTCCAAGAGAAGTCGTTGTATACAGTCTTGATCTTGCTGTTGATGGAGCTAGGCCCCAGTTCCATGAAAAGTCCGGTTAAGGAGGAGCAGCCGGGGCCGCCATTCAGCCAGAGAACGACGGGGTCATTCTTGGGGTCGTTTCGAGACTCAAAGAACCCTATTCATATGATGTTAGAGTCAGAAGATATTGATTGGGGTGATACGGACTTACAGTAGAACAGATGCTTGTCGTTCTCGTTGTCGTCGAGATAACCGCTATACTGCTTGACATTCGGGTCGACGCCTAGGGCGGTGGGGTCCACCTTCTTAACACGAAGGTCATAAGCCTCAAGCTTACCCTCGATATCACGCTCCTTGCCGTTAGCACCATCCACCCACACGCTCTGCACGTCAGCACCACGGACGACGTGATCCCAGTGCGAGTCGGGCCGGCGGGCATGCTTCTTGGGCAAGGAGAGCATAGGGGAGTGATCCATATGGGGGAAGACGGTTGACACCTCTTCCCAAAGCTCACGGGCCTCGGAAGAGAGCGTCTTGAAATGCTCCTGGAGGTTCTGGAGCGGCTTTGAGAAGAAGTCTGAGCTTTGCTTGGACAGGGTCTCGACCTGCTCCTGGTGAGCTCCCATGACCTGCTGGAGGGGCGGGGCAGCCGCCGAGGCAGCTCCCACCAGCAGAGTGGCGGGTAGGACTCTCATGATGGATAGTCTTAACGATGAATGATGAAGATGACGGATAGTGATAGCTTGTTGCTGAGAAGCGGGTACCTGAGTCTAGGCGCCGGGTCTTATCAGTATCCGACTCAAACGATCACGCGACCTGGATGGGTTGAGAAGAGAGAGCAAAGCTTACACGACCAGAGTTCTCAATAACCGGAATAGACAATGAGGGTCGACAGCAAAACGAAGCCTGCAATCGGAGATGAGGAGAGGAGGTTGGGGAGAAGGGGAACCCTGGAGACGATGACGCCGGACCGGGAGTCACCGTGATAAGCGGGAGCCAATCACGGGATGGCAGTCCTGACTAAGCTGAGTCATGCGGGGTCACGAGGGGTCACGAGCTGCAAGCGGAATGACAATGACTCAGCATCCGCAGATCTCGAGGGACGAGAGTGGAAACTTGCAAATATTCGTGTTGCCACCGACCGGTTTCTTGCACGTTGATATCCCGCGTGTTTATACTTCTGACCCGACTTCATTCTTTGGTGCACCCTTTTCCGCTTCTCCCACCGCCCTGAGAGGCTTCTATTTCCACCATGCCGATCAACCAACCCTCCAACCAGATCAAATTTACCAATGTGTCGATTGTTCGATTAAAGAAAGGTAGGGATGATGCCATGGCGATGCACGGGTTTTTTTTATTTTGCTAACTTGGGACTCGTTTCAGGTAAAAAGCGTTTCGAGCTTGCCTGCTATAAGAACAAACTGCTAGAATATCGATCCGGCGCCGAAAAAGACCTCGACAACGTGCTGCAAGTCCCCACTATTTTCTTGTCTGTATCAAAAGCCCAGACCGCACCCTCAGCAGAGCTTTCCAAGGCCTTTGGTGCAGACACCCCCAGAGATGAGGTCCTCCAGGAGATTCTGCGAAAGGGTGAAGTGCAGGTCGGCGAGCGGGAGCGCAAGGATATCCTAGAGCGCGTGGAGAAAGAGGTGCTAGATATCGTGTCTGGTCGACTGGTCGATCCCACCACCAAGCGCGTATATACGCCAGGCATGATCTCCAAGGCGCTAGATCAGTTGAGTTCGGCGAGTGGTCAGCAGCAGCAGCCGAACGACCCTGCGAGCGAAGCGGGTGAGGATAAGCCTCGGAAGCCGCTGTGGACGGGCGTATCCTCGAATCGCTCTGCAAAGAGCCAAGCGCTGGATGCCATGAAAGCTCTTATTGCCTGGCAGCCGATTCCCGTGATGCGGGCGCGGATGCGTCTTCGAGTGACCTGCCCTGTCTCGCTTCTGAAGCAGTCAGTCAAGGCAGCTTCCGGCGCCACGTCTGGCAAGGAAAAGGAAGCGCCCTCGGGTGGCTCGAAATCCAACAAGAAGGGCAATAAGGGCAACAAGAAGTCCGCTAAACGGGAGGACTCCGATGTGGAAGCCGGCGGGTCTGACGCAGAGACTGCACCCAAAGCACCGGGGACAGTGAAGGACAAGATCATGAGTTATATCGAGTCGGTGGAGTCTCAAGAAGTGGTTGGAGGGGATGAGTGGGAGGTGGTCGGGTTCGCCGAACCGGGGGCCTTCAAGGGCTTGAACGAGTTCGTCGGCAACGAGACCCGCGGGCGAGGACGAGTGGAGGTTTTGGACATGTCGGTGACACACGAGGATTGATTTGGCGATGAACCTGCAGATACCACACCGCCAAGCATGATGTACATGACGAACCTACCAATGACTGATGATCTCGATAGAAAAGCAAAAAGTGTTTCAACAGAAATAAATTGCAATAATGCTAGCCCACATTGCTACGTAGTCACGGTGTGCATGCCGCCGACACGAATGATTGGGTGACGAGTGTTCAAGAGATTCAGCGTAGTACAATGCCATGCAATGTGCTCTATCTCAGGGTCGAGGCAAGAGATCGAGTCTACGAGGGGAAACCCTCATGCATAGGTCTATACGTCATCTGTTTCCGGGTCGGGCTGACCCTGGTATTGGTAGGCTATCCCTGACTCGAGATGGTAGAATGCATTACGAACTTCAAGGCCTGGCGAAGCCTGAACCTGAACTATGATTATGATACAAAAGAATATAGTGCCGGCAATATCAACATGGAGAATTCAAAACGCCATCAAGCCACAGGACACAGGGTATAACGAATGGAACCTAGAAAAGTGATCAAGAAAGAGAGAGCCACGAGAGAAAGCCTTGGGCCTCTCGAATTGGCGCCGGTCAAACCTCCCCCGCTTCCGCCCCCAAGGAGACCTGTCAAACATCCACGCCCCGAGTGCCAATGGCATCACAGCCCGTCACCAACAGAACAAGGTTCTTGCCGGGTCCAAGTTCCCTCGCAAGATCAATTGCCTTGCCCACCGCGTGACTCGAGTCCAGTCCAGGCAGGATCCCCTCGTGGTGCTGCAGAGTTTTGAACCCGTCCAGGGCATCCGCGTCCGTGGCAGTCCAGATTGTAACTCGACCACAGTCCTTCCAATGAGCCACTTCGGGTCCCACGGTGGAGAGGTTGAGGTCCGGTGAGATGGAGTGCGAGTCGAGGACCTGGCCATCGTTGTTCTGGAGCATCAATGTCCGCGCACCTTGGAGGACGCCAATTTCGCCATCAGTCAGGGCGGCTGCCTGGGCGGCTTCGACGCCAACGAGTCGAATGGCGGAGTTCTGAAGAAAAGGTCGGAAGAGACCAACAGCGCCACTGCCGCTGCCAACGGCGGTGACGACAGCGTCTGGCTGACAGCCCGTCGCCTCGTGCATCTGGACTGCAACCTCCTCGCCTAGGAGTGCCTGGAACGTGCGGGTCATCGTGGGCAGGGGATTGGGGCCCACCGGTCCTCCCATGAGATAGTATGCGGTCTCATGGTTGCAGACGGAATAGCGGAGTGCCTCTGTGATTGCAGGACGCAGGCTGCCCATGCCGGAGGGGGTGCGTGCGGTCACAATCTTCGCACCCAGCATCTTCATTTCGAGAACGTCTTCCCGTTGGGCCTGGGCATCGTCGGTACCCATGACGACGACACAGCGCAAGCCGAGACGTGCGCACATTGCCGCGGTGAAATTGCCATGTTTGGCTGCTGCACAGTCGGTGACGATCTCGGGGAGGCCCATCCGACGGGCTAGCAGGAGCTGGCCCAGGATGTTGCGAGTCTTGTGGCTGCCATATTCATTCCGGTCCTCTCGCTTGAGCCAGATGGTCGCCCCTCCAGCCAAAGCCGTCAGCTTGCTTGCCCTCTGCAACGGCGACTGTTGGGGACGGTAATAGGTGGCGTACTCTTCCCAGAACGAGGGGTCCGAGACAGTGGCCTCGAAGAATGAGGTCAGCTCGCTCATGAAGTCCATGATGGATTCAGGTGCGAACCGGCCCCCAAATGCGCCATAGCCGTCAAATGAGATCCGTGGCGGTCTCAGTGTGCCATCCCCCTGCAGGATCGGGATATACGGTGTGCGGCCGCAGTCTTCCTGGGATGCGATGAGAGGTAACTTGGTAAGTGTCTGGGCGGGTGAGGAAGAACTCCCAGTGGTTATTGAGCTGGCGGCGACTCTGGACTCTGAGTCTGATTTGCAAGTAGAGGGACAGGTGCTGATTGTATCTGATAAGGGCGAAATCGGAATCATCGGTACCATGGGCTGGGAGGTACTGGCGCCAGATGTTTGCTGCGGAGACGCAGGCATGCGAGCCTTGCCAGCAGTCTTGCGAATGGTTCGCAAACGAATGGCATTGTGTGTATCGCGCGTGGTTAGATCGGTTTTCTCCGACGACTGGGGTGAAGAAAAGCAAAAAAGAGCACGAAGAGACCAAGGCATGATGAGACCGCACCAAGTCACGGCGAGAAGACTAGGAGCTTTGGTACTGACTGAATCGGTCAAGAGTATATTGAGGGGAGAAGAGTGTGTTTTGTACCTGCGAGTCTCAACCCTCAGGATGCAACCATAACAAGAGATTAGACTGCACCCACGTGGAGGTGATCAAGTTAGGGCAAGAAGCGGCCTCACGGCAGCTGGAGGGGACGCGTCTGGGCTTAAATACGGTGTGACTACTGGTATGTCTACCCTGATCAGGATAATTGTCCCGTTTCCATCCGCAAGATTTCGCAGTTCTTGTCATTTCAAGTCCCACCTAGCCCCCATCCCCACGAGTCAGGCTTGTCTATCCTATGGTGAATTTATCTCTAGAGGACCAGCTTCTTTCTGGATGCTACAAGATGCCTGCGCTCCTGCCCGGCCCAGTCGTCCCCTCTCTAGTAATGCCTGCTTGCCAACTTGCTTTCATGGCTTACAGCCCACGATAGAAACATACTATACTATAGTTCAACCAGCGGTTATACTGCAGGACAACAGACGGCTACACCCCCTCCCCCCAACCTCAACCCATCGCATTGGTCCTTTGATGCGACAATATACTCCACAATGATTGATTCCAACCCCTCGTATTGATCCTTCGATGTGACAATGTACGCCACAACCATGGATTGCATTACGCGCCGTTGTCCCAAGTTTGCGGCAGAAGGATCAACTATTGGATTAGACGCCAGCTTCCAGCGACGATATACTTGCTGCGGTGAATCTCTCGGCAGTTGCAGTAAGCATACCACAAGTTGGGCTCAAATCAAGATCAATAGATTGATGCAACTTCAGTCCTGCTTTTACATACTTGGCCCGCCACCAGGGGTGGACCGGAGACTTGCGATCGAGTGCGGAGATGTGCCTCCTTGGTGAGGCCAGCCCAGCGTTCTCAAGTGATCAGCGTCGCAGCTAACTACATACAGTACGCTAGCTGGCCAGCTTTTTGCGTAGATCCACTTACCTCCGCTTCCTACGTTAACCCCCATATAACATAGCTGTATGGTATGAGGGTGGTCAAATAGGAGAAGTCAGGATATCCCCCTACCACAAATGATCGTAATCCGTCTGTAATAAAAACCACTAAGTCTCTAAATGGAGTAGTATAGTGAGAGGATCTATGCAAAAAGCTAGTTAGATAGGGTATTCTCTAAGAGTGGTCTGTAGAAGGGGCCAATTTTCTGGATTGAGGTCACTTTCCAAGGTTACCATTCTGTCGGGACCACTTAGTCTTTCACGTGCGGGCGTGCGCGGCTTGCGTGCTATGGGCAGCATTTCATAGTTAGAGCCCCCCTTAACGAGTCACACACCGGACTATAGGTAAGTATACCTAAGTAGAAGTATATAGCAAAATATCCATGGATGCCAGCAGGGCTGGGCGCTGATTGATCATGCTGACTTCCTAGCTAGGGTGCAAGTTGTCATGTGATATATACGACGCCAGCACCGGTTCGAATCGCTAGAAACACTGGAAATTGCTCTTAGAAGAATGGCTCTGTGCCTCTTGGTCGAAGTCTGGAATTCTCTCCTTTTTTAGGTGGGGTTCTGATCGGGGATATACCAGGTATCCTCGGCTTAATGCGCACCGTTATCGCCCCCACCCCCCACCTCCTAGGGTGTCACATAAAGTTCACTAGGGAAACTCGGGAAATGGTTAGACACTAGAGCGGCCGTAATGTCTGGGTCCGAACATCAAGATATGGACAGGGAGTATCATAGTATCTAAATATTCCCCTACTGTACGTTAAAATGGTTCGGTCAATCCATCTTACCAACCTCGGCCGAGCACGGCAAGGATATATATATCTAGGTAGTTCAAGCCACGAGTGAGAACAAACATGCAATAATAGAAATCCTAGGAGAACAGGCCTTGGCATCCCAGGGCCATACCTGGCCAAGCCGCAAAAGAGAAAAACAATGGCTTCAGATCCTTGTTCCGCACACATGGCTCATATAAGCCTGCAGGACAAAAGAAGCAGGGATAAATGCACGAATCCCAGCAACAAGGCACGGAGAATTTACGCCAGTGCCCTGGAAGCTGCATATGGGAGTGGCCCAATGTGCTGAATAAGGAGCGTAGCCGCCCAAGGTAGTGAGACGAAAGGAAGCGTCAGCTCTGACCACGGCCTGATATAAACCACAGCCTTGCTCCTGCCTGTGAGAAAAGCACAGCAGCTAAGGCTTTGATTCCACGTGGTTAACCCTGTTGCAATCCTGTACACAATGTGCAGCGCTCTATTCAGCACTTCGTCTTCTGCCCTGAATGTGAAGGAGTTGACAGATACCTTTCCCGCTGAAATGAAATTCGTGCTCTGGCTCTCCTACAAGATTGCTCGGAAGCTAGCGCAGTACTTGTTGCAAATATTCCAGTCCTGCTTCTAGTGTGTATTAGGTGAGTGGGTATTATCTATGCAAAAGGATCATGCTGATTCTAATCACCCTCCTATAGACCTCGGGCGCAGAGTCGCTGTGCCTTCGGGGCGTATGTCGAGCTACTTCCAAGGTTGGATTATTGGCTTTGACTCAGCAATACGATACTATCCATGGATTACTTGCTTCAACTTATACCCACTTCAAATCTCTCAAGACTTTCTCGCAGGGCAAATCCATGGCAATCGCCCACTGAGACTAAAGACCTGACTCGAGTCGTATATACCCAAGACACTCCTCTTTCCCGATACAGTCCTCGGCACCGACACAGAACCACTCGAGACAGTCTCGCTACAAACCACACACCACCTCACAACAAAGTTATCTAACCTCGCCGCGCCTATCATCATCCCGGAAGCACAAGAGCCAGCTGCAGCCACTCACAACCCCACAAACTGGAGTTCCTGGGCGATCAAGAAGGATCATTGCCTGGTTGGTGAATGCCGAGCCGAACCAACGGTCTTGGTGCGGGGAAGAGACGGCTTGGCTTTGGCAGAACCGAACTTGGGACTTCACTTGTCGCGAATCGCTAAGTCTTCTGGTTTTTTGTTGCTGTTTAATTTTTCGCTAGTTATCATTGGGATGATTTATTGCTCCAGTTGGTCTTCGTAAAGATCCCACAGTTCATGTTCAAGCGACCTGCAATTGCGTATCTATGTTGTCTAAAAGCCAATCTAGATAGGTCGCCTCAACAAAGCAAAATGAAAAACTCCTCTCCGAACGGGTATACGCTCAAATGCAAGATGCATGACAGACGGGAGGCGAGACAGTTCAAAAGAACAGCTCTCGTTCCTCAAGCAAAGGAAAAAAAAAGAAAAAAGCAACTCAGGCGCCAGGGTGGACAGCCCGTTGGAATGCATCATTCCGATCGGGAATCGTTATGCGGGTCGAGGGGATTTGGTGTCCTGCTGTCAAGAATCCATCGCCCGATCTGGTCTCCTTGAATAGGAAGACCATTAAAAGACGCCATCATGAAAATCAGAGTTGAAACGTGACATCAAGCCAGGGCGGAGGCCAGGAAAGCTAAGAAAAAGAGGACATCTCCGGGACGTGACAAGAAGATAGATCGCCCGCTATGAAAAAGTGGTGGTACAGGGTTACGCGCAGACCTGCACGGCGATGAGGGCGCGGGTGAGGTCCTCGGGCGCAAAAGGCAGCTGCTTGGCTCGGGGTGACATGGTGCCCTTGGTCACGGGTGTGATGGCATGCACAATGGGCGAGGTGTACCGAACAGACTCTTTCAACTGAGCGATAGGATCGTCGGGGATCTCATAGACCGAGGTCTCCGGAAGGAGAGTCATCATCGAGCCGCTGTAGCTGTCGGAGTTGACCACGGTGGAGGACTCGGAGCCGGCGTTGGTGGGGCGCGAGGAATCCTCGACCGCGATGGGGGAGTGGGCAGAGGCTAACGGCGGAGTTGGGCGTCAGGACGGAGAATCGGTGCCGGAGCGAGTTGGAGTAGTTACTACATACCTGGATCGATGGGGACGCCGTCGTGGTCGGGGGAGATGTCGGCAGTGTCATCACTGTCCTCTGGAACCGGGGCGTCATAAGTGGCGCAGGGCGACAGAGCCAAGTCCAGCGAACGCGGGCGTTCCATCATGGCGCGCTCAAAGGACCAAGCCGCTAGACGCTTTTGGTGTTCCTTGTCGAACGGACCACGAAACTTGGAGGGAGGCACTTCATGGCGACGATAGTATTCGACCTTGGGTTTGCCATTGTTGGCCAGCTCGCTAGTGCTGCTGGAAGAGCGATGGAACACCCGCTTCACTTTCTCACGGAAGGTCATGGTGGGAGGAAGAAAAGAGAAGAAATGCGGAGGGGATCTAAATGTGGTTCCTGGGCCCTCACAGGTGCAGACCACTCCCAGACGGGAAACGGACGCAGAGGATGTGCAAGCACGAGGTGGAGAGGCGGTCGGGTAAGTGTGTGACCATGCTTCTCTGAAGGTGGAATTGGAGGGGAGAGAGGGATGAAGAGGAAGGGAAGGGAAGGGAAGGGGAGAAAGAATAGATGGGGAAGAGAGAGGGAGGGGGGCAAAAGTGAACAGCGATAAGCCCCAGGAACCATGGGAATGGCATTCTCCCAGGCGAAACGACATAATCCTACAGTACATGACTACGGAGTCTGTATGGGCGACCCGACGCTACCGTGCGTAATTCCTCCACAATACTACTTCCAAAGCACGCAGTATGACTTTCCTCCATACACGTACGGCCCAAATCCGCCCGGTGAGCGCGAGGGAAATGGGGTAAACTCCAGTCAACTCCTACCTGGCCATTCAGCGCGCTGCTACTCCACGTCATTAGCGGAGGGCCGGCGTCCACGGTCTGTGCGATGTACGGGGGATATGACCACTGCGGGCCATCTCATTGACCGAACCGCTTCGCATCGGGACCAATGCGGGCGAGACCCGGACTGGGGCGGATAGGCCGGGCGCGCACGCAGGCCGCGATAGGAGAGCGACCCGTATTATCCAACAAAATTGTGTATCGCCCACCCAGAACGGCCCGATAGAAGTATAAGATAATCCCGGATTCGGAGGGGGAATGCGCTTGGAGCCGACGGTCTCCGTGGATAAAAACACACACGCCTCCGTTAGACTTTGAACCAGCGTGATGAGGTGGCTGCAGCGAAGCCTTCCAGAATGAGCGGGCGGTGGTACCGCAGCCTCACCCATCATCTGCATATGCAACGGGCTTGCCGAGCCGTTGATTCGCAGAGAGTCGAGTGAGAGTGGAACGTGGGAGGTGGCGGCGAGGAAGAAGCCGGAATGGGACGCCCGGTGCCCTATCGATGTCACGCCCCCACTTGGCGTGGATGACTAAGGGGGCGCTCGGCACATTTTTGCCGTCCAATACATCCATGGATAACTAGGCAGTAGGTGTATGGGTTGATCTGGCCTGTAAGGTCAACTTTTGGAGCTAGCTGTCAAGAAAGGCCGGCTGGCCCAATGGCAAGGCGCTTGACTACGACTTCATGTGATCAAGAGATTGCAGGTTCGACCCCTGCGTCGGTCAAAATTTTTGTCTCTTTTTTTTGTTCTCGCACGAATGTCCGTCCATACACTACCAGAAGTTGTCGCTATTGTGGTATTTTATCAAAGTGGTGAGTAGCTGGTGATGATTGGTCTCGGTGGGTTCTTTGGTGAAATGATGATTTGCATCAGAATATATATTTAGAGACGATGTTACTATTTCTGGGCGTCATTGTTTGGTTATTTTGATTCCGAGGCGCGCTGATGATGTAATTTGTTCCAGCCTCAACCAAGAATGTGTGACCGAAGGCAATCAAAGGCGTGATCAGTTCTCGACCATGAAGACACTATATATACTACCTGTAGCTATATGGATCTATGTATGCCAGTCCATTATCGCAGCGTCTCTCACTACATAGGAAACCCCTCAGATCTCCCTCAGGAAAGCCCTAGCGGCACTAGCGCCAGCACGCGCCGTAGCCCTATTACCCGATGCAGCGTTAGGGCTGCAGGCACACGACAGCTGCGACCGGAACTATGAAGGCGCAGGGCCAAGGGGAAGAACATGTAGGGAAAAGGGATTGACTACCCTAGATGCCATCGCTTGCGGGGATCTCGATCTCCTGTATGACGCTATTTAGGTGCCGACTGTAGCCACACGTCGAATGCCCTTGCAAGACACGACTCATTCCTTTCACTGCGCTCGGCAGAGAATGCGCGTAGTCAACAGCCTGAGACAGTAGATACCCCGTCCGGATAACAAAGAGGCAGCAAGTGGCCAATTGTCCTCAAAAACGCTCTCTATGAATAGCATCCCGATTGCCAATCCATCCAATTTCCCTCTCTACGTTCCAGAACAACTTCTGCGTGCGTAGAACCACGGGTTCTGCTCGAATCCAGCATACCGGATCGCCGCCCATCCCTTACTTGGCCCACTCTCGGCTTCACCTTCTGACATCCAACTTCTCACCTTTCGCATCTCCCACGCCAAATTTCAATCCCATCACCCATAGTAAGTGTCCCATATTACCTGATTGCGCCGTGTGCATCGCGCTTGCCATCAATGCGACGAGCATCCTCCGCGCGCATGGCTGTCGTCACCTCGATGTGGCAATTCTAACGCTGTCGCCGCAGACACCACCTCACGAATCGCCACGAACCATCATGCCTAAGAAGGGTGGTAAGAAGAAGAGCAAGGGTGGCGCCAAGGCCACCGCTGCCGCCGCCGTCGACAAGGTCGCTGATCCCGCAAAGAGCGTGGTGTAAGTTCGCCCTGAAAAAGGGTTGGTGGTGGTCGCGTGCCACCTTGCAACAACCATTCTGACACATTTCCCAGACACCCCGACCAGGAGGCTGAGGACAAGGTCCCGCAAGATGAGGGCAAGACCGAGACCGCGGAGCAGACAGAAGCTCCTGCTGCCGAGACTGCCACTGAGACCCCCGCTGTGACCGAGACCAAGGAGGCCGAGAAGGAGACTGAGAAGAAGGCCGAGACGGTCGAGGAGCCCAAGGAGGCGGAGAAGCCGGCTGAGAAGGAGGTCGAGAAGGTGGCTGAAAAGCCCGCCGAGGTCGAGAAGAAGGAGGATGGCACAATCCAGGACGCTGTGGACAAGGCGCAGGCCTCCAAGGATGGCCACCTCTCCGCACTGGATGCCGGTGATGGAGAGGGCAAAGGTAAGACCTGCTCGTGAGCTGACCGGGCGATTGACACCAAAGACTAACCTGTTTGTCCCTTTCAGCCGTCCTGCCCGAACCCACCCCGAAGGAGACCTCCATCCCCGCAGAGACCTATCCCTCGACCAGCGAGGTTGCCGCCGAAGAGTCTGCTACCTCGACCGCTGCTGATACCGCTCCCTCCACCTCTCTCCCCGAGCGTCCTAAGACCTCGGAATCGACCGCTGCTCCGGCTGTCGAGGCCGCAGCTGTTCCAGCCGAGAGCGACGTCGTCCAGGCCAAGCGCCCGTACGAGAAGCCCATCTTCTCGAACGACGACGTACCGCCGCATAAGATTCCCAAGACCGAGGAGGAGCAAGCCGCCGCCAGTGCGGCGGCGGAAAAGAAGGCTCCTGCTGGAGCTGGACCGGCGGCGACCGCGGCGTACACAGCCCCCGAGCCCGAGCCCGAGCTTGCCACAACCGAGGCGCCCAAGGTCGAGGATAAGACGCCGGTGCTGTCTCCGAAGAGCACTGCAGTTCCCGAGCAAAAGGCCTCACCCGATGCAGTGGCCGCAGCAGCTGCTGCGATCACCTCCTCCCAGGCCGACAAGGGCGCCGCCCCAGCCGCTGCCCCGGCCGCCGCAGCCACAGAGGCCGAGCCCAAGAAGCCCGAGGCAGCCCTGAAGCGCGACGAGGAGCCCAAGGCCGAAGCTCCCAAAGAGGCCGCTCAAGAGCCCGCCCAAGAACCTGCTCAGCCCGAACCTGCCAAGGCCAAGGAGGACACAAAGACCTCCGAGCCAGCAGCAGAGCCAGCCGAGCGCAAGAAGGGTGGGTTCTTCGGCTGGTTGAAGCGAAAGTTCAAGTAGATGAGGTTTTTTGCCCTTGCTGTTATTTGCTAGCGGGGAGAATCATGTGTGACGTGCGTGTACGATATGCGTGATGCGCGCAATGGCGGATGATGGGAATGTGAGGGTCTGTTTTTTTGTGTCCGGGTTTTTGATGATACACCAAATCGAAATTATAAATTATAGTGCTTATTATTGACTCCAGTCGGCCTTCTCACCGCTAGTTCTGGCTTCCATGCGGTGGGCTCTGCATGTGTTGGTCTCACTGTAGTTGGATGGAGCTCTTGGTGATCATTTCGTTCTTCCAGGTCAGCTCTGGGAAAGTCGGGTCTGCAGTGGAGTTGTGGATGACGACTCGTGTCAAGACCGGCTCCAAGGTGGAGACTATTGATGCCTGCAATGGAGGCGAGTTCTTACGAAGATGAGTCGGGATCTACCGGATGCACACACTGAATATAGCAGAAGCGGTAGACCACTTTGACAAGTTGGATTTCACGCGGATCGGAACGAATAAGGAGCATTTCAAAAGGTCCAACAAAGGCGCCGGCCAGCTTCGTCAGCGGGGTTGCATGCGTAGCTAGGCATGGGAGCGAAAGGGAAATCGCTAGAATTCTTATTCCAGCCGAGACTAACACTCGCTTTTGTGCGTTGCTTATAGTTCAACCCAATGCGAAGTGCGATGGGCGTACTTTCGACCAGACAGCCTTGAGTGGTGCAAATACTGTCAGCATGTATGACTTCCAGGTGCGTTTTGTGGGGGTCACATATAGTCTTTGTCGGCTCGAGGCTGTCAATGGACCTCCAATATTCGGACAGATACTGTCGGCAACGCGAATGTGATCCCCATAGTGGGCCACTTGGGACACACCACACGACTGTGTCCCGGTCATCACCAGAGCAGAAAACGAGAATGGTAGCATGGAAGACCTGAAAACCCACTTGGTGCTGCCTTTTGCAATCACTTCCAGTGCTGCGATGTTTCATATAACAGGCATCACAATTGAGGCTCGCAGTCCAGCAAATATTGAGTGGCATCTAAATTGTACGGACAAGATAATCGTCACGAATTCTGATCTATACAACCAGTGGGAGCTGTTCAACCATTCCAGGATAGATGAGGACCATGCCCTGTGGATTTGATCTCGCTCTGGGCTCTTCACTTATACGACAGGATCTCAAAACTGGTCAGACTATGCAGAGGGTGCAAGAAGAATGACAACAGCCAGTGTGGCAGTGGCATGTAACTGTGATGCATACTCCCACGCCGCACAATATGGTCATCTCTCGGCCTTGCAGATATTGACAGGTCTATGAACATAGTAGAAAACAGAACGCGTGATGATCTCCATGATCCTTGATCCGAAGACGGGGGTACGAAACAGTTGAGGGTGCTGGTAGTTCTGGCCTTAGTGATCGATATGGTATCGAAGGTGAGCATGATCCAGTCTTCGTCGAGAGGCACTCTTTGATATCGCTCTGAAAGGACTAGCGTAGGGGCCAAAACTCGTATCTCAGGATGATGGACAGGGAACTGAGCTCGGCGCTCGGATGTACGGATTTACTTGCACTGGCCGTGGTGCTAGGATATAAAAGAGATATGATTACTACGGGTAGTCTCTGCTTAGCTGCGACTCTCGATTCTATTCCATGTCGGGTCAACGCCGGAGCCAGTGTTGACCATGGCAGAAGAGTGGGAAACGACCGATGTCCTGATCTGCGGGTGTGGCCCGACTGGCGCGATGCTGTCTGGTTATCTGGGAAAGCTGGGCATCAAGAACGTTGTTCTTGAGAAGGAAGCCGAGATCACGACGGATCCTCGCGGCATCGCCCTTGATGATGACGGCATACGGCTGGTGCAGGGTCTTGGACTGTACGAGCACATTTTCACCGACATCGGGACCTGTAAGCCTCTGACACCCGGGGTCGACCTTGATCACGTCGATGGCTCACGACAATTTGCACTAACAGGCATACCGAAAGTCACATTCATCAGTGGCAATCATCATGATCTGCATGCGAAGCCACTTTTCTGTTTCAATACGGCCTCGGTAAGACAGAAATTGTGATCACCACAATCGGGGCTTTCAGTGACACCATTCGTCTGATGATTTCATAGAGCGAAGGAAGTACAGGGCAAGTCGGCTTACTGGCTCACAAGCAGCCTGTGCTGGAGAAGCATCTCCGATCAATCGTCGACCAAGCCGAGGCCTGCGAATTGAGAAGTAGCTGCACAGTGACCGCGATCTCTGAAGACCACGACTGGGTCTACGTGACCTACACAGATGGATGCGGCGCAGAGCACCGACTTCGAGCAAAGTTCCTGGCCGCAGCGGACGGTAAGACGGGGTTCACTCGAAAGATGTATCTGGAGCCGAAGGGGATCCAACTGGAGTGGGCTGAGCAGTATGACATGGCGACTCTTTTGGACCGGATACCACGCTCACCAATGGCAATGCAGAACCAGATACGAAGAGACCTGGGTCGCGCTGAACTGGAGATTGCATCTGCCCACACCAGAAACACATCCTGCGTTTCCACTCTGGAAGCTGGGATACACACCAGAGGAAGTGTACAATCTGTTCTTCCCGAGCGACTTTCGCTTCCTTTGCAACCCCGAACGACCAGCTGTATGTGGTCGATTTGGCCACTCAGAGGATCGACTGTGGCGATTCGAGTTTGTTGTTTCTCCCGGCGAGGATGATATGGAAATGGCCCAACGAGATCGAGTGCGTGAAGTGGTGTATCCGTACCTGACACATTCTGGTCGTCGTTATGGGTGGGTATTGATCGCGAAAAAAAAAGCGGCCCTACGTCCAAGACTGACTATATTCGTTCAGATTGCAAGAAGACGTCGAGTATCCCGAGGACTGTATTGAGGTCCTGCGGTCTCGACCGTTTCGATTCTCGGCACGAAGTTGCAACAAATGGGCCCTCAACCGAGTTATTCTCTGCGGCGACGCAGCACATGTGTTCCCACCGTGTAGGTGATCCTATCCGGTACGAATTATACCAGAAAGCTAATTGCTGGGCCCAGTTGGGGGGCAAGGGATCGCATCTGGGTTTCGGGATGCCATTGCCCTAGCCTGGCGCCTGGCCATCGCTTGCTCATCCGGTCCCAAGCTGGACTATGAGCAACTATTTCGAGGCTGGTATCTTGAGAGAAAGCAGCAACTCGACAAATCACTCGCCACTACCGTTCGCAACGGTGAAATGGTGAACGCGAAGAGTCTCGTGCATATTTTCATCCGCAATTGGGGGCTATGGCTCCTCCAGCTAGTTCCCAGTTGGAAACACTGGCTCGAACTCGGTCCTCGCGGCGACGGCCCGGCGCAGTACACCCACTCACCGGAGATGCCTTTCTTGCCAGAATTGGGTGGTGGACTGTGTTTCCCGCAGACATACTGCATCGCGGTGAGCCAGAAAGGAGAGGTGCAGTTCACCGACGACGCCATCTTTGCTAACAAGGCGAAAATGTTTCAACTCGTGGTCTTGCTCAACGATCTTGGCGAAGTAGAGACCGCACGAGATGATTTGAAAGACATCCATCCATCGAGTTTACTCTCGCCGGACGAAGCCACTTTCTTTATTCCGCGGACACGCTGCCAGGGTGATGATACTGTTCACCCCGGCCGTTCGGTGTTTCGGACGGCCACGGGCGATGAATTCGCCCGGTCGCGGTTGTGTACAGGACGGCCCATTCCGCAAGGTTATAATGAGACGCTGATGTGGCAGAGTGTCGGCGGAAAGCGATATGTGATCCTACGATTGGACCGATTTGTCTTTGCTGCCTGTAGGAAAGCGGAGTTGAAGCAGGCTGCTACGCAGTTGACGGAGTGGTTTGAGACGTAGCCTGGTTGTGGGATCGCATCGACTGATTGACAAAACTCGAACTAGCACTATTGGTAGGGTGTGTATGACCAACCTTCTTTCAGAATATAAGAAGTCCCACCGGAATCCGACCCGAGAGAGTTCCCCACGGGGCTGGGAGAGTTTATAGATGAGAATTGCTAGTTCCCCGCTGCTTGGCATGTCGGGCCTCGGTTGTTTGAAGACCGGGTGCACGACGAGACTCGAGCCCGGCATTCTCGTTCACTCGAGATAGACATTTCCCTCTCCCATCGATTCTGAACTCGCCGCAATGTCAACCGTATCGGTTCCCAGGAAGCTATGGCAGCATCCAGACCCCGAGTCCACGCAGATGGGGCAATTCCAACGCGAGCTGGAACGATCCACGGGACGTCGCTTTGCTGTGGGCTTCCTCTATACTCCCCCATGATGAAAATGATGCGACCTTTGAAAGCTGATGCAGACTAGTCATTTCATGATTTGTATCTCTATTCCATCCAGAACCGGTCGGCATTCTGGGATTTCTGCTGGAAGTATGCCTGCATCATCCACGAGGGCACTTATGCGCAAGTGGTCGACGAATCGGCGCGGATGGACAGTGTGCCTGCATGGTTCGACGGCGTCAAGGTCAATTTCGCAGAGAATCTTCTGTTTACGCGCCATGCCGGTGATACGTCCGGCAAAGAAGACCACAAGATTGCCATCACCGAAGTGCGAGAAGGCGCCGTGAAGGATGCCATTCATCTCACCTGGGCCCAGCTGAGAAGAAAGACCGGCGCTCTGGTACAGGCGATGAAAGCTCATGGGGTCACCCGGGGTGATCGGATCGCCGTATGCGCGGCTAATAGTATCGATACCTTGCTGGTCTTTCTGGCGTCGACGGCGCTCGGTGCCATCTTCTCGTCGAGTTCCACGGATATGGGCGTTCAGGGGGTCCTCGATCGGCTCCTGCAGATCAAACCTCGCTGGCTCTTCATGGACGACTTCGCCATCTATAACGGGAAGAAGATCGACCTGCGTGGTAAGATGGGAGATATTGCCCGAGGCATGGACTCAGTCCCCGAGTTCCAGGGGATCATCTCTATCCCACGATTCCCGTCGGGGCCGGCAGACATCACACAAGTCCCGAGGACGCGGTCTCTCGCCAGCTATCTTGAGAGAGCAGGACCGGGGAATGGCCATCTGGAATTCGAGCGCGTCGAGTTCCGCGATCCCTTCTTGGTGGTTTACTCGTCAGGAACGACGGGGCAACCCAAGTGTATTGTTCATTCCGTGGGCGGCGTTCTTCTGAATTCCTTCAAGGAAGGCAGCCTGCATATGGAGCTCGGCTCGGATAGTGTTGCATTGCAGTATACGACCACTGGTTGGATCATGTACATGTCCACCGTGCAGACGCTTCTCTTTGGGTCCCGGGTGGTGCTTTACGATGGCAGTCCCTTTGTACCGGACATCACTATATTGCTCACGCTTGCAGCCCAAGAAAAGTATGGGGTTGCATTATCAACCCCTTCAAGAGATGAACGGTGCACTAACGGAGATTTGATAGGGTCACCCACTTGGGTATCTCCCCACGGTGGCTGCATGAAATTCAGCGAGCGAAGATCCAGCCTCGCGAGACCTTCGATCTGGGCTCGCTTCACCTGGTGACGAGTACGGGCATGGTTCTACGTGATTCGCTCTTCGAGTGGTTCTACGACGAAGGATTCCCGGCCCATGTCCGCCTGAACAACATTTCGGGTGGCACTGACATTGCTGGGTGTTTCGGGGTCAGTAACCCGCTCGACCCCGTGTACGTCGGGGGCTGTGCTGGATGCAGCCTGGGTGTACCCGTGGAGGTTTACGATTCAACTATAGAAGGGGGCGAGGGCGTCAAAGGCATTCCAGTTGAGAATGGCGTCCCAGGGGAGCTGGTGGCCACTGCGGCCTTTCCCAATGTACCAACGTATTTCTGGGGCGACAGCAGCGGCAAGAAGTACCACGACGCGTACTTTGCACGATTTGATAGTAGGGGGTTTCTCTTCTTTCTTTCTTTCTTCACCGTGCGAAAAGTCTGCTAATTCTGCTAATCCGGTCCAGATGTGTGGACCCACGGAGACTTTGTCTCCATCCACCCGACCACCAAACAGCTCGTCTTCTACGGCCGAGCTGACGGGGTCCTCAACCCATCGGGGGTGCGCTTTGGCTCGGCAGAGATCTATCGAGTGATTGAGGGTCAGTTCTCCAATGAGATCGCCGATTCGATCTGTGTTGGCCAGAGAAGGCCAACCGACACCGACGAGCGGGTCATGCTATTCCTGCTCATGAAGCCCGGGGTGGCCTTCACGGCCGACTTGGTGACTCGGGTAAAGCAAGCCATCCGAACTGAGCTCAGCGCCCGCCATGTGCCGATGTTCACGTTCAAGACCCCTGAGATTCCGGTAGGCGATTCTCTCTTTCTCGGATGGCGAAGACGGCGTTGACCTGAGACCAGACCACGGTCAACCTCAAGAAAGTGGAGCTGCCCGTGAGGCAGATTGTGTCCGGGAAGCGGATCCAACCCTCGGGGACGCTGCTCAATCCCGGTAGTCTAGAATTCTACTACCGATTCGCTGAGGTCGAAAAGCTGGTGCGTGGGAGTAAATTGTGATCGCGCGGAGCGGGGAACCCAGCCAGCGCATCATTCCTTTGGACGATGCTCTGTAGATAGTCGATAGTCGATAGAATCAAGCAATGAGCGACGGTGATTTGTGTCTCACAACACGAAGTGTTTGAACCTTGGTCCAGGGGTCCACCTCACTAGTCGCAGCAAGACGTGGCCCAGTTATAACCAGTCGCCTGGAGGGGCAGATCGGGAACATCGGGAGCCCGAGCAGACGAGGATCACTACCACCGCCAAGCTTTGACCAAGCTTTGACGGGCGCTCGATAGATGGGATCTTTCGCCTGGAGGCATGATTGGTACGAGCGGGAAGGGGTATTAACATTGGCGTTAATTGAAACTCGCAGTGCCCCGGGCTGAAACTGAAACGGCGCCCGAGCACTGCTGGTGGTGGTGGGAAGCAGGAAAAAGCAGAAGGGAGGCAGAGACCAATCGCAGATGCAACTGCGTCATTGGTCCCCCGCACGTGTTGCTATTTAACGCGCTGCTCGCTTTCCCCCCTTCTCCCCTCTTCTATGTTTTGATTCTCTCCGTCCTCGACTTTCTTCCTCTCAATTCCACTCTCCCCATCACTGCGATCATGGTCCATCTCGCTACCGTCAAGAAGGACAACGAGGTCTTCCACCCCGCGTCCCGCCAGGTCGAATCCATTGCCACGCCGCCGGACGAGAATGACTTCTCCACCAACGTCTATGGCAGCCACTTTGCTGCCGACCACTTGGCTTCTCATGAAATGCCCGAGCGTGAGATGCCGCGTCAGGTTGCTGCCCGCATGATCAAAGATGAGCTCAGCCTGGACGGCAACCCCAAGCTCAAGTAAGCCTCCGATATGCAGATACAGACTGCAGGGAATGCGGGGCGGATCGTCGCTGACCTCTACCCACAGCTTGGCCAGTTTCGTAACAACCTACATGGTATGAGATGTTAAACAACGACAATACCGGCCGTTTGGCTGATACATTCTCGCGTTCTATATAGGAGGAGGAGATCGAGGATATCATGACCGACTCTTTTAGCAAGAACTTCATCGACTACGAGGAGTACCCCCACTCCGCGGAGATCCAGAACCGCTGCGTCAACATGATCGCCCGTCTGTTCAACTGCCCCACTGACCCTAATGGTGAGAATGCCATGGGTACCTCGACCATTGGATCCTCCGAGGCCATTATGCTGGGGACTCTGGCCATGAAGAAGCGCTGGCAGAACAAGCGCAAGGCCGAGGGCAAGGACTATTCGCGCCCCAACATTGTCATGAGCAGTGCCGTCCAGGTCTGCTGGGAGAAGGCTGCCCGATACTTCGATGTCGAGGAGAAATATGTCTACTGTACCGACTCCCGCTATGTCATCGACCCCAAGCAGGCTGTTGACCTGGTTGATGAGAACACTATTGGTATTTGTGCCATTATTGGAACCACTTACACTGGTGAGTACGAGGACGTCAAGGCGATCAATGACCTCCTGGTGGAACGGGGCATCGATTGCCCGATTCACGTCGACGCAGCCAGCGGTGGTTTTGTCGCTCCGTTCACCGTCCCTGAGCTCCCCTGGGACTTCCGTCTCGAGAAGGTCATCTCGATCAACGTTTCCGGACACAAGTACGGCCTGGTCTACCCCGGTGTCGGCTGGGTTATCTGGCGTTCTCCCGAGTACCTGCCCCAAGAGCTCGTGTTTAACATCAACTACCTGGGTGCCGATCAGGCTAGTTTCACCCTGAACTTCTCCAAGGGTGCGGCCCAGGTCATTGGCCAGTACTACCAACTGATTCGCCTCGGTAAGCACGGCTATCGTTCGATCATGGTCAACCTGACTCGCATCGCCGACTACATGTCCTCTCAGCTGGAGGAGCTGGGCATGATCATCATGAGCCAGCCCAAGGGCAAGGGCTTGCCTCTTGTAGCTTTCCGTCTTCCCCCGAATGCAGAGCGCGTGTACGACGAGTTCGCGCTCGCCCACCAGCTGCGTGAGCGCGGCTGGATCGTCCCCGCATACACCATGGCGCCGCACAGCGAGAAGCTGCAGCTCATGCGCGTGGTCGTCCGCGAGGACTTCAGCATGAACCGCTGTGACGCTCTGCTGACCGACATCAAGCTGGCTCTCCAGACCCTCGAGTCTATGGACCAGGCCATGATCACCAAGTACAAGGCGTAAGTCCGATCGAATGTCTGAAATCCAAGCTCCCCTAACATCCTCACTAGACACATTGCCAGCCACCGCGCCCATCCCCGCCACAAGAAGCACACTCACCCGCACTACCATGGCGAGAAGCACTCGCTGCAGGGCCAGACTGGCAAGACACACGGCGTGTGCTAGATGCCCAGCTGGCTTGGGCTCTAACTTTGTTATTCGTTACGAATGGGCTTAACGTGTAAATGGAAGCGTCGGAATCAATTGATTGGTTCGGCTGGTGTACATTCAGGTCTCCTGTCTGCCCCAAGATGATCACCTTTGTACGTAGCTAGCTTCTACGAACTAGATTACTTTCAAGCTATCAGACATCGCTCTCGTGGGCCGTTCCCCGAGCGCACTGTGAAAAAAGAACTGTGCAAGCCCTCCACCTGCCTTTCCCAGCAATGTAGTCATCTGGTATGCTGCCAAAATGCTGAACGTAACCACGACAGACACGGGAGAGCCAACACTGCCCGAATTCTCGTATCGTATAGATCAATGTAGCTCATTTTCAAAAACTTGACGTGCTCTTGAATTGGTTGAATCAAAATAACGCTATTGATATTACAAGTGATAAGGAAATAAAATAACAATCAACTTATTAATTGAGGCATCAAGACAGGGGCGAGTAAGTACATCCGAGACCCGTAGACCAAACAGTTCAGGTATTTAGTTCAACATAGCAATTACATCAATCGTCAGACAAAGGCACCAGCAGTATCAGCAAAACATCAGTTCTGGCAAACGGGAGCTGGTCTTCAAGCCAGCTCACATTCAATGAGGCTCTCGACGCCACGCTGAGCAGTCCAAATCTTGACGATCTTCAGGCCAACAGCCTCCACGAGCTCTTGCCAGTCACCTGCAGTACGCTCGGTGGATGCAAAATCCGACATCATGATTATATCGAGACTGGTGGTCTCCCAGTACGCATTGGTGGACGGGATGACATTCTCATTAATCAGGACTTTGCTGTAGCCGCGCTTCATGGCGGGAACAATGTTCTTCAGAATCTTCAGAGCGTTCTCATTGGTCCAGTCGTGGAGAATGGAGTGCATGTAGTACGCACGAGCTCCTGGGTGTCAAGTCAGCAGGCTGTGACAATTACAGAAAGAGACAGAAGGTAGCTACCTTTAATTGGCTGCTCCGTGAAGAAATCGTGCGCCTGCAACTCAATGGATGGATCTAAGGATGCAGCCTTGGCTCCCTCCACAACCTCCGGAAGATCTTGCAGGACAAGACGACCAGGTGCATCGGGCCACTTGCGGCGAAATTCGCTCAGATCATGGCCTAAGCTCCCACCCATATCAACGAGCAGAACGTCTTCAACACCCTGGATGAGTTGGGGTACGTCGTAGAATCCAGCATCCATCCAGCTGGGACGGCCCTGGTGGTATGCGGACATATGATCATTGAACTGCTTGGCCGCCAAGGGATGACTTTTGAGCCATTCGAAGAAATGGAGATCAGTTTTATATCCAATCTGGAAGCCGCAGTCGCTTCCGTTGGAGGGGGTGCGGTATCCGTTCTTCTTGAGCAGCTCGGGGAGCGCCATGATTCCATCGGTGATACAGAGGGTCCTGGTCGTGACAACGGGGATTAGCTCGACTTGACGAGATCCTGGACGATGGGCAGTCCATACATGCAAGGATAGGAATTGCTGAAATTCTCCAATGTGAGGGACGTGGAGAATCCGGTGCGGCTGTAAGTATCGGGGCCCGTCTCATGGATCGCACCCATGGCATTCAAGTGCTTGAGTATACGAGCTGATGAGTGTCAGTTAGGCACTTGGAAGAGGAGGCGGAGAGTTGTTGAACATACCAACAAGCTTCGGGTCCGCCCCGACTGCCTCAGCCAGCTCCGAGGCAGTCTTGGGCTTGTCATCCTTCGAGAGCGCCTTGAACAGACCTAGATCTATACCAACCTGGATGCATGCATAGAGTGTGGACTAGAGATAGGGGTAAGCTAAAGCCCCTGGTGGTGCGGGTGGAATAGAGAACGAAGTAGCCTACCTGGGACCAGGCGATGCGAATCATGGCCTCTCTGGGGGTCTCCACCGCGCGAACAAGCGCGGTAGCAGCATCCAGAAGCTCGGTACGAGCCTTGAAATCGTTGGCCGCGAAGGATTTGCCGGAAGCAGCAATCTTCGCCAGCAGATCGGGGACTAGGTCCGGGGTATTGGCAGAAATGGCGATGGCAGAAGCGTCGAGGGGAACATTGGCCTCCCCGTTGCCATTGACTTGACCATTGCCATTGAGATAGGCGTGTCCATTGACATGGGCGTTTCCATTGACATGGGCGTTTCCATTGACATGGGCGTTTCCATTGACATGGGCGTTTCCATTGACATGGGCGTTTCCATTAGTAGCTGCCATCTTTGCTGAGGATTCACGAGTCTTGTAGATCGTCGATTCGATATCCGCGGAACGGGGACTGGGAAGAATGGGCCCTATCAACACGAGGGCAGGCAACCCTCTCTTATGCCGTTGACTATCTTGCTCCCCATATCGACGAGCCATCTATGGACAGCCCCGACCCGCTTCGACGATCCATTGCATCCCCACGGTCGTCTCCTTTTGGGATGCCCTCCGCGGCTGCAATGCGGATAAGCGTCTCAAGGGGGGTGAAGACCGAGACCGTTGAATCCTTCCATCGTGCCACACTAGTTCCTCCCAAGGTCTCGGCTCTGGCCCAAGACACTCATGATCGTCGCGGAAGGCAAGGCCTGGAACCCGGGCGGAGGCGCCAAGTATACGTAGCGCGGGACTAGGAGGGTATCGGACTCGACCCCGGAGCACTGGCTGGGCTCTTCCTAGTGGACTATCAACTCTTCTCCTGGGAGACACTATAGAAGTTAGATCCAAGAACAGATAGAAAGCGCGCTCATGATATACCTAGGCATATGGGTGGCTTGTACACGAGGACGCGGCTCTCTAAACCAGTCATGTCTAGGGTGCATTGCAAGGTTGAATTGGCGCACGCTAAGTGGGCATCAAGCTTCTGTCAAAGTCCCGGGCCGCGGTCCCCGGTGGAGTAGTCCATTGTTATTCCGTGGCAGGATGGAATAATGTTATTGTGACTTGCACGCTAAGAGTTAGTCGGGGATACTATACTGGAGTGGGCAGTCAGGGAGACATGCAGCTCGCTTCGAAATCACTTCCTATACGGTGATAGGGCAATGATCCCGTGTTCCCCCCGAAGTCCCGATAAGGGATTATATCCATTGACAGGGATGAAGATAGGCCTACGCGTCCACTATAGCAGACTCGACGATGCCGTTGGAAGCGGTCACGATCATAAGCCTCTAGGGCTACGATATCCTTGCGTTGTTCAGCGGGAGACGAGCGCGCACGAGCGTCCCGGTCCACTTTGCACTTCCCCCTCCACACTCGTCACTCACCTCCCATTTCCCATTTCCCGTTTCCCGTTTCCCATTTCCACTTCCCACTTCCCACTTCCCACTTCTCGGGATCCTGAATGATGATCTATTGCCCCAAAGAGGCAGAGTCTAGGAAGGAATCCCCTTTTCTGATTGGCCCAGCTGCCGCTCAAGCACCTGTCAAACGCCACCCAACGCCGCCGATCATGCTGCCATACCAGAACCTCGCCTAGCTCGAGACTAGTGCAGTTTCACTCGGAAATCCTTTGATGGCTTCCGCGCGCTCAGGGCCCCTCGTGATGGGTGGGTTTTGCCTGCTGAAAATCAACGTTGTGCGTGAAGCGAGAACAACAGGAGACAAGTCCAATGAGCTGTCACACTCCCTCCATCCCGTGGGGGCCTATATAGTGGCCTCCACAGCGGTCGTGATGAGTCCGCCACGGGACACTTTTGAATGGTGAAGAATCCGGCCTTTGGGGGAGAGTACTCCAATCCGACGAAGAGTCGAGCATCCCATGACAAGATGGTGGTGACCGCGGAGAACATCAACCAGGACAAAGGTCCCAAGATCCTGGCAGTGCTGTGGACGCTAACGGCCCTGGCCACCCTCACCGTCGTTGCACGGATCTTCATTCGACTGCGCATGTTGAAGGCCTTTGGTATCGATGACTACCTCATCATCCTCGCGATCATATTGGGTCTCGCCTACTGCGGCACGACTACGGCCGCAATCGCGTACGGCTTTGGGAAGCATGCTAAGGCCCTGACACAGCATAACATGGAGATGGCGATCTTGCTGAACACCGTCAGCTTCTTGTTCGGCATCCTGTCGTTCACGGTCCCCAAGATTGCAGTCACCGCGATGCTGAACCGGATCCTCAACCCTGCATTGGGCCAGAAGATCTTGCTCTGGGGACTGGTCGGTACTGCCACGATCGTTTCTTGCATCTGCATCATCATCTTGTTCACAATGTGCGATCCCCCCAAGGCACTGTGGCTGGTCCACCTGGCCATGGAGGGAAAGGCAACGTGCAAGAGTTCGTGGATTCTCGTGGACTATGCCATGTTCACCGGTGGTCAGTATCGGCCCTCAACTTGGATTACGCTGTGGGATCGCCATCTAACCACCCATCGACAGCACTTTCGGCCTTTGTCGATCTCTACCTGGCCATCTATCCCGTCACCGTTCTTCTGAATCTGCAAATGTCCCTTCGAAAGAGGATTGCGCTAAGCGCTGCTCTCGGTCTCGGTTCCATGTGAGTGACTGCGACGATGATGACTAGCAGCCTTCCTGACTGACCCATTCCAGCGCCTGCGCCATGGCCATCATTAAATGTACCCAGCTTAAGGGTCTGGCAGACAAATCCGACTATACTTGTGAGTTTCGTCTCGACACTGGCATGCAATTTCATCCTTACACTCTTCCAGATGGCACCGCCGATCTTGTGATGTGGACCAAGTAAGCACGAGACCCTCTTTTCCTTTGCGCTTCCAGACGGAGACTAATGCCGATGATTTGCCATGTAGCATCGAAGCCGACGTTGTCGTGATCGCTTCATGCATCCCCACCCTCCAACCTCTTCTCGAACTGATTCTCGGCAAGCGCACCCTGCGCTCATATAGCAATGGCCAAGGCGGCAAGTACAAAGACGGCAGCAGCAACAACTGGAACTCCGCTTCCTTCGACCGGGTGAAGCGGTCTGCCGCCCGCAAAGACGACCTGGCCATTACCAACGTCGAGAGTCAGGAAAGCATCCTTCAGAGTGACGAGAATAACCGACAATTTCAGCGGGAGCGGGCTTTCCCCCTGGGCACAATCCGTCGAACAGATAATGTGACGGTTGAATATGAGTCGCGTGCGGGTCATCAGGGCCCAGACTCGCAAGGCTCCTGGTAGAGCGGATATCGGTTGAATCCTGGAGTTCGAGTGAGATGATGTATCATAGTTCCCTATAGGTGTCTTTTCTTCTATCGTCCCTTGGTGGCGTTATGCTTTCCAGCAAATACGGTCGAGATCCGGTCCATACTTATATTCCCCCAAGAATCACGAATTGCATTTCCGCCTGACCCGATGGGATTTACCCGTTCGGGACAATGTGTGAGTCTACTGCAAGATGGTCAGTGGGAATGCCAGCACTACGACCATTACTATGCTGGGCTTGGTCGCCTTGATGTTCCATGCTGGATGTCTGTTTCTCAATCTATTCTCTCAATTGATACCCGGCAGTATCGTGCCCTAACCATCTTTCGCGCCGTGTCTTTCTCGCATTTCTTTGTATACGAGGCGAGTCTGCTATATCCCGCGTCTCTTGGCCCCCAAACCGTCTTCGGTGACTCCTTTGTAGGCTGACGCCCGCATCCAGCTTCCTCGGGTCGACTCGATCAGCTCTGGCGAAGCCGGGATTCCTGCAATCCTTCTCTTTGAATTCTTCACGCTCTTCGCTTTTCTCCTTCTCGTCTCGCCCTCGTTTATATATAGAAGCCCGCCCCCCTCCTCCGCCGCCAATCACTGCACGCCGATCGCTCTCCACAGTCTCTCTCTCCTGCGACTCGGAGTCGCTTTCGTGTTCTCTCGACACCAAAGCCATGCCCCTCTTCAAGAAGTCCAAGTCGCCGTCGAATCCATCCACGCCGTCTCGCTATTCTGTGCGCTCTGCCGAGCAACTGGCTCCGTCTGCGTTTACTGACCCCAGCGCGGTCGCCAACTCCAACGCCATCGCCAACATTCACGGCGGCCACGCCAACCCCCACAACTCCGACCGCCGCGCCTCATATTTCCGCGTCGCATACGAGGAACCCCCTGGCTTCGCGACGCAGACGCACACGCAGTTGCAGACGCAGCCCGAACCGGTTCCGGTGCCATCGTCGCTGTATCGCTCGCAGAGTCAGCGCCAGCCCCCCCACTTGCAGCCGCGCGACCGACCGACCGCCGCGCTCGCCCCTGAGGATCCCCAGCCTCGTCGCTCCAAAAAGAGCCTCTTTGTACGCCCTGCATCCGGCATCCTCGAGCGTAGCGTCTCTGTCAAGGGAAAGCCCATCTCGCATCCTCTCTCCCAGCCTACCTCGCCGGGGCTGCATCACTCGTTCGGCGCGGAGCAAGAGCAACACCTCCAGCAGGACCACCCGGAGGAGCTCTCGCCCGTCTCCACCAATCCCTATGAGCCACACGCGCCGCCAATAGTCTATCAGCAATCACCTCAGCAGCTTCGACGAGCTTCGCGTCAAGCACCACCGCCCTACACCGCTGAGGACCCCGAGTGGTCACCGCCGCAGCCGCAGCCAATTCAATTCCCAAGTCAGGGCCAGCAACCTCGTCCGTTACCGCTCGAGCACGTCAACACCGATCCAACATCGCTGGAGCAGTACTCTCGGTCATCGCCGACCGAACCCGCGCCAGAGTCCCCTCGCTACGCTCCCGAGCAGGGCTATCGGGGCCAGCCCCATTCGCGCGCCCAGCAGGATCTGGTATTGAATGCACGGCCCCCCTCCCAGCATAGCTACGAGCCACGCTCCCCAGTGCCTTCCCAGCAGATTCCTGACGCCATGCAGCAGTCCCCCGCGCAGGCGCCACAGCCCCAGAACCAGCCACCTTCCAACGAGCAACCACCGCAGGACTCCGGTCGACGGGGCAGTACGACCCAGGCCATGCCCGAGCCCGGCCGCCAGACACCCACCGGCAACCGAGCACGTGACGAGCCTGCGGATGTTGATATCCGCGCCTTGATTCAGAAACACGATGAACTCCGTATGTTCAACCCATTCCAATTGTTGCCGTCGGGGGTGGGAATGGCCATGCTAATCGGGATGCAGAAAGCAAATATTCCAAGGTCAAACGATACTATTTCGAGAAAGAGGCGCAAGTGCAACACCTCCAGAACACGGTGGCGCATCAGCGCATGGCCGTGTCACGAACCGTGCTCGATGACAATGAATACACAAACCGCTTCCAGCGATTGGATGGGGCGATCAAAGACCTGGCATTCTCGGTGCGAAAGGATTGGCGTGGGATTCCGACCTGGCTGAACGGGCTGGTGACGGAAGATGCGGTGGCCATCGGCACAAAGGAGATGACGGCCGTGGGACGGGCGGTGGTTAGTCGCTGGCTGGTGGATGAGGTCTTCAATCGATACTTCCACCCGGGGCTAGATCCCAACCTCAGTCTACAATTAAAGAGCATTGAGATGAACCTACGGCGACAACAGATGTGCCCCGCGACGGACGAAGACCGGGAAAATGCTATTGCCCGTCTTTCGAACTGGCGCCGTACGACCTTCGACGGACTGGGCGATACCCTAGCAGCCCCCGCTGCTCAGGAATACCGTGGAGATCTGATCGAGCAATTGACTGCGGAACTGGTCTTGTTCTTGAGCAATCAGCTGCACGAGCCTGCGCTGCCGGGACTAGACGCTGGTGTGCGCATGATCGTCGAGAACACGATCAACATTACCGAGAAGATCCCGCTCGAGGCCCGCGACGTCTGCGTGGAGTATCTCCCGCCCAACATTCTCTTTCACGAGGCGTACATGAAGGTCGAAGGTGGACTGCCACCGCTCACGCACCAACCACCGCCACCGGCAGATCAGGAGCACGAAGACCCGGCTGAGGACGATTCCTCGCCTGGGTCCAACTCCACCGGCGGCGGCGGGGATGGCGCACCACCAGCCCCCCGCGAAGCCCGGAAGAAGACCTCCTCCGTCTTCGGCGCCTTGATCGGCCGCAAGCCCGCCGGGCCAGAACCCAGTCGTCCTGCGGCCGGACAGTCACACGACGACAAGCCCGAGCCCACGGAGCTCACGCGCATCCGCTTTGCCTCCTTCCTGGCCGTCGAGGTGCGCGGCAAGGGACCGTCCACGGTGCTGATGAAGGCGCCCGTGTGGCTGATAGAATGGCCGTGAATAACACGCACGCACGCACCAAACATCCTTACGTGAATGAACAAGGGAGGATTGTTGTACATAGATGGACGCAGGACTGTCACAGGCTGGCATGTGACGACGACGACCACGATTGATCGCATGATATCCCCATCCGTTTTCGTCTTTTCGTCCTTTTGCGGAGGTGGGAGGTCTCTGGACGTACAATACGTACGGGCTCCGAGAGGAGCTTTATTTTCCTGTTCGTTTGAGCTAGCTTTGAGGCTAGGTAGATTTTCAGCCGAGTTGCGAATGAATCCATGATGCAAGAAGACCCGGGCTAGGAGAGCGAGAGTATACCGAGAAAATGAAATGGAAGGATCGTTCTGGTTTGAGCATGCAAAGGGCGGGAATCCGGAGATGGAAGCTTCTTTTTATTTCCGAGGTTCCAACACTTCTTCCAATCCACCTTCAGTATCTCTTTCATGCAACAATAGGCCGCTTAGTCTACCTCGTCAATATTGACCGAATAGCGATACATTCCCTTGGACGGCGCTAGGACCGCCCCCTCGGATTTGGATGGTTTATTGATGGTGCCTACCTATGAAATCAAGCTCGCCCAGAGAGGTGTTCGATCTAACAAGCAACTACTAGTATAAGCACCGGAGTTGGGGAAGAGACGGGACGAGATGGGGCTTGGAAAGGCGATCCCGAGGAGCCGAGCCGTTGTGGGGTTTATTGATCTGATCGTTAGCTAATAACATAAGTTGACTTTAGGTTATTAGTTATAGTTATCAAGAAGGTTTGAAACACTGACATCATGAACGGTTCATCCAACAGTGAGCTATTGCCTCCTGGGTAGCCTATACGAAGTATACGACTACAGATGCCGGTACTCAACTACGAGCAAAAGATGAGTGTAGTCTTGGTAGACAAGTTGGGTTCACTAACTACATAGTAACAGTTCAATATCGTATGATCAGTCTGGTTGCATTACCGGCGGCAATACCAACATACAGGGCGATGGGACACCCAACCCGGGATCGAAAACAAATATGTACAAGAATCCAGACAGCGCTGCGAGCGCTGCGCGGAAATGCAAATTGATTTGGGAATGGTCAAAGAGATAGATACTCCCGGGTATAAGCGCCTCGCTGATGATGAGAAAATGACGAAAAGGACCCGAAAACGATGGACGGGCATGCCAGAAAATGCTCAAACGCAGGATTGAATATCGCCGGCGGGGAAAACATCAATGTGTGAACATGCTGGAGAAAGGAAACAAGTAGTCTTTGCTTTTTGTGCAGAGACATTCCACCAAGACGAAAATTTGCATATGTTTTTAGATGGAGATGCCGTTGGCGTTGGCGGCCTGTTGCAAGACACGGGGCCAGCGCGAGATGAGCTCGACATCGTCGAGAACGCCCTTGCCTTGGTTGCGCACGTACTGGGTGCTCGGATCCACGCGTGGCTCCCAGTCCCACACCTGGGGAGTACCCTTGATCAGAGCCGAGTACACGAGACGGCGGCGCCGCTGCGACTGCAACACGTCCTGACGGATCTTCTCCATATCCCAGCGGCTGAGAGTTTCTTCCATGAAGAAGGCCAACAGCTTTACTGGGTCTGTGGTTTCCGGCAGCGCAGGAGGCAGCTTGGCTGGGCTAGGAGTACGCGGGGGAGTCGGCGATGGGAACGGGTACGACGCCGAGGCATCCATGGCGCGCTGGGGAATAGGGGACGCACGCGGGGTATCGCTGGGAGTGGGAAGGCTGGCAGGCACTGCCAATGGGTTGAGAGGTTTGATCGGAGCAGCTGGAACCGGGAGACCAGCAACCAGGTTGGTCTTCTCCTCGGGGTCGGCAACCAGATCGAACAGCATTGGCGGATCGAGAGGCGAGTAAACGAATTTCCAGCGGCCACGGCGAATCATGACGAGCGGGGCCTGGGTTCCCTCACCCATGTATTCACCGTACACGGTGTCAGTGCGAAGACCCTCGCCACCAGTCAAGTAGGGCACCAAAGAGACACCATCCATAGGCAGGCCCGGAACAAGCGGAGCACCCACAAGATCTGCAAAGGTGGGCAGCAAGTCCATAGTTGATACATTCTGGGGAATGCGCTTGGCGGCAAACTTCTTGGGAGCATAGAAGAGCATGGGCACACGAGCTGAGTTCTCGAACCAGGTCATCTTGTACCAGAGGCCACGTTCGCCGAGCATATCGCCATGGTCACCGGTGAACACAATGATGGTGTTCTCATCTAGACCAGTGTTCTCGAGCACGCGCAGCAGTTTGCCGATGTTGGTGTCGACGTATGTGCAAGCGGCGTAGTAGGCACGGCGAGCAGCGCGGATGCGCTCCTCGGGCATCTCTTTACCCCAGAGGTCAATACACTTCAGCACACGCTGAGAGTGTGCATCCTGCTGCTCGTGGGGAATAGCCCCGTTCTTGGGCAAGGGGATGTCCACATCCTCGTACATATCCCAGAACTCCTTGGTCATGGCGTAGGGATCGTGCGGGTGGGTCATGGACACTGTCAGACAGAACGGCTGATCGGTGCGTTGGCGTACATGGTCATACAAGTACTGCTGAGACTTGTAGATCACCTCTTCGTCGAAGTCCAGCTGGTTAGTCCGCACCACCGGACCGGCTTCCATCACCGAGGACATGTTGTGGTAGTAGTCGAGACGGATATCCTGAGAGCAAGTCAGCCAATGGACATTTGCTGGCGACTTTTTTGTTCTTCCGGGGACAGAACTTACCGGTTCATCCCAGTTGACGGACCAGCCGTAGTCACCGGGATAAATATCACTCGTCAGGCGCTGTTCGTATCCGTGCAATTGGTCCGGACCGCAGAAGTGCATTTTGCCGGCCAGAGCCGTGTGATAACCCTCCCGCCGGAGGTAGTGAGCGTAGGTCGGGATGTCGGCCGGGAAGTCCGCGGCGTTATCATAAGCACCAATCTTGGAGGGCAGTTGGCCGCTGACCATGACAAAACGCGACGGGGCGCACAGCGGTGAGTTGCAGTAGGCCGAGTCGAAGACCACACCGTCGCCGGCGAGGCGATCAAGATTGGGAGTCTTGATGGGCGAGTCCTTATCGTGCAAAGACAGCAAGGGCGCGGCCATTTGGTCGGCCATGATGTAAAGGATGTTGGGCTTCTTGGTCGCCATGATGGATGATAGCTTGACGACCCGATGGAGTGGAGGGAACGATCAACGGAGTTGGATGGGAAGAGGAGAAGAGCGGAAGCGGACTGGGGGAGGATGGGGGGTTGATATATGAAGCCGAACTCTGGCACATGTGGGGAACTCGAAAAAGAAAAGGCCCAAGGAAAAAAAAGGAAAGAAAAGAAAGGAAATTTTTAATGATGAAAGATGATAAATCGCCCGGGAACAAGCGAACCGACCCCCAAAGCTGATTATCGCGAGAGGGCCAAGATAGTAAAAAAAAAAGGATGGAGGGAATGTAATGCGCTTACAAGCGCGGGCGTAACGCAGCGCCGGGGTATACCCGACTAGAGTACTTGCAGACACATCCACCAAGTCCCCCTTGTCATACCGCGCTCCGTGCGGGACAGCAACAGCCATGCACAGTCCAGATCTTTCCCGATAAGTCCACAGTAGTGCGCGTGCTACTGCAATGGAGATCAGGGGGGTGATCCGGCACTGACGTATATCCGCCCGCAAAAGCCGTAACTAAGATGGGACAATTTGTGGGTGCGATGGTGTGATTGCACCAGGGATGGCGAGAAAGGCCAGTGGCCCGACCGGATTGACAGGAGCATGGGAATGCGGTGTATTGTCATGTATTCAGCCCGTACATGGTGGTATCAGTTCCGCCAAGTGGCTCGAGCCGAGTTGAAATGGAATTGGGCGTCGTCATGCGCCAGGAATTGGTGTCCAGCTCGAGGAAGACGGTCCTGTCCACTTAGAAGGACTGGAGGCCTAGGGGAAAGGGCCTTTGGGGGCCCGCATGAGAGTCCCGGAAACCGCTGTGTGCCGAGTTGAGTTGCCACCCGATGTGCTGGTACAGGCGTAATACACTCGGTGCATGTAACGCGAGGTTCAATTTGTGCCCATGATCGGCTCTGGGGCAGGGATTACACCGTGGCCGGACTGAGAGGACAATGGCGGCGGGCTGGTCATGCCAGTTTTGTCACCGACTTCACTCGACCCCAGAGTAGCCGGAGAGATTGAAGAGCTGTAAAGAGCTGCCGTTGGAGGCACGACAGACGCTTTGTAACGCGGCCGATCCCAGCCGACAATCAGTGCAAACCTAGAGGCCCACCGGATCGTCTCATCGCCTTGGTGACCAATCAGGGCGAGATGGATTGGGTTGATATGACCCTGGAACTGCCTGAACGAGTTAGCTGGCATGCGTCGAGGGGCTTATAGTGGGCTTAGGGGCAGTCGCTCCACTTGCTTATCTTGAGGGCCAATCACGGCGTGAACAGGTCGACTGCGTCCGAATCGAGAGAGTGCGCATGCGAAGAAGGACGGCGCGCTGAGGACGGACAAGTGGGACAAGCGGTGTATGCGACAAGTACCCAAGTATCTGGGTATGATCTCGGAGTTGAATCGTGATCCATCAGGTGGATTTTCGCCGCTCCAAATCCTTGGATTTCGGGGCCCCGTTCTGAGCAATGAGCAATCCCCCTTTCCAAGCACGTCATATACCTGAAGGGGGTGTCAACCCACAGTCCACGCGAGCATTGGTTGACGACGCCTCCCCCGGATTGTCCAGGCCAAGAAGGTCACCGCCGTTTCGCCCGCGGCTCTTAATGAGGAACCTTCCGAGCGGCGTTCCCCACATAGCCACGTCTGCAGCAGTCGCGGACTGTTTCACCCGATGCAGAATGGCGCAATCAAAGCCGATCGTCGTAGGCGAATGCTGGACACGGGGCGTTGGTGACGGAAGAGCAACAAACAGGTGCGCTCACGCGGCGAATTCTGGATGCCCAGCATGGTATCTGTTCCCCGAGAGGTGTCATCCCAGGGGGTCGAGGAAGATCTGTAGCCGAAAGAGAAGGACGGAAGCGACGCAGATAATCTCACATCTCGTGTCTCCTGTCTTGCATCACGCATCACACCTCACACCCCAACATACCGTCGGAGCCCCGAGGGTAAAATGAGCAGCCCGTGCAGTGACGCTGATGGTGGTGATCTTCATTGCAGCACTCAGACTACACCTGAAACGAGCGGAAATGCACCAAAGAATGATAAAAATCGCAAGATAAACACCAAGGAGTTTCACTAAGTAAGAATAGGCAATGCAAAAAATAGGAAATAGCAAAGCTTTGTGCTGTGTCCACCGCGACCTTTCTGTTCATTTTTCCTCCTTCCCCACAGTTCTTCATCTCCAATCGTTCTCGGTTCCAACCTCAAAGACTTAGACCTCAATGCGGCCAAGCACCAGCAGCCACTTCTGCATCTCTACGCCCAGTCTCTCACGCTCGTTCGGCTCCACTAGTGCGGTCCACCAAGCCTTGCTCGAGACGGGCATCTCAACGGCCTTCTTCATTTCGGCGGGCAAGTTGTCCACGTACCATTTGACCAGGTCCCGGCTGGCCATCGCATCTTCCAAACTGTCGTGGCCAAATCGCGTCTGCTGAATGGGGCGATTCAAATGGATCTGGCTGAGGTTCTTCAACGACCGGGCTGGTTCCGGGTCGACACGGCGGCTCTCCAGTTCCAAAGTATCAATTATGCGGTGGTGGATCCATCGCAGGGCCAGCATGTCCGCGGACCCGCCATGAGTGATCACAATGGTCAGGGGCCCAACAAACTCCCAGAGGCGCCGACGGGCCTGATCACGCCCGTAGATGCAATTCTCGCTTTCCTTGGCTCGATACAGCATGTTCCAGTTGACACCGGAGAAACGGGTGTTCAAGTGCAACATGAGGCTGCTCGGCCAGACCAACGAGTCAATGAGGACCTCTCCAGTGTAGAAGTCCACCGCGCTAACCCGAATTAGTTCCAATTCACCAACGCGGTTGATGCCCATCTCGCAGTCCAGAGCGATGGCTTCTCGTTGAACGCCGGAGAAGGGAGGGGTCTCATGGAGTGCCCACTCCTTGCGCATTTGGTCGAGATCATAGACATCCTCATGATGGTCGTGCGAAACGCAGCCCGGGCCGAAGATGCGCCCGTTGCAACAAGTGAATCTCTACGGTTCAATTGATTAGCCTGGCTATGAATTAGAAGTACTGGCAGGGTGAAGTCCACTTACTCCACCGCGCACCAATCCGGGGTGGCTTTCGCAGACAGCCCTCTTGACCACACGCATATCCTTAATGCGCTCTTCATACACCTCATCGTCGATGTATTCGATGCGGATACCCAGACCATTAGTCCCTGGGTCCGTCCAACAAGAGAAGAGGTGGTGAGTCATGGGCTTGCCATAGCGGTCGACAGGTCGCGGCTTCCCAGTCTCTGCAAGCAGAGTATCGTATGACTTGGGCTTGCGCATCTTGGGCCACTTGATGTTACGGCCCCCCTCCGAATCGTTCCAAGGATCAATTACCGTTTCGACTTGCTCCCCCTCTTCGTCTGGCGCCACAGTCATCGCCCGGTCCACGTCGGTCTCATTCTCCTTGGTGGCAAATGGGTTGACTGCATCATTGGGGCCAAATGTGCGTGTCCAAACAGGCCGGTCTTCCATCGGCGTGCTGAGGTCTGGTCCCTCAAATTTCTTCGGCGCCACCTTGGGCTTCTCGGGCTCTGGCGCCTTGCGCCACTTGCGGGCTTTGCTGCGGATGCGAACTGCAAGAGTAAAGGTCAGTGAAACTGGCACAGAAAATGGCGAGACTCAAATGAAAGAGAGACATACGGCGGCAGCGTTTGCAGCGGCGCATTCTCATCAGATCATAGATCATGTACTCCTCGAGCTGATATCCATGCTTTTTGAGCTGCTCAGGGTTCAAGGTGAACCCTCTCATGTCAGCCGCAAGATCGCGGCTCTCCTCGATGGGGGCCAGGATCTGCGGCATACGGTTAGGGTTTGCAAGGGGATCCGAAGCCATGATCGGCACGTTGGGATCGAAAGGGTGTAATGAAAGAGTAAAAGGAGGAAGATTGAGGGGTGGGAGAAGAAGATGGGAGAAGTCTGGAAGTTGAGGAAGGAAGGATAGAGATGAAACAATGAAGAGTGGTGAAAGTGTGAATGGGGGACAAGTTTGACTGAAAAAGTTGCAAAGCGAAAGTGGGATGGAGGTAGAGGATGGATGGGTGGAAGTTGAGTAGGACTTTAATATGTCAGGGTTGGGAGTGAATGACAGCAGCACAAGGGAATAATAGCTTGTCACGAAAGGAGTAGAGCCTGGGCTCACAGGCTGCAACGATGCATGATGGTACAGGCAGACAGCAGAGGCAACGACAGTGGGCTTATGGGACAGAGACGAGTATTTTGGTGCGTGTTCAATAGAGGAAACCAGGAGAGACAATTTGCATTTTTTTAACTCGACAGTAAAATACACAGCCCAGCACCCACTGACTTATCATGGTCCAATAGGGCCAACTGTCAACACAAAACTCGCTTGCCTTGGTTCCACTAGGTAGGAGAGACACAGAAATCAAAAGAAAACGGACCAAGATATGACAATATCAGCAGGGGCAAATTCGCTCTCGGGTTATGACATGCAAGGAAAGAGACAGTATACGCCGTGGTGGTTGGTCATCGCCACCAATGCTTATCAGACAGATGAATTCGTGAGAGGCGAAGAAGAAGTCAAGAGGTAGTTGGTTGCCAGGTTGGATGGCTGAGAGATGGGAAGGGAGGCCAGCAATGGTTTTAGTCAATCTTGATTGCACTAATGAGGACGCTTTGTATTAGTAGCCTGCCTAGTAAACAAACGAAAATCGGGAGGGATTACCTGTAGACACGCCGTACAAAGACATAGGCAGCCAGGAACCCAACGGTGCCAGTCAGCAAGCCGTACACAGTACAGGCGAGGAAGCTGTAGCTGAAGAATAACAAGCCTGACACAAAGCCCGTGACATGGAGTTTGAACATATAGTACCAGATACAGTAGGCAAAGATCCAGAAGGCACTGCTACCGCCAGTCAGGAAGCTCTGCCACCACCAGTGGTGATTCTAGGAAACAGCGAGTAAGCAGGCGCGCGAGAAACAGGAAATCATCTTATGACTCACCTCAGAGCAGAGTTGGCTATATGTGGCAATGACAGTCACCTCAATGACAGTCACAATGAGCACAGCAGAGACGACACTCAAGAACCCAAACACATAATAGTAGCCACTCTTGTCCTGCCACAAGTTCTTGAACACGAAGAGAAGTTCAATAAAAAGAACAGCGAACGGGATCAAGCCTGTGAGCAGTGGGCCGGCAGGGCTGCGCAGATACCAAGGCTGAAGGGGAATTTGGCGAGCAATCGAGTTTGTTTTCAAAGGATGTTCCCATGAACTTGCCCGCACATATCCCAGCCAACTACCGATGTAGACCAGAGGGACCTGGATCAGAAGCCATAGGGCAAGCAGACCAACCAGTGTGCCAAATGGAATCGCAGTGCTTGACGCCTGGGCCCAAACAAACAGATTCAAGATCAGAACGAGAAAGAATGTAAGGCCAGGGAAAAGTAGGGCCGTCTGAAAATTGAATTAGCCACAAAGAATGAGATGAGTGCATCCTCCCAAGACTTACAATCAAAGTGTTCTTGCGCCATGCGGATCCGCCAAAGGTTTTGTAAAGTCGACCGGAGAAGTAACCAGAGAAAAGGCCAGCAAACACAAACAGACCCATACCAACACTGACAAAGCCGCCACGGAAGCTGGGGTTCAAGACACCCAAGCAACTAAGCGACAAAAGCCCAGTAGCCATAAAAAGCAGCTGCATTCCCGAGCCCACCAACGGGGCCAGTAGACCACTGTAAGCTGGGATGCGGAAAACATCTCCATGAAGTAGCTTCCAACCACTTGTGTCCTCGAAAGGCTCATCCTCCGAGGAGAGATCAGCATCATGCTCCACGTCAGCGTTGTCTAGTAGCCCTTCGCCCTTCTTCTCAGCAGATCTCTTCCGTCCGGGCTTGTTCTTCAGCTTCCGCTCCTCCATGGCTCCATCGCCACGGCCCTTAATGTCGCCTTGAACAGTGCGACTCCAAATAACGAAAACCGTCACTCCCAGCACAGTGGAAATAGTCAACGAGTTAATGATCGCCAGCCAATGAGTCATTGATCCTTCCTCATGGTTAGTGAAGTACAAATCCCAGCGATTGGCCCACTCGATCTTCGTCTCCTCGCGGAAGTAGACCGAGTAGGTATACGGAACCTTCAGCGTGGCGCCATCATCGTCGTCGTCGTCCTCCGGAATGTAAGACAGGCCCGAGTACTTTTCTCGCAGTCGGGACATGTTCGGCGCAATGTACAGACCAAGGCCTTCACTGTCCTTGTGTACGGCCTTAGGACAGCCATTTTCTTTGCGGTCCTCTGCAGTAATGCTTTTTGGGTACACTTCAAATCCAACGATGACTTTGCCCCCCTCCGGTGCGCTCCGCCAGCGGATAACAATTGTAAAGTGGTTGTTGATAAAATAACGAGCCTGGGCAGTGGTTGGAGAGAGATCTTGATACCCAAGCTTGAATCCAGAGGCGTAATACTTGCGACTTCGGTCGACAGTCACAAAGCTGGTTGCGCCTGGCAGATTATCCACAATCCACTCGATCACGTAGTTCTCCTTGATGAGTTGACGGGCCCACTTCACGTCGGAGCGGCTGATCTCACGAGTACAGAGAGCCTGGCATTCCACATCTTTCCCCATAGTGAGCTCAAAATCGGACGTCATGATGCGGTCTCCACGTAAGACCTCGCCGAGATTGAGCGAAATGCTCTGGCCCGAGCCAAATGGTGAACCGCCGTGCGATCTGCCACTCGGGGGGCAGACGAAAGGGAGGTCGAAGTAGGCATATTGGAGCTGGGTGTGGTCGGAGAAGATTTTGTTCACGAGAAGTGGAATAGGCTCATCGTCATTGTACCGAGTAATTGAGTAGCCTTGGATGTGAAGTCAAGGTCAGCATTGCAGAGTGAAGTTGATCCACCATGAAGGGAGCTTACCAGGGATGTAGAACGCCCAAGCGCAGGACACGAATGATAGCATCCGTAGCGCCCAAGTACCAAGGCGCATTGGCCTAGAAGCCACCATATGCATTGCGAAACAATTCCAGTATTTTCGTGCTCTGTCCAGAGAGAAAGCGCAAGGTACGGATACCCATGCACCTACTCCGCAACCTGGGAAGATCGTACGTCGGTGGGTGAGTGAGCACAGATGTCAAAGCAGAGACGACAGTCCAGCCCTTAGCCTTGACCCCGGCGAGACTCAAGCGTGAGTTCTCTCGCGGCTGGTGAAGTTATATAGGCGATCGACAAAGGTCGGGCCGATGCGCTTCAGTGATTCTTGGCGGTGAATCGGTGGATTCCTAGAAGCCAGCGATGGACGAGCGGAACTCGATCGTGAGATGGACAGCACGGCAAGGGGGATCAGGATTAACGAATGAAATCGGCACCGAATGCCGCAAGGCCAACACTAGACTTTGTTGCACGTCTGGGGTCGAGGGGATGGGTGATGACGATCGGAGCTCCAGCGTGTCAACATGGATTACCTAATGGCGCTGGAGACCTGCCCGGGTGGGAAGGTATGGACTACGAGGATCGCCAAGCACCAGCAAATCAAAATGCAGACACGGAAAGGAGTACCTAGGTATCAATCTTGGCGCTTCAAGTAGAAGAGTAGCTGTCTTTCATGGAGAGTAGTGTTATATCGCCTGAGTGCTAGGTTCTAAGGAACCTTTTCGGATTGTCGAATCCAGCCTTGAGGCTACCTAAGAGATATTTCTTCCAGCCAGCGCTTACGTTATGAGCACGATACCGACCGACCTGGTAGGTAATGGAGTCGTGTCGTCGTAAATGTCCCATGTGTACCTAGGTGGAAAAGGGTGTTATTAGTTGCTTAGGTACAGTAGGTACCTAGCTGTGCAATAAGGACTACCTTACACACTTAGGTGACTGATCAAGCCGGTCGTTTTCGCTATAGAATTTGCATGGTTTAAACAATCAAGAGAACTGAATATGGAATTGTAGAAGAGGGTCCATTACCATCAGACAATTGGAACACCAGCACCGAGGCTTGTCCAGGTCCAAAGAGATAAATAGATATGAAAAGAGAAATTCCACATTTAGTGGGAGTATGCGAAGAGGGGAATGGACGTCATCATCACTTGGAAGGGCCAATTGTGACCTTCAAAAACAAATCGGGGGCCATGAAATACATTGGGATCAGAATGAAGACAGCTAGAGAATTTGGAGGTCAAGAAGGAAGGAGTGAAGAGGGCCCAGATGAGTTCAGCCGCTCAGTAGGTACTCAACAGCACCTTGCACGCTACCGCCAGATCGTCGCAGCGCTTCAATGTTCCGCTCGAACTCAAAGAAGCCCATGTCGTTCAATTGGCGGAGCTGTTCGGCATACCTCTCCTCAGGAGGACGATTGTCGGGTGGCTGTGGAGAGCCAAACCCGCCGCCACCGAACAAGGCCGCCATGGGGTTCGCGCCCGCGACGCCACCGTCCCCACCTTGTCCCCCCATAGCTTGCATCATTTGAGCCATCAATGCAGGGTCACGCAGAAAAGGGTTCTGCTGAGGATTGAATGGGTTGGCACCCGCCTGTCCAGCATTGCCAAACAGGGCGGGATTAAGGAGAGCGGCAAAGGGGTTCTGAGCACTTTGACCAGCCTCGGGAGTTGTGCCCTCCCCAGTTGTAGACCTCTCAGTAGTAGGTGTGGTGCCTTGAGCGGCGTCAGTCTGATTGTCGCTGGGTGTCGCACCGGTGGCCGAGGGCTGGGCGGGGTTTGCGAAGGGATTGCCGCCAAAGAGAGCAGCGAACGGGTTTCCAAGCGGGTTCTGAGGCATTTGGCCGAATGGATTTGGTTGTGTGGTCTGCTGCTGGGAATTGTTTTCCTCAGCAGTAGTGTTAGTGACGCCGGGTGCTGGAAAGGCGTTATCACCGCCGAGACCACCGCCTCCCATCCCCATCGCCCGCTGCATTTGCATCATGTGCCGAATAGAACTAGGATCTGTTAACATTCGCCGAAACTCGGGACTTTGCATCATTTGGCGGACGCCAGGTCCCATATCGCGGAGCATGGGATTCTGTTGGATCATCATATCGATCATCGCGGGGTTCTGGAGAGCTTCGTTGATGGTTGACTGGAATTGAGGATTCTCGAGCATATTGAGCATGGATTCGGTGTCCGGTGGGGGACCCATCTACAGTGAATATCCCGTGTTAGTGACACAGTGCCTCCCCAGTGCTTCTTTTAGAACATGGTCACTCTTGGTGGGAACTCAACTTACCCCACCATCAGGGCCAAAGAGACCCGCCCCAGGAAGTTGGGCAAAGCCGGCATATCTAGCACCAGTCAAGCCTGCAAGAGGATTGTTGCCAGTGCCTGCAGCAAGATTGGTCGGAACACCCGCGGCGGGCTGACTCGGAGTAGCACCAGCGGATGACGTTGCTGGGCCGGCCTGGCCAGCTGGGGCCGTCCGTTGTTGGTTGCTCGCTGCGCTCTTAACCAAATGGATGGTGTGTCCATCCTTGATCTTATAAGTTTCCAGTGTTTCATTGTCTTTGAGCACTCGACCGGAGTAGATTAGGCGCTGGCGATCGGCGGGGGTATCAGCGTATTCGGAGCTCGAAAGCTTCAGCTTCAGCTCTGACACCGGAGTGGAGATAGGAAGGGTCAGAGTAAACTTGGCGTCAGTCGAGGACTTGACAGTGAAGGTAATGGGGGCGTCATCTGCAACGCCAGTGTCGTCGGCCATAGTTGGTACGAGGACAAGAACCGCCGAGTGGGGTGGAGGGGGAATGAGCTCGAGTACAAAGGAGAAGAGTTGTTGGTGACAAAGGCAACCACAGCAGAAGCAACAAGAGGAGAGATAGGCAATCGAGTGGAATCAGCAATGGCTTTGCGAGGACCCGATGCAAAGAGAGGCGATGGGTAGATACGCGGAGGCGACGCTCTCGTGAATTGCTAGGGCCCCATCCCAACCGGGCCTCCGCTATTACATAAGGGCGGTGATTGCAGAAGGCGGTCGAAACTGATCGTTGCGGTCCACGTGACCCGCTTCGCACTTGCAATTTTGCACCTTTTCTTATCCTGCGGACACGCAGAGCTTCATCTGCAACTTCGACCGTGCCAAACTCTGGGGAGTCCTTCTTCTCTGTTGACTCCACCCAGCAGCGATGGGATTGATGTGATCTTTTGCATCGCCTGGCCTGCAATTGCATCGACGAACTGCATTTTCTGCTTCGTATTGGGGGTGCAGACCTGCGAGCTAGTTGCCCACCATGGCTACCACCTCGCACATGTTCATGTACTCCCTAACGATCCAGCCTCCAACTGCGATCACACAGGCCATCTTGGGTCAGTTTGCTGGGACCAAAGAGCAGCAGATTGTCACCGCGTCTGGTTCAAAGCTGACCATCCATCGCCCCGACCCGGCCCTCGGAAAGGTCACGCCGATCTTTTCGCAAGATGTCTTCGGCATCATTCGCTCACTGGCTGCATTCCGACTCGCAGGAAGCAATAAAGGTACGTCTTTGCAATGGCCCGAGCCTGCATTTACGAGTTCAACTTAGTGATTCTTCAAGCTTCCCGGGTAGCACGGTCCTGGTATTCTGAACCAGCAGCCCCTTGACGGGTAGCAGACCTGCCCCGGCCAGCAACGTTGACGCTGTAAATTCTACGCGCGAACCGTGCTGAGTCATTCTCCAGATTACATTATTATCGGCTCGGATTCCGGACGCATTACCATCATTGAATACGTTCCCTCCCAAAACCGCTTCAACAGAATCCACCTGGAGACATTTGGCAAGTCTGGGGTTCGTCGGGTTGTTCCGGGCCAATACCTTGCTGTGGATCCCAAGGGGCGTGCATGTTTGATCGCATCAGTGGAGAAGAACAAGCTGGTCTATGTTCTGAACCGTAACTCACAGGCAGAACTGACCATCTCGTCCCCACTGGAGGCACACAAGCCACAGACATTGGTGTTTGCAATGATTGCTCTGGATGTGGGCTATGAAAACCCTGTATTTGCTGCCCTCGAGGTGGACTATTCCGAAGCCGATCAAGATCCCACCGGCCAAGCATACGAGGAGATCGAGAAGACCCTCGTGTACTATGAGCTTGATCTGGGTCTGAATCATGTCGTTCGCAAGTGGTCCGATCCTGTTGATCGAACTGCAAATATGTTGTTCCAGGTTCCGGGAGGGGCCGATGGACCCAGCGGTGTTCTTGTCTGCGCCGAAGACAGCATCGCTTACCGACACTCCAACCAAGATGCCTTCCGCGTGCCCATCCCGCGTCGCAGTGGACCAACAGAAAATCCTGAGCGGAAGCGATCCATTGTGTCTGGTGTGATGCACAAGATGAGAGGTGCCTTCTTTTTCCTTCTCCAGACCGAGGATGGCGACATGTTCAAGCTTACACTTGACATGGTCGAGGATGAAAATGGGCAATTGACTGGCGAGGTTCAGAGATTGAAGATCAAGTACTTTGACACTGTGCCTGTTGCATCCAATCTCTTGATTCTCAAGAGCGGTTTCCTATATGTTGCCAGTGAAGCCGGTAACCATCATTTTTATCAATTTGAAAAACTTGGTGATGATGACGAGGAAACAGAGTTCACCAGCGACTCCTTCTCTGCTGACCCCTCTGCTACCTACGATCCGGTCTTCTTTCAGCCCCGCCCGTCGGAGAATTTGAATCTCATGGAATCCCTGAACTCCCTCAACCCGTTGATTGATAGCAAGATTGTCAATCTCACCGAGGATGATGCCCCCCAAATCTACTCAGTTTGCGGCACCGGTGCCCGCAGTACATTTCGAACCCTTAAGCACGGGCTGGAGGTTTCGGAGATTGTCGAGTCTGAGCTTAGAACAGTACCATCCGCAGTTTGGACCACCAAGCTTACACGATCGGACGAATATGATCGGTATATTGTCCTTTCTTTCGCCAATGGTACCCTTGTCTTGGGTATCGGAGAGATCGTGGAAGAAATTGCCGATTCAGGCTTCCTTTCGAGCGCACCTACGCTGGCCGTGCAACAATTGGGCGAGGATTCGTTGATCCAAGTACACCCCCGTGGAATTCGTCATCTCTTGGCAGACCATCGAGTCAACGAATGGCCTGCTCCTCAGCATCGTTCTATTGTCGCTGCCGCTACAAATGAACGGCAAGTGGCCGTAGCTCTCAGTTCCGGTGAAATCGTCTATTTCGAGATGGATGCCGACGGATCTCTTGCTGAGTATGATGAAAGACGACAGATGTCAGGTACTGTTACTTGCCTTAGCCTTGGCGAAGTTCCCGAGGGCCGGGTTCGCAGCTCCTTCTTGGCTGTTGGCTGCGACGACTCAACTGTTCGAATCCTCAGTCTGGATCCGGACTCAACACTAGAGAACAAATCTGTTCAGGCTTTGACGTCTGCGCCATCGGCTCTAAATATCATGTCTATGGCGGACTCGAGCTCAGGAGGCACTACACTTTATCTGCACATCGGCCTTTACTCTGGAGTTTATCTCCGAACTGTACTAGACGAAGTGACGGGCGAGCTCTCCGACACCCGGACTCGTTTCTTGGGGGCTAAGCCTGTTAAACTGTCCCAGGTCTCCGTTCGGGGCCAGACCGCCGTGTTGGCTCTCAGCTCACGCCCGTGGCTTGGATATTCCGACATTCAGACCAAGAGCTTCATGCTCACCCCACTGGACTATGTTGGCCTGGAGTGGGGATGGAACTTCTCGAGCGAGCAGTGTGTTGAAGGAATGATCGGTATTCAAGGCCGAAATCTACGGTACGTTTCTACCTGCAGCTCCCCTTACCCTCCAGCCTTCCCAATTCCTTGATCATATGATGAAAATAAGGGCCCGAATAACCATGTGGATCAACTTTAATTTATTTAACCAATTGTTCCTACTGAGATCAATCCCCGTCAACCACCTGCACCAGATTTTTTGAATTGTGGAATACCGTCGCTGACAATTTCTGAAGAATCTTTTCCATTGACAAATTAGACAACAACATGCTTCAGGAGTCTATTCCTTTGGCATATACCCCTCGTCGCTTCGTCAAACATCCGGAACTGCCACTCTTCTATGTAATCGAATCTGATAACAATGTCCTGTCTCCTGCCACTCGGGAGAGTCTTATTCAAGACTCACAAGCCCGCAACGGCGAAGTTGCCAGTTTGCCACCGGCCGACTTCGGCTACCCTCGTGGGACAGGACACTGGGCCTCTTGCATCCAGATTGTGGACCCGGTTTCTTCCAAAGAGGTGGTTTTCACTCTCGATCTCGAAGATAATGAAGCCGCAGTCAGTGTTGCTGCGGTACCATTTTCCAGCCAGGATGACGAGACTTTCTTGGTTGTGGGAACTGCGAAGGACATGATTGCTAGCCCTCCGTCATCCTCTGGCGGCTTCATCCACATTTACCGATTCCAGGAGGAAGGCCGTGAGTTGGAGTTTATCCACAAGACGAAGGTCGACGAGCCACCCCTCGCCCTCCTCGCATTCCAAGGTCGACTTCTGGCTGGAGTGGGCTCCATTCTTCGTCTGTACGACCTAGGTATGAAACAACTTCTGCGCAAATGCCAAGCTCCCGTAGTTCCTCGGATGATTGTTGGCCTGCAGACGCAAGGCAGTCGGATCGTGGTGAGCGATGTCCGTGAGAGTGTCACGTTTGTCGTGTACAAGTATCAGGAGAATATCCTGATTCCATTCGTGGACGATTCTATCGCTCGTTGGACAACCTCCACAGCCATGGTGGACTATGAAACTGTCGCAGGTGGTGACAAATTTGGCAACCTGTGGCTGATGCGGTGCCCGAGCAAGGTCTCAGAAGAGGCCGACGAGGATGGATCCGGTGCCCACCTCGTCCATGAGCGTGGCTACCTGCAGGGAACACCCAACCGCCTGGAGCTGATGGTCCACTACTACACCCAAGACATTCCCACCAGCCTGCACAAGGCCCAACTCGTGGCAGGCGGTCGTGATATTGTTGTCTGGACCGGCTTCCAGGGCACGATCGGCATGTTTGTTCCATTCGTTAGCCGTGAAGATGTCGACTTTTTCCAGAGCCTGGAAATGCAGATGGCCGCCCAGCACCCCCCTCTGGCTGGCCGGGATCACTTGATCTACCGCGGCTACTATGCGCCCGTGAAGGGTGTGATTGACGGTGATCTTTGTGAGATGTATTTCCTGTTGCCGAACGACACCAAGATGATGATCGCAGCGGAGCTTGATCGGTCCGTGCGGGAGATCGAGCGCAAGATCTCGGTAAGTATCGACTTTACTCCTCCGCTTGACAGGGGACACGATAGCTAACGACCCTGCAGGATATGCGGACCCGGGTGGCATACTAATTTTGGAAAGTTCTGGCGTCTGATGCTGGCGTTCGTGCTGTCTGGGCTTCACATACCTAGGAATCTTCATAATTGATATCCCCATATGCGGCATTGCATCGCATCCTTCTCATCTTTCCCCCTCTCCGCTACGGCGCACCCTTAGACCCTTCTTGACGTCTCTTGCCTCGCTCGGTTTGCCGCCTTCTCTCGGCTAATCTTGAGCTGGATGCAGCCCGGCTACTCTCCTTTTGAGTGCCGGCCTGTATGAGACAAGAGCAAGCATGGACCTCTATGCCTCGACGTTCTTTGAGTACGGTTTTATCTGCCTACGCACCACGGATATGAACCGTAATTAATCAGTCGGAACAGCCCGTAGCCTATCCAGAACAGATGATAGCCCATGAGAGACTGCACAATGCACATTGATGAACATTAGGAACACATCCATTCCAAAATTTGAGTTCCGGCGTTCAATCAACACGCCGAGCGACTGGACTCCCACGCTGGTAAGATGATCAGGCTCTCGACAGGAACCCTGGAAAAACTTGCACAGCGTGAATAATCTTCCCTCCTGATTCCGCCATCGCCCCCGAACGAAGTCCTCCGCTCTGCGTATCCACTCGGCATGAACTCGGTTATGGCCGGAAAGTTCTGGAGCCTGCCGAGCACGACTTCTCCTCGGAAAAGCCTGGCGTGATGGTCGTGGGGTCCGAAGTCGGTCTTGTATGAACTGCCCGATGGCTTTCCACACCAGGACACGAGGCGTGAATATATCCTCAGATGCTTGGTCATCCCCAGTGCTGGTCAGCTGGGACCGCCTCCGCGCCTTTGTGCGAGACGATGATTGGCCCCGTCATCGTGGACGACCGAGCGTCCATGACGCCGGGGAACATGAGTGGGCCACGGCGCGAGTGGAGTCTCGAAGGGCGTGCATGTCGGCGTAAGGCGCGGTCCACCGACTGTCTCGGCCTGGTTCGACCCGCTCTGGGGGTTTGGGATATTTGGTGCACCTCTTGATTGTCCCTTGGAAGTGGCAGCATCCTCCCAGCGGGTGACTCTTATGTCGCGAGGCGCAAGCGACAGCTATTGTGAGAGGAGCTTCGATCGGCGTAACTCATCCAAGGACGTAGTCTCGAGTGAAACGGAATGTGGATATGAATGCGAAGATGAATGTGAATGTCAATCCAAGGGCGTGAGCGTGGACAAATAGCGCAACCAATCACCTCGAGCCCCAAGTTTGGCCTGGAGCTTTTCCCTTGAAACTGCATCACAGACGATCAGTCGTCATTTCTCCCCCGTAGCTTGGGACGCATGACTCACCACGGGTTAAACGGTAGGCGGATTGGATTGGTAAACACTGTCTGCGCGGGAATGAATCATTGGAATAAATAGGGATCGAGCGACGCAGCTCGATCGTGTCGCGGTCGATTGTTCCTCCACTCTTGCGCTTGACACATACTTACTACGCTGCTGGGGACTTCCCAGTTGCTCGATCTACGACGCGGTTGTCGTCGGCTCCACTTTCTACTTTCCTTTTTCTTTTATATAACGACATCGGACTTCAAATCCCATTGTCGCAATCGAGTCCTCGTTCTTCGGTGCTATTGGCATTGCGGCCTTGTCACCGATTGCCCCTCCTACATACTTCCCGGCATCCTCTATCAGCCCAATTACCCCTTCTATTCTCTCTGCCCTCTCAGCTATTCACTTCGACGCGCCATGGCTGCGACTTCAATCGTGAGTCGCGGCTCTGATTCATTGGATGTTTTCATCCGTCGCTCGCAGCCCAAGATCGAGATCGACCTGGCCGAACAGCAACAGGGCCTGGTGAGCTCGTTCACTACTGGCGACCCAATTGAAGGCACTGTCATCATCACCGTGGAACATGAAACCCGCTTTGACGAAGTTGAAATTGTGCTCCAAGGTACGCCAATCCACGCTTCGTTTTGCCAATTGCTCGCAAATCCCCACCGCTAATTCCATCAAGGCATGTCGCGAACGACAGTCGAACGCACTGCCTGCCCCGGCCGCACTGGCTCCCAGCAGATGTTTCTCAAGCTCCGCCAACCCATTGAAGATGCGGAATACCCGACCCCGCGAGTCCTGGAGGCCGGCCGCTCGTACACATTCCCCTTCACCTTCGTCGTCCCAGGTCGTCTGTTGCCACAGGTTTGCACACACCCTAGCAACCATACCCACGTCCAGCGTTCACATATCATGCTCCCTCCCACGCTGGGAGATCCGATGCTCGCCGGCGATGGCAAGACTCTTCTAGATGACCTGACGCCGGATATGTGTCAAATCGCATACACGGTGCGGGCGAGCGTGCTCAAGCGATGCTCTACAGACCCTTGTCATCTCAAGCCCTTGGCCAATATTGCCAAGAAGGTTCGCATCGTCCCCATTGTGGAAGAAGAGCCTCCCATCAACGTTATCGATCATACCTATTACTACACTCGAAAGGAGAAGAGCGTGAAGCGGGGATTCCTACGCGGTAAACTGGGCCGACTGGTTGCTTCAGCCTCCCAGCCCAAGCCTATTCGCTTGCTCCCTCTCAGCTGTGAGGCTCGCGACACCGTCAGCACTGTCGCAACTGTGCAACTGCGATTCGAGCCTGTAGGCAATGAGTTGCCTCCCCGACTGGGCTCCATGACTAGTAAGCTGAAAGCGAGCACGTTCTACAGTGCGACTCCGTGGGAAGATTTTCCTTGCCAGTCAGGCATCATGCCTTTCTCCCAAATAGGACAGGGCCTCTTTTACCAGTCCATTCCATTGTCGAGCATGTGTGTTGCCTCCGCGCAGTGGGAGAGACACTCTTCTCTGGCGGAGGCAGAGCGCCGTGACTCGCTGAACTCCACCGCTTCCGAAGACTCGATTAGCCCATCGTCTTCGTTCGACGGGGATACATATTATACTGCCTCCGTCGTCATTCCCATCACCCTCCCGACTTCGAAGACCTTCGTCCCCACGTTTCATACCTGCCTGATATCTCGCATTTACTCCCTGGAGCTTTCCTTGTCCTACCACACGCCGGGCACGAATGTCTTGACTCCTTCAATCTCCCTTCGGCTTCCGGTCCAGGTGACCACCCAGCCCGGACACGCTGACTCCCTCAAGTCATCACTCGGCGTGATCGTGACTCAGGAAGAGCTGAACCAATTCTTCAGCCCACGATCCGTGACCGCACTCGTGTCCGAGCCCGTCGTTGATGTGAACCTGGCGCCACCACAGTACACAGAAACAACAACACAGTCTCTCCCGCGACATGTGCGGGCAACAACATGAGCTTTCACCCGTTCATTGCTCTATTCTTCCTCTAGCTTATATCTCGACCGATCACCCAAAGGTTTCGTCGTTGCATGGCATTTATCAAGCATTAATCCTGCACTTTTGTGATTGCAAACTCCGGATACCCATATTTTCTGAATTTATTGTGTCCCTTCCTGCGAAGCATCAAATGTTCTTCTGTGGTACGTCCCGTTTAATCTATGAAATCATGACATCTAGTATGACTATCAGATGCGTATTACTGTAGTAGACAAGTGGTTCTAGACCGCATTACCCTAAAGATGTACGATTCGGAGGGTCAACTGCGAGCAGATCTATGACGGGTTTCACGAGTGTCTAGACAAGTCTGTGGATGTAAGTATAGAGGATGTGGGGCTCAGAGCCAAGTATGGCCATTGATGGCCACTCACTTCACAGTCCGAGAACGGATGTCGGTACAAACAGTGGATGGCTCCACTCTATCTACGATTTACGCCATTTGAGCACCTCATTGTTCTCCTGGAGGGTAGGTCTCACGAACTATGTGATTGTACAACACTGCCGTAAATAATCTCCACTTACATCCAAAATCCCTCGCTATGTATAAGCAGTTGATCTATTCGAATCGACATATGCAGGACGGTCGTTTCAAAACAACGTTTATATGGTGGCGCATTTTGATATTTGGCCCTTGATGTCTTAAAAGTCAGAAACTACCTAAGGTATGTGGTTCACGCCAGCATCGTGCACTCTAGCAGTGGGTGGATCCCATAGATATAACTATGCGAACCCCAAGGCCCCATTAAATGAGAAAGTCTACATCCTTGGAAAGAGTGGAATATCCCATTGAGAGCTATCAAAACAGACCTGGGAACTTCCTTATGAATTGACTTTTGTAGCTCGAATTCGATGTTCCAAGATGTCCTTTCTTTCGCCTTCCACTCTTTGCCTACTCTAAGTAGCACCCTTGCAAGTTTTTCAGTAGTTCTACCTCAGCAGTCCGTCTACTAAATCATCCTTAGCGCTCTTCCCATGCGTGACATTAGTCCAACGACGGCAGCTCAGCGGGTGGTTTGCATTCCTGAGCTTGTCGGTGAAATCCTTTCCTGGCTGGTCGTCAAGGACTCGAAACAATATCAAGGCAAGGGCGCAGGCAACATACTCATCTTCGCAGATTTCCCTACCCTAGCTCGATGTGGCCGCATCAATAGAGTCTGGTTCGAGGAAGCTATGCCTATCCTCTGGCGACAAGCCACCAAACTTTGCCAATTCTCCCTTCCGCAGAAATTCGCACACATCAAGTCGTGCCGCCGGCAGTTTTATGCCAACTTCATCACCACCGGCAACTTGGTCGATTCGAAGCGAGAAAACGTTCGAAGCAGCACTCGTGCGCTCCATGGTGTGATTTTTCCGAGACTCCGCTGCCTAAAGCTGATCGTCGATTGCCGCCCGCTCAAGTTCTGCATGCCTAGGCTCAGGGCCCCTGGCCTGGAGCTTATCGAGATCCACGCCGCTTTCATTCGCTGAGCGACCGTTCGAGAAGAATACGGGGTCACTTTCGTTTGCAAATCGGAGTGGTCTATCTCACAGAAGATGATCTCCACCATTTCCGGACAGCCCAAGGTAAGGCAGCGGAGCATTTCAGTGAAGTATAGGCTAACGCAGGCACGACACAAACCCTACAGCGTCAGTTTGGGAGGTTTGAACGAGTTGTTTTTGGACCCCAGGCACAACTCACCCCCAAGACGCTTCAGAAGTTTCGCGAGCGTCTTCCAGACGTTCGGATCGCTGTGTTGGACGATTATGATGAGGATTTGAGCGATGTTTGAGGGTCGTGAGTCGTGGTGATGGTGGCGCAGGACAGACGAGCTTGTGAAAGTTGGGAAGACGAACGTCGCCTGCCGAAAAGCCATCCTGTGTCGATGACATAGTAGACAGAATTTGTTTTAAATGCGAAGCGAAATGGCCTATCTGAGCCAAAATTGGACCGTCGATGGATGAGAAGGTATCAAAACGACGCTACGTTTATTTCTGTGTATTTTCCTGATCGTGTCGGTCCTCGGATTGGAGTGAAGGACAGAATAGAAGATTGAAGACTGCAGGGGTTGTCTCTTATCTTCCTTCTGGTGTGTAGAGATTCCGATACCTTTGACGTGCCCGCAACATCACGGCTGAACCCCAGGGAAGCTGTCCGTGTCTCACCTTGGAGAAACATCTCGCGTCCAAAACTGCCAGCCTTCCCGATTTTCTTGCACTCCCACTCCAACCAGCTGGTTGATACCTTGAACGCCGTCAGCATTCTCAAACATCTCTTGATCAATCTCTTCAACCGCTTTTCCATCAGTGCCATTTCGGAATACAGCAGGCCACAGCACCCCCACTCCGTCGGCACCTAAGATAGTCTCATATTTTCGAAACCCTTCTGCGGTCAACTTCCGCTCCAGCTCTTGAATAGCTTGGTCTTCGGTATCTGGTCGAAAGAGCGTGATAGCACATCCACCACCTCCAGCACCGGTGAGTTTTGTCCAACCAATATTCGCATAATCCACGAGCTCGCGAATACGCTCTAGCCGGGGATGAGAGACTCCCAATGAGACCAAGAGCCCATGGTTTATTCCAATCAAGGCTCCTAAGTGCTCGAGAGCATCCGAGGTACCACTACTATCGAAATCGGCCGACGAAATCAGGTCCAGTGCCGAAGCGGCCAGTTTGCCAATCCCATCCAAGATCATTTCTGTTAGTTCGGGGTAATGAACTCTGAGCGCTTTCACCTTTTCTACCTGGATAGCGGTCGATCGTGGTTGTTGAGTGTCGACCAGAAGGAGGGGCAATTTCGGGAAGTTGGTGAGACGAATCACAGACGGGGGCCCAGAAGCATTTCTTTGAAAGAGCACCGCCTTTCCACCCGCGGAGACCGTATTATCGACTCCACTGGGGTCCCCGTGTATACACAGCTCTCCCACAAAGGCCCAGCGATTGACATGCTTGATCTGTGTCTCTGCTTCCTCAGGAGGCTGATCTGGATGGGGTCCAGCAAGGGCGCGGATCTGAAGAAGTAGTGCGGTGCTTAAGCAGACGCAAACACTCGCACTACTACCTAGACCGGCGCCAATCGGAATAGTGGATCGAAGAGTATAGATGAATCCAGGGCTGTTCGCGGAGCCCAGGGAGAGGAAGAGGTAGAGGAAGGCGGTTGCAGATTTGATATGGGTTTTTCGCTCCTTCGCTGGAAGGTGTTTCGACACGGCCTCTGCATATGGCAGGATGGCTTCGAGAAACTGGGGATCGAGGGAGTCGACATCAGAGTAATAGAACCTTTTCTTCGAAGGGTGGTGGAAGATGTTCCATGGCAGAGTGTCGATTTCCCAAGTATGGTTGAGGCCAATGTCCCTGAAATTCAGTTGGACGGTCCGGTGAGATTTGGAGAGGGTCGTAACGAGGAGATAGGATCGGAGTGAGATCGCTGCCGCAATAGTGGGTTTACCATACACTGCGGCATGTTCACCGAAGACAATGGCTTTTCCTGGTGCGGACACCATGAATGTGGGCGCCATTGGCGACGAGTGCTTTCTCTCCATGTGGGCTGAATTGTCGGACCTGTTGATGAAGCTTAGTTGGACTGCTGACGTTTGTTGATTTGTTGATGGGAGGAAGGCGTCCACCTGAGTTGGGCATTCTATTTGTCAGCAGAGATTTTCAAGCTAAGCCATGTACGGACATGCGGGGCATTCAGCTCATTAGGCCTTGGAGACCGGAATTATAATGCTGCCGAATCCGAGCTCTTGGCGGACCCGCTCCAAGGCCTAATGAGCTCAGCTGGACCCCGATTTGGACATCCCACTTTCTGGGGGGGGGGGGTTCCGGTCGACAAATTCTGACATTACCAACAACAGTAGCTATTAATGGAAAGCGACCTTATCAAGACTATCAAGGAACAGAAGAGCCGCACAACCTTAGGGTCTTTAAACTTCGGATTTGTCGTAATATGAGACATGCAATTTGCAGTATGGTATTGCAATAGACATATACAAGATCTGATGGTGTATTAGCTCCCGATCTAGTGTCGAGATGGGACTGAATACGCTCGAAATTGGAGCAATCAATAGAAAGAGGAAGAGGCCTAGAAAGTCAGGCTATCTATACTAGACGCCAGGTGGCTGTCTCATCACTCAGATATACAATAACAAGACTAAACGCCTATTTATAGACAGTATATCAATCACGATTTTACGCACATAGGTAAGCATAGCCTGCTATTCAAACTAGATGGGTGGGAAAGAGAGCAATACAAATGTGTTAATGTTTTCTAAGTAGTAGACCGTTTACATCTCCTAGCATCTGGAAACGCATTGAACAATGGCACATTCTACAGCGAGCGGACTGACCGACGGTCGCTCACCCTTGCACGTAGCTTGCAGATTCCTTTCTCCCTCGCTGCCGGTTGCTTCTGGTGACTTTTGTCCATCCAAGGAGGCAAGGAGGCCCACGATAACGTTGCATCGGCCTGCGATCCGAGGCTGATAGTGAAGCCACTTTAAAAGCAATGACTTACTTCCCCGAATTGAGTCCACTGGAATCCAATATCCCAGTCGAATATTTCAAATCTATAAGAATCATGCCGGAGAAGAAGGAAAACGATAACTTATCTCCGGTCCCTTCACAAACCGGCCACGGGGAAGGTCAAGCCTTCTCGCATGATGCTGTCTTTGGAGAGATCACGGAAGAGGGCCCAGACTATCGCAGTGTATGTCCGGTTAGAGATGCGAAATCAACCACAAACTGACTTCGACTAGCTAGGGTGGGTGGGAACGTCTGCACTAATGATGAAGTGCCAGATTGGCCTTGGGGTCCTCTCCATCCCAGTCGCCTTTGACAGTCTCGGTATAGTCCCAGGGGTAGTAGTGCTATGCGTGATTTCTGCCATTACAACATGGTCCGGCTACATTGTCGGTGTCTTCAAGGTTCGTCATCGCGAGGTTTACGGGATCGACGATGTAGGGGACCTTCTGTTTGGTCGCCCCGGCCGGATATTCTTTGCGACATCCTTTCTTCTCTGTGAGTTGAGAAGTCCTCGGCACCAGTGCTGATATCCCTTATTGATTCACACTAGACTGGGTCTTCGTGGCCGGCTCTGGAATGCTGGGAGTCTCGATTGCGTTGAATGCTGTCTCAACACATGGCATTTGTACTGCTGTTTTTGTCGCCATCGCCGCCCTTCTAGGATTCACACTCGGAAGCATTCAGACATTAGGGCGTATGAGTTGGCTTGCATGGGGAGGATTGTGTTGCATTCTCACTGCCAGTAAGTGTGTGGTTGCGATCTGGGAAACACGGCCTAATCCCGATGGCTACGATAGTTTTCACCGTCACAATCGCCGTCGGGGTCGAAGATCGCCCATCATCTGCGCCACAGGATGGCATTTGGGTTTCGGACTATAAGATCGTTGCTAGTCCAACTTTCGCAGATGGCATTGCTGCTGTGTCCACGATCGTGTTTGCCTATGCGGGCACGCCATCGTTCTTTTCCATCGTCTCGGAAATGCGCGATCCTCGCATGTACCCTCGCTCGTTAGGAATCTGCCAGACCGTTGTTACTGCGGTCTATCTTACCATCGGATGTGTGGTATACTACTATTGTGGTTCATACGTTGCATCGCCTGCCCTGGGATCTGCTGGTCCAACTATGAAGAAGATCAGCTATGGGTTCGGCCTGCCGGGGCTGATTGTCACCACAATGCTGGTTATTCATGTCCGTCTGCCCAAATCTAAGAAGAGTTGACTGTGTACTGATCATCCAAAGTTCCCGTCCAAATTCATTTTCATCCGTCTGCTTCAAGGCTCCCGGCATTTGACTGCCAACACGGTGATCCACTGGGCCTCCTGGCTCGGTTGTACCCTTGGGGTTACCCTGGTTGCCTATATCATCGCCAGTGCCATCCCCGTCTTCGACAGTCTGGTTTCCCTTATCGGGGCTCTTCTGGGCACTCTCATGTCGTTTCAACCCATGGGATGTATGTGGCTCTACGACAACTGGAGCCAGGGCAGGATCGATCGATCGCCAAGATGGATGTTGATGGTCTGCTTCAGCGGGGTTGTGATCGCCTCTGGGTCGTTTTTGATGGTTGCTGGAACGTATGGATCTGTTGTTAGCATCATCCATAGCTACCAAGCCTCTGGAGGCTCGGCGGCCTGGTCGTGCGCAGACAACTCCAACTCTACATAGCCAGTCGGAGGCAGTTCCAACTCACCATGTTTGAGTTCTTGGAGAATCAAACCATCTTCAGAGAGAGCGTGGTGGACTGGGCGGTCCGAAATAAACAATCGTTGGCCAATAAATTATAGAAGGCGGGCATCCAAGCTTCCACGGCTGAGACAAGAGATGCGTTGCGCCTTTATTCTCTGCGCCAAGTGGCGATGGTTTCACCGGCCTCTTCTCTGACGCTGCATTAATCCGATCGGATCTGAGACATCCAGGGCCGATAGACATCGGAGCTGCACGGCATTCTGCAAGTCCGCATCCATCTGCAGACGGTAATATCCCGTCTCCACCCGTGAGGATTCACTCCCCAACAACCCCCCTTCTCCTGATCATTTCGGCGATGCTCATACTGACATCGACACTGTCGCCCCAGACTTCTCGCCCTCCATCTTGGGTGGTATGGCACATGCCCCGGTCGCATGGCCCGAGTGTTACATTGGCGTATCGCGCGGGTGATGCGTTCCTGCAGAGCGCGCCGCCGAGGGTCCTATCTAACGTTCATTCGTCCGCGTCCCCTCCTCCTCCCCTAACCCCAGATGTTGATTTCGGCAACGAGCGAACAGTCAGTTGGGATGATACCGTGATCCAAGTTACATCCAAGCACCGCTGCAAACCTACCTTGGGCCGACGAGATCGACGCAGATGCAACATGCGGGAGATCAAGCCTTCCGAGGCCGACAGAAGGGCGTTGAACCGCCGAGATACACCCCGACGTATTTTTCCTCGACGGAGAGATCGCACCGCGCCCAGATGACGATGTCACCCATCCCCCGGGATCCATGCTGCCGATTGGGTGGCCTCGAGTCCACTTGGACCACGCGGGTGGTCCCTTCGAGCCCCGTCACAAAGGATCGTCGTTCCACGGTGCGCATGTTATCGCGTGCCCTTTTGCTGCATACTACACACCTTGTTGCGGAAGTCGCCTCGGGTGGAGGGGATACCGAGCATCTGGGTGCTTTGGAATGGCTTCGTTGCGCTCTCTCTGGAATGTGGCGTCCTCTTAGTTCTGCGCGGAATCCCCGGTGATGGAGGGATGGCAGGTGTTCCCTCTTCACGATGTCCCATGCGCATATATTGAACCCACGATTATGCAGGACTCATTCTTACCGTCGAATCGCATGCCATGATAGACGAATAGACCCAAGGGAAGTGCGTCGAGGACTCTGAAGGCGTCCGTCTCGCAGTCACTCTGTAGGCAGCGTAACGTTCGGTCTTGCGGACCCAGAGGCTTACTTCCAGCTTGGGGATCTCTGTGGCTTGGAAGACAGACGACCAGGAGAGATATCGAGGGTGTCGGGGTTGGACTACAAATAATGACGTTGTCTCCCTCCTTGAGTTGATGTTCCTCTGTTCCCCATCGTTACGCCACAAATTCCTCAAGCATAGATTGTTGAATATCTTCCAGTATGAAGCTTATACTTCCTACACTTCTGAGCTTGGGATGGCTGGTAAATGCGGCTGTCATTCCTTCCCGAGAAGCGAGCACGACAGACCTTGAGGCTCGCGACAGTGCCACTGGATACCGTTCCGTGGCATACTTCGTGAATTGGGTTAGTTCTTACCGTGAGGTCGTCCTGATTCCAAGCAATCATTCTAATGAACATAATACTACAGGCTATCTATGGAAGAAACTTCAATCCTCAGGATCTTCCAGCCGAACGGCTGACTCACATCCTGTACGCATTTGCCAACGTCCACTCCGACACGGGAGAGGTGTATCTCTCAGATTCGTGGGCCGATATTGAAAAGCACTACTCTACCGATTCATGGAATGACCAGGGTAACAACGTCTATGGATGTGTCAAGCAACTATTTTTGCTCAAGAAAAGGAACCGCCAGCTGAAGGTGCTCCTGTCAGTTGGCGGTTGGACTTACTCTTCCAACTTTGCGTCTCCGTTGAGCACGGCGGCGGGAAGAACAGAATTTGCAAACTCTGCAGTTAACCTGGTCAAAAACCTGGGGTTTGATGGGATTGATATTGACTGGGAGGTATGTACTCTGAGTAGGAGAAGGTTTGTGGTTCGAGGCTTTGCTAAACGAGGAACAGTACCCTGCCGACAGCACGCAAGCTGCCAATATGGTGTCTACACTCCAAGCCCTACGATCGGTGAGTTTCCTCCATCCAAATGACTTCGGAATAGTGAGGGGTCAATATGGTTAACATAATCGGTCATCTGTAGGCCCTAGATACCTATAGTGCAGCAAATGCAAGCGGCTATCACTTCCTGATCACTGCGGCCAGCCCAGCTGGTAAGTTCCGTCTGGGGAGGAAATGGATCTCCTTCTAATAACCATTTCAGGACCTACAAACTATCAAAAGCTGGAACTGTCAGCTATGGATCAGTACCTGGACTTCTGGAACCTTATGGCATACGACTATTCTGGCAGCTGGGACACCATCGCCGGCCACGATGCCAATGTCTACGCATCTACAAGCACCCCGGCCAGCACACCCTACAATACCGAGCAGGCCATCGACTATTACACCTCCAACGGCGTCAGCGCAAACAAGATTGTGCTGGGTATGCCGCTATACGGCCGTTCTTTCACGAACACCAACGGACCTGGCACAAGCTTCAGTGGCGTTGGCAGTGGCAGCTGGGAGAATGGCGTATGGGACTACAAGGCACTCCCCCAATCGGGTGCCACTGTTACCAATGTAGACGACATCATTGCAAGCTACAGCTACGACTCCTCACAGAAACTCATGATCAGCTATGACAATCCGCATGTGGCTCAGCTGAAAGCCCAGTACATCATGTCCAAGGGCCTCGGAGGTGGCATGTGGTGGGAGAGTAGCGCTGACAAGAATGGGTCTGACAGTTTGATCACAACGGTATGTCTCATATAGCCGTTATGGCTCTTTGGTGGCTTCCTTTTACTGACTCGACGGGCTGTAGGTTGTGAATGCATTTGGAGGCACAGGAGCCTTGGACACCAGCCAGAACGAGCTGAGCTATCCGGCATCCTCATATGATAACCTGAAAGCTGGATTCCCCAACAGTTAAATAGTCGTCGCTGTGTCATGGATAGAAGAGGCGACGTATTTTCCATATCTTGGAGACCCCGATAGGAGATTGGAAGGCGAATTCAACAAGCGTCCTTGTTGGGCTACTGGTATGGCTTGTCGATATTGGAGCAACATTCTGAGAATAGTATTTGTCGCTCGGATTTATGGTGATTTGCATTTTTTTTTTTATTTGTATCGCTTCTGGTCTTTCTCTCAATCGAAATGAATTTGCAAACATAACCTGCCACTTCCTAGCATCATCCAGTTTTTAATTCGTGTCTACAGACGCTGAAGCCATAGATTTATTTCATAAGAATACATTAAGACGATCATTCAATGTCTGTGGTTCATAATTAGCCTTGTGCCGTGGAGTATACAAGGGTTGCCACTGCGCGAGGCGCGGCGGGGCTTAATAGAGAATCCCTTATCTGTTCCAGCAACCCCTTTTAGTTAATATCAAAAAGGTAGAATTGTGGTAATGTACCTGGCAGAAGTGCCAATAGCTACTTCCGGCTACATAGCTACACTTGTAGATTTATATATAAGAATATATATATATATATATATATGTATAAATATCCTACAGGGATCAAGGATCTAAATATGCTACCGAATAGAATAATAGTATCAACGTACTAATCACAAACCTTCCCTGTGTAGAACTCTTGTAGGTTATGTAAAATAAGTTTCCCTTTTAAGGGGGTACGCTTAACTAAGCAACACATGGAAAGGATTAACTATTAATGCGAGGCCCCCACACCGACACAAAGTTCCCTATTCCTCCGTTAACCATCTGCCAAGGGACTACTGGGTTACAAGCCCGATTTGCCCACCAGGTGTATCTGGGGTCATTCTCAACTATCGCTCTCCCTTTTCTACATCGACTGCCTCTTTTCTATCCCTCTAATATGGAAGAAGCCAAGAAAGAATCGAAGAACGGTCTGGTTCAACGGGGGCTCAGTCTGGACGAGATGTTTGAGCGCTACCCGAGGCATGAAGTTGAAAAGGCAATGTACCGTATCGATTACCCGAGGTAGAGAACAGTCTTTCCTAATTGATTTTGGATAAAACTAACTATCCAGTAGTCGACGGGTCGAGGTAATCCGGCAGTTTGAAAAGCAGATTGACCAGGGCGTAAACGTGGAAAGTTGCCGGGAAGGCATACAGTGGGCCCTCAAGAATATGCCACTATCCCGCCCGTGAGGAAGCATGCTGAGTTCTAGGAAAGTCTGGTCTCTAACCAGATACAGAGTTGACCCTACGGAGTCTCAAGACCTACATCCAGATGTACTATGGAGAATCCAATCTCTCAAGTACATGTATCGTGATCCCTTCGATATTGCCGAGGAGGAGTTAGTCAACTACCATGCCGTACTTGATGCCTATCGGAATGGCCGTCTTCATGTGGACCTAGAGAAGGTTACCGTGTGGTTCGCTGGAGAAATGAAGCTGGGCCCCTTCCCGCGTAGCGACCTGAAGAAGAAAGCTACGACTGCGCAGGTCTCTGCATGGCGAGCTGATGGTCATGGCAGAGTATGGATTGAAGATGTGATAAACACGGATCCCGCTAAACTGTCGACTATATCTCTTCCCCCTTCTATTGGTGATAGCGATGAATCCCCGAGGAGGCGACTGCATCCCCCCCCAAGTTTGCGGCGTCATGTCAACGCAGCCTCTCCGCCGTGCATGGGGAGCATCTCTCGCCCGAGAGAATTTGTAGAAGCAAATCTAGTCCAGTGGTCCGTCTCGACAAGTCTAATTGGACTCCGCCCAGTCACGGGTCTCGCCGGTGCTTTTCGAGCCTCTCAGGCTCTCCCGCATCGCGCCATCGCGGCCCACTTTGATGCTATGAACTTCACATTTGATCTCCCTCACGACTGACGCAGGCGGGGATGCGATGGATGGTGTGCTCATCGATCACTCATACAAATTCCAGCTCGGCCCTCCATGGTACTTTGGTCTTCCGAAGAAACGAAGTTTCAGGTTCATTTGGCTTGCGAGAAGAACTCACTGCATATATAGACCACCGGTACCGCCAACTAGACCTTCAATCGTTCCCAAAGCCATCAGGAAATTATTTCACATCATGGCGGAGAATGGAGCTTCTGCAGGGACTGAACAACCTCGCAAGTCTTTGATCCTCAATGCGTTCGTTGAAATGTGTAGGTTCTATTCGTGTTGCGCACTTCGCACGGCCATCGAGCCCGCTAACCCACCATGCAGGTAGCGGCCACCAGTCGCCCGGGCTCTGGCGCCATCCGGAAGATGAGTCGCATCGTTTCAATGATATTGACCACTGGATCGAGCTTGCTCAGCTACTCGAGTCTGCCAAATTCCATGGCATTTTCATCGCAGATGTACTCGGTAAGCTAGCCTACCGGGGAGCCGACCACGATAGCTGGAAGATACTCATTGCATCATCCATGTTTAGGTGGCTACGATGTCTACAAGGGGCCCAGGAACCTCGATCCTGCAGTGATTTCTGCCGCACAGTGGCCAGTAAACGAGCCCTTGGCCGTCGTCCCCGCCATGGCCGCGGCCACAAAGAATATTGGGTTCGGTGTGACTGTCACCACGACATATGAGCAGCCGTATCATCTAGCAAGACGTCTTTCGACCGTCGATCATCTGACCAAAGGGCGGTAGGTGAACCGACTATGCCTTGTCTTTAATTTATTCTTTTCATTTTCTTTGGTAAACCGCTAACATGATGGCAGGTTGGGGTGGAATGTGAGTGCCGCGCCAATTCACACAACGGGGCTGGACATGCCTCGACATTGAAATGAACCATTCTCACTATGCATCACAGGTCGTGACGGGATACCTCGACTCTGCCGCTCGGAATCTGGGCGCAGCTGAGCAGCCACATGTAAGTTGCCGTTCTTGAATGCCGCCGGCGTATCATATCATTCCCAGTGCTGACCTCATCCAGCACGACGACCGATACGCCGTGGCAGAGGAGTATATCAAGGTGACCTACAAGTTGTGGGAGTCATCCTGGCGACAGGACGCAGTGGTCCGCGATCGCGAGCGCGGTGTATACACGGAGCCATCCCTAGTCCGCCAGATCAACCACTCTGGCAAGTACTTTGAGGTGCCAGGTCCCCATCTATGCCAACCCAGTCCTCAGCGGACACCGGTGATTCTGCAAGCGGGCACCTCCAAAGCTGGGAAGGCTTTTGCAGCCCAACACGCGGAAGCGATCTTCGTCGCTGGCCACAGTCCCTCCGTGGTGGCCAAGAATGTCGCGGAGATTCGCCAACTCGCGAAGACGGAGTATGGACGTGATCCGCAGAGCATCAAGTTCCTCGCTCTCCTGTGCCCCGTTCTCGGTCGCACGGAGGAAGAGGCCGTGGAGAAGTTCAAGTACTACCGCAGCCTTGGGTCCATCGATGGTGCGCTCGCGCTCTTCGGGGGCTGGACGGGAATTGATTTGGACAAGTACGGCGACGATGAAGAGCTCCGCCACGTCGAGAGTAATGCCATCCGGTAGGTCGTCATTCGTCGCCTCAGTGAATTCTCCGGCCGCTAATCGAACACTGTGCGATCCAGGTCTGCCGTAGAAGGTTGGTCCAAGGCTAGTCCTGGAGTCCCCAAGTGGACCAAAGCAACTGTCGGCCAACACATCACCGTTGGGGGCCTGGGTGCCACGCCGGTCGGCACCCCAGCACAGGTTGCTGACAGCATGGAACGTTGGATTGAAGAAGCGGACGTGGATGGATTCAACCTGGTGAGATCATCTCAGTCGCTCCCAGTTCGATGCTGATTCTAATCATACCGACTAGGCATACGCGGTCAAGCCCGGCTCTTTCAAGGACATCATTGAGCTTCTTATCCCCGAGCTTCGCCGCCGCGGTCTGTTCTGGAACGACTACGCGGTGCCCAAGGGGACATATCGCGAGAATCTCTATGCAAAGACGGGCCAATCTGGCCCGCCTGCGGACCATCCAGCCGCGAAATACCGGTGGAATGCCGGCGTCGATGCGGCCGACCATCTAGTTCCAGCGAACTAAAGCAGCCTCGACGGCGGCGAGAATGGAAAGCGTGTGCAACCGCAATTCGACTATTTTTGGACATATGTAAATAAAGAAATATTTTCTTTGCAGATCATCTGCTGCATCCCCTTGGGGTCTATTTTTACGAACGCCAGAAAATGCCGATTTTGTACAGAGCCACCCAAGTAAACTATCCCTCCTAAGTCAACATATCATCAAGTCGCTCACCAAGAACGCCCTCAATCTGCTTGACCCATTTCCGCACTTCTCGTTCGACGTTTTCATCTTCATCCTCCATCAGCTCGCTGATGTACGGCAGCATTTCAGGAAGGAGTGCAAGCCACTCTTCGCCGAGCTGCTCGGTGAGGGCCTGCTCTGTCTTCAAAGCTGCGAGGCGGGTAAACGGGTTATCACCACCAGCAGCCTTGGCATTAGGAGCAGAGGAAGGTCGCAGATGCTTCATCAGCGCTGTGTTCAGTTCCTTATGGTTGTCGGTGGAGTCGGCGGCAACCGCAAGCTCCGTGATTGTAGGGACAACCTCCTCGATGACCAAATCGGCAGTCTTTGAGGTGGTGGCGTGACTAAGCTGGGCAATAAGAGGCCCACAAACCTTGGCCAGGTGGGAAGGAGATTGCCAGAATTCTGTAGAGCTGTGAGCATAGGTGGCATGGAAATGAGTAGGGCAGCACAAAACAAACCATCTTGGTCATTCTCGAAAGAGTTACGGAGCGTGTGCAGCAATGCCAACCAAAGAGCCTTGGTAGCCTTTCCCGGGCCAGCAGTACTGAGAATCTGGACCATGTTCTCCAGAATGTAGCTAGAATAGCCAGTGACAATGGACTAGGCGGAGTTAGCTTTGGTCCGATCAAGTCCTGATGAGCAGCGAAGACGAAAACATACCTGGAGTGTACCAAAGAACACATCAAGGAACTTGTAGAAAGTGGTGAGTCGCGACAACTGGCCCTGCTCGTCCTTCTTGGGCGCGCCCGCTGTAGCCCACTCGACAAACTTGATGAAGAGGGGCCGGAAGGTGCTATCATTAAGCTTGTAGATCATCTTGATGGTGACGTCGTTCAGGGCGGTCTCAGCCTCGTCTAAATCGACGGCGTGGAAGGCAGCATCATCGCCCTTGGCAGTTTGCTCGCGTCGCAAATCAAATGCCTTGAAGAGAATCTTGGATAGAACAGTGACGTTCTTGACAATAGCAGACTTGGCATTTTTCTCAACTCCCAGACTGAGGACTTGCAGAACCTCGTTCGTGGCTGTTGGTCCAGCCTCCACGGCATGCTGCCAGTTGCGATCAATTGCACCCAACGTGGCGGTCAGGTCCATCTTCCGCGACGCCATCAGGTGAAGGGTCTCTTGGCGACTCTCTGCGCAGGTTTCCTCAAGGCTGGTGTTGCTAGACTTGAAGGAAAGCAACAAGATCTTGTCAAGCTGACTGGCCGATATCATGAATGGCAGGTGCACAAGAAGAGCAGAGAATAGCGAATAGACCGCGTCGTGCAGGCGCGAGTTCTCTTTTCCAGGAGCAAGGCTGACTTCTAACAAATTCAAAGACTGGCCAAGCGCATCTGGAAGTGCAGGGATCATAGCCTGGCCCAGTACTTCAGCCATGGAAGCGAGGCACAGAACACCCATTACGCGGATTCGTTCATCGTCATGGCCAAGGCAGGATTGGCTGGCAACAGCCTTAGCAGCGGAGATGACCTTCGACGGGTCCTTGCGACCATACTTCTCGGTGATACGATCGATGCAAGCGACAGCAGCATGTTTGAGCAGAGAGTCAGGAGAAGATTCAACGATACCGACAAGGATAGGCAGGAAATCAAGGACACGAATTTGAGATGCGCTGTCACGCTCAGGGGGCTGACGGAGTCGAGTCTCCAGGAGACGCAGGACCTTGCGTCGCAAATCATCGTTAGGTCCTTGAAGTAGAACCTCTATGGTGTCGAGGAAGTCGACGAGAGACAAGGTACCAAATAGGGCACCCAAAACGTCACCACACGCCTGACTAACAGGCTTCATGCTCTGCACAGATTCACCGATGGCGAGAACTTGCTCCAGCACACGGGAGAAACAAGCACGAACTTGAGCTGCAACCTCATTCTCGGTCTCAAAGGCCGCTTCCAGCTTCGACTTGAGCGATGAGTGCTTTAACAAGTGGGCCAGGTCGCGCAGGAGATCAACTGCAACCTTCTGAGGATCCCGACCGTCATCGCTACCAATTCCGAGAAGAACCTGGGAAATGGACGGTTTGGGCCTGAAGGCATCGATGACAAGGTTGAGATACTTGCTGTAGGTTGTAAGTTCCACGACAGGGGTAGTATCTGAAACCAAGCCGCTCATCAGAGTAAGAACATCTTTGTCGCTGGAGTAACGGTTGGCAAGCATTGCAAGGACGGCAAAAAGGAAGTCTTGGGTTCCCAGCTTGTTGATCAATGCGTGGAAGAGGCGAAGACGCCGGTGGGATGGAATATGTTCGAACGCTGCAGTGAAGCTGAGTAGCAATTCTGAAGTACCAGAAACAATGTCTCGCTTCTGGTTGCGAAGCGACTGAATAAGTGCAGGAACAACCTGGTCAATAGTCTGGTCAATGACGGAGACGGAATAGTCATCGTCCTTTCGGAGCACGCTGGAACCCATGAACGTGAAAATAGGCATCACGCTATGCAAAACAAGCTCAGGAGCAATGGCAGACAATCCAGCCACCAGAAGCAGGGCAGCATTTTGCACCTGGGGGCTCTCGGTGGTTCGTACACAGTCAACAACAAGATCTGCTCGAACGACCGAGGTATCGAACAGTAGTTTGGAAGATCCCTGCATAAATGTCAATTCACCTTTCAAAAACTAATGGAAGAATGAATCTCACCTTGGATTTGTTCACAATAGCCAAGAGACTTCCCAAGGTCAAACTGAGAAGATAGCTCATACCGGACTGAATCTGGGACTTGAAGTGATGAAGAGCAGCAAGAGTTTGGAATAGACCATCGGCTAACTCGGGATGAGAATCCGGGTTAGAGCTGTCCACAATTTCAAGAATGAAGGTCATTTTGTCCATGAGTTTGCTAAGCTCGGTCTCATCCTTCACAGTCATTGCGACCATGTTGTTCTGGCTAGTGCGTCTCCGCTTCGGCGCAGGGCCAATGGCTTCAATGTCGGTCAAGGACACCGGAATCTTCTTCACAAAGTTTACCAGGATAGTTCCAGGTAACTCGACACTGCGAAGAACATCACGGCAGTTGTCAGCCACGGGCGCATCATCTGTCGACAGTCCCAAAGAAATGTCCAACAACTTATCAGCCGCCGCGAGTTGGTTTTCCTCTGGGATTCTGGCCCAGACCTCCTTGATCCGATCAAACCCAGCCGCGACAAAGGCAGGGCGCACAGACTGAGAACCGGTACTAACGTTGCCGAGAAGAATACCAATGGCATCACTGTCTTTGGGAGTAACGATAGAAACGACTTGCTGCTCGCTTTCTGAGGCAGAGAGACGCTCCTTGCCACAAATCTCATCAACTTGCTTTTGGTTCAGGCCACGCCAGCTCTCAAGCAGAGGAAGAAGCTCCTTTGTGCGCGTAGTTCCTGAAACCTTCTTGACATTGTTCAGCAAACGAAGCAAGCCAAATTTGGGCGCAAATACCGGCATGCACACAACATGCGAGCAGAGGAAAGTAAACAGCTCAAGCCGGAGGGATTTCTTCAACTCCGAGGCGCCCGATCCGTCAGACACAACGACACCTCGCAGCGTAGCATCGATGACCTTGTTAATGTGGTTCGGATCAAGGATATATTCTTCTAAATCAGGTAGAAGGGCACGCTCAAGCACTTTTTGCACATCACGAAGTGGTAGCCAGGAAACTCCATTCAAATGTTTTCCCTTGCCATAAAGCATGTCGTGAGCCCAGGGTTTAGCAGAGCCACCATCAGACTTCGTGTTTTTCTTGTACAAGGAGCCAAAGGCGGCCAAGACGCTCGTAGCTTCGCGACGGATACGTTCCGATGGATCAGAAAGAGCAACAAGTAAAAATGGCAATAGGGCCTGCGGGTCAAAGCCCTCCGGAGTGGATGAGAGAATCGTGGCAGTCTTATTCAAGGCCGCAACCTTAGTGCCAATGGGATAATTTCCCGAAAAGACTCGTACCATGAAGGTCAAGTACTGAGGATTCTTTGTCGCCTCCGCTTTGCCCAGGATTCTCAAGCTGGTGAATTGATCAAGCTTGGAATCGGAATCAACAGCCAATGCGAGAACCTGGACAAGAGAATCGAATTCAGGTATCGATTGCTTGCTTAGGAATGATGAAGAGAACTGAGATTCTTGAGATAGAGATTCCAGGGCAGGAGTGAAGGTATCCAGGTCGTTTTGCTCATCTGCGTCTTCCATGGTCACGTCTTCGATAGCTTGCGAGGGTATTGGGACATCCACAACAGCCTGCAAGTTATGTTCCAGGGCTGGAATATTCAAAGAAGACTCCGCCAGGGTCTTCTGGAAGATGGGCTGAAGAGAAGCAGATTGGCCAAATCCTTGAACCAATTCAGCAAGTTGGGTTTGAGTGTCCAAGCTCATGCCTCTGGTCTCATCAGGGTCGCTGGCTGCTTTGAGAACCATAGCCATGGCTTCCTTCATTTCATTCTCCGTGAAAGAGGTGAGTTTGAAGACAGAGGACAACAGAGCAAGAGGGGTATTGTCGGCATATTTGTTTAGGTTGCTAAGGCAGCCCACAACCAATCCAATCATGAACTTGGAAGTTTGGCATTGGGCAGTAACCTCGGACAATTTTTCAATGGGGTTCTCAAGGCGGATTATACCTTTAAATACTTTCTTTGGAAGTGCAGTGGTAGGTTTCTGCTGTGCCAAAACAGCCAAGCAGATAAGGCCCGAGCTGAGAGTCTCTTCTGTCCAAGAGCCGACAACACTTTCCATAAGGCCATCGATAACTTTATCTGTGAGCGCCGCCTTTTGAGCGAGCACCACGGAAATCATGTAGCAGCTGATAATTAGTTCCGGGATTTTCTTCATTGCAAATGCACGGTTGAGGACCGCTAGTACGCGGAAAAGAATTTCTTCGTGATTTTGCTTCTCAAGCTCCCGCCTGCCGGAACGAGCATTATCCAGCATGGCAGCGACTGCCTCTGTCGTGATTCCGGCCCAGAAAGAAAGCAGTATATGGCTCTGAGCCTGTTGGCGGCACGCATTCAAGACATATTCGTTCATTGCGGAAAAAAAATTTTTGTTTGTAGTTGCGCTATGCACGAGCGGGTGCCGCGGTGGGTTGATCAGGCCGTTCTTATATGGATAAAGAACTTTGAATGTCGGCGTAAGATCAGTAGGCAAAATCGAGAGCAGATTCAAGAAGAGAGGAGTCGTATGATAGGGAAGGAATGTAAGTAGCACACAAGCAGTGTTGTACTCGTGAATCCTGTGACATCGATTAGTCGTTCATTTCCATGTCTGGCATGGAGATTCCACCCTGAACGAGTCACGCACCTGAACCGTCTCACTAACCAATCCACTGCCTTCACAGCTGGACTCAACTGCAGTCTTCCTCCAACAAGAGCCAGAAAAGACTCAATCACCGCATCAAGCTCCCTGTTTTGATCCGCATTCATCTGCGTTCGGTCCTCGGCCTTGCTCTGCTCGCTGAAGATTGTGCGCTCAAACTCTTCAAACCGCACATCCAGGGAGCAAAGCTCTCGGAATCCATCATAGCAAATATCATAGATCGTGTCAAAGTCCTGAGATCCGGCAACCTTCTGGTCAAAGATCAGTGACTGGGAGTGGGAGATCCGCTGCGATTTAAGGTCGAGCTCGTGTGTCGACTTGGCCGCAATCTGCGACAGCTGCGCAGCGAGAGACGAAGCCATCATAAGAAAAGGTTTTTGGTCACTCAGAACATATCACAGTATCCCATATCTTGAGCCCAAGCTTGTGGGTTTCTCGGAAGTGGGCGCGCGCAGAGTTGTCTGAGGCTGCTTGAATCTGAGACTTTTTTCTGCTGTTTCCCCTCACCGCCTTCGGAACATCATTTCTCCGCTTTATCTGATCCCACGCCCGCCTGATAACAGTCACAACGGCCCACGACGATGGACTCGTCGGGTTCGGAGGTGAGTTTTTTTTGGATGATTTGCTTGAATGATCCTTGTCTGACTTCCAGGTCCAGGAAAAGAAGCCTGTTCCAAAATTTGGCAGCTTCAAACCCCCTCAGGTGAGCTCAGTCGGGGCTCCTCACACGCCCGATCGCCGCTCACGCGATACCCATCAACGCGACGATCGCGACTCTGGTCGCTCGTCTGATCGGCATCATGATCACCGTGCACGCTCTCCAGGACATTTCGACAGAAGGCCACTCCAGAATGCACCCGCTCGCCGTCCACACTCGCGCCATCGCCATCGCTCCACTTCCAAAGACAGTCCTGGTTCCAGTGAGCGCAAACGATTGCGCGAACAGAGAGTGCTGCGCTCCAGGCCTGACCTGATTCCCCCTCAAAGCCCTGTCGGCAGCGTGCTTGAGACCCCTATTCGAAGTGAAGCTTCTGGTGATACAACTCAACCTGCCTCGGGAGCGAGTGACTTTTTCGAGCTTGACACCAAAGGTGATCGGAACAACCTTGTCTTTGGGCCAGCGCAGCGATACGTAGAACATGCCTATGAACGGGCAGGAAATGGACACGTTCTTGGTGCTCCAGGAAACCTGAGGATTGATCGAGATGCCTCACGTGGCGAACACATTGTTCTATGTTCAACTGGGGGGTCCGGGGTCCAAAGAAAGGGCGGCATCTTAAAGCCGCTAGCTGAAGTCCCCAGATTGGCTCCACCCAAGTATCGTCTACGCAACTATTCGATCTTTAATTTGACCGACGATTTCGTCAGGCTCACGCATAACCTCGACAAGGACTGGGGTGAAACTCCGATTTATCGCTACCCCAGTTACAAACTGCAAGTGGAAGAATCTGATGATGACATGGACCTCATTTCCCAACCTGAGCATCAAGCCGTGACTGTTCAAATTGATCTTGATGCGGAGAGAAAAGCCCTCAACGCCAAACTATGGCAGGCCGTGGGTTCGAACCCTAATGATGTTGGCTCGTGGCTCCGCTTGATTGATCACCAGGAAGTCATGATCCTGGGCCCAGCAGAGGACTCTAGCTCCCTGACTTATGCCCAGCGCCAAAGTTTGGCCGACGTGAAATTGTCACTGTACGACAAGGCTCTGAAGGAAGCCACCGACACCCCCCACAGGGATCGACTTTTGCTGGGACGATTGCAGGAAGGATCGCAATTGTGGGATGCAGAGATGCTTTCGGCAGAATGGGAAAGCACCCTAGAACGCAATCCTGAGTGGATCAATATCTGGGTGAAGTACCTGGATTTCCGCCAGACAAACTTGAAGGAGTTCGATTTTTACCAGTGTGTGGCTATCTTCCGAGAATCACTGGATTTCAACGGACGACATATGACAGGACCGGGCCGAACCCACATCCAATGCTATCTGTTCCTGCGATTGACCCTTTTTCTTCGTGAGGCAGGATACACTGAGCTTGCGGTGGGTCTCTGGCAAGCAGTACTTGAATTCACCTGTTTCATCCCATCCGACGTTGCCGATGATAAGGAAGCGGCTTTGCATGCATTTACCCAATTCTGGGAGTCAGAGACCCCCCGTATCGGCGAGCTCGGTGCACACGGCTGGCGCCACGGCGCAGACTGTGATATGGGTTCTATTCTGACCACCTACCAGACCGAGATCAATATTTCATCCCTTCTACCGTCTTGGACTAAAGCCGAGAGAGAACGTATTGGCAAGTCGCTGACGCCGTTCCGCAGTTTAGACGGATTCTACCCGGACCGACATGATCCATACACAGTGGTAGTCTGTTCCGACATGGTCCAAATCGTGCAGCATTTCTGGGATCTCCACAGCGCGGATGAACTGATCGATGGCTTTCTGTATTTTTGTCACTTGCCTCATCTGACGCATTGTATGAATGCCAGGACGACTCGACTGTGGAGTTGGGACAACTTTTTGCGAAATGAGTACGTCAACAATGCCCAGTACGGTCTCTCTTCATGGATGCCAGGGAACACTAGCAATTCGCAAGCTCCGCCGTCGCCATTCTCCTTCCCAATGCCCAACTTCTTGCACACCACGGATACCTTGTTCGCCAAACCCAGTCGCTGGTTCTACTCGTTTCAGACATGGACCTCCGCCAATACAGCCGGACCTCCTGGCGTCAATCGTGACTGGGTACGACGCGCTCTGTGGGCCTTGATGGAGCGCCACCCTCAGGACGACGAGCTAGCTGAGCATGCCTTGGCCTTCGAGTTCGCGTGCAACCCCGACGCGTCCAAGAAGGTCGCAAAGGAACTGGTAAAGCGGCGATCGTCAGATCTGCGGCTTTGGAATGCCTATGCTTTAATGCAATCGAGAACTGGAGCTGACGGCATGGCAAACAATGTGTGGGCTACTGCTTTATCAAAGACTGCCAACTCGGTGGACAAGCAACTGGCAGACCGTGGGATATTGTGGAACTCATGGATCTGGGATATGCTTAGTCGTCAGCAACATCCACAAGCCTTGTACACCCTACATGCTATGCAGCAGGGAAAGATCGACGTGGCGCAAATGCCAGCTTCTGATCAGCCTCTCTTTTTCAGTCCTACGGCCATTCTCCAAGCTCAGCAGGTGAGTTTCTTCTCTCTCCATACACTCTGCCTGAATCTAACACCATGTAGTTTTTGCGTGAATGTCAAGATCGCACTTTGGCTTCCCGAAAGCCACAAGCATACACGGCCTATACGGACTGCCTGGCTCTTCTCCAATATCTCGCAAACTGGCCCTTGAAGGCGGTCGTGGATGTCTACACTGATGCGATCTCCAAAATGAGGGACATGCCTTCCGAGGAGGAGATTTTCAAAGAGTTTACCGCTGAGCAACTGCACCAGTCTCGCGCCAAAGTCCTTTATTTCCATATTAACTGCAACAAGAAGAACAAAGCGTTCCGGCCAATCGAGATCCGTCGTTGGCTCCAGGAGAGCGCATCTCTTTTCCCTCACAACACCATGTTCCTGTCGCTCTCCATGTGGAATGAGGCTCGCGTCCCCATCTTCGACCGGCTTCGGGACGTCCATGATCTGACCAAAGGCGTGGATCCCGATCGCCGGTATCGACTCGACGACTACATTGGCATGCCGACGGTCGCTCCCCAGAGCGTCCCTATCTCGACTCACCTCTTCTCCATCTACATGGAGATCTGCCGCCCGATCTTTACGGGCTCCACTCCTTACTCGACCCGGGCAGCATTTGAAAGTGCCCTGGGTGAGCGCAGGGATCCGACTGCGCTCACTTCCGGCAACACGGATGTACCTCACAGCTTCGATGCCGACAACGCCAGATCGAATCTGTCGATCTGGAAGCTGTACATCCTGTACGAGCTGTATTTGGCTGGGAACGCCAATGCAGCCCGGGCCGTCTTCTATCGGGCCATTCAAGCCTGCCCGTGGTCGAAGGAGCTGGTGATGCTCGCGTTCGAGCATCTTCGAGACGACCTGCCCAGTCTGCCCCGAGGCTGGGTGACGCAAACGGGGTTGAAATTCAGCGACTTGTGCCAGGTGTACCATGTGCTTCGTGAGAGGCACATGCGTATCCACCTGGACATCGCTGACCAAGTGCCTCGGGGAGGTGAAGAGATCACCTCTGACGAGGAGATGAATGACAGTCCGTGAAAGCTGTCTCATCTCGGTCGTATGTGAGGTAGTCACTGGGAGAAGCTCAAGGGAGAGGAAAGAGAGGTGAAAATGTCAAAAACGAACATGTACACTATGCTATTTCTGTAGAATATGACTGGCGAAAGTCAACCGCCATTGCTTCTCGGGTCTGCAAAGACAGTAGAATTCACATGGCATTGTCAACAACCTCCAGAGAAGAATTGGAGCATCGTCAAGGCTATGGATTTCCAAGGTCGAAAATGCCCGCAAGCAACCCCCAATCAGCATTGGACAGGCCGGTTAATGACCAGCGCTAACTGAAGCCAAGGAAGAACGTCTCTCGAGCAGCCGCCTATCAGATGCATTCTGCAGGCGCTGCCTTTCATCACACCAACGAGAAGGTGACCAGTGGGACCGTGACGCTCTGCCTCTCCCGTCATTTTCTCGAGCTTGCGAATGCTAAACATAGAGGGTTGCTAGGTGGAAATCTCCAAGTGCGTGATTGATGTCGCTATCTCAACTTATCACCCTTCCTCCCCCGCTGGAGGCCATCTAGGCCCACTGGACACCTCGTATCACATCGACCATCACAGCATCACTTCCCGCTTATCTCCTCGCAGTGGAATTCGAACTGGCCGTGTAGGGGACGGGTGAAAGCGACAACGCGGTCGACAAAGTCAGAGCTGGCGCGATCATCGCGCCGGGTGTCAACCTGCGCTGTCTCTGCCACAATGCCGGAAGCTCACAGCAACCCACGCCTCGGCCACTCGCAGCATTACAATTCGAATGTGAGTAAAAATGGATCAGAGAACCCCCGGCGACAGGCCCTGCACTGCGTGTGCCACCAGCTGCATCTCATCACGCCAAGGCCCGGCACCGCGATCGCTGATTCGCGCACGCCCGCATCGCGATCCGCTCTGTCACATCCTCCTCTCCCCAATCACGTCGCAGGCGATAGCTCTTGCAGAATCCCGGGATGAGGGGATGTCAAGAACACGGTCCTGCCATAGGAAGTGATTGGCCCAGGGCGCTTAGGTGCATCCGTGCGGATCACGACAAGCCCTACTTTCTCGAGATGCAGACCTAGTCGGATGCATCGGTCACTTCGGTTGGCGCCCAAGCGTCACATCCTCGCATGTCGGCTCGGATTACTGGATGGATTGTTGTCGGTCTCATGGCGGCTGGCCTAAGTATAGATGGATATACTCTCCCCGCTCCTGCAATGCACGACGTCGCCAAAGATTTCTTCCTCTTTCCTCTTTCCCCAGATTCAACAATGCCTTCACGATAGGCTATCCATTTTTTCCTGTGTGTGCAAGTCTCTGCGCGTCTTCCTTGGTTGAACAAGCCGAACATCATACGGAACTATGCGCTTGACGAACTTTGGTCGCATATCGCAATCGCATCCCACGTCTTGATCTTGCCCACTTCAACGGAAGATCCATCCCACTTTCTGCGAACTTGATCAGAACAGCTTCATCGCTTGTGCGCAAGCGATAGCTGCACTACTCCTACGAATACCTCGCTGGTCGAGAGGTTCACGGGGGTATACGCCATCACCCGATCTTCATAATACGACAAGATGGGCAGACTCATTAAAAACCACTGGGGCCGATTGATTATTCTCACTGCATCAACCTGTAGGTAGCTCCCAAGGTTGTGCAAGGATGGACAGGATGGGCTAACATCGTCTCGTCATGTCAGACCAAATCGCCAGCGCTATTGAAGCCTTCATCTGGCCAAAAGTCTTCTGGGACTTTGTCTCCAAAAACCTCGATGCCGCCGTGGCACCCATACCGGTCCTCCAGATTCTCAATCTCGTAATGGGTCTTGTTGGGATAGCATGGGAGTGGCCCTTGAAGCCATTAGCGGGATCGCTGCCACATCGCAGCATTGAGATCCGCCTGATCATATACCCTCTAAGCGCTCTACTTGCCGCCCTTCTCTACCAAGGAACCGACCCTGCACTATATTATTTGATCGGAATTGGGGTGTATTTCTGGGCCTACAGTGAAGGCGAGGTATGTGAAAACCATTCATTTGCTGCCTCGAGACTCTTTCCTCACAGTGCATACAGATTGTCTGTCCGCGGCCTTGGACATTACCGAAACGACCGGGGGTCCTCAGGGCTTAATCATTTTGTTCGGTTTGATGCATTGAGTGTATCAGACGCAGATCTTGTACATACTTGACTACGTGCAATAATGCCCGAATGCACATAATCTAACGCACATCTGTTCTACCCACCGGGATCCCAGCATATATACATCAGGCCTGCAGCGACTATTTTCGGAATTTCAACCAAAATGACCAAACTATAACAGTGACCAGAACAGATATTTTGCCTTATCCGGCGATAGTCACAATAAGCTTTTGAAGCAAAAGGTCGGCTGTCTGGTTGTTGCTGGGTGAGGCTATCTACAGCAAAAGTTGGAGACCAGGCAAATAAGGCCACAAACACCACACCCACGTGACCGTATCCAGAAATTGTCGGAGTCGAGATGCTTTCATCTTGTTTCCTCACAGCAATGAACGAGAAGTTTCAAGCTCCACTCCCATCCTGAGCAGGGAATAACTGCACAAACTGACTTTAGCATGCCTAAGCACTCTAGAACCCAGTATGCTTTCATCCATACTCGACAAAGCGGATCAGCCTGAAGCGCATGAAGATAAGGTCTCCGGTGCCGAAGCCGAGGCCGAGGATGTGCCTGTCAACAAAATCACCAGCTTCAATGGCAAGCTCAATAAATATCTACACGCGAATGGCACTGCCGCTGTCCAGGCAAACAAGCCAACCAGCCCATTGAAACGAGACCTTTCTACCAATGGCCTGGATGACAGAGAGGACGAGCCCAGAACGAGCGATGGCACTCCGAGTCCCAAGAGGGCCAAGCCAGCTACACAATCCACTATCACCACACCCACAGCTCCTATATCATCCGCTGTCACCTATCCACGCCTCACTCGCTCTCGTTCGTCCCCAACAACCCCGTCGCCAACACGCCGCAAACGCAAACCACCGCCAACCCACACCCCAGCCGCCTCCGATTCTCTCCTCCGCGACACAATCCCCCCAAACCTCATCCTCCTGCTCGTGGGGGTGAACCCGGGGCTGCTAACTGGCACAACGGGATTCGCCTACGCCCACCCATCAAATCTATTCTGGAAACTCCTTCACTCATCGGGAATAACCAGCATCCGGCACCCGCCTTCCGACACATACAAGCTCCCGGAGCTGTACAGCGTGGGAAATACGAACATCGTGGAACGGCCGACCCGCGACGCAAGTATGCTCAGCAAAGCCGAGATGGACGCAGGCGTGCCAGTGCTAGAGGCCAAGGTTGCCGCACAACGGCCCGAGGCCGTGTGCCTGGTCGGCAAGAGCATCTGGGAGGCTGTATGGCGGGTGCGGCATGGGCGAGCGATTCGGAAGGAGGAATTTCGATATGGATGGCAGAGCGAGGAGGAGAATATGGGGTGTACGACTGGGTCCGACTGGGCAGGTGCACCGGTCTTCGTGGCCACAACGACCAGCGGGCTTGCTGCTGGGATGACTATTGCGCAGAAGGAGGCTGTGTGGGCGGAGCTAGGCAATTGGGTTGCCCAGCGGAGAACGGATCGAGAGCTTCTCACTGTGTAGACAGCGTGTCTGGGTGGTTTAGTTGGGTCCTTGTTGGACTGTTTGGTTTTGCTCAATACCCTTCTCGCTGATTTCGAGAATTTTGCTATTTATCGTGTGTGGTTGACTATACGATAGATTCTGTTGATGTGATTGTGATTGCTACTGCACAGTGCACTTGACAATGATCTTAGTCGTGATTTAGATCAACGTGGTATGGTATTTGTGTGACGAGCGACCTCGTCTCTCTCGTTATCTCATGATATCAGGTATGGAAAACTGCCACGGCTCATATGCAAAACAACCCAAAAGAACCCCCGTGATAACTCGGCCTTCCGAAATCGCTTCTAGATTCCAACGTTGATTGACCATATTTCATGTTCATACCAACTTGTGAAGACTGGCTGTAGTGCCTGAAGAGAGCAGGGTCCATGACAACTCGGGTGGTGAGAAGAGGGGCATATTGCCATGGTGAACAGTGCAATAGCTGCATGTGGCCACCACCCCTGCCAGCTCAGAGGTAATGTCCAATTTACCGAGTGATGCCGACGGGGCCCTTGGACTCGTTCTTGCCGCCCTCCCGCTCGCGGGTCTGTAGAAAGCAGATTAGTATGAATCCGAGAAACAGAAGACGAGGGGGAATGACATACGGTGTTGGTCTGGTACTCTCCACCCTCTAGGATCTTTGTCATGCAATCATCTTCGTTGCTGGTGCCGAACTCATTCTCTAGAGCGGCCTTGCTGGCGGTATCCAGGATACCCTGAGCACCGTGGCTGATATTACTTGTTAGCTATGTGCAATTTTGGATATCCGGCCTGGTATGCTTCTAGGAGAACTCACGCATGAGACACGAAGATCTTCCAGCCGTTCAGGACATCGGCCAGGGCGATGCTGCGATCGTTCTTCCACTTCTGCAGGATGTCGAGGTCATCAACGAAGATAATGAAGTCCTCAGAGCGGCCCTTGTAGAAGACCTTGGAAGTAGTGTCGTTGGCACGAGGCATTTTGGTACAGATAATATCAATTGACTTGGTGATATGTAGTTGCGAAAGGAGAGAAAGACAGCGACAGAGCATTTAAAAGAGTGGGATGATGATGGATGACGTCACGGAATGCTGGGGCAGAAGGAAGTGCTCGTGTGTCATGGAAGTACGCTTCCTCCCTGCTTTGCGACGTCATATATCAGCTCCACTGGTGGAGTAGTCCATATAATTCACTCAATTGCTTTCACGCCTCGTTACGTTTCGCCAAGCTAATAACAATAATCCCTCTCATTTGTTTCTGACCACCCTCCACTTCCCTCAAGCACCTCAGACAGCTGACGATGATCTCCACCCTAGGACTCGGTCCCTGGCCCCATCCCAGGACGGGTCCGCTTCAGATTCTTCGGTGACAAAGCACTGAAGAGGGTCTTCGGTGACGACCACTTTTTGCGCGACGGTGATAACTCCCGGCTACTGTCCTCGCTGCCACGCTTCTCGCTGCGAGGCGACGAGCTCGATCCGGTCGTCTTCTTGGGAGGTTCCCGAAATAGAAGGGTTCTTGTGCGGCTTATAGTGGATGTGGGCGTCTTGGGTGATTCACAATCCACATCATGTGGACCATGCTGGTCGTCGCAGCCATCGTGACCTGCAAGAAATTCCTTCTCCTCGCTGTTGTACTCGCTGGCCGGGCGCGTTTCAGGGACTACCGGACCTGAGTGAGTGGTGCTTACAGAGCTAGATCGTTTGTTGAATCCTGTATGAAGGCTGAGACGTCTCATAATCGAGCCACGGCGAAAGAGGTCCCCTCGACCAAGCACCATTCCGGGCAGGGGGAGTACGTCTCGAGTGTAGACATCGGCCATGTACCGTTCCAAGCGAACTCGATCCACACGCCTTGCAGTCACAGTCAGTGAGCCGCGTGCAATCGGCATCTTTGATCTTTCAATCTCGCCGTCAAGTTGACTGGTGGCTTCTTCGGAGTTGTGGGGAGAGTATGTTTTTTTGATGACTATGTATTGTGAATTGAACTTTCGAGAAATCGCCAGGGAGTCCATGGAGGTTCTTCGAGCCAAGGAGGCCACAGCGTACTGGGCGCGGTCCAAAGGTAGGAGGTTTAGATTCATGAACGAATACTTCCTTGGGTCTGATGAGTTTCCGGATTTGGCCGTCTCACCCATTGCCGCAGAACATTTCAGGAGCTCTGTCTTCCAATGCTTTTCTTCGGTGGCAGATGATGCACTGAGAATGAGCTCGTAGTTGTCTTCCTGTTCTTGAAAAAGAAGTTTCCACGAAAACGGGCATCCGTAGCAGTATAACCCTAGAGGGATTAGAAAATCTTGCAATGAACAGAAGCAGCTGGAAGATCGCTTACCTCTACCATTCTGAAGCGTATCCATGCGCAAATCATCCATAAAAATACAAGCAACCGCCTCTAGTCGATGAAAGTCGTGGACTCCTCTGGCCAGAAGAAGGTAGCAATTGAAAAGAGCACACGCCATGAACTCTCCAGTGGGGTGTTCTGGCGTTCGATAAGTCACATGGAGTGCGCCACACAAGATCAGCGGGCCGAGTTCCTTGTATATGTCTTGAAGAGCATGCTGTTGCACGTACAAAGGTTAGTTATGTCCCTATGCAAAATGGAATGAGCGTACCGAGCCAGAGAATTCGATCTTTCCTGACAGAATAACAGTCTTTTGAATACGATCTTTATTAACAGGGTTTCCAGTGGCCGAGTTGATCTTCGCGACAAGTATGCGCAGGGCTTCCAGAATTTGTCGCATTTCGTCATGAGATGATGGGCAGTCACTGACAGGAGTGTGGCGGAGCAGGTCTTGGAGGAGGAGTGGGTATCTGCACAGACGCTGAATGGGCTAGCTATGACTTAGCAACAATAACTATTCATAACGACCGTGGAATCTTACCTTGATCATCAAATCATTCATTGACATTGATTTGTTTTCTTCAAGTTTCCGGCTATCCATGGAGGCAACGGACTTGGACAAGGCCTCAATTCCCTGGTCGACCACCGCCCAGTTGGGGACTGAACGCCGCAATATGGCCACATCCTGCGTGAGAAGGTCATAATTCCCACAGAACTCCTCATATGCAGAAAATGAAACAGACTGTGGTCATGTCGTGAGTAGGCGCCTCAAGAAAAAAAGAAAAAAAAGAAAGAAAAAGCTTCAGAGAGTAGTAGCCTACCAATCTATCAATTTCACGAGCAACATCAAGAGCTTCGGAGGGATCCGCCACCAAGCTCTTAAAGCGTTGACGAATAGATTCCTTGAGTTTTTTGGCCCTCAATGATCGATTCGGAAACCCCTTCAGTCCAGGTATATCAATGGTACTCAAACGCTTTGAAAGCCCCCGAGACAAAACATCAGAAGCGCCCTCAGGAGCCGGTGAAGCTGACAGAGGCGTTATGGTCTGAAGCTGAGTCAAAAATTGTTCGTGGATCTCATGGATCTGCTCGATGTTGTGGTATATCTGAGGTCTAGCATTGAAAATGGAAAGTACCTGGACATGTCACATATCAACATCTAATTAAGACCACGTCTCGGTCCATGCTGGTTATTGGACTTACTTGAATGAGAGCCTTGAGACCAAGGACATAATCAGCCTCCGTCGCAACCAGTTCACGTAGCACTTGGCGTCTTTTGCTTGCGCGCATCTCGGCAGCTTCGTCGACATGATTGCTTGATGCTGGCCGGGAACTGTCGCCTGAAACACGAACGTCTGACACGGCGCTTTGGGTGGTTGTGCTCTGGGTAGTTCCTCTGGACCGTGCCACACTGTGGCTTGCAATGCTCATGGTAGTTGTTTTGACTACCCTCAAATGAGATGAATGTGTCGAGGACCTCTCCCAATGCTGATCCTGTGGTGAGATATTCTCCGGCATCAGATTTGGGGTAATAAGGTCGGTCCGTGAGGAGTCTGGCCAGCCCTCGACGTAGCGTTCAGGGATCGTCGGGGGCACCCGTCTTCGTCCTCGAAAACTATCCATCCATTTCTTGAACGGATGATCGGGAGCAGGCGACAGTGGGGACGGCGGGAATAGGGCTTCATCTTTCTGGTCCGTCTCTGTTCCGGCGCCATCTTCCACTTGCAGCGCGGTCTGCTCGGTCTCGGCGGCATCCTTATACTCCATGATCAGGCCACGGAGCGGCAACGCCGCTGATTTGGTGCCGGGGTTCAGATACGGGTGTCATGAAGATGGACTGCCAGGATGCTTGGACCCGGATCTCACAGAAGCAACGCCCGACACTGCCTCAAGCCTCATGGCGCGGCAGTCGCGACGGGTGCACGTTGCGCGGGAAAGCGGTGCAGGCAAACGGCGATATTGTCCTCAGTGCCTCGATCGCGACAGCCTCGTCAACAAGGTACGAGATGGGCGCCATGGTGACAACCGCGATGGACCCAGGCAGCTGTTGCGCTGAGGAACCGGCAATTTGAATCTCATCCATGTACGTCATGACGTGAGGCAGCTCCTAGGTGGGATTTGAATCCTGGTCGCTGGCCCGCGATCGCAGGGATAGAGTGGCCGTTGACGAACTTGAAGCATTCGCGCCATCGGGGAACCTGATCTCAGTGCCAGCGGAGAGCGCTGCAAAATGTAATGTGAAAGATGCATGGGAGTGCCCGGGGAGATATAGTTGAGGCGCCAAGTGGCGCTTAGATAAATTCGAGCTCCCGGAGACCCACCGCCCGTGAACGCCGCGATGCTGCGCTCTTCCCCACCTTCTTACGATGGGCGTACCCATGGACGACAACATCCACGCCCCGACTGTGGGCTCCGGACCAACGTCCGGAGCTGCCCCGCTCGACTTATCCAAGCTGTCTGTGGTTGAGCTCATGCAGGAGAAAGAACGGATCGAGGCAGAACTGTCCGCGCTCAGCAGCGTGCTCAACTCGGTAGGTCCTTTTGGCCCTTGCACTACTCTCTCCGAAGGAACCTGTTTACTGATAAGTCGGCCTGGACAGCATGGTGTGAGCATGAACTCCTCTCTGACAACCTTCGATGGCTTTCCGCGCGACGACATCGATATCGCTCAAGGTACGACACCCCTCTCGTCCCGTTGACCCCGGTTTACTGAGACGAGAAACTAGTTCGAACTACACGAGTACGGATCATCCGTCTTCGAAATGATCACAAGGAGGTCATGAGAAACCTCGAGAAAGGCGTCCACGAGCACTTTGCTCGACTGCAAAACGCGCCAGGTGCGACCACAAATGGTACCAGTGTGCCTTCGACTGCACCGGCGTCTATTACGGAGAACAGCATCGCCGACGCAGGCATGCTAGGAACTCCTTTTGCCAAGGTCAATAGCGTGGAGCGAGGGAGCCCGGCTGATCAGGCGGGCTTAAAGGCCGGAGACCTCATTCGAGGCTTTGGACCAGTGCATTGGTTGAACCACGAGCGCCTCTCGAAGGTCGCCGAGACCGTCCAGCAGAATGAAGGGGTAGGTAGTGATTACCCGACATTGCTGCACGGGATCTCCAGACTAACCGTTTCATGCAGCGCCCGCTCTCAGTCAAGGTGTCACGCAAGGAGGAAAGTGGATCGGGTTCTACAGAGCTGGATCTGGAACTCACCCCACGGCGCAATTGGGGTGGCCGGGGACTGCTCGGGTGTCATCTTGTTCCGCTGTAGAAGCGCGGACTTTCTTGCTGTAGTTGCGGCTCTATGCCAGTGTATATTGACGATGCGATTTGCCCATGAATCACGAATCACGGCTTTCCTGGTGGTTCTTTTCTGTTTTGACCTCGCCAGGGGCGGGACTGCGTCTCATCGGATCCAAAATAAAAATCAAAGGACAGGCAGAAGGCATCGGAGCCTCAAAATGGAGATATAGTTTCCTTTAATACAAGAAGCCAAATCCATTGGAAACGCGCGCATCCGGCAGTGTTGTATGGTAATCGGAGTGATAACCTCGATGTGTTGACACTACGTCAGGCCCCTCAGGCACACACACACGTGACTCGCCCGCGACCGGGGCAAAAATTCCATCCAGCATTATTCAGACTTCCCCTTCCTTCCTCACCCCTTTAAACAACAACCCCCAGTTCCATACCTTCATCTGCGAATTCCTCCAGGCGACCGTTATCCCTCGGATTCAACTTTCTACATTCGCCATGGCTGAACAGACCGCCCCTACCTTCAAGCTCGTCCTGGTCGGTGACGGTGGTACCGGCAAGGTAAGCGCCATCCTGATTTCTTTGAGTGACTGGCGGGCATGATGGGCATGGTGGATATCGAACTGGCTGCAAAAGCTGCTGCCGCTGGAATTTGGAAGCGAACAGCCTCGTTGCTACTGAACCCCCCCTTGCCCCGCCATTGTCAACAAAGATGAAAATATCTGCCCAACGCCAGCTCATCCGCGCAGACCGTCATCGCTAACGCAGACCTTGCGATAGACCACCTTCGTCAAGCGCCACCTGACTGGCGAGTTCGAGAAGAAGTACATTGCCACTCTCGGTGTCGAAGTGCACCCCCTTACCTTCACCACCGTATGCTATACCCCGCCGAGCCCCGCTTCGAAAATCGCACCATCTTGTGACGGTCGACTAACCCGAATTCCAACGATAGAACCTCGGCACCATTCAGTTTGATGTCTGGGACACCGCTGGCCAGGAGAAGTTCGGTGGTCTCCGTGATGGTTACTACATCAACGGCCAGGCCGGTATCATCATGTTCGATGTTACCTCGCGTATCACCTACAAGAACGTCCCCAACTGGCACCGTGAGTACCCGCGATGATTTTAACTAATCTTGAACCAAGCCAATTGACTGGGCTTAGGTGATCTCGTCCGTGTCTGCGAGAACATCCCGATCGTGCTGTGCGGTAACAAGGTCGACGTGAAGGAGCGCAAGGTCAAAGCCAAGACCATCACCTTCCACCGCAAGAAGAACCTCCAATACTACGATATCTCGGCCAAGTCCAACTACAACTTCGAGAAGCCCTTCCTGTGGCTCGCCCGCAAGCTGGTTGGCAACCCCCAGCTGGTACGTATTTCCTGCCGTTATCTGGCCAGTCTCGCACCACTAATTACTAACTACCTGCACAGGAGTTTGTCGCCGCCCCCGCTCTTGCTCCCCCTGAGGTGCAGGTCGACCACGAGCAGCTCGAGAAGTACCGCCAGGAGATGGAGGCCGCCACGCAGCAGCCCCTCCCCGACGAGGATGACGCTGACCTGTAAGGCGGTGCGCCCTATCAATGAGCCCCGGACGAATTCCACCTGGAGGCCGGGATTCCTCGCAGCCCCTCTCTTTGTTCTCTGTCTTTTGACAGCGGATGCCCAAAGAGGGACGGCATATTCCACGACCGAATGCTTCTGGTTTTGCACTGCAAAAGCAAAACCTGTTTTCAGAATCACGATACAATGAATGCGGTTGGGGCAATGGCGGTTTGAAGAAAGGACGGCACGATTATGCATTTCTTTTTTGTTTCCCCCCAACCTTAGTAGCTTAGACTCTTACCATCTAAATGTCTTTTCTCCCGGAAACGAGCACTGCGAACCAAAAGCAAGTCCTCTTTCAACAAGATCTAAACATCAAAATCTTCTCTATTCTACACTTAACGAAATAAAAGTTGTCGGGTAACTTAAACCGGCTTTGAATGCTCTTTGACTCTAGACAAAAACAAGGGGGGGGCGACAACAATCTTCTTGGACACGAACACAAGACGGTAGTAAAGGGTATAAGTGTAAAACCGAAGACGAAAAAGCAACAATGTCCCTGCGCCCCAGAACTCTACAGAACAATCACGGATCCAACTGAGACTGATGAAAGGATGCAGGCAGACCTCGAGATAGTGGGAATAGCCCAGTCAGTTATTGCCATTATACGGCATTTAGCCTTGCACGCCCTGCAGAAACCCATGTATGTTAGCAAATGATGCCCAGAGTAGGTCACAATGTCCAACGAAAGAGGGATGAAACATACAAATAAGTACGCCAGCTCCCTGGAATCGAGGCGAGACACGTTCATAGTGCCACCTTCATCGAGCGCGCCGCTAATCAACTCGCGCTTCTTATCTTGAAGCTCGACGATGCGGTCCTCGACGGTGTTCTCAATAAGTAGCCGGTGCACAAAGACTTCTTTCATCTGGCCAATGCGGTGGGCACGGTCAATAGCCTGGTCCTCCACGTAGGGATTCCAGAAGGGGTCGAACAGGACAACATGAGACGCGGCAACAAGGTTCAAGCCGGCGTTTCCGGCCTTGAGAGAGACGAGCATGACCCTACATGATGGGTCGTCGGTGAACTCCCGGACAGAGGCGTTACGATCGTTCACGTTCATGGTGCCATCGAAGCGCACGTTTTTCCAGCCGCGCCGGTTGATTGGGACTTCAAGCAGATCCAGGAGCGAGGTGAACTGGCTGAAGACGATGGTCTTCTCGCCCCTGCCGCGGTCCTCATTTGCCTGTAGGATTTCAATGGTCTTCTCGATTTTGGCACTAGGGATCCAGGTTTTCTCTAGACGGCGGAGATATTTCTTCTTCTCCCGTTTGTTCTTTTGAGCGATGACGCGCAGCTCAGCGAGGGATTTCTTTTTCGGTTTTCGGGATATTCCATCAGTGTCGGTGTCCGAGTCATACTCATCCGAGTCGGTGTCATCGGACAGGGCTTTCTCCTTAGCGGTGTCCTGTTCAGGGTGCGAGTCCGGGTCATGAGCCTTTTTGAAGGCGTTGGAGTCGGTGATCTTGAGGGGATCAACTGGGCCACGACAAGTCGAGCACTTGAACGTTCCTGAATCGTCATCATTCCTTGCTAGCACGGAGGGATTGGAGACGTTGGCAAAACATTCTGTGCAGACAGAATGCCCACAGGGAATGTAGATCACGGTGTTTTCAAAAACATCCAAGCAGATAGGGCACATAGTAGAGTCTTCGTCCGTGTTATTCTTGAGGCGATTCACCACCTCGGGTGTCAGTAATTTTGCGTTGGCAACCATATCCACTCCTTGGACATTGGCAGGTAGCTCAACATTGAATCCTTGCAGAAGAAGGGGATGGCAGCATGCCTGTCTCAGTCGCAGAAGAAGAACCAGAATATGGCTGTAATTTGCTCCCAGAGTACCAGCCCTAAGGTACTTGCTGACCTGGTTCTGAGTCTTGGAGCTGAGTGCCTGATATGTCTCGTTCTCCACTTCGCCAAAAACAACATGGACCTTCTCAGTGACTTTCGGTGGCAACTGCAGAATCGGCTGGCCGTCAATCTTGGAGGTTTTTGTACGACGTAGACAGACAGATTTTACGAGAACACGTAATTGCTGCATCGTGTGTTCATCGCTTATTCCGCTTTTGACGGGCCGAATGAAATCCTGCATTGATTAGCCAACGTCGATAATCGTGCCTAGGTGGTGGATGTTGACGTAGACTTACTCGTCTAAACTTGTCCTTGTTGTTGTACGGCCGAATCCGAAGGAACTTCAACAGAGATTGAAAATCTTCAAGCCGATTCATCATGGGCGTTCCAGTCAGACACCACCGGTAGGTGGAGTTCAACTGACAGCACGCCTTGGTCGACTTTGCTGCTGGGTTCTTGATATTCTGAGCCTCATCGACAATCACTCGGTGCCATCTACTGGCCGGAGTAAAAAGAACCGCCTTGTCCTGGAACCTCTTCACAATGCTCGCATCTTTCCCTTCGTCCTGAAGCTTCTCTGCCTGGAGCAATGCTTTATGATTGGCAGTCAGTGTGCCAAAGGTCGTGATAACGACGTCGTAGCTCTGAAGCTCTCGCCATGGGACATGACGCTGTCTGTCATGAAAAATGAACACCTTTAGCTGATGATGCCCGGGTTTGATATGCCGCTGGATCTCAAGCCTCCATTGATCCATCAAAGCTTTGGGAGCGATGATCAAACAAGGGTGTCGGCCGGGATCTGTTGGCGGATGAGCAGCCATGAGAGCAATGGTCTGAATGGTTTTCCCGAGACCCATGTCGTCTGCCAAAATACCTCCTTTGTGCTTGCTCTCCTCTTTCGCCTTGAGCCAAGCCAAGCCGACCTTTTGATGCTTCATCAATGTAGCTTTCAAGGCCCTTGGGGTTTCATTATCGTCCATTTTCGTGACATTATTGATATCTTTGATGCCGGTCAGAAGATTTCTGATATCTTCGGGGAAGTCCTTCTCTTCATAACGCCTGTAATTCAGTTGGTTAGTCAAGATACATGACCACATGGACATAAGTGATGAAGACATACTCGAAATCTATCTCGTCATTATCAAGGTCTTGCTGCTCACGAACTAGGTCTAGAGCCTTCGCGTCAAATTTTGTGTCTCGCATCCACGGAAGAGGTCTCGGAGAAAGGTTTGACAATGGATCTGAATAAGCGCCTGGAAATGACCCCGGAGGCATTCCTGGACGCATCGATAGATCCCTCTGCCAAGAATGATTTGGTAAGTTTGAAGGCACTGGGGGGGCTCTGAAAGGATAAGTAGATCGAGAGTGAAAGCGATCCGCAGATATTTCCTGAAGATCGTCGTCTCCAGAGGAAGGGAATGCAGGAGGATCAGGGAATCTATTAGGGTAAAAATGGTCTGCGGAAAAGGGATCGTAGCTAGGAGCGAAGGAAGGAGCAGAGGAAGGAGTATGAGATGGACGGAGAGACGAAAGAAAGGATGGCGGAATCGAAGGAAGGTGATTAAGAGGATCAAGATAAGTGCGCTCGGGAAGATTGGATCTTGACGGCGGATTTAAGTCACGCTCTTCCTCGCTGGGTTCGTCTTGCGCCTGCAGCATGCGGGCAAACTCCTCATCCTTACTCATCTGGTATGATGTTCGAATGGCACGCTCACTTTCCTCCTGTTCTTTTGCCATATCTTCCCTAGCCTGTGCCTCTGTGATACCTTCTAGGGATGCATTCAGCCGAATACTTTCAGGGTCTGTCATTTCAGCAAACAGTCTGCGGTTTTCATCCAGTTGTTTCTGAAGATTTTCTTCAATCTCCGCCATCCGAGACATGGATTGCGACACTGCAGCCCTTTTTGATGACTGTGGCTGAGCGGATGGGCTTGTTGAGTCGTGACGGGCTCGCTTGCGGGAGCCCTCGGGTACGGATTGAGTTGACGGCAATGGCATACTTGGTTCATCATGCTGGCTGGGTTGAGCAACAAAGGGAGAAGGCGCAGACGATGGCCAGTACGGAACAGATATGGGATCCATGGGTATAGTCGAGGTGTGAGGCGTCAGCTGGGTTGGCTCGGGGTGGGGTGGCGACGAGTTGGTTGAGGCAGGATCTTGTATAGGAGACGGCGGACTTGCTTCACCAACTAGGTGCTTGACCCTGGACTCCAATCGTTTGATGACATCGAGAGTCTCCGCAATTGCCGCCTTGTCATCAGGCCTAGCCTCCATGAGATCATCATAGATGACCCTGTGGAGCTCCAGGTCTTCAAAAACATCCTTCAATTCCATCTCGTTGGGGTCTGCCTCGTCCAAGGATGCCATTTTGGCAGATTGCTTACTCCTGGGGGTGGAGTAAGGCTATACTTCAATTGATGATCGGACGTCAGCTGTCCAGTTGAAGCCAAGGAAGAGATCCAAGCAGAGCAGATGGAATGTTCGAGAGCGCTTGATTTGATGAATAAGTTCTGCCGCAAAAGGCAGATCTCAGGTGAAGATGAATTTGATCTGTAACGTGCATCAGTTCTGGGCATCCAGGTTGCTAGTGCAAATGAGAAAGCAGTCGCCGAGGGGCAGAAAGTGACGAGGGAGAAGAACAGATCAAAATGCAATCTGGCAGATCGCGAGGTTTGATCGAATAGCATCTGTTTGCTGCGCATTCGGGCGTGGGGGGGGGGGGGGGGTTTGCGAAAACCCACCTCTTTCAGCTCAGAATGCACGCATCCACGAAGTGGACGAGCACGCGTGGCAGAGCCGGGTTGTTCGGTAATGGTAGGAGGAATGAGTGTGGCGAGTTCAATAAGCCTCAGGGTCGGATAGTCTGTTGCGCACAGCACAATATGCAGGACAGGTGTCTATTCGGCCCAGTGAGTGTCAAAGACTTCGGTGATGCGATGTCATCTTGAGCATTGCCAAGGCTGCTATAGGCTGGGGATGCGCCGTCCCTTTGGGTGCGGCTCTTGCGGCTTGCAAAGCAACTTGTCGCCACCCAGCCAGTAAGCTCTCACTCGAAAGGCTTTTTTCCAAGACCAACAAGTCGGTTCCTGAAATCCTAAATCGCCTCTTCTCCCGAGTGCCTGTGGCGCTTATCGTCACATGCCCAGCCGATAAGAACAACGCGTGGGCGCGTAGGCGGTGAGTGCAAACAGTGCAAGCACTGCAATCCTTGCAAATCCAAGGGCTGGAGATAGAAAGCCCTAGTTTCCTACTTGGGAAGTATACTCGTGCGTCATTCATTCATTACCTACAAGATATTATCGATGGGAGAATATCCATGTGCTAAACTATATAATCAGAACACTAGGAAATCTCTCGGATAACCAGGTTCAGAATCCACTACCCAACCACAGCTACCTCATCGATGAAATCCTGCCTGATGTGCCCTAGCTTGTACAACTTGGGAGGACTTGGCAGCTGCATTGGCATCAGGACGGCTGTCTGTTCCAAATCAAAGCTAGGGTATCTCGGTGACTCATAGCTTGACGTGGCTAAAAGAAGAATCATCGAATCGGGGTTAGTTAGACATACAACAAATTCCGAGGTGCAGATTAGTGAAGTTCCCAATGCATCTCCTGATCAAGCACTATAATTGAAAGGAATATATGTAGATGTAGACGGCTTGAAAGGAGCACCAACAAACCGAGTGTTATTTTATACACCCTAGACAGTATGGTGCTAGAGTGTATATCTCGCGCACAGCAACCGATGGGAAGATATATCGAAGCCTACGCTGGCACGACTCTGGAAGACAGAAGCCATTCAAGAAACCCTCCGGTGCCATTTGACAAGTCATGACCTTGTCTTATGTCGGTTAGTCTGTCGAGATCTGGCAGTTCAGTTAGCACCACTCCTACTCGCAGACATCACCATTGTGTTCCGCTGTCGGACGTTCACACGGCCATCGCGACTGGCTGCGTTAGAGCGTATCGGCCAGTACATTCAAAGCATGTCATTCAAGCTTCCGCACACGGCAGATACCTTCTTGCCGCCGATCATTGATCTTGTTACTGGCACCGAGCAGACATTTGCGTACATGCCACAGTGTCACCAAGGCTCTCTTCGGGGTTCGAAGTACGGGAGTCCAAAGATGACCGATCTGCTGATCAAACAGTATCCGCCGCTGTTCCACGCAGCCACCGACATTCCATCCTTTGTGCGTGCCATGTCATTAATGAAAAACCTGCGCCACTTGCGCATCATTTCCGAAGGTCAACCCCACAGCCATCGTTACCGCCGAAGCGTGGTCGACTATGCGCTGATATCGCTAAGGATGGCGGTTGAATTGGCCCCATTAGCCTCACTCTCAAGTCTCTCATTGCTCTCCGTTCATCCAGCAGCCGTACTCTACTTGCAGCCAAATCTAGGGTTTGGTACATCTCCCGGCTCTCGGAAGCGTTGGTCGCAAATCCGGCACCTCACCATTCATATGGCAAGCTTCCCTCACGAAGTTGAGCGGCCAACGGACCATTTTAAGCTTCTGCATGCATATCTGCAGAGCTTTCCTCGGCTCAGGAGGCTGGTCTTCCACTGGGAAGGCGAGAAGAGCCTGTCTCCATTGTCGTTGGCAACAGAGCCCGGTCTTCAAAGGTCGAGCAAGTCTCCCTTAAAACAATACGGTTTTCCACGGCTGGGTGGTCAGTCACCAAGGTCGCTAAGATTCCCTTTCCTGCAACAGATGGAGCTGGTCAATGCGACCACCGGCATTCCTTGCACGAGTGCAACTTTCAGAACATTACTTTGCGCGCAGGGACATGGGAGGAGGCACTGGCGCCGCTCACCCAACTCAGCCACAACCAGCCGCGGAAAGAGAAACAGACAGATGAAAACAGCGTCAATGTACCTATCGTGCTGAGTCCGGGGGAATAAGCCAGCAACAATTGCACCGAGTGATTGACGCCATTCAAAGACAAAACGAAGATTGCGCAGTTCGGCCACTGCTCGGGCCCGTGAGAGGATCTGGGGGAGACCGGACCACATGAAGCGAATGCTGCCATCATCGGTATTCAGTTGGCGATGACGGTTCCCAGGTTAGCACTGGGACCATGTAAGCGGGCGTTCATCTTCGAGGGGAAAACGATTGTCGTGGGGTATCGCGATGGATACCAGATTTGTGCGGCCCTTCTCAAGCCCATCAGAAGCAGAAACGGGTAAGCTCCGGTCCCGGTGGAGTCGGGAAATCCGGGGGTAAAATTGGGGACGACTGGAGCATGGCGTTGAGGTCGGGGGAAGTGGAATAGGAAAGAGTTTGATGACACGGCATGAGAGAGAGAGGGAAACTAGGCCGGTGCACGAGAGTTATGAAGGGCCCGAGTCTGATGGGGTCGAGTCAATATCCGACCACCATGGATGGGAGTCAGACCTCAGTCGTGGTGAGCCGTGAGTTGCGGTGGTTGAGTGAGCTCTCCTCGGTCGCGTGTGGAGTTGCGGGTTCACGGGTTCACGGGGCCTCGGCACGGCCGACGCCGGTTCACATGTCGCGGCGCATTTCATCATAAATAACTTTCTTTTCCTCTTCCACCTCTCCTGTTCCACCAGCATCCTCCACCATGTCTCTCAAGAAGGGTATGTCGGTCGGCGACAGTAGGCGGCGCTACGGTCGCAAAGTAATCGTCCATGCAGCGAGCTGACCAGCTTCCCCAGACTCCCACCCCTCCTCCGCCGCTTTCGACGTGATCAACCAGACACTGCAGGCCGATGCGGCCGAGCGCAAGGACGCCATCGACAAGGCTAAGGCTATCGTCGCCTTCAACATCAAGAACGGCAGCGGCGAAGAACAGAGCTGGTACCTCGACCTGAAGGACAAGGGCGAGGTTGGACACGGCGCCGCTCCCCCCAACGGCAAGGCTGATGGTGAGTTGGCCACCCTGCACTGCCTGCTTAGAAAAGAGACATGACCACCCCCTTGTAAAAAATGTACTAACTCCCCTCGAATAATAGTCACCCTCTCGCTCTCCGATAACGACTTCACCGCCCTGGTGACCGGCAAGGCCAACGCCCAGCGTCTGTTCATGGGCGGCAAGCTCAAGATCAAGGGCAACATTATGAAGGCTACGAAGATGGAGCCCGTGCTCAAGAAGGCCCAGGGAAAGGCCAAGCTGTAAATATATATACCCTTTTTTGATTACCAATCTGTACATGACCCTTCCTTCCACTTCCTCGGTGATGACTGTTCTCGGGTTTTACTACCATTCGCCTTTTGCTGTAGCGCATCCAATACACCAAGATCTTTGCTTTGAAGGAGGCTGTTGTCTATTTCAGAGTATCTGGGTTGAAGTGCACATAGGTACTTATGACCTGTAGAGCTCATAGATCCTGGACGTGACCCTGTCGTGAAACCCGCCCCTGATCCAGCGACACGAAATACTCTGCGTCCTTGACAGCTTCGATTCGGTGTGCAATCGTAATGACAGTCGAGAGTTGCAGCTCCTCGCGCACTATCTGTTGGAGCTCTAGAGAGGTTTCGTGGTCAATCGAAGCCGTGGCCTCGTCGAAAATGACAACCGGACTACGTCGGAGGACAGCACGAGTAAGAGCAATGAGCTGCCGTTGACCCTGGCTCAGATTGCGGCCTCCGGCCTCGAGATGGGTACTGAGATTCCAGCCATGTCGACCACAGAGACGTTCTAACACATCTGCGCACTGCCGATCGGAGAATTCCTCTGTGGGGTCGAGATTGAGGCGAATGCTGCCGGGGAAAAGCACGGGGTCTTGGGCAACAAACGTAACTCGAGTGCGCAGGGCTTGTGTGCTGACTTTGGCGATGTCAATCCCATCGATCACGATAGACCCCTTTTCGGGTCGAATAACGCTAAGAAGCGATACAGCCAACGTAGACTTGCCGCTACCTGTCCGGCCGATGATTGCAGTTGTAGAGCCACCGGGGATGCGGAGGGAGACATCGACTAGAGAAGGATCTAGATGGGCTGCATAGCGCAGGGTGACATTCCCGAAGGTGATATCGCTGCCGTAGGTGGGCCAGGCGGCAGGAGGATCAATAGACCCCGGTGATTCTTCTTCGATGTGGAGCAACTCATCCACTCGCTCCACGGACACAAAGTCCATTTGTAGCTGGCCATACTGCTTGCAAAGGGCATGTGTAGATTCGACAAAGTTATTCGCAGCAATGAGCACAAATGCCACAAGCCCGGGAGTCGTGTTGCTGTATAGAGCCAGGGCAGTCAGACAGAAAGTCGACAAAGCAGACAGAACTTCAAAGCGGTACATGAGCCATGATTGCAAAGACCAGTAGAAATGGTCCATTCCTTGGAATTTGTCGACCACGGAAATAACGCGACGCTGGAAGCGTTCCTCGGCCCGGAAAGCTCGAACGGTAGTCAGACCGTGCAGTAGCTCTCCAAAGTTGGATAATAGTGGGGTCAGGGATACCATTTCTAGCCGGCGGAGGCTTTGCGATGCCGGGAGGAAGTGCAAGAAGATCAGAACAAAGACCACAGTTAGGATCAATGAGAAGACGAGAAACATGGGGGTCGCGGTGGCAATGACCAGGATAGAGGAAAGCCAGGTAATGGCTTGGAATGCAATGACCTGGAACTGTTCACTGATATTGCCGTCGACCACACCGATGTCCGAGGTAAGACGGTTCATCAATCTACCCAAAGGTGTGACATCGAAGAATCGGAACGTTGCGTAACTAACTCGAACCATAACTTGCTTGAAAAGTGACTTGCCAGCCCAGTACACAACCAACAGCATCAGCAATTGTGCGATAAGCAGTGTAGCTGCCTGGAATGATATAATGGCAAAAAATGCCCATAGCCATGGGCGCACATTCTCACGGGGAGAGGGAAGGCTATCCATGGGACTGCGAGGCAACAAATATGCGTCTGCGCTTGACGCCGACACCATGAACTCGTTGCCGGGAAACCTTGTGTACCAGCTCGAGAGATTATCAGATGTCACATCCGGTTGATTGGAGGCTTCGCCCCATCCTTTGAGGAACCATGACTGTCCAACAGCGGTGAGGCGATACACAGCTAGGACAAGGATGAGAGCGAGCCACCATCGATATTTGCCCGCTCGGATATAGTTCCAATAGACTCGAGCTTTGACGCCCCATTCTGCGCGGTGCTCGTCCTCGATAAACTTGTCAGGCACTACTTCGTTTTCGAAGTCAACGTCTCCCTCTATATCGGGTTCAGAAATACTCGAAGTAAATGGCGACTCCGTTCCGTTTCCATTGATTGAATCAGATATGTCAGCGTTGTCGTGGACAGTAACTCTCCCTTCATTGATTTCAAGAACCTGACCAGCAAGTCCACGAACCAGTGAGGTACGATGCGTTACAAGAACAATCGTGCGATCCTGCATCAAAGGACCAGAGAAGCACTTTCGAACCACAAACTCGGCGGTATTGTGGTCTAGCGCTGACAAAGGATCATCCAGCAGAAGCACACGAGAGGCACTATAGACAGCCCGTGCGAGGGCCACACGGGCCTTTTGCCCACCCGAAAGACCGATGCCATTCTCACCAATGAATGTCAGATCGCCATGTTTGAACTGAGACAGATCTGGAATAAGGGCACACGCCTCCAATGTCCGCTTATAACGTTGCTCTTCGTAAGGCGCGGAGAACAAAATATTATCGCGAATACTCATACTCTGCAGCCAGGGTGTTTGTGCACAGTAGCCAATCATCTCGTTCGGAATGTGGGATGAGCCTTGCGGTTTGTCTAGTTCTCCAAGAAGAGCTTGCAAGAAGGCTGTTTTTCCTGCCCCTACCTTACCAGTAACGACAGTAAGGCCTGTGGGGATGACTGCGTTGACATCGATGAGAACAGGGGCTAGCTTCCCGGGCCAAGCGAACGAGCAAGAATCCATTTTGAAGGGCTCGGTTTCCACTGGGTCATCGGGAGGGGAATTTTCCTTGTCTGGCTCGGACATGAACTCTTCAATTCGCCCAAGGGCAATTGAAGCATTGACTAGGGCCGTGATCAAGCCTGGAATATCGCGCAGTCGAGTCTCGAGCATGGCAAATAGTTGCAGAGCTGGGAAGATGATATCGATGCGAAGCTCACGGCCAGCCAACATGGTGTAGGCATAAAGAGCAATCACGGGGAATACACCGCTAGCGAACGCATTGATAAACCGGATCATGATGCTCCACAAACTGGTGATAATCCGTAGATTTAGTTCATGTTGCCGTGCTTCCATGACCTGCCGAAGCCAATGGTCCTGCCAGCCATACCATCGGAGATGACGGATTGCTTCCACAAATTGCGAGGTGATCTGCAGACGAATATCGGTTGCTGCTCGCGTAATTCGCTGCCAGCGAAGGAGGACGCGCGCAATGACCGCATTCACACTCTGGGCTACCAACACTGCCAGAATACCGAGGAAGCAGGATGGTCCGAAAAGGGACCAAACCAGACCGACCGCAATTAAGAGACCCAGAGGCTTATCAATCAGGGAATCGACTTCCCAGAATCGCTGGGCAACTTCATAAACATCTCCGCGGAGGAGGTTGAAAATCTTTCCCACAGAGGCCACCTCTTTAGCCTTTTTGGGGTGAGGCTTGCGTCCAGTGCCGGTAAGACGGGCCCACAAGGAAGGTCTCATGGCGGATGTTTCATTCTCATTAATTGTCGTATCACGGTCAATGTCACCATTGTCTTCATTTATCAGATGATCTTTGCTTTCCATTCGCAAGCCGAGGATGTTTTTCCGCGAGAGAGCCTTCTCATAGACCATCATGACCATTTCACCCCGAGAGCGCTCATAGCATCGCCGTCCATACCAGAGATTGAGGACCTGAGACTGCGCCGCCACCAAGCGAAGCACCAAAGTGAGAAGCGCGTAGGTTAATGGCACGCGTTTTGACCGTGCTGGGTCTTGCATCGCCTGCAAAAGTTGATGGAGCAGGACTGGTGTAGAAAATTCTGGCAAAGACCATCAGTGGCGTCATTCACGATAAATGTAATATCAATCACGAACCGCAAAGCATCTGCACTACGGCAATTGCTGAAATTATCAGAACGTCGAGACCATTCGCTTTCAGTACTCGCCCAAGAACTGATCCTCGGAGCCGACGGAATCTTTCATGCAGCCGACGATGCTGAAACTCAAACCCTAGTAGCCACACGTCTGGTTCGTTTAGTTGTCTTTGTCGGCCAATCGATATCAGCGGTGCCATCCACGAGACAGTGAGGAATTGCCACAACCGAAGGTTGTCTTCTGGACTTCGAAAATCACTAGATGGCGCTTGGCCTACGGTGCTGATGTCTCCAATGAAAAGCGATGGTTGTCGAAAGGGCATAAGCAGGATCGTGGACGAAGCTGCCAATGCAGTAATCGCGGCAATGAAGCGAGCAATCACCTTGAGATTCGGAGACGCGTCTGCTTGGGTAGCCAGTAGGATCTCCACGACAAATGCGACAACAAAGAAAGCCAACAGCGAGATTGGACATGATCTTGGCCGTCTGACAGCTATCAATGCAGATGCTATGGCCTAGATCCATGTCAACCAATTGTCATTCGATGCGTACGGCGCTTACTCACCCATGATGTGACAAGCAGAAGAGCAGCTGTATCGATTCTCGGAGAAAAGCAAATGACAATCTCCGCTGTAAATCCAATGCCCGAGAAGGTAAGCAGGAATACCGTCCATTGAAGGGAGTGTTTCATTCCATCAAGTGGCAGGTCTTGACAACTGCCGTATTCCGAGATAAACGGAAGTGTCCATTTTGGACGCCAGGTTCGAAAAAGCGGGCCTAAGACATGATGCAGGGAAATGAGCAGAATGATACTGGCTGGAGCAATCGCAAGGTAAGGCAAGGCACAAGGCGACAGCCATGCATTGTCCGGGTCCTGGATTAGTTAATGCGAGGTAGTGTCGACGCAAGGGGGGTTCGCTTACCCAGAGCTGGCGACACTTGTCTTGGTCGACGTGCTGGATGAGGGGGATCTGATTCATGGCTCATCCTAACAGAAACCAGGTCAATTCCTGAGATTCATCGAGGTCAGCGTTGAATGCCATGGGTTGCCTTCGTCCCGCGGGGGCGGGGGAACAACATTCCTCCGGTCAGTCATAACTGGTATTTAGAGAAGAAACCTGAAGCCATCGTGACACCTTCAGACCCTACTGATAGAGGATCTGCGGGAGAAAATGTAGACAGATTATTGTGAATGAGAAGAGAAACGACTTTGTTAACATGGTTGCTGCGAGGCGCATGATCGAACCGCAAAAGAGCCGCAAAACCAGAGTTCCTATGCTACTCTTATCTCAGGCATAACAAGCGATCCAGCTCCGACCGCGGTCAACTACAGAGCTGCCTCTCATTCCATTCTTATGCCGTTCTATCCTTATCGCCAATATATCCAAGCTGTGTTTCAATCTAAGAGAAAGAACGAGATGCGCATACTCTATCACTCAGATGTAAACCTTCCTGTTCATGCGTAATATGCCCAGATGATGTGTGACGCTATAGGCAATCAGGAGAGTCGTATTAGTCAATCCTATTTAATTGATTATTGACTATGCTTGCCCTGGTAGAGTCCTCAAAAGATAGCAAATGCATTGGGTGGGCTTGCCACTCCCCCAATCACCTATCACGTCTGTCAATATCATGCTACTGGGAGGAGATTGACTGTACCTACTTTGAGCGGCATGCTGGACAAGAAGAAGCTATATCTCCCGGTGGCCTTGCAGTGCTCTGACAATTTCTCCAGGTCAAACATCTCTCCGATCGGCGTACCCCATCCAGCTAGCACCCACTCATGGAGATTAAACCTCTTGTCTGCATGACTCCCGCGAATCGGAGCGCGTTCAAAGCTTGGTGCGTCTCCAGCGACGGCCGCAAATTGACGCTCCCATAGCCAGCGCAGCATGCCTTCTGTTGCTTCCACTCCATTGAAATCTGGAGAAGGGCGGTTTGGGAGATCCTTTCTTTGCTGGTCCGTCAACCGATTGTAGGCTGCAGTGAATCCACTACGGATGAATAGAATGTCACCCTTCCGGAACTCGAGCTGGTGATCCTTTGCCACTTGTTTGAGACTTTCGAGAGTAATAGCTTCTGACTCTAGAGCCGAGACTGAGACGGAGTTTGAATTGGCCCAGTCCGCAAAGTCGAGAAGAACACCACGGCCAGTCATACCGCCGTGCTCGGCCACAGCTAGAAATCACAAATTAGCGAGAATTTTTATCACTACCAGGTCCATGTTCCATACTATGAAGGCCGATAACATTTGAGCTCTCAATTTCCTCGGTTGTATGTCCATTATAGAATTTCCGGGTTTCCTGATTAGCTAGCCGAGCAGCATCTGGAGTTAGTCTCAATCGCCCTTCCAGCTCAGTCTTGACGCACCATAATGTCGGAAGCCATCCCATTGAGTTGAGCCTTGGCTGTTGAAACTCAAGATATCATCGTAAATACAGTTCGGGGCTTTGAGAACCAGCTCTTGTTTGAATGGGTTGCGATTGAAGCTCGGATAAGTGGGCATGCTGAGCGGCCAGTCCAGGGAGATGCGCACTCCAGTCCGTATCTCCCTTGCGGCCTCGACGATCACCTCTGGAGTGAGCAGGTTCAATGTCCCGAGCTCATCGTTTCGTCCAAAACGACCCCACGCATTGCCCGGGGGGCCTTTAGAGTCCAGTGGGAGGGCTTCAAATGGTAGCACACTTTCTTCTGTTGTCACTGCCATATTGGTCTCGTTAGATGCGGCAAGAGGGTCTCAAATTATGCAACTGGGGATTGGGCGTGGGATACCAGCTCGATAATATAGCTGTCGGAGGAAAGCCGGCCCTCGGGATATGTTGACTCCCCGCCGCCCGGATCTCCGCCGCTCGGATTCATATCCGGCCTTCTCACCGTACACTGATCTTATTAATGGCCGCACTGCAGGGATTAAGTTGAGATATGCGATCGACTATCTCGCGATAATTAATGTCAGGGGACATTTCCAAGAAGCAATATTGGCCTAACAGTCGACTAAAGACATTTTCCATAAGCATGAATAGATTTCCAGGTTAGGAGAAATTCATATGATATAGTGAATGGCGAGAGGTATAGCCGAAATATGTACAGCAAAAAGAAAGACGAATTCAAAAGGAGAGAAGTAAAAGACTAAAGAGTGAAGTATGCAATGGTGCCACCATAGATTGCCGGGTTATCGCTGAACGTCGCCAACGAGGTGCCATTCCTGACGATCATGTTCGTGACACCGACCGTGTTGAGAGCGTAGACAGTCAGACCACTAGTCGTGCCCTCGATACTAAAGATCTCGCTTTGACAGTTTTCTGGGGTAGGGAACGTAGAGCAAGTCGTGCTGTAGTTGTTAAAGAAACTGTAGAGACCAGCCCCGTAAATGTTCAGGTTCTTGCTGTCAAGAATGCGCAGACCGAGAGAATCACAGTTTCCAGACAGACAGCTGCTGTAGTCGGGGTCCTTGAGGGTCGAATTTGTCGGATATGGACCGTTGGCCGCGTCGGGATTGGGTTGATAGTACCTGCAGGTCTTCGGTTAACCTTGAACACATCAATAATCATCGTAGGTACTCACGGCGTCTCAGTCTGGATGAAGCCCGCAACCACTGAGGCGGCCCCAGAAAATTGATACTGGTAAAGAGAGTGATGCTCGACGGAAGTTCCGTAGCTAGACAAGAGGTCAGCGATCAACCACTCCAAACATGTATCAGTTATTTACTTACAGCCAGACGGTCTGGCCTTCAACCAATAAGCCTCGACCACTATAGACAGAGATCTGCGTATTGTTTGCGCTGTCGAGATCGTGGTCCGCTGTCCACAACCAGACATTCTCTAGGTATACACCGCTGGCGCTGCTGGTGACGTGCATAGACATGTAAGCAACCTCACAAGCCGCCGAGACTGCTGCAGACGTTGAGCACTGCGCAACCTGTTGCTGCGAGCCGGTGAAGCCTCCAATACGTGTGTGGACATCCCACATGCCAGAGCCTGAACTAGCGGCCAGGTTCCACTCGACCAAGACGGCACCTGGTGTAGATCCCTCGGTGCTCAGAATCATGTCAGACCATTCGATAGAGCCGGACTCCCCAGACTTGCCAACCTGAACCACAGGAATCGGCTTGGAGATGCTCGAGAAAACGGAACCACTAGCCATGATCACAGGATATGCCTCCCCGACGATACGGGAGCCAGCAGGGACATATAGAGTGTTGGTGACCTTGTAGGTGCCCTGGTCAAAAAAGACAATCTTACCAGACGATGCTGCCGAGGTCAAGGCTGCTTGAATTGCTGACGTATCATCGGTTGAGCCGTCACCCTTAGCGCCAGCGCCCCTAATACTCACGAATGAGGCCGTGGGCGATGCCGCATATTGAGGCTTCGTCTTGGTGTAATAGTTTGAGGACCCACTGGCAAGCAAGGCACCCGGGCGCGTTGGTGCAGTGAAGGTGCCCTGGAAGTTTGTTGGTCCACTAGGAGTATACTTGTGACCCTGACCCCAAGCACCGATGGTTGTGGTGCTTGAAGACCCAGCCAGAACGGTACTGCTGGGTCCTTGAACGGCAACGGGGACGTTATCAAGAGCAATATTCTCCAGGATGAGACTGCCATTGGTCGAGGTCGAGCTTTCCCAGGCGGTGGTCACAAAGGTCGAGCAATCCGTAATGCTGCTGTCAAGAACCACGACTGATCCAACAAGCTGATTACCAGCACCACCGTTGTTGATTGAAATTCCAGTTGTGCAGTTGGTCAGTGTAACACCCTGGTATGTCCAGCCCCAGTCCCAAATCTGAGAAATACCAGTAACGGCATCAGAGATAGCCAAGCCCCGCATGGTGAATTGCTGGTTGCCAACATTGGCGCCGTACAGGCCCCCGGTGATTGTCACATCGGCCAAGAAACCGCCGGAACCTTGGAAGAGGTTAGCGTTAAACAAAAAGAAACAAGATGCAAGCTGTAGTCCGTCTTACCATTCTCAATAAAGATACCCTGATGCTGCGTTCCGGATGCAGAGCTCATCACAATCTCCACATTCTGGATACTTGACGCCTGCCCTGTCGGCCAGTGGATACCTGTTGCGGAAGAGCTAGCTGGTATGGATGTCAAGTCCAGCTTTAGGTTCCGAATCTGTCTGAAGAACACATTGGTCGAAGTCCATCCCTGATTGCCACTATTCTGGTATTGATCTCCGTCAATCAAGCCTAATCCGGTGAAGCCTGACGTCGCCTTGATGACTGGAATAGAATTTGGGTTGCCGATGAGCTGAGTGAAGTAGTAGTCAATGATAGATGTAGAAATCACGTAGGTTCCTGCTGGGAAGTATACAATCGCAGGGGTAGTGGTGGAGGTCTCGCCGCCTGCTGGGCCATAACGGCCACCATCGCTGATGGCAGCATTGATGGCCGCAGTGTCGTCGGTCACGCCATCACCTATATACGTTCGTTAGCGGCATCATTTTTGGCAATATCACCTTCAGGCATCATTACCTGCAGCACCATAGTCCTTGACATTGCGGAAGACCGTATAATTTGAGGGGTCAGTATTAAATGCAGCAATGCCTTGATGAGCGATATCAGCCAGCCAGTACGATGGGTCCGTCTCGGCCACGGAGACTTCAGTATGCACATCGACTGTCACTGCTGAGGCGGCACTTCCAACTGGTCCATTGTAGGCCGTGTATTGTGACAGAGGCTTCAAAGCGGATTGTACTAGGGCGTCTTCCTCGGGGATATCCAGTATCTGCGCTCGCGCCGCCACAAACAGAGCCAGACAAGAGACCACGGAAGCCGAATAATGCATCTTGACTTCAGCGACGACGACGACGGAAGTGGGTCGGATCGTTCGTCAAGGAGGCGACCTCTTCCTTCTTATACCCCTGATTCGTACCATTCAATAGTCTCGGGAACTAAGATCGATATACTGCATAAACGCGCATGACAATGGAGAAAAGGGGTGGAGCCCATACACTCCACAACACGCGCTCCCACACGCCCCTGGGCATCGCGACTAGTGATGAATGCCACTTCGCAATACCACTTGAGACGGCAAATAGATTGCAAGTGACCGTCCATCACAGCGTGACTGGGCCGAGGTCGTACTAGCGTATCGAGCGCTCGTTCGCTGGGCAAGAGGTTGTCACGCTCGCGATCCTGCCTCATGATCGGAGAGGGAAATAGGATTGGCATCAGCCGTGCCGATCGCGCCCCACGGGGGATCGCATCCCCTGTCGATACAGGCAGCCAGAGCCAATCGGGGCGCCGGCGAGAGCCACAGAACACCGAAGAGAATCACACCGGACCGTCGAGCGGCGCGCATCGAAAAGCTGAGGAACGTGACTAGCTGCAGAATTCATGGTCGCCACATTTGAGGGGAAATGCGACTCAGAGGTCATTCTGGGCGGTGCAGCGATAGTCATTGCCGTGGAGGGAAAGGTGTTCCTTTGACAGCCCAGACATATTTGACAAAAGATCCCTCACAGGGGAGATCGGGGATCGTGTCCGCTCATCCGGACAAGAGCGACAAAGCTACTTCGGTATAGAATCAACTCCAAGGCGTCATCTGCTACTACGACCACGGCTTACAGATTGCAAGGCCGCGGAAAGGGTTCTACATGTAGATTCCCGGTGGCTCGCATTCTACCCTTTACTCTTGGTTCTCTAGCCACCTCTTAGGATACACCGGTTTGATGACCGGTCCAGGGTCAACCCCGAGTACCCGATCGTGATCCAGCCTCACCATGGGGTTGGAGATGTCTGATAGACGCTCTGGTGGCTGAAATAATGACGGCTTTGTTGCATGAACCGCGACAACATGTGGACACCTAGATTCCTAGGCCGCTATGGGAATCATGGCAACCATAGGGTGTGTCAGAACTATGCACATGAGCATCCATGTCACTATTAGACCGCGATATGAAGGGTGATATTCGTTGACCGCGGTGGCCCCTCGGAATTGTTGGAGTATGGACTGCCCATCACCGCTGCACCATGTATCACCTTTGCGTGGTCCGTAGACGGGTTTAAGCCGGAGATTCCTCCCAGACCAGCGACGTCATACTCTGGTCTTCGCAGTCAGCCAGAGCGCAAGCATGTTCATTTAATCCCACCTGTCATGGCCAGTGAGCGAGAAATGGCTGTAGGGTCAGCTTGTGGGAGGTTGACACCATCCAGCTCGTCCTGGGAGTTGTAGAAACAGTCGAATCAACCCGCGCATTATTTGTTACCGTCGCTATGCCAAGACTCACCACGTGACCGCATTTTTCTTTTAGAGGTTCTTGCCTCCGCGAGAGTCTCCGCGACGTAAAAAAAAAATAACCAGGGTCATCCTCAAGCCTCCCTCCCCCCAAATCCCGCCTAGGCCGCTTCGCCTCCCAGAGATAGCTCGTCATATCATTCGCATCGCTCTTGACCCTGGTGTGATATTGTCGGAATTTTCGAGGCGACGAGTCGCGAACCTAGTCGTGTCACGGAACCGGACAGCGTCGCCCGCCCCCTTCGAATCCCACGCAGACAAATTGGCTTCTGCCTTTGGACTGGGTGGCCAAATACGAGCGGTTCTGCACATAGGCTGTGTCGCTGATATCTCGACCTGGCGTTACGATCTGAGGCCTGTCTGCGGCCAGGTATCCCCACGGCGAGGGACTCGACTGCTGGTCACTGCCGGACGTGAGCGCAAGACGAGTTTTCTTTTCGCATCAATATCAGTTGAGATAATAGAGTCGCCCAATACCGCCGAGTCGTGCTGTGCATGATCGAAGGTACCGACGTCAGGATTGTGGTCGGTCTTTGGAAGGGGTGCATCGGTTTTCTTGCTGCCCACGACGAGCTTTGGAGCTTTGTGTGAGCAAAGGCCGCATCGCAACACAGCGGCCATAGATGTCCAAACGCGGAGCAGAAGGTCCTCACGGGTCCAAAGACGACGAGCACACGTTCTTGATGTCGAGCACACCGGACGATAAGCCCCAGCGGGCAACTGCTGCCCAGCTGGCTCAGAGAAAGTAAGTGGCGATTTCAGTTGTTGAGTGGGAATGCAAAAGAATTGGCTCTGCCTCAGGTTTGGGGAGGGACGGCGCTTTCCTATTTTACCGGTTGAGAGACGTGTTGTGGACGTGTTGATATTCACTCCACTCCTCCCACTGTTGTCTTCTTGACCTTCCACATCTCCCCAGTATCTTTCCTGCCCGCGTCTCTGTTGCTTTCGCCCTTTTGCTTCCACGTCCATTATTATTTGCACATTCAATATGGCATCCTTCGACATCTACAATGCTTTTCAAATCAAGCGCCCCGGTGTTACAAAGCGCAAGGTTGAGGAACAGCCTACTGACGATACCTCCGACAGGATCAAGGACATCCGCAAACGACCTCGTGCTACGACCCCGACTTCCGGGGGCAGCGCTGCTCAGCCATCTGGCGGTTTCTCATCTCTCTCGCCTGCGCCGGCCTTCCCGTCTTCCGGTTTCACTGCGCCTTCGAATGAGTCGGGTGCTTTCTCCTTCGGCCAGAGTCAAAGCTTCCCTGGCGCGAATTCTGGCTCCAACCAGCCTGCGCAGGCTGGCTCGGCTCCCTTCTCCTTCGGTGGCCCTGGCCAGACCGGTTTCAACTTCTCCTCTGGTCTACAGTCGACCAACCCTTTTACTGCAAGCTCTTTCAACTCGAACACCACCCCTACCCAGTCCCAGCCCAGTACTGGATTTTCCTTTGGTGGCTTTGGAACCCAGTCCAACTCGCAGCAGCCATCATTCACTTTTGGTGGCTCGCAGAATGCGAATCCTCCCGCCAGCAATGGCCTGTTTGGGCAACCAGCTGCTACTGGCTCAGCTGTGAATACTGCAGTTGATTCTATGCAAACTTCGCCTGATACCAAACCCAAAGCACCTGCCTCGAACCCTTCGACTTCGTTCCAGAGCCGGAGCCTATTCGGTGATTCTGGGCCGTCCAACAATGTGTTTGCACCAAAGCCCTCTGCACCATCTAGCAATCCGTTCGGTGGCCTGAGCGTTCCTTCGACTGCGGAGAAGCCCACGAGTGATAAGGCTGAGGGCTTTGCTGCCAAGCCGGCATTTGCTACGCAGCCGCCTGCCTCGTCCACCCCAGCTCAGCCATTTGGCTCCCTTTTCGGTGCCCCTGCTACTCCTGATCCCCAGAAAGGAAGTGCTGCCCAAGCCACCACGTCCACTCCGGCTCAGCCCTTTGCAAATCTCTTCGGGGCACCCCCTGCCGCTTCCAAACCTGTCGAATCTGAGAAGATTACGACTCAACCGACTAACAGCACGCCAGCAAAGCCTTTTGGCTCTCTCTTCGGAGCCACCCCTGCCACAGTTCCTGCTGCTTCTGCAGCGACTGATAAACCGGCTGCTATTCCAGCTACTACAAACAATTTATTCTCACCAAAGCCAGCCGAGGTACAGGCTGCCTCCGGCAACCTGTTCATGACAAAGCCTGCGGAGCAGACTCCGTCTGCCAATCTTTTTGCCCCTAAAGAAACTCCGGAGCAGAAAACTCCATCGACTGCATCAAAGTCTTTCAATTCTCTTTTCGATGAATCAACCGGATCGGCTCAGTCGAACAACAACATGTTTACAGCCAAGCCCACCAATGAGCAGCCTCCTTCGGGCAACTTATTTGCGCCGAAGCCGGCCCTCGCTCCAACCAACGACGCACCCAAGCCCGCTGGTGAGCAGGCACCGTTTAGCAATCTATTTGCACCGAAACCTGCCAGCACAAAAACCACAGATGCTCCAAAGCCTGCTTTCAGCGGTTTCTCTGCACCTTCCGCCAATGATGCGGTTCCTTCAAGCAACCCATTTGCCGTCAAGCCTCCCACATCCCAAGCGGTTGAATCTCCTAAACCTCCTTTCACTGCTCTGTCTGCACCGAAGCCTACCAGCGAGCTGGCCCCATTCGGTAACTTGTTCGACCCAAAACCAGCGGCCAGCGAAAATGCGGCTCAGTCATCCAAGCCTGCAGCCAGCAACGTGTTTTCTGCTAAGCCAACGGAGAATCAAAGCTCGGGCAAGCCTCAACCCTTCGGATCCTTCTTCGGAGCCCCTTCTGCGACCCCCACTTTCTCTGCATCTGAAAAGGTTCAGCCTACACCTGCGGCGCCTCAAAACTTGTTTGCACCTAAACCGGCCGAGGAACACATCGCCACCTCTTCCGTCAAGCCTGCTTTCAATCAGCCTTCCGGCCCTTTGTTCGGCGCTAAGCCGACTATCTCCGATCCGAAGCCCATCCAACCCCCCGATCTCTCATCGGGCTCTTCTAGTCTTCGAGAGAAAATCGAAGATCAGATCCCGAAGCCCGATTTACCTGATACTCTCACCGAGGAGCAGAAAGAAAAGGCGGAGCTGGTTTGGAGGCTCCAGACGCTGGACATGTACTTCAAGCGAGAGATCAACCGCTATCAGCCCGGTGTTCACAGCTTCGATGCCGTGATCCTCTTCTACATGAGGGTTCGTGAAGCTCTGGGTGCTCCGGTTATCCCAGCCGAAGGGAAAGACGCCCAGGGGGGGCCTCAGGTCACCCAAACCAATTCTACTCTGGAGACTCGCCGTCCTGAGCAGCCAAGAATTGGCGACAACGCCAATGACTCGGCCACCTCCAACATTTTCGCGAAATCGTTCTCCACCTCCAGTCCTACCTCGGCCAAGACTATGAATGCTTTGCCTCCTGTGGCGAACTCCTCGGTGCCCACCTCGACGGCTTCTAGTAACAGTGAGAACATGTTCGCTAAATCGCTTTCTGGGATCAATGGCGCTGCTCCAAAAGCGAAGGTTTCGACCGCGGACACTGCGGCGCCCATTTCGACGCCTGCCTCCTCACTTGCTGGAAACATGTTTGCAAAGTCAACAAGTTCCCAAGGCTCTACTGCTCAGCCTGCAGTGCCGAAGTTCGGCAACGGCGCTTCCGGTGTTGACTTTATGGCACAGTTCGCGAAGCAGGCAGAAAAGACCGCGGCTGAGGAGAAGGCCAAGAGGAAGGCGGAAGATTTCGACTCCGAGGAGGATGACGAAGAAGAATGGGAGCGCCGCGATGCCGAAAAGCAGCGTGAGAAACGAGCCAAGCTGGAAACGGGCGGGCAGAAGAAAGCGGTGTGGGTGGAAGGAGAGGGCTTCAAGTTCATCGATGCTGCTAGGTCCTCTGCCGCCGATTCGGCTGGAAAGCCAGCCACAACGAGTGCTCTCCAGCCCGCGGAGCCATCTCCCGTGCCAAGTGTCTCTCCTGCGCCATCCACTTCGTCCGTCTTTGGGTCTTCGAACCTCCCCCTCCCTAACTCGGAGAACATCTTCGGCCGTCTCTCTGCGACTCCCCAGGCCACAGACAACTCCCAGGACAGCGATGGGTCTGATCAAGAGGGCAAGGCCCGTTCTCCCAAGCGCCCCGTGCCTGAAGAAGACGGGGGCAACGAAGGGGATGTCGTGCCCAAGTCCAAGCGAGCCAAGCCTGCGGAGACCGTCGAGACTATCAAGTCCAGCCTGGACACACCTCTCCCAGCGCCTTCCGCCGCCGCAGGTCGTAGCCTGTTTGATCGCGTCCAATCCACCACCCCCCAACCAGAAGCTGCCGCTCCTGTCAACCCTTTTGCCGCTGCTCTGAGCAAAGCCCCTCTGTTCTCGAGTGCAAATGCATCTGGCACCACGACCCCCAGCGATCAAACATGGAATCCAAATTCGCCCATCAAGTTCTCTGCCACCCCGACCACAGCGCCTGCTCCGGCTCCATCCAGCACGGAGAATGCTTCGACGGATGCTGCCACCGACGAGGAGGGTGCTTCGGGATCGATCTTTGATCTCTCCCAAGGCAATGCTGGCGAGGAAGAAGAAAAGGTTGTTTTCGAATGCCGAGCCCGTGCATTCAAACTGGCGACGGCGTGGTCCTCTCAGGGCACTGGCATCGTTCGTCTTCTGCAGCACCCTGGAAGCGGTCGAGCTCGCATTGTCCTCCGCGCGGACCCCAGCGGCCACGTGATATTGAACACGCTCCTGAAAAAGGAACTCGACTATGCTCGCACCTCTAACAGCGTGCAATTTATGGTCCCTCGAACTGATGCTGCACCCGAGCACTGGGCAATTCGGGTGAAGGCCGAGTCTGTGAAGGGGTTCCATGATAAGATTGAAGAAATCAAGAACTAGATCGAATTTCGAGGGTCTTTTTCTCGACCACATAGCATGGCTTGCCAAGGAACCCTTGGGAGTGAAAGCGAGATTGCTGAGATCTTTCGTCCATTTATGTACTGTACGATATCATTGAGTCGGAGTTAAACCCATTGTTATTTCCAAGTTCAACGTCTGGCACCATTCTGTTTACCTAATCTTCACATATTCATGGAACGATCTATCGGGGTTTTTGGTGGCTAGCAACTAGCTCGTTTCTGCGAATCGCGCTGCCTCTGAGAGTACGAAAATCATAACCACACAAATCATAATCCATGACATCTAAATCATCCTAGTGCATTCGAGTGGCTTTCGAGATAACGACGGATGACCCGTGAGTAGGTCTTTAACACGCGGAATGACATTCCCACTCTTCGGGACCGCGCAGTATCGAATTGATCGACTTTCCGTTTTCCTAGCCCGACTTGAGTATTGCATGGATCGTGGCAGTAACTTGCCATCTGCAGGAATCACCCGATGGAGTCTCTCACCTCATCCCCTCCGATATGCCTGCGGAGTTACTTTGGCTCTGGGCATACTAGATATGTGATGTCGGGGAGTAACGATAGTTATATAATTCTAAACAGACGCGAATGCTGACTGGTTTCATTACTTGAGTGTTCTCGCAGTCACCGCCTATTCATGACCTCGGGGGCCTTCAGAAAAGAATTGGGGAGAATGACAAGCAGTGAACTCGGCCGTACAGAATAATGTCAACAGGGCATGGCCCGCGTATACGCATTCACGCCGTAGTTTTCGCTCGCAGCTTGTCGAAATGGACTCGATTCACCGATCGAGATAGCTGGCGAATAACTGAATGTACGCAGCATGCTACATCGAGTTTAAACACACTCGCAACTCCAAAGATCCTACAGAGACCAGAGCAAGGGTAAAAGGTATTTTTATTTTGAAAGCCCCAACCGAACCCCAAGTGTAACATGGAATCATAGAAGCAAAGACATCGACGAGGTCAACACCATTTACGCGTCATCGACGGTAGCGGTGTGCAGACCCTTGGGGTCCTTGACGTTGACGGCCTGGACGTGGGAGTACAGACGCTCCTTGGCACCCTCCTCGTCGTTACGCTTGCGGGAGATGCGGACACGGAGGCGGAAGGGGACACCCTTGATACCGGCTTCCCAGACCTTCTTGTTCAGCTGGGGGTCGAGGCGGACGTCCTTGGTGCCCTGTACCGTCGCAAAAGCGACCTAGTCAGCGAGCTGCTCACCAGCTCCACGCACAACGCGCAGGATAAAGTTAGACGAGGTGACTTACCATAGCATGCTCGGCAAAGGCGCGGATCTCCTTGATGGCACGAGGAGCACGCTTCTTGAAGCTGACACCGTGGCACTATATTTCCCGAAAAGAAGTTGTAATTAGTCTTCCGTCCGAATGCCATGTGGGAGAGAGCGATCTCTGCGATGTTCTGGTTCGGCCATAGAGGTGGACTTCATCAAACTAATTTCTTCTTTTTCTTTTGCTTCCCGAAGGAACGGTATGCCAACTGCGGATTTCGAAAAGAAAAACCTTGCGATTATCGTTTCGTCGCCGCAATGACACATTTCTTCTTCGCTCGTGGTTCCCCACAAGGCGGTTCGGGGTGGTGGTGTGGTTTGGAGGTGGTCGAAGAATTTGACATCCTTTTTCACACCCGCACATTCTCACACACACAAGTTCCCTCAGAAGAAGGCTCCGTATTGCAGGAGAGTGTGTTCTCTGTCCAATTTGTGCCTCCACAGATTCGCAGAATCGAATCGTCGTAGGTAAGGGTTCAAGGGCAGTTCGGGGGGAATTTTCAACATACACGCTTGTGGAGGTTGATGGTGTACTCGCGCGACACCACGTCGGAGATGGCCGAGCGGCTCTTGCCAGTCTGAACGTTGGACATTTCTGGAGGACGTTAGCAGGTGCCGGGATCGTACAATCGCAGGCAGACTGACTGGTTGGGGTCGGCGTCGACTGTGGGCGGAAGTTGTCGATGGGTGGAAATTGACGGTTTGTGGCCGCGGATGAGTGTGGCTCGCTTATCGAGAGCGCGAGTGCTGATTGGTGGGTGGTCACGTGGGCTCTCGTCACTTCAAATTCTGGCCTCAGGTGTCAATCTATGGTCTCTCAGGCACCAAACCTCAAATGCGCATTTCTTGCCCTGTCTACAGAAGACGGGGTGGGACTTGCGAGAATTTGACTGCCATTCTCAGCTACAATTGACTGCCACACTATAATAATCCTCCCCAATCCTTCATGACGCACCCTCGCCGCTCACGTCGGGGTAGAGGTCAAATCGGCGCTGTGTGTAGATGGGAATGCCCTTGCGGATGTTCTCAATCGTCTCGTTGTCCAAATCCGCATATACGATAGTCTCCTTATCTTCTGCCTCGGTCAGGATTTTCGCGCTGGGGTCAGTGATCAAGCTGTGGCCGTAAGCGTGGTAGGTTGCCTGCAGGTCGCGTGCAGGACTGCACAGCGCCACGTAGGATTGGTTGTCCACCGCGCGCGCCCGGCCCAAGAGCGACCAGTGAAGCGGACCGGTTGTGGTGTTGAACGCGCCAGGATAGACCAGCAGGAAAGCGCCTTTGCGAGCGGCGATCATGGCGGCCTCCGGGAATCGGATATCGTAGCAGATGGCCAGACCGATCTTGCCGTATTCCGGGAGATCAATGACGGTCAATTGGTTGCCCGGAGACAGCACCTCGCTCTCCTTGAAGGTGATCTTCCCGGGGATGTCAATGTCGAACAGGTGTGTCTTGCGATGGGTGCCAATCAACGAGCCCGAGGGGGAGAAGACGAGCGAGGTATTATAGTATTTCTTGGTCGATGGCTCCAGCTCGGGGATGCTTCCGCCGACCAGATAGGCGTTTGCTTCGGCGGCGATGGCTGAGAGCGCGTGAAAGGACGGCGACTGCTCTTGGGTCGGAGGAGAGGGATGGAGGGTCTCGGCATATTTGGGGAAGTACTGCGTGCCGTAAGGGGAGTTGAAGCATTCTGGGAGTACGATCAGACGTGCGCCTGCTTGCGCAGCCTCGAGGACCTTGCTCCGGGCGTGGGAGAGATTGACGACCTTGTCCGCGCCTGGGTGGATGAAAATGTGTCAGTCATTGCACGGGAGATCAGGAATAGGCGTGTTAAGAGTGGCATATCGCACCGGAAGCAAGCTGGACTAGGGCCAGCTTCAGTGGCTTCTTCAAAAACGCAGCCATTGTGATGGGGGTACGCCTAGGCACCGCGAGTGGAAGAGGGGAAGAAGCGAAGAGAGGCGAACCCAGCGAGGTTGGTGACTGCGGGGAGAACTGATAAGCGCACGACGGCTCCGGCCGAGATATATATAATAGGCAACTACATCTCCGATGGGGTGGAAGATAACACGGAACAAGTCATATTCTTTCTAGCTTTGACCGCACAGGGAGTTCTATGGAAAACCATCATTTCCCCGAGTCGCCGTCCATTCTCGGGGGTCTAAATATGCAGTCTCCCTGGCCTCTTCATAGTACCGGCGGAACCGGCGGCCAACTTCAGTATTTGTCCCAACCTTCTCATAGATCTCCCCCATACGGTATCTCTTTTGGAAAAGATGCCAGGTAGCATACCCATGCATGAACCGAGTCATGGCGTCCAAAAGCCGCGGGTCTTTGTCTTCAAACACGGCAAATATCTGCTCAGTGAGGTGGACCAGATTGCGACCGAGCTTCTCAAGACCCTCACTAAGAGTCAAATTCTCCACATGACAGTAGTTGTTGATGAGAGTGGTCTCGTCATGCAGGTCATCGAACTCCTTGTAGAATGAAATAAGGTCGTTGGTCCACGCAATCCAGTTGCCCATCATGTCGACTGCGGTGGTGATTTCCCGGAACAGAGTCTGCTCGTCAAACATGCTAGCAGGCCAGATCGAAGCCCCGACTGCATCGCCAAGGCCTGTCAAATGGCGTAGGAAGTCGGGATAGTTGTTTGATCCGTAGTAGCCATGGAAGTGGTATCGTTCGATCCAACATCCCTCGAAGACTAAGAAAGGATTGATTAGTTCCGAGTTTAATCCGAGGCCTTGTACAAATCCACAGGCGCAGAAAGGGAAGTATAGTTCGCAAAGAATCAAGCGCAGGGAACAACGCAGGGATACACTTACAGTCAACTGTGCTACGATAAATATTCAGAGCACAAAAGGGTCCATAGTAATCCAGGAGAGTCGACAAGTGCTTATTGACCGACGCCCACCAAGGGTGTCGTTGTTCCCGCCCGTTCACCATGTCTGTAAAAAAGGTCTTCATATTGGCCTGTGGATCTTTATCACAGTCGTCCAGGACATAAGCATAGGTAAAGTAGATCGAGAGAGAAACCATCAAATCCGGAGGCGCTTTCACCCAGCAAGAGACGACCATCTCGATCACACATCGTAATCCGACCTCGAGTGTTTTTGATTCTATGTCAAGGACACCATACACAGATGGTTGTGCAAAATGCTTTGATACCTCGCTGTATACATAGCGGAGGGTTTCGGCACGCTGTTGACGAGTGTAATTGGTGTCTTTCAAGTGAATCGTATCGAATAGGCGCACCGTCGTGCCGACAAAGTATTCCAGGGGAAATATCTCGGGCATCGTACCTGGGTACCTATTATCCCACTGAATCTGTGTATATGATCGAACACGAAGTAACCAAAGAGGTTATTGTAGTAGTTGAGCGTTTCGTGTAAAAGTCTCGACACAAAATCCGTGTGCTCTGGGTAGTACACCTATTTGTATTATGGAAGCTTTTCATGGAATTACTCTTTTCGAATACTAGCAGAGCCAAGGCTTGGATAAATATCATTTGCTTCGCCGTATATCGTGAACTGGAACAAGATAGTACTGATGCATATGCAGGTCCTCGCACGGTTACACAACGCCACGCAGTTGCTTCCCAATGAGGCTCGCTATGCGCAGTGATGAACAGAAAGACGAAGATCTACGCTGGAAGTAGAAGCAAGAACAGACCAAAAGAAGAGAAGCTAAGAGCTAGATAGGTGCTCGACATGAATTGCCTGGTGGAAAAAGATTGTTTCATTGAGTAATGTAGATCCGACCTGCTCCGCTACAAAGGGATTCCAACTTCATCGCCGCGCTGATAATGATTCTAGTCTTTCCGCATCTCCTAGCTGGCCTATATGGCCCCATACAGTGTTAGGCAGTAATAAACATGATTTATTTTGTTAAGCTAATAGCCCGGTATGAGTTGATTGTACAATGAATGCGAATCGCTTCACTGCCCACTTTTGCCCTCTCGACTTAGGGCAGGGGTCTCGGCGATCCGAAAAACATATTTCGCTGCACTGGCCTTTCCTTCTTTCAAATCCTTCAAGGCATCCTCGACCCCCTCCAATCCATCGTTTCGAACCTGATATGGATGACCACGGAACCATTTCTCAGCGAGACCTCGTCCGAGATAGCGAAAGTATACGAAACCAAAATCCGGATCCCCCGGCCGAGCCCCCGGCTGCCCATGCACACTGCGGACAGACGTTTCCGAAACATCCAGAGTCGGCGGAGGCGGAGCCGACAACTGGCCTTCGATCGGCAACACAAACGCAGCCTTCCCCTTGGGATGAACCAAGCGGAGAATATTGGTGGCACTCCCACGCCCGCACACGGTATCGAAGGCATGGTATAAGTGGGCCAATCCGCGTTCTCGCAGTGCCGTTTGAATGTCTTCAACCAGGGCGTCGGGTTCCTGGCGGTAGTCGACGATCGTATCACCTTTCGATCGGTCAATCAGGGACTCCACATGGGATGCACCACCTCCAGCAACCACAATGAGCGGATGAATGTTGGCTCGCGTGGCGAATTTCAGCGCAAAGGAGCCGACGGCCGTGGCGCCCCCATAGATCAGAACGGGGATCTGCTTGCGATTGTCCTTCCAGGGGTCTGGCAATACGAGTCGCGAGAAGAGACCCAATGCTGCGGTCATTCCGGCGAGACTGGTCGTCTCGGATTGTCAGCTGGTCCGTTCAACTTCCCAGGTGATCTTCTTCAGCACTTACGGGATCGTTGCAGCTTCTGAGGGAAGAGGACTGTTAGCACACGCATTATTCGGCAACGAACGATTTCAGCGAATTTAGAAGGCGAAGCAAGAGGAATCAGCAAGAACTCACCTTCGAAAGAAATGTCTTTTGGGATATGAAAGGTCGTGTACGCCCACGCGAGCCCGTACTCAGCATAGCTGCCCCCGGGCGTCATGATCTCATGAAAAGCGGCGACACGGTCACCAGGCTGGCAAGAAAAGCAGTGAGCGCCCGTTCTTCTCGTATAGGCTCACACTGACTGTCCTGCGTACCTTGAATTCTGTCACATTCTTGCCTACACTATGCACAAGGCCGGCAATGTCGTCGCCCTGATTGATGTGCACGTCAAACCATTCGGGCCGCTTCCAATCCTTGGGATTGCTCCCGGAAACTACCACCTTGATTACGACCTGGTCGTCATTGGGAACTGGGAAAGGAGAATCGACGAGCTCGGTTTTGGGACCGCGATGGATGAGTAATTCGAGCATGGCGAGGTTGTAGAGAGCTGATTTGCAACGAATGGACGATTTTATTCAACACCGAGGCTTGCGAGGTAATTATCATTTATACGTTTCTGGATTCCATCGCTCGTTCTCCTTTCATGGAGAAAATCGGCCATTAATAATCATAATCGAAGGAAGTCGACGTTTCCAAGTCAACACGGAATCCGGTGCCGGTCGCGAAGTCACAGAGACGCTGATCAACTCCGAGTATTCGGCGCGTCGATATGGCCGTTCCCCACATCTGTCCGAGAACTCGGCATTGCTGATCGTGATCGCGCGACAGTGAGGTTTCCTTTCGAGAATGATATTAGCGTACATCGATGCGAATATACAACGACTGCACATTGACCCCAGTAGACTATGGAATAGAACTGATCCCTGGCTAAAGCTATTAGGCCTAGGGAGCAGCCGAATTGTGGATGTCCGCCAGGAAGCAACTTTCGTCCGGGAAAAAATAATTCTCCAGTAGCGGAAGCAATTGCTCATCGTCGCCGAGAGCGGCCGACTCCATCGGATCATCAGCCACAGACTCAACGGGCATACCGGCAATAGGCTCACCCGATGGCCTTGTCGCGGCATCGTCCATAGAGTCAAAATATGGGTCTGTCTGACCATTGAACTCGCGCTGCCAACACCAGAAGCAGTCGTAGAAAATGCCAATTGACTAACCCAAGAAGATTAGCGGACCAGTGGTTGTGCCAGGGGGAGATCAGCTTACACCACGCGTTCGAATTCGCACAGCAAGACTGTTGTGGGTTGCATCCTTTCGCTTGAAGGTGTGCGGATTGCGCCAGAGTTGCGTGAGGATTTCGGCTGTGCGTCCATTAAGATCGTTGTTGCGAATCATGCGGCGCTTGAGAATCTGGATGCAGGAAAAGTAGGCGCGCTCGCCGGCCTCGCGATCGACCTTTCGCTGGAGGCTGCTCCATGCGATGCGGAGGATGGTGCAAGCAGCCACATTTAGAGTCCGGTAGATATACTCGGAGCTGTACATCGCGTAATCATCTGTCTGGTCTGCCATGGTAACCCTTTCGATGAAGGAGCAGGCGAGGCGATGAACTTCCATGACCAATCGGGGGTAGGACTGAAATTTATCATGTTCGAAAAAGTGGAATGCGCGGATATGAAGACGCGCACCGAGGATCATCATTTTATCTAGTGAATCTTAGTAAAATTTCTTCTTGGATGCAGTGGTGGGCTTGGTGAGCTCCCCACCGAGGTATGTGTCTCCTTGCCAACTGATTTCGAGAACTTTGTCGTCGAAGGCATCGACAATAAAAGAAAGAGAGCCGTTATCGGCAGGATAGACCTTGTTCATCAAAGTAGAGATGGCTTCTGCCAAAGCTCCTAGGAGCTTTTGGGACCAAAAGACATGGGGACCACAAATACGGATGAAGTCTTGTGGCTGCGACGTCGGACACTCAAAGCTGTCGGTGATGGAGAGTGGCTGTAGGCCATTGCAAATATTAGTCCTATCTCTAGTTAGCAAGGACCATGGCTACCAAGGGATCAGCCTACATTTGGAAAACGACTTTGCAGTACGACCATAGTCGTGCACGGAACCCAATATCTACCGGGTTAGGCGCGATCTGCGTTGTGAAGTCCTGCTTCTTCTTGAAGAAATGGAGGCCATTTTGCATGGCCAATTGCATAGCAAGTCCAGCCCAGGACGGTGACATATCGGCCATCACGGTATCCATCGGAAATGGCCACGTGCAGAGGAGAAGGAGGCTCTGGATGACCGGAATGTGCCTGTGGGGATTTGCCATGGACGGTATCACCAGAGAGGTGACGCGCGGCGTGAGACCTTCTAGAATGGTTGGATCCTGATAATATTTCCGCGACCCAGTAGCGATAATCGCCCAGAAGAGAAGAGGGCAGTGCTCGTGGTACCAATTGGGGTCTTTTTCATCTGGCTCAAGGATCGGGAGAGAGGGAAAGTAGTGCTGAAAAAACCTTTTCCGGCACTCACACCAAGTTGTTAGCAATTTCCGCGGAGGAGAATGAATCGAGAAATTAGCAAACAGAATCAAGAGCGTACAAAGAGAAGCAGTCATCGATCTTCCGTGGCTCAAATGAAATTCCATCCAGGCTTTGGGGCAAGGTGGCCGCATTTGAGCGAGGTGACAGAACAGTATGTACGTGGCCGTCGAGTACATCTTGACTATGAGGAGGTGGGACAAAGGTCGAAGACGCATTTCTATCAGTCAGGTTGTACGATGATCTCTCAGCCTGGCGTCGCAGCTCGTCAATTTCTCGCTGCATCTGAGCCTTTCTGCAGACTGGTCAGCTCGTACACTCGGATAGAGCAGCGGACTTGAAGGGCACAGCACGTCTTCCTCGGTTTTCGATGGAATGTGTCCGACATCTCGCAGTCAATTCCAATTTTCCGACATCGTGAGCACCCATTCGAGGGATGAAGCGGCGCATCGCAGCGGAGCTGTTTGGGACGGTTAGGATCGATGAGCAGGAGGGGTGTGTGCTCTCGGTTCTCTCACCTTCTGCTGCCGGCATTCCACACATGCGGTGCCCTTGAACCTCTTGTGGGGAGTCATTTGGAGGTTTGATCCCCCGGATGGACACGAACACCGACGTTGGAGGATGCTGCGATCCGGGCCCCGCCAGAGATCCGGTGGCCCACACGCGCTAAGTGCTTATCTTGCGGGGGGGGGGCTTCGGCGACAATGGTCTCTTACACAAAGAACACGGCTAGCCTCTCTAGAGTAGCAAAGTGCATAGGAAATGCTTGCGGAGGATGAGAATGAATACCAGAGTAGAAGATCAACTCAATTGTAGTATATTGCCTTATTTGTGGTCTCTGACCGTAAGTGGCAATCCTCTGAACCCATCGATAGCTACAGTGATTACCCTCAGATATTGTAGAGATGAAAGCAGTAAATGTTGATCAAAGACTTGCCAATGTAGAACCGTGAGGCTTGAACACTATCAAAGACTGTCGGGCATTTGTTCTCTGCCCAGTCCCCGACGGGAATCATCACTCACCGGCACCGCAAGTTGCATGGATCCACAAGATCACTGAGCTTGGATTATAATCTCGCGACTCAGTATCGCTACCCCCTAATAGCGAACGCGTTTATAAACTGAAATTGTGCCGAAGTAGATCAGCTGCTGCGCCGGCCGTACGGCTCGAATGGCAAGCCTGCAGCGACAATTGCCATCACAATATAGAGCGCGGCGCAGATAAAGATCGGGACTGGCGTGTTGGTCTGATCGCACAGTTAGTACTAGTGTCATACATGCAAGACCCATCCAATAGGTATTTCCAGCACTTACATTAGCAGCCTCTCCCACCACTGCACTGACAATACCCATGATCCGATTGAGTCCAATCGCGACTCCGTTGCCGGTGCCACGGTGGCCCGAGGGGAAGACCTGCTTGACTGTCAGTATTGGCAGCACGAACATTGACCGAACGAGCCTGGGAATCTGACCTCTGGAGTATACGCGTAGAGTGTGCCGTAGTAAATGTTCAGACAGAAGGAGATGGCACACGTAAAGCCGAGATTCTGAGCAGCGGTGCGCACTTGGGTATAGCAAAAGAAGAAAATCATGGTTATCATTGCGCCGACAACCATGGTGCCACGACGGCCCCAGAACAAGCGCGAGCGGCACATGAAGCCTGCCAGGACTGGGCCGAAGATACTGCAAGTGTTGTTGATCGCATAGTTGCGCCAGGTGATGTACTCACTCGACTGGCCGAAACTGGCGCCCCGCGAGGCGAGGTACGAGGGTAGAAACACATTGTACAGCGGGTAGGCAAGACCAATCAGCAACCATGAGAACCAGACCAGGCTCGTCGACAGACCCATCTTCCGTGTCGCATAAAGGCCCTTGAAGTGGAAAGCCACCTCCTTCGGAGAGATCAATCGTTGGGACAGCCCGACTGACGTGGTTTCGCGTGTCGAGGTGGTCCCGCAGGCCTGCAAGCGTTCCGTAGTCAGACTACATGGCCGATGGTATTTAGTGGCAATCATGCTTAGCACCCGAACTGCATCCTCGTCTTTGCCCTCGGCGATGAGGAATTTAGGTGTCTCCTCCAATCGAATGATGGTCACTCGGAGGATCGAGAGGACAAACACAAACGCGCCAGATGTATACCAAACGTAGCGCCATCCGGGGTTATTCTCGCGCGTGCAATTGCTCGCGTCACTGCATGAGTAGTTCGGAAGAAAGGCCCAGGCAAAGAGACCGGCGATCAGCTGACCGAGACCTAGATGATAAATGATTCAGACCGGCTTTTCCACTGCCACATTGGGGATATTTCTTACCCCACCAGGCCGCCATGAGGGTCAACAGCCACTGGTTCTTGCTCGGCAGATACTCCAGAAAGACCGTGGTATCGAGGACCAAGTTTCCTCCCGCACCAAAGGCACTCAAGCAGACAAACAAGCCCAGGGCAATCCATGATGGTGAAGCTCCTGCAACAATAGTGAAGACGGAGGAAACGAACAGGGATACGTTGAAGGCAAAACGACGGCCAATGATGTCGGCAGAGAAACCCCAGAAGATGGCACCGACCAGCATACCCACATACACCGCAATGGTCAGTCCTGTCGAGTAGCCTGGGTGAAACTCCTTGATGGCACTGGCCGAGATAATTGATTGGATCAAGAGGATGAGCGAGTCGACGGCATAACCGAAGCCATTGAGACAGAAGAGCTTCCAGTGATGCGGTGTAAACCCGATCTCATCGATAGTCTAAAATGCGTATTGTGCCACGGTTTAGGTCGTCCCATTCCATCCGAAGAAAGAAGAAAGCTTCCAAGCCTGGGGATCACTCATTCAGCAGCACTCACGTCGTTGATCAGGATCATCTTCGCCGCCAACACCTCGTCCACCTTCTCGCCGCCCAGCAGGTCATTCTCTCCATGCTGAATTGACCGCTGCTCGACCAGGGACGGGTTGCTCGGAGACTTGGTTTTATCCGTGGCCCCTGCAGCGACGAGTGTGCCCGCGGAAGCTTCGACGTCCATTGGCTGCGAGGAAGAGCGTATAGTGCGGAGGAGATTCAACCGTCTGCGCCGTGCGAGAGGATGCAGGACAAAAGGCCGGGATGAGGAGGGGGCGACGAGCACGAGCAAACGGGGAGCCGGAGGGGCTTCTCGGGAGTCGCGCCTTCCTCATATCCTCCGCTCGCACCAGTTCCTGCCTTGTTCCCCATCGCTCTTTCCTCGCGTTGCTCGAGACTAAGGCCTGGCGCACGTGCCCGCCGATTGGCTGTCAGGGCGCGGGCCACACGAGCCAATCAGCGGGCGTTGCTGGGTTGGGGCTAACGCGGTCTAGCAACGATCGATGGCGGCGTGGCCCAGTCGCATTTATCATTCCTCTTCCTATCTCCAAGACGTTCAGAAGGGCGGGACGATTGTGCGTGTGCTTGGAGACCAAGTTGTCATACTTGAACAAATGTCAGATGTCACAGGCACTCTCGGTCATATAGATCTCCATCGCATGCCCCAACATTGCATTGGCCAGGGTCAAAATCCGTTCCCCTGACCCCCTTCTCAAACAAGGAGTACATTCCCAGAGCCTTCGCGCCACTGCAGATCTCAGCAGAGACACCGGCATACGTGCTTCCACGGCCAGAAGTTGCAGTAGGGTCATGGTCACTTATTCAATGTCGCTGCCACAGAAGCACTGGATACCATACTCTACACTCCTGACCAACATCGATATCCCCGTTCTTCTGTTACCCCGGCACTGCTCTACTGTGTTTTTGACCGCATTGTAGGGCGGGCCAGGGCCCAATTGGAGTAATGCCCGAAACTGTGTCACATGGACACCACCACGGACAGGCTGAGCGAGTGGGACAGGTCTCACTGCGATGGATCGAACAGGAGACCTCGCAGTGAAGGCGTCGCTGTTGTGGTGTTCATGATGATGGCGCCGCAGAAGTACGGTGATTTATACTTCATGCTGGCATGGGTGAAGCCTTTCGTCTTGCAAGCCGGCTGGCCCTTGTCAACGTGCAGTGTAGGGTTCTGTCAAAGGAACAGCCCTAGCTCTTCCAGCTAGCCGCGATGAGCAAGTGCCGACAGCATGCTTGCTGACTGCTCATCAGTCAATCGGAGATTGATGGTACCTAGGTAAATCAGCAGGGCCATGCAGCCTTGAACATTTTTCGGTTCTTGACAGAGGCCGGGAGTGCTGCCTTTCAGTCATGACATTGATGACGGACACCTTGGATGTGAGGCAGATCCACCGCATGGTGTGGCCCCAGTCCGTAGGTTTATTCTCTACTTCTCTCTCGTCATCAGACCAATATCCGGCACTCGATAAGCTCCTGCGACACCACAGGACATTCATTGCATCGCTCAATTCTCTGAACAGTGAGCCCAAGTCAAGTCTGCGAACGCTTCACGCAGTTGGCTATAGACTGGGGAAGCGCCAGTAGGTGTGGCACGTCTCACGAGCGCTGGTATACCTCTCTGCGGCAGCTATAGAGCGAACCTATCGTGAATTCGTCATGGCGAGACACCCAAGTATTTCCCAAGCCACAAGGTGAATGATGTTCTCTTTCCAGCAAGGCCAGCTGAAATCAAAGGCTATGTGGGCTGTGGGCGGCGTTCCTGTCTTCCCACAATCGGCGATGCCGACAAAGGGATCCGGTTGTCCTGGCCTCGTCTCAAATTTCCAAGTCTCATTTACCGGCTGTTGTAGATTTGCGCTGTGAGATGGGGGAGAAATAGGAAAAAACCGCTGGGCATGTCGGAACGCTCCCGGCCAATCGCGGCCCGTTTCCGAACCCAAACCCGCACGAACCGACGCCAGCACTCGACAAGTCGCAGGTTGCTAGTCATGCTAGTTTGGCGCTTTTCGCTCCAACCAAGGGTCTAGAACCCACTAGTGGTTCGGCGACAGCTGTCTCTCGCTTCGAGTACCCCGAACACGCCATGCGGTCTGCCTCCGCTTCCCCTGCACCTTTCTGGTTTATCGGCTCGCTCTAGATATCCCGATTTCAGGATAGCAGAGCAGGGGTTCGCCCGGTATCATGCATTGGGAGGCAGCTGCCGATAAGCGCTGGATTTGGCAGAGCACGATGACCCAGAAAGGTGGCGTAGAGGCGAGAGACAGCAACACGCCCTTTCTTATAATGTGGCCGCCAGAATATATGTCTGAAAGCTGGTCGTCGAGCACGGTCTGGACTTCGTGGTCGTGTGAATAGCGTTATACAAATCGTCATGGATTCAACCAAGGCCTCCGAGCCCTTTCGTGTTCCCCACGCTGCTCAAAACCCCTTTGCGACACCCCCATTGGCATCTCCAATTGGCTCCATTCGTTCACGTCGACCTGAATCCGCCGTTGAAGCAGAGCCGCAAGGTATGCTTCTCTTTTTCTCTCGAAGGTGGTCTGTCAATTCAATTCTTTTAACACTGTAGCTAGCACCAGCTGCTCGTCATCGACGACGCTTCCAAACTTCCCGTTTGATTGGAGAATTTGAGAAGCCGTGGCTGCATGACACAAAGAGAAGCCCAAATTGGGACACTATTATTTTCTATACATGTGTGGTGATTGCGCTTGGTAAGGAAAAAGAAACGCATGGTAGCCCCCCAGAAACGCAGCTTCTAACGCCTTTCCCAAGCTATTTCTGGTTATATCTGCTGGCATGCGTATACAGATGTTCCCCAGCATGAGGTGAATTCGCCAGCACTCGGCCCATATGATTGTCACTGACACGGCCCTTTAGTACTGCCTCATCCTCGATGAGGATTTCAAAACACTCGACACCAGGGTCTGGAATCACGAAGTCCAGCTCGGTGGTTACGGGTGAGGAGTTGATATCACCGGCTTTTACTATTCTGGAGCTTGAACTGATTGATATACCAGAACGGGCTCTTTCGACTGGACCACTGACGACCCGACAAACTCTTATGTGGATGCGGAGGGACTACACATCGTCCCGACATTGACACTTGAAACGACAAATATCACCGCGGCGCAGCTGTGGAATGGGTAGGAGTTAGAGTTATTCTTTGCTTTTAATCCAGATTGGAATTGCTAAATGCATACAGGTACACGCTGAATCTGACTGCGGATGGGACATGTACCTCCACGACCCAGCGGACCTCCGATGAACAGACCACCAATTCCAACTGCGCCATTCGAAGCAACAGTACTTCGGGTAAAATTATCAACCCGGTTCGATCCGCTCGTCTCACCACTCAAGGCAAAAAGTCCATCAAATATGGTCGCGTCGAGGTGGTGGCTAAGCTCGCAAAGGGTGACTGGCTATGGCCCGCAATTTGGTTTGTGATCCACTCCGGATTGGATGATACAGCACCTGACTGATAGTAGGATGATGCCTGAGGACTCGGTTTACGGCGCATGGCCTAGGAGTGGTGAAATCGACATTGCTGAAAGTCACGGCAACGACGCAGAGACCTATCCGCTTGGAGATAACATCGTCAGCTCTTCCCTGCATTGGGGCACATCGTATCTGGACGATGCCTACGAGAAAAGCACGGGCGAATGGGGCGCGAAGCGAACCAAGTATGGTGAGGGGTACCACACGTTTGGCTTGGAGTGGTCTGAAGACTACATGTTTACTTGGCTTGACGGTCGACTTCGGGTGCGTCTCTGCCGCAAAATCTATGACCTGATATCTCTGACCCTGTTTGCAGCAAGTCCTTTACTTTAACTTCAAGAAAAATAAGAACATGTGGACCTATGGCAAGTTCGCGGATATGTCCGTGAATGGCACGGTGCCCACCGACCCGTGGAGCCAGACTGGGCGGGACAACACGCCTTTTGACCAGTCTTTCTATCTCATTCTCAATGTGGCTGTGGGTGGCACTAATGGCTGGTTTCCGTAAGTCTCCTTCGCACATTCTCCTGGATTTTCAGCTAACCGCAGGTGGAACGTCAGGGATGGATCTGGTGGCAAGCCGTGGGTCGATGATAGCAAAACCTCTGCCAGGGACTTTTATCTGGGACAGAGCTCCTGGTTGCCCAGCTGGGGAACTACCGAGTCGCGCAGCATGATCATCAAGTCGGTGAAAATGTGGCAGGAGGATCCTTGCTAGATGTGTTCTTCTTTGGTTCTATACTGTTACTTTGAGCTCATTATTTTGTAGATATGGCTGAACAGGAACAGATCTATCTTAATCATTTCTACCAAAAGGTTCTTCAGCAAATCCTCCAACACGATTTCAAATAAATCCACAACCTCAACAATCTTAGCTTCTTTCTCTATAGTGCTTCATTCTTCTCACGGGAGAAGATGTAATTCCATAAATAGTACCCAGTGACATGGTAGGGATATCCAATACAGACAATGAAACCGGAATCTTCGCACCGGGAGGCCTGAAGACCCCCTTGGTATTCAACAGCATCCAGTCGCCTTTATTTGCGCCTCAGCATAACAAGAAGCCTTTCATCAGGGCACTGCTGCATCAGCCAAGCCATAGCTCACATCCTTAGATAGGTTCACCGCAAGCCAGAGCGCTTCGCGGAGGAACCTCCCTCGCCGTCGGAGAGATGTCAGAGCTCGACACGGCGTCTTTGGCAAACACACGCGAGGCCATACCATTCCTGGTAAGCGCTGGCAGCCTTTTGGAGCATTGCCCCATCTGGATTTCGGCCTGGGTATGCGATTGGGATTGATTCGTGACACATCTTATCCAGCGATTGTGTATAGTTCAGCAAGCCTTGGATATCTCCCCAACGCCTCGTCTGCTATCTTTCTCCATGGGTGTCTCCTATGTGTCACTGCCACGAAGGCTGATGCATACCGTATCTGAGGGGAGAAATCCAATCAAAAGTCTCTGATTGGCTATGTTCTTGATAGCGCTAAGACGGCGCTGTTCGTCAACGAAATGTTTGTCAAAGCCACACTTCGGCGGTTCCTCTTGGGAATCGACACGAATTACGAGTGGCTCTATAATGGTGTCTCACGCACGATTGACCGGCGGAGACCGTGCTGTCGAGGATACCAGTGTGTTATTTGCCTCTGATGCATTCGTATTTTTGTCGATGCATTTAGTTTGTAGATGTGACTTTGGTGATGGCTGCCAAGTTCCCAAGGAAATTTAGGTTATTGAGCTCTCGCGGCGACAGAGCATAACCTGCCGATCGTGAACGGATCTTTCCGAGCTGCCAATCACGTCGTATTGTCTTCGCCTCAACATGGCCTGATTGGGGGTGGACGCTTGAGCCAGTGGAAACTGCTGGGGGCGCAGGGGTTGCTCGCGTCGACTTGCCTGCAATCGATGCGCCCCCAAGGAACCATCTGGCCCTGCTGAACGTCTTTGACAGCAAATCCGCCCTAAAATAGCGTCCCTTTTTTCCCCCACGCTAATAGTCGGCGTGACCGGAGTCTGCACATTCTGATATCGAACGCGAATGCTGCATTCGTTCAGGCTCCGGCCGAGCGAGCCCTACGCCACGCCAGCATTGGACTATGGGAGCTTTGTTTCGGGTATTGTGAACAATTCCATGAACACCCTGGCACCACCACAGCTGTTGTTGTCTGTGCCACTTTCAATAGCGCTTGTCGTGTCGATTGGCTCACCTGTCGTATTCCAAGTCCGCTCTCCCCGGCGATGGCCGCTCTTTTGCCGCCTTCGCGATGCTGAACTGTAGAGTCTAGACCGAAATCACTTCTTTTCTGTGCCTCGCTTATCCGCTCCGGATGCGAGATAGATCTTAAAGCCCAGGAGTTTGTTTTAATCCTGGAGGACCCCAGAGCGAAAAAGAGTTGCAGACACAGCGGTTCCACTTTGGACCTGTTCCTGCTGGGAATATTCTTTAGCTTCCATCTCTCACTCTCTCAGGAAGAGCAATGGACACTCATTCCATAGAGATCATGTCGACAGAGGTGGTCAAGTCAGCTGTATGGCCTCTTCCTTCATCGGGCAGTCAAGCCGAGCGTGACGTGCTAGAGAACGCGTATCTGTCTTCCCGATCTCCCACGCCCCGTCTCGACACCTCCGAAATGGTGCATGTACCCACACCACCAGTGATGGATGTTGGAAGCTCTGGCAGAGCGCGTCGGATGGGACCTCCCTCAGTCGCGCACTCGCTGATCTCTGAGTCGGGCGAAAGGGAAGATCCGAGCTCGGTACGATGAGGTTCTCAATCAATGTACCAGATGACGATGCTGACACATTCTATAGATGGCGAGATATCTCGCTCGGAGAGCAACGCTCCTTGGATGGTTTGACGAGGGCGACGTCGAGAACGGTCCCGGGACCTGGTCGACGGCGTGCATCGCCGTCCGGCTCCCTGACGACGAATATTCCTTCTTTCCGTATAATGTCAGTCCTTCTTTAGCGGGCGCCATTATGCGACTCGGTGAGACAGCAGCAATTGCCATGTCGTCAAGGTTTACCAGCACGATAATCGAGTCTATTGTACCGGGACAAAAGAGTTTGATTGTCGAGAGCACCAGTGCTCGCATTCCTGTCGTTTCCCGCTTGGACGATGTGACATCGGGACTTGTTCACTTCGCTAGAGCGTGCATTGTCATGCAAGAGAGAGTGGTCCTCGTGTGGTCCCACGACGCGAATGCGATTCTGAACGTGGCTTTCGATGTCGAGAAACAGCTCGGCAGGAAGGTGAGTTATTATTGATCCGGGAGCTTGAATTAGAGTTGAGGACTAATCTCTCTATCAACGGCAGGGCGCCAGGATCTCGACCTCCACGACTCCGCGAATCTCCGGACGTTCCTCTCCATCAGACTTTCCACTCGCTGATGCGCGAATGTCGACCCAGCCCCATAGCACGAACTCGTCCGTCCTAGTCCGCGGCGCCCTGAACGAAAAGGAAGCGATATACAGCAAGGCTGTCGCATTGGAAGAAGGAGAAGAGGAAGATGGCGTTGACCTGGAGGGCAATGTGGCTCCGCGGCCTGTGCTGCGAGTGCACACAATCAAGATCAGCATTGCAGTTATGCTTGTGATCATCACGCAGTGTCTTGGAATATCTCGGGTAAGTGTGGATGTCTCCTCAATGTTCGAGACCGACACGATCTAATGTTGAATTGTAGCTGCTTAATGAGTTTGCTTGGGATGGAAGCTACACTCGCTTTGCTCTGGTAAATATCAAGTCATTTCCCGCTAATTCTCCAGTCTCTCACGCAATCTAGGTTGTTACAATCCCGCCACTGGCTCTGTTTTCACTGGTAGGATATCGATTCCTTCGCTGTCACTATCCTTATTAACAAATCTCCAGTTCTTCTTTATTGTCCTGGTCAGCAGCATCTTTCAGCTCCTCCTTCCAGCGGGATTCTGCTTGAAGAACTCGAAGTACCATTCAGGTGTGTTTCATTCGGACACACATGAGTCGCTCGAGAGATCTAACTTTACTGTAGCTGTGAAGCCAAACCCGAAGGTCCACCGCGATTACGAGCTTCCTCATGTCACCATCCAGATGCCGGTCTATAAGGAGGGTCTTAAGGGGTATGGCAGCAATCTTAGTTACAAGAAGACTTGGCTGACAACTCCCTTAGTGTCATCGTGCCGACCATGATGAGCGTTCTCGCTGCGGTTCAGTATTACGAAGACCAAGGAGGTACTGCTTCAGTTTTCATTAACGACGACGGTATGCAGTGCATCCCGCCCGAGCTCGCAGAAGCCCGCAAGCAGTACTATCGCGAAAATGGAATTGGATACACAGCTCGTCTGCCAAACCGAAAAACCACCCAGCAGCAAAAGAAGAAGGACAGGGGCCGCTTTAACTGGTTCCGGAAGTCCAAGCCTGTTGCCGACAACCCCGAATCTGAAAAGGAAGAGGATCCCTCCAGTTCCCAGGCTATCGCTAATAGAATTGGTTTCGAACGAAAGGGTAAGTTCAAGAAGGCTAGCAACATGAACTATGGTTTGGCCTTCTCCAACAGGGTTGAGGACGAGCTCGCAAGTCTTTCTCAATTGGAGGCTCAGCGCCGGGGCTGTGGCCTCGAGGATCTCACCGTTGAGGATGATGATCAACTCTATCAACAGGCTCTGGCCAATATTTTGGCTCAAGACGAAGGAAAAACTTGTCAGTCTACCTCTATATGCATTGATTCCGACGACTAACATTACGAAGGGGCCGAGGGCAATATCCGCATCGGGGAAATAATCTTGCTGTATGTCCTGTCCCCCTCAAATCGTGATTAAAAGGCATTGAAATTGGATAGGATTGATTGTGATACCCGAGTTCCCGTTGACTGTCTGTTGTATGGAGCTCTGGAGATGCATGAGAGCCCCGAGGTTGCAATTCTCCAGCATGGCTCTGGTGTCATGCAGGTCGTCCATAACCTGTTCGAGAACGGGAGTGAGTCTTATCTCAAACAATCTCCAATCTTTATCATCTCGCTGACATCACACAAGTCACATATTTTACTAATGTCATTTACACTGCCATCAAGTATGGTGTTGGCTCCGGCGATGTCGCACCTTTTGTCGGTCACAACGCATTCCTCCGGTGGAAGGCCTTGCAAAGCATTGGAGTCGTCGACGAGTCTGACGGCCAGCCAAAATGGTGGTCCGATGCACATGTTTCTGAGGATTTTGACATTAGCCTTCGGCTGCAAATGCAGGGGATGGTTGTTCGTCTGGCCACATACCATAATGGGGGCTTCAAAGAAGGAGTGTCACTCACACTGTACGATGAGTTGACGCGTTGGGAGAAGTATGCGTACGGCTGCAACGAGCTCATTTTCCATCCATTGTGAGTTTCTATTGGCGCATGATGGAATATTTCATCCTTGCCTAACATTTAGAATAGGTACAAATGGCCCTACCGAGGGCCGGTGACTAGACTCTTCCTACGTTTCCTGTGGAGCAGCGTGCCTGTCACCAGCAAGATCACCATCATTGCGTATATCTTTACTTGTGAGAGTTGAAAATTTCTGCGGTCCATTCAGGAGTCTAACGTCTCATAGACTATGCCATCGCCTCGGGGATGTTCCTTGCTACGGTCAACTATGTAATCGTCGGCCTCTTCAACTCCGATCTGGACCACCTTTACCTGCAGTCTTGGAGTATTTGGGTATCTCTAATTGTTGTCTTCAGCGGTCTCGCCTCCGTGGCTTTCAGTATGGTCCGCCACCAGCTCAAGGAAGAGGCATTTTGGTGGGCCCTGGTAAACTCCGTGAAGTGGCTTCCTTTCTTCATCATCTACTTTGGTGGCATCAGTCTCAACTGTGCCAAAGCTATTCTGTGCCATGCCTTCAGCATCAATATTGAGTGGGCCTCTACCGCAAAAGAACCTGGCCCATCCGGTTTCTTCATCGGACTGGATAAGATGGTGCAGAAGTTCAAATGGACCTGGGCTATCTGCCTGGTGATTACTGCTGGTATGTTCACACGGGTATCCGCATCTCCCAAGCGAAATCCCCTGGCTAACTGTTGAATTGGGCAGCTATGATATATTTTGCAGTTGGTGCGCCATGGGGCTGGGATATCAAGCCCGGCGAGTACTCGACTGCTACTATTGCCATCATCCCGCTCGCTATCCAGATTTGCTCCGCCGCATTTCTTCCTATCTTCCTGGGCATGAACTGAGGAGTTGTACCGTTTAGTCATCACCTTTAGAGGTTTCCTACTTTCTTAATGTCATTGATGGTTCGAGATAGATCTTTCGATATTCATACAAGCGCGCTGCAGTATACTTGAGTTTGGCATCGTGGTGAAAATTGTTCTTCTTTTCTAACATACAAACTCTGGACCTGGATAGAGCTAAGCTGCTGGTGGATGCTGAGTCTTTGCACCACCGACAATGCAATAGGCAAGAAGCATTGCCACACAACAGCGCCACTGAGGTGGTTGGTCGCCCATGAAGTATGCAATTTACCTAAAGAGACTTACTACATCCGGTTCTCTTGAATTGAAAAGAGCAAATTTATCCTTATTTCCAGGTTTGACATGATAAAACTGAGAAGCGAGATGATTGTTTATTCACATACCGCGAGTCTTTTTGAGAAGGTACCTCCCTACGATGTTATGTATCCAACAGACCGGGAGGTGTTGGAGAAAATCCAAAAATCAATCTGTTTCTAATGTTGATAGCTAGACACCTCAGCGCTATTCTGTAATTCTAAAAGGATGCTTCCTTCCTGTGTCATACGAGGAAGACTTTGTGTCGGATAATCTGCCAGAATTCGCCTGGAGCATCATAACAAACTGTCAGTACATGGTACGCTAGAATTCATGACTTGCAGAATGGAGCTCGCCTGGCCCTCTAACATCCGAACGGCGACAACACTCATAGCGGCAACCTCCGGTGCCGATCTCAGACCCAAACCTCATGGCGCAAGGGGGCAAATCTGATAAAAGCTCTTCTCCGACATTTTCCGCGCTGAGAAAGTAGTCTGACGTAACGGTTGCACTCCCGGCAATTTCGCCGGAGGATCGAGTGATGAATGTTACTCTGCAGGTAAGAAATATACTAGCAATGGCACGGGCGAATCGAGAGCTTTGCAAGAGAGCATTTCCACCTGAAAGTCGGCCAGGATGCCGCTAATCAATAGCCGAGGAGACCCAACATGCACCAGTTGTGAGCTCAGACCGGTGCCAATCTAATCAGATGGTCTTAACTCTTGTGGGAAATGAAGGCTTGGTCTATGTGGCTCGACTCCGTCATCCTCCCACCAACACGCGAAAATTCTGTCGCGCGCGGCGCAATGCCGAAATGAAAAGGTTATCTGATCCTTCGGTCCATGGGTCCAGACTGGGGCGGCGCCGAGACTCAGCCGATGGGTTTCGATTGGAAAAGCTATTGGGTCGAGCGCGCCGAAGTGTCCTTTCTTGTTCAATCGTTGTTCGACTGGCCAAGCGAGCCCGGATGGGGGGAGAGTGGGCGAGAGGAAATTGCATTGCGCACGGAGGGCGTACGGTATATCAAGGTATGGTATGTAAGATTGATAGTCCGTCAGTGGAATACTGTTATAACAGATGGTATTTGACTGCAATACCGTATGAAATATACACGACCCAATCACGTCTGATGAATCGATGCATCGACGCGCTGAGCTTTCGCAGAGATCAACATCATCCTGTGCTCGAGCGCACTAGAGATGCTATTGGGCACTCGACGACATCACGACTTCTGGATGAGGGCTGCAGCAGCCATGCACCAAGCTTTGATTACTTGCACACGCACGCCCCACACGGATCCATCAAATACGCTAGAAAACTTACACATACGGCCCGGCGAAATCAGATAAGATGATTCCTAGCAACCGCCGTTCACAGCTTGGAATTCATCCACTTCGGCGACCTTTTCTCCACAAACGCCCGGATTCCTTCGGCAAAGTTAGCACCGCGCACCAGCTGCGGATACCAGCCATCCGCCAGACTCGTCACCGCATCTTCCACGCTGCCGGCCTCCCAGCTCATGCGGACCCCTCGCCGGCCCACAATGAGCGCATCGGGACTGTTCTGGCACATCGTCTCCGCCACCTGCAGCGCTGCCTGCACCACATCGGCCTGGGCCGCCACCACCTGACTGACCAACCCCCATTCCTGGAGCGTGGTCGCGGTCACCGTCCGGCCGGTGAGCACGAGATCCATCGTGCGCTGTAAACCGATGGTGCGAGTCAACCGCGGGAGACACCCGGCGACGGGGACGATGCCCCGTTTGACTTCGGGCAGACTGAATACTGCCGCGGCAGAAGCGACGACCAGGTCGCAGTTGGCGACCATCTCGAAGCCGCCGCCCATGCAGATGCCGTTCACGGCGGCGATGATGGGTTTCTTGCCGCTCCGTCGGGGCAAGCCAGCCAGGCCCGGGGCGGACATGTCGTTGACGACTCCGTCCTCGTTCATCTTACTCCATTCTGTGGAGTGGTTAGTCTTCGATCGGCCTTGAAACATAGTGCGAATGAGACAGAAGAGAGAGAAGGAGCTCCGAGAATCTCGGATGGATCTCGCCTACCTTGTAGATCGGCGCCAGTGCAAAAAGCCCTGCCATTGCCCGTAATCAGGCCAACCCATACGCTCTCATCTTGATCGAGCAGCTCCCACACTTCTTGGATTGCCCGACTGGTTGCAATGTCGACACAATTGAGCTTCTTCGGCCGGTTGATCGTGACCTGCACGACCCGCTCGTGGGGAAATGAGACCTGGAAATTGGGGTTGTCGAAGGATCTAGATCGTAGTGACATGGCGAGAGAGTGGGCGAAGAATGGTGCATGCAGTCTCTATAGAACTGTAATCGCGGATGGGCAATCGTCGACAGACCAGCCCGGGCACTCTATGAACCAGCGAGATCGAGCGTGAGATCGAACACAGCGGGATCCAAGGGAAGAGGAATTTGAATTTGAATTCGCCATGTTTTTTGTCTCTTCTGAGACAAGCGCCATCCTCTTGGCGAAGATGGAGACGCGGGCTTCGCTTAACCTGACTAACCTCGGCTCGATTGCCATCCGCGACTCGTCTGGGGTTCTTTTAAAGACGCGCATTTCCCGTTCTTCTTGCTTGTGTCCAATCCACCATCCTCAGAATGAATGCGCCGTCATATCCGGCAGTCAAGCTGCCCCATCCATTCCTCACTGCCTATCGGGTGCGCGCCGCCGCCGAAGCGACGCCCGCCCGGCGCATCTTGACGCTCGACGATCAACCTGCCAATGGACGCCCACTGCCCGAACCGCTACACTGCGACTCACTCTCATGGCTCGACTTGACATCGCCGCCCACGAGCGAGTGTCCGCCCGACTCAGATAACACATCCTGGGCCCGCGCCCGTCGCAGCCCGCACACCGTCTTCCAATGGACCGACAACGCCGCGCCGTCGTTGGCCCAGATCTGGAACGTCGTCCACGCCATCTATCTTGCCTATCCGACAAACGAATACTTCCGGGTGACGCTGGACGGCCACGGGAAGGAAACTGTCCACAGCGAGCTCATCGCCACCGGTCTCGCAATCGCCCACCCTCAGCCATGGCGATCCAAGGGCCAGGCGAACCCGCACCCAGAAGAGTTACTGGTCTTGCGAAGCGCCTTCTGGCAAGGTGCTGCATCTCCCGCTGGCCCTCGTCCCATCTGGGTCGTTGGCGACGGCATTGACGGCACTGTACGAGGCCCATTGGCCCGATACCCCGTCTTCCCCGAGAACTGGCACTTCACCAACAAGTTCCCCGAGGAGCCAGTCTATACGCGCCACCCGATCCGCCGGCCCAAGCCGCACCCCGGCTCCATCTGCTACAGCCGATACATCCCCGAGGTCGACGAGCACTTCTCTCTGGAGGTGGTGGACTGGGAGAACCCGGAGCACCTGCAGCTGTTCAACACCTGGCAGAATGACCCGCGTGTCGCCAAGGGCTGGAACGAGACCGGCACGCTCGATCAGCATCGGGAGTATCTCCGGAAACTGCACTTGGATCCACACGTGCTGTGCCTGTTCGGGCGATTCAACGACGCGCGCTTCTCGTATTACGAGCTGTACTGGGCCAAGGTAAGCCATTCCTATCCTCGTGCGGACGGCACTACATTTCGCCTTGACCCCCAGTTGCCGCAGATGACATCTATGGAGCGCGCTCACACAACCCACAGGAAGATCACTACGGCGCGCACTACAAAGCCGGCCAGTACGACCGAGGCCGGCACTCCCTCGTGGGCGACGCGGCCTTTCGCGGCGCCAAGCGCGTCAACGCCTGGTATTCCAGCTGCATCCACTACTGCTTCCTGGACGACCCGCGCACCGCCAACGCCGTGGGCGAGCCCAAGGCCACCGGCGCAACGATCCTGTCCTACGAGAACTCCCAGGGACTGGTCATCGACAAGTACGTCGACCTGGGCCACAAGCGCTCCGTGCATTCCATCGTCAGTCGCGAGAAGTGGTTTCAGCTATGCCCGATCTTCTGGGATGGCCGTGATCGGCCGCTGGAGTCAGCGGACCGTGCGGCTTGGAATGCGAAACTGTAGTTGCTGCGCCATTTGGGGCGATGTGTATAGTTATTTCTCAAGTAGTGCCCATATATATACCTACCCTGGTAGAATCAGAGTTCACTCTTCGAAGTATAAGCAACTCCAACATGTGCTTATCCAACCAGCGAAGCCACTGAAGCTGACCATGTAGAAGGACTTCGATATTGAATTCACTGTACAAAAAACCACGATGCAGAAGATATGCACTGACTCCAATTCATTTTTTTGTCATCACAAGCACGAGGACAAATTTAAATACAAAAGATGAGAATTATATAGTATAAGACCAGAGCACGATGAAACCAGCGTGATCTAGAGACCCCAGAGTCCAGACGAGGGCGGAAGATGATGCAAAGAGTGACTCGAAGGCTCCTTGTGTCCCACCGACCGTCCCCGGCTTAGAAGACCATACCCTTGACCTGGTCAACCTTCTTGAGGTCAATGTTCCGGATCAGGAGGGTCCAGATAATGGCCAGGCCCATCAAACCCGTTCCCACCGCCAGCATTCTGGTCTGCGCGTAGCCGTACGCATCCTGAATGGCGATGCGGGTGGCGCTGCCCACCGGGTAGCTAACCTGGGTCTCGATGTCCTCATAGATGAGGTCAAAGTTCGCCATGGCTGACTCAGGGAGCCATTTCTGCAGGGCATTGGGGTAGGTGTTCTGCCAGATGACGCCGGAGATGGTAGCGCCCATGCCGTCTCCGACGGTGCCGACGACATTGAGCAAGGCCAGGGTGGCGGCGACGTGCTGGTGGTCCACGGCGGCCAGGATGGCCAACTGCTCGACAATGATGAAGACGGCGCCACCGATGGAGATGAACACCTGGCACATCACCAGGTAGCCGACGTTTTGGTTGGGGCGACGGAAGTAGATCATCAAGCCCTGCGCAAAGATATACAGCGGCACGGCGATGTACAGAAGCCACTTGAAGCGACCGGTGCGGCGGATTGTCCAACCGACAAACAGGAGAAGAACGCCCGAGACGACATCGAACGTGTTACCAACGTATCCGGCATCCGCGACGGTCAGGTCATTCACCACACGCAAGAACGAGGTGAAGTAGTTGTCCCAGCAGTAGTAGCAGAGCTGGTATGTCGCATCCAGCAGACAGGCACCTATGACGGTGCGGTCGAAAATCCACGCGTAGCCGAGCAGGGGCTTCGGCGCGACCCAGGTCTCCCAGGCAATAAAGATCAGGAGCATGACAAACCCGACCACAATCATGGCAATGATATAGGGGGTCTCCCAGACATTAGGAGCGCTGCCGGCCAGGTCAAAGGGGAGGAAGAAGACGGTGAGACCAGCTGAGAAGAAAATCACACCAATCACTAGGGCAAGTTAGGATCCTGCAATCCAGGGCATGGGGGACAAGACTTACAGTCAAACTCAATGATATAATGCCAGACCTTCTGGAAAAAGGTACGGTTGGCGTGTTCCTCCGCCAGATATCCATCCATCTCAGCTTTCTTGATGCTAAACTTCAGAACGAAGTAGAGAGGGCACGCGACGACAGGGAAAACAATGGAAAAAATGCCGAAGCCCCAGCGCGTGCCGATGCCAGCGAGAAGGTCGTCGGCGACCTTGGCTCCAGCGAACGCAGTGATAATATAGGGCGATGAAGTGAACGCATAGGCTAGACCTCGGTTCCTCAGTCGGGAAATATCAGCCGTGATCACATCACAACAGTAGATCATGCCACCGAAACCAAGGGTGTAGAAGACCTGCGTGGGCGGTCATTAGCGACGGACATGGATGCCTGAAGGAGCGGATTATCTCACATAGGCAGCACAGAAGGTGGCCAGGTTGTGGCATGCCGCCATCATGACCAAGCCCATGGTAGCAAGGAGAGCCATGAATGCAAAGCCCTCCGCACGACCCCAGGTGTCCAGCATTTTCGACAGAGGGATATAGCACGCAGCGGTGACACAGTCGGCAACAATGTAGATGGTATTGAGCAGCGAGTGCGACTCCCACTCACTGGTGAGATTGGGGATCAAGTTGCTGAGGATGGAGCTTTGGAAGGCATAGACAAAGTACAGCAACCAAATGCTGTACGGGACGGGTGTTAGACAATGTTCATCGTCATTCGGTAGCCACGGACAAGCGGACCGGCCACGAGAGAAAAGTAAAAAGAAGAGAGAACGTACTTCGTGAAGACCCCAATCAGCGTCCATTTGGACCAGCTCAGCGTCACAGCCTCCGCATCTTGCACACCATGCTGCAGGTCTTCGTCAGGGAGTTGGGGTTGTCCATCATTGCCGTTCGGGGCGGTGACAGCATCCACGGCAGGATCACGCTTATTCTCCTCTACCGTGGTGACATCCACCGTCGGAGACGGAGGTGTCTCGGTCGTGTTGCGACGAAAAGCGGCGATGATCTTGGACATCGCTGCAGGTGATGCTGGACGCCGGACAGGAGAACCACAAGAAGATGGAGTGGAAAAGATTCAACGGACCAAGCGCACCGGGAAATCTCTGTCCTTATAGATTCGACTTGGAGCTTGGCTTGCGGAGCTTTAGTTGATTGATAACGACCGGTTTCGGCTTCGGGTCACCTTGACACGCAAGCAAAGCGATATCAAGCGAGGTGAGAACATGGTGGCACAGACCGGGGGACCCAATGTGTGTTTCCCATCCGCCATGATTATCCACTCATCCACTCGGACCCGAAAGTGTTGGAGCTTTCAGCCAGAAGGAGGGATGGCTGGGAATTGGCTGCTGCTAGAGGTCGCTAGCTGCACGCGTGAGTGGATTCTGTATTTGGCGCTAGCGATGTACGGGTATACCGATACAGACATGGTAATACACGTATGGTGTGTATTCAGACGGTTTCCCGTACGGTACCCACCCTCCTGCCGGTCTTGGTGGAGTTTATCTGATCCTCTGCTGCCCACTCGACCCTCTACCGATGTCGGCACAATCCGATGCCATTCGCGTCGATGGGGCTTTCTCCCGTGGCTCTACTTTTTTTTTTTTTTCGTGACCCTCTTGGTCACCGTGGCAGCCGAGAGGAAGCGAGTGCGCCCACACCGGAAGCTCTGAATCGCATGGATTTGGATTGCGTGGGTTCGGCATGCACTCGTTTGGGTCTAGCTCGCCCTGATTGATAAGATGAAGACTCGGTCTTGAGCTTCTTAGCTTTCACAACTGACTTGCGGTCGCGCTGGGTGCTTGCAATCTGACAAAAGGCAGTTGGCGCTTTCTCTGCGACTGCCATTGTCCTGGCATAGCGCCATCGACAAGCTCATCTTCCTCCTTCAGCTGCATGCCCACAGTGCTTCTGACACCATGGGGCTCGCTCAGAAACTAAAGAGCTATCCGCGTCTGCTCGTGGCGGCGAACCCGTCCAGACTGGAGGTTGGCATGCTGTTGACTGCGATCCTCTCTGCTATTGCGGCTGGTGTACCATTCCCAGTTATCGGGATCATCTTCGGTCAGCTTCTCGATAATTTCAACAGCGCGACGTGCGCCGAGGACGGCTCTTCCTCGTCGACCGGAGACTCCAATGCCCAGTACTCGAAGAGCATCAATCACGAGATTCTCCTGATCGTGTACCTAGCCATTGCCCAATTTGTCTTGATCTATATTCACTTGACATGCTGGACGATGACCGGCGCGCGATTGGCGCAGAGGCTGCGTGAAAAATACCTCAAAAACCTCCTCCGTCAAGAACCCTCCTATTTCGACAACCTGCCCCCCGGCGAGGTCGCGTCGCGACTGAATTCCGACATCCAAACAATCCGCTCCGGTACCGCAGAGAAGGTGGGCATCACTTTGTCGAGCATATCCTTCTTTGTGACAGCCTACATCATCGCATTCATCAAAGACTGGAAGCTGGCGGCAATGCTTCTATCGCTGATCCCGGCCTATTTCATGATGTCATTTATCGGAAGTCATTACATCGAGAAATACTCTGGACGCATGTCGGACTACGCTGCGAGCGCCGCATCGATCGCCTCGGAGGCCCTTTCCAATACTGTGGTCGTGCAGGCCTTTGGTGCCAACTATCGCCTGGAAGAGAAGTTTTCCACGGCACTCAAGGCCTCCGAGCAAGAAGGCTTGAAGAAAGCTACAGCTGTGGGTATTCAGACGGGTGTCTTGTACTTTGTCGCGTATGGTGCAAATGGTCTTGCATTCTGGCAAGCCAGTCGAACGGTCGCTGAATCTGTGAACACCGACCATGCGGGCGTCACTGTTGGTGCGACTTTCACGGTGATCTTTATTTTGATTGAGGGTGAGTTGCCGCTGGTATCATTCGAGTAGAGCTGGTACTAACAATTGCATAGCCACCCTCCTCCTGAGTCAGACGGCGCCCTTCCTTCACTTGTTCGTCCAGGCCGTCGCCTCATACCACAAGTTGCGCGATGACCTGGAGCGCGAGCCTTTGATTGACGGAACTACCGAGTCTGGGATTCGCCTTTCGCAAGCGCAAGGGGGCTTCGAGTTCAAGGACGTCTCCTTCACCTATCCGTCGCGACCAGAGATCCTCGTGCTTGACAAGATCAGCCTCAGCATTCCTGCCAACAAGCACACGGCCCTCGTTGGTCTCTCTGGAAGCGGCAAGTCAACTATCGCAGGCCTTGTCACTAGGTTGTATGATCCGACAGACGGAGAGATTCTTTTCGACGGTCACAGCCTTCGTGATGTCAATACCCGCGACCTGCGAAGCTTCCTCAGTCTGGTGCAGCAGGAACCCTCTCTTCTCGATCGTTCACTCCTAGAGAATATTGCTTACGGCTTGATTGGCTCCAGCAATCCCGCCCATGCGCACCTGAAGGGTGCTTTTGGCCGTTCTGATCTTGCAGATATCGCGAATGAAGCCCGGGAGGGCAAAGATCTCATGACTGCCGCAGAAAAACGTGGCTCCGACATCGTCGAGATCGTCGATTTGGTTGAAAAGGCTGCCGGGCTTGCAGATGCAGCTGGCTTTATTTCCAAGCTCCAGCATGGCTACGGCACGGTGGTCGGTTCCAGTGGACGATTGATCAGTGGTGGTCAAAAACAGCGTGTGTCTCTTGCACGGGCTCTGGTAAGAGACCCTGCGGTCCTTATCCTTGACGAGGCTACTGCTTCGCTGGATTCCCGAAGTGAGCAGCGGATTCAAAATGCTATCAACAACATCGCAACTGGCCGTACTGTAATCACCATTGCCCATCGCCTGTCTACGATCACCGGCGCCGACAATATCATTGTCATGCACCGAGGACATATCGTCGAGCAGGGAAATCATGCGGAACTCATGGCCAAGGGCGGATCCTACGCCGAATTGGTGAACTTGCAAACCCTCCGATCTTCACCCGAGAAGAATGAGACTGTGGATACGATCAGCAAGTCCGATCAGACTTCCTTGACCGATGCTGAGAACGAGAAGAGCGATCTCTCCAACGGTCTCGGCAAGGCCGAAGGGACCAATGTCACGACGGAGGAAACCCCGGCCGGTGATGGTGGAGAAGCAGAGGAAGAGGAGCCCGAGACTCCCAAGAAGTCCATATGGGGTCTCCTGAAAGGTTACGCGCCGACCCTGCGACCGCATCTTCTTTTCATTGCTTTGGCCCTTCTCGGTGCGACTATTGTTGGCGGAGCTTTCTCTGGCGAAGCCGTGATTTTCGGAAACACAGTTGGCAGTCTCAGTCCATGCCACACCGCAGGATACATTCGCTCGCAAGGTAGTTTCTATGGCCTGATGTTCTTCGTTCTCGCCATCATCGAATTTTTCGCCAACATTGTCAGCTGGGGCGGATTCGGTTGGGTCTCCGAGAAGATCGTGTATACCGTGCGAGTCCTGTCATTCCGGTCGCTCTTTGAGCAAGATCTTCAATGGCATCAATCCAAGGGGCGTACGCCTCCAATGCTTCTGTCCTATATCACCCGGGATGGAAACACCTTGGCTGGTCTGAGTGGCTCCGTCTTCGGCACCTTGTTCTCCATCACGGTCAACCTGATCGCAGCAATCATCCTGTGTCATATAATCGCCTGGAAGGTTGCTCTTGTTTGCCTGGCCTTGGTTCCACTTCTGCTCGGTGCCGGTCTCATGGAGTTGATGGTCCTCGGGAAATTCGAAGATCGTCATGAGAATGCCTATGTCCAGTCTGTCGACATTGGGGTCGAGGCAGTCACGTCTATCAAGACAGTTGCTTCCCTTTCCCTGGAGCATGAAACTCTGAAGAACTATCGCCAATCTCTGAAGGGCCCTCGCAAGGAGACTCTGGCTGTTACCTTACAAGCTAGCTTTTGGCAGTCCACTACCTACTTCCTCGGTAATTGTGTCAATGCCCTGGCATACTGGTGGGGTTCCAAGCAGATTTTGAACGGCACATACACTCAAACCCAGTTCCTCATTGTGGTTTTCTCCCTTCTTGTCAGCGCTCTCCTTTGGAGTCAAATGTTTGCCCTTGCTCCGGAGCTCTCCGCAGCAAAAGCTGCCATGGCCAGAATTCTGAGTCTCATTGAGATTGGGTCTGACAAAATGCAAGGACGTGTGCCCTCACACACGCCCTCTATGGAAGCCTTTGATTCCGAAAAGACAGCTGAATCTAAGCTCCCGGGGTCCTCAAACAAGGCTTCGAGTTTGCAACTCCGTGATGTCCATTTCGCGTATCCTGCTCGACCAGACATGAAAGTCTTGAATGGCTTGGATGTTGACATCCGTCCTGGTCAGTTTTGTGCCCTCGTTGGTCCCAGCGGTGCTGGTAAATCGACGATTATCTCCTTGGCCGAGCGACTATACATGCCTGAGTCCGGTTCGATCCTCATCGATGGTCTGGATGTCACTAAGACCCGGGATGTTTCTTTCCGTGACAACATCTCCCTGGTGCCCCAAGAGAGTGTCCTCTTCGAGGGAACCGTCGCGTTCAACATCGGGCTCGGCGCCCGACCGGGCCACGACGCCACCATGGACGAAATCAAAGAAGCATGCAAGCTGGCTAATATCCATGAGACCATTGAAGCGCTGCCAGATGGCTACGAAACCCTCTGCGGACCAAATGGCAGCCAGTTCTCAGGTGGACAGAAGCAGAGATTGTCCATTGCGCGCGCGCTGGTCCGGAAGCCTAAGTTGCTGATCCTGGACGAGTCAACCAGTGCGCTGGATGCCGAATCCGAGAAGCTGCTGCAGGATGGACTCGAGAAGGCTGCAAAGGACATTACAGTCGTCGCGATCGCCCACCGTCTTCACACTATCCGAAAGGCGGATGTCATCTTCTTGATTGATGCGGGCCGATGCACAGATCGCGGAACCCACGAGGAACTGCTCGAGCGGTCCGACAGCTATAGATCGAACGTCATGCACCAGACAGTGGCCACCTGAGGGTGCTGCGCTGTGCTAAAATTAGACTTGCATTCTGTTTATAGCGTTTTCTCATTGTCCTTCCTGCATTTACCCTTATATTACTCTGTTAATACATACAATCCACCGTGTGCATACTGAATCCGTTCATCTATTATATCACGTCTTGGATATCTTGGTTCCCCAGGCTTGTTCTGTCTCAACGACCTAGATCGTGGTTAATCAAAGATAATGTAAATCAATGATCAAGGGTAATTTGGAGAATTAGATGGGCAAAGCTTAACTGAGACTGCTGAATATATATCTCTAACAACAACCCATTTTTTGAAGGTGACATCAGTAGAAACACGGCAGTTGTTTAGATAATGGAAAGTGCTTTGATATTCCGAATCTTCTAAGCTACATGGAATAGTCAGATAATCTGCGACCTGCTGTCGCAGTATGTACATACTTTCACACAAGTGCCGTCCCATGACTATTTATATACCTTGCCTGCCTGCTTACTGATCCCCCATCTCCCCTGATCAGATGCTCAACGTCAGACAGTGATTCAAAACAACCCAGAATCAACCAACTTCTCCGATCGACGAGTTGAGAGCTCTTCCACGGTCGCAGCCAACTCATCCAGGATGGTGCTCACAAACGACGCATCCCTTTCACTCCCAACAACGCCGACCTGCATCTGGCCCTCCTTCATGAATGAAACAACCTTGAGAGGATATGGCGCATCGCCATCCGGGGTCAGGATGTCTACCTTGCACGAGCCATCAGCAAAAGGCATGCTATCAAAGTCGTCCCAGTCCTGATGATGCACGAGCGAGTCGAAGCATCCAGCCTCAGGTGACCAGTGTGTGCAGTGCTTGGCGATTCTGTCAAAGCCGAGGAAGTCGTGTGCGGCAGAATCGGCGCTCTGTCTCTGAACAAACTCCAGGAGATCCATGGCAGTCCAGTTGGTCTCGAAAAACACCCTGATCGGCGTGAGCTGGTAGCACGGGCCCTGTACGTTCTCCACGTTGGGCATGTCGATGACTCGGCCGGATGTGACGCCGCCAAAGGTGACATCTTGGATTTGGAGACGACGAGCCAGGAGAAGTGCCCATGCGGCGGTGAGCAGGTTCGCGGTGGTAATGTATTCCAAGGGTTGGAAGTTGTCTACAGACTTGGTCTGGAATACGCCTTTGTCGGTCGGGTTCCCGGAGGCCCCCTCGAGGACAGACAATGATGACCCCTTCAGCAGACCAGTCCAGTAACTGATGGCCTTTTGTTGAATGTTCTCATCGGAATTTTGCGCAACGTATGCTGAGAATGGCTCAAAATCAGCAATATTGGCACCGGTGTACAGAGTCTCAAAGTCCTGAAGTAACCTAGGCAGAGAGACACCGTCATATTGAGCGTGTGAGAGACGAATGACCAGGCATTCCTGTCCATCGTTACCCTCAACGTGAAGAAGCCTGGCAAAAGACGAACCAAGATCGAAGTTTGATGCGGCGTCGGCCGTGCAGATACTCCTGACGTTTTGCTCGAGATCTCCGTCAGCCCGGTGCTTGCTCACAGGGATGTCAAGGTCATTCAACACGACTTGGAAGATCTTCGACTCGCTCTCGATGAATACCGTGCGGAGAATATCATGCGCTTTGACCAGCTCATTCCAGGCGTGGAAGAGTTGTTCTCGGTTAATTCCATGTTCGAAGAAGAGCATGTTGTACTGGATAGAGGTGCGTGGGGTTTGAACTGTGGCGTGGACATCAAGTGCCTGGGAATTCGTCACGGGTAAGACATCCTTGACAGTCCAAGATTTGTTAGCAAGCTTGGGCCGGACAGTCCCAGCCAAGAACGATTCGATATCGGCGCGACCAAGCGTGGAAAAAGGCTGGTACGGCTGGGCCTTCTGCGTTGAGACCTGACCCATCTTCAATCGCTTAGCGGCATCACCCAGACGCATGTACTGGAAGATATCAGCCACTGTCAGGCTATGTCCTTGCATGCGGAGACTCGACACTAGCTTCATCGCCAAAACAGAGTCGCCGCCTAGGCGGAAGAAGTTGTCATCGAGGTCGATCTGCTCCGAACTCATTCCCAGAATCTTTGCCCAGGAGGCTCTCAAGACGGTTTCACTGGGAGTCAGACTTGTGTGCACCGTGGTTTTCTTCCACGCCTCTTTGAGTCCATTGCAAACATTGGCAACAACATCCTGGGAAGTTTCAGTGGCTAGCTGGTTCAGGACATAGCGATGCTCTTCTTCCTTCTCAGTGGGGAGTTTGTCTACCACAATATAAGCAGAGGGGGCCATGTAGGAAGGAAGAGAATCATGGATAAACTTGTCCAGTTTTTTCAGTGCCAAGGCAAGGCTGGTGGGAATGCTGGTACTGATGGTCGCTGTGAAGCTTGGAGTGCTAACGCTGTGCTTTTCGGACAAGATCTCAACACTATCCCCGTCCAAGGATGGGTGCTCAATGAAAATAATCAGCTTTGGCTGCTGAGCGGCCTCTGCTGACTGGGAAATAGCAACAGCGGCAGAGATTGTTGGTGGAAGTTGTTTCGTGAGATGCGCTTCGATATCTGCAACGTCCACTGCATAGCCTTTGATCCGGACCACGTTCTCCTTTCGTGCGACAAACTCCAAGCTGCCGTCTTCTTGCAAGCGTACTATATCTCCCGTTGCATGAAGGCTACCGGTCCGACCGGCATAAGACGAAGTGCCAGCAACAAGCCAAGCTGGTGACTCGACTGTCTCTCCCGGGAGGAAATCTCCCTCGAGCCAGAGCTCACCCACACAGCCAATAGGAGAAAGTAAAGATGGATTCCGAGAGTTACACACCCAAGGGACCACTGCCCGAGGGTAGACGGAGCCTTGTCTTATGCTGGAGTTCGCTCGAAGAGTCTTTGATGACGGGTCAAATGTCAATGGGGGAGTCTGATTCCATCGCCAGATCTGGTTCAATTCTGCCCAAGGTAGGATGGAGATCTCCTCGAGTCTTCTGTCAAGACCGCTTATAAGCTGTGGGCAGGCAACCTCCAGTTGCTCCAGAACTCGCTTCATCTGCACGACTTCAATCAAACTGCTATCGAAGCTGGCGCAGACTCGGAATCCCCCCTTGCGGATGCCACAACCCAGCATGAGCGGGTAAGGGTTGAAGTGTAGTGCCTCCTGAACCACGTCTCCAGTTGGAAAGCCAAGCTCACTGCCCACGTACTCGGGTTCGGGCTGAATGACCAGGCCCGTGGGAGCTTCGCATGCGTGTTGGGCATCTTGGCTGACTTTTCGGATGTTCTGCATGCCCATATGCTGATACGGGGTTCGTGCAAGCATCCCTTGCTGGACGGCCTGGAGATAGGCTTCGACGGTGGTTGAGCGATGGACATGGATCCGAACTGGCACTGTGGCGATTAAAGGACCAACAATGCCCTCGACTCCCCCCAGGGCAATATCGCGACCAGTGAGGGTCTCGCCAAAGACGACATCATCACTTCCCGAGTATTGGGATGCCACGAGTGCCCATGCTCCACGAATGAGCGTCGCCGTGGTGAAAGGTGATCCAGCACTCATTTCCAGATTGATTTGGTGCTCGACCAGTCCAGTCGGGGTTGGTAAGAAGTCTCGAGAGGGCAGACGGGGGAACTGAGGACCGACTGCCCCATTCAACTCCTGGCGCCAGAATTCTTGCATGGCGACTTGGTCGGTATCGCGAACCCATTTTACAAACTCGCGCATCTGCGTCTGTAGCTCGATGGGCTGGTTTTGCCAGGCATTACTGACTTGTTTGAGGATAACGGGCTCGGACCATCCATCATAGAGGACGTGATGGATAGTCCAGACCATGTAAGACTTGTCATCCACCTGGTTGTTGACAATAGCATACCGAGCGAGACGCTCTCCCAGGTTCATCTTCTCATTTCGGTCCTGCTCGAGATACTGGTCAAGGTCGACGGACTGTTTCCAGGCGATGTTGTCCTTCAAGACAACTTGTTGAAGCCCAGGCTCCTGGAGCTGGGCCACACGAGTGCGCAAAATCGGAAATGATGCGACGACATCTTCCCATGCTCTCTTCCAAGCATCCAGGCTAATACCGGATGGAATACATGCCACTCTCTGAGCGACGTAAGGCTTCTTTGACTTCAGCGAGAAGGTAAACAGTGACTCCTGCGTGGGCGTGCATGGGTACATGTCCTCAATAGCTGCCTGGTCAAATCCATATGTGCGTGAGGCTTCCAAACAGGCACTGTCGCGAGGTTGTGAAATCATCGAAAATGCCGGTGTTTCCGTCTGAGTCTCATGGCTGTAGGGCTGGACGACGCCGGCCATGGCTTGCAGGGTCGGGTTTGTGAAAGTGTTGGTGACAGAGAGGTCCAGATCCTGGGTCCGACAGAGAGCCACAAGTTTCATGGCCGCCAGTGAGTCTGCGCCGAGCGCGAAAAAGTTGTCCTCGAGCCGGATGCCTTCTGGGTCAATCTTCAAAATCTCGCCCCATCCCCGACGCAACCTTTGCTCAAGATCGCTCAACTCCCGACTGGGTGTGCTCTGCGAGCCTTGATCCAGCTGACGAAGATCGACTGTTGTTCCAAGCGCTCGAAGTTGCTTGCGATCCGTCTTCCCTGAAATCAGGACTGGGAGATGGTTGACAGGAATGTACGCTGTGGGCACCATGTATCGCGGCAGTACCTTGGCGATCTCGACATTAGCCTTCGACAGCGCTTCGCCCAGCTCCTCAGGGAGCTGCACCAATGCCAACTCGGTGTTCTCAGGCCTCCTAGTTGATTGCGACGCGACGAACGCGACGAGAGTAGGCTGGCCGCCAGACCCTTGAGGGACGATGACCTCGGCAATCACATTGACATCCGATGGAAGTCGGGCTCTGAGCTGGCTTTCGATCTCACCCAGCTCAACACGTTGTCCGCGCAGCTTGACTTGAGTGTCCTTTCTTCCGGCGAAAACAATCCCTCCTGAACCATCGGGATCCCATTTTCCAAGATCTCCGGTCTTATACAGCCGGCCGCGACGGCCAGCATAGTCTTTGTGACCTACGACCAGCCAGTTCGGGTCTTCAATGAAGGCGGCCGCAGTCTTTTCCGGGTCGTTCAAATAGCCCTGTCCAACAATTGGGCCCTCGACAAGCAATTCACCCACGGCACCGACTGGCATCAGGACTTCGTGGTCGTTGGGATCGACGATCCACATAGCAGCTCCATTCCCTGGGCCGATAGAGATATAGTCTCTGCCGGTAGCGGCGTCACCGTTGATTGTACACCCAATCGTACATTCGCAAGGGCCGTAACCAATGATAATTCGAGTATCCCGACCCCAGAGCGTGGCATCGCGGGCCGCCACTGCTTCTCCTCCCAACCCGAGACCACTGAGTGAGGAGATTACATCCGGATCAAGAATGCGAGCCACGGAAGGAGTGAGGCCGGTGTAATTGATCTGCATATTTCGGATCACCCCGTTGATGTCATTCAGTCGATCCTCGTCAGAGGGAATGCAGAGACAGCCACCGTTACCCAGCGTCAGAAGCATGCTGTCAATGCTCACATCGAATGCATACGAGGCGAAATCCAGAACACGAGACTCCTCAGTGTAGCCGACCGCCTGGGCTCGAGGGAATGCACTGCTCGTATAGGTCCCGTGGGAGATCTTCACGCCTTTCGGAGTGCCGGTACTGCCAGAGGTAAAGATAATATACATGAGGGTGGATGCAGGTACAGTCGGCAACTTTGGGATCTCTTGCGAAGGTGACAAGTGTGCAAATGTGGCACTTTCGACGACTAGACGCTTTCCCGTCGGTATAATACTCGTCGCAAATTCGTACTGCTGTCGAGATGAAACGATGGTCTTTGCACCCACTTGTTTTGCCATGTTCTGCAGTCGTGCAAGCGGGAGCGAGGGATCCATCATTGCCAGTGTCGCTCCGACTTTCATAACGCCCAATACCGCGACAGCTGTCCATCTGGACTTCTCGAAGCATACGGGCAGAACGTCGTGTAGCTCCACGCCCAGTTCTTTTAGCGACCACGCCACAGACGAGGAGTATTGTTCGATCTGGCCGTATGTCAAGTCGCCATCCCAGGACGAGATGGCCACCTTTTCTGGGGATTTCTGCGCTTGCTCTGAAAACACCTCGTGCATGCAGAAGTCGTATGTCGGAGGTAGTTGGTGATTCCACCGCCAGATCTCATTTAAATCGCGCTCTGTCGGTCGCATAGACTCTTGAATGGAGGCGTCGGGATTAGCCATGCACATCTTAATGGTATCAACCAGGGCATCAACGTGATGTGCGACTGTGAACGGCAGCATGTTTTCGGAATGCCAGCTAGGCCGGATATCGAGGTAGCTGTTCTCGAAGCGCACCTCCAGATGAAGCACAGGCTATGGACATTTGTTAATATTATCTTCCGCCGATAGCACTGTGTCATTTACTCACCTCATCCTTCGCTTCTTCCGGCTTTTGCGACAAAGTGCCAGTGCTTAGCAGAAGCGAACTTGCAGGGCTACTTGACGAAGATGTCACAATCTGGTGTGAAACCGCAGCTGCAACGTCTCCCACACGAGTCTGCAGCCCCGGCATCACCGCGCTTGTCTTCACATGCTGCTTTCCGGGTTCCGCCTCATAACAGTTTTTATAAGCCCAGTCATAGCCAGCCAGCTCACCCTCCCGAGTGCGCAGAAGAACAATAAGCCAGGAGACTAGCACGACGTCTTCCCTCATGCCCGTCGGAGTCGGGGTCTGGTCAGCCACAAGACCAGCAAGTTGGAACGACTTGAAGCTGCCAACGGCTCCATTGATGCGCTCAGATTGATCGCGCAAGTCGTCGGCGTGGATGAAGCCCATTCTGGAGGTAGCCCGGCTTCACTGGACTGGGGATCCTGACGCGGATTGCGGTAAAGAGGGGAGTCAGAGCTCGGCCGATCAATTGACTGAAGCTTTGCATGAGAGGCTGACTGAAAGGGTATAGTGTGCCATATATACTCAGCGCGGAGTTTACGTTGTCCACAGAGTTGCAGCGTTTCCACTCGCTGCCGAACGAACCGCGAACGTATCAGGAATGAGCCCGTTCTTACAGCGCTCAATTGGTGCGAGATCGGCCCTGGTGAGTGGGTGTCACGGGTGTCGCGCTTTATATGCTGCGATCTGCTTGTGCGTATGGATGGTATACAAGAGCATGGTCGCCCTCTCCCCGCCAGCTCTACGGAGATTCTGAATACTAAATCGTGGCGTGAAGGAATAGCGGGATCTCTCATGACCCGAGTCAACGAGTCGCTCTGAGCCCTAGAATGATTTCTGACGCCTGTGGATGCAATGTGTATCTGCACGTCTGTCATGAAACATCATCAGATACGAGAAGCCACGATGTATCGACGAGTGGATCGTGCGAAAGAAATTTATCTGATCCGCGTATTAGCGGCAATGGCGGAGATTGATAATCTCCGATTGGGCAGTGCTCCAACCCGAGGAAATGCAGGAATGCAAGAATGCAACCCCGTGAACAAGAAGCAAAATGTCCAAAAAAAATAAAAAAAAAGAAAAGAAAAGAAAAGAAAAGGGAAGAAATCAGAGGATTACCTCACAGAAAGTACAGACAAGCACACCTATAGCTGGCTAGCTTGTTGGCGCAGTTATCGTTGCTTCGCTCCTTCGGCCCATTGGCCTACGCGTTCCGACACCACGAGCTGATGACGCCCCATCTGCTCCACTCGTCTAGATTACTCACTTCAGTAATCGATTTCCTTGCTAGCATCGACGATCGTCTTTGGTGTGGGTCCACTTTTGGCCTGTCTTTCTGACTTTGTCTTCTCATAGCCATGTCCCCCTCCCCGAAGTCACTCGACGCGACCTTTTCCAGGGCCATCCCACGTTGAGGGCATTGGTATTGTTGATTGTCGTCTTGTCTTTTTCTTCTATGCTAGGATATCTTCATCCTCGCCGCTGTAAACATGATTTGCAGATTACCATTTCGGAGTTTAGTGTGCACAGACAACTCGAAGCATCTACAGCAACGCTCAGGACTCGAGTGAGAACGGAATCACATCCTTTCTGGAGGTGGAGAACATCCTGAACAAGTGATGGAGGGCCCGCATGAATCCTGATTCGTAAATCAATGCCATCCTATGCGAGGTCGTACAATGCACGCACGAGGATTTCGTCGCAGGAGCATTGAACACAGACCTCGTCGAGCGGATTCTCGAGATGCAGCTGGGCCCGGTCTTTCTCAATAAAAACTCACACTCCAACCTATCCCCAACGAGGGCGACCTCCAGCTCTAATCAAATCCTCCGGCGTCTCAGCCACCAAATCTAATCAGGTGTGCTGGGTCTCCATGCCCCTGTCTAGCGCTGGCTAGTGGCCTTTGCACTCTCTGCGAGGTGGCCCAGTCACATTGGCGACGGTCCACTGGACTGGACTTATAGGGCATTGATGCGCATCGTACAACAGACTGGTAATTCGGGTGTCGTATTACGGACAGTCTGTATGTATGGCTCGTCCAGTACAATACGTACATGTATTCCTGAAATACCGACATAACACCCAGACCCAACCACAACCTATAACCGGCCAAGATTGTTCTTCCTTCAACTCTTGCACTCCCTGGCAGGATAAGTTGCACTTGGTATTCTCGACACACGCAGTTCCACAAATGGCGGCATACCTCAGGCGAACAAGCCCGACACTGCATCGGATGACTCTGGAGGTGGGTCGCTTGACTCGGATTCTAAAACCCTGCTAAACGAGTCCCACACAAGAACCATTTGCACGCCAAGTCTCCTGCGCAGCGCCGAACCGGTCGTCGGAAATTAGTTCGATCTGATAACGGGGCCGCCACATTCTACCTAATCGATTGCTCGTCACGCAAATCCCACGAGTTCGCGTCTGCGTGTGCCTGCCGATTCCGGTGACAGCGGCTTTTTTCAGTCTCTCACCACACGTCACGATGTACTCCAAGTTCTGGCCCAAGGGCGGTCTCCCCGGTATTCTGCACCATTATGTACGTTTCCGCAGGCCAATTGATCAATTGCGACGCAGCGAGCTAACAACCCCTCGTCGGTGCGCCTTAGACCGAGAGCCTCGTTACGTTCGAATACACAACCGCCGCCGCGCGCCAGCCTCATAGTCTGCTCTTCGTCGGGGGGTTGGGAGATGGCCTCGCAACCACATCGTACATGGCCGATCTGGCACGAGCCCTCCAGCCCACGGAGTGGTCCCTCTTCACCGTGAACCTCACATCTTCATACACGACGTGGGGCCTGGGGCACCTGGACCGGGACACGGACGAGATTGCGAAATGCATTGAATACATCAAGGACTATAAGACGAGCAAGTTTGGCGATGGCAAGGTCGTCGTCATGGGCCATTCGACGGGCAGTCAATGCGTGCTGCATTATCTCTCCCGACCCAACCCCCACACCAGCAAGCCCGCCTTCGATCCATACCTCGAGCACACGATCCGGCCCGCTCTCGACGGGGCCATCATGCAGGCGCCCGTGTCGGACCGCGAGGCCGTGCACTGGGTTCTGAGCGAGGGCATTGGAGACAAGAAGCCGGAGGAGATCCGGCCGGTGTACGAGAAGATGGTGGCTATGGCCAAGGAGGCGGTTGCCCAGGACCCGTCCGCGGATACTCTCCTACCACTCTCGATGACCTCGTATATCTACCCGGCAATCTACCCGGTCAGCTGTCGGCGGTTCTTGAGTCTGGTCAGCCCGGAGAGTCCGCAGGCGCCGGGAGAAGATGACCTTTTCAGTGCCGATCTGGGTGACGAGCAGCTCGCAAAGACCTTTGGCATGATTAAGCAGCGAGGGCTGCTGAGACATAAACTGATGGTCTTGATCTCTGGGGCGGACCAAGCCATCCCGTCATGGGTGGACAAGGAGAACAATCTGAAGCGGTGGCAAAAGGCCACGGACCACGATGGCGCCGATCAGATCTGGGATGGGGAGCACAGTGCCATCATTCCCAACGCGTCTCATGCCTTGAGTAATGATGACCAGGCTGAGCCGCGCCGGTTCCTCGTTGAGAAGGTGATGGGATACTTACAGACCGCGCTGAAAGCGTAACGTTCAAACGCGGAAGATACCTAGAGAGAACAGGGCGTTGTAGCCGCTTATCTATATAGTTATAGAATCCACTTCATGGAAAGACCAGATCTGTACTTCAAGACCAAACTGTGTCAAATTTAGCCGGGCAAGGCTGTAGATCGTACAAGGTTGTCATGGTTGAGAATATGCATAGTCAATCTCGCAATCAATCACAGGTGAGTATCGGTCGAGCGATCTCGATGCCCGTGGGTACTTCTGCCTCAAGCGTCTTGTCACCTTGCAACCATCCGCAAGCCTATAGCACTGCAGTCATGTAGTAAGCCCAAGCAAATCGTGGGCCATTCATAGGAAGTAAAGTGGAGTTTTCAAGATAGACTGCCGATCCTGGCTGTCAGGCTTGGACAGATTCGGACTACTGCAACAGAGTCGATCGGCGGCCAAGTCTAGATTGATCGGGAGAGATATCTATATTTCGACAATGACGCACTGAACGCGTCCGCTGAACATAAAATCACACCACACTCATCCCAATTAATGATACACATAGAGACCAGCAGCGACAGCGACAGCTCCGAGCATCATTCCCCATCGCATCAGGCCACGCTGAATATGATATTGTGCCGTACGCTCAATCCCCTCCGAGTCATTGAGGCGCGGAAAGGGGATATCTTTGGGCACCTCTTTCCCAAGGGCCTGGCAGAGAGGTTCCCAGCCATCCTTCACATCAAAAAAGACGAGACGGTCCTCGGGCACGGTCTCTTTCAGCCAGGCAATGTGCCGAGCATAGGTCTCACGGCCGTGGTCTTCAGCCTTGATACTGTACAGTCGCTCCCACTGAATAGAAAGAAGATTGGCGTAATCCACGAAATGTCTCATGCCCGGCAGCGGGAGCAGAACCACGCGAAGGAACCACGCCAGGGCCAAGCTCTTCAATTGAGTCATACTCTTCTCCCACGCAATCGGATCACGCGTGGTGCAGATGACTTTGGCATTGGGGTAGACGTCCAGCATCTCGGGGACGAACTGGGAGCACGGCGCATCGGTGACGGCCGTGTAGCCCTCTAACCGTTGGTAAATGATCTTTTGAAGCTGGCTTTGCCATCTCGGACCTCTCCGGATCCAGAATTGCAGAGCTTCCATCCATGACTGGATCTCGACAGAGGGGCCTCGTGAGATTTGCGTGCCGCCATGGTAGGTCGGTCCGTCAAGGAGGATTTCAAGGGCGGCGCTGAATGATGAAGTGCCGGTGCGTGAGAGACCGGCGCCGATGACTTGGATCTCGGCGCCCGGCTTGGGGACAGACGCTTGTTGGCCCATAGTGGTAGGGGATGACAAAGTGGTCTTGCGAGCTACAAGAGCCGTGATATGAGGATTGGCTCAAATAAGGGGGGAGAGAGAGAGAGAAAGAGAGAGAAAGCCGTCTGGCCCCCACGCGTGCACTCGGCTCCAATGGGGGCCAACCGGGAGTTTGGCACAGCGAGATCAACGTCTGGTTGGAAACATTCATTGAATTATCAACAGGCCCCAGATGGTTGCGTAACGAGAGGTCGCGATCAGATTGTCGGTCGCCGAGCCCCATCACGTTGAGCGACTAGCTCAGGATGGAGAAACTACCGGTTGACCAACGCCCATAGCTGTACACAATGACGCGTCGAACCTCACAGCGGATTCCAGTGTTTCGCTTTCATGCGAACCGGACACGGTGACCAATGCAGAGTTCAATCTCAATGCCTGCGCGTTCACTATGGAAGTATCCGACATGCTACTTCCACGCAAGCATCTCGCAATGCAGCGCCGCATACCACGCATCCTCTGTCTCGGCCCATTTCCTCGACGCCAGCACCGTCTCCCGTATCTCATCCTCGGTGATACCAGCCTCCAACCAGCTCCGATATAACGGATCACCAGGCTGTAACTGGCTCTCTGCACGCGTCGACAGCTTGTGCCGCATGTCTGGTCCCCAGAAAGTCGAACTTCCAGTCCCGATGCGAACCTTGCCAGCGTCAGCATCGAAGCCCGCTCGACGGAGCAGCGCCGGCATCACTGGCGGGGCAAGTCCTGCTTCAGGATGTGGATGTCCTTTGAGCACAGCTCGCTGGAAATTTCCCACCCAAAGACGGTCGAGGTCCACGCTCCGTGGGTAAAAGTGCTGCTCAACGGTATCGCGCGTGGCCAGGACCCCCCCCCCCCGGCCTTCAGCACCCGTCGCATCTCGGCGAGTGCCTTGCCTGGCATGTCTGGTGGTGGCATATACCCCAAGGTCTGGGAGCAGAATACGACATCGAATGTATTGTCCGGGTAGGGAAGTCCTTCGAGGATATTGCCCTCCTCGAAGAGAATGCTTCCTGGTCCCTCGTTGGGGATGCTAGCTTCGTCGGCCGCTGCCTTGGCCCTTTGCAAGACGTTGGCCGAAATGTCGATGCCGACCGTCCGGCCTTCACTGGCGCATTTGCTGAGGCCTATAGTAATAGTACCAGGGCCGGAGCCAACATCAAGAATGAAGTCTGTCTTTTTGATATATGGCAGCAGGAAAGCAGCCTCTGCCTCGGCGGTGCGAGCTTGTTGCGTTGCAACAGTCTGGCTGGAGTAGCCCTGCTTGTAATTGTGGGTTTGGCTGGCGCTTGCCATGATGATTCTGAGTGAAGTCAGCGGGTTATCCCATCACCCGGATGACAGGGGATCCCCACAGACCGAGTGAAATTTCTCGCAGCTGAGTGAAAAGGACTTGATATGAATCTGACAGAACATGCCATCAAGGGGATGTTCGATTTTAAGGCCAACCGGGGTGCCGGTTCCGCGACTTGATACTTCGGCTGGCCCAATCAGAATGGGCAGACCGGGCCTGCACCGAAATTCAAGAAAAGAATCGCGACAGATGACCTAGGGGCGACGCACCGGTGTAAGCGAGCTTGGCCTAAGTCAAGATATATCGCCTTGGGTGCCTGGTCATCATCCAACTTGGGCAAGCCCCGATCCTGCCGCTTCAAAGTTCACGTCTAGGACAGTTGCGACAGACGAACTTTTGGCACAGCTCATGCTTGGATAGATCGCTCCGTCTAGTCCCCAGGGCCGGTAGATATTCGCTGGAGCAATGCAATGCAAAAACTGAATGAATTTCCCATATTTCACGTCTCACATCAGAAGCGTAAGAATCGCAGGCTGGAGGATAGCAGGGCCCATGTCAAATCACGAAGCAACATTCGTCTAACATTTATTGTTCGAGGCCGTCAAACTTCCAATATTTATTTACTGGGAAATGACTGTGAAACCCGACCGTTTTCGGTGCCTACCTTGGTAGATGTCACGCTTGAAGAAACCGTGGCCTTGATCAATCCATCTACACGACGGGCCAACCGGTGGAAAAGTCAATCGCGTTCCAGCCGAATAATTTCTGGTCGTCCGCATACCCGACGGTCGTATTGACGTAGTGGTAGTAGAGGACAGGGCCATAGGTAGGATCATCGTAGACACCCCTGTGTGCTCAGTCAGTTCTTTCCAAACCTTTAGTCGGATGAAAAGGAAAGATAAACACGTACTGTCCGCCAGGTCCATAGACCTCGCCGTGACTCTCGAGTACAATTGTACCACCTCCATCAGTGCATGCAGTGCCATCAGCGTCGACCTACGGACGTTAGCAATTTTTAGTTTTAATATTACGCACCATAACAACAAAAGGAAACTCACAAATCCACTGGTCGCCGAAGTTGACCGACAGACCTTGATCTTGTACTCTTGTCCAGTCGCGGGCATCGAGGTATCATAGCCGCAGCAGATACCAGCCGAGTAAAAAAGGTAGTAGTAGCTGCCAGACTGATACATGTAAGAGCCCTCCTCTGCGTGGTCGCCACTGGGGTCGTAAGCAAGGTTGTACGAAGAGGAAGATGACTTGGTGGCCTCGGAATTCATAGGGACTTGGTATACGTCGTCCCAGAAGGAGCCGAAGTTCATATAGTAATTTCCGTCCACATCGATCAAGTTGCCATCAATAGCATTGTAGTTCTTTGACGACGAGGAGGCGATCCCGGTAGATCCGTGATCGGTCCAGGACCCTGCTTCCATTGTTTCGGACGTTGCCAGCCCGATGGCGGAATTCTGCGACCCGAACGTCGATACGGAGTAATAGACATAGTACATGTTATCGACAATATGGGCATCGGGGGCCTATTGTAAGAGAGAATTAGCTCAGCTTGCTTCGAGCTCTTCTGCAGAAAGAACGGGAATCCCCAATCTTGACAGGGACAAGGGTTCGCAACTGACCCAGAGATCAGTGTTTCCGTCAAGATCGATGGACGACCCATCAGGGAGCATAGACCCCACGATCGTCCATGGCCCGGCAATATCAGATGCACTCGCATACGAAATCTCATTGCCAGTAGAGAATCGGAAATAGGTATTGTCCGACGATCTTTGGATCAACGAAGGATCGTGGACATTGCAGGCCCCTGCACAGCTACCGGGGTTTGCATAGCCGTGCACGAGCGCTGCAAAGAGAAGTCCTGGCGCTGCTCGCTGCGGAGGCATTGATGCGATGAGGATGAGAAATGGGGTCTAAAAGGTTTCATCGTTCGAGATTCGAGCGCGCTCTACAAGCTATTAATTATAAGTAACGACAGCCGCTTGGATGGCTTCCAAAGAAGGACTCATTCGTGGAAACAGACACGACGGGCTGGACGGGACCCGGCTGGGCGGCCTTGCCAGGAGCGCCTTTGATACCCCTGTGAAGGATAGATTCAGGGTAAACACCGTGTGGGGTCGAATTCAGGGTAGCCGAAAGCGTCCAGGAAATCGACTAGTCCGGCCCATTTGCAGAAACAGGATTTGATCAGTACGCCCACTGGTGGAATTTGTAACAGCTCGGGCGTCAACGCCACAGCGCACTAGGCCGGCCAAGCATTTTGGTTGCGGGGAATTGTTAAGATATGCAATGCTCGCAGGAAATAGGCATCGGAGGTTACATGGTAGGTTGTTGGTTCCCTTCGACGGAAAATATGTCGGGATTCCACCGAGTCGGATGTTTCGACGATACAAAAAGAGATGATCACAGCAAACCCGCCATCACCCGTGTCAACGCCTCGTCCTCGGCCTGAAACGCGTCTAGCGCGATGGGAAACCGCCCACTCTCCGAGTGAGATAATCCCAAGTCCACTCCAGTTGTCAAGTCTGTGCCAGACCGGGGATCGAAATAGAGATCCCCTGCAATCTCAAAAAAGCTACTAAGATCCTCACAGCTATTGGACTCAGCCTCTGCGGTGGTACCGGGTGATCGCGGCCAGAAAGTCGCAGAGGCCTGCGGAGTGGGTATGCCAGATGTGTGATATAAGCTGGGAACAGTATTGTGGAAGGATGGCGATTCTGCGCTGGAAGACAGCGATGTGGAGCCCCATAAGCCTCGAACCTCAGACCTACGCTGAATGGCTTGTGGATGAGATTCGGCCCTCAGTTTAGGGTTGGAGTTTGAGTTTGACGCTCGATGCTGTTGGGTCGGCGACGGCCGACTGTCACGGTTCTGCCATTGCATGGTAAGTTGAATTTCTTTGAGACTGCGAATGATTTTCTGCAGGCGACGAGATGTTCGTGCCCGGGTCGCCGAGCGCCGGACCATGTCAACCGCAGTGTAGAACTCGGGCCGGCAGATGTGGCTGAAACGACCCGGCGCATGCACCACGGCTAGGAACAAAGCAGCGAGTGCAGAGATCAAGAAATAGTTGAACGGCTCGGGTCGCTGAAAGTAAACGTTCGAGATTCGACTGAAGTAGTCCAGCATATGGATGGTACTCTTGGCAGTTTCCACGGCGGTAGATGCCCCAGCCAAATCCTCCTGAATTTGTTCGCTGCTGAGTAGGTTCTGACGATAGACGAGAATTCGCAGTTGATTTGCCTGAAGTGCAAGAAGTACCTGGAGCATCATAGCCCGATCTGTATTCTCTGATCCTGCAGGAGATCGCCAGCTTGGATCAAAGCGTAGTTCGCGGGGGATGGAATGCACCCATTGCTGAACCTGTGCGTCCAAGGACGCACATCTTTCCGAAGTTGCCTCTCGCGACCGGTTGTGCCAGCCAACAACAAGTCCCCAGATTTTGGTGCTGAGGCGGGCATAGGAGATCATGCAGGTCAGATAAGGAGTGGAGTGACCGGGCTCCGGCAGATTGGTGTCCATGTCCGAGTCCTGGATAGCGAACGGCAATCCCGTCCCGAATGACCATTTCCGATCGAGAACGTAAATGCACCAAAACAGCCGACTGGCCCACATCCATTCCAGAGCACCTGGAAATACGCCCCCGGTCTTCTGCCAGGTCTCTTGGCAGTGTAACCCGAGCTCCATACTGCCCCGAGCAGCCATGCCCGTCAGGCGCCAGGCGATGACCTCGTCGTCGCGATAGGAGTGGAAGATGGACTGCGATTGTTAGAAGGCCTATTTGCGACGTGCAGATCGGAGCCTACCAGTAATGTTAGAATCAGAATCTCCTTCATATCCACCTGTGCAACCTTGAGCCGGCTTGCGAAACGGTCCTCGACACTGTCTGCCAGCTGAGCGGCACGTTCACTCCGGCCATGCGACTCCACAAGAAGCGCTGTGGCAATCAAAATCTTCAACAGCTGTATGTCGCGAGCATGAAACCAGTCCTGATCAGAAGTCCCCGAGGTTGATTTTGACGTTTGGTCGGTCGAGTGATGGGAGTCATAATGCTCCACGACGTAGGTGCGGAGGCTTGCCAGATCGACACATGGGTACATGATACCGACGGTGTCCTCATAAACCTGCACCAAGCGCAAGGTCTCTTCGAGCCCGAGATCCTTCAGCGGATCACCGCTAGTCAGTCCATCCGCGGCTTCCGACCCCGGACTGCTTGGTGCGGCGGTTGACAGGTTGAGGTCTTCATCGTCATCGGGGTTGTCATTTTCATGCTCGGGGAGCACTGACCGGCCCTGCCGACCAAGGCCAAACTCGGCACTGGTGGGGCCAACATAAGAAGGTGACTTGGGGGGATTCAAGATGCGATGCAAAGCTCCGGCTGCGGCTGTGTTGCTGGTGCTACCGCTAGCAGCTGTACTCGCTGGAACAGGCACCCTGGACGAGGCACTCGGGCTGGTCGATTCGAGTTCACGGAGGCGGGCGGAAAGGATCCACATCTCACGCTGCAACGCCTCCAATTGCATGTCAACGGTACGGAACCGCGTACTGACTCTACATCGCAGATTAGCCTGTGGCTGGACCGATGGGCGAGCAAGTTGTGACAAGAGTACAGGACGCTAGGCGTGGTCCTGGGAGAGGGACAGCCATACTGATCATCTTTGAAGTCGGACTCGTGCGTAGATGCGACTGGGCGACTGGAAGCATAGACGCATGGAATATGGTCGCGCGTACATCGTAGACAGACAGCTCCACCGCTGCACTTCAGCTTGCGTCGTTTGCATTCGTTGCTGGTTCTGTTAGCACATCCGAGTGACCTACGGACACTTCGCAGGAACGATAGCGCAAACTCCTCCATACCAGGCAATCTGTGTATATTTGGCTCGCTTCCGCGGTCTCTGAGACAGTTCCTCATCTCGTCGGTGTGATTCAGGGGTCATGGCGTGCTGGCAATGCCTTTAGGTCCCAGGCGTGGTGGGAATGAGAGAAAGGGAAGAGGAGAGTGGTCGGAGAGCGACGGAACCTTCCGAGATAAGCGCGGCGATAAGACGCGCGAGGGGAAGCGAGTTGTTCAAGGCTGGCATCTAATTACATTGGGAATATATATATATATATACCTTTGCTCTAATCACTCTGCGAGCAGAAGCAGTGGAGGCAGCAGTGGACGATAGAGGCTATACAGTAGTCAAAGTACATGAGGTACCCAGATCGAGCCCGGGGGTCGGAAGTTGGCACTCCATGGCCTTGCTGTGGTCGTTCTTGTTCATATCATGGTACGATAGATACTCCACCCCTTGATATCCTTCTTTGCCTGACTTAACAGTGGGTGTCAGATGTATATAGGCGGTCCATTTGCTAGTATCTAAACCCCCTTCGCCGCAGATAGGGACACTGGCGAAGACCCGATTGTCGGAGTCTAAGACAGCTGGAGATTATAGCACGCCGTTAGTCTTAGGTTTAAACCAGTCGGTGATATACCAGAGAATGTATCTACCTTCGCATGTCTTTCCGTCCTTCGAGTAACCCCAGGGAGCGGAGTAAGCAGGATTATCATGACTGCCGCAGCCCTCGTTATCGATAGACTGGATCACACACTCTTTATGATTTCCGGGGTTGAGCGTAGATTTGAGAGTACCCGCAGAGCCTAAGCCAGCGAAAAGGCTCATAGCGAGGATCGAGGTTTGCAAATTCATTTCGGCGCGTTGGTTTTGAATTAATTTCGACAAGGCGAAGGGAAGAGGGTATTATATATAGCTATGTATATATACCTTAAGTCTATCTAGGTATAGTTGTGACCCAGATGTAGTAAGTAATGCGATCCTGGACCAGATCCATCGGGCATAGGGAGACCGCAAAAAGGTCAGCATGCTGCTGTTGGACGTATCAGGCGCATACAATAACGTCTCCTATCGCCGGTTCCTGCATAATATCAAAACCGTGGAACTTGGCCACTCTGTGTCCTGGCCGGACGCAGCATACACACCAAGCTGCCGGGGTGAATGTCTGATCTGCATGATCAACATGCCCATTAATCATCCTTCGACCCCATGTGGATCCACTCCATCTGTTCCGTTCCATTCATTGCCTAGGTACCTACATCACTGTAGACATCGTCCCTGTCTGGCCAAGATATATTTTTGATCTGGGTCCTACCACCGGAGGACGCCTTGTCTGCGGGGATAAGACTGGGAGCATGACAATTTATACAGAGCCCACCGGTTACTCCATCGCATACTCTCACCTCCACGACCAGCAGCAAAGCACACACTTTTGGCACTTCTACTACGCCAACGAATCACCCAACACGCACACCCCAAAGCCCTTGAAGGCTCCGCCTTCTTGTGTCGTGATCTAAGGAGGTATAGGGATGTGGGAGTATCCAGGAGATATTATGAGAAAGGGTCTCTCATCTCCGATGGTGGTATGAGACTGTGCATTGAACACTAGGAGGTCGAGAGAGGCAATAGCTAGTATTGGCTGTATTGATCATGGCTGTTTTAATGATCATCTTCATCTTGTTCCATGCCGATCCTCCCGCCTATCATTGTGACTGTATACATATGCTATATATAACCCCGACAAAACGACACTCTTCCCACCTGCCCGGTTGTTGCCTTGTAGCCTGAGGCCCTTGGTGTGTACATGAGTTTCCCTCACCGATCCAGAACCACTCCCTCCAGGGACAATTACTCTGTGCAGAGTACATGCAGCGGTATCAGTACCGCACAGATTACATTCCCCTTCCAGGAGGTGAAGTATCTTTACAATTTCTGACTGCGCAACTGCATTTCTGACCGAGAGATAGGACCAAGCTTATCATTGTCCCAACATTCACCCGTATCTGCATGCTAGGTAGGCGGGGACACATCGCGAACTTCCATGTCAATGCATGGAATTGGACTCGAAGTGGCCTTGGGCCATGGTCCCAGCAGTCGAATTTCACACAAACGCTCTCTAACACTTTGTGGTCTGGGGTTTGCACGTTCAATGACGCATCCTGTAGTATCAATCCTGAGAACTTCCTCCACATCCCCAGCCCCATCCTGGCATGCAAACACAGCCTATCAGCGATCAATGCTATGCATGTTGCAACGCTACATCTTCCATGCCACTCTCAGGTCTCAGGTCCGAGCGGCATCGTCCGACCTACGCCGATCCAAGGGAACATCAAGGGGTTGTTCTGCGGAAACCCCGCCAATTCCACGGCGGTTCCGCCGGGCTTTTGCCCGACTTGCTGCCCCAAACATGCGACCAAGAACGATCTGCACTGCGAGAGCTGAAAAAGGCATGGTCACATCTGCATGACGTTCTTCAAAAACCATCCGAGAATGCTAGGCACAGTTGGAATTGATGATTTCTGATTTATAGACACCTGTGGCCACCGCAACATGACATAGCTTGCCGCGGCTGTAAAGGGTGCGTGAGCCGATCAGCCACAGTGGCCCAATTGTCAACGAGCGTGGGGGTTCTTTCAGGCGACTTATTGGGGAAAATAATCCTTGCATTCTTGGCTTGGAATCCGAACAAAATGGCCGAGGTTTGGCCGTGAGATCCATACACAACGTGCAATATAACTAGTCGATGAGCCGGCCAAAACTTGAATCCATCACATCTCCACCCGTCATTGCCAATCCTCGGTTAGAATATACTATTGACTCTGTTCTGCGGGGTAAAGGATCCCCCAGCGCCGTTCGCATTGTTAAGACATCAGGCTCGGTTGAATAGCATGTAGCGAGGTCTGGAAGTGAGTTACCACTACTATGAGTGGCAGATGCGAGAATCTCTGTCGGTTAAATACAAGATCCAGGAATATAAGAAGGACGCCGTGGTAGCCAGACATGAACTAGAATCATCAAAGCACTTGATTTCTCTCGCTAGCTGGAGAGATGTTCTTCGCTCAAGCGCCCTCCCTGAAATCGGGCCTCAGAGCCTTCTCGCTGTGCTCGATATTCGCGCAGAACGCATATGCAGTGTCGCTCGAAGTGAAAACCAGTGGGGGAAATTCCTCTAGCTCTATTCTCTATGGCTTCATGTTCGAGGTGAGTATAGCACGAAAGTCCACCGCACCTTTGCGACTTCCTCTAATTTAGCGGTGCAGGACATCAATCACTCCGGTGATGGAGGCATTTATGGCCAGCTGCTGCAAAACAACGGCTTGCAAGGCTCGGATCCGAATCTAACCGCGTGGGCTTCCGTCGGTGATGCGACAATTGCCGTTGACTCGGAGAACCCTCTTTCCTCTGCGATTCCACACTCTCTGCGATTAGATGTCCCGAAAGGTGCCACCGGCTCCGTGGGAGTGACCAATACAGGCTACTGGGGAATCCCCGTCGACGGCAGTGAGTTCCAAACGTATTTCTGGATCAAGGGAGATTTGTCCAGCAATATCACTGCTCGGCTGGTCGGCAATGGAACGGGAACGGAATATGCGTCGACTTCGATTCCGATTACCTCCACCAGTGACAACTTCACCTACATAGATGCCTCGTTCGCAACCACCAAAGCACCAGATGGGAATGTTTATTATGAGCTCAGCCTGGATGGGGAATCAGTTGCCGGCTCATCGTTGTATTTTGGTCTGATCCAACTCTTCCCGACGACCTACAAGAACCGGTTAGTGATTCTGAAGTCTGTCTTCAACCGAAAAGGAGTTTCCAAGATCACTACCTGACATACTCTTTGCTGCCCACTTACTGAATAAACAATCAGGTACAATGGTCTTCAGCCACGCATCGCCAATGTCCTAGAGGCCGTCAAAGGCTCTTTCCTTCGATTCCCTGGCGGAAACAATTTGTGCGTCCATCTTATTTGAAATAAAAGCACCACACTAGAATAATACCACTAAGCCTTTTGATAGGGAAGGTGACTCTCCAGCTGACCGCTGGAAGTGGAACGAAACAATTGGGCCGGTGGAGGACCGACCTGGACGTGAGGGTAAGAGACCACACATGCAGTATTGTTCAAAGAGGCTTACTTTGGATTCTCAGGAGATTGGACCTACTACAACACGGATGGTCTTGGTAGGTGACTCCTACGCAAAACCCATAGCTGTCACTAATTTATTCAAGGACTCGCTGAATATTTCTACTGGTGTGAGGATATGGGACTTGAAGCAGTATTGGGGGTTTGGGATGGCTTTTCGTTGGAATCAGGCGGCGGCACCCCGATCACTGGAGACGCTCTCACCCCCTACATCAACGATGTCCTGAACGAGCTAGAGGTAAGAGGTGTCTTAGCACGGTCTTGTGCATCGACTACTGGCAATTCGATGCTAAATGAAATCCAGTACATTCTCGGTGACACCAGTACAACCTACGGTGCCTTGCGAGCTTCACACGGCCAGTCTGATCCGTGGCCCCTTACCATGGTGGAAATTGGAAACGAGGACCATCTGGGAGGCGGCTGTGACAGCTATCCAGACCGCTTCAGTGCATTCTATGATGCTATTCACGCGGCTTATCCCGATCTCACCATTATAGCCAGTACTGCCGAGTCGTCGTGTCTCCCGAGCTCCATTCCGAATGGTACCTGGCTGGATTACCACGACTACAATAGCCCCGATGGGCTCGTCGGACAGTTCGACTACTTCGACAATCTTGACCGAGCTACCCCTTACTTCATTGGAGAGTATGCTCAGACTGGAGCTGACATCCCCATAATGCAAGGATCTGTTGCAGAGGCAGTGTTCATGATTGGCTTCGAGCGTAATAGTGATCTGGTCAAGATGGCGTCCTATGCGCCGCTACTCCAGCTGGTCAACTCTACGCAGTGGACGGTAAGATCCAAGTCTCGGATTTGGCACCCTCGTACTGACTGATCAAATCCATAGCCGAACTTGATCCCATTCACACAGAGTCCTGATGTGGTTGTCGAGACCAGCAGTTATTTCGTTCAGCAAATGTTCTCCACGAATCGAGGCGATACTATCAAAGAGGTGACCAGTGACGCGGCATTTGGGCCCGTCTACTGGGTTGCATCGAGTACCAGCAACAACTACTTTGTCAAGCTGGCCAACTATGGCAGTGATGTCCAGGATGTCAGTGTCGCCATCTCGGGAATGACAACTGCCAAGTTGACGGTCGTTGGCGACAATGACCCCAATGCGTCGAATACCGACACGGAGACTCCGATTACCCCGGTTGATTCGACACTGAGCACCTCTAACGGCACGTTCACCTTCACCTTGCCTGCATGGTCCGTTGCTGTGCTGGCTGCTAGTTGAGATTGGTCATTCCAGGATATGCTACTTCAGTCAATCCTTCATTACTAGCTAGCATCATATTCTGCACTTTTTGTGATCATGAAATGAGTTTTTCAAAAGCAGATCCAAAGACACACCCACTTATGTTGCTCCTTCTATGGATACAAGCCAAACAACTGCCGCTGATTAGGTACGGAATGCGCGGTAAAGTCGCTTTGTATTCATCGTACAGGCTATCAGGCTTTTCCACTGCTGCCAGTAATATCCAATCACTGCCCATCTCATTCTCAATCATCATGACCTCCAACATGACTTCTTACCGGCCGAATCGGTGAGTCTTGACTTTTCTCTCATTGACTCGAAAAGCCAGGGACAAATGGCTTCAATCTGCTAGGCTGCCCTCTCTGCCCCATATGGCGCGACCAGGCTGCTGGTCAGTTATCGCACTCCCTATCAAAAGCCATCGATATACATAACTGGGAATTCTCTCACTTAGTTCGTAACATATGTTACACCCCATGGAGTGGAGCAAGCACGGTATCCGAGCCAACAGTATCTCGCCAGCTTCTGTGCGGACGGCCATGACCTTCTACGTCGAGAAGGCGCCCGACTGGAACCTGAAGATGCAGTACCACGGCGGGATGCCTCGCCTGGCCGATCCTCGAGAACTAGGTGGTGCGTATGTATACCTGCTGAGGCGCAGCCTCGGACACGACGGGCATCGACATTCCGATCGCGGGTATCGTGGGCGCGTGGTAAACAATATTAAATGGAAGGAATGCAGGTCTCATTGCGTGCGTTTTGATTTTCATCTCTTTCGTTGATATATCGATGTGTTGGGCTCGTCCTGGGAAGGATCCCTTTGAGAGTAGGTGGATGTTAAAGAGACGGGTTTATCTTTCCGAGGAAATCGGCGACATCCGCGCACTCGGCCGACTGGCCTCAGGCTGCCGGTGCGCGACTGAGTCGACCGTCTGGACAAATTCTCCTCTTCCAACACTTTAATCACCCTCAATCTTCAAATGTCCAAACCAACGGAGGTTGCTGCGTCCAGAGGGCCAGCCAAGTACAATGCCGGTTGGCGACGAGTGGTCCGCCACTTCAGTCCATCGTATGCAGCCTTCCATCCATTACTCGCTTCTCCACTAATACGGAACAACAGATGGTTCGCTGTCACCATGGGCACGGGGATTGTCGCCGTGCTGATGAACTCGGTGCCATTCTATACCCCTGTGCTGTACTATCTCTCAATCGCGTTCTTCTTACTGAACGTGCTGATCTTCTCACTGGCCTTCATCACCTCGTTTCTGCGATACGCACTGTATCCCGAGATATGGCGCGTTATGATCCAAGACCCGACCAACTCACTCTTTCTCGCGACGATGCCAATGGGCTTTGCAACGCTGATTGAGATGTGGGTATTCATCTGTGTCCCACGCTGGGGACCATGGGCCACTTCCTTCGTGTGGGTTTTGTGGATGGTGGACGTGATCGCCGCGGCATCTGTTACTCTCTCGCTATCATTCATTTTGTCAGTTTCCCACGCAAAGCATGACACTCTGTGAAACTAACCGAATCCTACCAGAATATCACAGCGACACATCACCTCGCTCGATCGAATCACTGCGCTCCAGCTATTACCTATTGCAGCGACTATCGTCGCCGCGGGCGTAGGTGCCGAGGTTGCTCACATCTTACCCAATCGACAGCATGCGTTGGGAACTCTCCTGGTGTCCTTCATTCTGTGGGGGATGGGTACTCCGCTGGCAATGGCAGTGTTGGTGATCTACTACCAGCGACTAGCCGTTCATAAACTACCACCCCGGGAGGCGATCGTAAGCTGCTTCTTACCCCTGGGCCCTCTTGGGTTTGGTGGCTTCGGGTAAGCAAGATCAAGGCCCTCCGCAAAATACCTCCTCTAACGAGCCACAGCATCATTTTTATTGGAAAAGTAGCTCGGGAGCTCCTAAAGGGTTCAGACATCCTGGACCCGGTTGCGGGCTCCGTGGCTTATGTTCTTGGCGCCTTCATATCCCTGCTTATGTGGAGCTTTGGTTTGATCTGGCTTGTTTTCGCACTGGCAACAGTTCTCCACAGTTCCCCATTTCCCTTCAATATGGGTTGGTGGGGATTCACATTTCCGCTGGGTGTTTACGCAGCCAACACTATCCAGCTGGGAGTGGAGTTTGATTCGATTTTCTTCAAAGTTTTCGGCACAGTATGTTTCGTCGCAGACCCCATACATGGCTCTTCATTAACGAAAAGATGTTCAGGTTCTGAGCGCTGCCGTTCTACTCCTATGGGCCCTCGTTGTGTCGCGAACGGCGTTAGGAGCCTGGCGCGGCACGCTATTCTACGCGCCATGCCTCCAAAATCTGACGTTCAAGGAGAGCCAAGGCGATGATACTCAACACCGAGCTTAAATCTCTTATTTGCCATGTACATTCTCATGCAGTATATCTATCTTCACACAATGCAGTTAGCGATATGCAGGGTTCCCATCTGACCCGCCCTCAGCCAACCGGCGTCCGAAAGGCCTCATTCCTGGCTTCATGGCAATTGTTACCGACGGGAGCTACACAGCCATTGGTGCCAATTTGGGTAAAGAGAGGCGAGGAAAATCGCCAATGCCCCGTCATACTGGGAGTTACATGTACTGTCAGCCTCGCTTCTCGACGACGTCTACAGGAGTTGTCCTTTCGCCAAATTCTCCTTTCTGAAGTCTTAGAATTCAGCATGGTGAGACACTCTCATTTATATCTATCTTCGACTATCCGACTCATGATGTGTCTAGGACGAGAGCGAGTACGGGTTTCCGTTTTTGCAGGAGGTATACACTCCCCGGGAAGCTCACAAGCTCGAGTATGAACTTCACCTCACTGTTACCCTTTCCGACTATCGTCCAGAACCAATCTACCCTCTATCCAGTTTTGTATTTGTTCATGGACTCAATCCCCGCGGTCGAAATGACCATCCTTTCGAGACATGGACGCACTCGAACGGGAAGTTCTGGCCTAGGGATCTCCTTGCAGAGGACATCCCATACGCCAGAGTCTTCGTCTACGGTTATAACTCAAGCATCACACACCCACAAACCATGTCGACTGCCAGCATCAAAGATCATGCGAATACGCTGTTGAATCTGTTGGATATGGAGCGCAGCCCTCAAATGGGAAATGGTGGTCCACATGCATGAATGATACCCGTGCTCGTTGGCCTCAAGCTTTCTATGCCGCCTAAGGTCATATTTATCGGACAAAGTCTAGGTGGACTAGTGATTAAGCAGGTACGATCCTTTTCCCTCTTGATTTCATAGTCTGCTCATAATGTCTTTACGGTGCAGGCACTTCTCAATGCCAAGGAAGACCCGAGGTACAATTCCATTCGCAGCTCTACTTCAGGGCTGGTTTTCTTTGGAACGCCTCATCGAGGAGCAAAGGCAGTGGAGCTGGGGAAGATTGCTGCACGAGTGGCACGTATTGTCTCCAAGGGCGGTGCCAGTAATGACGTTTTCGACAGCCTTGAGCATAACTCGCTCCTCACGCGACAGATGACCGATTGATTCCGATACCAACTCGAGGACTACCGTGTCGTCAGCTTTATTGAAGGGAAGGAAGTGCAACTCGGAGGGATTGGACCGGCGTCAGTTAGCCATGTCAGTGATCGTCATGCTCGACAAAGCATTTCCCTCATAAATACTGATTTGTATAGTTGGTGGTCGACGAGGAATCCGCCGTTCTTGGTCTGTCCGGTCTACGCGAAACACAACTCAAGCTTGACGGGGACCATTCGCAGATGTGCAAAGTTAGTTCTCGGGGCCCAATGTATCGTCTCATCTCAGGCAATATCAAGCAGCTGGTCGATCAAGCACTGCTATCCCAGCAGGGGTTTGTCCCGCCAGGAACGCCCCATTTTACGGCCGGGACAACGCCGCCACCAGTACCCCCACGCATGTACTCCAACAGCAGCACACCCTATGCACCTCCAGGGCGACCAACGACATCTGGGAAACGCATCTTTGGTACCCTCTTCACTGCGCTAGACAATGACCCCCGATCAATCAAGTCTACCGAGTTGAAAAACCGTGGAAAGTTCGAAGAAGTGCGGGGAGTCGAATACGAAGTCTTCCAAGAGAACCTACACACACTCGGTGCCGACCATATTAGCACCCTTTCGGCCGGTTATAACTTGGCCGAGGTGGAGATGGAAGCAGGCTATCTACTCAAAGCAACGGAGTGGGGGCAATGGGTGTCCGACAACGCCCAGCGAGTGTTTGGTACTCGGCACGCACTCTCCATGAAGACCGAGAGTTTAATGGCCGAGCTGCTGGTGCAAAAGGGCAAATACCAGGAGGCGGAATCCGTCTGCGCCAACGTTCTCGCTCGTCAGCAAATGAACATCGGCGAAGACCATCTCGATACTCTGCAGACCCGCTGCCGACTGGGAATGGCCTACAACGGCCTCAACCGTCGGGAAAACGCCATCATGACCGCCGAGAAGCTTATCCACAGTCTCACACGCCTGCTGGGCGAGAGTCACATCCGCGTCTTCGAGGCCTTGATGGGCGTGTTCCAATATGTGGTGTATCATCCATCAACCTGACAAGCCGCAGCTTGTGGCATACCTCCCGCCTGAGGCTCAACAGGCAGTTGAAACAATCCCGCGCGTGCATCAAGAGCTTCAGACGTCTCTGGGCCTCACTCACCCCCTCCCCGTCCGCGGGTTCGCACTGTACGGTCGAGCGTTGATCCGCGCATCCCAACCCATCGAAGCCTCCGAGACGCTGCGCCGTGGCCTCGCAGTTGCGGAGGAAGAATTCGGCCCCGAGCACCCTCTCACTATAAGCATCGTGGGAAACATCGGCGTGATGTACACCTTACAAAGGTCGCAGACCATCAACTTCACGCGCACCGGCCCGCCGTCCGAGGCGTTTCCATGGTTGCTGCGGTATCTGGATTGGGTCGCGCGTCGCAAGGGCGAGGATAATCCCGAGACGCAGGACACGGTGGAAATGCTCGGTAATCTGCACTTCGCTGCCAGAGAGTACGAGCCCGCTCAGAAGTACTTTGAGCGGGCCATGGCGTCGTTCCGCGGGACAAGCTCGCCCGTGGCGCAGCACATCAATAACCATCTCCAGCTTTGTCGGGTGAACACGATGTGGACGACCCGCCGTGGTGGAGCGTCGGGAATTGGGAGTATCCTGTCCTCGCTGCAGCGCTTTTAGGGGGTCGCAAGTCAGATCGGTGAAGACTATATATGACTGCGTAGGTCTTGTGTTGTTTAGGAGGTATGAATTGTATTTCACTACCGACGTGGGCATGTATTGACGGATGGTCTACTTATTGCCCACGGGATATTATATACTCATCAACTATTAACCGTGGTCATCGGGTCATTCATGTAGCGAAAGTAGCACTGCTAGCATTTTCGGGCCAAGATTTAGTTGGAGAACTTCTCCGGGACCTTCTTGCTGTTGATGAGAATGCGGTTAGCCAGACACAGAAAAGTCGTTCGGAATGCAGGGAATTCTTACCCAGTAGCCTTCTCGAACTGCTCGCGGGCACCGTCGGTGATCTTCTCGTTGGTGGAGCGCATCTTGGCGGGGTCAATCTTGCCGCCGCCGAACTTTTTCTCGACAGCCTCGAGGCCTGCAGGAGACTGGTGTTAGTAGCCTGTTTCACTTTGCAGTGCCCAAACTCACCCTTGTCGAGGTAGTCTTGCTGCTGGCCGCCAGCGGAGGAGCCGGAGTCCTTGCTACCACCGCCGAGCTTGGAAGCGAGACCAGAGAGCTTGTCCATGGTTGAAGAAACGGAAGATGTCTTGAACAAACAGATTATGTGGATTGAAAGGATGTGAAGGGGGTGTAAAACTAATGGGGAAAAGGGATCCCCCTCTTTATAGTAGGGTAGGAAGACCGTCCATGTAGCATCTCGGGCCCTCCGGATGGTCTCATTCGCTGCTGGTATCGTCATTGTCGCGCTCGGGGAGGCCGCAATGGGAGGTTGCCCCACGAAGGCCTCTGTTATCGCGCTCTATGGACCGGTCATAGCCACTAGTGCGCGGGGATCTGAGATCATCGACGCCGATCTGATTTCGCCTGCGCCTCTTGGCGCCTGGCGGAGTGGTGACGTCATGCCAAGCCAGCCCTCAGGCAGCAATATATGTATGCCTCAGGTGTCAATACGGACTGGTGGAGCATCGGTTCAATAGTTTACCCGATTCCAAGTTCTCGGGAGCCCAAACTGGGTAGTTGACAGGTTCCAAGAGAGCGCTGGAGTTTCTTGCGGGAAATTCTCCAAACATTCCCTCGCATTCGAGACAAATTTTCGAGCAATGGTTAGTAAGGACTAATTCATGGCCCGTATCAACAATTTCTCATTCAGGAGTTCCTAGAGAAAGAAAGGAAACATGAGAAGATTCTAGACAAGTGATACTCCAACCGGAATCAGGAGGGGCACGACTATATCCGGAGGTGTCGGACTTCAGATATTTAGTTTTTACAGTAATCCCCTGTTAAGGTCAAATAATCCAGGCTGTCGAAAGTATTCGATTTAAAGGAGATTGATCTTATAGCGGTTCTTGGCAGAAATCCATATTGTAGAGTATTCATAATATCCATATCGCATGATCTATACAGGCTTTATCCTGATACAGGCATCCCAAGGGCTTGTTGCAGCAGGGATGTCAAGAAGCACTCAATACCTTTTCTCAACAGCTACTACTCGTGTATCTACCTATGTGAACATATACATAGACATGTATATCTGTTGATATTTTTCAGAAATCAATAATCGAATTCCGAAGTAAAGAGGTTCGAGGGGTTGAGCATGTCGCACACTGGAATAACTTCACCTTCTGGACCACCCACGCCCGAGAGCTAAACAGCCCCCGCGTCAGCCCCTCGTTCCACTTCCCCCCCAGCAACAATCACCATGGCGCGTATCTTCGACCGAATCTTTCCCTTGCGATCCCAGGATGTTCAGGTGACGGGATTCTTTAAACGGGGGACTTCGCCATCAGGGTCTCGACCGTTGGTAGTATTCATCCACGGTGGAGGTGCCACTGCAGCGTATTTCGACAACGCTAGCTACTCGTACGCCGTTCTCCAAAGCATCAGACACTTCCGCCTTTCCTAACCCTTGCCAGATATCCCGCAATGCTCAGTGAGCGAGGATACGGCGTCCTCAACGTTCAGCGCGCCGGCTACGGCGATAACCCTCTGCCAACCACTCCAACTCCGATCGTGGACTCCCTTCCCGTCATCACCGACCTCATCACGCAGGTCTACCAATCGCAGGCTGGCAGTCGAGGCGGCGTGATTCTCGTCGGACATTCCCTCGGGGCCGCTATTGCGCTCGCCATCGCAGCCCAATCAGAGCTCCCGTTTCCCCTTCGCGGCGTGAGCGCCATGGGCGTCCTGCCCACTCTGCGAAAAGATCTTGTGCTGCCGGACCCCGATCCAACTCCGGACGAGCCACGACTTTCTCTCCGTGACGTGCACCTGGATGCGACTAGCTTTCTGGGACCGTGGGAGTTTATTGATGAGGCGGTATTCACTGCGGAGGTTCTGACAACGGCTTTTGAACCAAGTTGGTGCTGTGCGAAACCATTGAAGCCGGAGCCTTTGCTGACTCGTCCGACCTAGTTCTGCGGTCAGAAGTCAAAGAGTTCACAGGATCTGAATGGTACCACAGACTCGTGGATGAGATCTTTCCAGCTATCCAAGTATCATTCTCTCGGCCGCGGTTCGGCATCTGCGAAATCGAGCACTAACCTGGGCAGGTTCCTGTGCAATATCTCGCTGCCGAATACGAATTGATCTGGAAAGGCCTTGAGCAGGCCCGCCCTTTATTCGATCAATTTGCGAAGCTATTTACCTCGTCACCAAGCGTTGAAGCCAAGCTTCTCGCAGGCGGTGGCCACGACTTCGAGTTCAGCAAGAACGCGTCTCAACTTCACAAGCTCCGATTACAGTTTATCTCCAGAATGGTGACTCAATCACTCCCGCCAATAATCGTCACAAATATCTGACCTTTTAGTCTGAAAACACGCCTTCTTCCTCGGCCTTTACATCAATTCCGGTGCTGGACTTCTCCCAGGTCTTGTTGCCATCGACGAAGCCTTTGTTCCTCGCCCACCTTCGAGACGCACTGGTCAATGTTGGGTTCTTCTACCTCCAGAACCCCCCAGTTTCTACCGAGGTGCAAGATGCGTTTGCAAAAAAAGCATTGGAGCTTTTCGAATTGCCGCTAGAGCAGAAACTACAGATCGAAATGGTGAACAGCCCTCACTTTCTCGGTTATTCTAGGCTTGGAGCAGAGATTACTGCTCAGAAGCAGGACCATCGGGAGCAGTTTGATGTATGATCTGTCGCCTTCTCAGTCTTGAAATATGCGCTCACATTCCAACTAGTTTGCAACCGAGTTGCCGGCACCAGGTCCCGAAGAGCCATTGTACAGAAACGTTTATGGTCCTAACCAGGTGGGATCTCACCAATACCTCTCTTCTTGTCGTTTCTTTTCTGAATTTGTACGTTCTGACTTCTGTTCCCTTCAGTGGCCGGACGAGGAAGCACTCCCGGGATTCCGTCAAGCTTTCGAACAGTATTTGGCCGACGTGAGTCGTCTAGCTACCACATTCACATCTCTCATCGCAGAAGCGCTCGACCTTCCGCCGACCGCGTTAGACGAAGCCTTCGACAACCCCCAGCAACACAAGCTGAAATTGATCAAATATCCCGCGCCACCGACGGGCAGCAAGAATGAGGCTGACTTCCAAGGAGTCGGCCCCCACAAAGATTCGGGCTTCCTTACATATCTCCTGCAGGCAACACCGCACCGTGGCCTAGAGGTACAGAATAAGGCCGGAGAATGGATTGCTGCCCCGCCAATCCCAGATACCTTCGTTGTCAACATCGGGCGAGCGCTGGAAGCATTGACTGGCGGAATCTGCACCGCAACGACTCATCGCGTGAATCTCCGACCTGAAAATTTCATGGACGCCGATGGTCAATCGCTCGGTCCGCGCTTTTCTCTGCCCGTCTTTCAGGGTGTGAGCCTCGACCTCTCCGCCGACAAGATCTCCCTAGTCATCCCGGATCATATTCGGGATTTAGTAAAAGACGCCAAGGTGAAATCCGATGCGGAAGCGACGTTTAATTCCATGTTCCAGACCTGCATTGGTGAGGGCACCTTCGTCGCGCGGGTGACTAGCCATCAAGACGTCGGTCAGCGATGGTATCCGGATGTCCTAGCCAAAGCGCTGAAGGGTCAGCGAGATTTTGGGGCTGGGTGATCACTTCTGCATGATGTGCCCGATAAGCAAAAGACATGTCTCAGCTGCTACCAATGCAGAGAAGCAGAAGCAAAAAGCGGTACTCAGCCAGCTTGGCGCGCGTAGGATTGGACAGTTGCAGCGCGGCGGTGCGTGCGGGGACTGCAGGGCTGGGATGCAACATTTTTGCCTCGTATTCCTGTAGGGTTCGGCTTACGGACAGCTATATATATCGTATTTGGTTGATATAATCTCACGCTGTCTATGTGATTTTCTTGACACTTCTTCCTGCTGCACCTGTTCACTATGAGGTGGACCAAAACGTTGCTTTGGCTGTGCACCGCTTCCGCTGCTGCTAGTCAGGCCACCAATGGGATTTACAACCTTCTCAAACGCCGAATTCCGGAGCATGTCGACTCGTTCAGCTTTACCTTGGATCCCAGTTTTACCAGCGGCGAGGGCTATGATCACTTTATTGTGCAAAATGCGTCCAATGGGACAATTCATGTGCACGGGAGCTCGCTGAGTGCGTTGTTGACAGGGTATGATCTGCAAAATCCCCGACTCTTGATGCTGAGCTTCTAACTGCCTCCGTAGCGTGCACCGTTACTTGACAGATGTGGCGCAGGTCGGGATTTGGTGGTTCATAGGCAGTCGCCTGGACCAAGTGCCTGCTGAGTTGCCGGCTGTTCCTGCTCCAATTAACAGTTCCAGCACGGTCCGTTGGCGATACCACTTTAATACTGGTAGGGAATTTCCAGACTTGCAGTATGACCGAGAACAATTTCCTCTCAGGTTACTGATGGGTAGCAGTGACCTTCTCGTATACCTCGGCATTCTGGGATTGGGAAGACTGGGAGTTGCAACTAGACTGGCTTGCTCTTCGCGGCGTGAACCTTCCCCTCGCCTGGGTTGGTCAAGAAAAGATCTTGATCGATGTCTTCCATGAGATCGGCCTGACAGATGCGGAAATTGCCACGTTCCTGACTGGCCCGGCCTTTCAGGCATGGAATCATCTTGGGAACATTCAAGGGACCTGGGGCGGGGACTTGCCCCAAACGTGGATTGACCAGCAATTCGATCTGCAAAAGAAGATTATTGCTCGGATGGTGGAGCTAGGCATGACCCCCGTCCTTCCTGCTTTCACTGGATTTGTTCCTGAAAACATCACTCGGGTCATGCCCAATGCAAGCGTTGTCCGAGGATCCAGCTGGGGTAACTTCCCCATCCGATATACGAACGATTCATTCCTAGAGCCTTTTGACGACCATTTTGCGCAACTACAAGCGAGCTTCATTCACAAGCAGCAGGTTGCCTACGGCAATGTAACCAACATCTACACGCTCGACCAATACAATGAGAACGACCCATATTCGGGCGATCCAGACTATCTCCGCAATATCACCCACACTACCTGGAAAAGTCTCAAACAAGCCGATCCCAACGCCATCTGGATGATGCAGGGTTGGCTATTCTATGCCAGCTCCGCCTTCTGGACCGACGAGCGGATTGAGGCATTCTTTTCCGGTGTCGAAGTCGACAGCGACATGCTGATCCTGGATCTCTTTTCAGAGTCGATGCCGCAATGGCGCCGCACGAACTCCTACTACGGCAAGCCATGGCTATGGTGCCAACTCCACGATTTCGGAGGTGAAATGGGCTTTTATGGACAAATCATGAATATCACACAAAATGCGTCCGATGCACGGATCGAGTCACCGTCCTTGGTGGGATACGGACTGACCCCAGAGGGCCAGGAGGGTAATGAGCTCATGTATGACTTGCTACTTGATCAGGCCTGGTCTCCCACACCGATAAGCACTGCACACTACGTTCGTGACTGGGTGGCCAGTCGATATACAGTTCCCAGCACTATCCCCGACGGCCTGTATGATGCGTGGGACCTTTTGCGGACGACAGTCTACAATAATACGAACTCAGTCACCACTGCTGTTGTGAAGTCAATCTTCGAGTTGCGACCTGATATCACAGGGCTCGCCAATGCCACTGGATTTATGAGTACAAAGCTCATGTACAATCCGTCTGTCATGGTCCAGGCGTGGCAATTAATGTACAATGCATCGAGCTCCGCGCCGGGTCTATGGAGCGACCCAGCCTATCGGCATGACATGGTTGATGTGACACGACAAGTCATGGCGAACGCATTCATTACGATCTATACCGATCTCATCACCGCGTACAATCAGCCGGGCTCAGGGACAGGAAGCATAAGAAAGCAGGGGAACACAATCACACAGTTCCTCATGGATCTGGACAGCGTGCTCCTTACAAGCAAGAGTTTCCGACTCTCGACCTGGATTGACGCCGCGCGAACTTGGGGTCAAGGCGACAAATCCACAGCATTCCTGGAGTACGAGGCTCGCAACCAGATTACTTTGTGGGGACCGTCCGGCCAGATCACCGACTATGCCTCGAAACAGTGGGCCGGCCTAGTATCGTCGTACTATGTGCCCCGATGGCGTCTGTTCGTGGAATACCTCAACTCGACCCCGGTCACTTCCTATAACAGCACCGAGCTGCAGGCAAAGATATTGGACTTTGAGCTTCAGTGGCAGACGCAGACATGGTCGCAGCCGGAGCCTTCCGGCGAAGCGATCGATCTGAAAAAGGTATTAGAGCGCGTGCAAAGTCAGTGGCCAGACGTGTTTGGAATCCTGTAATCTGGTGTTAGAGAATCTCCCACCAACTATGGCAATCACATTGCTCCGTGAATGGACATCGGACTGAGTTGCATGGCGCACACAGCGAGGCGATCGCGCAGTTGCAGTGGAGCTCCCCGCCTCAACGGGCGTAACGGTCTTATCACGCAAGTATTATCCCCGGGGGGCCCGACGCTATCAATGATTAGAAATGCACCCGCCCAGTTTCGATTGCAGGCCTTCGCTGCAATGCGCTGCTATCGTCCTTTCCGTACCCTCTTTCACCCCCCTTGATCATGGCTGAGCACGATACATCGCCCTCGGAGCGTACACCGCTCGTCGAGAGGCCAAACGCCGAAAATGAGCCGGCCATCACCGTAAGCCTCGCGAGAGGAATGGCCATTATTGGCCTGATGCTCCTCTTCATCTTCATCCAGGGTGTGCTCCCCTCATGACCGCCGCCATCTGTCCGCGCCAAGCTGATGCACGCGGTGTCTAGCAACGAACATGTCCATGATGACCACGGCCCAATCCGACATCGCGGCCGACCTGGATGCCTTCGCAGAAGCGACGTGGTTCACGTCCGCATATATCGTATGACCACCAGCGGGATACATAGCTCGAAAGACAAATAATCTTCTAACTGGTCGAAGATCGCTATGTCCAGCGCCACTCCATTGGCCGGCCGACTCTCGGCGATCTTTACCGCGCGCCTATACATCGTCTTCTCGACCACCGTCGTGGCCATCGGCTTGTTTATCACTGCATCCGCCTCGACTCTCGGAGTCTTCCTGCTCGGTCGCGCCGTGGCGGGATTTGGCAGCGGCGGAACCATGACGACTTCCATCATCTTGGTGCTCGAGTTCGCAACACCGAAACGGCGCGGACTATGTATTGGGATGATGAACGCCGGGTACACCACCGGTCTGGCCCTGGGCGCTGTAATCGCTGGACTATTGACGCCGACACTGGGATGGGTGCGCTTGAATTATGCCCCTCCTTGCAGGCCTGGTCACTGACCATTCTTCTTCCAGCGCTTCATCTTCTGGATCCAAGCCCCGCTGGCGCTGGTTCTTGGCCCGTTGCTATTCCTTGCCATCCCCCCGCCGCCAGAGGAGGCGAGCCCGTTGAAAGACCAGTCGTTGCGACAGAGTCTCGCTCGCATCGACTACGCAGGCGCGGTCACATTGGTACGATCGAATTATGCCCGGCGGTTCTTTCCAGTGACGCCGCTAACCAAGCCAGACTCTCGCCGTCGTCCTGCTCCTATCCAGCCTCGCCTCCGCGGAAATTCTGATCTGGCCCATTCCCATCTCCGCGCTGTTCTTCGTCCTCTTCGTCTTCATTGAGTCCCGGTGGGCACAGGAGCCCGTCATCCCGGTCCGACTGCTCCGCACCCGCAGCATCCTGCTGACATGCCTCGCGGGCTCGGGCTTGATGATGGCCCGCTGGGCCGTGCTGTTCTTCACACCGGTATACGCCATCGCCGTGCGTGGATGGTCTCCCGCCGAGGCGGGCCTGATTCTGATACCCACGAATGCCGGGTTTGGAAGCGGCGGGCTGCTGGTCGGGTGGCTGCACATCCGCAAGGCAGGCAGCTATTATGCGTAAGTCATCCCATACGGGGTCTCCACATGCGCCGCGATTGCGCGGCCGAGCCAATACTGACATGCATCCAGATCCTGCCTGGTGATCTTCTTGCTCTTCGCACTGGCCACGGCAGCGCTGTCAGTCCTGTCCACGCCCGAATCTCCGACGGCCCTATACCTGGTTGCTACCTTCTCGAACGGGCTGTTCGCGGGCGCTTTGATGAACTACACCCTGTCCCACCTGCTGCATCTGACCAGCCCCCGAGTGCACTACATTGTGAGCTCGTTGTTGGCCATGGCTCGGAGCATTGCCGCTAGCTTTGGCGCCGCTGCGGGTGGTGGGCTCTTCACTCGCATCCTCAAGGGATCCTTGGAGATGGGATTCAGTCAGCACGGGCTTCCTCCCAAGCCAGATTTGGTTCGGACATTGCTCGGCAGTCCCGTTACGGTCAGTCGCTTGACTGGGATTGAGCGGTTGGTGGCGAGCCAGAGCTACCAGCATGCCATCCAGACGCTGTTCCTGCTGGGTAGCTTGGCGGCGGTTGGTACTCTCGTGCTCCAGGCGGGAACTGGATGGACGCCTGAGGTCGAGAATAAACGACAAGAAGAGTGGGATGTCGTGGAGGAAACTAATTAGAGGCCATGGACAGCGTTGCAGGGAATTGGGAAGCATGATGCATGATGCTATACTTGCATGAGAACTCGAGAATGCACCACAGAAGCTACCATTGGATTTCAAACCCAAGAGCATTGACACATGCCTTTAGATTTCCCTCAGAATGTAGGTATATGTTTCATGGAGACACCCCGTGGACATCAACATCCATGGCCTGGACCGAGGGTCGTCAGCACTGGTGTTTTCCCGCTGGGGCTTGTCTTTATTCATCACCGGGACAAGAGGCAAACAATGACACAGGGAGTAATGTGTCCAAAGAGCACCTTGGAATGATTTTCGCGCCCACAGATTTCCGACTCCACTTTCCCTTCATGGGTATAAAAAATGGAGAGGGAAATTCGCTGGCACAAAGAGAGAAGCCACTGAGGTATCTTCCCAATGAACCCAAACCACCTGCACATCCCGATTCTCTGCCCCGTCGGCTTTTCAAGTTGCCAGTCCATCTTCCAGCAGTCAGGTGAGGGGCTTCCAACGGAAGGTCACACGGGCCACCATCCGAAGGACTGGGAGTTTGAAAGGAGACATGCCCAAGGGAAGCAGAGAACGGAGAATGAGCAAGCGATGAAAGGACAGCACAGATGTACTGTCAAAGAGCCCTCCGAGTATCCTCAAGATCAGGAAACCAACAGACCCACAAGGAGACCCCCGAGTCCCCCAAATTGCCAACCGCATGCACCCTTCCAGGCCATGCAATGATCCCATAAGCAACGGGACCTTACCACAAAGTGGCTGCAGATCCTCTGATGTGTTTTATACTCCACATTCAACATCATGTGAGAGTGACTGTCATTGTCGGCTGAAAAGGGAATGGGATCAACAACTTGGGGGAGGTTGTGGGTGGAGAGAAAAAGTGAGAAGAGAGAGAGGTGGAGGGAACAAGGCGATATTTATACCTGGGGGAATGAGACACATAAAGTCACATGCCGAGGTGATTGGCCGCGAGTGCATAGTAACTGATTGCCTGTTTGGGAAGGCGCGACAGTGTCACGGCTGCCGCCTGATATATCAGGCTGTCCAGATTTGTTTGCGCAGCTTGATTGATCTCGACTAGACACTCCTTGATTCTTTCTCTTCTAATAGACCCAGACTACAGATGGAATGCCCTTCGAAAGTTGTTTCCAGCATACACGAACTCCTCTCCCCGGGCCAATAGAGTTTCCTCGATCTCCATCAACCGGTTATACTTTGCAACTCTCTCTCCCCGACAGGGCGCACCGGATTTGATATGACCAGTCCGCAGCCCGACGACTAAATCCGCAATGAAGTCATCTGTGGTTTCACCAGAGCGATGGGACACAAATACGCCCCATCCATAACTGTGAGCCAGATTTGCTCTGTCTTTTGTCAGCAAATAGATACGACTTTACGGTGCCAGTGAGAACCACTCACGCTTCTATGGCTTCTGAAACAGTCCCGATCTGGTTGATCTTCAGCAGCATTGAATCACAGGCTTTCCTTTCATACGCTTCTTGCACAAATTTTGTGTTCGTCACCAACAGATCATCCCCGACCAATTCCACTGCGCAGTTTCGGTGGAACTCCGTCCAGCTGTCCCAATCATTCTCCGCAAATGGATCTTCGAGCAAAACGATCGGATACTCTTGAAGAAGTGAATGGTACAGATCCATCAGCTGCTTTGGGCTGTGAACGTTCGACTTGTCATCCTTGAATCCCAGATTGTAACCCCCGTCCTTGTAAAATTCGCTGGAAGCAGGATCAATGGCAAACTTGATTTTGCCCTCATATCCTGCATCAGAAACTGCCTGGACGAGCAGGTCAAGAGCCTCATGTGGCTGGGAAATCGGGGGCGCAAAACCTCCTTCATCTCCGATACCGATGGCTAGATGGCAGGTTAGTGCATTCGACGAAACGTCAGTAGATTGAATGTCAGACTGACCGGAGGCTCCAAATTGCTTGGTAACAACTTTCTTGAGCTGCTGGTACACTTCACTTGCCATGCGCACCGCCTCGGAAACACAACTAGCCCCGACTGGCGCGATCATCATCTCCTGAAATGCTAGCTTGTTGCCGGAATGCACGCCACCGTTGACGATGTTGAAGAAGGGAACCGGCAAGACATATGGTTCCTTGGCGCCGGATTCACGTCGAAGGAATTCGTACAGCTGGATACCCTGCATTTATTAAATCTGTATCAAATCTCTGTGCCATGCATGTCTATCTCACCGAGTGGGTAGCACCAGCTCGTGCACATGCCATACTGACGCCCAGAATGGCATTGGCACCTAGGTTGGCTTTGTTGTCTGACCCGTCCAAAGTGTTCAGTAATTGGTCAATTTTCTTCTGATCCAGGCCCACGCGAAGTCCACTCTTGATGAGATTTGGTGCGATGATCTTTTCGACGTTGGAAATGGCCTGTCCAACCTCTTTACCGCCATACTTTGATGGGTCACCGTCGCGAAGCTCAACAGCTTCATTGGCTCCGGTGGAAGCCCCAGAAGGCACCGAGGCATAGAATTCACCTGTGTCGGTAAATATCAGTCATTGGCATCGCTAATCCGTGGAGTCTGTCACCTTGCTGGGTGGTTAGATTAACCTGGATCGTAGGGTTTCCCCTCGAATCCAACCTCTGGGCTGCTTTGACAGTTTTAATCATCTTGGTGGTTGATCAGATATAAGCTGAAGAATTTTCAGATCAATATCAGACAGGTGAAAGCAACAAAGGAGTCTCCGGTACTTCACTGCACTCGATATTGATTAGGCTACTTTAGTTATCTATGTAACTCTGCAGACTAACCTCATCATGACATCAGGCCTGGGAATGTATAACTGCCGGTATCCAGGATACTTACTAGATGCATAAAGTGAGTTTGGGAAGTACACGATTATTCGATTTTGAGTAGCATTATTAGTAAGGTTTCATTCTACTAGATCGACTTGAAATCCGTGAATATTTACTTTCATTCATCTCTGCTGGGATATTAGTAGAACAGAGTGATCAATCCATATGCACGCCCAAAAGGGATAATATTGATGCCTTGGTGCCTGGATCAGCGAACACCGCTTCGAAACATCATCGCTTCTCCCTGCATCCCTCCCAATTGCTTTCAGCCCCTACAACTTCTACCTCAGCCATAATGCCACGTGCCGTCCGAGGTAAGCATAATGTTCATCCGTTGTTAAGGCCGCCGTGCTTACCTCGCGATTCCAGGTCTTCTCATCGAATGCGATCCCTCGATCAAGTCCATGATTCTCAAATACGACGAGGAGCGACACGACTACATCGTGGAGGACCTGGATGATGAGAACCACCTGGTCATTAAGGAGAGCCAGCTCCAGAACTTGAAGATCCGTCTGGACCAGGTACGTTCTTTCACGATCGGAGTTGCGCATCTGCTGCTGCGCGCATGGCATTCGCCGTGGTATAGCCATACACCCCCCTGACTCACGAATGCAGGACCTCGATGAGAAGATCATGCAGCTTGATGAGTCGGAATCCGAATAGAGTGATCGTGTCCTCGAACCCTTCTGCTCCCCGACCCACCGGCCTCTCGTGCTTTCGCAACCCGTCTCCTTTGACACCCGGTATCTGGCAAAGCGAGTCGGGGCGTCTCAGTGGGAGATCAGCTCTATCCCCATCGGCATCAGTCTCACATTATCAAGAAGCCGACCGTGCCGAATGCCGTACATATCACAATAATTACGACGATTCTGCGCTGGCCTGGCAACTAGTGCTTCCCTGCCATCTAAGTGGTCAGGCAGACAGACTAGTGCTCACCTGGAGAGCCACAACCTATTACAGGACACCAGATGATTCTCCTGTTGGACGAGGCAGGTTACAAAGAGCAGTTGGTCAACTCAAGTAGAGTGTGGATGCTGGGCAGAGCACAATCCACTGCTGTGTATCTGCTTAGCTATCATTAACTCAGGTAATCCGGAAATTGACAGGGAATATCCTGGAAGATTCGCTGCTCTTGTGTCATCGCATGATCATGATCTACCGCTGTAATCATACCACGATTTCTGGATGCTTCCCCGGATTATACCCGTCACGTGACCATCGAAGCGTGGAGAAGCATCCAGCCGTGGCGAGAAACTGCGATATACGCCTAGAAGTGTCACGCAATAATGAGAGGCAACAATCATCGTCTGGAGTCTTCTAGAGAAGGGAGCATGGTCTCACATAGCTTTGTTTGTGGAACTTACCGGTCACTCCCCTCACTGATATAAAACCCCCCTCAACCACCTGTCTTCCCTCCTCCATCTTTCAACCATTCGCACTCATCAACCATCTTCCAAAACTTCCAAGCTTCATCTTTATCATACCACACCTTTCTCAAGCTTATCTTACTACCGCAACCAACATCATGTCTCTCTTCCGCCCTGGCCCTGGCTTCCCCTCTCTGGCGCTCTACGACAATGTCCTTCGCGAGCTGATGGACTATGATAACCACCGCACCCAGCGCCACCACCAGCCCGCTCTGCGCAGCTTCGTCCCTCGCTTCGACTCTCGCGAGGGCGACAACGCCTACCACCTGGATGGCGAGCTGCCCGGCATCGCTCAGAAGGACATCGACATCGAATTCTCCGACCCCCAGACCCTGGTCGTGAAGGGTCGCGTCGAGCGCGAATACCACACCAACCCCGAGGCTGAATCCGAGGGTGACAACACCCAGACCGACAATGACGCCAAGGAGAAGACCGCCAAGCACCACTACTGGGCCTCCGAGCGCTCTGTCGGCGAGTTCTCTCGCACCTTCACCTTCGCCAACCGCGTCGACCAGGACGCTGTCAAGGCCACCCTGAAGAACGGCATCCTCTCCATCGTCGTTCCGAAGGTTACTTCGGCCGGCACCAAGAAGATTACTATCGAGTAGATCATGGTCCCGCATTGATCCACCGATCGCCAATCGCCGATCTTCGCTGTCTTCACGCCTGACGCGCACGAGCTACGACTTGAATTTTGCTTTTCTTCTTCGCATTTGCTGCTTCATGGGCTGCATGGTTCTGGGATTTTTCAACGGGGTTTCACAACATGTACTTTAAGGACAACTCAATAATTGAAATTGCAACACTGCTATCGCTGTTCAATCATGTCTGGTCGTAGAATACGAGTTGGTGGCCATCGCTTGGACTCGGCTCTTATCCTCTCCTTACTGGGTCAATTTACCGACATAGAAATATGAAAGAAGCGGACGTAGTCAAGTATTCTCTCTTCTGGTCCAGGAAAATCAAATCGGTAAAATTATAGATTATCGAACAGAAAGATATATCAGATCAACTGCTGAGGTTGAACGCTGGCTCATTGTGATCAACTCATGCCAAAACACTGGAATATCCAGCGCTGAGACCAGATCGTCTCTGTGAGCTCCCACTCAGCTTGACCGGGCATCGATTCTCTGGACTTCTGGAACTGTTCACGCCAGTTCCACGGAACACAAAGCTGCAGTTGAGTCCACTCGCACCTTTTTGCAAGTCTATCAAATTGCGCTAGAAACATTTTTATGCTCTCAGAAAGCATTTCCATGCTATGCTCGTTGGGATTTTCGGCGAAAGCCTCCCACGGCGGCATCTTCAGTTCCAAGCGTAAACGGTGCACACCGTGGAAGGTCACTCCAAACAAATCGACAAATGCGACAAATGCAGCCATCCAGTCTGCTTCATCGTTCCTAGCACCAATAAAACCAGCCGGGAAAGAGATATCCATGGACGTGATCAAAGAGGCACAGCGTGGGGATAATAGCCTTGACATCAGAAAAGGCGTGTCCATGGCCCTGTTCATCGCAAAGACATTTGTCGTGTAAAGGACTTCCAACGCCTCTTCGTAACTGCAAGATGGTATAAGCCACTGGGTGGATATTCGGAGAATAGGAAGTGACTCACCCGATTTGGCAGACCCTCAGCCACTCCACGCCATTGATTTTCGGACTTTTCTTCTTTAAATCCGCCTCATCGGTCCAGTCCCAACAGTGGTCAAAAAGAGCGTCTTCGGGGAAGTCGTTCGAATGGTCACAGACAGAATGCCACCAATCCCATCGAGGTCCCCCCTGTTTGGGCTGTGGCCTGAATGGCGATGGCTCTTTCCAGATATATCGAATGTGCACTCGCCGATCACCCATGAGCTCAAGGTAGATCATCCTCCTGATCTCGGCAGGTAGCCGGAAGAAATGACATTGGTCTTGCGGGTTGCGTTTCCGAGCGCCAATCATGCGAAGGCGCTCTTCTGGCGGCGGGATTGGAAGCTTCCACCGATTGAATATATCGCCATTGATCTCACAGGTGGAATCAGCAATTCCGATAGCATTGGGAGACCATTCTTTGATTTTGAATTTAGGGGGTGGTTCTTTCCTGCGCTTGAATATTTTGGCAAGAAGCTTTGGTGCCATGACGATGTGTGGTGAGAATGATGGCAGCGGGGAGCACGAAGGTCAACAAGGCGTGCTAAAGGGTCATTGGCAAATGAGAGATCGCCATCCTATCTTTCGAGTCGCCCCACCTGAATCTCTACTATAGAATAATAAATTGAAATATCGCGACTATAATTCTCTCTATTTAGATCCGTATACTGATCATAAAGTTCGTCTATCTAGGTTTCTAGTCTTACTATTCCTACTTACATGCCGCCCGGGTGAGAATAGGGTGAGTGCCGCTGCACCGTCGCAGCCATAGGAGCGAGATGAGTGAATAATAGGCAGGGGTAGCGTGGCTGATCCCTAGTCCGCGAGCCTTGCATCGGAACGGATTTGCTGATAGCGGGGATCCAGCCGACCACCGACGAAGCGATATTGCGCTCATCTAAGTGGCATACCTCATAGTAACGAAGTATTGTGGATTCTCCTCCTCTCTATTTTGATTTTCAGCCAGTCCTAAAAAGGCTTTGGGTGTAATGGACTGCTTCCTACAAGCTCCCCATGTTCGGTATATTTCACGAGTCATTGTGGGTAAGTCGGCAAGTATCCTGCAGCGAAATTTCTAAAAGGGGTCATTTTAGTGAACTTGACGCATAGTACTGTATATACCACCAAGCTGATTACAACTTGGGCTAGAATTGAACCCAATCGAAACTGTGTAGAATATGAAGGAATACATGCGGGCACACTATCTAGAGCATACTACACGCAAGACACAGCTATATAAGGTTATTGAAAAGGCGTGGGCCCACTAAGTAGAGATTCGCTGCGTCAGTTGGTAAAACGTATGCCAGCTCGCCTACGGGAGGCCATCAACAGAGATAGGGGGTCAATTCGCTGGTAATGGTGATTCAAAGATATATTTTGAGAGCCAGCAGCTCGCAGAGAGAGGCAGGTATGTATCATATATTCCTAGTCATCCCAAATAGGCATGGTTTCGTAGGAAATTTCGCACCAGGGGTAGTACTCAACAAGTGCAGGAGTATTATCACCAAGGAATCGAGCCTCCAGTATAAATGGACGATCCAGGAACGGAGATATTTAGAAACGAGCCGTTTCACGTCTGGTCCGCCGTCGACACTACCTGCCACACGGCTTCAGCACCTTCTTTCACCGAGCGATGGGCATTCTCGCCTCCCATGTCCGTTCGTAGCCACCATGACATCCGTTAGTGATATGCTTCATCAAGGCCAAGGGAGAAAGGGTTTCTTATTCCCTACAAAGGTGAACCCATCTTCCTTATAGGAAAGGGCATACTGGACCGTCAAAGCATTCAGAACTGCCTTGCTAATCTTGTAGGCGGGCATGAACGCAAAATCCGAACGCTGCGCCCAGGTCATCGAGGGATAGATGGTCGAGCTGAGTCCAATCAATATATCGGGAGAAGAGCTTGAAACGGGGAATTCAGTTGTTGTATTCCTCACATATTGATGACCTTCTTCATCCGGCCTTTCTGGAGGAAGGGCAGGTAGCCGCTGATTAAATGATGGACACCGACAGCATTGACGGACAATTGATAGCCCAGACCAGACCTATCAAGTCATCATCAGTGGGAAGGTTCGCTTCTCACCTACGAACTCATCATCGTACGTACATTGCTGCGACATTTTCGTTGGTGGTGGCAGAAACACCCGCACAGTTAATCAGAATATCCAGTCCCTTGCCGTGCACCTCGACCGGGACATGTTCAATAGACTTCAGCACACTGAATTCCTCACATGTGTCAAGGGGAATGAAGATGATAACGGCCTGCTTGGGTGTCTGTTGGATGGCCTCTGTGAGAGCAAGAGAGAGGAAGAGAGGGCCCCTAGGGCTGGGCATAACGCAGTTAGTTGTGTATTTAGTGCTTTTCGATAATATATAACTATAGGGACTATATAGGGGCCTGTTACTTATTTAATTTCCTTTTTTGTTATATTTAGTTAGTTTATACTCTTTTAATCTTGTTTATTTAGTTTGTATACTCATTTGTTCTATTTATATTATTTCTTTCTTTTATATGGACGGAACTAGCTGGTCGATGGTTTAAGTCCGCTTATAGCGTAGGCAGCCACTTTTCTGCTATGGACTGGTTCTGTTAGTACTCCTATATAGCAGCATGTATATAAAGCTAGCTACATTGGGTAAATGAATTGTTAGGACTTAGGCGTGATTCACCTAAGCCTAACGATGCGCGCTACTTATATCGGTCCCGGGCATGCTAGAACATAGAGTTCTAGCATATTTGGTCTTTAGGCCTGTTGGCTAAGTGCGCCCGGGCACTGAGTCGTAACATGAATCCATCATCATCATCATCATTATAATATTATTTATTATATTATATTATGTTTCATTAAAATTTTTATTTATATAGTTAATTATATAGCCGTGATAGGCTTTGAGGGGGGGGGGGGTTACAACATCGAAGGTCAAACAGAGAATTAAAGTCTTAGGAATCATTCACGAAGATCTGCGGCTCCCGCTGTGCTTTCTCAGCTTTTCTCTGTTCAGCCTGGTTCATTTCCTGCTGGTGCCGCTGTGCTTTCTCAGCTTTTCTCTGTTCAGCCTGGTTTATTTCCTGCTGGTGCCGCTGTGCTTTCTCAGCTTTTTTCTGTTCAGCCCGATCAATTTCCTGCTGGTGCCGCTGCGCTTTCTCAGCTTTTCTCTGTTCAGCCTGGTTCATTTCCTGCTGGTGCCGCTGTGCTTTCTCAGCTTTTTTCTGTTCAGCCCGATCAATTTCCTGCTGGTGCCGCTGCGCTTTCTCAGCTTTTTTCTGTTCAGCCCGATCAATTTCCTGCTGGTGCCGCTGTGCTTTCTCAGCTTTTTTCTGTTCAGCCCGATCAATTTCCTGCTGGTGCCGCTGCGATTTCTCAAGTCTTCTCTGTTTAGCGTCATCATTCTGTTTCCTGACTCTAGTTCGCCTTGCTAATTTCTGTGCCTGTGTAATCTCGATGATTTCCACCGTCTTCGAATAATTTTCCAACTTCTTTTCAAACGAGACCTCCTGTAACCTCAGCATTTGCCGGGTGTTCGCTGTAAAGGTCTCTTGTAAGGTGTAGTAGTTGTGCTGGCTATTTTGCGGTTGTTGAGACGGCTGGCGCAATGCTAGTTGCGGGATATCATGGTCCTTAATATCCCAAAACGTATCAAGAAACCGATCCAACTACCACTCGGTTATGATTAGAGGGATGAACAAAAAGATCGAGGTTGCAAACATACTGCGACACCATACGCATTTTCAAATTCCGTCCCTCCTAAACGTCTAGATACGCGTAAGACATTTCTCAACATTTTTGCATATCTAGCGATAGTAACCGCGCTCGCTGGAACACGGTGCACAGCACAATGTCGGATCTGACGGATTCCATGTATATCTGAGCAAAATGCTTCGCGTTCTGTTTCCGATATACAATTGGCTTGGAAACTTTTCTTGTGATGGTAACAAAAGTATTCAGTGATTTTCTCCGAAAGTTGACTCAGTTCTGCTGCCTCGGGGCAAGACCAATGGCAATCTTCGAGCAAGCTTGGAGCTGCGATTCGACATAGTTGATACAAGAAGAACTCAAGTTTAGACTGCCATCGACAAAGTAAATCGTATCTTGTCCGAAAACTATCAAGTATTAGCTTCCTAAAATGTACCGGAGAATTAGGGTTGGTCGGCTTTACCAGTCACCTAGTAGATCAACATCTTCCACAGTGGAATCTTTCAACGCACTCGAGGCCATTCTAAGAGTAGATTGCTTCTCGATCGCGAATATGTTGGGCTTGTGAAGGTAAACGGAGAAATATATTACTTCATGAGAGAACGCGCCAAAGACATCACTTGACTAGTGACGTATGAGACTTTTGGAAATCAGATTCAAGATCGCTCTCAGGTGCCAAGGTTTATAAGTTGAGCATCATGCGTGCCCGAATTCCGGCGTAACCATGATCATAGTGTCCGCGTCAGAACCAAGCTTTTCGGGCTCGTCTCGGCATAGGTCGCGGTGACGTCGGCAATCGAGCGTGGTGGAGGGGTCTCGTCATCAATCACAAAGGATTGGCCTTTGTGCCTAGCTCAGAAAAACCACCGAAGTTGTGCACTCTGGAATTAGCGAAAGGAAGGTATAAAGAATGAAATCCGAAGGTACTCTACTGAAGGATCTGCGAGTCTGATATGTGAAGGAATCCATCACGGTTTGGGTATGTAGGAAAGAAGAACAGATACGTTGATAGATGGTAAGCAATGGCGAGAAACGATTTCAGAATGTCGACAAAAACCAACGCAAGAGACGAAGGGCTTTATATCTCCCGTCAGTCGGATTACGCCTTATCCAGCTTGCAGACTGAGGCAAACTCGTCTATGAACCTCAACACACAAGTTCCCGGCAGAATCGCTCCCAGACAAGACCGTCTGCCAACCATATGTACGATGACCAAGATAAAGAGGGGACTACCGCAGAATCCAGTGGCTTGCTCGTCCATTTGATCCAACAATAGCCCACGATAATTTGTTGCTATTAATGAATGAACCCATGCCTGTACGTCGGCTGTGCCCAGTTTCGTTTTCACTGAGTCAATTGAGCGCCCCAAGCCAATCGTTCCAGCACCCAAGAAGAATGTGAGGCGAGAAGAAGGGAGCCAACATAACGAAGAAATGTTGCAGGGATAAATAGGGTTTGAAGCCATCGAAGCCCTATTTCATCGGTGGTCTGTTTTTGGCTAATTTCAATGCGTGAGTCAATTGGAAGAGAGCTGTCGTCTAACCAGCCTTTGATATAACTCTTCGCTTTGAAGATAATACATGGCGGGAGAGCTTCGCCACACGCGCGCATACACTCAATTGCAGTGACCCATTCGCGATTACCAGCTTGCAAAAGCTTTGCTTTGCCATAGTATTCCGCTCTAGTGACAACGCGTGTAGACGAGATCACCCCCATTGCAAACCCAGTCTCGTCAAAATTAGAAGTGGTTGGAATTGAAACCTGTAAAACATCCGTGGACGATACGATGAAAGAACATGGACGAAGAGAGGTAGTTGACTAGGGAGTAGGAGGAGTGACTATCGGTCAGCGCCTCAGAGGTCATGTGAGACCCCGCATGGCGGAGCTCTGGAAAGCAATGTCTATATCACACACACGGTGTTTCGAAAACAAATGAAGTTGGAGGAATAAGATAGTTCCAGGGGGAATACCTATTCACATATTATATTGTTTGATTCGCGGCTACATGGCCCGTGGACTCGGACTTTGAGAGCTTTACTCTATCCCACACTACCGATATGTCCCCCACGTCCCTTTAGATAAGCTAGTACTAACACAGCCGCGAGATGCGAGATGGACAAAGAACATTCGTCCATTGGAATATGATAGTATTGTTTGTTAAGTTTTGGTTCTCAATGATGATTTGGTCGTATAGCAATTCTAGGACTTAAGAAGAATGGCTGGCTAGCTGACTGTTATAAAGGTGATCGTGCTTAGGTTTTGGACACCGGCGAAAAATGCAGCCTTTAAAAATACACCAGGGGAAACACGCTACTTCGATTTCTGTAAACGGACTGCCTTTTACCATAGACTTTTGAATTAGACGCCCGGGGGCTGCGGGATTTAGGGAAGAGACTATTTGTGGCTAGCGACTAAATCTATGCTATGGTACTGGTCCCTGTGGAAGTGAGCATAGCTACATAGTTCCTTCTTTCGAGCTAGCTGTAAATCCGCTCGGCATAGAAAAGTCCAGCAAAGGTCCTTGACGTGTATCCTGACCGAGAGGACTGCATTCGGTCGATCAGAGCACGTCATCGGTAGACCGGCTCCGGGAGAGGATATGTTTCCCGAGGTCTGGGCTCTGGATGATGAAAATAACTCATATTCAACCCGACTAACTCTGCAGAGACAGCTCAGAATCAACTTTGATGGTGACGTGGTGAACTCGGCTTAGCTGAACTGTGGGGTAGATCACTGAAGAAATGACGCAAGCAGCTTGTACTGATCTTATTTGGAAATCTTGAAGGTATACATGTTCCTTTCTGACCCGAATCTTGAAAGCCATCTTTGATCAGTAAATATTTCTTGCAGAATTGAGGACATCTCGCGAAAATGCTTGTATGTTGACTAAATACTCGACGATCTTTATCGTTCACTGATAATGTATAATGTATTTCGATCAGGCAACCGTTCGCTTCAGAGATTCCGATGCATTCGAGGCGCACAATGAAAGTGTCGTTCAGTAAGTTGATCCAAGGTATTCAAGGTGAATAGAACGGCCTCTTAACAATATTGCAACATAGGATCCTCGCAAACAACGGCTTCCCGAAAGGCAGTTATCCAGCCACCAGAAGATTTCCTCCAATCTATGTTGTTGCAGGGTAAGTATCGAAAGACCTCACGCGACAAAGGGGCAATGTGGAAAGAAAACATCCTTCAAGAACTTGGAATGAGTGACTGATTCAATTATTAGACTACAGGAAGAGTCCCCTGCTGCTCCAGAATTAGGAGAGCTCAATGGAGTGATTGTTGAATTTCACGAAGATGAGTGATTTGGTATGATATCATTTTTCCATGTTTAACTAGTTAGTTAGTTAACTAACTAGTTATTAACTAACTAACTAGTTACTCGCGTCATAACTAGCCTGAATGGAAGGGTTTACCCCGCACTTGATTATGATGCTGTTGTTGGCCCAATTATGGCTTCACATTCACTACGCCAATCCACCGGCTTCTTCTGATCCGTTACCTTCTCGTTCCACGCACTCTCCTAATTGTAGTTGTAAGGGGAATCAGCGAGAATTACTTCTCGACCAAAAGTCGATTGCGACCAAGGCAAGCGATCCCTGCCAAAAATGTAAAGCGGATTAGCTTCAACAACAGTAAGGATGAGGGTTTTCAAAATTGCAAAGGCGTCAAAAAAATTAACTAATGTCCAAAGGTCACCGGGTAAGCAGGGTAAGGAGCAACAAAGCAGGGGAACAAGTAAAGCAGGCAAGCTTTGCCGAGGGACACGTCAGGCTGTTCAGGCGGCTGCAGGAAAGTCGAGTGAAGCGACAAGGAGTTCAGGTGAAGAATGAAGAGTAGGCTAGGACAATAGATAAAAAGAGAAAACAACAAAACAAAACATACAACAGCGAGGATTCGCATGTGGTCACCCACCATACTACTAACTCGCCGGCGTGTGGCTTAAGTACGGCTGAGCGGACGGGAAGCCCTGTTCTCCACACCCTGTGGTCGTATGTACTAGACAGGGCATGGAAAGGGAATATAACAGCCTGTTTCACAGTTACTATCATAGCTAAGCACTGTCGAACTAAAAACAGAAGGCGGTCGAGCCTTATCGTCTCTTATCCGGACCGAGGCATGATGGAGAGCCGAGCTGCCACCGTCTATATAATGAACCGATTCGCAGTGTCGAGTCTAGCACCCCGTCACGATGGCACAGAGTTATTCGTTCGAGTATTTCACCGTGGACTTCCCGGCCGACCACCCCTATGTCGCGCTCGTAGAGATCAACCGCGCAGATAAAATGAACGCCTTCTTCGAAGCGTAAGTCCCCAAGCGCTCCCCCGCGACTCTCTCACCCGAACTCACCATCCTCACCAGCATGTGGCACGAATTGAACCACGTCTTCACCCAGCTCTCTGAAGATCCCGCCGTACGAGCGATCGTCTTCGCCGGCAAAGGTCCCAGAGCCTTTACCACAGGCCTCGACGTCAAAGCCGCCTCGCAGGGCGCATTTGCCGAGGACGCCGTCGTCGACCCAGCCCGCAAGGCGACCTGGTGGCGCCGACATATCGCCGGGTTCCAGGATTGCATCAGCTCGCTGGAGCGGTGCGAGAAGCCCGTGATTGCGGTGCTGCATGGCTTCACGCTCGGGCTGGGCATCGACCTCGCGACGGCGGCGGACGTGCGGCTCTGCTCGCGGGATGTGCAGCTCGCGGTCAAAGAAGTAGATATCGGGCTTGCGGCGGACATCGGCACGCTGAACCGGCTTCCGAAGGTCGTCGGGTCGTACGGGTGGGTGAAGGAGGTGGCGCTGACGGCGCGCGTGTTTGGCGCGGACGAGGCGCTGCGTGTTGGGTTGGTCAATTCGGTCCATGCGGATCGCGAAGCGACCGTCGCTGCGGCGTTGAAGCTTGCGGCACTGATGGCGAGCAAGAGCCCTGTCGCTGTGCAGGGCACTAAGGAGATTCTGAATTGGTCGCGCGATCACTCGGTGCAGGATGCGCTGCGATACACGGGGGTGTGGAATAGTGCTTCGCTGCAGACGAAGGATGTCCCTATGGCACTCTTGTCTGGGATGCAGAAGCGGACTCCGACGTTTGAGAAGTTGTAGATGGGTACAGGTATATATTTACTGTCTATACCTGGGCCTGTATGTCTCTACTATATATTCCAGACCACGCATTCATGAGCGGCGATGATATTCTGCGTGTTTAACTTTACATCAGAAAGATCTGTCACAATGGAGCGAGTTTGCCGATCAGAATACATCACTTCAAGATGTATTAATGCGATAAATGCGATTAATGCGATTCTCAAATTCATCTCCACGCTGACAATGAGAATGATCTCAGACTACTTCCTTTTCCCAGTGATATCGAATTCACAACCCCCATTCCCAACCTGCTCACTTCCATTCATGTATTGCAGTATCCTCAATCCTTCCATCCCATTCGCTTCGCTATAAACTTCACAGCGTAAACTAGACCCAGCAGGACCGGGACCTCCACCAGAGGTCCAACGGTGGAAGCAAGAGCCTGGTTACTATTCGCCCCAAACATTGCAACCGCAACTGCAATAGCCAGCTCAAAGTTATTGCTGGCAGCGGTAAAACTCTGCGTGGCCGCCAGCTTGTAACCAAACCCGAGTCTGTATGCGAGGAGCAGCGTGGTAAAGAAGACGATGATAAAATAGACAATCAGCGGCGCGGCCACCCGGATCACCGAGACAATCTGATGAACGACATGACGGCCCTGCGACGCAAATAGCACCAAGATAGTGAATAACAGACCGATCAGAGACCACGGACTGATCCATTTCAGAAACACGCGGTCGTACCATTCAGCAGAGATTACGTTTCGCAGCGCAAAGCGCGTGAGGATCGCGGCGCCAAGGGGAATTCCAAGAAAGACCGCCACACTTTGCGCCGCGGTGGCATACTCGAAATTCACGTCGTCGCCGCTGATCACACGGATGAAGAAGACCCCCATGGGGGCAAAGAGGATCATTTGGAGCATCGAGTTGAGGGCAACGAGAATGGCACAGTATTCGCCATCGCCCCCTGCCAGCCCCGTCCAAATCAAGACCTGAGAATCCGTCCATTGTCAGCAAATGACGATCACGCACGGCTTCGATCCTTTCGCGACATAAACTAACCATTGCAATGCATCGGGCGAGCCCGACTATGATGAGTCCCTGTCGCAACTCCGGCTCATCGGGCAAGAAGGCCCAGGCCAGTGCCAGCTAGATGAACGTTAGCAAACAGCCAAGTCGACTCGAAAAGCGAGAGCAAAACTAACCATCAGGAATGGACAGATAATCCAGTTCAAAACTACACTGAATGCCATCTGGATCCAAATCTGCCGCGTTCGGAAGACGTGATGCAAAGATTCATAGCGGATTTTGCAGAGGATCGGGTACATCATGACGAGCAGACCGACCGCTATGCAAGAACCATTGTGAGTCTCGGAATGTGTTCACCAGCAAGGAGTCTTACCAATAGGAATCGATACTCCGACAAAGGTTCCTCTTTGTAGTGCAGGGCCCGTGTTTGGCACGAAGTTGCCCAGGATGATCCCGATTGCCATGGCGAGGAAAATCCAGACCGCGAGGAATCGGTCCAGGAGCCCGAGACTCTTGAATGCTGATTCTTTTTGATGTTCATCTGGGGTAGGGATATCGTGTGCTTTCTCAACGTCGCAGGGTGATTTGCTTAAATTGTCAGTGGGACTGGAGTGGCGAGCGGGTATAGTGGCCATGTTGAATCGCGGAAAGGGAGACCATAGAGAGACCAGCAAGCTAGCTGGTGTCCAAGAAAGTAGGAAATAAGAATTTGGCAGGATAGAATAGCTTTCAAGACTCCGGATCGATATTGCCTCCCACCTCGGGCAAATACTGCCAGTCACGCTGAATTCTTCCAGCGTTGAGCATCTCGATGTCACTGGCGGACGTTGGTTGGTCGAATGGCTGGCGGCCAACATGATTGGACGAACAACGGGGTCAGCTTGGATAGACAGAGGACAGGCCAATCAGATCGCAGAAGTGACACACATAGTTTGATGATCTGAATGATTTTCTCACATAGTCTTGTATGATGCATTGTCTTCTCTCAACCGAACCTCACTGGCATGCAACTTCTATATCATCTCTATATCTTCATCATCTACCATAGTTTCTATGTACAATTCTTGGCAATTCATGCGCCAGTCTGCGCTTTTTTCTCTTTCAGCCTTTTTTCCTCCCTTTCACTGAAACGGTCCCCAAATAGCTCGATGTGAGGCCGCATCAGGATGGTGTACTTGACAAATTCCTCCACGCAGTCTACCAGCCGATCTCGATTGCTGCTAGCAACGAGTCGTTGATCATGAGGTTGGCCTTCATCTGGAAAATGGGTGTAGGCCCTCGGAATAGACGACTGGTTCGGAATGGTAAACATGCGCATCCATCGACCGAGAATGCGCAAAGAGTTGACCGCGTTGAAGGATTGCGAGCCCCCACACACTTGCGCAATGGCAAGCGTCCGGCCTTGCGTCGGACGAACACTCCCAGTGACGAGAGGAATCCAATCAATCTGGTTCTTAAACACTGCTGTCTAGTTCCGAAGATTAGCCAACGGCGAGTAGACGGGCGGAGAAAGACTTGCCAGATTTCCGTGCTGTTCGGGTGAAATCCAGACGTGCCCGTCACTCCATTGACTGAGGGCTCGAAGTTCCTGGACTTTTGGATGGCCGTGGTCGCTATCATTCTTCACCGGGAGGCCTTCGGGGTCGAAAACGCGCACGTCGCAACCGAGTCGGAAAAGTATGCGCGAGGCTTCGTAGGCCACCAGCCGAGAATATGATCTTCGTCGGAGACTGCCATACAGCACGAGTACTTTAAGTCGACTGTTTGTTGCTCGGAGATTCTCCTCGGCCATATTCATGACCGCAGTTAACTCTAGCTTGCTGATCCAATCCTCGGTGGGATCATTGTTCAAGACAAACGGTCGATACTTCTGGCGAATACCAGGGTCGTCTTCATTTGTGGGCAAGGCCAAAGAGTGATGGGCCGAAGTATGTGAGCTTTTCGACGCAGCTTTGGCTTGGAGGGCGCTGGGCGCGAGCTGTTGAGGGATCGCGCAGGACATATGGGAGTATTGATGGCGTCGCAGGGTTAGCCTCGACGTTGAGGTCAATATGTGTCTCACGCAGAACGACATCAACAAGCGACTGATAGCAGAGTGCTTGAAGTACCAAAAAAAAACGTAAGTCTAATGAGTGGAAGCCATTGAAATAGTTGAAATTGCAGAGTGGAAGATCCCGATGTCACCGGTGGGTCCTGATTGGACGGCAAAGGGAAGAGCCTGAGAGACTACAGAGTGGCGTTGGAGTGGTGGTGAAGCTCTGGGTAATTACTGAGTGCCCGCTTAACCAGATGTCAAGTCCCTGGAGTCGGTCTAAAGTTTGATCTAGAGTTGCTGCAGGTCGTGTGGAAGAACAGGAGGAATGCGAGCACATACAGAGGATAAAAACATACCCGAGTCACTCTCATCACGACTATGGTGACGAATCCTTGGTTGCCAACATGGATGTTCTATTACGACCTAAACCATTCATCCTCCGGAAGCTGTTGAGCTGGATGTCTATCACTAGAATCAACCTTCATAATCTTTAGGATGGACCCTTTTGTCTTCCCTCGAGCTTCCCATAATTTGCATACGGATATTTAGTGTATCAAGGTGAGGGATCCCCCGAAAGAACTGGCACTGTTTGGTAAGAATTTCTAATGCATATTCATCATGATCAGCGGAGATATCCGGCTTAAACATGGAGAAATTACACCGTATATTGAAGTGATAATCTAAGAATAAGAACGGAGGTTAGAAACAGACGTGAGAATATAGCGATAGGAGCGTGTCTTGTATATATACCATGGTACCAAGTAACTATATATCACTAGAACATTCCAGCCAATTCCAAGTTGGGCATATAGGTGCCCCGATCAAACCACCGTCTTTTGCATACCTGGAAGTCGCAGGAACAGTACATCCAAGGTCTGCAAGCTGCACATCAGTGAAGCGTATACTCCCAGTCTTGGTTTGGTAGTTTACGAGAACGTTGTTAGGCTTTATATCTATTATAATGGAAGTCAAGTCAGAGTCAAGCTTCAAAGTCAACTTATAGATTCGGTCATACTAACCAGTGTACACAAAACCATGTCTGTGTAGCACATAAAATGCCTGAAGGAACCGCTTAGCAACGTATCTGATTTCTTCTTTGCTGAGATTCTTGGTGGCCGAACTAGAGCTTGGGAGAGGATGACGTCGTTGATTAGAAGCGGCTCTATTCCAAGGTTCCTAATCTGGGTAAACCCGTCATTCTCTTTGCTTTCCCTTACCCTTTTCCTTTCGTCTACCTCTTACTAGAGCGGGCTCCTCACGAGAATCATCATGGCACCTCCCTCAAGACCGAGTGACTTCGATGCTCGATTCCTCCGTCGCCTGGTAGGGACGAAGGTTACTACCTTTGACGACATCGACCCTCCACAAGAGCTATCCGCCGTTTCTCCCTCTGCGTCTGGTATCTCTACACCTGTGGCCTCGCTTACTCCGGCCTCGCATACTACGGCCTCACACGCTACTGCCCGTCCTACTACGGCATCATCCGCTACCGCACCTAGCGTTCCCTTCCCTGGCTCGCCGCCCCCGGGGGTCTGCCGCTCGTGGATCATCACGGAAAAGCTTTCTGAGAGAGCAGTCCACCTCACAAAGGAAGATGTCGAAAAGGGCGTTGGGACTCCAATGACAGTTGGTAAATTCATGTGCCACCTAGAGGAAGATCCGACGCAGATAGCCTTTATGCGAATGTATTATCAGATTCCTATCACAGGGACTGAGGATGCTGATCTGGCGACACTAGCCCAGCAAATCCGTCCTCCTGGGGTGTGTGGTGAACGAGAAGCGTTTAAGCTGTTGCGAAGCCGAGGATGTAGCGCCGTTCCACGTTTCCTTGGTTACAACGAAAGTACGCAAGGGGAACATGATCTTGTTCCTGGTGGCTATATCAAGTATGTTGTATGGGAAAAGGTCCCTGGGGAGTCCCTTACAGAGGAATTCTTCTGGAGCTTAGACCGCCCTATACGTGATGACATCCGTGCTAAGTTTCGTGCTGCCTTCGAGTCGGTTGTCGCAAACCCAGGATAGGAAATGGAATGAATGCTAATAGGATCGACAGAGAGATACTACGTTGCGGTGTAGTACCGCAGATATCAAGAATCTCCAAGATCATCTATGATCAGTCGACGGGCAATGTGTACGTCAAGCATACCTACCACAAATGCCGAGAAGATCAACTAACGAATACAGTCGCATCTCGGGGTTTCGAATGGGATGACCAGTCCGTGATAAACTTCAATGGTTAGATACCCGGTATGTTGCGTACAGACTGGCTAAACGACCTAAAGAGTGGGACTGGCATCGTCACCCGGAGAACTGGGAGTTATAAACTTTCAGTAATTCAATCAGCATCGGATTAAATCTAACATGCTGCTGTCGAGTCGAACTCTTGCTACTTCTCTACCGGCACCTGAGTGCGTACGGCGTAAGGGCTGGGCAGTGAGAGATTAGCTTGAAGACTGAGAGTCAAAAAGGGAGAGACTGAAGACAATGTAAAGAAGGAGCGCGTTTCTAAACACGAGGACACGATAGACGTGACCCTAACGAGACCAGGTTGGACGCGATCTTTCGCGGGACGATTGGCAAACCGTTGGCAAACATGGGTTTCCAGCATCTGGCATATCATGACCCGCAAATCGACGCAGAACATGCAACATGTTGTCCTGCAGTAACAACGATACGTAGTAGGAGTCTCCAAATGGACTTGAAAACGATGTCTATGCAGCATACACAATGCCTGGAAGGCCCGTTTATAGCTACCTAGGTACAAGATGTATAAGCATGGGTATCAGTCGCAAAGCGCTATCGAACTACCGCCACCGCGCAGATGACAAGAATGTCAGAATCAGTGGGAACCTGCCACGATGGCCTTCACGATGCTCCGTTTCTCGACACGGTGGTAGTATTGTTTCAAGTTCACGAACCGCTCATCGAAGGGTCCCTGGGCCTGCACGATCTCCCGTAGGACCGGCCAAAGCGAGCAGTCATCGATGCCTAGAACACCGCCCCCGAGATAGTGATGTCCATCCAAGGCACTTTCGCACTTTTCCAGGCCAGATTCGAAGATTTCTCCCTCACTGATGCTACAGTGCACCCGCCAGCGAGCGTGGAGCTCCTCAATCCACATGAAATGGCTGCCGCCCTGCAGCATATCGACTCTCGGTCGTGCGGTTTCTGCGGGCCGCGCAGCCAGATGCTTCAAAATGGCCAAATCCCCCGCCACACTGGTTCCACGAAAGTCGACATACCACGGCCGCTTGGTGGGCTTGCCATCCTCGATGTCCATCTCGTTGCTGTCGGCGATTTCGTACCGCAGCCCATTCTCGCCTAGGGCCAGTTGCACTCGCAAGTCCGGCACTGAATCGCCACTAAGTGCTAATCGCGCGGGGGTGGTTGTGACAAAGTTAACCACATCAAATCCACTGCCGTATACTTCATCCCAGTCAAACTCGGTTGCACGGTTTTCATGGCCAAAGGCACGGATCAGTCTTTCTGTCTCTTCGGGATGCCCGTGGACCACCACTCCAGCTGTCTCCCGTGTCTTCCCGACAGCTCCCTGGCCCCAGATAATATTGCTGCTGGGGGCAACGTAGGTCCCAATGTGCCTGAAGGTGAGTGAGATGCGTTCGCCGTCAAATGCTTGTTCTTCAGGGGATTTGGTAGGTTCGGGGCGTTTGTCAGGCCGGATGCCATGCAGCCATCGCATGTTGGTCTTCGGTCCGAGAATGAAGAGAGAACCATGAGGCAGTGGCACTCGCTGGGTGGCCCGGCCAGTTTCTGTTCCTTCTAGAGACTCCGAAGCAGACGCTTTGGTGCGAAGAGTCATGACACGTTGGGCCCCTAGACTGACATTGCAAATGTAAGAGTCTCGCACAATGTCCAGTGTCTTGTCCGAGTGCTCAGAGATACTATCCTGTCCATCTCGATACAATTGGATAAGTGCGTGGTTCAGTGGATGTCCCAGAACGCGTTGGACTGCCAGACGCACTTCATCAACGACGGGCGTGAACGGAATCAACGAGGGAGATTCATCGGCAGGGTGCCGATAGATAGGGATGGCACCGTCGGGCTGAGGGAGGCCCTGCACAGCGACAAGTCGGGGCACCTGACCCGATAGATGATACATCTTTTGCCAGGACACTTCTTCGCGAATACGCTGGAACACGTCCATAGGAAGATCAAGCCCTGGTACAATGCGCGAATCACCCTCGCCAATACTGTCAGCCGAAGACTGTCGGGGATCTGAGGAACGTCCCAAGGGAGCATCATGAGGTCCTGCACCAGCATCCGGGGTGGGCTCACGGCGCTTTGGGCGTCGTACGCGTACGCGCACTTTCTTTTTGCCTTCGCTGGCACTACGTTCGGCTGCAGCCGCCGCCCGGTGCGCTCTGGTCTGGGATGCAAGCGCCGACAAACTGCAATCCTCTGCAGCTGGCGTCTTTTCCGGGTTCGTATCCTCGCTCCGCACCCCCAAACTGTCTAGGACGCTCTCAATACCGACTGGAGCAGCTTGCCGCATGGGTTCGGGGGGATCTCGCGCGATCGCGTCTGTCTCCTGCCAATCCAGCTCCTGAGTGAGCTCCTGCGCAGTCAGACCAGTGGCCCCCAGAATGTCTGCCATGCGGCGCATGGCCTCCCGGTGACGTTGAAAATCGCGGTATCCAAGACAGTCCTCAATCAGCGTCACTGAAAAGCCGTTCCGCACAGCATCCAGCGCGGTCGCATAGACGGATACATTAGATAGCGAGCCACATAGATACAACTCCGTCACGAACCGAGTGCGGAAAGAAAGCACGAGGTCGGTGGACTCCAAGGCGGAGTACCCGGTTTTGTCCAACACAGTGTCATTATCCCGGTCAATAGCAGCAAGGATAGGTGCCGGGAACTGGAACCCTGGGGTCTGCGCAGCACAGCATGTAGCCGACTCCCCAGACAGAAAAGCCTCGGGATCGACCGGCTCGGGGGAATCACGATCCGACGCTGCCTCGATCACATCTGACGAGGGTATGGTTCTCCTCTTGGGTGGTTCCGTTTCCAGCACAATACGGTCGCCAAAGTTCCAATCCGTAACCGGCTGTGCAGACTGATACTGAGAGCGCACCCAGATCACATCACCGGACTTGCGAAAGGCGGCAGCCAGTGGAGGCAGCGTCTCAAGGATGTCGGCGCTATTGGGGATGTGGAGGCTCCCGGACGGACGGACGAAATCATTCTGGAAGTCGAGCAGTAGCAAGGCCTTCCGGGTCTGGATGGTGGGCAGATCACCAAAAGAGAAGAAACTCATCGTATAGACATGGTCCGGACGCGCATCCGAGTTGAGGGGAGATCAGAGCGAGTGGTGCTGTGCTTCGTGGGGGAACGAAGAGTCGGCGGTGTTGGGGGCCGTGGTGGACACCTCAGGCAGCGATGGCCAACCGTGACGATCGGATGGGCGCAGAAGCTCATTTCTATACTTCTCCTTTGCACTCTGCAGCAGTGTGCCAGACTCTGATCGAATAGGGTGTTGACATTCATAGCGAAGCCTACTTCCGACCCAATGGCGAGACCAACTGCCAACGAGGGTGGTTTCCGCTGTGCTGGGTCGGTCGGACTGGTACCATTGGCCCTTGCTGCTGACAGCCTGATCGCACAGATATTGAGGCCACAGGACCGCTCAGTTCACGACGGGCAGATGAGAATGAGTTTGAGGTGAAGTGAGGTTGCGGGCAACGCTTGTAGCAGCGGCCACCGTTCTTTGAGTCGGGGATCCTCCAGATCTCTGGAGTTGCAGTAAAGAACGCTCGAGGGCGTCAGCTCTCGACGGCAGCCAATCAGCGCGACCCCGGTGTCGGCCGGGGAGCAAGGTCGCTTCTCCGGGGATCACGTGGAATGACTGGCCGTGAACTTTCGAAGCTGCTCCCCCCAACTTTTTGCTTTAAATCGTCCAGATTCTTCCCGCCTCCCCTCCCAATTCTTTCCTCCTTCCCACTCTCCACTCTCCTCTCTTCCATCCCCAGACACAATGGCTTCTCGTGGTCTTCCCCGTGCCCTCCGCCTGGCCCGCGTGGCCGCCCCTCGCTCCGTTGTGACCGCCGCCCTGCCCCGGCCCGCTCTGGCCAAGGTGGTCCCCCGTGTCATTGCCCCGGTGACTCCCGTCCGTGGCATCAAGACCATTGACTTTGCCGGTGTCAAGGAGGATGTCTACGAGCGTGAGGACTGGCCTCGTGAGAAGCTCCAGGAGTTCTTCAAGAATGACACCCTCGCCCTCATCGGCTACGGCTCCCAGGGTCACGGCCAGGGTCTGAACCTGCGTGACCAGGGTCTCAATGTCATCGTTGGTGTGCGCAAGAACGGTGCCTCGTGGAAGGAGGCCATCCAGGATGGCTGGGTTCCCGGCAAGAACCTGTTCGATGTCAACACCGCCATCGAGAAGGGTACCGTCATCATGAACCTGCTCTCCGACGCCGCCCAGTCCGAGACCTGGCCCACCATCAAGCCCCTTCTCACCAAGGGCAAGACCCTCTACTTCTCCCACGGTTTCTCCCCCGTCTTCAAGGACCTGACCAAGGTTGATGTCCCCGAGGACGTCGATGTCATCCTCGTCGCCCCCAAGGGCTCCGGCCGTACCGTCCGCACTCTCTTCCGTGAGGGCCGTGGTATCAACTCCTCCATCGCCGTCTACCAGGACGTCACCGGCCAGGCCAAGGAGAAGGCCATTGCCATGGGTGTCGCCGTCGGCTCCGGCTACCTGTACGAGACCACCTTCGAGAAGGAGGTCTACTCTGACCTGTACGGTGAGCGTGGCTGCCTGATGGGCGGTATTCACGGTATGTTCCTCGCCCAGTACGAGGTTCTGCGTGAGCGTGGCCACACCCCCTCCGAGGCCTTCAACGAGACCGTCGAGGAAGCCACCCAGTCCCTGTACCCTCTGATCGGTGGTTACGGTATGGACTGGATGTACGCTGCCTGCTCCACCACCGCCCGCCGCGGTGCCATCGACTGGTCCAGCCGCTTCAAGGACAACCTGAAGCCCCTCTTCAACGAGCTCTACGACAGCGTCCGTGACGGTACCGAGACCCAGCGCTCGCTCGACTACAACTCGCAGAAGGACTACCGCGAGAAGTACGAGAAGGAGATGGAGGAGATCCGTGAGCTCGAGATCTGGCGCGCCGGCAAGGCCGTCCGCTCGCTCCGTCCCGAGAACCAGAAATAAATAATATCGTGATACCCGTCAGGGAGGGTTTGGACACAAAAGCTTATGATGTACTATGATCTGTTTTGGGTTTCGGGTATACGCAAATGTCATTGACGGCCGCGAGAGCCGGTTTCCAAGTTTCCCACCGTCGTGTTTCTGTATAATGAGCCGAGTCGATCCATTGTGGCTCCAATTGTAGAAGGAGCCCATGGCCTCGCTAATAGTATAGTGAAACCTAGCAATCACTTGCATAGCTCGGTCATCTTCACCAAAAAGGGATTTCGCTTCTCACCTTGGAAACTCGCCATGCTCCAGCGAGTATTACAAAACCACCTCGGACCACCTCCGACAAGGCCCGCAGCGGGGAAAAGCCCGGGGTGAACGCGATCGCAGCAGCGCATTACGACTCCTCGCCTTCTCTCCCTCCCACCTCCCACTCCAGCCGCAACACGACACACGATGGCCTCCCCAGCCGAAAAGGTCCAATCTCTCACTCCGGCCGCGGTGCATGCCGCCTACAGCCTCATCCAACCGTACGTGCATCGCACACCACTTCTCACCTGCAAAACCCTCGACGCCATCGCCTCCACCCCGCAATCGCCAGAGGCATTAGTCGGCACCCCATTCGAGGGCCAAGCGCCCGCGAAGCCGCGCATCCGCTTCGTCTTCAAGTGCGAGAACCTGCAGCGCATCGGCGCATTCAAGGCCCGCGGCGCCTTCCACGCGCTGCTCCGGTTAATCGAGGAGCGCGGCGAGGAGGAAGTGAAGCGGCGCGGGGTGATCACGCACAGCTCCGGTATGACACAGCCAGGCCCAGATGGAAATGGACACTGAGGTTGAGATTGGAGACTGAGCATTGGAATATCGGCTGACCCACGGCATCTGCAGGAAACCATGCGCAGGCCCTGGCGCTCGCCGCATCAACCCTGCATGTCCCGGCATACATTGTGATGCCGCGCATCAGTACCCCGTCCAAGATTGCGGGGACGCGCTCACATGGCGCGGAGGTTATTTTCAGTGGATCTACGAGCGTCGAGCGCGAGGCTCTTGTCGCTCAGATCCAGGAAAAGACGAACGCCATCCTCGTGCCGCCGTACGACGACTTCAATATTATCTGTGGGCAGGGCACGACGGCGCTAGAGCTGGAGGCGCAGTTTGCCGAGCGGGTGGGGAACAAGACTCTCGACGCGGTGATCACGCCTGTTGGTGGCGGTGGGCTCAACGGTGGCGTTGCGACGTACTTCTCTGATAAACCGCACACGAAAGTCTTCGGCGCCGAGCCTAGTTTCGAGGGTGCAGATGACTGCCGGCGTGGGCTTCAGGCTGGGGAGCGGGTTGAAAAGGTTTCGACGCTTACTATCGCGGATGGCCTGCGTACGCCGGTGGGATTCTTGAATTGGGAGGTTATCTCGGATGCGCGAAAGGTGGAAGGCGTGTTTGCTGTTACGGAAGACCAGATCAAGGCTGCGATGCGGTTGGTACTGGAGCGCATGAAGGTGGTCGTCGAGCCGAGCGCTGTCGTCGGGCTGGCCGCTTGTCTGTTTGATGAGGGCTTCCGACGGCGTGTTGAGCAAGAGGGGGGCGAGGAGGGATGGGATGTGGCAGTTGTATTCAGCGGAGGCAATACTACTGTCGAAGCGATTGCGAAGTTGTTCGGATAAAACGACACAACATATAGCACAGTTTCATTTGGTCTTGAAAAACTGCATTATACAGAGCTTTTCACGCATTCGCCATCATTCATTGTCCATCAGGCAAGGGTATCTCGACTCCGGATTCGCGCACGTAGAATGAGAAGCTCCCGCCATTGTGCCAATCAACGCCGTCAACCACGCGGCGAGGCCACTCCTCTCGTCCCCATGCATTGACCCAGGCGGAGAACTTTCCCTGCCGGACCACGCTTTGGCGCATAGGGGCATCATGCCTGGCATCGTGTGCGCTCATGGTGGGCGGAAATGAGCGCACTACGTCCCGATGGACCACCAGGCGCAGGGTGGGAAACGTACCCCAAGGTGCTGGAAGAGCGGGCCTCAGAGATGGCGTCCGAGATAAAGGTTGATCATAGGGACCGAAAGGGCCAGGTTGACCACTGGCGCTGTTCGCTGGGCGGCCAACAGAGACCGTCGTAGTGAACACGACAGTGCAGCCAAATCGCCCCTGCAGTCGCTTCAGCTCCTTGACCAGTTCGGCATACAGGTCAGAAAGGTAGAAGCTCTTCCCTTGCTCTCGCTCCTGGATAATCTCGGCATGAGACCGGCCAATTTCTTCAGTGCGAGCAATTTCATCGCGTAATCGATCTTGCCAAAGAAATGCCGTAGCACTGTCAATGGCAAGCAATTGTAGAGGTCGTGCCGCGGAATGATGTCGTGATATGTCGTATAGGTAATGGTCGAGATTTTGTAACGTAGATAGAAGAGCAGACGAAGACTGGGGACGAAAGACGTGGACGTGTTTGAGTGCAAAGGACACAGTAGCTTCGAGCTCCTCGTCCGCAGAACCCCCAGTATCTTCATTCAACACATCAGAATCGAGGGCCACTTTGGCTCGTCTGATAATATCTGCAGCTACAGAATGAAGCCTCCAGGCATCGAATCGATCATCAGCATCAATCAAGACAACAGCCGCACCTTGTCCCCCGATTGGGATCTTGTCATAAAACCCCGGCAAAATCGCAAGCGCGACCAGATAGTACATTAGCTGGGATTTCCCAGCCCCCGAGAGGCTACTTGAGATCTCAATCACCGGATTTGGCCGCTTGCTCCTGCTAGCGGAATCTGCGAACAAGACGTTGGAAGGTAGATCGACATTAGTGACTGGCAATGATTCGGCTGGTAGTACCATGTCCAGCTCTGCATCGTCCCCACGAAAGAGCATCTCCTCATCTACAGCGCGATCATTTTCAAGTCGATGTTGGTGTCCCGGGTCCTTCGATTGACTCAGTGTCTTTTGCATGAAGACTTCAAGCAAGGCATCAAGAACGGGAACACCTAGTGTCTGTGGTTCATGGTCGACACCGACAGAATAGACATTTGCCAGGTCATGTAGGATCTGGCACACAAGATCAGTATCAAGATATTGTTCCAAATCGCGCTTTAATCGCACATACCTCGTCCAGTCCCTCGTGATGGACTTCAGCCAGCGACGTCGCACCAAAGCTGGCAGCCATGACAGCCAGAGACCACCAGTGTCATGGAACATGCATACCTCTTAGGAGCAGTTCGATCAAAGATTGTCAACAGCACCTGCAATGCACGAATATGCGCAGTCGAGTTCGTAGAATGCAAGACGAAGTCCGGTAGTTCGGGAGCAAAGCGGACCTCCGCGGCGCGCGACTCGAATTCGGAATTCGGACGGCGCCACTTCCACTCTGCTTCACTCTGCTCGCCAGTGTCGACCACACCTGTCCATTCCCGCCTCCACGCCAATTGAAAGACTTCCAGTGTACGTATTCTTTCGAAAATCACTATGGCACCTCTGGTGCCCGTTTTCACCGCTGAAACGCTACCCGACCATGTCAACACTGTGCGCCGCAACTTTCAAGAGAAACGCCGCAAAGGCGAGCAAGTCAATCTGAAGGAGTGCCCGCTTCTCGAGATGATGCAGTACTCCTGCAATCCGCCGTCGGAGGAAATTCCGCAACCGGGCGTTATCGTGTGCAAGCCTGTTGTACGGCTCTTTCGACGGTGAGTCTTACCTGACCCGGGGCTGCGAGGTTCTGCATAGCGCGAGCTGCTAATTGAGGGCGAATGCACAGTTGTGCCGGTGGATTGACAGTCGAGACTACATCATGGGAACGTGTGCGCCAGGCAGAAGAAGCCAAATTGAAGCAATCGACCACTTCGAAACCGTGATTAGGGAGACACTGCGCCGGAGGCATTAAGCATTGCATTGGGCGGAGTTATAGGGATTTACAAATGCATCGAGAATCATTTTGAAAGAAACAGTTTGTCATGGGGTATCTCCTCAATAAAGACTCCGAAATATACACCGAGCGCCGGCCCAGAAACAGAGATAGAAATGAAAACGCCGATATCCATACCGCCCACCACCATTTATGTGCCGACGAAGCTATCTGCCATCTCAGCGCTGGGCGCTGGCTTGGGCGTCTTCTCGTCCCCGCCTCGAGGATTCGCTGCAGTCGTCCGGCGCCAGTAATTTCGCTCGCAGTTGACGATGGGCCCCAACTCCAGATTCCAGGACACCTTCGACTTAGTCTTTGCATCTCCGTCTGCCGCAGGGCCAGAATCAACCTCCATGGCGGAGCCAAGGGCACCCCCTAGTGGCGGCTGGGCCAAGACATCTTTTCCATCCTTTTGTAGTTTCTTTGCTAGACCCTTCACCGTCTTCTCGAACATGGTCTCCATGCTTTCCATCCGTCGGCCCCAGAGCTTCTTATCCCGACCACTTGAGCTCGTGGGGTTATCGCGGAATGCAGCGCTGGCCAACTTGCGGAGCGCCTCTTCGCCATGTCGCCCGTCTTCCGCGGCACGCTCGCGGATCTTACGCGGGTCGTTGTCGCGCTCCGTGAAGATCGCAGTCGTAGAGTAGGTGTGCTTGCTCGGGAAGTCGGGGAAATGCTTGGGGATGTAGGAACGATTGGTGGCGCTCTCTTCGCCGCGCAATGCATTCAAGAACGGTAGTTTGCGGGCAACTTCATCCTCTGGCGGAGGGGAAGGGAGGAGAGTCGGGGAGGGCGTGGCCGATTGTGGATATTTTAGGTAGGGGCGGAGGTCATCGGGGGAGATGCGGACGCGCTTCAAAGCGTGATCAAAGTCTTGAGGGATTGGTTGGAGACGACGAGATGAGAGCATCGACTGTCGAACGTATGTCGATAGGCGGAGCAGATCTGGTGGCCGCGCATCGGGTCAGTCAAGCCTTTCGACCTGCAACGAAGGAACGACCTGCAGCTACTTACACTCCTCTGCGGCACCGCGGAAGCTGGACAGTGCCGCTGGATCTGCCAGGTCAAATCCAGCATCTTTGACGATGTGCCCGATGGAACGGTTCATTAAATAGTCGAGATGGGTGTCATCTTGAACGGCGGGCTCGGACGCCGGCGGGAGGGTGACTGGGTCCCGCAAACGGTGATGGTGATGATAGTGGTGCTTCGGTCTTTTTGCGTCGCTAGCGTCTAGGCTAGACATTGACCGTTTCACTGGAAGGCCCGACGTCGCCATAGCCATTGAGGTGCTGCGAATCAACGGGACGCTGGAAACAGAGAGCTTGCCGTTGTTGATCGGGACGGTTCCGGTCACGTGTTGACACCTGAGGCAAACAACAACATATCAGAGGGCGTGCAAGAATGGCTGAAAATGAAACATTTCAGAGAGAGAATGAGTCATTGTAGTGGAGAGAGAGCCTTGTAGCTCCTTCGCTTTGTCGCGCATCGAATCAGCCCATGCTTCATACTGGGATGGCATGAGCCGCCGTCAAGTAATCGACCAATCCGGAGGCTCGCTTAGCCCGCCCGAAAGCTTCAACCTCACTTCCCGGCCACTTCGACCCTCGTCACTCTCTCCCCTCCTTCCGCTCCACCACCACCCTCCGAGGCAGGCTCCAATCTGTCTACAGCGCACTGAGCGTTACTTTGAGCATCGATTGGCACTGTCTACTTGCAACAATGGGCGCCGCTATTCCCCCCATCACCGGCGTAAGTGCCCCTTCCATTCGAGCCCGGTCTGCCCCGAACGGGCTGGTCGGATACACGGCGAGACGACGAGCGACGAACTAACGTGTGACTTGCGATTGCAGATGCTCCGCCGCGGTCTGGTTCTGGACCTGAGCACCGCTTTTGGTGAGTTGAAGCGTCTTGGACTGGGTGGCATGATCCGTCAATGAGTTGGACTTCGTCGGGTTCTCATGGAATTCGCGCTGTGCTCCAATTCTCGATGGGCTGGAAAACCATCGCCGTGGAAATTTGCGAAGGCTATAAGAAATGGGACACTAACCGCATTCCTTCCAGGCTTCGGCACCACCTTTGGCTACCTCTGGTGGTACGGTACGTGCAATATCAATCCCAGCACCTCATATCCACCGCCAAACAAATCCCTAATTCTTGACTTTACAGGCTTCCACCTGCCCCGCGTCCGCGAGCGCGACACCTACTACGCCCGCCTCGAGGCGGAGCGTGCCGCCCAGCGCGAGTAAATCGGCTGACGCCAGTCGCCTCCCCTTGACCGAGTCCCTTTTGCCTGTCGGCAGTTGTTCATTACTGTTAAGCAAATAAATTCCTGAATACAACCCGTCACCGGGGAATTTTTGTTCTCTACGATCTCTCTTTCCCTCGACTAGGTTGTGTCGACGGGCCGTGTCCGAGTGTGGATGGTCTGTCTTGGATCCGATTGTACATATACGCCTGAGATCAATGTGTTTCGATTTCTGGATCCGAGGCCGCTGTTCACTTTGGTGGCTGTCCACACCGCGTATTCTCTAGATTTAGGACCGTGGGAACTGCCGATCCTCGTGCTGACAGCCGGCCTAACAACCCATGCGCAAGTCCACACGAGCCCGATCTATAACAGCACCCGTCTGAGAGAAAAATGAATCTATTGCAATCAAACGCTAATTACGCCGGTTATATGTACGTAGAACTCCCACCCACTGGGAATTGCTGTCGCAAGCCACGAATCATCCATCTGCCTCTCTCCTCGACTACTTTGGTATTCTCTCCGTACAGCCTTCTTCCCACTCACTTCCCAGTCGGGAAAGCTCGAGATAAAACGAATTCACCACCCGATGCAAGGAAAATGCACAGTAGCTATTTCAGCACTCGTTCGAACGCAATATGCCGGACTGACCCGCCCGCCATGGACGCGCGCACGTTGCGCTTGAAGGCATCTCGGTCCGCACGGAGGTCCTCGGCAGCCTCCTTGTTCAAGGGATCGGACGCATTCGGCTCAAGGAAGAGGAACTATACACCAGGGAAAGGATGAGTCAGCTCGGTCTGCAAATAGGCAATCTTGCAGGCAACGCGATCGCCGTGGAGCCTGATGGTATTGCTGCGATATCCCGAGTGAACGGATGTGACGAACCTGCATGCCGACAATCACCGCATTCAGATTCAACACGGGCTTCCAGTCCTCGCGCAAGATGTTCAAGCACACATTTCCTTCCAGATCGATATTCGGATGGTAGATTTTCTGCGTACACTTGACCTTGGGCGGGTCGTGCGGGAAGTTCTGGTTGACGGAGAAGCTGAAGTTGAACACGCCGCCCTTGTACATGCCCTCGTCCGGCTCGATGGTCAAGGTAAAGTTGAGGATGTCGTCCGGGTTGGGAAAGGACATTTTCATGGTGCTTCCGAGGGTGAGTTCTTGGAGATCTGGTGGGAGAGCATAGCGTGAGCAAGAAATGGAGCAGACAAAGTCGGTGGTGACCGGCATAGATCGAACGCACCTCGTTGCACACGCAGCTGCGCCGCCGTGACCTTCTTCTTTTTCTTGCCGGCAGCGCCTTCAGCATTCTCAGCCTGCTGCTGCTGCTGCTTCTAGTGGGAGATCAGAATGTGTTTCTCGCTCGCTATGCCAGTGCCCATGGGCATCACGTACGATAGACCAAATCTTCATCATCTTGGCGAGAATCACCACCCCACCTGGTGGAACAACGGAGGGGTCCTAGGGATCGAGGAAAGCGGCGGGTAGGAAAAGGCGAATCAGATAGAAGATGATCAGGAAAATTAAATCGCAGAGTAGGCGCAATTCAACTGCGAAGACAGGTGGTGGAAGCAGAAGGAGAGAGCTGGGGCGGAAGTCTTGCGGGGTTCGCAGGCGGCCCCTCAGGCGGCTTTATCGCGATTCCCTTTCCCCTTCCGTTGTGGCGCCTTCGCCACTTTTTGCTTCCTCTACCGCCACAAGGCATGGAGAATTATCATAATTAGCTACGATCTTGGGTTAGCGCTAATTCGCACATTGCGTGGAATTGAAGCAAAGTACTGACCATAATCTACTCTAGTGACCTTGGGTATATATTCAACAGGGTTTGCTAAATGTGGACTACCTTATTCGTAAACTTATCCATGGATATCAGTGATTCGTGACATGCCAAATGTTTATATGTGGTTCAGAGTCAATTCGCAAGTAAATCTGACGTGGGAAAACCCCATCTTATAGTGTAGTAGCATATGGATCATAGGTAGTCGAAGGTATAGTTCAAGAGTCATTCAAGAAAGCCATACTATATTTCTTCGATCGTCAAGATGAACGCCATCTTTACATCTCTATATGGCTTGCCCATCCTGCCATTCTCCTTTCCTAATAATCCATAAAAGATCATTCCCAAACTCATCCACGCCGTCGCCCCCCGTGGATGTTGCAGGCTCTAAACCAAACTTCCGCTCCATTACCATCTTCATCGGAAGATTCCCAGAATGACTGCCCACTCGAATCTCTACCAGCTGCAGCTCCCGGAATCCATAAGAAAACACCATGCGGAGAGCTTCGTGAGCATAGCCCTTTCCTCTCGCAACCGGCTGAAGCATCACCCCGGCCGCACCGGCGAGAGATGCATCGCTTGGATCCTGGTCCTTATTACACGGGCCAATCCAGCCGAGCCCGGCGATTCCTACGGGCGTCTCGCGATGCCAGATCAAAAAGTTGGCGTGGGTCGGCGGTTGAGATATGGTTGTCCATCGTCGAGCAATCCCCTCCAGCTCCTCAATTGAGGACTCTGCGACCGACTTGTCGAATTCGGAGTTCGCTTTGTTTCCCAGAATGTCGAGTAGGGCTGGGATATCATCCGTGCTCGGAATCCGCAGGCAGAGCTCTGTTGATAAAGACTGGAGATGGAACGCGGAATTGTCTGCATGGCCGACGAGGCTGTATGGCGGGGCGGTTGATGTGGATTGCGACATTCTCTTCCAGTATAGTGAAGCAGAGGAAAAAAAGACTACGGAGCGCTTGGTAGAAGTTGGAGAAATGTAAAATGAAAATGGACGATCCAGAGGGGAAATAAGCGATGACTCAACACGCCTCTACGGGTAGGGCTTTCCCATCTGAGCTGCCGCCGCTACAAGCAACAAAATCATCGGAGCAGTGTGATATAGGAGACGAAGTATCTCGATCAACTGACGTGGTCGTCCTTACGTTATTCAAGTGTCTTTTATCGCTTCGTATTCTTGCGACGGTGACGATCCTCAACTCACGTTGAGATTTACTGAACCCCTTTCCCCTTCATTCTCCGCCGGCGCAAAGGATATTGCTAAGCATGTCCAGGTCCTGACTAGACAGGAATTCCCCTAAATCCATAGAGGAAAATGGGTCGGCCATATTAGAGGATACGAAGTCGTCTGAGTATCCTGATAGCGAGTTTGATATGGCAGCGTTAAAGCTTGTCCGATCCATAGCTGTGTGAGATTAAGTCAGCTTTATTGAGAAAGAAAGAAAAATCAATAATAAATAAAAGATAAAAAATCGACAATAGGCAATTTGCTAACAGTCGAAAGCAGTTTCTTGAGGGATTTGACCATTTCGCAGCGCAGATGCTGTCACAATTGTCTCCAGAAAAGGCAAAGCAAAAGGTTCGACTTACTGGGAGCATCCAAGATGACTGCAAGTTGCGAAAGATATTCAACACATCTTCCTATCACCCGATTACCAGCATCAAGTTGACACAATGCCTCGATCGCTTTGTCAATATACACTCGAGACCCATCCACCATGCTCCATGCCAAAGAGCTACATTCTCGCTCCTTGGATGCTGTCATAAGCGAGCCAACAAGGACTAGCGCAGCATTGAATGCTTAAACGGCGTTAGGATTGTGTCATCCCTATAGAAAATGGATTTGATTCTCATGTGGCCTGACTCACTGTAGTATAATGAATAGTTCCACGCACCCAAAAGCTGACGATGCTGAGATCCAGATGCCGTGATGCTGTGGACCATAGAAATGATAGCGGTCGAAGACTCGATGCAGTTCTGCACGCTTGCAAGATCTAAAGGCAACAGTACCCTTCTGTCTTCAGTGGACATATCACTCGAACGCCAAAATGCCTCCAGGAAGCTCTCTAACCGCGGACGGTGCAAAAGGATTCGCAGGTTGTTGTAGCGAACGGATAAGACGATGTTGAACCGATGGTAAATGACAGATCCCGTAGTCAGTTTCTCAACGTCCTCAGGGGTCACCAAGCCTTCCCAAACATGCAGTCCTAGGGACGGCACAAGCTCAGTCCGCCATTTGTTGAGCTGGCGTTGTCCATCCAGGATGTATGATATTGAATCTGTAGTGCTCGGTGAATTCCGAAACTCAAGATTCTGACCGTAGCAAAAGTCCAATACATTGTACAAGACGCCATACAGCTGTCTAGACGGCCGTTAGCACTCCGAAGACGACAGCTCTGGAAAGCTTACATTGCAGCTGTAAAGAAATTGCCATCCAGCTGGGTAGAAATACTTGTCTCTGGGTTAGAGCTGAGCATTTGTACGTCCTTATCGGGTGCATCCAGACGTATGTATGACTGCGGTATAGAGCATGGGCGGCCGAAGGTCATACTCAAAGTCCTAACCTGACATAAATACACCAAACATAATCATACTGAGAACTAGGGAAACGCACCGGTCTAATAGAACACAACCATACCAAGTCCGCTTGCGAATTTCACGGTCCAGAGAAGAGTATTTCATGTTGGCACTTGGGGAATGCAGACCTAGCTGATAAGCGGCAGAGATAGCCAGGCCATGGGTGGTCCACGCTTGTGTTGACTTTTGGGTTCCTTGGAGGTATTGCCCCAGTATCAAAAGATATTGCACTGGTTTCAGAATGTCAGTATACGACTATATGGCATAGTAGCGGATTTCAGGTCATTTGTAGCCCATACTTACCCATCTCAAGACTTGCGTTACGCCTGGAGTCTCTGTCACAGAGGCCATTAGCTCTCTGATAGTACATATCGGATTCTTGGATACGTTCCTCCGGCGATATTTCATCAGTTGTCGATAAGCTTGTGGAGATTGCGAGTATTATGTTCAACAGCCCAAGCCATGTTCGACTGATTTTGCTGAACCCTTCTCGCCGCATACAAAGATATGTCTCACAAAACGACATCTCGTGAATAAACGGGAGCAGTTGGCCCGTTTTTTGAAAGTATTGTTCGATCAAGCACCATGTGCGTTCTTCTGATGGCAAAGCGTAAATATTGACATGAGTCGTGACGCTATGATCTTTGGTTGCGATTCGTTGCTGCAAAGACGGAGCTCGAGACCGGCTGACGCTCACCAAGCCACCGCGCATTTTTCTCGGTGACGATACTGGTGAGGAGCAGACGATGCTTGAATTCACTTTTGCCATCGCCCGAGACAGATATTTAATGTAGGCTATGTTGGAGGAAGGACCTTCGATGACTCTTTAAGCCAGGGCCATTGTTGGATGATGATAGGGGGTCTTACCAAAAAAGCCGCACTCCTCTTCGTCGGTAAAATACATCGCGCCCATTCCATCTATAGCGTTCTCCGAAGAATCCACTGGTCCAAGTTCGGAGACACTATGGTCTGGGTAGTTGTGCATAGTACCCTCAGGTATGCTCTCCGAAGCAGCCGAGGGAGCCCCACCTTGTGCTCTTTTCAGATGCTCGACAGTTCTTTCAATCTCATCCAATCGCCTCTCTAGGCGTAAAATGTACCTGCCTTGATTAACATTCTGTCTGTAAAATTATGGCTTGTGCAACATGAGTGATACCTTCTGTCCCCGGTGAGTTTGCTCGGAGATCCATCCTCCGAATACAAGCACTCGATCTGGAGTTCCTTGCACAGAGAGCACGGCGTTTCACCTGTGCACTATTTTAATCCAAAAAGTAAGCTGTCATGCCTTGATTTCTCCTTCGCTATTGACCTTCCTTTTGTCATAGGGGAGTCAAGTGCTGTAAAGTGCGCGGGGGTGTATGTGAGGGGACAAGAATAGGCTGGAATGTGAAGGTAATGTTGACATCCAGCTAAGCGGTATTTCGCGCAAGATACCGGAAAATACAGGGCTTTATAGACCGCTATGGATAGTACTCACTCGAGATTTCCGTTGCCGGCATGACCTGCAAGCCAGGGGAACTCTTCGTCGTTTCAGACGTGGTGCAGGAGGCATCATGGGCTGGAAGTGCGACGGCCGTCGAGGGAGCGGTTGTGAATCAGCTGTCAGAGAGAGAAATTGCAGTTGTTAGCTGCGAGATTTGGCCGTCAATTAGCAAGAACGGAGTTTGTAGGCGACAGGCAAATTCCTGCGCTTTATCCCCCTGAATCCACAGCGCCCGGACCCCTGCGGATGTAGTGCATAGCTCGATTCACCATATCTTCAACAGTAGAGACCCGGGGAGGGAATTCTTTGACTGCCAAATCTACGATATATTAAATAAGAACTGACTCCTCTAGATCGGTCAATTTTCGTGAATTGGCCAGAATATCACATCGTGATTATATGCCGCGCTTGCACCGATTTAGCTTCCCGCAGTCTGAGCACTTAGCTTTGGGTCATTTAAATAGCTTGGAGGGTTAAGACTATCTGTCTTTCATCGTCTTCCTGAGGAATCGTTTGTTACAGAATTTGGTGTTTAGCGGAGGAGACACATGAGCGGATCAGAGTGTGACTTGCGCGATATAATTATGTTACGCGGGCCCCTCACAAATACTCATACTCACACTGAGCTGCCACTCTGAGCGTCTTGATTTTACTGTTCTAAAGGGTGCATTCCATACGGGATGAAATCTCCTAACCTATATTGCGTGGTTCTATTGTCCAGCTCAGATATACTAGACAGCCGTTTATAGGTCCCGACGTCCTTGCCCTGCATAACCCTGAGCTAATACGACTGCCACCAGAGAATGAGAATTGAATCACCTATTATGTCTTCTAGGTGAAAGTCAATCAAAATGAGATAAACGTTCCGAGCGTACCGGTAGATCCGGGCATGAAAGATACCCAGTTTCGAGATCAGTCGGGTTGTGTTCCGACGGGGAGATAGGACCTTATCTCGTTAGGTTTTTTTTTTTTCCAGAAATCACAACTCTTCGATGACATCACGCTTTCGAGGATAACTATCTTTCTCTTCAGGTCACTTTGATCCTAGAAGTCTAAAAAACACCAAGAATAGTCACTACCTCGGGATGCTCGCGTCGATGCATCTCCTTATATCCTTCCAGTGCCCATCGATGCATCCCTTCCGCCCGTTCAGTTTTACGCGCGCTTATAGTACTTTTCAGCTTAATAAAGTCACATCTCCTAAAGCAACAGTTGATTGATTTTGATGCCAAGTTGATACGGCGTAGGATCAGTGATATCTTCTGAGAGGTTTTTAAGTTGTTAATCCTTTTTCCACCCACTCCATCGTTCAAAATTTCCCGCATCGAGGTTGAACAAATCCAGCATTCTCCCCACGCTCTGGTTGACCAGATCCTCAACCGATGAAGGTTTGATGTAAAACGCTGGCACAGGTGGAAAGATGATTGCGCCACTCCGTGACACGGACAACATGTTTCGCAGATGAATGTCGCTCAATGGTGTTTCCCTAGTCACCAGGACTAACTTTCGTCTCTCTTTCAGTGCCACGTCTGCGGTCCGTGAAATCAAATCATCGCAGAACCCAGAACTTATCGCTGCAAGTGTCTTCATACTGCAAGGCACAATGATCATTCCATCTGTGTGGAACGACCCGCTGGATATGGGAGCTGCCATATCACTGACATTATAGACGTGGTCGGCGAGAGCTTTGACATTGGAAGGGTGATAGTCGGTTTCGTATTTCATGGTTGATTCAGCCCATTTGGACATGACCAGGTGGGTTTCGACGTGAAGATGGCGAAGGGCAACAAGCAAATTGATTCCCAGTATAGTACCGGTAGCGCCTGTGATTGCTACCACAATCTGCTTTCGTGGCCCGCCTGCTTGGGGCTCGCTGGCGGGCATTTTTGGGGGTATGAGTTTGGAAAGCGTACTTCAGGTTATCGGAGCGATCAGGAAAGAGCATGAAACAGTATGTTATTTGGTGCTGACCATTATAGAAACGATGGCTAAGGGCCGAGAAGGGGTTTTATTGCCAGCAAGCAGACGACATCATCGGCTTGTCGGATCTGTTGGGCAGTTGGACATGTTGGCGGGTAGAGCGGCCGGGGAGATAAGAGTGGTTTCTCGGGTGTAAAAGAGGATTTCTCGGACATAGGAAATCGTGATGCGGGCATAGTATGTGCACGGCTGCTGGTGTCATGATCCTTTAGTGATGATCGGCACGCCGAGGCTTAGCATGTCCCTAACTCCCCGGTCATAGTTACGCCGAAAGCCGCACGATCGAGAGAAGCACAAGGACGAATATATTAAAACCAGGACCTCACAGAGACGAAAGAAAACTTTTAATTGCAAGTTACCCTAAGAGCTATTTGACGACACCGCAGCAACGAATAAGCAATTGCCGACATCGACCTCTGTGCTATTCGAACTCTCCAGTATCAAAACATGTCTACAGGAAAGCTCTCTGCCGCATCTTCCCTGCGCATCTTCCTTGACGAATGCAAGGCGGAGGGAGATGTTGTGGAAATTGGTCTGGAAGTGGATCCTCATCTCGAGTCTGGTGCTATCTCTCGCCGTGCATACGAAACGGGAAGTCCAATGCCGCTCATCAACAACCCGAAGGGTAAAGATGGTCCAGAAGGTCTCTTCCGCATTCTCGGTGCTCCGGTGGGTGTCCGAAATGATCGAGCAACTAGATACGCCCGTCTCGCAAAGTCTATTGGGCTGCCTTCCAACGCATCTGGACATGACATCATCCAGAAGCTCCTAGCCTCAAAAAAAGCTGAGCCTATACCGTCTGTTCAAGTTCACGATGCACCGCTCAAGGAGCACAAGGTCTTCGGCGATGAAATCGACCTCCTCAAGCTGCCAGTTCCAAAGAATCACGCAAGCGACGGAGGCAGATATTTTCTCACATATGGCCTGCACAGTGTTCAAACTCCGGATGGGAAATGGGTGAATTGGGCTATCACCCGTTGCATGGTGATCGGCAGACGACAATTGACCGGCCTCGTGGATGTGAAGCAGGACATTGGGGCCATCTGGGCGATGTGGAAGGCTCAGGGAAAGGACACACCCTGGGCTTGCGCCCTAGGTGTTCCGCCAGCAGCCGTAAGCTCTCATCTATTTTTTTTTAATACTTCGTGTCCTATGTCGCGTCATACGCTATTGTCCAGAACGCTAACGCCTGATACTTTTCAAGGCCGTGGCTAGTGGTATGCCACTCCCCAAATTCGTGAACGAGCCGGATTATGTCGGTGCTATCACTGGCGTTCCTGTGGAGGTCATCAAGTGTGAGACGAATGACCTTATAGTGCCGGCACAGTCTGAGGTAGTTCTTGAAGGAACGATCTCCGCAAACGAGACGGCGCTTGAAGGACCGATGGGAGAATATCACGGTTTTCTTTTCCCAGCCAAGAAAGCGCCACAGCCAGTAATGACGGTCAACGCGATTACCTATCGAAGCAATCCCATCGTTCCAATCAGTGTCGCAGGTCGTTCTCCAGACGAGACTCATACCGTTTGGGCCTTGTCGATCTGCGCTGAAATTCTCGACTTGTTGCAGCAGGCAGACCTACCAATCACCAAGGCCTGGTGCCCGTACGAGTCCCAGGCCATCTGGTACGTGGTCCAGGTCGATCGGAAGAGGCTTGTGGAGATGAAGACCACGCCTGAGACATTCTGTCGCCAAGTCGGGGAGATCGTTTTCTCTTCCAAGCCTGGTCGATTTGTGCCAAAGATCTTTGTTGTTGGCGACAATATCGATCCTAGTGACCTCCACGAGGTCGTCTGGGCTGAAGCGACCAAGTCCCAGCCACAAGCCAGCGACTTCTTCTTCGTGGGCAACTATCCAACCTATGATCTAGTGCCATACGCCACCCACGGTTTTAACCCTCACGAGCCGAAAGCCAAAGTTGTCAGGCTGTGCATGTTGCCTGCCGAATTCAAGACTTTGGACCGGCCATGGATTGAAGCTTCTTTCCGTGCATCGTACCCGGAAGAACTCAAGAAGAAAGTCCTGGATAACTGGCGAGCATATGGTTTTGAGGAAAGTCCTGTGAATATTTAAGCATCAAGATATCATCGCGTTTGCCGTGGGAACAGAACAGCTAAGCTTCGAGGCATGATACGGATCACTTGACAATCGGAACACTTCACAATTTCAATTTGACGATTCTATAAATTCTGTAAGTGTTATTGTTCAGAGATATAAATATGGGAGTGAGTTTACTACGACGACCATGATGTCAAGGGGGAAAGCGATGTTGTAAGATGCTCTTACTGTTGGATTGCGATGCCATCTACTAATGGGTCTTTAGTACCGATCCGTGCTCACCTCGGGCCAGGGCAATGATGCAGGGTTATAAGATGTTCAAATTCGGAGCGGATGATCATTTCTGTTCGACGGTGATCTATGTTCGGCGGTGCAGAGTGATCCTGCACTTCGCTGCAACGATGCGCACGATGGACTCCATACATCCCGATCAAGTATGCACTAATTAGCAACGTTTACAACACGGAACTACTATGGGAAGAACAGATGCCAATTTACCGACTGATCAGTGTCAATCTCACTAAATTCATTGTGCCCGGAATGCATCCCTTTGGATCGCTAGTCCGACAAAACGTCATAGTGTTGGGGCTGCTGTTTCCAACCGCGACAAATACATACTGGCATCATAGAAAGAGACAACTGCAGGATACGGGCATCTGGGAGGTAGGATACATATTGCGGGAGTAGCAACACAGGTTAGGAGAAGGGGAAAACATGTGTCAAGAAAGTGGTGCATAAGAAGAACGAAAAGACGCATCCACAGCGGTCTCTATCGGCGTGCGAAGCAGCACATGATACCAGTACGGCCCAGGAACCAACAGGCACCGATGAAACGGAACAGGGCCATCACAGCGTTGGACCACAAGAGGGCCTGGAAGAAGCGGGCAGTACGGGTGGTCGCGGTGTTCTAAGAGCCAAGTTAGTCAATCGGCCATGCCGAGGGGCATATCATGGGGAAAGGAACGTACCGTGAAGCCGAACTTGTCCACAGCCTCGCTGGTGATGCACACGGCCAGGAATGCATTACTGAAAATCCAGAAGGTAACCAGACGCGTGCGGAAGCTCTTGTAGGAGTCCTCTAGAGACTTCTCGTCGTGCTCGACGGGCGCGACGTACGGAGTGAGCGCACGCTTGACGGTGGCCTCGAACTGACTGTCGATATCTGCCTGCGGCTTGTCGATTTCCTCTATGTGTGCGTCTTTGCCGCCCTCCTCTTTGGTGGTCTTGGCAGAGGGCAGAGCATCGGCCTTGTCGGATCCCTTGGTACCCCAAGACACATCGTGCCAGTTGCTGAAGGCATAGACGTTGAGAATATTGATATAGGATGACTGTAGGACAATGTAGGCAGGGAAGGAGGTGAACATATGCCACGGATCGGCATACATAAACGAGGCGACGAAGTAAAGACCAAAGGTAGCAGCCAGGGCGATAATGATAATACCAGCGCCGGAGGAGCCGAAGAAAGACTTCAAGAACGCACCAACACCCTGATCGGTGACAAAATCCATCGGTGCGCCGCCACTGAACGCACGAACAACCAGGTATAGCGAGTCAACGACGATGTAAAGCTGGATGACACCGAAGACGATGAAGGAAGCAAGGTAGGAAAATTTGGATCCCTTTGGCCGGTTACCCAGCGCAAGAATGAACTGGAGCAACAGGAATCCCAGATAGACATACTTGACGATTGTGTTGACGATCGGGGTAGCCTTTTTGCCGAAGGGAAAAGCGGTATTCCCGTTGCTGGAGCTGGGGGTACCGACCAAGTCAATAATGACGGTAGTGGTCAGCCAGTAGGACGCTAGGGAAAACCAGGTGAGGATGGTGTTGAAGATGTTGTACAGCATCTGGATGTGCAAAAAAAACATGCGCACCAGGTTATGGCCACTCTTGTACATACGGCCGAAGTGCATCAGCGAATAGATACCAGCAGCGAAGGAACCATTCAGCCAACGGCGGCGCTGTGAAATGAATTCCGGGGCGCCCTCGGGCACGTCAGTCTCGCCCTTGGATGCTTTGACGTACGACAGGTGCCATTTGGAGCCAGCCTTGGCGACCAACTCAAAACACAGGATTCGATCCTCGGCCAAGAACATGTTCTTCTTGAAGATGTTCATACCTTCAATACCCTTCTTGCCCAGCTGCTTAGACAGCGTGTGATCACCGTGGAAATACTGCTCCAGCGGACGTCCCATAATAGCGCGAAATCGGTAGGCGGAAAAGGCACCAGGCAACACACTGACATAGCCGAACGAACTCTCGAGCGGTTTATCCAGGATATTACTGATCTTGTACTCAAAGTTCTGCCCTGCGACAAGCGGGTTGATCAAGTTGCGCCAGCCCTTACCCAACATAGCGTGGATTTCACCACAGGCACCACCGAGGTCCTTGTCATTATAGAAGCCCTCCCAGAGAGCTAACAGGGATTTGGGGCCTGGTTTTGTTCCCGCGTCGAGAAGAATACAGACTTCTGGGTTCAAGATACGACCGAAGGCGTTGAACAACCATCTGTGGGAGTTGATTTTCTTGCTGTTCTTTTGTTTCAGACAGAACATCATCTGCACAGGGGGCAGGGTGCTGGGGCCGTCGTCGGTGGGCCGAATAAGCTGCTGGTTGGGCGTCACTGACAACTGCGTAGTATATTCGAACTGTCGACCAGATATTAGCCACCGCAGTCGTTCCACAGATTAGACATGGACCTACGATATGGGCTACTGTTTCCTTGCCGTCCACATCACGCTTCATAACACCGTCCTGATAAATACCGATGGTGGCTAGGACGTCCAAGGTATCCTTGTCACAGGGGTCGATACCGTCGAAGACCAGAGCCACGACGATTTTCTGCCACGCCGGGCCACCCTTGTTCCAGAACTCTGACTTCTTGATGTTGACAATATCGCGGATGTTTTGCATCACACCGTGCAGAGTGCGGGCCGTCAAGGTCTTGTCCTCGTTGTAGTAGGTGATGGCAATAAGGAGCTCGGTATGGCGGTTGTACATAGCAGGCCGCAAGTTGTAACCGTTGTGCAGCGTAAACTCATTGGGATCGCATGTCGCCGCGGTATCTATGAGAGTCGCCCGCCGGGTTAGTGACTGAGGCGCGCATTGCCAGAGACGAGGATTTCAATCTCACGTACATCGCATGTGGGTAAACTCTTCGCTGCCACCCTCAAGATCATTGCGGTACTTGGCCTGGATGGCGTTCTGGATGGCGCTGGGAACCGGGTAGTCGACACTCAGGACGGAACCCTGCACCAGCTTGACCTTGCGGGTAGCATATCGGCGCAGATTTCCGCCACCGCCATTGTTCCCACCAGGCGCTTGTCGTTGACGCCAGGCCTCGGTGGATGAGGTCTCGCTACGAGCATAGGGCGATGCGACGCGGCCCGGCACCCCAAAGGCCGCTGCGGGGCCCTCGGAATGGCCCGAGTAGACGGAGCTAGCGGAGTAGGGGTCGTGGTAACCGGGAGCCGAATCCGCGGCGTAAGTCTCTGTCAAGCTGTAGCCCGACGCGGGGCGAACGGGGGAAACAGCCCGTGAGTGAGGGTCGTCGAAGGGTGTCGCAAAGGGGCCCTGCTGGTGGGAGAGGAGACCTCTGGACGCATCCTCATCCTCCTGGTACTTATCTACCCGGTCAGTGATGTCGCAACACATATGGGGGATGTGGGACTGCGGCTCAAGCCCGTACTTGGGAATTTGGAACATCCTGCAGATGATGGCTATCTTCGTAACTTGGCGAGTGGGCGCGCGAGCCTTGATACGCCATGATTGTGCGCGCGAGTCGTCAACGGGATTAAAACAGGTGTAAGGAGAAATCAAAACGAGAAGAGGGGTATCGGAGAATCAAGGAGTGTCGGCACGCGCGACGGGTCAGATGAAGCCGCCAGGGCTGATGCAGTTGGGATGCGAATGGCAAGAGAGAAAGGGCGCGGGTGGGGAGATGCAGAGCAGCTCTCTCGCGTCAACTCCCTGTGCAACCCGGAGAGGGAAAGGGAGGTTGTAGGGTTGGAAGGGGCAGGAAGGGGGGGAAGAGATTGGAGAAGACAAGAGACAACGGACAGAGAAAAAAAAAAGAGGCTGCAGGGACACGATGGGGAAAGGAAAAAAAAAGGGAGGGACGGAGGTGAGACTGATCCGTATTCTCTTGCTTAGGCGCAAAAATAGCCCAATCTCTAAACCCCGTCCGGCTTAGCTTCAGACCAGCAAGAAAAGCAATGGCGAGTGGGCGCGCTGAAGCGCGAGGCGTGGTTGAGCTCGAATTCCCTTTAATTGATCATGATGCCGACGGTGTTGATGCAACGATGCACATACCCCATCCCTTGGGTGCGCGTTACATGAACAGTTGAAGCTGCAAGATCGCGCGGTATGGAGTAGCCTGTCAGGGTTCGCCAAGGCCGAATCAGGGATCGGGGCGCTGCTTACAGTGACCACGGTGGTCGACACGGCCATCTACAGTTGTTGAATCGTGGCCGATTGGTATATCGACCTGTCCATCTACATATATATGTACTTCGAAGGCTCGCTGCATCACTCGACAGGGACCCTCGATGTATCGCGATGTCCCCTTAAACTCTGCTCCCCCCTATACTCGTCTTTCCCCCCCTTCCACCTTTTTTTTTCTCTAGCGTCAGTTTTCTCCAGATCCTCCACATCCACTTTACCCTTCACAGCCAGTGGACACGGCGCTAGCAGCCGAACCCAATCAGCTCGGGCTCCACCAGTGAAACAGTCGGTGAGATAACCGCATTCCAGCATTCTTCGCGTCTTCCGGGATCTTCACGGTATGCAGCTTACTTGGATTCTGTTCAGAGTCTTCTTGTAGCAATATGTATGCGCCGAAGTGCTGATGGGTGGACCAGAGGTAGGATTGCCTCTATGTGATAGACTGACCCTTGGATGCAATGATGAGTTGTCCCCAAGGCGTCCCAGCAAGTCGGCCCACGCCCCTCAGGGCTCGCAGACCATCCAAGCCAGTGGAGTCAGGATCCGCGATAGCTAGGGCTGAGTCCTGTCATGATTTTCTCGGTTTCGGTCACATCAAGAACGGGTCAGGGTCGCAGTTGTGTAGCAGAGAAAACTTCCAAGGCTTCGCCCCAACGGGCTGGTGTGCAGCCTGAGACATGCGAGGCGCGCAGCGATCCTGCCCCAATTTTAAACCTGAAGAGTGGCGCTACGGCCACTAGGGCTCCAGCAGCGACGCTGATCCTGGGTTCTCTTTGACACGCATTGGGAAGCCTCCCCGAACAACGAAGCACGTTCGGCATCTGCGACCGTGGTCAACGCTGGTTCTTTGTCTTCCGCGGGTAGTCACGTGACATTATTCTCCGTCAGGTGACACGGCAGGGGTAATCTCCCGGGCCGACCGATTGTCCGAGTCTAGACCCGCGGCGGCCGCTTGAGTTCCCGTGTTGGAAATGCAAGGCGGCAGAGAAAAAGGGGGAGATGATCTAGGCAACGACTCTATAGTAGATTATTAGTAGATACGGATTGACGTGAAACCAAACCACGATCTCGAGTCGACCATCATTTAGCATTTGTCCCTCTACGAAATCAAAGCATTATATATCGAATGTCCTGGCTGATTTAGCGCTCTCGCGATCTCGACCTCACTTGCGCGTCCCCCAGTGGAACCGCCCCAAAAGGCGCAAAAGAGCCCAAAGGCGCTCAGGCCGCCCCGTGACTTCCAGCCCCGGCTCATCTCGCTCTCCCACGCCCCGTTTTCCTTTTCCCACCTTCCCATCCTCCTCCCCCATCCAGATCCGATCGCGACGCCGCGGGCTTCTCCCTTCAACCCGTCTGCCTCAGACCATGACCGTCTTAGGCCCATGATCGGATCGCCTCCACTCGTTACTCTCCTCATCGGTGCCCTCTTCGCGCCCGTGTTTTTCTCATGATCCAACCTTGACGCTCACGACTTGACGCCGCTTGAGCATCCCACATTCCTTTTTTGAACTCCTCTTCTCGCCTTCGCCACGTTCTTTCCATCCCGTTGATCGGTCGATTGTTGATATCCTTCCCTTTCCGCTCCTCCTCACTACACCCGCAAACCTACGTCCACCCTCATCTCTCACCTTGAACATGCTGCACGCATCCATCGATTCCACTGCCCTCGGGGGCTTCTCTCCCGTCCACTCCCTCTTCAAGCGTTGCAAGTCCTGCGGTAATAGCGCCCCGGCCTGTCCGTCATGTCCCGCAGGCACGACCTGTTCCATGACCAGTCAGACCTGCGACCAGTGCGCGACCACAAAGTGTATCGCAGATCCCAACAGCTCCAGTGGGCCACCTTCGTCAGGCCCCAACGTAGGTGCCATTGCTGGAGGGGTCGTGGGAGGTGTCATTGGTCTTGCTATAATTCTCGGACTGGTATGGTGGTTCGTCATTCGCCCGAGGCGCCAGGCGCGCGCGGAGCAGATAGAGAAGAGCAGTCAGTTCAATGCTGCTCGGTCGCAACGCAAATCGACCAACTCCATCGCCTCAACCGTCCTCACCCGTGCCTCCAACGTTATCCAGATTGCCTATATCCCCGGTGTCACCAACCGATCTCCGCCAGAGACCCCTGCCACTCTGGTGCCCCCCGTGCCTCCCCTCCCCGGCGCCGCCCCCGACCAACATTTCTTTATGCCTGGTGACTTGCGCGACTCTTCTTGGACGGCTACCACCGGACACCAGAGCGTCTCACCCACCCTGCGGAGCAGTGTTGCGACCACCATCTACCGCAGTGATGCTGTTGTCAGCCCCATGCCAGCGCAACAGATTCAACGATCCCGTGCCAATATTGTCAGCGTTCACAATGGACCTGAAAGTGTGCCGAATACCCCAACACTTTCTGTGCCCTCAGTGGTCACCCCCAAGGACGCCCCCGCCGTGCCCGCCATCACTTCTTCGCAGCTGGCCAAGGCGGATGCCATGCAGCCCAGCAACTCTTCCATCGTGGCTCGCACTGTGATGGCGAAGCCCGTTATGGTCCGCGGTGCCTCGGTCAAGAAGAAGAATAGCGAGAACGTCACCGATGGCGGCGTGAAGGCGGTCCAGATCACCAAGCCCGAGCCAGTCGCATCGATCGCAAGCAGCAATCAATTCGACCACCACACATCAACATTTGATGGAAATTCCTCCGACGAAGAGGACGATACGCGACCATCCAGCCCCTCGCAATCCACTCGCTCCAAAGGCATTGACGCGGGTCCCTTCCAAGACCAACCGCACAGCCCCGGTGGAAACTCTTCCGCCGTGAATCATCAGCGTAGCGTGAGCGCGGGCTCTCGTCACCGCCACACTGCCAGCCAAAGCGCTCGAGCGCCGCCGGCACGAGTGACGAGTCCGTTCTCGGACGCGAATGAGGTACGATAAGCGAGTTGGGTATGGGTCCAGGTCTTTTTTCTTTTTCCTGATTTGGTCTTGGCTTCTTACTGTGTCAAATCTTTTCTCTCTTTGTATGTATGACCCCTTTGAGGCTTGGTATATTCTTCGGCGTTGGTTTGTTTCGTGTCCCGGGATGCTTTGTATAGCGAAATGGCACTTGGGGATGCGGAGCAGTCAATTCGGATCACCTTTACATTACACTTGGATTTTTTTTCTATATATTGCCAATTCGGTCGCTGTTATGGTCTGTCGTATCTAGGTACGGGTAGGTGCCCTCGTAACTAAGGGAAACAACCCTCGCCTGCCCAGATAGATAGATTCACAGGCAAGATGCACCTAGAAGTATCAGTGCTAGTGCAGAGTGGTCGCTTACGAATTGGTCAAATGTTGTCGGCGAGTTTTGGGTCAACGAGTTTCCGTGTATATATCTTGACTCCCGGGGCGGCTGGATGAACGGACGGCAGACTTTGAACTCTCCAACGAAATGCGATTGGACGATTGGATTATCAAGAGTTGAATGTACTCTAGAGCTAACTAGAGCCATATAAGGCGGTCAATTTCTCTTAAGGGATGGTTGGTGTCAGGCCTTTCATGGTAGAAGCCCATCACCGAAGCTCCAGATCCACCCCAACCGACCGAGTCCATGTCCACCACTATGTGCACGCCATACCGATGGAACATTTGAATTCCAAGCAGAGATACCACTATGCAACAACACACAATGGTAGATGAATTTCGGTCGGTGGGGTGGAAACTGTCTTGATACTCTCCCACTCTTTGCTCCTGGCCCTGACAAGACCACATACGCCCTTACCCGGCTGCAGAACCCATGGGAATCATACCTGAGAATCATCTCAGAGTATCTCACTGGAATTCTGCGATGCAGAGTTCTCCTAGCCACGCGGGGCAGTCCCGTCAATCCTCCGGCCAGCAACGTCAAAGGTTGGATGATAGTCGAGTCCATACTGCAGAGTCGGCTTCTTATCATACCGATCCGTCTCATAGCATCATGCCTGTCTATCAAGGCAGCGGGCAGACCAAAAATAAGAAAAAACAAAAGAGGTGCCCAGGATTAAGGACACATGTCCGCCACTCAAGCGCATGGACATTCGGGAGTCGGGAGATGCGGAGACCCGGCGCTATCATGAGGAATGAATCATGCCAGAAGAAGGGAATGAATGGATGATGGGGAATGTGGTCATCTGCGTCTTTACGGACGCGTATCTGGGATACGCCATTTCATTCCGGTTGTCTAGCGCGGCCATAAGATTCAATAGCCTCGTCCCCAGTCGCCATTTGCAGTGCATACGGTGCCGTGTTTGAACTATGGCCAAGCAAGGCACAGAGAAAGCTGAAGGAAGGATTTGAGCATTTGCCGATGACCGTGACCGGTTTTGGATGGAGGCTTCTGCGTCGGTGAAATTAGTCGAAGTGAGGGATTATCTTCCGCCCCCGGCTTCGGTAAGGTAACACACGACACTGCTATGGGCTATACGAGTAGCGTGGGATTGTGCGATCTCCTGCATGGTGCAGTAATTAGGTATATGGTTTAGGTGTTAGTGTATTTATCCCTCGTATACATCACCCTTTACTGCCTCTTTAGGATTAGTGTCGAGGCTATTCAGAGCTAGTCACATGACCAGCCCGCTGCAGACGGCGGGTCGCTCCAAGACTGCTGGCCAATCGTATCCGATGTCCAGCGCAATGGTTGAACTTCCCCATCTCCAGATGAGAAGGAACCGCGACAGAAGCGGGTCCAATTGCCCGCCTGGGCGTCAAATTTCCATGGTTATTTGGAACAGAGGCCTACCGGGTTACTGTCTCACTCGAGTTACTGTCTCACTGCAGTCGCGGGGCCCCATGGCTCCCTTCTTTCTCAGATGGCTTTGCACCAAAAGCAGGTGGCGTTTGGGGCCGTGGTGCCCTGGCCCCGAAGAATCCTGACAGCTTGTGATGACTAGAAGAGGTATAGCTTTCCCGGTGCCACGGGAGTCTTGCGACAAAGGGGCATTTCAGTTGAAATAGCTTCTCTTGAGCAGACGAAGAGAAGCACCTGTTGCAAACCCGAGAGCTCTCTTCCAAACACATTGAGTCTATGCCGACCACTTGCTACTCATGATGCTATTCTACACCTTCCGGATTCGACTCCTTCTCGTATGGTGTCTGCCCATGATATTTGCGCCGACGAATGGAGATGTGCTTGTTGGGAGCATGTTTCGCAGTATCCCTCGCGGGATCGCGGGCAGCTGCATGGACTATGATTTTGACATCACCACGAGGGAAATAGAGCACCTCTTGGATAAGGCGATCTGGGTTCTCAATCAATTATCCCAACCAGTCCCATTTGATGAGCTTTGGGTACGGAGGTTGAACATGGCAGCCGCAATGTTTGGAATCGAATATGCTCGGAAGGGTACGACTCAGCTCCAAGTGACCCGGGGACGGAGTACATTAATCACTGCTAGCTGTATGCCAAGCTTCTTTCCCCCGTCTGTGTCCGTTGCGTGATGCGTCCGCTAACCCCTGTCCTAGCTGATTACAACTATGCCCGGGACAGTCTGCTCGACGCCCGCAGGGACGATAGCCGGTGGAAAGTCGAATGTGGCGACGCGGACTTGAAATGGGCCACCACGTTGGGGGACCTCGGCTATACCAAAAAGAAGTCTACGACCCCCGATCCCACCTCCCTCGTGGACACAGTAGCGAAGTATCGGAATCGCGGAGCCATAGACATTCGTATTCTCCCGGGGCTCTTCTTCTCCAAGTACTGGTCTCCCCAGAAGGACGGACACTATGAATACAAGAAGGCCTTGTACTTGAAATCTGAGGGCTCCGAAGGCCAAAATCCCACACGAGCTCGATTCTGTGCCACCGCGGGTCACCCGGCCGCAGTGACTCTTTGGAGCAGTGAATGGAACTCCATGCTGGCGAAGAACTTAATTGTCTTTTGCGGCCCTTTCCTTCGCGCGCTGAATCTTCTCCAGGCCAAACAAACCCAGATGAGTGTGTGTGATATGGACGATGCAATGACGAGAGCAGGAATCGTGCTACATGAGCTTATGCATATATCAAGTCATCTTTTGGCTCGGGAACCGCCTAACAGTGAGTGCGAAGGCCGACAGAACCGACCTGAGCAAGGCCTACTAACCTGGCGAGACAGTCGATGACCAAGATATCATTGTGAACGGACAGACCGAGAAAGTTTACTATTTTCAAAACTGTGTCGACCTCGCTCAGATGTCCTCATCGAGAGCACTGAGGAATGCGGATAATTTCCGCCTGTTTGCAGAGGGTGTTTTTCTCGACGAACGTGATTGGTGGCCCGAGGGCAACAAGTATTGGCAGACAAGCCGTTAAGCCTTGGAAGAGCACGGCAGAGGAAGATATAGATCGCCGATCACTTGGCATAGTTATTGGTCAAGAACACTGCCATTCGCTGTCGGTAACGGCGACAAGGATGCCGGTCGCCGACGGTCGCTTCGTCGCAAGGCCGAGGAAACCAGACTGTCGTATTGATATACTGACTACGACAAAGGCCTGGAAAGCCACAGGGGACAACTGAAAAAGGGCTCGATGTACGAGAATTCACAGAGCGTGGATAGTAGATAAGTTGACGGCGGAGTGTCTTCCATTTTGCTCCTAGTATGCGCAGTTGGTCCACGAAGGAGTGATGGAATTGGGGTCGAAACTCCGAAGATAAGGAACAAGATAAGCGTAAGATAGCATCACTCCTTTTGGGAGTTTCGACCCCAAATGAGGGATTCCGACCGGTTCGGCCAGCCGATATCGTCCATTTATATTTCTTCATCCTGCCAAAATCTAGTGATTTATGGTGTTTCCCTCCACCAGTCTCGTCATTGGTCAACCCAGAACTAGGTAACTCATCTGCTTCCAACCCCACTTGCCATTATACCTCAAACGCCATGAGTTCTGCCACCTCGTCACCAAGATTGGTGACCGTTGCCGCCTGCCAGCTTGGTCCTATCCACCTGGCAGATTCACGCGAAGATGTCCTCAAGCGCATGTTGACATTGTTGGAAGAAGCTGCCCAGAAGGGCGTCAAGCTAGCCGTCTTCCCAGAGCTTGCTTTCACCACCTTCTTTCCTCGGTATCTTCTTGAGGAAGACAAATTGAGCCAATACTTTGATGTCGAGGATCCCAGCAAAGGAGGGATCGAGCAGTCTCCTAATGTGAAGCCTCTCTTCGACCGTGCCGGCTCTCTCGGCATCGATGTTTACGTGGGCTACGCAGAGCGCAGCATTCAAGAAGATGGCAGCCATATCGACTATAATTCCAGCGTCTACTACTCCGCGAATGCGAATAAAATTGTCGGCAAATACCGCAAGGTGCACCTCCCCGGCACCGTGGAGCCTCGGACCGAGGCTGGCGCGGTCCAACAGCTGGAGAAGCGATACTTCCGCCCTGGGGATCTTGGATTCCCAGCCTTCAGAGCCCCGGGGCTGGTCGACGGTGCACTGAAGAAGTCCAGCGGAATCGAAAACCCCACCGAGTCAGCCGGCAAGGGCGATCCCATCATCGGCATGCTGATTTGCAATGATCGTCGATGGGCGGAGGCGTGGCGCGTGTACGGTCTCCAGGGGATGGAAATCCTATGCTGTGGATACAATACCACGGCGTTCCCGACGACTGCCAGTGGGCACATGCTGGAGATGAGCCCGGAAGCCGCAGAAGACATGGTGATGCTACACCACAAGCTTTCGTGCCAGGGAAACAGCTACATGAATGCGTGCTTCAGCATCAATACGGCAAAGACGGGCGCCGAGGATGGGAATCCGCTGGTGGGTGGGACGATGATTGTGCATCCGCTGGGTCACATTATCACGGAGGCTGCAACGAAGGAGGATGAGGTGGTTGTGGCCACGATTGATCTGGCCGATTGTCATCGACCCAAGAATACGATTTTTGCCTTTGAGAAGCATCGACGGACTGAGCACTATCATCCCATTCTAGAGCAGACTGGGGTGATTGAGCCAGAGCTGCTATGATTTGAGTATGCTGGACGGGGCAGGATGCTTTTCGTGTATGTTTTCAAGTGAATATAGTCTTCGTTTGCATGGCCTTATGATTGAAGTGGATAGCAGTACATCTCACCAGCGCAGTATATCTAGACCTAGAGCTACCAATGGCAAATACTCTCCAACAACTCGGACTGGTGAATTGCAATGTGACGTGGCATCATTCGCCTTTACGAAGACTGTATCTGCCCTCGCCCCGTCCAAAAACAAGCTCTTAGATCAATACCTGCGGCCGAAGCAGAACCTTCGAATCAAGACCTTGGATCGACTCTTCAAACGTCCTCACCTGCACTCGAGACTTCAGTTGAGCGGGCTCGATAACCCCGGGAACACCAGCACAGTATCCAAATTCGTCAAGGTACGCAGGACCCCCAAGTACCTCGAGCGGTATTCCGCTGACCTCATGCAACTGCTGCATGTCCATCTGCACGAAGCTGACCTTCTTCCCGGTGACCTTGGACCACATGTTCATGATCTGCTCGAAAGAAAGGTATTCGTCATAGGCCAACAGGTTTGTCTCAGGTGCCTCATCCTCAATCAGTGCCCTCACAAAGGGGCCAGTTGAGCGCGCCGTATCAATGATGGGTAGACGGCTCTGCCGTCTTGCCGGGAGGATGTAAGCGTATTCTCCAGTATCTTTCTGTGGCTGGGGATACAGGAACGGATTGGTGAGGTACGCGCCAATATAGATAAAGGAGCTGAGCTTTGCCAGCTTCGTACTCTGAATATATCTCACCAGCTCTGCCTTGGTCTCCCAGTGATTGGAGAATGGGTACTTCCCTCCCGATGCCGCGTTCATTGGCCCCAGTGCGGAGTACACGAAGCGTTCCAGCGTGGGCACCTCGGCCGCCGCATCCACAGCATTCTTGCCCAATGTCACCTCCGTGTCGTAGCCGATCTTGCCGCTGGTTTCGGAGTCTGTGCCAGAGGCCAGTTCGCGGCGGTATGTTTCCCAGTAGTCAGTGTTGAGGAAGATGGCGTGGACACCGGCGAAGGCACGGCGCAGGGTGTCTGGCTCATTGAGGTCGGCTTGGACGAGCTCTGCGCCTTGAGTAGCGAGTGCTTGTGCTTTGTCCGAGGAGGGCGAGCGGGTCAGGCAGCGGACGTGCCAATTGGGGAGAGTGAGGAATGTTCGGGCGACAGACGAGCCTTGAGTGCCGGTGGCGCCGACCACGGCGATGAGTTTCTTGGAGGACATGAGTGAAGAACCGAGTGAGGGTCAATTGCGAGTGGAATGAACATATCGGGTGTTGTTGTCGACTGATTATATACTATAGCAGCATGGTGGCTTACGCTCTCTGATAGGCCCAGCGTAAGCCATCCATGGATGGCTTACTGGTGCTTGGGAGGAGTTTGAACCAATCATGTCAATCGCAGAAGATCGATGCCTCGGCTTGATGATCGGGCCGGACTTAGACGGACTTAGCTTGTCTCGCCACTTCTTCTCTCCCAACCCATCGACGCGCCCAGCATAAGCCAAAGATACACCAGTGCCATTGTGCTAGCATAGCCGCGATGCCTCTCTCTTTATCAGAGAGAAATCAACGGGATCAGCGTCAGCCTGGGAAGCCGAAGAAGCGGGTGATTACGCCTGCCCGCAGAGAGCAGAACCGCGCCGCCCAACGTGCATGGAGTAAGCACTCCCCATTGCTATCTAGAGCTCAACTAATCTGTTGATCAAGGACAAAGACGGCGAGAGCGGTTGGAATCTTCTCAGGTTCCGCAGTCGAGGACATCATTCCTACATTTGACTGACCTGGATACTTTGGACCAGTCTGACCGGAATGTTGCGCATGCAGCTGGACTGCGGCATCAGGAAGATCTTGGTCGAATACCAGACGCGCCTCGTCATGAACTCCTCCATTCTCCAGCTTCTACACTCGACAGCCATCCGGAAACTTATCCAGAGATGCCCAGTACAGATACACGTCACGACTTGTCCAGGCACTCTGAGCCATCTCTTCTATCCCATCAAGGTACAATGCTCACGGTCTACCACGCTCGTTTAATATTAATAACACGGGTGAATAGGACGAAATCTCACCGATAGCGATTCAAGCCCAGACAGCCGTTCACTCCACGTCCAAGAAACAAACCACCCACTTCTTCTTGCCGATCCGAAACTGAACACCCTCCAAGATACCCGAACGGAGATCCTGCTCGCAGCCCTTAACAATGCACTCTGCCTCGGCTTCGACATTAGTAACTTGATGAACTGCCAGGAGGGGGGAATGTCCCCGTTCTTCCGCTCGATCACCCCCAGCGACAATCCGCGGGACCTAGTCGCGTCCAGACTCAACCCATCCATACCCATCCATCTTCAGCCGACCATGTCGCAGATCCTCGTTCCGCATCACGCTAGCATAGACTTGATTCCGCTGCCGTTGTTGCGCGAGAGAGTGATCATGATGTCCTTTGCTATGCCGCATGCCTTCAATCTGTGGGACTTGAAATTGGATGTCTATGTCCGGCATGGGTTGGTGACGAGAAGGCATGGAGGGGAGTGTCTGCCATGGGATCAGAAATACTGGGAGATGAAGCCGTGGTTTAAGACCAAATGGGGCGTGTCTACGTGCGAATGACACCTGGCGGTCTTGTCTTGACTGATCCAATATATACGCTATTTCACGATTTATGAATGTGTTAGGTGGAACATATCGGCATTCGAGGAATTAATTTTCCAGAGAACTGTCCAAGTACGAGATATCTTTTGAGTCAGGGCTTGTTGGAGTTCTCCGCAGACATCGATTCGTCAGTGCCTTACTAACCGCAACAATCGCCCTGCACTACTGAATACTCTCCTCCCCCACACTTCTCGAAACCTGAGAATTGTGGTTGTTGGAGTCGATACTGGGATCAGGACTTTCCGCTAGCGCCAAAACTAGCGAAGAACGGCCCCGCGGTGATAAGCTAAGGATGGAGACTCCAAGGCTCGAGGGACGTATTGAGTGGGTGAGAATATATTGAGTTCCATCAAAGCTCCCAGGCCTCGAGTGGCATGATCGCTGTGAGTCGATTTTAACTATCATGGGGCTGGATGCGATCGTGAAAAACGGCCTGATCGTGAGTGCACCCTCGGCAATGACTCACCGTGATTTTCCCATTTAATAGCTGAGGCTATCCAGATGACGGAAAGTGGTGTGCTCCCCACAGGGCAAGAGATTGGCATCTCGAAGGACAAAATATCGCTGATCGGATATGATCTGCCGGAGAGCCCCGAGACCAGGATCATTGATGCGTAAGGGGCGTATATCACGCCCGGAGGCGTCGACTCCCATGTGCATCTGGCGCAAAGAAATGCGCTCACTGGAGATAACTGGGAGACTGGTACGCGCAGTGCCGTCGCCGGGGGCACCACAACGGTTCTTGCATTCGTCTCTCAGACTTAGGAGATGACATCCTTGTTCCCCGTTCTTGAAGAGTATCATGGAAAGTCTCGCGGTCAAAGCTACTGTGACTATGGTTTTCATTTCATTCTCACCAACCCCACCGAGGGGATTTTGACGCGGGAGTTGCCTCGAATTGCACGGGAAGAGGGCATCACCAGTGTGAAGCTGTACATGACCTATGAACTATACAAACTGTCCGATAAACAACTGCTGGACACGATGCTGACATGCCGGTCACTGGGACTGACTACCATGATCCACGCCGAGAATAGCGACATGATTGACTTCTTGATCCACGGTCTCGAAAGAAACGAAAACACAGCTCCTTTCTTCCATGCGATCGCGGGTCCCAAAATCGCGGAAGATGAAGCATCGTACCGTGCTATTCGACTTGCCGAGCTGGTGGATGCCCCGGTCCTACTGGTTCACGTCTCTTCCGATGGAGCGATGAAACACATCCGAGAGGCGCAGACGAGGCTACTTCCTATTCATGCGGAGACGTGTCCCCATTACCTGTTTTTGTTGTCCGACCAGCTGGCGAACCATGAGCACGATGCCTTCCATGGTGCCAAGGGGGTATGCTCCCCTCCCCTCCGCCACAATCCAGAAGACCTCGAAGCACTCTGGCGTGGCATCTCAAATGATACGTTTACTGTGTTCTCCTCCAATCACGCACCCTCCAAGTACGATCACCCACAGAGAAAGAAAGCCGGCATGATCAATGGAATCCCCAAATTCAGCAAAATACCCAAGGGAATTCCCGGAATCGAGACCCGACTTGCCCTGCTCTTCAGCGATTCGGAAGGCTGTCTTCCACCAGAGAAAGCCAGACTGAGCCTCGCCCGGTTTGTCCAACTAACGTCTGGAAACCCGTCCAGATTGTATGGACTGGAGCAAAAGGGCTGTATTCTGCCTGGATTCGATGCCGATTTGGTCATTTGGCATTCACAAGACCAAGGCGAGAGACTGATTGCCCAGGATGATCTGCACCATGGTGTTGATTATACCCCGTTCGAAGGCATGCGTGTGCGGAATTGGCCTCGTTTCACCATGCTGCGTGGAGAGATTGTGTGGAATGCAGACCAAGATCGTGTTACTGGTGCTAGAGGATATGGCAAGTTCTTGAAGCGGGAAAATGGGCGCCTTCTCGTTGGCAGGCTGGGTCAACTACCGGCGGGAATGATCTCAGGAGAGCGTGATCTATGGCTTCCTTAAACCGTTGTATGATTCAACCAGGTGGAAATGTCGAGGATATCTCATTAGTTGATGGTGTCAACCATAAATTAACAAAGAAGCTATGGTATATTCCTATATTTCTTGTATGCTCTAATTAGTCCCAAATCGCAAGATTAAAGCCGAGCTCGTGCTGGGACCAAATCCACAGCTTCCTGAGCCATTCCCCTGCAATGCCGTCAGTCAGGAAGGTTCGCTATATCAGGTGCGAAACTTACCAAGATGCTTGAAAGCCAGTACCCCCGGCGCCGTAATTGTGAATCACAAGCTTGCCATCAATGTACTCCGGCTCGATTCTCGCACCACCTTCTCGGCTAGCTGCGTGGAGTGAGTGATTGGGGTCTCTATTCAGTCACCAAGCGCGAAGAACACTTACGACGAAATCCAACACCATGCTTGATGATCTTCAGATCTTCCGGCTTACCAAGCTGAGGTACCAAGGCACAGCATTTCTGTTTGATGACTTCTGCGAATTCCAGATCGACTTCGCCATCCCAATTGTTCTTTTGCCGACAGCCACCTAGGATCACGCCGCCCATTCCATCCTTGCCCCGAGGGAAGATATGGGTTGCGTCGGCATCGCGGTGTGGAGCCCGGAAATACATCGTGCGGATGGGGTCTTTTGGACCTTCAACTAGCAAGATTTGACCCTAGTTCCGTAGTGAGAATCTCATTCAGTGAGTTTTGGAGAGATTACATACCCTGGCTGGATAAAGCTTCTTGTCTTCAACCCCGCCAAGTGTGAGGGAGCCCAGTCCAGTACAATTGAACACCGTTGACGCCTGGGGATACATCTTGAACACATCGCGAATGCCAGTAAAGATCTTCCGATGAATCTCAATCCCATGTGAGATGGCTTCCATTTGTAACCTGCGCTTGTCAGCCCTGAAAAATCTCGCCGAAGAATTCGTCCTACCAGGGAAGGTATCGTTGCACATCAAGCACAAACGAAGCCATCTCAAACCCAAAGGCTGCTCCGTTCGGCAGTTCTCCCTTCGCAATGGGTTTCAAGCCGCCAACGAGATCCTCAAACCAGAGCTTTCCAGTTGAGGGGGTCAGAATCCCCACATCTTCAATTGGCTGGTCATAATGGAAGCGGATATCCATCGCCTTGACACCAGAGTCGGGTCTGTCTGTAGAAAGCCGTTGAAACTTCTTGTATGTAATAGAGTCCCATTTCTCCTGTCGGCCATTGTCTGATGAGGCAGGGAACCAATTTGCCCCGCCCCAGTTAGACGTGTAGTCCGGGAATGCGTCGCCTGGTAGATATTTGGCCGCGATGACAATCTTTGCACTCGGATGGCGAGCCTTTAGTTCCAAGGCCGTAGTGAGCCCGACTACTCCAGCTCCAATAATGACATAGAACGCTGTTCGACCAACATTATCATCAGAATGCCCTCTTGTTGATGCGTCCACTTGATCTTACCCATCCTGTGAAGTGTTCGCCGTGCTTTTATCCAGTATTGAATGTGCTCGGATCCAGCCTTCGGAGCTTTCGAGTAGGCTATAAAGTGCCGCTGAGACGATCCACGAGATTCAATAATGCGGGGACTTCCGAGTGTCGCTGGGATTACGACGGAGAGCCGCTCGCCTTCTCGGCGATGGCTAATCTTGCCGGTCTATCTCGGCCCCACAAGCCGAGCTTCCCCCAAATTACATTTGGAGTAGAAACTTGAGTGGCATCTTTCAGCATCTCTATTGCCGGAATATTGATCATTTACGAAAGAAAAGGTACGAAAAAAGATATTTGAGTCTGTCAAGGGTTCTTGTAATCCCACCCACGGTATTCCAACATGAGTATCAGAGCTTCAAGGCCTTCGGGCCGCTGTTGTCGCTATTAACAAGGTTATTTGTCAGTCACACTGTAGTTGTATTTAAAGCTTGAGCCTTGAGCCATGAAGAAGACTTACAGGGCGGCCATCAAATCGATCTCGACATCTGTTCTTGCCGGAAAAGCACTCACGGCCACGCATGTCCGAGCCTTTGCAGTGATCCCCGTCAATTTCACAGAGCTACACCTGGGCCGAGGAACTGAGAGACTTACAGGCTTGGGCTCGGCGTTGAAGACTTCTTCATAGGCGGCATTCATCTCACTGAAGTCATCTATCGATGTGAGATAGATGTTCACCTTGACCACCTGCCGGACATTGGACCCGGCATCCTCAATCACAGCGATGAGGTTCTTCAGGGCTTGTGCCTGTTATCAATGAGCTTCTTGAATACGGCGTGGGAAGAGTTGGAGACCAAGAATCTCACCGTGCGGTCTCGAACTGTCCCTGGAACAAGTTTGTTGGTCTGGGGATCGGTGCCTACAGCGCCCGAGCAGTGTATCATTCCATTGTAAATGATTGCTTGCGATAACAGGCTTCGAGGAGCCGGGGCCCTTTTGGTGAGGACCTTGGAAAGAGTGGGCGCCATGTTGTCTCCTTATTGACTGAGCTGGACTGCGGAAATATCAGAGCAGCAAGTGATGTATTGTTTAAACTGGGTTGATTTACGGAACCAACTGAGGGCCAAGCTACTGATAGGAATCCTTTCTTATCGCCAATGAGATCTTATTGCATAATAATTTGCATTTTCGGGCCGGCTGCCACGCGAACTTATACCCCACTAAGGATAATAATGTCTCTCGGGGTAGTTGGATATTCGCCGACCATGTTCTCACCATGGACGACATATACGGCTGGACTTGACTGGAGTAGTACTATCGGCGAATAATTGCAGGCTCCACCACTCAAAAAGTTTCAAAAAGCCTCATAGTTGATCTCATTAACAGCCTTTCAGCTGGGGCTTCTATTTAACATTTCACGCTCCGTGTCTATATCGATCACGTAGTTGATAGGCCTCCCTGTAGTAAGAAACCTTCCCAGGTTGTCCAAATTGACCTTCTCGAAGTTCTGCCAGCTTGTGGACGAGCAAACCCCGATATGAGGAAGAAGAGTCACCTTCCAGTTGTCTTTCAGTCTCGCGTTGACACCCGGTTCCACTTCGTGCACATCTAGTGCTGCTCCAACAACTGTCCCTTGATCAAGGGCCGCCAGTAAGGCATTCTCGTCAATCATCTTCCCTCTGGCAATGTTGACTACCCTCAAACCTGTCTTTTTGGCAAGACAAAACTCTTTGGCTGAGAGCATATGGTGTGTTTCGTCCGAGTAAGGAGCAGCAAGGACGATGCAGTCCACCTCGGGAATCATCTCGCTGACACGAGAATAGTAAGTCGCGCCGTTCTTCAAGGTCTTTTCCGCATCGTGCTTTTGCCGTGGACCTTGATAGTGAATTTTCATGCCCCAGGATGACTCGCACTTTTGAGCAATTGCCAGTCCAATGTCACCAAGACCCACGATTCCTAGTGACTGGCCACACGGATCGCTGGCGGTAAACCCAAGCTCACGGCTTGCATCCCAGTCGTAGCGCGCACACCACTGGGAGTATGACAGGTAGCGAAAGGCGTCCAGAACCAGGAAGCATGCGGTGTTGGCTACAGCTTCCGTACATGCACCCGGTGTGTTACAGAACCAGATTCCCCGAGCTGCGATGCCGGCGACGTCAGACGCATCGTAGCCATGCCCGCTACAGCAGATGATCCGCAGCGAGGGAGGCAGATGAGGCACCACCTCTGACGCAAAGGGACGTTGCGAGGCCAGTTTGCCCACTTTGTGCCACCCGGTGCGCACGATAGCCACGACGTTGGAGTATGCACCTCCGGGCTTCAAGCGCTCAATAAACTGCGCGATCGAATCGCAATCATAGTAGAGAAGATTGAACTTTCGTGCCAGCGCTTCACGGCGTGCAGTATCGACGGCCTGCACAGGCGATTCAATGAAGAGAATGTCTGGCTTCTCTCCCATTTTGAGCATCAAGTTTGTGTCTAGTGAAACTTCTTCTTTGGCTGTACCGAGAAAGCCAAATTATGTTCTAGGTGAGATGGTGTTCCCCAATCATTCGGAGGACTCGACGTGGCGATGGTCGGACTCGGCAAGGGCTTATCGCGAAGGGAGATTCGGGGTAAAAACCCCGACTTCGCCTGGATCCCAGAGATAAGCCGGTCGCGACTCTCGGTAGAATCTCGCAAAAGCCGAGTAGCCAGTTGGTGCTTCGACTAGTCTTGACACTGGTTGAAAAGACATCATTCTGATACGGTAAGGCACCGGACTTCTCTTAACATGGCCATGGTTGCCAGCTTGGTCACTTCCATCTTACCCAGTGTCTGGGATTTTGGGTGAACCCAACCCAACGGAGTATAGGACCAAGGATTGCTTGACAGATATCAACCCGAATTTGTCTCTGGATGTTATCGTCCATGGGATTCGATTTCTGATTGGTTTGGTGAGGGTGACTCTGAACTCCAGGAATGGCATGTAGGACGACTCTTCCGTGGCAGAAAGAACCGGAAGCAAGCGTGGATGCGAATGAGGATATACCATATTGATACGTCCGAGACCGATGCTGGCATTGGCACTTGGTGCATCCGACTTGGCCATAAGAAAGATGTCAACATGCCAAAGTATACGTGGGTCTACATTGGGAAAGCGCCCATCTGCTTATGTAATGCCCTAGCGATTGCCCAGGTGCGCACGCTGTCTCTATCTCTCCATCTCGACCGATGAGCAACTGTAACCAACTTGAATGATGTAGGTAAGCTTTACCGACATTCCATACTGCTGCTGAAAGCGATGCGGCCACGCATTGAAGTCGCACCATGCAAGTTTTGTCAGAGACGGTTTGCCCGAAGAGAACATCTACTCCGTCATGAGCGGACTCGTGCGTGATTCCCTTCCAGTATTCTCCACGGAGCTGCCAATGTCAATCATTAACATGAACAGACACGCGTGAAAAGCCCTTTTGCTGCCGCTGTGGCAAAAGCTTCACTCGACGGTACGTGCGAGCTGATCTACAGACCCTAAGACATCGGGCTGAGCAAGGATAGTGATCTGCTGTCTCGTCACTTGAAACTCAAAGGCGACCCCTCCTATCATGGAGAGGTTAGCAACTCCCTTGAAAATGACATGACCCAAGGTTCGCTGCTTGGCTCACAGCTCGATGGTGCTGAAAAATCCCCAGTGGAAGCTGGTGGAGCAGCTGAAGCTGCACGGTCACCAGATCCGAATGGCCAGCCTCACGCTGCACCGGCCACTGCTCAGGCAGATTCTTTGAATAATGCGGGAAACTCTCAGGAAATCAACGTTACCGATCCCGCCCTGCTCCCTCCAGGATCTGCTCAAGAATTTCTGGATGAAAATGTGCGGGACCTCAACATTCTATGGGGTAGCATGGATGCCAACTTTCCCCTGGAAGGGCTGGAATTTGGAATCCCGAATGAACTCATCTCTCTTCCTGGATTCGATATGCCGGAAACGACGCCATCCGGACTCTCAGGTCCGCCCACTAACGAGACACCTCATGAACCCACACCAGAGAGCCCACCGTCGGATGATGATGCATCGCTTTCCAACTTTCGGCTTCCATCGCTACAAAGGAATGAGGCTAACTCCCAGGACATAGACAATATCCCACAAGACCAGGGCTCCAACCAAGACCTCGGAGGCTATGAACCCAGCTATCCCTGGCGTATTGGCAAAGAGGACTACCGGTGTATTTTGATGCAGATCCATATTGTCCGTCATATTCTCCCGGTGTCTTTCAATTTGCCCTCGAAGTATGTCTTTTGCAGATATATCGAGGGCTTTTTCACCGGCAGTCATGGGCATCTGCCCTTTTTACACTTACCCACCGTGTCAATCGCGAATCTGTCGCTCCCTTTGACCTTGGCAATCATGGCTATGGGGGCACAATACCGCTTTGAACGAGAACGAGCAGTCACCTTCTACAAGGCGTCACGGTCGTTGATCGATCACCACATCAGCGTATACGCACAATCAAACTCAATTTACACCCCGCGGTCTCATGTGGAAAATCTCGACTGTGCAGGGAAACCCCATTTTGAGATTCTGCAGGCTCAGATCATCCTGACCACCTTGGGCACCTGGGGAAATCATGATCTACTCCATGATTCACTAGGGATCGCCGGCCAGATGTCGCTCTACCTGCGGGATAGTGGGCTTCTCCAACATGATCGCCACTCTGATGATGGATTATGGAGCACCTGGATCCAAGAGGAAGGCCAACGACGTACCAAATTCATTGCTTACATGATTTGCAACAACCAAACGATTCTTTATAACATGCCGCCAAGAATCTTGAACAGCGAAATCAGTTCAATCTATCTCCCATGTCCCGAGGAACTTTGGCGAGCTTCAAATGCTGCCGAATGGAAATCCGTCCGGTCAAAATGGCCACACTGCATCTCCTTTGGAGATGGCTACGGCCAATTGTTCCGACACAAACCAATTCACCGCGAGAATCTCCGCCTGTCTTCCTTTGGCAACTTCATTCTCATGCATGGTCTGTTCCAGCATATCTACCTGGCATGGGAATCATCATTCTGCATTCCCATGCCTGCAGCAGGGCAACCCATCTCCCTGCCCTACGAATTCCTCACCCGATTCCATACCGCGCTAAGACGATGGCAAAAAAGTTGGGAGGCTAGCTCCGACCCTTCTATCACACCCTCCTCTCCAAAGGGACCACTAGGATTCAACGCGACAGCCATCTTCCGCATCGCATGCATCAGACTCCACTTCAACCTCGGCCCGCACCGCAACCTCGGAACCGGCAATCCAGAAGCCATCGCATCGGCCTTCTGCAATGCGCCACGGCCGGCGCAGACTCCCCAAATCTATCACGCAGTGCTGCAGTCCATCCATGCGCTTTCCATCCCCGTCCGTCTGGGAGTCGAGTACGTCGCCAGAACACAGACTCTGACCTGGAGCACGATCCATTCCCTCTGCAACCTGGAATGCGCGCTGTTCCTGTGCAAATGGCTCGAGACGCTAGCCCTGGACCCCACGGATCTCCATCGGGACACGAGACGTCTGCTGAGGATCATCACCAGCGTCCTCCGGGAAGCAGACCTGGCGCAGCCCGGTGATCATGTAGGTGAATTCGGGAGCGAGCAGCTCCGGCGGATGGGGGCGACGCTGGTCCGATTACTCTCGGAGATATTGAAGGGAACACATGTCTTTGAGATGATGCATGTGTTCTATGAGTCGCTTCGGACCTATGCCAATCTGCTTGAGAATAACCTCGATTCGGATATGGCGGAGTGAGAACGAAAGGGGGGTTTGGTATATTTAGATAAGGAATACTTGTAAGCAGCTGGAACTACCGGTCAATGAGCAGTTCGTTCGTGAGAGGACGGCTCCTCGGAATTTATTGTGGACTACATATGAAGCACATACACACGGACACAGAGCTCAGTTTATGTTCCCAGGAGGCTCCAAAATAAAGTCAAGATTGACTATCAAGAATGGTCTATGTTACTTCTTCAATATCAACCCTGTTCGTCTAATACCTGCAGATCAAAGAAAGAAGAACGTTAGAAAGGCTGAAAGGGGTATCTGCAATATAATCAATCAACATTCCACACGAGTCTAGTTCATCAAGGCACCGTCTCCTCCAAGCCCATTCCACGTCCAATTTTCCGGATCAAAGCACGCTTGAGGAACGCCTCGCGCGCAAGACCACGGGTATGTCGGGACCAAGAGTCCACGCCGATGACGCCGCGGACCAATGCCGCCTGGAGAGCATACAAGGCGTGCTGGAGGCCTTGTTCGTCTGCAACCAAATCGTACAGCTGCTTCCCGACCACTGTAGGAGCAACGAGGACCTCATCAATGGGGGGCAGGCCGGATGGTGGCTCTGAGGATGCGACAGCAGCGGATGAAGCTTGGACCGATGCTGAGCGGGCTTGCGCATCGGCGATGGTTGCATCTGCGCGGTGAATTGATTGCTGCAAGACGGCTGTGTTGGACTGCAACGTTGCATTCAACGAGTTGAGCGCCGTGACCTCGCCTTGCAGTTTCGACATGGCGGTTTGTAGGGAATGCGACTGCGCGACGAGGGATTGCGCCGCCGTGTCGGACTGCACAGCGTGATTCTGGAGTGTTTCTGCGAGGGTTTTCGAGACTGCATGCAACAGTGCGTCTTTCTCTGGATTTGGTGGGATCGGGGGAGCTGGTCCTGGAGTGAATGACGGGAGCTCCAACTCGAACGGGGAGGTTAGGAGATCGGGGGTCTCGTTCTTCGGCGCTGGCACTGCAGGGGGTGGGCGCTGGTACCCTGTTGGATACGGCGAGTGTTGCGGATAGGGGGGTCCAGGTGGTGGTGGCTGCGGTGGTAGAGACTGGTATCCCGAATGCTGCGATGTCGCAGCGTAAGGTGGCTGTTGTTGAATGGGTTGCTGTTGCGGAGGTAACCCAGGGGGGTACTGTTCAGCGCGGCGAGGGAAATATTGCTGTTGAGAGCCAGTGATAGGGCTAATTGGTCCAAAGCTGGTTCGATTGTATGCTTCATGGCCTTGTGGCGGCGGCGATAAAGGATGCCCCGCTGGGTACTGGGTTGAAATTTGCGGCGGGGAGAATTGATGGGGTACTCGACTGCCTTGGCTAGGTGCTTGCATGTAGTTTTGTCCAGAACTTCGTCTATGGTCATGCTCTTTTGGTGGAAGCGGGGGAAGTGGCGGCGGTGATCGATATCGCTCCGCCGGCTGTCCCAGCGGTTGTTGCGGTTCAGCACCTGCTCCCATTTTCGAAGGGAGCTGTGGAGGACTCTGAGTGGTGGGAGCCGGGGATCGTGTCTGCATTTGAGACGAATGGCCGACGCTGGGTGGGAGAGGTGGTAATGGCGGGGGAGTTTGGGTCTGCTGAGGCTGGGGTGGAGGTATTACGGGCCGTCGATATTGGACTGGAGGTTCCTTGGCAAATACGTCGCGGAGAATAGAGAGTAGATCGGTAAGAGTTGATCTCTGTAATGGAGACGCAACATGGTCAGTCGAGTGCCATTTGGTATCAGTAGGGTGACTGCAACTCACATCCCACGCCTCGGCCCAGTGCGCCAGGTAGTGGTGATACACTCGGCCCTCCAGCGTGACATGCTGTCCCATTCGAACAGCCATATCCTGTGTCGGAGTCACGTAGACTATTGGAGGCTCCCGGGGGTAGGTATTGGGGATCCAAAGTGCGATGGGGAATCGGTACGTGCTGCCCCGAAAGGCGACAGGCAGCGTACCCGCAAGGAGGAGGAGAAGAGCTGAGAAGCCATTCTCGTGGGCTAATAATGGGAGATACTTCAGTATATCGATTAGATGCATCGAGGTGGACAACTCACTGTATACGTCGGTGCGAGGAGAGAGCGAGGGGTACTGGGCGAGCGCGTTGGCAACGTCATGATAGGCACGGTTGGGATCATGATAGGTCTGTTTGGGGTCGTAATGGTCCTGAAAGTCGTCAGTGAAGTGGTCTCCGGTCGCCACGATCACAACGTCACCTACCTTGGACAAAACCGAGTAGAGCCAGGTGAGTGTCCGCTGGGGAACCGCCATGGTGGGAGCTGCAGCGGGCAAGTTGCGGGTTGAGAGTCGCCGCGGTGTCCTCCGCACCGCGTCCCCGCGGGCTTGGCGCGGATCGTCCTTGACTCGCTCAACCTCGCAGCCTCGCAGCCCCCAGGACTTGGGTGATTTCAAATTCTTCTCGAGGTTGAAGCGCCCATTCACGTCTATCTCTCTTGATAGAAATCACACTCTTGTGAGTGATGACCTTTCTCCAAGCGCCAGGCTGGATATATACTACATGCTAACAATATACGCCCAAGGACACTAGGTGAGAACCTACAATCCATTCGCCTCTAACTCTTGGCCATGGAGCCAAAGGGGCCAACCGACCACACTCGCCAACCTCAGATCATACCCTTGCCAGGGGAGCTCCCGGACGTGAAGCGCGATGCCGCCAAGGCCTTCGAAGTCCTCCAAGCTGGTGGTGTTATCATCACCCCCACCGACGTCGGATACGGCATGATGGCCGCCAGCGCCGAAGGCATTGAGCGGGCATTCGCGGCCAAGAATCGCCAACTGGGCCATTCGCTCGGCGTGATCGGCACCTACGCCCTGCACACGAAGCTGCACGATCTGCCCGTGGAGAAGTACAAGATCACCCGAACCCTCTCCGAAGAAATGGGGGTCACGATAGCCGTGGTTGCGACGATGAAAGAGACAGCCCAGCACTTGCTCCCTAGTGTGGACAAGGTCACCAAGAAGGGCACGCTGGGCATCGCGATTTCCGAGGGCCCGTTCCAGCGGGAACTGGGGCGCCTCAACGACGCGCATGGCCAGATCATGATTGGCAGCAGTGCCAACTTGACCGGCCAAGGGCAGAAGTTCGTCATCCAGGATATCGAGCCCGAGGTCATCGCAGCTGCGGATCTTGTGGTGGATTATGGAAGGCAGAAGTGGCATGGTTATGGACGGGCCGGCACCACGATTGACCTGGACAACGAGCGTGTTCTACGCATTGGAGCTAACTACGAAGTCATTCGCGAAAAACTGATCCATTGGTTTGGATGGACCCTGCCCGAGGACCCTGACTTTAGTGCTGAAGGACAGAAGCGAGTGGGTGTCTCGATCAAGTTGGATACGGACACGTGAAGTATAGCATTGGACGTGAGGGCAGAATCATTGAGCGACCTGGATATTCACTGCTGGACATTCAAATGCATGCTCCTTCTAATGGGGACTGCGACCTGTCTGGGGCCATATCTCGTAAGACTCACTCTCCGATACTGGAATTCTTCCACTAAGACACCTCGACCAGAATTTTCATCCAAAAAAAATAAATAAATAAATGAAAATAAAAAAGAAAAAAAAAATCAACTAGCAATAAACTTTTTCCTCCTTTTTAGTGCAGCCCTCGATACAGTCAGACAAGATCCCGCCAGTGCCCGAGTACAGCCGATTCGACCTTTCTCGCTCGCAGGATTTTCCAGATGGGGCGACGTTGGTCTTGCTACAGTCTCATCGTAGGTTTGGTAGGCCTGGCCAGCCTAAAGAAATTGACTATTAAAAGCTAATCCTCCTTATGACCGATGTTCAGCTTTGCACGCCGCATCGCTTGATTGCCACCGCGGTGGAACTGGTGTGTTGGTGTTATTGCCGTGGCTGTGTCCACGATTTTAGTGCGGCTCTCCACTCTACTACTGGGAGGTATGGAGCTCGTGTGCTCGCCGATGCTACGCCACGCAGACTTTGCACCCAATTCCCAGTACCGATGAATCTCTTGCAGGGTTAGATATCTAATTATGACACAAAGAAGAAAAAATGGCAGAGAACAGCGGGGTCGTTAGTCTATATGAACGCATTTTATGGCAGCGCCGGTATACCGACGCGATGTCTCCAGTCCAACTCCAAAGAACAAGTCATTAAGAATGTATATACAACACCAGCCGTGTCCACTAGACCACCTTTTGGATATCCGTACTCGGTGCACCCATCCCGCCGTCGCCGGAAGTATGACTCGCGCGCGACGATCCAGAATGCGGGGCGGCGGGCTCCTCGAACTGCGTCGTGAACTCCGTGGTGACCATGATATCGTTGTTTCCCGTCATAATGCCGTTCTTGCTGTCGTTCGAGTCCCGCGCATTCGTGAGCTCGACCCAGGTCAGGTCCTCGTCGGCACGGCCGAGCGGCTTGCGGTCGCCGTACGCTTGCGAGTGGTTGCCGACGCCGGATCGGTTGGTGCCGTAGGCGGCGTAGGCGTGAGGGCTTTGGTAGTAGGGGTTGGAGGGCTTTTTGCTGGTTAGGCCTAGGTGCTGGAGGACACGTTCCATCAGAGGGCGGATGGGGGGAACACAGCCCACGATCACGACGATCCAGGCTTCGGTGGATGCCCAGATGAGGAGGGAGGATTGGGCATCTGCGAGTGTGAGAGAGGTGAGTTTGGGTAGGGGAGGTTGGCTGGGGGTCGGCTAGGCACGTACAAGTGACATCGCTGGTCTCGGTCAAGGCCTTGAGTTCGTAGCATTTGAAGGCGGAGCAGACGGCCGCTCTGTTGGAGACAGTCTGGTGATTAGCAGGGAGATTTCATTGGTCGAATGGTTTTGCATGCAGGCCACTTACACCCATCCCAGTCCCATCAGAATGGACAGGGCGATCTTGATGCGCACTTTCATCTGGAGCCTCCAGAACAGATGGATCGGGTATGTGGCCAGGGCGGCATCACAGAAGACGTTGAAACCTGGACCAAAGGTCAGCCATCGCGGACGATTCAGCATTTCGCAGACCCAACGTACTCGCTTGAAAGAATGAGTAGTCCTGGTTCATCTTGCGGCCCGGATTGCACGTTCCCGGGACCGCGTCGTTCCACAGCTTCTCCATTGGCGTACATTGGCCCAAGATGGTGCCCATGACGGTGACATTGACTGCGAAGATCAAGACGCCCAGCACGATCAACGGCCAGGGTTTGTTCACGTGGCGGCCACGGACTTGCATCAAAAAGGCCAGGATCGCGAGTTTACCCAGCATACTGGCAGCGATGGCCAGGACTTGGAAGGTCCATCCCCAGTGCAAAGCAGCGACTTGTTGTTCGGGGGTCAGATCGGTGAAATGCGAACCCATGCCCGCATTCACGGACAGCTGAAGGAAGATCTGCGCGGTTGACTGGGTAGCCTATGCAAGGGAGATGGTGAGTATGGCATCGTCCACGAGATTCAAGCTAGATCCAAGCCATTGTTGGCGAGACCAAGCATCGCGTACTTACCACCGTCAGCGCGGCGAGCGCAAAATCCCATCGAAAGCGACCGACGAACTTCAGATTACTCAAGAAGCGCAGCGTCAAGAAGACCAGACCGAGGACGGTCTCTGTCCAGGACACCGCCAGGATCGCGACCGACATGCCCTGTGCCATGACTGCGGAGAACTTCGCGAACCGTCGTGTGCAATGTCCCCATGCCACTCAAGGGTGCAACAGCAGACGAACCAGTCGGGCATTTGGGGGTTATGATAGAAGTGCGTGGGCTGGATCTAGCATCGGGATGGTGAGTGGGAACAGGCGACCAGCGAATGGGCGCGAGTCAAGCAGGCGACCCAACGATCGATCCCAGTATAAATTAGCCTCGCATCCTGCCGCAATCTGCGATTGTGGCCACGCACCTCGAAGTTTATCCCTTCGGTGAAGGAAATCGCCAAATGCCTCAAAGAGCCAATCAATGAGATTCCATTCCTCCTTCCCCTCGACTCCCGCTGGCCGTCCCATGGTATGAAGACTCTCGGTTGGAAGCCTCGTTGCCATGAATTCCGGGCTGGTCAGCTCCTCTTCCCCACCCCCCCCCCCCCAGAAACTGCTACATAGCGGAGCCATAAATGCCGGTTCCTGCATTAGAAGAGCTTGCCTGGCCCCGGGGCCAGAGAAGGAGCGCGGTGACCAACATATTCCTCGAGCGATCGCCTTCTGGAATACGGCCGGGAAGAGGTGTCGTCCCGAGAAGCGGCCGGCGTATACAAGGTTGCATGGGCGTGTACCCACTACAATCATCACTGCAATCAACTCTCCAATCAATCACAATCGCCCCGGAGGGGTCTTTTCTCCTCCGGTGGACCGGCAGGACGCCACGAACCCACCCCGGGGCGAGCCAGAGGTGGCAAGATCGACAGAGGATCGTGGATCAGGGACTATCATCTGGGGCGGAAAGCCAATTATGGACCGTGGTGCGATTCATGGATTGCGACTAGCAGGGATGCTTGCGAGAAGAGCCATTTGATCGATTGACGCTAAAGACCGAATGAGGCCGTTTAGGCGTGCGCCTGCAGATATTCGCGCAACCTAATTGCTGGAAAACGCTTCGGCCATTGTTATAGGGCCATCGGCCACGCAGCGGAGACCGGCAATATGGGAGATAGATGAATTCAATTCGTTCCAGATTATACACTAATTAAACCGGGTCTTGTCGCAGCCGTGCCCGGTGGGCGCCGCCTCTTCTCCAATACCTGCAAGTGAGCAGAGATGTAACTTCGGGTCGGCGGGCGCGATTCGTCGTTCTCCAATGCGTACTCGCAGTCGGGGATTTTACTCCAGTCCAGCAGCGCGGAAGAGATTTGCATGGTGGAGCCAGACTCGGATCTCCTTGCCCTTGAAGTAGAAGGGGAGATAAAGCAGGTAGACGACCACGTTGATCGCGGCAACCGTCATGAACACAGACAACGTGCCACACGAATCGATGAAGTCGTTGACCACCCACGTCCAGATCCAGGCAATGCAGCTCTTGAGCGCGGCAATGGTGATCATGATCTCAACCGAGAGCTGCGCGTTACGAAAGTTAGCCCCCAGCCTCATTTTTTAGCCTTTTGGATTCTACCATCGATGCGGAGCGGCGAAATCCGAAACATACCTCTTTGTGGCAGTCGAGCGCGTAGTTCATGCCGAGCGTAGTCCCCATTTGGCTGCCCACCGACAGTACGCCGGCGCCGACGACGGGCATGGCCCAGTGCATCTGGTGCTGGTAGGACAGACCGAACCAGAGCGCACCGAAAAAGGTGAAGAATGCGGCGACCAGGCAAGTCGGCAGACGCATCTCCGGCTCCCGAATGCCGTGGTTGCGCTTGGTGAAGAAGTTGGCAATCCAGTCACCACACGGGCCGGAGAAGTAGACGCCAAAGAGCGAGCCGACGAAGGGAGACAAAAAGAACAGACCCTGCGCGTCCGAGTTGAAGTTGTAGGGAGGCGGCGTAAACAGCTGGGCCACGACTGCACCCAGGATGACGTTCCAGCTGAGAGCCAGACCGTAGACGAAGCAGGACCACACAACGGTCGGGTACGCCAGCAGCACCCACGGGCGCAGGAAGACATGGCGCAAATTCACGTTCGGGTCACCCTTGCTCCAGAACTTCAGCTCCTGCAGCCAGGTTTTCTTGGGCACGGGGCTGAGCTCGTCAACGGAGATGCGCTCCTTCTCCTTGCCCGAGCCGGGGCTGGTAGGCCGCGACGGGGGCAGGATCTGGGGACGAGGTCCGGTGTACTTCGTCTCCGGCATGAAGAAGAAGATCGAGAGCATGTTGGCAGCGATGAAAATGGCCACAATCCAGAAGGCCCAGCCCATTCCCAACGCCTGGACAATGAAGCCCGAGAACATCGGACCGAGCTCATTGCCTCCTAGGACCGCCAAACCGTAGAGCGCGACCAGCTCGCCACGGTTGTGCAGGAAGAACATGTCCGTCACGGTCGACGGCACGATCGACTCGATCGGGGCTTCCCAGGCGCCGAGAAAGGCGCGGCCCACAATAAAGGTCGTGTAGTTCTCGTCGGATGCAACGGCCAGCCAGATACATCCCAGGATCATCAGGAAAGACGAGGCCACATACACCGGGCGACGGCCGTACTTCACAGCGAACGGCATCCAGACCGTGTTCCACACGCCCTGGTTGATGAGACAAGCACCGTTCGCATACGACAGCTGCTGCGTGGTCTTGCCGAAGGTCTTCGAGAGCTGGTTCATGCCTGCGTCGCAGTCGTTAGTTGCCATCTTCCGCAGCCAACCGTTGCTCTTCTCGCATCACACGTACCGGCAGCCATGATCGGGCCCGTCACGGCACCCATGAACGCATACCAACAGCCGTTGAACAGCGCAATGCTCTTCTTCAGCGTAGGCCAGTTCAACGGGTCGTTGGGGTCATTGGTCGACGGTTGAGGGACGAGCAGCACGCGCTTATCGCCTCGAGTCCGATGCTTCAACTGGGAACCATCGACCAATTCATTGATGGAGCCCTCATCGAACAGAATCTCCGTGCCAGGCGCGGCACGTAGCTGGGCGACCTCGTCATCTACCTGGTTCGCCATGGGGGGATGATCGCAAAGGAGTGTCGAAGAAGGGGAAATGAGCGACAAAGTTGGAGAGCGGGATGATCTCGGCAGATGCAAATGCACGACCACGCGAATAAGAAGCAACGCCGCTCGGGAAACCCGAGCCACACAACTCTGCCAATCGCTGCAACTCCTCCTTGTAGGCGTCGCAAGCCGAATCGCATCCAGGATGCCGTGCGTGGCGCGATGGGGATCGGGTTGATACGCCACGGGCGACGCACTCGCCCCGGCGCTAATGCAGGGCGGCGCCACCGTCCTCACTAGGGATCTAGCGCCATCTATTGTTATTGGATCTCAGTCCAGACCGTCGAGGGCGAAGCTGAGGGGTTTCCAGTAAGTGCTCGTCGAGGCCACAATCATTATTATGAGGCAGCTTGTTTCATCCCCGTGTCTAGTCTAGGTCCATTATTACCCTCCCCCTGAGTGGTTCCAATCAGCCCAGTTTCGGCATCATGGCACCTTCAGCGGACGGTGGACTTCCATCGCAGGTCGGCCTGCCCGACTCCGTCCCCGTCTTGATTGTTGGCGGTGGCCCAATTGGCCTCTTGCAAGCTCTGCTCTTGTCTCGCCTGGGAGGTACGCGTGGAATTCCCGGTCCCAGATGCGCGACAGCGCACCTATACTAAGCTGCTCCCATTATAGTTCGTTCTGTGATCGTTGAACGGTATCCCGAGCGTCTGGCAGCACCCAAGGCCCACGCGATCAGCCCGCGTTCGCTGGAAATCCTCCGCCAGTATGGGCTTGGTGAAAAGCGCATTCGCACGCTGGGCACCTCACGCGCCGATGGGCATTGGGTCAATTTCATCACCAACCTCAGTGGTGATGCCGTAGGGAGGCTGCCGTACGAACGGATGGATCCGGCTGTGCTAGAGCAAACCCCCGAGGTAAATGATCCAACCACTCCAAGTGTTCTCAACATGGACAGTCTGGCGCTGATCGTGATCGACAGATGATCCATAATATTCCCCAGCCAGTCCTAGAGCAAGAACTGACTGCCCGTATTGCGGAAGACCCCAATATAACCTTGCACAAGGGCTTTAGCATCCACGATGTTGATCAGGTATATATATCATCTCCATAGGCTTGAACCCCGTGATAACATTTGTGAGAACCAATCAACCCGTTGACCAAGTTTCCCCCCCTCTAGACTGACGATCGGGTCCTGGCGACGGTCGAGGAACGCTGTACTGGCCGCCTGTACTCCATCCAGGCTCGCCATCTGGTCGCCTGCGATGGCCGCAGGAGCAAAGTCCGTGAACTGCTAGGAATCCCGTCTCAGGGCGAGGATTCCGATCAGAGTATGATGACTATCCACTTCAAGGCCAACTTACGGCCCGTGGTGCGCGATCGCGTTGGCATGCTATTCTGGATCATGGACCCGGTTGCGGCAGGATTCATCATCGGTTATGACCTCGACGGCACCCAAGTTCACATCAGCCAGGTGGATGTGAGCAAGCAGCCGATTGACTCGTGGACCGACGACATGAGTCGGAACAAGATCCGCGCCGCGATTGGCCAGGATATCCCGTTCGATATCCTGAGCGTTCGACCGTGGGTGTTTCGGCGCCAAATTGCGGAGACGTTCCAAAAGGGAAATATATTTCTGTACGTGCTGCGTTCATTTCTTTACTCATGATGGACATGCCTACACCGATCAATGCTGACTGCTCATGTGCACCTCAGCGCTGGCGACGCCGCCCATTCATTCCCACCAACTGGCGGCCTGGGGCTGAACTGCGGAATTGCAGATGCCCATAATCTCGCATATAAGCTGGCTTTCGTGCACCAGGGCATCGCTAGCCCGTCCATTCTGTCCACGTACACCAGCGAGCGTCGAAGCGTAGCCGATACCTATTCGAGGCAAAGTGTCAAGAACGGCCAACAAATATTTGCTCTTCTGCAAAGCCTCAATACGGCCGGCATCGATGATATCGATCAGTCTCGCCGCAACATGATGGCCGCATTGGCAGATCCTGCGCAGCGAGCAAAGGTGGAAAAGGGGATCGAAGGACAGAGAGAGCATTTCGACAATGTAGGTAGACATACCCTCTTACCGATTCGCATATTCTAACTATCGACCGTCTTGAATTTAGCTCGAATTGCACATTGGATACGTATACGGAGCTCGCGAGCCCCCTCCCCATGCATCACACTATGCGCCCAAGTTCTTGCCGGGCGCTCGCCTCCCTCACGCTTGGATCTCGTTCCCAGATCAGTCGTCAGAAGCGTGTCCGACTACACGAACATCACTGCCATCACAACCCGTAGACGTTTCATATGTGGGAGAGCTGGACGACGAACAAGTCCAGGCTCGTCAATGGAGCACTCTGGATTTGTGTGGACCTGACGCCTTCACTCTCATTGTGGGTGCCAAGGATCACCAGCTGGACATGCAAACCACACTGCTTCAAAAGCATTGTGCAGCGATCAATGTGCGTCTGAATGTCTGGCGCCTTGGTACGGAGTTTGAGATCGTCAAACAAGACTGGTTCTCAGCGGAGCTGGACAAGACAGGAGGCATTCTCGTTCGGCCTGACCAACATATCCTAGTGAGGGTTTCCAATGAGACGACGGGGGAGGAGTTGATCTCTGCACTGAGCAACCACTTTGGAAAGTAGGCTGGTGGAATAGATTAAGGGGACGAGCTGCCAGACACTGATTTCAATATTGGCCTTCAGCACCCATTGACAGCGGCTGTATGAGAGCGTTCGTCATGAGCTGTCCTTTCTCCACAACTCGGGCCTTATCCGCGTCCTACGGATGAACTCCGCCATCGCAACTATGTACAGTCCTACATACTCCGCGGAAACGATAGAACTTCTTGATATTTAGAAAATATACGTTGAAAGATTATACCGATGAAAAGAAGGTAGAACGATAGTCTAAACAATTACTCGATTGTCTTGCACCTCGAGGCAAAACCCAGCATCCCCAAACCTGAATCCTTCAAAGCGCGGCCCACAACCATACCACATACCATGATAACTGTACATCTATGTCTTGCTAACTTATGCACGACCTGTTGAAGCGGTAATCCCGCCATCCACCACGATCTTCTGGCCCGTAATATAAGACGCCTCGTCCGAAGCCAGAAACAACGCAGCCCTTGCCACATCCCACGCGTCTCCCATCCGCCCCATCGGAACCTGTGCGTCTCGCTTTGCCATATAAACCGCTTCGTCTCCGCCAGGCGCATACCGCTGGGCGAGCGCCCGTGTATAAGGTGTATAGATCAGACCGGGCACGACAGTATTGAGCCGCACCCTTTTTCCCGCGTAGATGACGGCCGTCGTTCTCGTGAATTGCACAATAGCCGCCTTCGCAGCAGCGTATGCAACCTGCGGCTTGCCAATATACCGCAAACCTGCAATGCTAGCAATGTTGACCACCGCACCGCCTGAGCATTGCTTCTCCATGACCGGCAGCACATGGTGACAGACGAGGTAGATGCTGTTCAGGTTGATGTCGATTTGAGCATACCACGTATCCTCCGACATGGACGCCGGACACCCAGGTTCAGAGCGGCCCACGCTATTCACTAGGATGTCGATGCGGCCATGCTTTCCGATACACCGGTCCACGAGAGCTTTGACGGAGTCTGAGCTCGTGACGTCTGTCTCGACAACATCGCAGACGCCGCCTTCGGACTCAATTCGTTGCTTTGTGCGTGCAGCGGAGGCAATAGAGCGGTTGCCACCAAAGATGAAGGCGCCTTGACGAGCGAAAAGAGTCGCGATGGCAGCCCCGATTCCCCATCCCTCGTCGCTCGTTTGGCCGAGACCGGTGATGAGGACGACTTTGCCTTGCAAGCTCAACATGATGATTTGGACTGTAAGGATTTTAGAACACGGGTGGGAATTCTGCAACTAGGTAATATATGGCCTTCTCAACGGATCTGGTCCGCGCAGGAACGGATCGCATCCGCCGAGCCCTAATCTGCCGTGCCGCATTTATACATCTGCAAAGCCAGCTTCACCAAGGATGTCAGCCGACAGTGCCGAATATATGATATCGGTTTGCAAATAACGGGAGAACAGTGAGCTGGGTGTACTGCGGGCAGGTTTCAATTTTCTGACCGCAACGGGGCCTGATCTGCAGTTGGTCCTCGCATGATGGCTTTCGAGGTCCTGTTCAGTCAGTGAAAGTGATCATTTCTGCATATTTATTCATGACATTTGCAGACAAAATTCCGGACTAGACAGGCTACACAAAGTTCTGAATGGGCGACATGCTGGAATTGCAGGACGAATCTGACCAAATAAGATCGTGTCTATCTTATCACTTCCTAGCTGGTATAGATATTGACAAAACGACCTAGCTACTTGACTTACGATCGAAGACTTTCATCCCAAACTTCCATACCTCGTCCACCACTAGGTCCGAGACCGACTGCCCAGGAACAAACTCCTCGCTTAGTACCACGAAGTCTGCATCCGCGCCAGCTTGAAGTGAGCCTTTGACATGGCCCAGCCCGATAACTGCTGCGGGCCTAGAAGTGACAGCCTGGAGGGCAACAGGAATGGAAGCGCCTGTCCAGCGGCGGAAGTTATTCACACACTGGAGGAGAGTCACACAACTAGTCCGAGAACATCAGCAAAGGTGCAACCAAGATAAATAAGAATACGCGAGAAACAAACCTTCCCGCAATGATATCCGTGTCTTCCAACTTTACAGATATACCTTGCTTCGTAAGTCGCCTCGTGAGCCAGTCAATCGTGCCATCATCGCCCCCAAGGAGCAGCAGAGCATCGGTCACTAGGATCAAGCCTTCTGGATGCAGCATACTCGCTAGACGCATACTAGCCGGGTGCACATGGTTTCCATCCGCGATGATGCCGAAGTAAGGACGACTTCTCTGCTCCCAGTCCTGCCTCAAGATCTTATTCTCCGTCTCGAGGTCCACGTCTGTCGCACCACTCAGGATTCCCAATGGCCCCGGCTCCCGGTGGTGATGTCCGTTCATCTGGTTATACAGATGAGTGATCATGGTTGCCCCGGCGTCGATGCCAGCCCGGGCCTGTCTGTAGTCAGCTGCCATATGGCCGATACTCATAATGACACCTTCGCCACTGAGCTGCTGAATGGTTTCCAGCGCACCAGGTCGCTCTGGCGCTAAGGTGATCATCCGAACATTGGCGGGAATGGAGCCAGCTTGTGTGGTCTCCGCTGGTGGTTTATCTGGATTGATGAGATTGGTGGCGCCGTATGTTTGAAGCACGCGCTCTGGCTCGCTAGTTGAGCCAGAAGCCTGCACGGCTTCTGGCAGATGGACGCCCATGCGGTTGTGGGCGAAGAAGGGCCCTTCACAATGGGCGCCTAATGATTCCGTACCTTGGAAGGGATCGCGGGATTTCGAAGGGCCCAACAAGGGGAGGTTCTAAGGGATGTCAATATCTTCAGTTGTTTTACTTTACCGGGGCACGAAGAGCGCAATATCACATTCATTCACATGGCTTATACTCACTCGATGGTATCGATCTGGCAACTGGCTCGTCATGGTAGGTAAGAAACTCGTCGTGCCGGTCGTGATGAGCTTCTGTCGGACATCGCGGTACCGATCAGTCCAAGATAAACCATCAACGTCGACGGAACTGTCTTCCGAAAAATCAAATCCATATGCGCCATTGATCTGCAGGTCCAGAAAGCCAGGAGCCACGATCCGACCCTGGAGATCTATAGCCGATTCCGCAGACGCGGGGTCAGGCGGGGGCACGAAAACACCAGCCTCGCAGTCAAACCAGAGCGATCGTGGGATGAGCTCGTCGCCATCGGCGAGATGGGCGTTGGTGATATGTACGAGATGGGACATGTTGGGCTTGATGGAGATCGTGGAAGAGTTGACAAGATGCAAAATTTATTACCGCGTATGACCTAGAGCCTGCGGATGAACCCAGTCATCCGGTCCGAGGTAGCATCGGCTCGATACTACAAATTGCATAAGGCTCAAGCTAGCGAGCGAATAGAAAACGAAGGATATTTACACACGGAACGCTCTATGTATAGAACCACATGCGCCAGAGGATGAAGGGAGAGCGCGGGACAGCAAAGGCAGCAATAACGATAACCTCGATGCTAATTCAACTGCACGTAGTTGGCTGCGCGCCATCGTCAGTGTGGGCAGGAATGAAAGACCATGAGTAGGACTTACCCGGAAATTGGCCTTCTCGGCCGTTCACCCGTCCGGTCCACCACTCATTCTGGTTATCCGTTCGGTGAGTGATCTCGATAACTTCGCCGGCCGAGAAGCCCAGGTCGCCATGGGCCTGCGCTTCATAGTCGTAGAGGGCAGTGACCGTCTCGACGGGATGGCTGAGGTGAGCTGGCTTCGCCCTTGGAGGTGGCGGAGCGGGTTTGCTCTTGGCAGCTGAAGAGAAGCTCCCCGTCGGGCTGGGAGTGGCGCCAGCCGAGTACGGAGGGGGAGGGTTTTCGTCGGCCGTGGAACTCGACCTTCCACGAGTGATGGAACCCTTGCTGTCGGAGCCCTTCTGCAGCGCACTCAGCCGCGAACCGGAACGTTTGACTCCTTGAGTCTTATAGTGCACAATACTGAGAGCTTCGGCACGCTCCTGCACGTCACCCCGCTTCTGCTCGAAAGCCTCCTCGACATCGAGGGCCAGGTTGAAGTAACTGATGTTCATGCCCTGCATCTTCTCGTGCAGAGTGTAGAAGACGTTGAGTTGCATGTAATAAAAGGACTGGAACAGCGGACGAATGAACTCGGCCTCCAGGGTGAACAGCTTGGGCAGCTCCTCCTTGAGCAGATCGTTGTAGTAGTTGTACTCCTGCGTTGCTTGCTCGACATCATTCTCTGCCTTGTACAGAGCTTTCTCATCCTTGATCGACTTGTCCTTCTTGTCCTCCAGCTTCTTCAGCGAAGCACGGTGACGATCGTAGTCCAGCTTCTTATGGTCGCGCTTGACAGCTACCTTGCGGATGACCTTGATCACCTCCAGCAGCTGATCAGCAGGGCTAATGACTCGGCTATCAATCATTTCCAGTTCTGGGGCCAGTGCCTCCTGCAGATCCCGGACGATCGTCTCATAGTCCTCACAGGCCTGGATGCCCTCGGGATTCCCTTCGAATTGGTATGAGTTGGGGTCGGAGGCGCGACCGGAGATGGGCTTGTAAAGTTCGGCGATGGCTTTGGAGAATTCGATCTGGTGGTTCAACATGCCTGGGCGAGATCAGTATTTTTCTTCTTCAGAAGGCTGCCCTTCGCCGGGGTTCTTCGCCGGCGGGTCGCCCCGGGAAGTTGTCCTACCATTAATGGCGTCAAAGTATTTCTTGGATTCGTCGTGCAGCTTCTTGGTCTCCTTCTCGAGCTCCTGGAAGCGTCGCTCGGCATCGCTATACACGGCATCCTTGGTGTGTTCGCCGATGTTGAATTTGACCTTGAACTGCTGCGGGGCTCGCACGATGCTCTTCTGGAAGCCCTTGAAACTCATGTTGGCGACGGGCAAGACTGGGAAAGAGAGAGGAAGGAAGAAGAGAAGGGAAGAAGGCGCCAAGGCGGGGTGTGCGGCCTTTCCGTTCCCAACTTTCCCCTTGGCTTCACCTATGACATAAGACTTCCGGATGCTACGCGGAGCTGGCTGTGGCTGTACCTCTCCTCTCGTGTCCACTCAGCTGGCGTTCGATCAGATCGCCCCATTATTGTGGCGTATGCTGACGATGATGACGATGATGCTCCTCGCGAATGTCTAACTACTCCATAGCTAATTACTAGCGACCTCTGATACTATTGAAATCATCTCCGCCTGGCAGGCACCAGAATTCCCCGGTGGACCGTGGCGGTGCTCCCTGTGATCGCCCTAGATGTTCCAGTCCCAGCCCTACCCGAGAATTGCGCGGGATGATCGACTATCTATCATGCACAGGATGGTAGAAATGTTGTACCTCGTCGCAGGCCCGGACCATTTTGGCGTTCGATATTGAATATTGGATGCAATATTTCCCCCCTTAAGTGACACCTCGGGTGGTGGATGATCCATTCGCTGACGTAGTTCCGGTGCCCAATTAACTCCCAAGACAACTTAGATGATGCAGCAAGACCAGCGAGGGCCGATCGATCTGCCACCCTCAAAAGTCTGATCCAAAAGATACTTGTCGATGCTGTCAGTCATAGTGAGCGACAGTTAGCCAAATTCCGAGAGAGAACAAAGATGTGATTGTTGCCTGAGGCGCCAACGGAGAAACCCGACTCCGAGAGTCGCCCAATGAGGAAATTCCCGACTCCGAGATAACGGGAAAATGTCACCGCCCGCATGCCTCTTTCCTTCTCTCTTTCTCTCTCTGCAGGCTCGTCCTAGCTTCATCAACAAAATGTCTACAACTGCCCCCGCTGCTTGGAGACAGGCATCCCGCGCCTACTCGAGGCATCTGGCCTCGCGCGGCGCCTGGGCTGCGCCTCGCCGCGTCCTTGCCACCGGCACCAACGGTGCGCGGTCTTATGTCACCGAAACCAAGGCCGGGCATGCGCAGGTCAACGTCGAGACCGCCATCAAAGAGGAGCAGAAATCCTTTATGAAACAAGCCGGTGTTGCGCCGCAAGGTGTCAACCTGCCTGGCACGCCCGCCTCCGCCGATGCCGCGATGAGCCCGACCGCTGGTATCCTCAAACAAGCCACCGTCATGGACCAGGGCACCCGCCCCATCTACCTCGACATGCAGGCGACCACTCCACTGGACCCCCGTGTTCTGGATGCCATGCTGCCCTACCTCACCGGAATTTACGGAAACCCGCACTCGCGCACACATGCGTACGGTTGGGAGTCAGAGAAGGGCGTGGAGCAGGCCCGTGAGCACCTCGCCAAGCTGATCGGAGCCGACCCTAAGGAAATCGTCTTCACAAGTGGTGCGACGGAGAGCAATAACATGAGTTTGAAGGGTGTGGCGCGTTTCTTTGGACGTTCCGGCAAGAAGAAGCATATCATCACCACTCAGACCGAGCACAAGTGTGTCCTTGACAGCTGCCGTCATCTGCAGGATGAGGGCTTTGAGGTCACCTACTTGCCTGTGCAGAACAACGGTCTGATTCGCATGGAGGATCTCGAGGCAGCTCTCCGCCCGGAGACTGCCATCGTCAGTATCATGGCTGTCAACAACGAAATTGGTGTGATCCAGCCTCTGGAAGAGATCGGCCGTCTTTGCCGGTCCAAGAAGGTTTTCTTCCACACTGATGGCGCCCAAGCCGTTGGAAAGATCCCGCTTGATGTCAACAAGCTGAACATCGACCTGATGTCCATCTCGAGCCACAAGATTTACGGCCCCAAGGGTGTGGGTGCGTGCTACGTCCGTCGCCGCCCTCGTGTCCGTCTGGATCCCATTATCTCCGGCGGTGGTCAGGAGCGTGGTCTGCGCAGTGGAACACTGGCTCCCCACCTGATCGTCGGATTTGGCGAGGCCTGTCGTCTCGCAGCTCAAGACTTGGAGGTAAGAAGCCACCCTCCCAGTTAACCTTTTTTTTTCTTGATGATTATATACTGCTTGGAACGGTTGAAGACACCGGCGGTAGCCCCATTCCCGTCGAGGAATGGTGCCTGGGGTTGATGACGCCACTGTGCAGGGGTAATGAAGTTATTGGAATCAATGAGGGGATATACAGCGATGCGTTGATGGAAGCAAATTGCTAATTTTTCTACGCTTATAGTACGACACCAAGCACATCCAGCGTCTGTCCAAGCGCCTGAGCGAGGGTCTGCTCTCCATGGAGCACACCACCCTGAACGGCGACCCCAAGCACCACTACCCAGGCTGCGTGAACGTCTCGTTCGCTTACGTCGAGGGCGAGTCCCTTCTGATGGCCCTGAAGGACATCGCTCTGTCCTCCGGCAGTGCATGCACCTCCGCCTCCCTGGAGCCTAGCTACGTCCTGCGCGCCTTGGGCAGCAGCGATGAGAGTGCCCACAGCAGTATCCGATTCGGCATCGGCCGTTTCACCTCGGACGCTGAGATTGACTACGTTCTCAAGGCGGTGCAGGACCGTGTGCACTTCCTGCGTGAGCTGAGCCCTCTCTGGGAGTTGGTGCAAGATGGCATCGACCTCAACACGATCGAGTGGAGCCAGCACTGATCTGTCCTTCTTTCCTACATTGATTCCGTCTGGCATTAATTACTTTCGCTTAAGAAGCAAAATACACTCCACTGGGGACGGCGTTGGGATTTTTGGTGTAACAACATCGATGTACAGAATGCAAATACTCCGATCATTCACACTAGCATTGGTCTGTAGAGACGTACGAATAACGTTCGTGGACGGTGATAGTCCACTGCATGGGATTCCTTGACTTGACCATCATGGCCTTGCTGATTCGGATCTTGATCAAAAGTCGGACTTTGAACAAGGTACGTTGAAATGCTCGAGAGAGGCTGAGTAGAGAATTATGCATGGATATACGGACGTGCATTTTGCCTAGGGCCCTAAGACCAAAGACCAAAATGTCTTTTCAAAAACGGAGAAGAGGAGAAAGAGAGCTAAGAGACGAAGCAGATCACCAAACCCTTCCATCTCATAAGCATCCATTTTGAATTTCCCAATCAGATGCCCATTTAGCCTGCGTAACCAACAAGATAGCCCATCCATGCGCGCAGCTGCATCTTCCGCGATTTGATTCCTCCAGTAGAATATTTATGTATGCCTTGGAGGACCAGATCCTCAGGTGCGGTAACGTGGTCAAGGCCAACACTCAAAGGTGGCCGATGAATGCGTCGATATTCTGATAGTGCTTGACACTGGTGTAGATGGATATGATGGGGTGTTGTTAATCCTTCGACCCACAGCCACGGCGTCACCGCAGACCGAACAGTTTTAGCGTGAGTATGGGCGATTGCGCTGGGGCAACGCCGTGCGTAACCGGAACCAGTCAAATCCGCCTCCGATTCATTGCCGCCCTGTCACGCTAGCGGGAAAATGCCGCAGCCTAAGAAAACACCTGTATCGCGCGCACTCAGTCTAACTCTTCGTCCCGCTGCATCTATCAAAACGTGGAGGCCCGTTCTATATGTATGGCTTTGATATCAAGTTATTTTGAACCAGCAACGTCGGCCATTCTTCTTTCCATCTACTATCTTCACGCCCCCCTCCCATCAACTCACGCAGAACTGGCCCATAATCCCGACCCCGGCGAGGCCCTCTAAACCTCCAACATGCACGTCCTATATCGGACCCAGGGCGGCCCACGACCCGCGAGGACCCAAGTTCATCCCAGGTCCTCGCTTCGGGATGACTAGGCTCTTGCGGTCCATGCTTAGAAATGGTGTCCGCGGTAAATGATTACGTGCTTTTCCGGATGGTTATCCCGCCGGGGTAGAAATGAAAACTCTTCTCGGATGATCGTGGTTATCTTTACCCCTCCGGCTTCTCCAGCACCAAACGAGGCTATAATTGCCCGCTGTATTCCCCGCGGCTCCGAGTCTGGCTTTGCTGAAAGTATACCTTTCCTTTCTTCCGGGCTGAGTCGCTCGCCTCCGTTCGCATCCGGTGCGCCGAACAATAGCCTTCCGGGCCAACAAGGCGAGTCTTTTTCTGGAACCGCCACCCACCTCAATCACCTGGTTCCTGTCCCTGGACATCGTACTTTCTCTCTCCCAAACAATCGTCTCACCCGCCGTGGTGTTGAGTAGCATCCTTCACGGCTCTGCGTTGCATGATATTGAATATCTGCAGCCGAGTGATCGACGAGACTCAGGTCCAGATGGGCGAGAGTTCCATTCGCCGAGCTTCATCATAACCACACGTGCCCATCGTCACATCACCGTGTCTCCTTCTATCCTCTTCAGCTATCACCATGCTACCTCCAGTACCGTCGCCGGCCGACTATGGCATCTCACCGGAGCATGGGTTCCTCTCGCCAGAGCCTCCGCTGGAGGTGTTGCCTGATCCATACTACGCCAAGTGGGAAGCGATCGCCGCCAATCTCCAGCCATTGCTTCTGAGTAAACGCGCCCGAGGCCTTATCGACCGTTTGCCAATCCTATCGACTGCAAAGTTGCAGACAGATGCCGAGTGGCGCCGCGCATATGTCGTGCTAGTGTTCATCCTGCACGGTTATGTCTGGGGTGGTGACCGTCCCGCCGAGGTAGGTCGTTCTCTTCGGAAGGCCAGAGACACCCGAGAGTAGACTGACCATCTCCACAATAGAGGATCCCTCCACAACTCACCGTCCCCTTGTTCGCGGTGTGTGATCGACTAGAAGTACCGCCGGTTGCGACATACGCCGGAGTCTGCCTCTGGAACTACAAGCCAATCTTCCCGGACGAACCAGCCGACGACCTCGACAACCTCGCTTGTCTCCAGACATTCACCGGTTCTCTCGATGAGCAGTGGTTCTACCTGGTTTCCGTCGCCATCGAAGCCCGCGGCGCACCCTCCATCCCGCTCATGCTCGAGGCCATCGCAGCCGCCCGCGTCGGCAAAGCCCGCGTCGTGACGGAGTGCCTGCAGCAGCTCGCCGAAATCATCGACGATATCACCGCCCTGCTGCAACGCATGTACGACAACTGCGATCCCTACATCTTCTACAACCGCATCCGCCCCTACCTCGCCGGCAGCAAGAACATGGCCGACGCGGGGCTGCCCAAGGGCTTGCTGTACGACGACGGCCGCAACGCGCCCGAGTACCGGCAGTACGGCGGCGGCAGCAACGCTCAGAGCTCGCTGATCCAGTTCTTCGATATCGTGCTGGGCATCGAGCACCGGCCGACCGGCGTGTCGCGCAAAGACGAAGCGCAGGAGGACGGCCCCAAGACTCGCCACGGATTCATCCACGAGATGCGCGCGTACATGCCCGGGCCGCACCGGCGCTTCCTGGAGCAGATTGACTCCATCGCCAATATCCGGGCGTTCGTGGAGGCGCGCCGCGCCGACCCGGCCCTGCGACTGGCCTACGATGCCTGCCTGTCGATGCTGCGGGCCATGCGCGACAAGCACATCCAGATCGTGTCGCGGTACATCATTGTGCAGTCGCGCGGTGCGCGGCGCGCGTCACAGTCTGTCGTGACCGGCCAGCCCGGCGCGACTAACCTGGCTACTGCGGCCCCGACAGATAGCAAGAAACTACGCGGGACCGGCGGCACCGCGCTCATTCCGTTCCTGAAGCAGGCGCGCGACGAGACCGGCGAGCCCGTCATCGATGTCTGGGCGCGACGGCTGCTCAGCAATTCACCTGCTGATGTGGGCTCTGCCTCTCTCAGTAAGGTCGGGGAGCATCCCGACGGCCATCTGGAAGTCGTTGGTCTCTGCGGGACCTGGACTGCGGACGACAGTGAAGGCGGCATCTGCCACTGGTGATGAACTACGAGATTTGCTACGTGTCTTGATTTTCCTGTGAGCGTTCGCATTTGCATTGAGATCTACATTGTGTCCTGCGTGTGGCATAGACGTTGCAGCGACTGGTAGACTGTTCGGCGTTGGGGCTTTCTTGCTTTGCTGTATGGATCGAATCATGCCTCGCGGTCTTTATTTGCGACTTCATCATCACCACTTACGATCTCCATTTCCACCAGCGTCACCCAGTGGCTCCACCGCTGTAGAATCTTCTCCCGTGTGCTTTTCATGACGTACATGTCCTCTCATACCCCGTCAAGCTGGATTCAGGGCCGCACGTGATGTGACATCAGAGTATGATGTCATCGATCGCGACTTGGCTTGCCTTGGAAAACGGGCGACGTCCATTGTATATAAGAGTCGTGTTTACCAGGCAGAAAGCTTGATTCAGCATCGCTGAATTTGTATTTGAACTCTCTTCAACTTCCATCTACCATCTACCATCTACCATCCACCATCCATCTCCAATCTACTCTTCGTACATCTACATCTACATCTACATCTACATCTACATCTACATCTACATCTACATCTACATCATGTCTGACGGCAACTCCTCCACTCTCGGCTCCTACGTGAACCAGGCCACTGGCCTCGCCCAGCGAGCCGTAGGCTCCGTGACCGGCGACTCCTCCACTCAGGTACCGCAACCACCCACCACCTACCACCCACTGCCATCCACAGACTAACACACCCCAGAACCAGGGCGAGACCACCCAGCAAAAAGCCCAGGAGCAGCACGACAACTCCCACACAACCACCAAGCTGGGCCCCGTCACCGCCGACCCTAACACCGGCGCCGCGGCCAAGGACGACCCCAACCGCTCCACCGGCTCGTGGGACCAGACCGTCGGCTCCGCCAAGGAGTCGCTGGGCAACGTGATCGGCAACGAGAACCTGCGGCGCGCGGGCGTGGAGCAGAACGCCGCGGGCAAGGAGCAGGAGGCCAAGGGCCAGCTCAAGGACTGGGGAGAGGGCATCCACGACCGCGCGCAGGGCGCGCTCGGCGGCCTCGGCGCGGCGGTCAGCGGCGACCGCGAGGCGGAGCAGAAGTTCCGCGACCAGCATGACCAGGGCAAGGTGCAGCAGCGCGGCGCGGAGGCTGATATGGCCAAGAAGGGCGGCTACTAGGCTGGGCGCTGTTTCTGTGTGGTGTGCTTGCTCGGCGGTGCTTGGTGTGACGATCTGACGACTCGATTATGATATCCAATGAACTGCTTTGTCACTGCGTTTATTTCCTCGGGTCTCGCTTCTGGCCGGGATTCTTTTTGTAAACGTATCTAGCCGTGGTAGATGTCGTGGGGTAGATGTCAAGCGTGTAAAGTATGTGCAAAGGTGGACTGTAGTCAAACCGCGCAGAGCAGACGCAAAGCCTTGCAGCTATTCCTTGCTCCATCCATGCAGGCCCTTCGAAAATGCCCGAGGGATCGGACACCCCACGTATTGTAGGAGACGATGACATGCATTGACTTTCCCCGCCTGGAGCAGTTGCATATTGGCGCATGCGATCCGAGGTTAAACGGCACCAGCACGATCCTCGACAGAGCCGGATGAGTCTCGAAGGCCCATAGGCCACTTCCTAGAAACGGGAGGCAGATCAGCGTAGCGTATCATGCACCCATCATAACGTACGCTCCAATCCAGTGCCGGATGGGCCGAAGGGACCAAGGCTTTGACATTTCTCTACTTTTCCCGGACGTCCATCTTGTGGCATCTTTATCACTTTCTTGTTCTGCACGCCGACTGGCGAAGGTACCTCATTGGAACTCTACAATGCAGTTTACTGCAGTGCTTGTCTATTTCCTTGCGGCCTGTGCTGGGGCCGTTGATCCGCAGCGTCGAGATGATGCCAGCACCAGCAGCGTCGCGGGTGCCAGCCAGAGCGGATGGAATGTCGCCTCGCTCTCAAGTGCGCTGTGAGTGTCTTCGGAGAGACAGTTTGCTTCCATCCCAATGCGGCTTGTAGTCCTGCAAGTTAACCCATATCGCTTCCAGCGCGCAACTGTCGTCCAACACAACCGCCTCCGCCAACTTTGGCAACATCTCACCACCGCCCAAATCCTTGATTGGGGAGATTCTCTCCGCGGTGCCAGTCACCGTACTCTGGGAGTTGGTCGACCAGTCCTCCCGCAGTAGTCTCGCCAGCGACTTCAGCGCCGGAAGCACGCCGACTTGGTATGGCAGCTTGCCGTCCAACGTGAAGAGTTACATGTCCGTCGTGAGGTCGCAGATCAGCGGCGGCGCGCTGACAGCCACGACGGGGCTGGCATACCAGACGACCAGCGGGGCCGGGGCGACCGCGACGGCAGCGACAGTGACAGCGACGGCCACAGGCTCGACGTCGACGTCCACCGGGCTGGCGGCGGCGCAGCCGACGGGACTCACCGCGTCGTTGATCGGGGCATTGAGTGTCCTCGGGTTGGCCCTAGCGTTGTAAGCGGGTCCGGGCTTGTTGCGGGGTTGCAAAACCCATTGTTTCCTCGCGACTTGATGGAGCGAGAGTGGGCTGCAGTAGTGCAGTGCGGGTGCAGGGCCCTCGTGCAGGAGATGATGTATGTACCAGCGACAATAGCGTAGCATCCAGGGTCGTACAGCAAAGACACAGACGAGATGCATCGCATCCATGGATGATTCGCTCACGCTCAATTTTCGGTTCCTGGTTCCAGGGGGGCGCACGCGGTGGCGCATTTCCACTTTCCCACATGATCCTCGGCTCGACCGCGTGTGGATGAACAGGTAAACAATGCCGGCGTCGAGGCGCACTATATAGAATCCGTGGATGGATATAACGTGCAAACTACTCGTCGTATTATAGTGAGTAGCGCAATCGCCGCCGATGTCACTCTACGCCAACAGGTCTTGGAGGACCACCATCGCGCCGATCGCTACCCAAGCGAACATCACCTCCGGAAGATCACATGGAGTCGTCGGGGTCCCGAAGGTGACAGGTCGACCCGATGGATTATTGCTTGAGTGCAGCGCAACACTCCACTCAGTGAGCCTGGCTAGCGGCCTCCACCGCAGCCACAAAGGTCATCCAGGACACATTTTGAGAGGTCCGATCGCCCAGCGAGCCGATCATTTTCCCAGTTGGCGGCTGTCCGGGGTGAGGCCGTCGATGCGGGGATTGCGCTGATATCGAGGCTTGCTGGCGGCGCGCTCTTACCACCCTCTCACATGGGATTCTATCTTCTCTGCTCTAGCTTTCCTGCTGCGATCGACCTCGGCGCTGAATCCTCATCCCAGATCGCGGATCGTCACTGCCAGCTGCAATCCGGCCAACGCCTGTTGGCTGCTGGTGACGCTATGCACGACGGGCATTGGCCCTGGGCCTCGGGGGATTTTCTCGGATCGCTAACGTTGTAGATTGCCAGAACTGTGGCACGGTCGAAAGCTGGTCTAGATGAAGTGGGGGACTGGGTGAGCGCAGGAGTAAGACATGAGGGGAGGAGGAAGAGCAAGTAGCTGCGAAAAGAATGGGGTTCCGTTATAAGACGGCGACAGGCGGGAAACACAAGTTCCAGGAGGCTGATATTGCGGTCTTCCCATCTTCCTTCCCATTTTTTTTTCTCTCTCTACTTTGAATCTCTCCCATTCTTCTATTCCGTTGTACCAGATAAGAAATAAAACACAACAATGCGTTATAGCCGGATCCTACTCCCTCTCGCGGCGGCTCCTCTAGCCCTGGCTGCCCCCGAGCCCGTCCCCAACCCTGTCGCAGCGCCCGCGCCGGCATCATCATCAGGTCTCCTATCAACCTTGAGCGACGTGGAGGGTCTGTTGACCGAAACGAATATCAATAACCTCCAGGTGATCATCACCAATGCCGCCAAGCTGCTTTCCGATGACAATCTCAAAACCCTGCAAGACATCCTCACCAACGCCCATTCGCTCCTGACCAAGGAGTTTGTGGACAATACGACCATTCTGATTGGGGATGCCACGCCGGTGTGTATTGTTCCGCTGAAATTATCCATCCGCAGAGCTCTTTTTAGCCGGTCATTTGCTAATCTTGACTATCATAGCTGGTGGAAGACGTCTCGAAGCTTCTGGGCGGAATGCTGGGATCGCTATAGGGCATGATGTTGGTGACGATTTGATTTTTGTAATTGACGATAGCATACGAAGTCAACGGGTAGATCCATGCAATTTCTTCTTTTCTCATGAATAGCGTATCACGATGCGTGTCTCGTATAGTGCAAACAAGGATTTAAAGAAAAGAAATGGTAGTTATATACAGAGAAAAAGAAGGACAGGAACCGAGATCAATGGAAACCCAGACACACATCATTTCATCACACGACATGCAGTTTCCCACGCAGGCGCTCTTGGTAGTACCGCAGTGGGTACGCCCGCATCTTATTCGGCATAGCTGGGTACACTGCAGTCGAGAAGCCCATCCACGTGCGGTACAAGCCGCGGGTGGTGGCCGTCGAGCGCAGCTCGTACGCCTCACGCAGTCGCGGCGGCAGCATCTCGATAGTCACGGCGCGTAGGAAAGGCTTCAGCCGCTGTACCCAGCGAGGCATGTCGGTGCTCTCGCGCAGGTCTTTCGCAAAGTGCGCGGCGTCCGCGGACACCGTCAGCTGCGAGACCTGAGTGTCCCAGAAGGACCAGAAAGCCTGCCGCGTCGCGGGCCAGGTGCCCGCAGGCATACCAAGGCAGTTCACCAGCAGGCTGAACTCGTCGTAGCCGCGCTGGGCAGTCTCGTAGTCCACGCGGCCGTACACACGCTGGTAAAAGTCCGTGGCTGTGGCGTACAGCGTTGCGGCCATCCATAGCTGCAGCGGTGGGTGGTGGGCGAAGCGGTTGTTGCGGCCGCCACCCAGGCCGGGGGCTTCGCCGCGGCGGAGGAGGTCCAGCAGCGCCTTGCGCTCGGCGCGTGTGCCGAAGACTAGGCATGAAACGTAGCTGATGTGTGCTTGGAGGGCGTCGAGGAGCTCGGTGGCTAGCGCTTCGGGACCCCCGTTGGCGATTTCCGTATCGCGGATGCCGGGGAGAGCAGCTTGCAATAGCAATGCCGCACCGGATCCTGCGAACAGAATACCCTCTTGCAGAATCTGGGGCAAGATCTCCAGCTGCTCGAGGGCGTGTAGTCGCCCCGAGTCGCTAGTTGGGTGACCAGTAGCGGGCTCGTCACTGGACGTGGCATGCAAAGCCATGGGCTTTTCGTCCAAAAGCGACGGCGGGGACGAAGTGGACGACATGGCAATGCTGAAGAGTGAGATGCTTCGAGGATACTGCTTCGATTGCGTCGGGAACTCTGTATGTCTGGCGAGGTGGAAGGGGATGCGCACGCAAGAGGCAACGGACTATAAGAGCCTGAGAGCCTGACGAGCCGACTTCCCCGCAGACAACAACCCCAGAAAAGTCAAACCAAAAGTATCACTCTCACCTTCACCAGTCGAACCCACTGACCTTCAAGAGGTCCGACGCTGTCCGAACGCCGTCGGTGAAAAGCGCCCCGCGAAAAGCACCCATGTGAATCTCCTTTTCGGAGACGACCAGCCGCGGTCCGCAGCAGATCGCCATCTCGCGCTCGCCGATCCATGCTGCATACGTGCAGCTCTGGTCGAGGATCACCTCCCCGGCCAGGGAATCGTGCTCCGATGCACTGCAGAATCCACTTCCATCCACTTTTCTCGCCGGCTCGGGCTTAGGTCGAGTCCACTTTCCCCTCCCCGTCGAGTCCGAATTATGGAAAGTCCGGGGTCGTATTCCCACGCAACTGGCGCGCTAGCACGAGGGCTTATTTCGCTTGCTCTCGATAGGCTACGCCCAGGTGATTCCCGAATGACTGTGCTTGTCCCGCACAGGGCACGGGTGATCCCCTCGCGCGGTTTATATACCTACTTATGATCATCTTCTCCTGTTGGAGCTTGCTCTTTTTCTTTTCCTTGTGCGCAAAACTCGCCCCGCCGTCACCATGGGCAAGAAGCTTGACGACCGGCCAGCCTACCTGAGCTCGGACGATGCGAAATACTCCCTCGGGGTCCATCGTGGGCCATTGGCTGCCGTCAACGACAATGGCGATGGCGAAAAGGGCAACAAGCTCGAGCAGATCGAGTCAGCTGGTGGTCTATCGCTGGCCACCACTAGCCGTACGCGGAAAGAGAAGCTTGCGCGCCACTGGAAACGGTTCTGGTGCTGCTACCTCATCGGCAATGTGATCTTCCTGGCAATTTTCCTGCCAGTGTTGTAAGTAGCGCGCTTGGATCTAAACTTGAATCTATGCTTCTGGTTCTCATCTTGTTTAAACCTTGTTCCGACTCTAACAATGTGCGCTTTAGCTTCCTGGTCGCTATTCCTGCCATCTCGCAGCTGGTCGTAAATAAATCCAGCCTGGTGCTAGTCGAGGCGGCGGTCATGCAGCCCAAGCCCGATTCCATAATGCTGACGCTGAAGTCGGCACTGGACTTGAAAATTGCACTGAATGTGCGAATTGATCCCCTCACATTGGATCTGTTCAATCGCGACACGGGCGTCGACAACGCGTGGGGAAAGGCTGGTGTTCCCGGGACGGTCGTCAAGGGCAATACCACCCTCGGCACCGACGATCAACCCACGCCGCTGCTGAATGTGACCACCTGGACCGACTACGTGCACGACGTGGTCTTCCAGGAAAAGTCGGGACTGTCGGTGAAGGGCACGACACATTCCTATCTGGGAGTGCTGAAGTCCAAGGTGACAATGAACAAGGACATTATATCTCCAAGTAAGCTGACCCAGCCGTATTTTCAATTTGTCTTCTCCGGGTATTTCGAAACAATATCTAACGGCAATTTAGCCCTCAACCAGTTCAAGGGGTTCACAATATCCGACAGTTCACTAATCCCCGCCCTCGACGACGGTACCAACCTGGTCGGCAACGCCACGCTCCCCAATCCCTCCGTGCTGACCCTTGAGATTGGCACCATCGTGCTGGATATCAAGAGCGGCAACCTGGTGATCGGAAATGCGACCCTCGAAAACATCACCCTCAAACCCGGCAACAATACCTTCCCGCTTACCGGCGTTCTGGATCTCACCAAGGTCGTCAAGAATCTGAAGGAGGTCCTAACTTCGCAAGCCTCCGCCATCAGAGAGGGCAACCTTATCTTGGACACAATTACCCGCACCGTGACCTGGAATGGCACGCTCGTGCCGTACTACACAGACGTGATGTCCCAGCTCACGCTGACCGCAAAGGTACCAATTGTCGGTCTCCTCAAGAACACGATCCACAACTTAGTCAACGCTCAAAACGGCGCCAACTTCTCAACAGTCATCGATGCGATGAAAAGCAACTCAAGTAGCCCCGGTCTCCTCGACACGTTGAAGGACGAACTTGCCGACAACAGTAACAGCAGCAGCACAAACACTAGCTCCAGTCTCGCGTCAGAGTTGAAGCAGAATATCCATGTTCGCGACGCCTTTAAGGATGAACACCCCGTCAAACGAGATGCTCTCATCGACGCCCTCGCCGCGTGGTATCTTAATGCGTGATCTCCCAGCATCATCCCAACTCCGGTGGTGATCATTTTCCGGGGTTCTTCCTGAGTCCTATCAGACTCACCAAGCTCTCTAGGTCTGAGTCTTGAATCCTACCACCGCCCTGAAATTCCCGCAAATCGCATGGGTTCTCCGTTTCGGCCCCTGCTTATATGTTTTCATGGCATCGCCTCAACATCCCCTAGTTGACGAATTGAACCAGAAAAGGATGAGCTCCGCTGCTTAATGGATTGATGTCCAGGATATCACCATTGCACTTCCCGCTCAGCCGAACGTGTACCTCATCGTGACTGTGATTCCCCGGCGACGAGGGCTTCCAAACATTCCCCACGGATTACGGCGTTACGGTGTTGGTTTTGGTCCGTTCCTTCCAATCTTTTCGATCAATGTATGTATACTCGCCTAGCACCGTGGCCCCCTGCAAGCGCTATTGACTGCCTGATGGACGTGTGGGTCTGTAGCACTGGGCTTCACCGAAGATAATCCTAAAGAAACGACTCCACGATTTCAATGATGCATTGCTTCAGCGCAGCTAGGCATCCAGGATGTAGATCGTAGTGCATCGTCGTACATAAACATAGATGCCCAGGAACGTTCTAGCAGAGCCTAGCCCTGCAACGCCGTTACTTCAGCCCTCGCCAAGGTATTTGCAACCTCCCGCAATCACAAGTCACAGTACTGAACACCGCAGCGTATCTAATGCCTAGGCTGGCTATACAGTAACTACCGAACACCAACCACCATCCCTAAAGCAATTTGTCATATCGAGTCCTCGGTGAATCACTTCGGTTCAATTCACCCACACGAAGCCTAGCCCCCCTCAGCTCAGCTCAGCTCGCCTAGCTCCGATTCTGCAGCACTGTGACGTTGACAGCGGGGCCGACCTGACGAGGCGCATGGGCTAGCTCCCATTTAAATCGTTAGCGTATGGTGTGCAGATGCGGGCGGCGGATAGCAGGACGGGATCTTCGCGGAACTCCGATTCGTTGTAGATAGGCAACTATGTTTACATGTACATATGTCTATGTCGTTCTGCTGTGTGATCGATGGGTGGAGTTTATTTCCGATGGTTCCTGTGTGCGGTGATGGCAGTGCCATTCACGAGGTTACACAGATGGAATGGTGATTTGGCCTGTATCGTCTCGAGATTTGGGGTGTTCAGGAGCCGAGAGGTTGCAGGCTACACCGTACCTTTGGCTTCAACTGATTACACATACAATGAATAGATGGAATCCATGGATCGGTTGGGATCGCTATGTTGTCGTATGCGTTAATTACATATTTTGCTATATTTTCTAGGGCCACTGGTACCTGCAATTCTGCAACCTTGCTCGGCTACAGAAAGCGTGGTTCTAGTGTTCAATCCTGATCCCGAATGGTCATCGCAACCAATATCCCCAATCAATAGCCTGATAAAGCGGATCTGCCACCTTGATGAGCGATGCATTCTGCTTCGACGATCTCGGCCGGGGCATCTCGACAGGGATTATAGTGTCCGGCAAAGCGGGCGCTTTGATGCGATGTAGCGATGTCATGGTCGGAAAGCGGATTGTTGGATCAAAACTGATCAATACCAGTGCTTTATGATCGGGTGGGAGGCCCGCGCATGATGTGGAGTAGATAAGGGAACGGTCGTCTGAGATACTGTGTAGGGACCCAATTCGCGCGTCGGGGCAGAGAATACGCTGTATTTCGGCTGGGGCGTTCTCGGGTGGCCACATGTGCACGCCACAGGAGATAAAGCGCTCTTCGGAGCCTTCGACGGGTTTGCCGTCTGCATGTGCTTGTGTTGGGCGAAAGAGAAGACCTTTAGGGCCCTCGAGGCCTTCTTCGTCAATGGGACTTTTCCGTTTGCGAGAGACTGTACGCAGACGGAGACGGTCTTGGGGGCGAACGCCGTCAGCCTGAGGTGCTGGGTCGTTGACGAGGTCGACGAACGTGTTTGCAGCGAGATGGTAGCTGCGGTGCTTGGTGCGGGCTGCGATGAAGTCGTGTCGCTGGGTCGGGTCATAGGGTGGATCGTACTCGGCGTGGTAGTTGCGACGTATTCGCTTTTCTGGGCGCTGGTTATAGGATTGGCTTGTCGTGGCTAGGTCATTGAAATCATTGCCCTTCCATGCGGGAGGGCCGGAATCTTCTCCACCTTCACTCTCTGCTGCGAGAGCTTCTTTTGGTGTTGGGAGGGGCTCGGTATAGTTGGTGCGATGGTTCTCGCTCTTGCCATCCGGCCATTCTCGCCGGCATTCTAGAATCACGGGTCGTCCGGTGCTCTCGTCGGTGCAGATAGAAAGGTCGGTCCACATATCATTGATGGGGCCTTCGCGGTGCTCGCGGCGCCAGAGACGGCCGTGCCCCTTGCGGTCCTTTTGGCGGGGTGCATAGCAGAACCAATGATAGAAGGAAGAAAATCGCTCGTCTTCATCGGAAGAGACGACGTAGAGATGTTCCTGGTACATCTCGAAACAAAATGACTGACCAAGGTCACCATCCACAACTCGGTCGAGGGGAAATTCGACGGACTCAAATGTGGCCAAGTCCACGCCGCAGACCGACCAGACGCCGCCCGAGCCATCCACGGCGGTAAACGTGCCATACCAAAGGTAGGAGCGGCTATGCCGCACAAATATGGGGACAGAGGCGGGGACGATCTTCTGTAACAGCAGGCGTCGCCGCCTTGTGGGATCAGTACGCTGCCGCATGTCGATCGCCAGCAGTAAGTCATCCTGGGCACCGATTCCTTCAACACGGAAAACGACGATCTCGTCGCTATACCGGAGGAGGGACACGCGGTCTACGGCATCCACACCGGATTCCAAGCGGGTGAGGATCTCATGCAGATTCAGGACACGCTCTTCCCGACCCGCGGCATGTACGTCGAGCAGACGAATTTCGTGCCCAACGCGATAACACAGGCATCCCTGGTGATAGGCGTAGTCGACAGCGTAAGCCAGCACGGAGACCGAATACGGTGAAGCGGTCGCCACCGCCTCGTGGATGTCAAATCGATGCCCGACAGCCTTGCGGTAATTGGCCCGGCCCGCCAAGGCAGACTGGCCCTCCTTGCTGTAGAGTAAGACATTCTACCCAATTTAAGCGGTCAGCCTTAGCCCCCAAGACGGGAGAATAGGAGAACTCGATGATGGGATGTCGTGGGAGGTTGACGGTTGGCCTTACCTCGACTGTTTTGCGAGCGATGAGATCGCTCTCCATGCACGCATGAAGGGCCCGATTGGTGCGGCTCAGCTGAATACAATCGCGGTCGTCCAGCGATGTCGCAATCTGGTAGAAGACATCGAAAGGAAGGGAGTCCAGACTCTGAGAGGGCGGCATGGCCGCCGGATTATTCTAGAGAGAAGGGGATGATATAGGGAAAGCGAGGCGGGCAGGAAATATTAATAGGAGCAAGCCATGGTCGGAAAGACGAAGGAAAGAGCGAAGCAGAATAAGAGCGGATGGAGGTGAACAAAGTAGGGCCGGGGCTGGGGGGGGTGAAGATTTAAGGGCGGAGGTGGGTGTTTGAGCCTCAAAAGGAGCTCGACGATCGTCGGAGAGAGAGGGAGAGGAATGGGGAAAGCCAACCCGGTCTCCCACGCCACACTCTTTCAGAGCCTCGATCGGAAATGACCACGCCAGTCATGCCATCTCACCCTGCTCGGCGAGGGCAATCCTTTTGGGGTTGCGGCTCTATCATCGCATTCTCCACCGAGTTATCATCATCAGCCGAGCTTGCGGGGCCCAAGTCCTGCGCTGACCGTCATCCTTCATCCATGCGGCTCTGCGCATGCACGCCCCCACGCCAGATCGCCCATGCAGGTGGAGCTACTATCTATCAACTTGCCCGACGGAGATATCGCGTCTATCCCGGTGTCTGTGGAAATCCTATCTGGGAGATGCGGGGATTCGAGAGCCCCCCGAAGATGCCGACGATGTGCACTTCCTATTGCATCTGCACGGTGGCTTCAACCCCTTTGCGTTCAGACGGGGATGATTTGCTCCGATGCTTCGCCACGCATGCATTTTCGGGTCTAAGTATATACCGGGGTGCCCAGTACGAGTCTATTTACCTGGGGAGTCGATCTCGTACTGCATACTACATACATACTACTCCATCTGCTACTATTCTTATCCATCACCGCCACTGCTTACGTAGTCACGGCTGCTTACGTAGTCTCGAGTCCCATCACGTGCGTCCACGTGACAAACGTTGTTGCCTGCAGCCCTACGGCGGGCTTATGTAATGGCGTGCCTGGCGGAAATGCGGCCGATCCATGGAATGCGCAGGAACTACTCGATGTGGATGTGGACTTTCACTCTGCTCTCTCCCCCGTCGGCTCTCGATCTCTCCTGCATCATTATCATCATTATCCCTTCTCTCCTGGATTCGCACTGCCCCGTCTCGCCACGCTGAACCCCGTGGCACCGAATACCCACTTCTGCGCGGAAACCCGAGATCTGCGACCCACTGGTCAGCTCGGATAGTCTGGACAGGAAAAAAAAAACTTCCCCTCGCTTCCGCTTCCTTCTCCTCTCTCGTGTTCTCCCTGGCTTGTCCGATCGATTCTCTTTGGCCTCCTCCATGTACTATCCACCACCCGGACCTCCGCCTCCAGGAGGGCCGCCGCCGTGGGGATATCAACCTCAACAACCTCCCCATTGGCAATCCCCGCAACCCCCGCCTCAGCCCTACCAGCCGCCGCCGCCCTACTATGGCAATCACCAGAGTGCCTCCTACTCTGGGCCTCCACCAGGGTCATATCCTCCACCGCAGGGAGCACCTCCTCCGCAGCCCTACGGACATACGCCCTCGCCGCAGCCATACGGACACAGACCGTCTCCGCAGCCGTATGGACAGACGCCTCCTCCTCAACCTCCCCGGCCGTATGGCTATGCGCCTTCTCCGCAGCCGTTGCATCAGCATTCTCTAAGCGCCCACCAACCAGGTAGGTTTTCAGCTCCGTTCCTCTCGTGGGGTCATACAGTGTCTTCCTGACGGCATGATTAATTCCATGATCAGGACCGCCGCGAGCCAACTCCCCAAATCTACCCCCGGCTCCGCCGCAAGGCTACCAACACTTTGGCTCGGGTGCACCTTCTAACTATAACTTCCAATATTCGGCCTGTACGGGACGCCGCAAGGCTCTCCTGATCGGCATCAACTACTTTGGTCAGCCCAACACGCTGCATGGCTGCATTAACGACGTCACCAACATGTCGACCTTCCTGCACAACAAGTTCGGCTATCGCCGCGAGGACATGGTCATCCTCACTGACGACCAGCGAAACCCTATGAGCATCCCCACCAAGGCTAACATCATCCGCGCCATGCATTGGCTCGTCAAGGACGCCCAGCCCCACGACTCGCTTTTCATTCATTTCTCGGGGCACGGCGGTCGGACCCCCGACTTGGACGGCGACGAGGACGACGGCTACGACGACGTGATCTACCCGGTGGATTACCGCACGGTCGGGCACATCGTCGACGACGACATGCACGACATCATGGTGCGACCGTTGCGGCCCGGAGTGCGGTTGACGGCCATCTTCGACTCATGCCACTCGGGCACCGCCCTGGACCTGCCGTACATCTACTCGACTCAGGGCGTGCTCAAGGAGCCGAACCTAGCCAAGGAGGCGGCGCAGGATTTATTTTCGGCCATAAGCTCCTACGGCCAGGGCGACTTGTCCAGTGTGGCCTCGACCGCCATCGGGTTCTTAAAGAAAGCGGCGAATGGTGGACAAGCGCGGGAGCGCACGCTCCAGACCAAGACCTCCCCGGCCGACGTGGTGATGTTCTCGGGGTCGAAGGATACGCAGACATCGTAAGTGAATTTCTTTCTCTCGTTGACAGAATCCCCGCGTCGCCCTTTCATTTATGACCCAGACTAACCGCGCACCCCTACAGGGCGGATACTTTCCAGGACGGACAGGCGCGGGGCGCCTTGAGTTGGGCGTTCATCAAATCCCTGCAGCAATGGCCCCATCAGAGTTATCTGCAACTGCTGAACACGATCCGAGCGGAACTCGACGGGAAGTATACGCAGAAGCCGCAGCTGAGCTGCAGCCATCCCCTTGGTAAGTTGACCTGCGGTGCAACGCGACCGAGACCCTGGGCTGACTCGAGCGGCAGATACCAACCTGCGCTTTGTGATGTAGAGATGTTTCAGAGCAATGATGCAACGATGCCATGGACCAGAGCAATTGCCAAGCAGTAGTGTGTAGCGTAGCTGTAAGTAAGAAGTATTAATACTGACTTGTTGAGTGCTAAAGGACTAGCTGAACTTAGAAGGCGTCGTCCATCAGCCGATTGCGGGGAGTGGATCATCGAATTCCGCTCTTTCCCGGGCGGCATTGGTGTATTGTAGGCATACATCCTATGGGTCCCTGGTATGGACTTGGTTTCTGTGGATCAAACCATCCAGTGAACTCGCAGCATTTGCCCGTCGGATTCAGCGTGTGCCCGGAGGCGCCCCTGTGGTTTGCCAGACTCCCCGGCCCCAGTTTCCACCTACCGCTGCTCCACCGTTGGTCGAGGATGAGGTTGGATTATTTTTATGCACCCCAACGATCAAGACTCAGGCGCAGGCAAGACATTCTCCCACAAAACGCTCCCAGCCGCTCCATCTCTCACGGGCTACTCCTCTACCTCGTACCGACCGTTCGTTTTGACTGTACCGTCAGAACTCGCGGCGCTCGCCCGCGCTGCCAAGGTCCATTCGCGAGGCCCCCCTGAGCGGAAATCGGCCCAATGAAATCGCCGCGGCAAAGATCCCGGTGGGAACCGTGGGTGCCACGGTCGCCCTTCTCCCCCTAACAGCAAAATCCGCGGTAGCGTTTCGAACCGCGTAGACAAAGCCCCGGATGGACGACGAGAGGTTGTCGAGGTTTGGCTCCTTTGGATCCGGTGAGGCGTGGACGTCGTTAAGGGCCGCGTCACTAGGAGAACTCCAGCCAACGGTATTCCGTACACAGCAGGATAGAGGACGGGAATCCCCGTATGTCGGAATGCCAGATGATGCGCATGGGGTGATCTGATACGGGAGAACTCCGCTCGGACGCTAGAAAAAAAAATCGAGAGAACGAGTGATCCATACCAAGACCTCTCCGGACTGTCTTCTCCGTCATCCGACCTCGAGACACTCCCTATATACCCAACTCTCTTAAACCAACGCCATTGTCACCTCGGATCTGCAACCACTTCGTCACGCCAATCTTCCCCAAAATGACGGAAGGATTCACATCTGGGGCGCAATGAGAGGAATGAGGGGGGAACGCTGGAAGATGAAACATAAAATTACAGTCATCTATGTGTTACACGGGCCGGCGCCTCGTAGTTTGGGAGACTAACAGACTAAGAGTCTCCCAGCGCTCGTCGCTGATCCACTTTTGGTCTTCTTCGGAATTGAATCTCAGCTTTGGCGCATTGAATCGTTCGTGTCTCGTTTTTTTCTTCTCACTTCTTTTTCTCTCCATCTCTCCCTCTTGTATCTGGTCCTCTTCACAAATCTCACCCCTTTCCCTCGCGCAGGATATTCCATATCATATATATCCCAGACCAGACTATACCTCTTCTTCCCCTGCTCTCTCCCGCCTGGCACCGGTGCTCCCCATCCACCATGCTGGTCTCCTCCTCCACCAACAGTTCCTACTCCTCCAGCGTCTCCTCTTCCGACCCTCACCTCCCCTACACTCACCCGCAGCCCCCATCCACCCTCTCCCTGGGCTCACAGATCCATGCCATCCCTCGACCTCAACCCCGGATGCCCGTCAAATACCGTCGCTTCTACTCCTCCCCGCTCGACGAAGGCTCCGATTCCACTCCACTGCAAGTTTACGGCCTCGAGCAACGCCCTTCATCTATCATGGAAAAGCCCAAGCTGCTGCGCCGCGTCTCCCACGCACTGGACGACATCAAGGAGGACTTCTCGCTGCAGATCGACCCGCGCACCACCGCCAGCAAGATCAAGCGCCGCTCCACTTTCTTCGATGGCACCCTGGGCCCGGACTCGCGCCCCGAGACTGCTGATGGTCCGCGGTCTCGGTCCCGTCCCATGTCAATCATCTCCATGGACGCCTGGTCGCAGCCGCAGCGCCGTCTGAGTCGCCGCCTGTCCCGACGCTTGTCTTTCTTCGGCGGCCGCCACAGCGACTCTGTCGGCCCGGGTGCGGCGAGCATCTCCTCGCCGAATCTGATCGGCTCCTCAACGCAGTACAACGGGAACCGTAGCCAGACAACCTTTCTCTAAACCCGAGGCCAAGGCGTTGTTGGCACTACATGAACCATCTATTCGTGAAGATTGAATTGGGCTTCATGGATACATGGCATGATTATTGAATGATATCTTGCCCCAGCACATGGAAATAGAAAGAGGTACCAGAGAGGTGCCAGATATTCAAAAGACGTCGTTGGCCAGGATCGGCGAGACCTGCACTCTGCAGCGACGATCACACATACCACAACCACATGCAGCCCGCACATGGGCAAAAAAGGGTGTTCCGGTGCTTTGAATCTTTCGGGGGGAGTTTTTCGATTTTGCGTGTCATTATATCCACGGGCGTGGATTCGGTGTTGAATCATTTTGTGCTGTTTTTTTCCTGGTCATGAAATTTGCCATGGACATTTATACTAATCCTGCGCGCTCTGGCATCAGATCATTCCTGTACTTAATTTTGACATCTTGGTTGGCATGCTTTCCGGTTGGTCTGGATTTGGTTTGCGCATAGCTCGGTGTTTGGGAAATGAATTCATTTGATCGATACGGACTGGTACACTCCCCCAAGGTCCCTGGTAGACCAACTCTGGCGCACGACTCTCCGAAGACAACGCGACCAGATTAACTACCCATAGACTACAGATTACCCACAGGTCTATTGCATCACCTCAGCAAGGGTTGACATCATCGAACTCAAACGGTGCAGATCGACACCCCTCCGACATCAAATTCCCAATGCATCTCGGCGCCACTATGCATCGCGCCACTAATCCTCTGCACTAGCGACTGGCATCTTCAGGTGTGTTAAAGGCAGCACGTACCACTTAGACAGTATAGTAAACATCTTCAACTCCGCTCACGGCAGTAGAACGAGATAGAAAACGCCACCCGGCACTCGGCCTGCCAAGTACGCTACCTGCGGCACGCCCAGCCACGCCTCGGGCTAAAAATAACGCAGCCAGCGCAGCGGTAACAATGGTACCAGTACGTACCTAGTGGTACTAGGTACCACCAAGACCAAGAAGTAGAAAAAGCACATGGCTCGGCCGCGTGAGGCGTCAGGCGTGAGGCGTTAGGCGTCGTAGTGTTGGCGATTATCCATTTTTAGTAGAGCCGCGCACGCGCACTCGTACGGGATGACGAACCGGTTGGACCCATGCCTAATAAACACGAATTTGATGGCTACAACAGTTTAGTTTCACCTGGGGTTATACCCTGCAAAATAGTAATAAAATTAATGATTAAATCCAGGTTGACTCTGCTCCGATCTTTCCGCAGCCCTCAACCCTAAAACCGGCTATCGATCCGCCCCCTGCTTCGCAATCCACTGACTCTCCATATACTCCGCGGAGCGATAAGGATGAAAGGTCTGGTTTGATTCATTCTTTGTGTCTGCCTGAATCTTCTATAGGTAGATTTTGTGTATCGGGGGTAATCACCTCATCCGCGACCATATTAAAACGATCCAACACCATGTCTCACTAGTTAATTATTCCCGTCGATGACGCGATGCCACGAGAACCACACAGCGTGGCGGTGAATGCTACTCTTCGTCGCACGCAACCTACGTGTGAGACATCGTGATCATGTTCGCCGACTGCAATAAACCAGGCATATCTGATAGATCAGGCGGAAATACAGATGTCGGTATAAAGGCGTTGTGGTGCCTGACTTCTGGTTTACTATCTATACACTCTCGTCTGAGTTATGACTTAAACTTGTATTCACCAAGGCGCATTTTGATCATCTCATACTATCTATATTATATTAATCTGAATCTGAATCTGAAGTAACTAGTCAGGCCAACCAGTCGATTGCCATCGAAGTGGCTAGCAACTATCGGATACACTATTAGCTTCAATAGCATAAGAAACAATAATGAATACAGAAGACTCTATGGCGGCCAGGCTAGTCCTTTCCATCGAGGTCGCTAACAGTAGACCTATGGGCAGTGACGGAAACTGGCTTGGGCTTACGTCCGATATAGCAGAGCTGTTTGCGGCTTTTCTTGGTATAGGTCGCCATATACAAGCGTGAAATTGATATGACAGCTTTTAGAAGGTCGGCGGCCAACCAATCCACCGCACTGCAGCCGATAATCCCTGGAAGATTTCGGACAATTCTATCTCTTGAAGTATTAGCTAGCAAAGACGACGGGTGAAGGTATCTTGAGAATATGTTTTGACTACTAGGCATTGTCGTAATTCAGATTTCCAGGAAGAAATCATAAGTACTCTCTTGCGTCTGGTACGCCAGTATATTCAATTAATCATTTGGGATAAGATCAATGACTACTGTTCATCCAGGTCTATCCTTGCAAGGCTCCACTTTGACTCCCTTGGAAAGGAATCACCCCGTTCGATTCGAAAGTCGTGGGCTATCGAGGATCGAATCGGGGCCCTCTAGGGTAGACGCTGCAACAGAGTGCCGAATTCCATCCATCTGACCCGACCCAACGGCGCCAACGAACCGACAGCGAGACCTATCACTCGGATTCATTCCCTCAGGCCGTGAGGCCTATGGCTAGTCAAGTTGGCATGAGGTACCAGAAGAAAGATTAGAATTCTACAAGTTCGGCCCGCAGCCAGGATTTTCGAGCGCAATGTCACTCTGTCGACCTTCCATGAGGAAGACAGTCCAGAGCAGCGAAGCGTGCCCTGTTAAAATGCCGACTTATTTAGACATCAGTGTTTTCAGCTTTCGCTGGATAGGGAGCACAGTGCCGGTTTTGTCCTTGAAGAAGTCACCAAAATCCCCATGAAATATGATGTCCTCTCTGTTGCCTTTTGGCTCCTGCTTCGGCCTTGGATCCCCCTTTTGCCAGATCTTGACTGGCGTGTCCTCCTTCGTTGGATCGATCCGATAGAGAGTGTTTATTTTATCGTTCTGAGCAAGAGCAGGAAACTCCCATCCTTCAAATTGACAAAAGGTTAGCCTATGCACATGGCGTTGGTTGCGTGGCAGTGTCTTCCTTTCTCTTAAAATGGAGAATGGAATGACACGGAAAGGAAGCAGCATCATCAACATACCTCCCCAGGCTAATGTTGTATCCCAGCCATTGACATCGTTACTCGGGTTCTCGTGAGCAGGGACCGCAAGATAGACATCCCCTTCGGCTATTTCCGCTAAGGCTTGGACTTCATTTTTTTGGCCAATATCCGAGGTCCATGATTTAATCGGGCGTTGAAACTCATAGCCTTCTAGCACTTTTCCAACAGCAGTAGGCAGCTTCTGCATTCTTTTATGCATGGCGCGGGGGAATTGATGTGCCGCGCGTAGCCATATAACGTATTTCCATTCGTCTTGAGGCGCGTCCTCCCAGTTCTCTGGATCCTTTTCTTTGAAATATCTTGGGGCCCAGTCCATTGCCGCTTCTCCCATGCCAGATGTATAGAAGACAACTGGGGCTTGACGGGTGTATCCTTTCTCGGCCATTGGTTGCTTGACTGTCTCAACCCCTAGAAGGACCATATCATCCTCGCAGTCAGTTCCGATCTCGTTGAGCGCATCGATGAGCTCTGTGTCGGCCCGAATTTCCGCGGCGATCTCGTCCCAGTCTGTTCGAGGTTGGATCACAGAGCGGGCTGTGTTGTGAGGGAGGCCATAGTTGGAAGGGATAATAGGGGTCGCTAGGCTTTTGTCGACGATAGATAGAGCCAGCAGGAAAATAGGCAACATAGATGGCAGGAAGTACATGACGATCGTCGGGTTAGACAGCGCTCATAAAGGGTTCAAGTGCCGATTCAAGAAACAATGCAATAAATGCTACGCAAGAAAGAGAGTGGATAGGCGAGGCATAGTTTTATTATTAGGAAGCAGTACATATCCAACTCCCATACCGTGAAAAAAAAAAGGAAGAAAGGCAAGTTTAAACATTATGCCCTTTCTTGGGGCCGCAGGATGGCTGCATAACCTCGAAAAACTGACGGCCCCATGCTTGGCAACAGTGTAATATCCAATAACATACGAGGGTCCTACTGCCAGCCCGCGCCTATCTAAAACCGACAGTGTACTAACTCTAGTCAGTATATCGTAAGGACTTATCTAGCCCCATTTTAATTGTAGGAACTATCTGGTTGTGCCCGATCCCCGAGTATCCTTGATCGGGGCATTTGATCGCTCCGAGGAGTAGAGGAAGCAGGAGAAGAGTGAAATGAATCAAACTCAGTAGCCAATAGAAGACCATGAAGAAAATGGTCAATATTAAAGAGCCAAGTTCGACATATAAAAGAATTATAATCTTAGTAGCTAACTTAAATCCATCTTTTTGGTCTTCGCGTAATCTATTGAGATTTTAAAGGGTCGTTAGCGACTAAGAAGTTCGGAGGATTGCGGAACGCCCCCGGGGCAATACATGGTATTCTTTCAGGATTTTTAAATAGATAGTGTAGTAGACCTAGAAGCCTGCACACACGGTCAAGATTACTGCCGGTATGGCTGCTGCAAATTAGGACCATAAACCTGGTAGCCATATTAGTATTGCTACCCCACCACCGAGCATCGTTGCGGACGGGGAATGATGCTGAGCAACCGAATTTCCCTGAACGTGAAGCTATCTATCGCGAGTGGAGAATCGGAGTCATTATTGAACCGCAATTCCAGCGCCACCAGCCTCGGAAGGATGCCGCTTTTCTTAGGCTCGGCTACATTCTTCATATTAGAATCAACACAGTTCCCATTCTCTCCTGATTGGACCATACACCTTGGTACGGCACGGACGCGATATTATCTCTTTTTTTCAAGTCTGTATCTTGTATTTGGGCGACTATAGCTTTTGTTAGTTTATATTGGCTCTAAGCATACTTGAGTACCTCATACGACGGCAGAGATGAGCTTGGATGGGAACACGAGCATGGTCCCTGGGGCCGGAGCCATTTCGCTATGCCAGTCGGTTGCAGTTATCATAGATCCCTATACGACTTGCCATAGACGCATCTACTTCATCCAAACGAAGTATATCCTTGATGAACCTTACCTAGGTACGATCCTAGAAACTTTACTAAGTCGATAGTAACGAGAGCAACGAAGGCACTAATTCTCACATGCCGAGCATCATTCGATATCCTCCCCCAGAAACCTTTCAGCATGCAATTTGCGAGGATAGATCCAGATAACAGCAGTACATAAGAGACACTGGAGATCTAAGTAAGCTCCAAATCCAGATAATTAAGGAGTATAATAGGTGGAAATGAGTAGGATCTTCCTCATATGGAATTGCCTGTATGGGTGAACGCTTGGCTCAAGGGTCTGAAACGAGACAGGGAGCCTGGATCAGATGGCAGCAGCTTGTCAAGAAGTTGAGGACGCATATCAATTATCAGAATGACTTGTGCGAGATTTGTGTCTACATTGATTCGTTTAATATGGTCAATTTGCCATCCATCTTCTACATCTTACACAGTACGGCGAAAGCAATCAACTCATTAGAACTATCTTTTGAATCAGCTTACCCTCGATAATTTAATTCTCCAAAATTATACTCATTGCGTCATCTCCCCAGTCCACTCCACATGCTCTGCCTCGACTTGCTGGCCCATGCCTTTGCTTGCAGCTGTCTTCTCAATCTCCGCATCCTCATGGTCAATATATTTCTGAGGCCGCCCTCTGCAGATAGCGTCGCGATCTCTGATCACGATCAGGGACGGGTCAGAGCGGTAGTAGGCGTCTATATCTTCGAGACTCCGGTTTGCTGCACAAAGAGTCAGCAGGGGCGTTTTCAAACTTTCAATCTGATACTGACCAGTTTCTGGGTAGAAAAAGTAAAGAATGGGAAGGAAAACTGCGTTGGTGACTGTCCACACAATCCCTGATTCCGGGTTAGTATATGCACTGAGAGGAGGGCCACGGTTCTCCGGCGTTGTGACTCACAGAATTTCCAGCCAATGTTCTGGATTCCAATCGGGGTGATTTCGACAATGACAAAATTTGTAATCCTGTTGCACATGAGAAGAAATCCTTGTGGTAGTGGTACCTGTACTCACCAGTCCGTCGCCGTCGCCACCGCGGCACCCTTGGTCCTCATCGGCAGAGAGTTAATCTCAGTGGGATACAACCAAGGTACTCCAAGCATTCCAATTCCAAATGAGCCGTGGAACTAATCGATTAATCAACTTAGCAATTTCTCTCGCCAGCCATTGGAGGGGTGGAGCAAAATAGGAAGAACGGAGTGGGGAATAATTGAAAATCTGGAAGCGGAGCTCGACTCACCAGGAAGAAGAATGCAACAGAGGCCGAGGCATAAGCCTTGCCATTGACTTCCTTCTCGGACAGGCACAGCAGAATTGTGATGATCAAGAAACACAGGAATTGGCCAAACGTCGACAAGATCATCAGGCCACGACGGCCCATTCTCTCAACAAGCAGCACCGCAAGACCCGCGAATATCATATATGAGATCGCATTGCAAGCCGTCAGCAAGCGGGACATCTCCTCCGATAGCCCGACGGAGGTTTTCAGGACGGTTGGGAGGTAATAAGACATGATGTTAATACCGCCGAACTGTTGCATAAATTGGCTGCCAGCGCCAAGAAGAAGTCGGCGCAGCGTCTTGGTGTCGTTCTTCTTGTCTCTCTTGAGCAGATCACGCCATCGCACCGCATTCTCGTGCTCGTAGCGAATGGTGAACTCGATTTCGTTGCGCTGGGCAATAACGAAGGGGTCATCCATGGGCTTTGCCTCGAGACAGCTGATCACCTCCACCGCCTCTTCTTCTCTTCCGTGTGCCAGGAGCCATCTAAAAATCGTCAATAACATGCAACCAATCAAACCCTTGATCAGGGAGTACGGACCGAGGGGACTCTGGCAGCCAGGGCGTTGTGCTCCATAGGATAATCAGGAAGATCATTTGAAGCGCGAGCGGCAGACGCCACGCAATCGCACCACCGGCGAATGACAGGCCATAGTTGATCCAGTTGACAAGGCAGTACCCTGCGATATTCATCATCATCTCGAGGATGACTAGCTTGCCGCGCCATTTCAGCTGTGATGTCTCGGTCTGCCACACGGGTGCTGTCGCAGTATTGATCCCGTTTCCAATCCTATGGGCCCACAGGTTAGATCAAGCACATTACTTTCCTAGCTGACTGTACTTACCCTGAAACAACGCGGGCTACAAACATCTGTGCTAAGCTGAAGGACGCGGTTTGCAGGACGGCGCCGACGGCCATGATGGTCGTTCCGAGCAGGATCGCATTCTTCCGTCCCAGACGCTCACCAATAGTGAATGCAAAGATGGCTCCGAGGAAACATCCCACGTCGTAGATGGCCGTGACTGTGGAGAGAGTCTTTGTCTTTGTTGGACCGACGAGGTCATGTACTTCGAGGAAGTCCTGCGTGATCACCACGCCACCTGCGGTCTTGTTAGTTTTGGTTCATGTGACACTTTGGTGGCGCTTACTGAAAACACCTTGGTCATATCCGAAAAGGGTCATATCTGTTGCACAAGCAACCTGCGCGACAGTATGCTATCAATGGAACTGTTTTTTATCAAATCTGCAGTCGATTGGGAGCATACCGTAACCCAGAAGGTGAGCCATCCCCCAGTTAGCCCGAAGTAAGGGCGCTTCTTCTCCGTTGCAACCATGATGGGCGCAGGCTGGCGGACATATACAGAATCGTAAAAAGGAAATGGGTCTCAATGAAGATAGATTTGGTCTCGAAGATGCGTCTCCGTCACCCCTAAAGAAGAGAAGCTGGAACCGCCGAGCGGGGAGGCCATTGCCGGTTTTATACTGAGGTGACATTCCCCCAGACCGCGCAAACCCACAGCCCGTGACAGTATCGTCGTCTACCAGGACAACCCCGAATACGGCTAAATGGCTTGAATGGGAATGGCTTGAATGGGGCTCGGTATCGCGCCGAAGTCCGGGGATTCTCCCATCTTGATCTCCTGCGGGGGAAATCCGGAGAAGGAAATTCAAGCGAGCCGCATTCTGCTGAAACGCCCGCGTGTGGCCGGCGTGAGGGCAGCCGACAGTCCTCAAAGCAGCAAAAGATCAGACCATCGTCGCGACTCGCGCTGGGATTGGCGATCGTCGCGATCCCACCGAAGCCAGTTGCGTCATTGGCCTCGGGCTGCGTGGGGGTCTCGGGGCGGAAGTCCGGGGAACTTGATCTGGGGGAGTTGGGGGCGATGGGGATGCATCCGGAGTGCACCCGATCCGATTCTGCGGCTGGGGCGATGACGTTGTTTCGGCGTCGCGGTGGAACGGTCTGCATGAGGTGAACAAGCACTAGTCAAGTTGGGAACTGTTTCGCATCCAACGCGAGCTTGGCCAGATGGTAGACCAGATGGTTGGCAACGCGCGAGGGAAGATGGGCCATTCTCCAATCACAGGGCCGAGGGTGATCGACCAATCACGTCGGGGTCAATACTCACCATCACGGAACATCTCCAAGTACCTGGATTATCGAGGCTGACTTGACCCTGATCGATGCCTTTCTCATCTTCTTTCTTCTCTCTTCGAGATTTCGATCGCAAGGAACTTCCAAGGCCACAAGAACGAAGCCAAGGACAGGCCCTCCAGCCAAGGGGACTATAATACTGGTGAGTATTTAGAAATCTGGCTGACGAGTACGGGAACTCGGCGCTCATCTAAAATAGCGCCGCAATATCCAAAGCTACCAGAGCTTGCAAAGAGAATTCTCTTGCGGGATATCTGGGTTTTCATCATGCCGAAGATCTCAGGAAACTCGTTTTATCATGGCCATGCCTAAAGACAATCCTGGCATTTCTTCCAATTTCCAAATTTGTGGAGAGGACACCTCCCTTCCAGCATATTCTCCAAAACGAAAAAGGCTATCAAAGCATGGCATATCCTAGATCTTTTTACCCTCGGCTTTCATCGAGCTTTTTGTGTTCGGATTAATGCTATGGATCAGCTTCTCAGTCTCGGCCAGCCCGCCCGCGGAGCGGCCTATCAAGGCGATGGCAGCGGTATTAGTATGGGCGAATGAAGCTGCAAAGGACTGTTCGCGCGTTAGCCGGGACTGAATGTTACGAAGATTCACAGATCTGCTGGCTTGTTGTCCGAGGCTACGACTGGCGCCAGTGATGACAGCAACTTTACCACTCTGAGAGTTCTCAGGGCGGGATGGATGGATCGCGGGATAGAAATCACGATAGTTCTTGGTGGTGACGCAATGGCTTTCACCTGGGAGTCCGCGTCGATCTCGGTAGTAGCCATTGTTAATTATTATAAGCCAGGGGATATTCTGAATATACCTAAAGAAGAAAAATCAGGACAAAGTGTAGTTTCTTGCACAATCAGCACTGGCTTAGATAATTTTGGCCGCAAGTTAGGGCCGTTTGGTTGACTCGGCTAGTCTTTGGACTGGTGTATACCCACCGGTCTAATCATACCTATTTTGTTCATCTCCTTAAATGATAACCAACTTCGAGCATGGCGGCTTACCTAGTATGAGGGCCGAACTGAAGCATTGAATACGCAATCTTCAATGACATCTGCCTGAAAACCATTTCTTTGACGTCTTTGTACTTCTGGGTCTTCTGGTAGGGTTAGTTACTGAGGTAGTAATTCTTGCAGTGTTGAGACATAAGACGAGGACATCCACTCGGCGAACATCTGTGGCATTGACCTTGGGTGTCACAATAACTTGCTTACGAATACCAATGCATTCCGCCAATTTATCGTCAACAGTGGGGTGCTGGCTCCTCGTCTTGACGGTTTACTATACTCCAACATCTGCCTAGCATCAACATGACATCATGCCGGAGCTGTCAACTTCGAGGTCGCAGTACATAGACTAACCTTGGAAATAAGTATTCTCATAATCAAATCAGCATCTCCTTGACAGCGACAACATCAAAAACCACCAAGACCAGACCCCTGGCCAACACCCAGCATGGCTGATACCAAATCCCCACCATCCACCAGCGACAACCACCAACAGCACGACCACGACAAAACCCGGCCCATCAGTCCCATTTCTACCGAATCTATAGACGCCGCCCTCCTCGACGAAGAAGAGAACCCCCTCGAAGAAGGTGAAGCCGACAACGTCGTCCCGCCATCCAAAAAAGCCTACACCGGCGGGGGCGCAGGCTACAACGCCCTCAAGACGCACAAGGGCCAACTCTACTCCGGCATGGCGATCGGCGGCTCGCACACGTGGAACTACGACCAGGGCGTCTGGAAAGAAACAAAAGAAGAGCCAGATCTCTGGCGAGTCGAGTACCAGACGAATAAGCGGCGGGCGCGCAATGCGCCTCGGGGCAGCGGTGCACCCGTTGGGACGGAGTATCACTGGCTGATCGTGGGACACCAGGTGAGATATCGACGCATCGCATGAACTCAGGGTGTGCAACGACTAAAGCAATGCTTAGCATGTCAAGAAAATCGACGCAAATACGTACGAGACGCGTCTGTCCGGGTCCAAGTATAAATTGGCGCACAAGTCGGTGTCGTCGGGGTCGTGGTCTATTCCCACAGTGCGCGGCCAGCGGGAGCGTGAGATTGAATTGCTGGGCGATGCGCAGCGCCGGGTTCAAGGATTGCCGCCTGTGTTGGCGAGTGAGAAGGTCAAGGTGGAGACCCGGGAGAAGGGGCAGCAAAGCCTGGATACACTGTTTAGCAAGGGTGCGCGGCCAAAGGGGAATGTGGGCGTTGTAAAAAAGAGGAAGCGGGTGTGAGTTGATGCATTTGTGTGGGTGCTAATACGCTTCGCTGGGGTGATGGAGAAATTGTATCCTATTAAACCGATATCAAGCACCTTGTCAAGACTATCCGTCTTCTGATGATGATAATTGTACATCATTGTCATTGAAAGCCCCGGTGCTGTACTTTGTTGCATCTTGAAGGCTCGTCATGCTCTGCTTGACTCTTGGCCTGGATGAATAGTGCCTATATGAGGACGTCTTGAAGTCTTAGTCATTTCTTGTTCTTTGCGGCGATTCAGATAGGGTGATCATGTAAACAACCGTTTTGCTGCGATGGTTGTCAGTGTAGCCCGTCTCTTCCAAGCTCGCCTCGTCATTCGTACAGGGTTTAAGGCCATCAGCCATAAAATACCAACCAGGATAATATATCCGGTTGCAACTCGCTCAACGCAGCGGACAAGAAGAGAAGTGATCATTGTATATCTTGTATATTGGTGGCGTAAAGTCTGCAAAGGAATATAAGGGCCGAGCAAACGCCGTTTGAGAAGAGAGCACGTAAACAACGCTAGGTAACTAACGGAAGAAAGAGCCTTTCCCTCGTAGAAGCTAACCGAGAACCACCTCCCGTGTCAGCAATATCTCAAGCCAACCCAATACTATCAACCCTGTAATGGACGCCAAAGTCGAGAACACCAGTGATTGCGAACATGGATTCCAGTCCACATTCGTCGGGGATGCAGAGTGCCAACCGACACTGCATTAAACCCCTGTCCTCTTGCCGGGGCCTGCCCCATGCCGTCGCCATGTCCTCGATCTTTATTTATAGGGTGACACTTTCTAGATCACGCATGACGATGGACATTTGTGCCCGCTTGGCGGCCTCTGCGACCAGATTAAACTCCTGCAGGAACGGTGCGGTCGCCGTGGGACCCCCAAGGCCATCAACCTGATGTGGGTAGATGTCGGCGGGTTGCTGGGCAGCGGATGCAGCTTCCGATCGAGGAATGGTCTCGGCATTCAGGCCCTGAGGGCCAACCGGCATCTCAGCGGCACGAGAAGGGTCGTTCAGCGTCTGGGAGAGAGGTTGCATCCGGGACATGGCGGGCTGGGCAGCACAGGCGGCGGTCGTTTGCAAGGGTGAGGTGAACGGTTGAGTGACTGGTTTTGAGGGGATGCTGAACGGGTTCGAAGGTTGATTGACGGCGCTGGTGAGGTTGACTGTCGGGTTGAGAGAGGTTGTAGGTGCGAAGGAGGAGGAGGGTTCAGCGGGGACGTGGGGATGGGCAGGTCGCATCGGATCCATGTCGCTGTTGCTGGCGATGGAGTTTTACTTAAGAAATAGGTGCCAGCGTGCAGGATGAAGGGATCCGTGATCGTCGGATCCGGGATCGTCGCGTCGAAGCCACTGTGAACGAGGGAGCGTGCTCCACAGGATGACGGCACTGGCGCCCAGTGAGGGATCCGGGGCAAAGGAATTGCAAAGCCAAGCCTGCGGTGGGGAGGGGCGGTTCAATTTTCCAGAGGGCTTCGCGAGGGACGGTGGATTTGAGACAGCAGCCCACGGGAGGAAGAAGTGCAGCGGGAAGCGGAGAATAGGGAGAAAGAGGAGACAGGTAGAAGAGAGAGCGAGCTGGAGGGATTCGTGATTCTCTTTTCCCGTTGCAGCCGATCCCCGACCATTACCCGCGCGGTATTACGCCGGTATCTCCACTCCTCCCCACACAGTGCTGGTGGCAAATTACTGTATGGTGTTACACTGCCTCGGCATGAACTGTCAATCATTTTCCATCGATTGGTGCCTTCACCCCAATCCTTTTCTTTCTCCCCGCCTCGGAGCGAGTGTCTGGGATTGTCATGCGTAATCACGCGAACCTGACAGTTTCCCGAGGTTGATTGGGTGCCACCAGACTAAATCTCGGCTGGAACTGCCTCCTCTTGCAGTTAGTTCACGATCTAGTGCAGATATCCGTGGAACGCAGGCTGACACTCCCCTCCCAGCCTATCACTGCATGCGACGATATCTCGCTATATATGTACATCTACCCTGGCTCACAAAGATTTGATCTTCCCATGGTATCTCCCGCAGAGCACTACCATACCTGTATCCACGATTACTCTTCAAACCTGCTCACAACTAACCACCAGTGGAGTCATCGAACTCAATCTCATTGGGGAATGGCTAAACACTTGCCACGGATTCTTCACTAGTCCAACCCGTCATGCAAGGGTCACCACCTCTTACCCAGTACGAACAAAGATCCGTTTCAAATCTGCAGAAGCCTTGGTTTCTTTTGCTGAGGTCAAGTCGAGATTGGGGGGGGACTTGGCTAGGCCCGACCTCTCAATGGTATCACCAATGTGTCCCAAGTCCAGATGCGAGTCTCCTCCGTATATGAACTCAACAGCATGGAGTGCGATCACAGGCCTTGTTGATATGATTTGTACTGCATTCCTATCAAAGCGTATCAACGCAAACAAGAGCACTCCTGGGGATTTCCCAATAGACACACGGAATAGTAATGATCTCGATGCCTGCGTACTTAGCCTTGTAGCCAGGTTATATCGATAATCGCAGAGCTATCTTCTGTGGAGTCAGAAACCCCTTTCTAGATGCCTGGTTTTCTGGTGAGGTCGCAACCACCAGTCACTTGCGTCCCATCACGATTTCACCGTCTCCCACCCACACTCTCCCACTTCATCGTCCCACCCCACTTTCTCACAACCTAGTGAATCCAAGTCTTCATCTGACGACAACTCAGCGCGAGCTCTCCATTCCCTCCAGACCACCATCTGCGCCTTCTGACGAGACGTTCAGAGGGCGCCAACTAAGATATCGAGCGTGTCATACCTGAAGTGCTGATTCAAAGCATACCATCAACCATGGAGTCCCCGAGTGCCAGTGTCAGTATCGCAATGAAGCGCTTTGAGCAGGGCGAGTCGGTCTTCCTTGGTGATGACATCTTATCTGTGTGCGTCTTTTATGGGAAGCTGGTATCCTGCGGTCGCCCCCAGCCGTTGAGTATTCTCCGGTTCGTCCGAAACGCTTGCCAGCCCTGGGCCTCGGAATCAATTCGTCAGAAGTGGAATTGGTTTACAGAGATGCAGAATTGCGAACGCATCATCCAGGAACTGGAAGCACTCATTGACGATGATGCCCTACAGCTCATGAAATATGCCCTCAAGAGCGAGTCGAAAAGGTACTATCTTGTCCAGCCTGGCCAACTCGGCATGTATCCCCCGACCGATGAAGATTGGCGAAGCCCCCGTTACCAGGCCCTTGAAATAGGCCATGGTGCCATCGCGAAACATAAAACAGCAATCAAAACACACGCAGCATACAAGGACCCGAAGACAAAGACGAAGACGCAGAACAGCAAGAGAAAGATGATGACTGAAGCAGAAACATCGGAAGCAAGCTGCACTCAGGAAGAAGGTGAAGACGAGTATCTGCGTATGGGCCAGAGTGATCCAACTTCAAGTGCAACGTTGTCGCCTTTCCCCCGAAAGAGACACACCAGCTCTTACCCCTCTGTTGCTCGGAAACCCTCTCGAACCAATAGTCCCAGGAAGCCGACTGTCGACGACGTCAAGGTTGATTTTCCCCAGCGTCACACCTCGCTCGCTCAAAATACGTTCAAGGATGAGGGCTTTCAGCCCATTTCCCCTGATTCCAAGGATTTTCATTTTTGGTCAAGCCCATGGCCATCCGTTGAGATCCCGGCCGATCTCACTGGATCACCAGGTTCACTGAAAGCCTTCACCGAGGAGACTGAAAGCAGCATTCCATCTGACGTTGACGATACCGAGCTTCAGCGCATTCGCGACACCATTGATGATCTCAAGAAGCAAATGGACAAGAATTCGGAGACTATGAAGGAATTTGCTAAGCATTTTCACCGTCTTGCAGAATTGGCAATCAAATTGTAATCAATCGAAAAGCGCCAGCAAATATCAGGTATTCCCACCTCAGCACACTTACTTCCAGATTTACCAGAAGACTCATGTCACACAAGAAGTTTAGAACAAGATCTTTTTCAAGTTCCGAGCTGGCGGATACTGTGACTTCCCAGAGCGACAGTGATTGATAACAGGCTCGGCGTGGTGTCTATGGAATCGACAGCAGAATGTGTTCCCCAGTGACATGGCTCACTCAAAACCCGGAAGAAGATAGGTACCTCCCTTATGTATTTCCCTTGTCATCTCTTGGTTTTCCTGTATGTCTAGGTCACTACCTAGGTATCAATGCATGTGGAATGGATCATTCTGAAGTCGTGCCACTTGCTCTGCGGGGCCGAGACCCGTTCAATTGTACACAATCAATCCTCAATCCCAAAATACGCATTCCATCAAGCCAGGGTCATATACCTACAGATCAACAGATGGCTAGTTGGGCATCGCTATGTAGCTCTTCAGTGGATATGTGTCTGCCTTGGGCATCAGGCAGCCCACGCCCCCGCCGATAACAATCGATAGCCCGATCTTTTTTTCTTCTCGCGGGGCAATCAACTACGTGTCTAGCCGTCGCACACACCATGGCCGATGATGACTATGAGACCGGAGACCTCTTCCAGGAACCGGATGGGTTCTACCCCGAAGAGGCGCCACCCACATTTGCCGAGCACCAAATGTTGTGCGGCAAGTCGGTGCGCGTACGTCTCGTGGGCAGCCACCCGCTCTACGTACGGCCTTTCCTCTACACTACAAACCAATTGAACAGACCAGGAATGCTGACCGAGTTTTCGATATGACAGGGCAATTTGTTGTGGAATGCCGGCCGAACAAGCTCCCACTATCTCGAGGAGCACGCCGACTCGCTCCTCCGCGACAAGGACGTCCTCGAGATCGGCGCCGCCGCCGGCGTTCCGAGCATCGTGAGCGCAATTCAAGGCGCCCGCACCGTCGTCATGACCGACTACCCAGATCCAGATCTGGTCGGCAACATGCAATATAATGCCGATCTCGCGGCCCCCATGATCCCTGCAAGCTCTACGCCGACCCGGAAACGCCTATATGTCGAGGGGTACAAATGGGGCAACACGGTCGAACCACTTCTGGCTCATATCCCGCCGGCTGATGATGGGAAGGCTAGCATGTTTGACGTTCTGATCATGGCGGATGTGGTGTATGCGCATCGCGAACACGGGAATCTGGTGAAGACTATGCAGCAGACTCTCAAGAAAGACCCTGCCGCAGTTGCACTGGTCATTTTTACGCCGTATGAGCCCTGGCTGCTACCTCAGACGGAACGATTCTTCCCGCTGGCGGAAGAAGGTGGGTTTACTGTGACCAAGATCTTTGAGAAGCTGATGGATCAAGTGCTCTTTGAGAATGACCCTGGAGTAAGTTGTTTACTCCGATCAGTTTGTGAGCTGGATACAATACTGACTTTCTGGCAGGATGAGAGACTCCGGAAGACAGTGTTTGGGTACGAACTTCGGTGGAAGCCGGATCAATTGGGGGACCATGCCGCCAAAAGTGCTTGAATGTTGACTTGATACCCTAGTATATTGATGATAAAAGTATATAGACTATTGGAATGCCATGATAGCTGGCATTATGATATATGCATTCTTCAACGCGATCGAATATTGTCGATGCAGGTCATTGTAGTCTGGAAGATCTACCGGGATTTCTATCGATCCAATGATCAACGGAGTCACATGCCCGACCCCGCGGGAAAAAAAAGTTCGCCGCAACTTCCACTCTCCAACTCCACACGATGCCAGTAAGCTCACTGCGATCGCAGTATACTTAGCCATGAGTTCAACTGACATGTTCCCAGCTCGTCATCCTCACCGGATACCCCTGCTCCGGGCTCACCTACCGCGCAAACCAGCTAGCCTCCCTCCTCGAGAAGGCGCAAGATGAGATCCTCGCAGCGGCCGACACAACGTCGCCAGCTCGCTTGAAATCACGCTACAAGATTCACGTTGTCGCTTCACACGACAGTTCGCACCCACGAACCGTGTACGACCATGCCCGCACCGAGAAAGAGGCGCGCGGTGTCGCATACGCGCGGGCGAAGCGGGTCATGGCGCGGGATAGCATCGTCATCCTTGATGGCATGAATTATATCAAGGGGTGGCGGTACCAGCTTTGGTGTGAATCCAAAGCTGCGAACACCTCGTGCTGCGTGGTATGAAAGCGACTCACGTTGAAGGCCAGACGGGCAATGGCTAATTGGGAGTTAACAGGTCCATGTCGGAACACCCGTCGACCAGTGCGTCGCGAACAACGAGGCCCGACTCCGCCGTCAAGAGGACCAGCAGAAAAGCAGCAGCTCATCCGAGACTGCTGAGTCCCCAACTGAAGCCTATGCATCTGCCCCGCAAGTCGACGACGAGGAGCCCTACCCACCCGAGCTGCTTAACAACCTCATCTTCCGCTACGAAGAGCCCAGCACCCACAGCCGTTGGGACAAACCCCTCTTTACAGTCCCCTGGGCCGATCCCGAACCCCCAGTAGCAGACATCTTCCACGCCCTGACCGGCATCGTCGTCCCCTCCGCCGAACAACCCACCACGACGCCAATCTCCGCCCTCACAGAGTCCCTCACCTCATCCACCCTCTCCGACGCAGCCAGCACGACAACCACCGCGAAAACATTCACGCGCAACACAGCCTCCAAACCACGAATCATCCCGCACCAAGCCACCGTCCAAGCCGTCGCAACTGACCCAAGCGCTCTGTACGCAATGGAAAAGCGCACGTCCGCCATCGTCACCGCCATCCGCTCATTCACGCAGGCCAATCCCTCTGCCGAGGTCGCGCTCGCCCAGAGCAAGCACAGACAGGGCATCGCAATCGACGTCCCGGAAGCCTCGATCCCGATCCTCGTCCCGACTCACGTCGCCGCCACAGGTACGACCGACGAGCTAGCCGGGGCGGGCGGGGTCTTGGCTCTGCCACGGCTGCAGCGAATGCGCAGGCAGTGGATTAGTCTCAACCGCGTCTATATTGGTCACGGACACGGAGCCGGGCAGGGCGGGCTGGCGCCAGAGCAGATTGGAGATGCATTTGTGCGGTTCTTGAACTCGACTTTTGCGGGTGAGGAGCAACGGGATGTATAGTTTCGGCTTGAGTTGGTGAATCAAGCGAAAGCATTCCACGACTCGGTTTTAGGGAACTGAGTTGCGATAAAAACAAGTGCATTATTTTTGATAGAGCCACTTCCTCATTTCTAGTTATGATTGAACGAATTTATGATTCGAGCGCATTTCGGTCTTCCTCTAGAACTGTTCGGCCCTCGTCAGAGCAAGGGCTTTCAACTGGTACATTTTACACGAAATCGGGTCAATATTAAACAGAGCATTTAATTTAACTAGGCCAAAGATAAAACATGCAATCTATCAAACAAACAAAACTTTCAACCTGAAACACTCTTCTGTCGGTCCTCCTCACTCATTTCGAGAGCGAAGGCTCATCATGAGCCAAGTCTCCTCGTATATCCTTGGCCCTTCCCTTTCCAGGGTTAAGGGGTCAAGCCATCTCCAAGTCTAGCCGAGATTCATCAGCAAAAACTGAGATTTCCGGGGAATCTGCCTTGCTGCTGGAGTACCCGGGCTCCAGCGCATAGGGGTTCTCGGTTTTCCTGGTGGTCCATATGCAGGCAAATGGTTATGAGCACCAGATGGCATTGGCTTGTGGGGGTGCAGGATTGCACAATGGTGCAAATGCACAGTATTCTTCGGGGTTCAAGGTCAAAAGGCTCACTCCTAGAATGAAGCAAACAGCCAGCTTCGTCCAGTGTGGACGGCCAGAGATAGTACGCGGTCCTCGCGGGGTATAAACAATCCATCGTCACTACATCCTCTCCTGTGGGGAGAAGAATGTAGAGTCCAAGAAGATTATTCACGCGGGCATTCCGTTGGTCATCTGGGAAATAGCCTGGCTGGCCTCGAGCTGGCGGTAGGACAAGCTCAAAGTGTAGAGTTCCTGAAGGCTGGCATTGACCTTGTCGTGCATGGAGGCATCCTGCGGGGTGATCTTGCTGAGCTCCTCGAGCAGGCGAGTGCGGCAATTGTGGTAGTTTCGCTCGGCGGTTTGCAGGCGCTGGCCCTGCTGGGCAGTAGTCTGGGGAGACGCCTTGACCGAGCCAGACTGGGAGTGGACGGAGCGAGTGCGCTTCATAGACGGAGCCGGGGTGGCGCCAGTGACTGATCGTCTCTTGCGGCCACCGGAGGAATCCTTCCTCTTGGATGCGCCGGTGCTCGACGGCGAGGTTTCTGGCGAGGATTGTCGCTCAGAGGACGCGTAGTCGTGCACACGCCGCATGTGGTCGTACAGGTTCCATCTACGCGGGAAACCGTATCCGGGAACAGATCGCTCGCATCCTTCCCACAGGCAGAGGTGGGGGTTGTCTCCGTGGCCGTGGAGTCCGTGGGCTTCGCGCTCGTGACGGAACAAACATGCGTTGGAGGAGAACCGCAGCTGGGCATCCATGCAGGCAGGGACCTTGCACCGGTAGGGCTTCAGGTGGGAATCCAGGTATTTGCTGTTGAGTCGCCTGTTAGTAATTGGATCATTGGGATTTGGCGAGGTTGACCAGGGGGAACTTGCTGGTAAGCGCATTTCTGCGTAGTAGGTGGGTGGTTACATGGCTTCTCTCCAGAGGCAAATGGACAGTAATACTTCCCATCACCGTGAGTGGGCAGGGTGTAGTAATGGTGCTCTCGCGGGTTGCGAGCCTCTGATCCGTCCTTGGATCGCTGGCGAGCTGGCTCCCTCACGGGCAGAGGAGGGAAGAAATCCGATTCAACCTTGACCTGGGGCTGGGACGCAGGCAAAGCTGCCCGTCGGGATTGCTTGGTCGGTCGAATGGTCCTATATTGGACAGGTTAGATATTTTACTGTTTGCCGCGGCTGATGCGTTTTGATGCCTACCTGTTGGGGTCCTTTTCGCTCAGAGGAGCACTGGGGAATAGCGGATCCGCTGGGTTGATTCCGTGATTGCCGATGGGTGATGCGGTGAATTCTCCCAGGAGCGTGTCATCAGCGGCTAGGAATGAAGGAAACCCTGGGTGAGAGCATGAAGAAGTGACGGAGATGTCATTGCTGGCTTCGGTCAGAGGCGGGGAGACCGGGACGGTCTGGAAAAGACCTGAAGAAAGCTGGTCCAGGGTGGTTCCGGGGTAGTGGCCATCAGACATCATTAGGTTCCATGCCTCGGGAGCGGCAATCATCTGGCCATCCTCATTGTGGGAGCTATGTGCGACAGACAGAGCATCATCCGGTGTGCCTGTCTGCACACAGACATTATCATCCATGGAGGAAATATCCACAAAGGAATAGAAATCCCGGCGCAGGTCATTCTGATCATGCATATCTGGGACTGCTGGGAAGTCCACGCCTGTGTACATCACATCATTTGGTCCGACCGTGGGGGTCATGAGCTGCTGGGACAACGAATATGAAATCATCTGAACGGGAGACTCCTTGGAAGAAGGGGCCTGTTCGAGAGAATGTGAAGACCAGTCTGGCATGTCCGAAGGGCTTCCGTGGGCTGTGGGAATACTGGAGCACAAAGACGAGTTGTCTTGGCTCGACAGTTCATCATCCTGGATTGTTCTTGAGGCCCTATTTGAGATTCCTTGGATCATGGAGTTTTGTCTGGGCTGAGATAGTGAGACTCGCTCAGAGTCACTGCTGGTCCTGGGAGACATTGTGTTGTGTGGGAGTGTCACTGCAGAAGCATCACCAAGTCAGTCATCTACACCTCAACATTCACATTCGCAAAACAAAATTAACAGAAAGCAAGTTCCGAGGTCCAGATGCAAGTCGGAAGCCTGTTCACTATTAGCAAAGACATCAGCACACGAGGTATGATTCGACGCACCAAATCCCGTCTGGAGGACAGTAAATCCAAGGTCGACAAGTCAGAGGGTCCTTGGTGAAAGGTGGTGAAGATTCAAGTCCATGCTGACGTAGAAGCCTATTGCGAGTAGTGCGGGTGTCCCTTGCTAGATCACTTGGTGGCCAGAGAGCTACAAGGCGTAGTATCATCATTCCATGGGGTATCCGGGTTCGGAGTAGCATTCAGCTTCCGCAGGGCCTGTGAGGAAGGGCACCGTCAAGTTCCATTCAAGTCAGTGGCCGGAGTAAGTCCAGAAGCGGATGCTTCAAAAGTCCATATCAAGAGAGAGCAACATTAAGCTCTGAAGAAGGTCCTGAGGTAAGCCCCATGAATGGGCAGAGTAGAGGCCATAGGTCATGAAAATTCCAGGAAGATTGTATCATTTGTCCAGGCAGAGGAAGTCCGTAAGGGTCCAGGGATATCTTTAGATAGGTAGCAGGAATTCCAGGGTGGTTCAATCCATCCACTTCACTCCAGGCTTGGATGAAGGGAGTCCAGGGTCAAAGACAAGATCCAGGCAAAGTCCAGCGGCAAATATCGATCGAGTGTGCAACATAAACAGCACTCGAACGAGTTCCCTCACTCAGCGACCGGCGCTGGTGCAAATCCACGGCAAAGAAGCATCATTCTTTGAAATTGCCAGAATCGGCAGACGACACCAGTCGTGTGTGCAAGTCATGGTCAAGTTTCAGGGTCCACGGAGTCCAGGGATTATTTGGTTTAGATTGGGTGGTTGTTGAGATCCAGGGAATAGACATTGGCCGACGGTACAGGTCCAGAAGACAAAAGAAACGCATGGGAAAAGCAAGAAAAGAAAGTGTGACGGGGACTACCTGATGTGTTTGTGTCGTCGAGAGTGCAGACTAAAGAGAAGCCTGGGAAGAAAGGCAAATCCTGTCCAGGGAGATAGAGGGCAGAAAAGGAAATCCTTGGGCAGCAAAGTAGAACCAGTGTAAATAGTGCTGGTTGAGTGGTAGAGAGCAGAGAAGGTTTAGTTCCTGGGACTGCAGAAGAGTTTGTGGGTATCTGAAAGAACAATGGCAGCGAGTCCAGTCGAAGTCGGTGGGGTGAGAATGAGAAGAAGGGTATCCTGAGTTGGGCAAGAGAAGAGAAAAGAACATCGAGGAGATTGGGGGATCAGCGCCCTTTTAGCAGCAGCGAGAGACGCCAGCGCACCAGCGCAATTCGGAGGTAGTGGAACCACCTCAGACATGGCGTGTGCCAGACTCGCATCGTGCAGCGCTGACCTGCCTTGTTGGCACCAGCGATGGCCAGTGCTGGGCACCGGCGGTGATGGCAAGTGCAGATGCGGATGGCGAGTGGGCGCTCCCGAGTGGCCGACGTTGTAGCGGTGAGACGGCCACTCTACGTACGTGCCGGTGATTGGTGGCTTCGGGGGTGCTGACGCTGCAGGATGATGTCCGGTTTGGACGATCGGCAGTTTCTCCGTCGCGTGTGGACGGCATTCGGAGGGGGAATGAGTGGTCGACAGCGCATCCACGTCGGAGGCTGACGGAATGCAAGCTGCACGCCGGGACAGGAGAAGAGGGTTACATATCACACCGGTCTACGGGGTACAGGAAACAGGAGGCTATACGGGGAACTGGGGAACCCGAGACCACTACAGGACATCATCCGCATCAACATCACAATCGTCATCTCATATTGTCTCCTAAATTGGATCCCTAGGCGCGGGCCGGGGCGGGCCATTTCCGACCCACGTTGGGCAGCAATGCAGCCTCGGGCGTGGCAGTGGATAATCTGTGGACTCGAAGTCAGCCACTATTCCTCTTGTGCGATGACATGGAATGTTTCCAGAAAAGCGCGCGACAGATTCGATTCAGATAAAGTGAAAGATGGATAAAGGTTGTCGTTCAACAATCCGAAGATTTCAGGTGAACTATGCTTTGGAAATGGTTGTTCATCAGGTTGTCGAGGGTGTTGACAGGTGGTGTGCCCGGGCCTCTAGGCAATGAGACCGGGAAGAAAAGAAAAGAAAAGAAAAGAGAGCTTACATTTGGGACCAATCAACGGGGCAGGATTCCTAAAAATGGAGGTGAGCAATCGCAGGGCGTCAAGGGGAACGAAAGGGAATTGGTGAAGGAGAAAATGCGAAATCGGGGCTTTTGTGTGGTCGGTCACGTGCCCGGTTTGTACCGTTTGGCTCAGTTGGGCGGAAAGTGTCGGAATGAGTGTATGACAGGATAGGACCAATCTGCCAATTTAGGGCCTTTGGATGGATAAACTATTAATGCGAGGTCATACACTGTCGGAATGAGTGTGAGGAGACTCGCATTAATAGTTTATCCTTTTCCTGTATGTTATGATTAGTTAAGCGTACGCCCCCTAAATTGGCGGATTGGGCGGAATAGCAACTCAGACTTCTCCTTGATTCCAATTGGTCGGGTCCCCTCCTATCCTGACAGTATCACCCCCCATAGATTCATTTTTACACCGCCTACACCGCCTACGCTAGAACACGCTAGATACCTCGCGTCGTAGCGCGTGATATCCTCATAAACCAACTATTACGTCTCAACCTGGCCAATATCATAGCCCCTCGTGCAGAGCTTACCCCTGCGCTTCGAGAGCATATATGTAAGCTCCATGCTATTGGCTGGGGCTATAAATGTATTCATAAACGCTATCCTTACGTCTCTCTTTCTGGTATTCGATAGTTATACCATATCAAAAGACGGCGAACGTCTACATGGTGTTACAAAGCCACGCTCTGGACGGCCAAAAAAGCTCAACAAGGCCAATAGAGATCGTGTTATGGCACGTGCCCGGGCGCACTAACCAAACAGGCCAAAAGATCAAATATGCTAGAACGGTATATGCTAGCATGGCCGGGACCGGTATAAGTAGCGCACACCGTTAGGCTAGGGTGGACCAGTTCTAGTCCTAACAGATCGCTTGCTAAACGCTATACACGGTGATCCAAAAGTTACATAAGAGGATTTGTTTGTTTAGTGGGGTTTCATATAAGGTCTATTATTCCATATGATTTATGGGTAATTATTAATAATTTAAAGGACCTTCGAAAAATGGCGCTGCAGCTAGCGCCCTTTTTTAACCGAAGAAGCTACGTTAAAGCGTCTTTAATAGGCATAGCGATATCATCACTCTACTCCTAAAGATTAGGCTCGTGTCTATTGCCCAGATAATGCACTATTGAACGTGGGATTGGTATCCGTCGTGAGTGGTCTTTTATACGCCTAAAAGACTAGCCTCGAGAAGGTTAATGTCAAGGGTTACCACAAAAAGGTAAACAGATCAAACTGATATTTTAGAGCATATTTTCTAGCAATTTAAGACGCGAACTAGCCTTATACCACTATTCGGAGACCCTAATTCAGAGCGAAGTGGTATAAATCGGTTTATCATTAAAGATGTTAGGGCTTAGGCACTGGCCCCCCTAAGCCTAACGTTGTGCACTACTTATACCGATCCCGGCATGCTAGAACGCTACGTTCTAGCATATTTGGTCTTTTGGCTTGTTTGGCTAGTGCGCCCGGGCACGTGTCGTAACAAAAGATCTATATCGTTGGATCTTACCTACTTTAATCGCTCATAAAGATAGCACTTTTCGACATGATAATGCACCTACACGCACTGCATATATCGTCCGCAACGCTCCACAAGATCTCGGTATAGAAGTGATAGAATAGCCACTCTATTCGCTTGATTTAACACAATTGAGAACCTTTAGGCGCTACTAAAGGCGAAGATACATAAGCTTCGGTCTGGTTTTATTGGTATGCGTAATAACGACAAATCGAAGGCGACTTCGGTGGAAACTGCGCAGATAGCTTGGCATGAGCTAGAAATTAGGCATCTGCAGCACCTCTCAGAGACTATGCCACATCGTGTGGAGGCGATTATTGAGAGTCAGGATTGGTATAGCATCTGCGACACCGTTTTTGGGCCAGGCTGAAAAATCTCGATTAAATGCCGCTGGCCGACCACCATACATGAGCCAAACCTACTTGCAGGTACCCCAGCATTCTGTTGTCTCCGTCAAAAGGCCCCTCGTCTTGACCAAAAATGGCCACACGGCACCCCATTTAAACGGGCCAGGCAAGGATATCGTGGTCATGTTTGGTCGACATTATATCGCGGATGCGAATTGTGTACACAGGATCAAGGAGGATTTGCATATCAATGTCCATAACAGGGAGATATTTTGTTTGTTCGAATCGGTGCTGGGTTATTTGGATTTTCCTATTTGACAAGTTATCTAGCAGGTATAAAGGATGACCAACTTGTTTTTGGAGACATGTAGTCAAGATAAATTCCGGTTATGGACGCCATCGTTCAAAAAACTCCACTCGTTTCTCTTCATGAGACTTGAGCCGGCCATTCGCGGATGAGTTGATAGCTGAATTTGTTAAAGGTTGGGCAAGCCCTGGAAATGTGGTTGGAGATGATTACCAACGACAGGTAGCCCACCCCGAGTCGGTAGACAGATCTTCAACACCCTATCACAATAATATTCATATAAGGAGCGCTCGTCAATCACAATCTCGATTTATATAATTTATATATCGACGGCAAGAGACAATCGCAGAGTTTTTCACTGAAAACTCCATCACCCAATAGCCCATTGACCCTCTAACGCTGGCACTCGAACCTCGATTCTTTATCTGGAATATCGCGGAGAACTTCATTGTATTGGTCGAGTGTATCGAGCCAAAAAGGAAAAGGGGAAATACGTCTATAGTTTATATATTCAGGCATTTGAATAAACATTATTTTCTAGGACGAAAATTCCGTTTATTCCGAAGATTAGAATATTAGTAGTGAGTAGTATCCTTAGAATATAGGTATCCTTAGAATATAGTTCAAGCTAAGATTGGGCTTTAGCCGCCTACAAAACCTATGTAATCCATTGTATTTCAATGGTTACTGATCTATAATTTCCGTCAGAAATTCTCAATATCGGTCTTTCAGCTACCCACTGATTAGAGGTTAATAGTGTCTCGTTTATGGTGACATTCTACAAGTGATATTCACGGAGGTCCATTTAGTAATTCCTTGCCACGCTAAATATTGAAGGCATTCATAATACATACTAGGTACTATACGAGTCCTTCTTGGTATACACCCTGCTTCCTCTCTGCGGACTAACCAGGAAACTCTCGCGTCTCATCTAGCTGCGTTGTCAAGAGAGCTTCAACATGACGGAGTGGGTCTTTCTTGGCTGTTTTCCCCTTCAAATCCCGAAAAACGGATTCGCCGGAGGTCATAAATTCTCTTTCTGGGGCAGCAGCCCCCAGATACTTGCGAGCCGTTTTACGATGTGACATCCTGAATATCTATTGACTCTGTAAGATACTACTTGCAGAGAATAGATGCAATTGGACTGAACTGACCTGTACCGTTCGGGAAATGCTGGCCATGCATTTCACGATATCATCGTCCCCTGCTTTTTGAGCTCGATGGCGGAAGGCGTGCCGTCGAATAGTCTTGATAAATTCCCGCTGGTAGTAGGGGACATTCCGGTGAGATGCTTCATCCGTAAGGAAAGCCTTGATTTCGAGGAAAGCGTCGACCACCTGCATCATAAGAGTTTGACCGCCCTGTACGCCATCGTACTGAACATATTCTCCGTGTTCAATTCTCCCAGCTGCCCATCCTTGAAAGCCTTGCACATGGTTCAACCAGGCTTTTTCGCTTACCTTCGCCGTGATGAAGGTTTGGTAGAATTTCCTGAAGGAGGCCTGGAGCGTCTGTTGAATTGCCTCCAGATTTTTGACGCATTGTGCTTTTTCGCCTTTGTCAAAAAGTACGATGGATTCCACGATGTGGAGATACATCGGAACTGACTATAAGTTCGGTCTCCACGTTATTATTTATACCAGTACCGGCGTTTTGAAATAAGTGTTTACTCACCAACTTTTCCATCATAACAAAAGAGTACATGAAGTTATATTCGGTACGCTGGACAATGTCTGGCATGCCCTCGTTGATCTTGTAGACCAATTCTCCCGTGTTGGTAAAGTTACCAAAGTGATTCGACATGATACATCCCGCCGGAGAGTGCATCTGATACCGAGCACAGAGAAATGCCCACGCTAATTCTAGCTCCGGCGGTAGCTCAATGAATTTGATGTTTTGTGCAATCTTGACAATTGGAACTGTGGCCCATCTGCAAAGAATCCAATTAGACAAGCTGGAGAACGACACCTAATAGGGGAACCATTACCGGAATGCATGACGGGAATAAGCAATGCAAGATAGGAACCCATTCCAGGATGCAGAAGACATTTTGGCCTCCTGGCTCGACCCATTGAGGATGCTCTCTACCGCAGCAAGGTCAACACGAGAGCGAAGAAGATTCACCATGTGGCCACGAAATGTCGCACATCGACGACTATTTTCTTCGTCATCATCCAGATTTGAGGTGTAGGGCAGATCCGAGCAAAGTATGCAGTAGATCTCGTGATAGGGACGTAACGCCCTCGGCCACTGGGAACCATGTTCTGAGCGCGGTGGCCAGCTTCCTGCACCATCGGTGTCGATCAGGGTCTGGAAACTTTTCACTGTAGCGTGGTCGCTTTCAAGGGTCTTGGCTCTGGTTATGTAAGGATATTCGTTATTTGTTGGCACAGGCTCATTTTCGGGGATGTGGAGTGTCTGCTGTGTTTTTTTCCGTGTAGCTGGCAACCTTGGGAAAACTCCATACACAGCTATTAGCATAGCTAGTAAATATATCAGAAACATTGTGTACTCTGGACTCAAAGTGCCTCCCCAAGTATGGTAGCAGCCGACCCAGAGGGGTTTCTCGGTCGTATTGACTTCGCAAGCCATGAGAAATAAAACAAAAGCGTCCAAAACCAAAAAGGACACAGAAGAAAAATAGTGGCCCAGGGGGTTGCTGTTAAGATAAGGATGAGTTCTAGACTACGGAATAAGGCGAGTATTTCAAGCTCTATTCTCAGGGGCAATATTTACTAATATCGAAGGTCGAAACCAGGCTCAACAAGTGGTGATTCCCCACTTGCGCAAACTCCAAGTATGGAACGGTGGACCAATGTGTTGGATCCCATTTTTGGGCCTCTAACCACCCAAAGCGCGCTAATCAGCCTTGAGACCTCGACCCAAATCAAAATCAAAATAGTATACTATGCTCGTAGCGAAAATTGGGCGGCCTCCAACTACTAGGGGGGCGGTAGCTTTTTCTTGCGCGATAGTTGATATAGAGATGCACCTAATACAGGAGCCTCCATCAACGGTTGTGATTTGGATTATATATAATAAGGCCCTGCGTAGAGAAAGATGACCAGGATGCATTCGCAGCTAAGGAACTTCAATCCAGTGCAGGTTACGCAGCTTAGGATGATCAGTGAAAGCTCACGGCGGTTCGTCTTCCGTTTCAGCCCCCAACGAGATAGGAGAGGGGAGAAGATCATGGAAAACGGAGAGTTAACTACTGTAGTTACTTGATTCGCATTTTTGGTACACGGATGAGGCTGGGGCCCTTTTTTGGTTAATTTCTTCATCTAATCCGGTTGACGAGCCAGTTAAATCCATGCATTCAGGGGGATGCCAATGCACGAACCCGGCATTTTGGTTACGGCCCCGCCCTTGGCGATCTACCAAAGTCAAATTTGTTTAGCTCCTCAGGCACTATGGTCTTGTCGACGACGCAGCCTCGTCAACGAGTTGATGTTTTGGATGCTGTTATTGACGTTGGTGTGCTGGCAATAAGGGGAAGGTAAACCGAGGCGCATTGCGTGTACCTTTACTTTTGTCTCCCTGCTATGCTCCATATAAATCTCGATAGCATGCGTGCTTTGTAGATGCTCCCGCTTAGCATAACCCAGGTCGAAGATTTGGAATTAAACCGCCTTAACAAATCCACAATTAAACTCATACTGTACTATCGCCAGAGCAGGGTTCATACAATGAACGCCCTGAAGACAGTCCAAGATTGGTGGCAAAATGGTAACTCGTCAAATAGACGAAAGACTCTTGGGCCATGAATGGATTCACATCATGGTCAATGATCACGCCTATCGGGGACAGAGAAGTATGGCAGTGCAGTGAGATGGTGACGTATGATATGGGGCCAAGATGGGAGGAGAGAAAATGTTTGGTCAGCGCTTAACCAGCGGTCATAAATCATCCTCCGAAGATAGAATTCAAACTTCTCAGCCTCCCTCGTTTCTTTGATCTTGGTTCTGGTGATTCCTGTTCCGGAATTCCCGTTGTATCTGGGGGAGAATAAGGTGCAGTTCCACGACTTCAATATAGCCGCCAGGTTTTCGCCAGTGATAAACAGTATCAATTACTAGCTTTAATTGTTAGGATCATAACTCGCTTGACCAACGGGATTATACTCATACGCAAGATCCCATCCGAAAAATCTGGTCGCGAGTTTCACGAGGTGGAGCGTGGGGCGCCTTGACGGCAAGTTCAAGGAGTGGTGCAGCCTCGCTCGCAAAGACGCGAGACTCCACACTTCTTCCACTTCACATCGGCTTGATCATCCCCATACATAATGAACTGGACTGGAGGCCAACTGCGCCGCCACTCGGCCCGGCAAGGTGTATTGTCCAAGACGCAACGACAGAACTTCGCCAAGTCCCGCCAGTTGGCTAACAGCAGAACATCCGGCTCGTCAACCCCATTTTGCGGATTCCCCAGTCTAAGCATCCCCCCAGGTGGCTTGGGGGCAGTGGCTGAGGCACAGACGCAGTCAGTGATAAACCTTCAACTGCTGAGGCTTGAAATCATCATTATCCGATCCATCAGTCGTTTGTTCTTCCTGTGTACTGACCATGAGCCCTTGAGGAGCGCAGAACCATCAATTTGACTACGTCTCCATTGTCCGAAACGCACCCACTCAACCAGAGCAGCCGATCGGGTATTTTGAAGCATCGCCTCCTCCAGAATCCTGACTGGGCGGCGGTATCTGCTGCACGTCCCCTAGAGATTGCATTTGCCCCGGTCGAGGAAACCGAGCGGTTTGGCAAACGGCGGAGATTGAATGAGACGGACAGAAGGCGCTTGTCAGCTTCTCACAACGAGGAAGCTCCGGTGGGAACACTGCAAAGGCTATTCACATCCCGCCGGGGAGACCACGCTGCTGAACAAAGCGTCAACCTTGGTCAACTCAAGATACGTATCAACGGAAAGCCAGCTGGTTTGCGCTCGAGCGACAGTCGGGGAATGACCATGACTACGAACCCGCACTCATCGCAGTCGATGCTTCTTGACCACGAGCAATCCGCGAGTATCCATCACATGGACACAGACGGAAACGAGGCAATCAACACCTGGAGACTAAACCGCATCTCGTTGCCTCCTAGCTACGGTCGCACGTCATTCCAGCTTGGGATGTCTCGGGACGATGCCCCCAACACACCAACAGTCAAGAATCTACATTTTGTGGATTCAAGTCTCCCTCGTGCTTCCAACCTGGGGAGTCTCATACCTAACAGCCAACCATACGATGCTCAACCGGGATCCAGCCAGAGGACTTCTCCGGCGGAGGACTTCTCTCACAACGCAGCTACATCTTCAATACAAGAGCGTCCACATTTCACAATCGATGACCAAGAAATCGCAGAGAAGATGGGACTTACCATCACGCCAGAGTCTGTTCGACGGCCTGACTGTGAATCGGTGAATAGCCCCAGGGAAATGCTGGCCCCGTCACCAACATTGATAATCACCGATGCCTTTCCCGAAAATAAGTCTTCTAGCTGGCTTTCTCGGCCACATCGACTCAGCTACTCGAGGAGCCCCCACTTAAGTCCTCGGGATACGAAACTTCCAGGGTCTGAAGCTCACGATTCATTTTACCCGGGGGTTTCGACTGTCTCTCAACAATCTGTAAGAAATGGCTCCAGTACCGTTCCGGTGAAGATATTCGGGCAAATTGTGAGCTTGAAGAATTCCCATATTGTTTCAGATTAGTGTGTGGTAGCCCTATTGCTGCAGTCGAGGACTACATTTATTTACGTGTATCCCTGCACCATTACACACGGGGATGGCAGAGGAAAATAAATCCTACTAATGTTTACATCATAAAATTGATCAGACCCTTATGGCATACCAGTCATGCCCTCTAGTTGTAAGAGCCTGCAGAAGTTGCTACCTTTCTCGGTATAGATCGAAGCGGATCTCGATCCAGGAACATGCACGTGTCGATAAGCCGATAACGAACCCCGGATCTACCAGCCTCCCTCTAGCTCCGACTCCAACTGCCTTCAACCTAACCACCTCACCATCAACCAGCCGTGACTTCTAGTCCATCATGGTGCGTCTCATCCCAATCCTAGTATCTCTTGCCGCCAGTGCCCTCTCAGTCACCATCCCCTTCACCACAACCGTCGACGACGACCCCATCCAAATCCCACTGGTAATTTGGCACGGCCTCGGCGACGACTTCGAACGCGACGGCCTCAACGAAGTAGCGAATCTTGCCGAGTCCGTGAATCCAGGCACACATGTCCACCTCATCCGCCTCGCCGACTCCGGCAGCGGCGACCGCCAGGCCACATTCTTCGGCAACGTGACCGAGCAGCTCTCCTCCGTCTGCGACCAGCTCGCCAACGACCCGATCATCGGCACCGCGCCCGCCATCAACGCGCTAGGCTTCTCACAGGGCGGCCAATTCCTGCGCGGCTACGTCGAGCGCTGCAACAAGCCCCCCGTGCACAACCTGGTCACCTTCGGCTCGCAGCACAACGGAATCTCGGAGTTCCAGTCCTGCAAGCTGGGCGACTGGGTCTGCAACGGCGCCGAGGCGCTCCTGCGCTCGGGACGGTGGACCGAGTTCGCACAGTCGCGCGTCGTTCCCGCGCAGTACTTCCGCGACCCCGAGGATATGGACGCGTACCTCGAGCACAGCAATTTCCTCGCCGACATCAACAACGAGCGCGCGACGAAGAACACCACCTACAAGCAGCATCTGTCGGAGCTCAATCTGTTCGTCATGTACATGTTCGCCGAGGATACGGTGGCTGTTCCCAAGGAGAGCTCGCTGTTTGCCGAGGTCAATATGACCTCGGCCAAGGTCACGCCTCTGCGGGAGCGAGCGATTTACAACGAGGACTGGCTTGGACTGAAGACCCTGGACGATGAAAATAAGCTTGATTTCCGGACGATCCCCGGGCAACATATGCAGTTGTCCGATGCAGTTCTCCGCAAGGCTTTCAAGGAGCTATTCGGCCCTGTGCAGGACTCGGATGTGAAATCCTCGTCCCCTCGTCTCGTAGCGCAGCCCGCGTTCTGAGCTGTTTCTTTTCTGTTCTGTCTGTTTCACAACATGGAGTTAAGGGTTGCTGAACGATATTCCAGGCGTATCTTGTATCTTTTCAATGGGGGTCTTATTCGACTTAGCAAGCGGGTCATTGCTCTTTTATAAGCTTTTGTATCTTGGAGTTGGGTATGGACCACACTACAATATTATACAATACTTCCAACGCAAGAGTCTAGCGCCGTCTATTTGTGTCTATCGGCAATATAGCTAGATACAGCACCCGTCGCAAAAAGCAGAAGCCGATGGCAAGAAAGAAGAAGAATCAACGGCACGAAGAAGCGGGTTGTCAAGAAGAGATAAGCATGTGCAAAGAGAATCAAATCAAGCGGTGCGCGAGAACCGGCAGGTGAGGGAACGAAGAAACGAAGATGCCAGGCCTTAGAAGTCAACCAAGACCAGCAACGTCGAGTCAGAGAAGAGGAATTATAAACATGTACAATGGCAGACGAAAAAGAAATAATGGTTGAAGACGGAAGATAGGATATCCGAGAGACCATGGCCACCGGAATCCACTGTACAACGTGAGAACAAATGTTTAGTATGGAGGACGTCCGATGCCACCCCCGCTGACATGCCGTCTGGTGGGATAGTTTGGGCCTTTGGAGGACTGCACTGCAGAGGCCGGGCGGTCTCCGTTAGCCGAGTGGCTGCCTTCAGGGTCAAGGAACCCATCCAAGAGTTTTCTCAGCTCATCTCGTTGGGTCTTATCCAGAGGCGAGTCGGCGCCATCGGCCTCGACGCCCTGGAGCGCATTCGAGATTCCAGCCGCGAGACTATTGCTGCTGCGGCTCTTGTTGCGGCCCAGAGACTTGTTTCGAGAAGTCTGGGCCGCTTCGGATTTACCTCTGAAAGATGACTGTCGCGAGGTGTCCGGGGCAGTGGACGGTCGATCACTTGGGATCAAAGATCGTTGGGAGTCATTTGGAAACCCACCCGGAATGGACAAACCGACGGGGATGGGTGGGACAGGAGGAATCTCCTCGAAGTTCACCCGGCTCAGTGTGGACTGTTGAGGCTGTTCGGTTGGCGTCTTATCACCGCCAAGAGCAATGGCGGATGCTGATGCACGAGGTGTCTCATTTCCATCTCCTTCTGGAAACTGCTGTCCTTCCTGTGGTTGAATTGAGGCACTATCCCCGTCCATTTCAGACACAGAATAACCACCGCTGACCAAGCTTTCGCTACCCGATGAAATGACGCTCATGTTGGATGTATCAACATTGTTGCGCAGTGGGCTGCGCCGCCGGAGGTTGCTGTCGTTGTTGACTGAAAGCACGCGTCGCAACTCGGTGACACGGACCGGGGATCCTCGGCCAGAGCTGTCCTCTGGGGTTCGCGTGGTCTCAGGAACACTCATACGGCGGTTTTTGTTTGAAGTCGACCCGACAGGCGAACCGTTTGCGACACCGCCATTAGCATTGATATTGCTGCTGCGAGTCAAGGTGCCTCCACGAGAACCGTTGAGGGAAAGGGTCTTGACGCTCTCCTTCTCAACGGCCGCAATACACGCTTCTCGAGACCAGGAAGACAGCAGTTGCTCCTTGACAGACGACGGAAGAGCATTGTCAGACTGTGCTTGCGACTGTGCTGGCGCATGGTTCAGCACCGGGAAACTGAAGCCTCGTGCTGGTGAAGTTGGAGGGCTTTGAGGCGGCGACGAGACCATCAGGCGATAGGACTGGTCGATTCCACTCACAAGATCATCAACATCTCGGAAAGACGACAGGTTGAGTGACTTCGTCGAATCATCATCAATGACCTTTTCATCATCCATGGCGATGCCATCAATGCCAGTTGGGGGCAGACGGATTTTGTGAAGCCATTGTCCCTTGCTCTGTCGCGCCTCAATCTCATTGCGAATCTCAACTGCAGCATGAGATGATCCTAGGTCGAACTTCTCCGAGACAGACAAAAGATACCCATGAATCAGACTTGCGATGTTGACGCGTGCACTAACAGAGCCCAAATCAACAGAAGTGAAGAGATCGTCTTGCAGCTTCAAGACCATGGGAAGACCAAATTGGACCGCGTTCGCCCCAAGGTTTTCAACCAGACTTGCCAGCAAAAGATGCAAGAGGAGGATCTCCGATTCGGCGGCAGCTGCTTCAAGGGCAGAATCATAGATGGCCAGATGCAACAGACGAAGATATGTGGATTGTGCTGCCAGAGCGACCTTCTCTCTCTGGTTTCCCGTGGCCGAAGTGCTCCGTCGACTGGACTTGTCCACCTGTTCCGAATCGCGTTTGGATGCCGGCTTGACATACTTGGGAGTGTGAACTCGCACCTTGAGGTCACGCTTATTCGTTTCGAGGTGCAACCATGACAAAAAGGCATCAGCGTAGGCGAAGCGAACCTCTCGATCAGAATCTCGGAGAAGACCCTGTGTTCCCTCCCACACGTGAATGCCAACCTGATTCCTCGATTCGGATCCTGACGCACCGGCGGGGGCTCTCAAATTCGCCACAGTTAGTATGGCCTTGACCGCTCTGAGGGCAGTCAGTCTGACGGCGGCATGTGAAAAGGTCTCTCCATGGGCCTTATCGCCATTAAGCTCTGTGGATGATTGGGTTGAGTTCGCGTGAGTGGCTCCAGTCTCATGAACAGTGGCTAGAGTAGATCCTGCGGCATTATCCTGATTGAGAGCGGGCTTGAAGCGCCGCAGAATAGCTCGCATCATGTCTGCGACCTGGTCGGCGTAGTAGATATGAGTCGCCAGGTTTCCGATGCACTGCTCAAGGAGAGTAAGCAGACTCCTCCTTCGAGCCGAGATGAAGACTGCGTTTTTAGGTTCCTTCTCCCCTTCAGCAGCCTCGGTGTCAGACGTGGGCGATAGAACATTCGAGACGTAGTTCATGAGACCGAGTAGGATGTCCATGACACTCAGCCCGATCATATTGACTGAAGACTTTAAGAGCCAGTCCACCACAGAAAGGACCGTGAATGCCGAATCCAATGCATCCTCTTTGGGGCTCGTTTCCAGCAGGATATCCATAGCGGCCATCAAGATAACAAATCGGACTTGGACCGGGCACCAATTTGCAATCATCTCAGTTAAAGACGTAGCCCAGTTCCTACTTTCGACTGTCCCATCTGACTGGTCTTGTAGGGAGCTTCGTGGGAATCGCTTTTTGGAAACGAATTGCAAGATTGTAGTGGCTGCAACACGAATCTGACCACGGTTACTTCCGGAAACAATAATCTGCTCCAGGCAGCGAAGTGCGATTAGCCGCACCTCCATTTCGGCCTTCCTGTCAACATCAGCGGTGGATTGCGCCGCTGTCTCGGGGTCGCCTTCCGCGGTGTCGACTGTATGCACAGTCGCGACGCTCGTTCGTCGGATTCGGGCTCCGTTGGGCTCGGGCTTCTCGTTTTCGTGTAGTCTGGCTTTCAATGGCACCAGAACATCCTCATTTGGGGAATACAGGTTGTCCAGAATGACGGGAATGACGATTTTCAAGAAGGTCCCTCCGTCCGCCGAAAGGCTTTCAGAGCTGACCACACTTTTGATCGCACGAACGCCGGAATTCCTCCACCGAATCGCAATCGGAGTTCCAACCTTTGCTGGCGAATAGGTAGCGGAGGACGGGTCGGCAAAGCTCGCGTATGTCCGCACGACTTCACGGTATTTGTGAGCAATGTCTTGTTCAGCCGCGATGGTGGCGATGTCCTGATGCCGGCAGAATGTCTCAAAGGTTTCAATAGATTCCTCGACCAGAAAAATGTCATTGGATCGCAGGATGGTCTCGATGACGGATAGGACGTAGCGCGCGTAGATGGGAAGTTCGCGGGGGACTTTTTCGATGAGCGCGGTCAGGATTTGAAGCGCGACCTGGACATTCCTGCGCAGTGCAATTGTCAGCCGTGATTTCTTTTTGTGCAATAACTAGCCAAGCTTCGGCCTTTCCTTGTGCACTCACCCCAGTCTTCGCCTCCAGACATCCTTGGCCACCCGCTTCTCCAGGAAAGCGCCGACCTTGGTCAGCTTACTGCGACGCGTGCTCGCATAGTATAGCAGGTAGGAAAGTTCACTCGGGTTCGGCTTGACCACCACCACGCCTTTCTGGTATCGCGGAAAGCATTTCAGGGTCAAGACCTGGTGCTTCGGCCGACAAGACTGGCGTACAGATTCCATAAGCGCGGGTTTGGAATGGTCACCCCTCGCGGGAGTTCTGCAGACAAGCACGACAAACGGCGAGAGGAATAGCGAAGAAAATTGGACAGCGAGAGAATTGTCTAGGGCTGGTAGGTGGCCATGGGACAGCTGGCTGGCAATGGGGCGACGTTACAAGCCACGCTGGACGGATACGGCCGTCCGATGAGGTAGTTGGCGATCTCCAGGGGGTGGGGCTCATCCACTGAGTGACGCAGAACGCGAACGCACGAATTCCCCGGCGAGAAGTTGCGGAAGCTGAGCGGATCCCCAAAGTTGAGCGAAGATGAGGGTGTTGGGGGAAAAGGGTGAAAAGTTCGAAGTCAAGAGAAAGAAGGTTGGGGGAGAGCTCCGAGTCCTTCGGGCGCAACACGGCGTTCAGTTTCGCCCGCTACAGCTGATTCGTATGGTTCTTATATTTTCGAGATAAATTCTACGAGGACCCTTTGCCCTGGAAAATGCAAAAGGAAATATCATTTAGTTCTTTTTGTCAATTGCTTCCCATCCACGTGGTGTAGACGAATGCGGCGCGCGATAGCGCATTGGAGAGTTGCAATTGAAGATGACGTTGTCCCAACAGGTGCTTTGTCCTTCCCAACCCCGCAAGATGTCATCAAGGAGTCTGCGCTTGGGTACGTCTAGCTCTGCTCTGGACGTGGGAGTTCTCTGGCATCAGGCCACCCTCGTAACTGTTGCTTTTCGATCGACAAACCTCCGACCGGTCGGCCCAATACCTCGGTCGCACATGAAGGCCCATCGCCCGTCACGAACCCTTTGTAAAATGCCGACACGGCGGCAATTGGTAACTCTCCTTGTTCGTCAAGGATGTCGTGTAGATCTCTCTAGGCCCTTCAATCGTGTATGCGGAGGATCGCCCGTCGTGGTTGAAATGAGAAAGAATGTTCCGGGCGCATCAAGTCCCAGGCCCGACACCAGCTCTCATGTCTTCGAGCCACTTTGCCCGTCCTGTTTCTCTGCTCCTTCGGTTTCGGCGATTCGTGCAGCATCGTCTGGCACGCTGACTCCTGCCAATCCCTCGACAACCTGAGGCATGATAATATCACGGCGGAAAGCCTCCTCCTGGAGCAGTCGCAACGCACGCAAGGTCGGGCCGGGATGAGTTAGGAACTGCGAATATTCAGGCTTCTTCCAGTAGGAGTAGAGATAGGCTAGGTAGGCAGCGAACGCCTGAGCGTCTGGCGAAGAGGCAGAATCCGTGTCGTCGTCGGCGCGAGAAATGCCGAGGAGGTTCGGGTAGGTGACGGCGAGGTGGGATAGGTAGTAGGGATTGGCGAGGGAGGAGACAAACTCGAGCTCGAGAGTGAAGCGAGGATTGGCCAGCGTAGGAGGAGGCTGCGCTGCGGGCTCCATGGTGGCAGGCGTTGAACAACGTGAAGGTGAGGAAGCTCCGGAGCGTGGAATCGAAGGGCGGGAGCGCCAAGGCCTGGCGCGATCGCTTGAGAGCCGCGTCGGTGCTGCACTCCTCAACCCTCTCTTTGAGCTGGCTATCTTTTGACTTTTCCTTCTTCTAACCAGAGACTTCATGATTGAAGGGATATCTGTGTGCCACTAGGCAGAATAGTAATTATCGAATATCTCGGTCCTCCACATATTGTCGAGCATACCCTACCTACCTGGGCAGAATCTTGACCTATTTTTCAGCAACTCGAGCGATACTATAAATGCTCTATAATCCCTCTTGTATACCTACTAATGAATGGCGCGACCTAATTTTCCATTTAGCCTGGGATTCAAGGTTTCACAAAAAGTTGGTGCATATATATCCGCTACTGCTCGGTATATCTTCCAAACCTCATGATGGATCCAGCTGAATAACGTCTCATGGTCTTGCCTGGAAATTTTGACAAAACCTTGTCGGTAGGCAGCAGACAGATGAACTGAATGCAAGGTCCATCTCGTGGGAGTCAGAGCAGCACGCCTGTTAGATGCATTGTCCTTTTACATTCCCTGCCCGAGGCTAGCATTACTACCTGCCCAGGTGGCAACATGTCAAGCCACCTATGCAAAGTTCCGGGGGATTGACTTTCAGGGCGCCTAGTTGGCCTAAGACTGGGTTTATTCTGTGATTATTCTAGATCCCATATTGTACAGCTCTGAAATATACCCAGCTCCGCGGAACATCTACCCTGAGATCTGAATTACCATCACGTCATACCTAACAGGCTGCAACTCTAGGATCCAAGTGCAATGGGAATCATCGCAAATCATGTATTCATACCATTTACAAGGCTTCCTTCGTGACTCCCTGGCTCATGCATCGCATCACAAATAGCTCCCGTAAGCGTATTGAAGTTGAATGGCCCTACTGGCGTACTTAGTGCTTAGCGGCCTCTATGATTTCCATTAGATCTTACGTCGCAGTTGAATGGCCAGTCTGTATATCACATACCCTTGTGAACGTCAGCCTTGGTGTCGTGAACGTGCTCATCTTTCTTGTCAGAGAGCGCGTCCACGGCAGCGTTGGCGCGGGTGCTCAGCTTGGCATCAGAGTCCTTGGCCACGGACTTGTTGGCCTCCTTGGAAGTGCTCGCACCGGCACTCTTGATGCTCTCGGTGACGTAGTTGACGGTGTTCTAGGCATTGAGTTCAGTACACTTGCATGATAGCCAATGGGCATTTTACTCACCTTGACAGTCTCCATTGCGAAGATGAGTCGAGTGCTATGAAGGTGTTTCAGCTGAAAGTGGAATACTTGATGTCTGATGGAACGGGACTCAAGTCAGGGACCACGGTCCTATTTATCCTGTCTCAGTGTCCATGATGTGGTCTCCCCTCTTCTGTTGCATCATCATCTCACGAGGTCATCGATATCGATGTAGTAAATTAGAGTTCAGCCACGCTGCCAAAATCAAGGCCCTGCCAATCCAGGTCGGGATCGATTCTGATTTTCTTGACTAGGGAAAAGAATATAGAACCCCCAGAGAAGAATGTTATCCTCATGGACGAGCTAGAATTTCACCTTGTCCTAGAGAAACGAAAGACATGGCATTGTTGACTGCATGATTTGTTCGCTATGAAGTACATATTCCGAATTACCCCAAGTGAAAACACCCTTTAGTTCTGAAAAAGAGCATTCCGTCAGTGGCTGACAGCCCCGTGTGGGAGCCAATCATGATGCCCGGCTATCAGGGACGAAAGGAAGGCGCTTTGCTCTCACTTGGGGAAGAGCCACCACTGAGAGCATCCAGATATCCTCCGTGCAAACCAGAATTGACAAATAAAACTTGATCTACGTAAAGCTTAGACTTGGAGAAAAGAAATTTTCCTAGGCAAAAAAAAAGAACCGAAAAAAAGGATGGACGAATGGCGATTCGAACGCCAGACTTTTCGCATGCAAAGCGAACACTCTACCAACTGAGTTATACGCCCAATTATTGGATGTTTGCATATGACATCGCTTGTAATCAATGACCCTATTCGTCGTTTATAATTTTGTACATTGTCCTTCGCTCAAGTGAGGATTGAAGTCAAGTAATGGTGGATGTTACCTCATTCTTGGGGTTTCCTGCAAGAGGAAACAATAGGGGCTTCACGCGACCCAGAGGCTTTTGTATGGGTAAACAGGCCAAGATTAACTATACATTGGAGGCATTGCGTCGCGGCATAATTATTTACATAAATCATTGAACAATGAGGATCATAATCTCAAAGAATGCAGATACCACCGCTAATCAAGTTCGGTTCTGATCTGTCAATACCTTTTCAGACCACTCATTTAAAATCTTCGTGATGCTCTTCAAAGTAACTGGTTTCGTTAGGAATAAATCTATGCCCGATTCAAGAGCCTCGGATTCATCGCGGGCACTACTCAAGCCTGTGAGCGCAATGATGACGGATGGTCGTAAGTAGTTCCTGCCGTCTTTTTCTAATGAACGAATCGCACGAGTGGCCTCGAAGCCGTTCATGACTGGCATAGATATATCTGAACAATTGTTAGTGTTCTGGACGGACGGGGCCGGGGAAAGTAGTCCTGGGTGTCTTACCCATGAAAATGATATCGTAGTTCTGTTGTGATTGCTTGACTGCGTCTACAGCAAGCTGACCATTTTCCGCTGAGTCTAACATTGACAGCTCTCGTTTCTTTAAGAAGGCCAACATCAGATTCAAGTTGATTTTGTTATCCTCGACTATCAGAATTCGAGGATTTTGAGTTTGCGGTTGAGTTTTATAGTTGTGGGCCTCGGAGAAGGGTGGTTTAGGATCAAGTGAGACAGTAGATGGTTCAGATATTTTCTTTTTGGTGGCTTCTTCACCCAACAATTTCATGTCCATCGAGGGTGGTGGTTTCTCTTGGGATGCCGATGTCTCGTTCCTGGGTCTTGCTGGCAGAGCAGTTGTTGTATTTGTATTTGACCCGGAGACCTTGGTTTGGCCCAAACATTTCTGAATGGCCCTTGCAAGTTTGTGGGGTCCGCAGGGTTGGTTGACAATGCTCACAACTTTAATGACCGACGAGGACTCGGCTTGCGCGATATTGTACCCAATGCACTTGTCACTCAGAATGAGGAATGCGGCATCCCTGATGGCCGCACTCCGATCGATTTCCTCGGCCGTAGGTAATCGATCGGCCAATACAATATCCACGGGTGCGGAGGATGACAACGAGACCAAGTCAAGGCCAAGCCAATTGATCAGGTAATTAGATAGAGGCGCCCAAGAATGGTGCTTGGATACTTCTTCTGGCTCAAATCCCCAAATGGCGACTTTTCGTCCATGATGAGCGTCGCGAAACACGCGAGCTTCACTCGGAATTGAGACTTTCTCGACATCAAAGGCCGAGGAAGGACCGAAAAGGTCTTCGCCACAGTCTTCCCTTGCTGAACGCATCAGAGGGAGCGTCACTTGGACCTTTGTTCCATCACCTGGACGACTATTGATATTGATGTTGCCACCGAGTGACTTGACAAGACTGCGAACGATTGAGAGACCAAGTCCAGTTCCAGTGGCCAAAGAGTTTTCCTGTGCAAATGGGACAAAGAGCTTCCCTCGCAAAAACTCTTCTGAGATGCCCTTGCCAGTATCAGAAACGGTTAATGTGACCAAGTCTTCCTTGTGGCTTCCGCGCTGGGAACGAGATTCGGCTTCCTTGGCTTCTACACGCAGTGAGACACGGCCGTGGTCGGTGTATTTGAGCGCATTGCTGAAAATATTCATGATGATGCGCCGAAGAGCCCCCGGAGGCGTATGGTAGACCCAGTCGTGAGGTGCAATATCTATGACCACATCAACGTCTTGCTGCAAATTGCTGGTGTCCTTTGAGACCCTCTTAGTGGCCGCAGATCTGGCCGATTGGCCGAGAGAATCTCCGGACTGCTGGCCGCGATAGTGGCCTACACAAACGCCCTCCACCACTTCCTCGGCTAGAATGGAGAGATCGGTTGGCACGTATGCATCCAAATGGGTTGCAGAGTGGTGCATATTTTTGAGATCCGAGGATGGCGTACTCCGTTTTTGCAAGTGGCGGAATTCTCTCTCCAGAGAGATAATCTTGCTATAGTCCAAGACTTGATTCATGGTATCGAGCAAAGTCTGACCGCATGCATTAATGGTTTCCATGAGAGAGCCTTGGAAATCATCCAATTTCGTGCTCTGCAGCAACTCAGCGGCTGCTAAAATCCCATGAAGGGGGCTTCGCAGTTCATGCCTATACAAGTGGTGAGCAACCTCATTGGAAGAAAGTACGAATGGAGCAAAGCAATGGGCCATGTAAAACTTACGAGATACTGCCAAGAAAGTCGGCTTTCTGTCGATCGGAGATGATTGATTCGATTCGGTTGCACTCAGCCATGATAGAAGATCCAAATCCCAACAACGAACTCAGCTCCACGGACGGGTTAAAGACATTGCTCTCGACGGAATTCCAACAGAAACAGCCGCCAAACCATTGTGAATTGGCCGCATTCCATAAGGGTACAAAGAGAACCTGCGTCGCCCCCGGGAAAAACCTGTTCAGCATCGAGTTCTCGCTTGTTTTGCGTCTCTTCGAGCCAATCGGCCGGCCCAAGGAGCCTCTTGTTCGAGCGCGGCTCTTGCGTTGTGAGTCTTCATTGTCCGAACTCGATAACATGCCATCTCTATGAAATGACCACACTTTGCCTTTTTGGTATCGACGCAGTACGCGGTGGAGGAAATCTTCCTCCAGATCCATCATCGGGAAGGCGATTGACGAAGCGATTTCCGGGCCGAAGGGGTTGCTTTCGGTCGATATGGCCGATACAGCAGCTGCCTTTCCAGTCTCTAACGAACTGGAGAAATCACTGCTGGTTTCATTGTCAGGCGTAATGTCATAATTCGCCTCCACAAAAACCACCCCGCTGTCCCCGCGCAGCTCAAGACTTTCACGAATCAAATTAGCCGCTCGTTGAAAAGTCCATGAGTTTCCCTTGTAAAGGTCTCCATGTTTTTGCATGCCACTGGATGACCAGTCCGGAAATGGCGCGTCCACACTGGACGGAAGATACGCTTCCCCTTTGTTGTCGGATACGGAACTCGACGATCGCGCACTGACACTGCGAGAGCGGGATCGTTGGGCGGACCGAAAGTGGTGCAAGTCCACAGAGAGATGATCTGTCTTTGATCTGGTGGATGGAGACATGCCAGCCGGGTGGACAAACTCATCTTTACCTAGGCTCTGATAGGCCTCTAGGAAGCTAGACTTGCCCTCCACGAAGCAACTCAAGCCATAGGATAGCCGGGCTGCGCGGCGGCCTTCAGTGGCCTGCCGGCTCACTTTGAGATAGTCCATGATGAGCATACTCAGGTGGACCATGATTTCTCGTTGTTTGTGGGTGAATTCAGAGCGGGGCTTTGTGTCGAGCGCAAAGAAACATCCAACGTTGATGTTGCTCTCCGTTGTGAGAGGCGTGCCCACGTAGAAACGGAAATTGGGCTTCTCCTGCACCAGGGATAGATTTTGATAGCGTTCATCCTGGCTGAGATCGTTGGAGACCAAGAATTGATAACTGCCCGTTTCTCGGTTTGATGTGGACATTGCAACCGTATCCTGATACGTTGATCAGTCGCGTGATCATAGTTCGACAGAGAAAGGGAGTCGACTCCTACCCTACACATTTTCCAGGAGCCGATATCCAGGGTTGGATATCCCGTATAAAGGCCACCGTCCATTTCAAAATTTTCGTTTTCCTCGATCGATTTGGCAGACTGCGCGATGATATATTGCGAATGGCGGTCCGATACACTGTCGCATGAGAGCGGGTCAGCAGAGATTCCTTTGCGCATTACTGCACTCTTGCGGGTTTGTAGTACCTGATAAACACACGGTCCATGCCCAGACGCAGCGCCGCGAGCTGCGCAAAAGAAGTCAAGGTCACATTGGAGCTACCGAGCACCAAGGATTCGGGCATGCGCTCCAAGGGCGCCCAGACCGGTTCTTTGGAGGGGAGGGATGCGGGTATTGCATGTGGTGAAGTCGACAGGCCACACGCGGAAGAAGTAGAACTGCGGCGCGACGAAGGTTCTAACGAACGTGCCTCGGTGCTCAATGAGTCCACGCTCTCGACAATCGGAGACAATTTCTCGGGGCGGAAGTAGCGATAGACCTCGCGGGCGCGACGGCCAGCAATGTGATCCTCTTCGCTGCTGTTTGGAGACGGCGGATCCATGGTGAAAGGTTGCGGATTCCGACGATGCGGGCGAGAGAAAGGGTGAGAGAGTGATGTCCATAGGATGCGGCGGTGTTATCGGGGCTCCATTGGAGGAGATCGGTCTCGCCGCCAGTTATGCAAGAGCAGGTGCAAGTAGACCGGGTGTAAACAGATCGGGTAGAATGATGAAGCGGCAAGAGAAAAGGCGTCCATGCAATGGTGGGGAAAAGCGTAGAAGGGCGAGAAGCCAGGCGAAGGATGGAATTTTAAATGGCATTGTACGCGTCCCACATCAATCTGGATTTTGACAGGTACCCACGTTGATCATTTCTCTCATTTCCCGTATACTTCGAGTACGTCGAGTACTTCGAGTACTTCTAGTGGCTGAACGTCCCACGGCTGGAACCAGCCCATTCGATCCAGATATGAGCCATGATGTATGGCGACAGGGTGCGTAACCTGATGGCGATCCGGCTCAGTCCCCACGTTGTACGGGCGCAACATGACCGGTTCTCATGAACGGGCCGATAGGATGGGAAAAGCTGAAACCAGGGCAAGCCCGGTCTGCTGGCCCGCGTATGAGCGGGCGCGAGCGAGGCAGTGTGGAGGTCAAGCCGGGTCGATCGACTTCGTTCTGGTTGGGTTGCCCGGCCCTGCATCCCGCCAATCAGCGTGCGCAGAGCGGCTCCAGTTGTACTTGGGACTACTCTGATCAAGATCAAAGTCCACCAGGGGCAATCTCGAAGTTCATTTGCATTCGAGATTCGCGCCTCGAGCGGCCCGCCTTCCCCCGCCATATATACCTGTGGTGAGTATCTCGCTATGATCGTCGTGGTTCAATGCCCTGTCTGATGTCGGCTTCCAACAGCAACTCTCCCTCTGGCGGCAGTATGGTAGACTTCACGACCACCCGTATCATGAATGTGACCTTTGAAATTACGACCAGGTACACCCAAGACCTCGAGAATGCCCAGGAATGTAGTAGAGACAGCGTATTAATCCCTTTCTAGGTATTCGGACCCGCTCCCCGTCGGGATGAACGTCTCGGGGCTTGTCTGGTACGCTCAAATTGCACCATTGCCTGTCGCAGCACAGTGTGAAGCGTAGAATTGATCCACGAGCCATCTTCTAGCTCTGCAAAGGACCAGATTGCACACTGCGTGGTTGCGATCAAGAAGATCACCAAGCCATTCGGGTCCCCCGTGCTCACCAAGCAAGCCCTCCGCGAAATTAAGCTGTTGCGATACCTGCAACACGAAAATGTTGGTCTGCAAGCAGAGATTCCCCCTGCATGGCCGTGACTATCTTGCTGACGAACGATCAGATTGTCAGCCTGCATGATGTTTTCCTATCACCGGGGGACGACCTGTAAGCAACTCCAGGAGCCATGCTTAGATTCCCAGATCTCCCGCTGATCTCCTCCAGCTATATTGTCACCGAGCTAATGTGGACCAACCTACAAAAGCTTATCGAGAGAGGACCGATTGAAAATGAGTTTGCACGGTACTTTCTCTATCAAATATTTGTACGAAAGAACCCGACCCTACGAGAGCTCCTGACTGACCTCCCAAGCGCGGATTGAAATATGTCCATTCCGCAGGCATTATCCACCGCCACCTGGATCCCACTAACATCTTAATAAACGAGAACTGTGACCTGAAAATAAGCAATTTCGGTCTTGCGCGGCTCCAGGACCACCAGATGACCGGCTATGTCTCGACAAGGTTCTACCGGGCCCCGGAGATCATGCTGACCTGGCAGAACTACTCGGGGCCGATTGACATCTGGAGTGCGGCGTGTATCTTTGCCGAGATGCTCCAAGGCACTCCAATGTTTCCGGGGGCCAGCCATGTGGACCAGTTCCACAAGATTGTGAATATCCTGGGCAATCCACCCCCACAGATCGTGGACACGATTAGAAACAGACATGTGCGTGGGAATCCATCGGCCTCGGCGGACCTTGCTGACCCCGGACCAATCTGACAAATGTGTAGACTAGGTCCTTTGTTCAATCTTTGCCTCCTCGCGAGCGCAAGCAACTTTCTACCCTCTTTCCGCATGTCGACGAAGAAGGTATGCCATGGCCCTCACCTATGGCATATTCGGGATGATGTCAAGCTAATAGAGACAGCCGTCGACCTACTTGAGAAAATGCTGGTCTTTGATTCGCAAGAACGAATCAGCGCCAGGGGCGCTCTCGCACACCCCTATTTGGGAGCATACCACGACCCCACAGACGAACCTGAGGTTGACAACCCTTTCGATTGGTCTTTCGACAATGCCCAGATCTACGGGGAGTCTCAAGAATTCATGGTGTATGTGTGTCTCCGATCTGCGGGGCTTCGTGTGCTCATTTGGAGGTCCTCGGCTTTCGTCAACAGGAGATGGACATTGTGCAAAGCACACATTCCCACGATTCGAGTCGATCGAGCACCGTGGAGCCCATCCCCGATGCCCTCAGTATCGAGTCGTTGATTACATCATTTGATTGAGTCGAGTTTTGCGTTGATTACTTGTCTACTGGCCTCTGAGGAGTCTGCTTGTGGGCTCTTGTGTTGTGATACCTTTATTAGCGATATTTGGTAGCGACATATAGGAAGCTTAGGGAGTACTCTGGTACCGTGGTTGTGATGAATTTTATGCTATATGACCCATTCCGCTCCATTATGTAGTAGGTAGTGCTGCTTGCTTCTTCTGCTTACACACTTCCCTATTCTCTCATCTGTTGCACCAATGAGGTGGATATCGAAGTTCCAATGAACATGAAAGGATCCATTCTTATTTCCATAGTTGCTGTACATCACTTATAACCTAGGAGGTCTCTGCAATATTGTACACAAGCTTCTCGCCGCTCACCTTATCCTCTCTCAGAAGCTTCAATCCCTCCAGCACCCCGTTGAGACCACCAGGGTTCACCTTCGGGGTATGCACCTTCACCTTGCCGGCCGCAAGTAGCGGCTCCGCGATACCCCAGAACTTGGCCGCAAACTCCTTATCCTCGGGCCGAGCCTCGACTTTGTGATCTCCAAACATGAACTCTTCACCAACCGCGGTGTAGCCCAGCGTCGAGCGCGAGTTGACATTCGCGCGCTCGATGCCTGACCTGAGCAGGCCGCTATACTCGCCGCCGTCGCTCGACAGCGCGGCGTCGCAGTACTGTGCGCTGGACTCGAGCGAAATCGTGTCGAGCACCAGGCGGAGCTTGTTCCCAGTGTGCGCACGGATCTCAGCCGCCGAGTTAGGGTCGTTGTAGTCGAAGGCCTGGTCCGCGCCGAGACGCTTGACGAGGTCGAAGTTGCGCGGGGAGCAGGTGGTGAACACCGTGTAGCCGGACAGCTTCGCGAACTGGATGGCGAGCGCGCCGGTGGCGGTGGAGCCGCCGTAGATCAGGATGGGTTCGGGGGTGGTGAGCGGCGCGGTGGGCAGCGCGAGCTTCAAGCTCTGGTAGAGGGATTGGCCGACGGTGATGATGCCGACGCCGAGAGTGGCGGCCTCTTGGAAGCTGAGGTTGTCGGGGATGCGCATCTGGATGTCGCTCTTGGCGACGATGTACTCGGCAAAGGCGCCGTCCTCGGGCTGCACGGCGTTGGCGCCGTGGGCGAAGCCGCACACGCGATCGCCCTTCTTGAAGGGCTTCTTCACGTCCTTGCCGACCGCCTCGACAACGCCGGCGTAGTCGCAGCCCACCAGCACGCCCGGCGGTGCCATGAATGCGATGTGCTTCCAGTCAGTGGGGTTCAGGGCGACGGCCTCGGTCTTGACGAGGATGTAGTCATCGCGCAGAGTCGGGATTGCACGGTCAGACACGAGGGCCGCCTGCTTGGGAGCAGTGACGACGACGGCTTTCTGGGTGGTCATGGTGGATGGAGTGGTGATGGAGTACGGAGATCAATGAGTGTCAAAAAGGTCGCTCTCATGCCGACGCGACCGCGACTGGTCGGCTAATGTACGGTCCTGCTTAATAAAACCATTGCGATGGAAGACAAGCGAAGGCGCGAGAAAATGATTTGACGATCGAAAAATCGATTGCTTCATGATGACCGGTCGTCAACTATCCGAGGCCGACTCTCGCCCCACACTGCGGAGAGTTTGTGAAGACTCCAGCGTTTCTGATGGCGTAATGAGAAGTATGGTGGAGCTCTCTGCTCCCTGTTCGGAAGTAGCGGAGTGAAGGACGACCAAGGATGGCGTTCATAGTCGGCGCGACTAACCATTTAGAGTGCTTATGTCTCGCGACGTGGCTGCATTCAAGAACCTTCAGAATCATGATCATCGACGCTCACGATCAGAGAAGCCCAGAAGGGTTTAGTTGCTGCAGCGCGGGGTTCCGCGGAAGTCGATCGCATCCACTATTAAGTACCGAGGTAGACATTCAGGTTGATTTATCAGCGAATGTAGGGCACTTCCACATACCAAGCGCACCTCAAGGCAGAAGCATACCCAAGTCCCGGGTTCGAAGGAATTTTCGTCAAAAAAGAACCAATTGCGCTTGATCTACCTACCACAAAATCCCTTCCCCTGTAGTTGCGACGATAGAGACGAGAAACCACCGGTTGAAGATGTAGTCGCAACAGCAAAAAGACATAGTTCATTCTGCTATATATCCTGGCTTGAACAGACAACAAGCAAGTCAATGATCTCGCTAAACCAATGGCTGCAGGATCAGATTGTCAATCAAACGAACTGGAACCTTCCCTTCTCCCAATCCACAGTCCTCGCCAGAGTTTGTCTCCTCCAAGGGTGCCATCTTGAGAGCGGCACTGAGAACGGCTCCCCTCGTCGAGTCAACGCGATCTACCTCGTCCAACGTATCCGGATCCGCCAACGAGATATAGTCCGTCTCAAATAGAGCCCGCTCTGATGGAGCAAGTGTTTGCTGTTCAAAGAGTGCCTGCTCCGTCACCTTGTGGGCAGCACCTAGGATATCCTCGCGGGCTATTTTGCCTGCCTTGTACATATCCCTAGCAGTAGTTAAAGCCTTATAAAGCGTTAGCCCTACAGCGCGTCGGCGACTACCGAGATAAATATTCCGAGAACTCAACGCAAGTCCATCAGACTCGCGGGTAGTGCCGACAATACGCACTTGCGTGCCAACGTGGAAATCCTGTACCATCCGTTTAATAATCACCGTCTGTTGCACGTCCTTCTGACCAAAGTAGACGTAGTCCGGCGTAGTGGCATTAAACAGCTTCATGCAGACTGTCGCAACGCCGCGGAAGAAGACCGGCCGGGAACCACCTTCCAGCTTCGTGGCTAGCGGGGTGATCGTGATAAATGATCCTTGGCCATCGATCTCTGATGACGGGGGTGAGGCGGGGTACATGACTTTTGAGGTCGGCGCAAAAATCGCAGTAATACGGCCGGAGCTCGCTTGGCCGAGCTCCTCGTTCAGCTTTTCCAGCTTCTCTATGTCGCTGGCCCAGGTGCGAGGGTAACTGGATAGGTCTTCGTTGACGCCGAATTGCGTGGGGTTGACGAAGATACTAACCACGATATCGCTAGTCTCGCGTGCGGCCTCGCGGATCAAGGAAAGATGGCCGTCATGAAGGGCGCCCATAGTGGGTACAAAGCCCACGGTGCGGTTGTTTCGCAAGAGTTCACGTCGGAACTGGCGAAGGGGTGGGACATCGCGGAAAACTGCGAATGTGGAGGAGGGTTGGTGAATGGATCGCGATGGGGTCGTAGCTCTGGCAGACACCGAGGATGCCATCGCTTTTCAACAGACAGTATGGTAAGCGCCATGCAGGCGGGAGCGACAGGACGAGAAACTCACTGGAAAAGGATCGTAGGCTATTCATCAAGCGAGACATGGTGGATGGAGAGCATAAGACACCTTGATAACTGAATGCAGTGGATGAGAAGAGGAGAGTACTGAGGCTATCTACACCGCGGGCCTCCACGACTAACATCTGCCATCACGCCCCAAGGCAAGTCGCTCAGCTAGAAGAAAATAGAGTTCTACTAGTTATATTGGATACTTAGATAGTCGACCTGGTCTCGCTGTTTAGTGGCATGCGATCGACCGTAATAAATTGTATGAACGTCGGTTGCCGCGTGTTGCTCGTGTCTAGGCCTCTAAGAGGATGACGTGCTACAGACCAAAAAGAAAGTGAAAAGAGGGTCGATCTTTGTGAAATTGGAGCAGACCTTAGCTCGACAGCCCCTGATGTTTCATGATTCGGCCCCCATTCTCGTATTCCACCATCAATGCGATAGTTCATCGTTAGCTCGCTCGTTATCGCTCGTGTTTCTCCCGATTCCCATGTCAAGCAATGAGCGCCGCAATCATCGATGCGTGCGTCGAGTCGTTATCAAGTGCGATCCATGGTCTCGGGTCGAACAGTTGACGGAATCCTTCCGGCAATTCGTCAATTGCAGGCGGGTCTTATTTCCAAGGTTGGCCCCCGACGATCATCTCGGTGTGTTCTTAATTCGACTGACTTCATTCGATTCTCAGGGTTGATATGATTCCCAGTTGGAGAGTTAGTGCGATTGAATAACGGTTGAAGGATCTTTCGACTTTCATCAAGCCCATTTGCCCATTTGGGCGCCGTCATTGCGTTTGGACCTAAGAATGGGTATTTCACGCCTTTGACAAGTGGAAATTGATCGAGTCAAGAGAACCTCAAGTGGATGTATTGCGGACTCTGCACTCCGAGTGAACCGAACCAAGTACAAATAATGGCAAGAAACTTCTAACCGATACCGATCTATCTGCAGGGTTATTTGAAGTAGTCTCCGTCTACAGCCTTCTCGAGCTCCACCAGCTCTTCCGGTGGAATGGGATATGTGTGATCTTGCGAGGGGAACTCGCGCCGCTTGACATCCTCCCGGTACTGGCTGATCCCCCGGGAAGCCTCGCCCCAAACGTCGGCATACTGCTTGACAAACTTGGGCAAGAAGCGCCCTGGCTTGAAGTTGCTGGTCATGTCAACCTGCACAAGCACTTGGCCCGAGCACTCGCTGCCTGCACCGATGCCGATGGTCGGGACTCGGAGCTTCTTCGTGATGATTGCTGCCACGGGTGGGGGCACTGCCTCGAGGACAATCATAAAGGCTCCGGCGGCCTGGATAGCGGTGGCGTCTTGAAGGAGCTTTAAGGCGCTAGCGGTCGTCTTGCCCTGCACGCGAAACCCGCCGAGAGAGTTGGATCGCTGAGGCGTCAGGCCAACATGACCCACGACGGGCACGCCGGCCTGAGTGATCCGTTTCACGGTGGGAGATAGCTCCTCGCCACCTTCAATCTTGACGGCGTGCACACGGCCCTCCTTGACGATGCGAATGGCTGATTGTAGTGCCTGTTCCGGGGACACCTCGAATGAGCCCATAGGCATGTCTCCTACCTAGAAAGACAGTTGTCAACCAGAAACTGCTAAGACGAAGAGCGTGAATCTTACTATAAAGCTGCTCTTGGCCGCTCGTGACACACTGCGACAGTGTAGGAGCATTTCTTCCAACACCACCTCGCTGGTATCATCCAGGCCCAAGGCCACCATGCCCAAGCTGTCGCCAACCAGGATCACATCCATCCCGGACGCATCAGCCACATGCGCACTGGGGAAGTCGTGTGCGGTGAGCATCGTAATTGGCTCAGCCTTGCGGTAGAGGTTCTGCAGAGTCTGGATCGTGACCCTCTTGCGCTGCTTCGAGTCTGGTGCAGGCGCGGAGTAAGAGCTAGGTCGGATTTGAGAGCCGGGCAGAGAGCAAGGCAGGGGCATCGAGCGCGCTGCCGTTACTCGGAGGAGCGGCCGAAGTATACAGCTTCGTGCAGCCATGGTGAGATATTGTGAGAAAAGAGACAAAGTGAAACAAGCTAGAAGTGTTCTTCACTTCTAGACCGAGTTCGTAGGACAGAAGGGTTGGATGCAATGTTCACCACGCCACGGCGGTAGATTGACACCAGGCCTGGAGTGCTCTTGAAATGGTTCAGTTATACAGCCAATGAATCGTGGACCCGGTGACTTATTACGCGGATGGAATCACTCGTACTTATATCGCGAGTGTGTATATATCAATGAGTCAGTGGTGACAACCTCCAGTTAATCTATACCTAATGAGGAGTGAGGTAGGGGGGATAGAGATTATCGCATCACCTAGGGATCCAAGGATTGGCCTACTCCCAAGGCACGTTTCCAACGTCCAGAATATTAGACCGCCGATCTCACCCACCAAGACAAAATGCTAAAATGAACTTGTTCTAAAACGGAGGGACTCCGAAAGTGTTAGTCAATATTGATGGTGCTCGTCTACAACTTCCTCAGTCACTATTGGGGGCCACGGGGAGCCCGTCCAGCAAGGCTGCGCAGGAATAGCGGAAGTCTGATTGATTCTCCAATCCAGATTCTGGTATTGGATCCAGGCAACGAGTGACGAATTGTATAGGGAGCGGGGAACCCTCGAGCTTGCAAGCCTGAGCCGGGCGCCACTATCATTATCCCTGGCCTCGATGGGACAATTCGAATCAATAAAAGCTTTAGGGTCATGTTAGGACCAGAAAGATATAAACATCCCGGCTTGAACACATAGACGCCGTTCTACAATGGTTTCACCGACAGACGTGATAATACTACGGCGTGTACAGGAAGCCCAGAACGGCTGGGATCAGCGACAGTCAAGATACTGGCCTCCTCAATCGGGTCCGAAGCATCAAATGAGTGGGAAAGCTAAAGAGACGCGTGTGATTGACTTTGGAGCTAATGAGCATTAGTAGGATCCACTTGATGTAGACACACCGGACCCAATGGGGGCGAGACCATTCGTGACCATTGACCAATAGCAGTCACCAGTCTAGATAACAGACCGGGATATACAATCGCAGTAACTTCCCTATCCATTTCAGCCATCCCAACCCTAGTCTTTGAAATGCGGCCAAGTGCTCTCGACACAATCACACAGGGTCTTCGTGCACACCCCAGATTCGTCGCTGCGCGCGCCCCAATGTCCAATCGCTTCAAGATGACCCTTGTCCACACCACGATGGAGGAGAGCATCATTCAGAAGCGCACTTCCCAGGCATCTGCAATTCCTGTGGCGTGGCAACTTCCGACGAGACCATCCGTAGAGACTGGTTTCAACGCACTGGACTTTATTCGCAACGTCCCGCTTCTCTCGTCCCGGGAGCAGGAAATCACCGAAACCACCGATGCGAAAGCTCTCCTGGAGAAATTGGCGAATGGCAAATTGTCCTCGGTTGAAGTGACCACGGCGTTCTGTAAGAGGGCTGCTCTCGCACACCAATTGACCAATTGTTGTACCGAAATCTTCTTCGAAGAAGCTCTCGACGCAGCGCGACATGCGGATGCTCATCTTGCAAAGACGGGCAAAACCTTGGGTCCTCTCCATGGACTTCCGGTGTCGATGAAGGACCTGTTCCGTATAAAGGGCCAGGACACGACAATTGGTGAGTTCCTTTGCCGTGCGGGTTGACAGATGGCATATCGAACGTGTGGACTGACTGGTTGCGCTTGAGATAGGTTGGGTCGCATTAGCCGGAAAACCAGCAACCGAAGATGGGCCCACGACACAGATCGTACGAAAGTTGGGAGGCATTCTCTATGTCAAGACGAGTATTCCACAATCGATGATGGTGTGTCAGAGAAGGAACCCTAGATCTTCAGCCCCCGTCCGGGACTAAACTGTGGTAGATGTCCGACTGTTATAACCACCTTTTCGGCCAATGCGTCAACTCCGTCAACACCAAGTTCATATCTGGTGGAAGCTCCGGGGGTGAGGCCTCTCTGATTGCCGCCCAGGGTAGCGTTGTGGGCATTGGCTCAGATCTCGGCGGGTCAGTACGAATTCCTGCTGCGCTGTGCGGGATTTACGGGTTGTCTCCCACCACAGGTCGACATCCATACGAACAATCTGGGTATGAAAAACAACATAACGTGGTCTGTGATGAAGGGGTCTTTCTCTAATTTGGTGTTCGGCAGCCCACGTCAGAACATTGTGCCTTCAACAGCAGGTCCGATGACAACGAGTCTATCCAGTATCGAAACCTACATGGAGGCCCTCAGTCATATCGAACCATGGCAGTACGACCCAGGCCTGAGCCCGGTTCCTTGGCGGCCAGCGCTCTGCGCCACTAACAAGCGTCTCCGAATCGGGTACGTCGTTGACGACGGTGTTGTCAAAGTGCAGCCACCTGTGGCACGGGCCGTGAAGAAAGTTATCTCGGCTCTACATGACGCTGGCCATGAAGGTAAGTTGCTGCAGAGGCACTGGTGAGATCGGTTTCCTATCTGTTCACATTTGCTGACACCCACCAGTTTTCGAATGGGACGCCAGCTCCCACGGGCTCTGTTATAACATGTGGGAACGAGGAATCCTTTCGGATGGAGGCGAAGGTGCTCGCAAGACAAGTCAGCTCAGCGGAGAGCCGTTGATTGAGGGCATGTTAATTGGAACAGAGAAGAATCTCATGAACACGAGTGAACTGCACCAGGTATGTTTCCTCTCTTCTTCCCATTTTCAACAGGGGTTTCTTTCTGGAACGACGTCCGCTAACACGCCTGTCCAGCTTCAATTTGAGAAGGCCAAGTACGAGCGGGCATACCTTCGTCAATGGACGGATTCCGGCGTCGATGCGCTGATCATGCCTGTAACTCCGTGGGTCGGATACCCGCCCAACACCTGGGTCAAGAGCCATCAATACGTCGGTTACACATCTGTGTGGAACTTTGTCAACTACGCCGCACTCACCATGCCCGTCACCACGGCAAGTCGGGTACACGACCAGATTGACGACGAGTGGCGCCGCCATGTCCCGAGGAATGCGTCGGATGAATTTAATCATAAACAATGTGAGTGGACCTCCAATTCATTATCCAGGGTGTTCCCGACGTCGCTCATGAAGCATCAAGATAATCTCGAGTCGGTCGAGGGCCTTCCAGTTGGAATTCAGGTTGTTGGCGGTAAATTCGGCGAGGAGAGATGCGTTGCAGTTGCAAAAGTCATCGAGTCTCTGCTGAAATAGAAATGGAGAACAGGATTGGACGGTTTAGTTAGATATACTGCATAACAGCTCGGCCACGCTGGGACTTAAGCCTAAGCTGCGGATAGGACGGAGTGGCTGGCCTTGTGCGGGAGTATGTCAAGGACAGATTGCGCTGCAGCTAAAGAAGAATTCAAGAGTTCCAAACCGGCCAACATAGATGGTAGACACTAGATCCGCACCAGGAGCCTACCACGCCGGGCTCATCGAGGATACGGAATCAGGCGTGGTGCGGGTTTTGACACAGGAGGCGCAGAATGGGACCTCGGGAAGCTGCCACAGCTTGGGTCTACCAAGCCAAACGCTATGTTGCTGGGCCATCAGAATTGGGTGGACGGCTTGGCAAAGATTAGTTAGTAAACTACATAACTAGTTAACTAGTTAGTTAACTAGTTAGCGCGGGGAAATGATGTCAGGGTAAGATGGAAAAACCGAGTCTTTCGAATTGTCCAATTCAGCTGCAACCACTTTCGAACTGAAGAACCATGATTATTGTCAGTGGCATTAAATGGCAATTGCGGTGAATGTCGCACGACGGAAGGCCCGCTTCAAACAGACGGACGATCGAAGAAAAAAAGGTACCCAGTCAAGGGGCTTTCACATTCAGATTGATATGGTCGGGGAAGCGTGGGGGTGGTTGGGGAATGCCCATGGCCCTGGCATGCCACATCTACCGAACGAAGCTATTCTAGACAGTGTCTTTTTGCCACAATCAATGTGGGGATCCCGGCAAAAAGGACCTCTGCCTGGACAGAGAGAGATCCATGGATCCGGGTGTCATCACATGTGGACCGCGCAAGCCGATGCGCGCTAGTTAGTCTTAGACCAGGAACGTCGGCATTGCGAATTCGACGGGGGATCTCGAGTGCGCTCCGGTCCTTGGAGGCAGCACCATTCATCCCATTATGCAAAACCAATAGCCGTAGAATAGAGTTGGTTTCCGCTCGGTCAACGTTGCTCGCGACTATTGGAGCCGAGCAGTTGGACGTATCGTATCGCCTTGGGCCGAGGCCGCACTCGTCATCCGCGTCCAAGGGGGAACCGACGAGGCTCCTGCATACTTTGAAGGGCGCTGTCAGAGATCAGAACCCAACAGGGCCGAGAATCGGATCTTCTGGGGGCCGTGCGAGATCGTTATGGAAAAGATAAAGAAAAGGACAGTAGAAAGCTCATCGCGTGTCGGGCCCAGCCACATTCTCGCATGCGATGACATCAACCGGGGGAGGAATGCCCACGTCATTCCGGCCGGGGGCTATTTTAAGGAATTCTCATCCAGGACCAGCGGGCGTTCCTGAGATGCTGGAATATCCCTGGTGTTTCCTGGTGCCATGCGAGTGCGTGTGTACCCCTGGTTGTAGCCCCCCTAATGATTCAACACTTCGTGCCGTGTTCGCGGTTATGGTGGAGCCTTGTCGATCGAGGGCTTTTTTTTTTTTTTAAGTTAGTGTAGCGTTGCCCCCTAGAATTGGTGTAGTCCGGGAATGCTTTCTGCAGGAGTTGACAGGTGGGAAGGACAGGGTGACTGCAACGGTAGAAAGAGAGAGAAAAAAGTGTAGTTGAGAAGGCATTAATCATCGACCCAGGCTGAGCGGGTGAGAATGGCCAGGGGCGCGAGGGAGGGAAGACCGGCAGTGATCGACTGTTCCTCCGTTGGGCTCCTGTCTCCCCTTTTGCCCCTCGACGGTGTCGGCGCCTGCTTGACTTTCTCTCTCATCCTTCTCTTCCTCTTCCTCGTATCTCCTCCTTCACCTGTCCTCCAATCCATTGCAGATTGCGGATTGCGGATTGCGGATTGCAAATTGCACCCACCACCGTGTTTCACCCTTCCTGATCTACGTCGTCCTCGCACTCGTGCGACACGCTGCACGACTCAACTCTCCTATCGACGCACGCCATCTCGCTCTCCACCCACACTCCGTTTCATCTCACCATGAATGCCCCTCCAGCGCTCGGGTACCCGCCCGGCGTGTCGCTGGCGCCGACAGGTGCGTACTGCTTGATTTGCGAGAACTCAAGGCCCCTGATTGCCTCCGTTCTTTCCCCTCTCCGTCGTGATTCCCACCCAAGGCTTAAATCGCGCTGTCTCCCCCTTTGCCGGACACACCCCCATGGCTAATTCGCTGCACCCTGGATAGACCGACAAGTGTCTCCCACAGCGGGCAATTTTGGCTCCAACAATCCATTCCGAAACCGCGCGCTATCGCCTTCGGTCGGTTCAACCGCCAGCAGCACACGCCCAGAACGTCCCCGGTCGACGAACCCATTCCTGGACGACGCAGAAGCTTTATCCCCCCAATCAGCGCCAGGCATGTCTACGGGCACCACTATGTTTTCTCCGACCGACAGGCCGGACATGACTAGCAACACTCGCGATCTTTTTGTATGTGCGACGAATGCCGCCCGTTGAAAGATGGTGTCAATGCTAACTCACTTCGCGCAGGAGAACCTTTCGCTCAAACCCCTTCCTGTTCCCGCTCCCGCTCCCACCAACCCCGTTGCTTCTGTTGCCACCCCTCAGTCAAATGGCGCCCAGCCGGCCCCTGCTGCCATTCCCCGCGGTCCGTCTAGCCGATCCCGCCCTTCGAGAGAACGTCCCTCCGGGCGGCCCACGGAATCAGGATCAAAGGATCCCTTTGACGTCTTCGCTGATCCTCCGAGCCTGTCGAAGGCGGCCACCGTGGGGCCTCGAGAGAAGACTACCCGCCGCCCTCGCCGCAATTCCGAGTCGTCTGTGATGGACCGCGCTTCCAAGCTGTTTGATGATGACGACGAGCGCCGCCGACGGGAACGGCGCCATCGCGACCGCGAGGGTCGTCATCGAGATGGCAAGCCTCGTTCATCCCGCAAAGATCGCCGATTGGATATTATTGATAAGCTGGACGTCACGAGTATCTATGGCACTGGAAGTGAGTAACTCCTTGGAGATCCACCTGTCGTCTGCCGTGCTAACCAAGTGCCTATAGTGTTCCACCATGACGGTCCCTTCGATGCATGCAATCCTCATCGCAACCGGAAGGGCCTGCGTACAGCTCCCATGCAGGCCTTCCCCAAGGGCTCCAGCAACATGGCTTTGGGCGGTTCGGGCCCTCTCAACTCCAACATTGATTTGAATCTCTTCCACGGCAGAGGAACGGAGGGATACAATGACTTCAACACAGGCATCCAGCGTGCCCCCGAAACCGTCAATTTCGATTCCACAGCTCGCATCGACCCAATTCACGGCCCCCAGAGCATGGGCCTCGGGACCAGCACTTTCCTGGACGGCGCACCGGCTAGTCGATCGGCCATGGCCCGTCGTGAGAGCGAGAACGAGGCGCAAATGGCCTCGAATGGCGGCCTCCAGCGCAAGAAGAGTCTTGCGCAGCGGTTGCGCGGCCGCAATGGGGCGGGGCGCGCGGGCTCTCCTACTGAGCCTCACTACGCACCCTCAGGCGCGGCACCGATGGGATCGAGCCATTCCACCTCCTCGCGGGGCAACGAAAGGAATCCATTCTTCCAGGATTATGACGAGGAGTGGGACAAGAAGGGATCACGGATTCAGGAAGCGCGTCTGGAGGGTGGTCGTCTTCGATCATCCAGCAGTCCTAAGCAGTCGGCTGGATTGGAACGCAGAACGACCAACGATCGGGCGTATGAGGAGTCGAAGCTCAATCCAGGAGGCGGCGGCGGCTTCCTGAACCGCATGAAGAGCCTACGCAAGCCGCGCCCTGAGCGACGCACTAGCGACTAAGAGGTTGATTCAACTGATAACGAGTGGAAATCGATGAACCCACCGAACTGGATGGCTATCAATGCACTCCCTCAGCACAGGGCCGACACCATCTAGCTGTTCTTTCTTCCCTTACCCTATGGCGAACTGATGATTTTTCTACGTGTAATACCCAACATTGAGGGCTGCCAGCATCTGGTGCTCGCATGGCGTTGATCTTGATCTCACTGGAGTAGGCCGATTGATTGCCTTTTCTTTTCCTCTTTCTCTTTTTGCTCTTTGTCTTGCCTTCGCTTCTTGTCTTTGCATCCCTTTATCATTAGAAACGCTATGAAACACGGTAGCTATGGAGTTGCTATGTCCAGGTCTCTGACCGTGAGCGTGCTTTCTTGTACTTTTTATCGACTAGCTCTTTTGCCTTGGAATTCATTATTCGCTCAGTATTGCACGTTTTGTGTCCCATCCCTACGTCCTTACTTTGCCTCATCGCGCTAGCCAGTCTGCGACGTCTAGAAACGTGTTTCATATCAGGTCATCCACATCATCTATAGCCACCAAAAGCCTTGCCGATGTGATGTCCATCTCAATTCTGGCCTCTCTTATGTACAACCTACCGAAAATAAAATACACCTCGAACCAACACAAACCCGGCAATCAACCCGCTACGCGCCGCTCCTAACTTAACAGGTGAGATATAATAACCAACATTCTATCACCCAACTACCGTGCACCGGAATACCAACCCTTTACCTGGCTAGGATGCCACTTCAGACCACGGTCAGAGCTTTGTCAACCTCCAAGCGCAAAACCGGGGGTGATTGGGTCTCACATTCAGGTGGCATTTGCGTCATCCGCGATAGAAGGCTTGTGTCGTCTCAGCGAAGGCGGCTGTGTCGTTGACTGCCAGACATTTAAGATGGACGGCCATCTAGGGAATTTCGTCCTGGATGCCAGAATCATCATCTCCATCCGCAAATCATCTTTTGCATCTCATTCTCCAGGCCTCCCTCCCGTTCAGTGCTCGCTGGACTTGCAACTGCGACCTTCAAACCACAATCTTGCCTGGCCTGATCGGCGTGGTCTATCCTCAATACTGCCTCTCTGCCCTCTATCACGCCGTATATCTCCACCATGGCAGTCCCAAAGACCGAAATCACGGAGTATCGAGTCTACCTCGTGACAATGCGTCGAGTCCCCAGCGCCCGCGGCCAATCCGACGATAAACGAATCTTCGTCGAAACAGACCCCAAGAACAGCAAGGGCGTGATGCACTACTCGGCCAAGAACGATCCTTCCTCGAGCACGCGAACCAGGTATGCCTCGTGGAAGAGCGACCATCCCAAGAACGGGGACAGGTGCATCGCATGGACGCCCATTGGTGTCACGACCGAGGAGAGCTATCCCTACGCATGGTGGGGATTACTAGATCAGTCCACGCGGGTGCGGCCCGGGCCTGGGGATCCGAAGAAGGACCCGGACGCGTTTCGGCGAGTGTTGCATGACTTTGGGCTGATGTGTAGTGCCGAAGAGCGCGCGCCTGCGACGGAACCCGAGCCGATGGCTGGGTCTACGTGGATATCTGAGGTTGCATTGCCGAAGCTGGTTGAGACTGGATTTGTGGAAAACAGGGTTTTCATGGGGAAACGGACTTTGGCTTGATGGGCGAGGTATGTGGGAGCTATTTGATTGAGAGACGTTGGGGATGGATTCTGCATCTTATAGCATCGAGTGGTGACAATGAGAATGATAGATCAGTTGTATACCTCACGCTAGTTTTGATGCTGCAATAGACACGGAGAGTCGTAGGTTGGAGCAAGCGCACCTGTTCGTCGTCATCATTGCGCGGTAATCGTGAATGTCCGGGTCACACTTCGTATATTCTCCACGTCTGTTACTCTGCTCCTTATCAAGGAAGCAGTAGGGTTCGAGCCTGGGTTCATGATTTCAGATTTTGGTCTTGAAGAGGTACTGTAAAGAGACAGGTATCTGCCGACATGGCGAATCAAACATCCGATGCGTACTCCTGGACACAGGAAGACGGCTTGAAGATAGGTGGATTCAAGTGCGAGGGTGTTATCTCTCCGCCAACGAATACTAGTGCGCCCCAGGGTCACGTTTACGATGTCATCGTGATTGGAGCCGGGTACGCTGGGTTGTCGGCGGCTCGCGATTTAGCCACCACGAGTATGTGTGCCAGAGTTGATTTAGATGTTCAAGGTCATTGACACTTAGGCTCCAGGGCACTCCGTGTTGATGCTAGAAGGTCGAGACAGGATTGGAGGAAGAACATTCAGCGTCGATATTGAGGGTTGATTTCCACCGTTCGACAAATTCCGTGCAATGCTGATATCACATTGCAGGCTTCAAGTATGAGATGGGCGGGACTTGGGTGTCTCACTACCAACCATATGCTTTCACCGAGCTGCGCCGATATGGATTGGATAAGGAATTGGTTGCCACGAGACAACATGGCTATGAAAATGACTATTATACGCTCAACATCCCAGGTAAGAACGGGAACAATCAAGAAAGTAGCCAAATACTCACAGGGTATGTTAGGTATTCAGCAAAGAAAGATGTCACACGAAGAAGCAGGTGCGATTTCAGCAAAAGTATGGAACAGGTTTGTCGATGTGGATGGACATCTGTGTCGTAGAATCTGCCCTCTGCCTTACCAGCAACTAGGAAACGCTATGGTAAGCCGGCAAGAGGTCGAGAAGTTGGATAAATTGTCCTGCTGGGACCGCTTTCAGCAGGTCAAGAACGAGTTCACGGCTGAGGAGTCCGCCATGCTTCTTGGTCAACTTCTTATGCTCTCCGGCGGCAACTTGGAAGAGTCCAGCCTGTGGGATATGATCCGCAGTCAAGCACTGGGAGCGCATGATAGCGCCAATTTTGAAGACATCTGGCTCCTATACAAGCTGAAGGCCGGACAATCCCATCTGGCGAGAAGGATGTTCGAAGAAGCAGTAGAAACCGGCCTTGACTATTTCTTCAACACGCCCGTTGTCGGCGTCAAGGATTCCCTAAATCCTGGTGATGCTATTGAAGTACAAGTTGAGGATGGCCGTATCTTCCGAGCACGCCGTGTGATTTCCACTGTTCCGCTCAACGTCCTCAAGGATATCCAGTTCAGCCCTCCCCTAGCGGCGAAGCGTCATGAGGCAATTGAACAAGGCCATATCTGCTTCATGACCAAAATCCACGCTGAAGTCAAGGGCTCTGGACTGGTCTCGTGGCGAGGAACAGCCTACCCCAACAACCTGCTGTTTGGCTTTGGCGACGGCCTCACTGCCAAAGGTAATACTCACATCACAGCCTTCGGAGGCAAAGCACCGCCTCACTTTGTTCCTGAGAGAAACCTGGAAAAGATCCATGAGGCACTCCAAGCTCTTCATCCCATGGAGATCCAACGACTGGTAAGCCTTTCGCATTCCCATGATCATTGAACCCGCGAGTTGAATCGTTGTGCAGGTCTTCCACAATTGGAACTCAGATCGGTTCTCGCAGGCAGGCCCTTGCTGGTGGGCACCGGAGTTTATGACCAAGTATCAGGAAGAGCTGCAGTCACGCCACGGAAATGTCTTCTTTGCCTCTGCGGATTGGGCAGATGGATGGCGCGCCTTCATTGACGGAGCGTTGGAGCAAGGTAGGAAAAACGCGCAGGAAGTGGCGGTCGAGCTGCGGGTCTTGAAGACACGGGGATCTCTGCGATGACAACTTCCGGGATAGGCCTAAGGATAATGGCTAGACTACATTCTACACTTTCGAGATCAGGAGGAATTCATATTCGTTTCATTCAATCATGGCCCAACCAGCGAGGCCCCCCGCAGTTGATGATAAAGTAGAAGTGAACGCCGTACGCACCGCATGCAACAAGATGGTATTTTACTCAAAAAAAGGCACAATTGACTTCCCACAGAAAGCTCACCGCGACGCAGGCACGGCCCGTGGTAGATGCGGGTTCGCCACGGGGATGCCAGCGCGGCGCTTGGACTGGGGTTTGGGACGCGAGAGTGTATACCTAGAAGCAGAAGATGTTAGCGTTGAAGGAGCCAGGGAGAAGAGAGAGATACATACTTGGCGAATGCACGAGCCAATGCCTTCTTGCAGCTGACCTTCTGGCTACCAATGAAGGAGTCCACGGTCACAGCAATCGCACGGTCAATATCCTGCGCCGAGCAGTACTCTGACAGGCGCATCTTGCAGAAGGCCTCGGCAATACGCATGATCGCTTCAAGGTGACGGACCTGGAAGGGTATTAGTATCACAGAAAATGGGAGGGAGAAGTTACAAGCAACTGACGGTGATGGGGTATGCGCCGGTAGCCAGAGACTCGCGACGCATGTCAGCGAAGAGACGTGCGATCTTGTCCTGGTCAATCTGATACAGCTTCGGATGGCAGCGCTCGCGAGCGTACAGAATGTACTTCCGGAGCAGCTCCTGGGGGATCTCGCCTTCCTTCTCCTCTTCGGCCTTCTTCTGCTCAGCGGCTCGTTGCGCAAGTTCCTCCTGCGAAGGGGGGAGGCGGCGACCTTGTTTGTCGATACGGTAGCCCTCGGAATCGATAAGATGTCCATCGGCATCAACCAAGTCACCCTGGTCATTGCGTAGAGGCCGAGCTGGGTTGGCACGATGGTGGGACTCAATCACGAAATTGGCCAGGCGCTCATCCTCGGCCGGGTCAACGAGGTCGCGCACCACGCAGAGAATATCGAAACGAGACAAGATAGGCTCGGTCAATTCTACGTTCTCTGAAAAGGGCTTCGTGCTGTTGTAGCGGCCACCCTGGGGATTGGCGGCTGCAACTACTGAGCAACGAGCCTGGAGCGTAGTCACAATACCGGCCTTGGAGATAGAGATGGTCTGCTGTTCCATGGCTTCGTGGATGGACGTCCGATCTTGGTCGTTCATCTTGTCGAACTCATCAATCAGACAAGTACCGCGGTCAGCCAGCACTAGAGCACCACCCTCCAAGGTCCACTCGCTCGTTAGAGGGTCTCGACGAACACTGGCCGTCAGACCAACAGCACTGGCACCCTGACCAGTAGCGAAAACAGCACGGTGGGCTGTCTTCTCCACGTACTTGAGAACCTGCGACTTGGCCGTACCGGGATCACCAAGCAACAGAACGTTGATGTCACCACGGATGGACATCTTACCCTGGGCTTGTTTGCTGACACCGCCGAAAAGGGAGAGTGCGACGGCGGTCTTGACATCCTGGTGGCCGTAGATGCTGGGTGCCATAGAGCGAACAATCTTATCCACAATTTCAGGGTCACGAGATAAAGCACGAATCTCACGCTCGTCCTCCTCGGTCAGATTGAAACCAGCCAGCTGGTCGTGTGCCTTGACCACATGGTTGGCTTCAATGATCGTAGCGAAAACGGGGAATCCGTTCTTGTTATTCAACTGGGCGTCGTAGCTGTTGCGGTAGATACCGGTGATTTCGATCTCATCGCCAGGTTTAGCGGTGTCGATCAGGTCAGCCAGCAGAATGACCTCACGCTGGCGGGGCAGACGACCGGCAGGGACTGAGCCAGGAGATTCCTGCAGGGTCAACTTCTGGTAGTTGCGGTAAACCGTCTTTTCAGCGTTCACGGTGAACGGGCCACGGGACTGGCAGTTCTGGCAGAAGGAGATCTTCACCTCCTGACTGGCTTCCTGCTGGAAAGGACCCAGGGTGATACCACACTTTTGGCAAAGGAACATGACATATTTCAGTTGCGGGAACACACCCGTACGGCGGGTGACCACACCACCAACACGAACCAGACAGTTGAGGTGAGACTGGCGCAGCTGGCGCAAAGTGTAGATGATAGGCACATCGGTGATGCGCACGTGAATCTCATTGTGGATATCATGGTATTGGGGGTAGTGGAACAAAGTTACGTCGAGAGCAACCTGGTCAAAGACTTTCAAGACCTCGGTGGGCTCGTTGGCCAGGAAGTAGGAAAGAGCCGCTTTGGTCTCACTCAGATGGGCGTAGGAGACCTCCAGCGAAGCGGAATTCACCTCACCCAGCGTCTTGATGCGGTTACCATACACCGACTGACCACTGGGATCGATGAACTCGGTCAGGAAAGCCTTGAATTCACGGTAGATGGAGCGCAGGACCTGGGGCTGAGTGACCCAGTCGGTGATATTGGCAGCCTTCACATCGGCCAACTCCTCGAGCGACAGCTCTTCCATACCCTCATCCGCCATATCGATATCGTCCCGGTCTTCATCATAATGGTGTCGTCGACGTCGTGGTTGGCGCGACAGATCCATTTCCATGTCGTCATCATCCTGTAGGAAAGCAGCGGGCATACGGCGGCGGCGAGCGAGCTCGCGATCTCTTTTGTTCAACCGGGCATCTAGTTGTCGGCGGCTGGCAGCGTCAAGCTCATCATAATCACCATCGTCGTCGATGTAAGCTTCATTGGCGTATTGGTCCTCTTCTCCTTCCCTGTAATCCCGCTCAAAATTGTCGCCGAACAGGTCAATGCCGTCTTCATCCTCGGCCAATTCATCCACATCATCAATGTCGGGCACAATCTCTGCCTCTTCATCCTCATCCTCATCCTCGTCGAATGGCATAGGGGGAGGGGACGAACCCAGAGCGGCGGCTGCTCACTTTGTTAGTCTAAGCCAAATCTCTCGAATTCTTTTGCAACCTCTCGGGGCATTGTCTACGTACGACTGGAGGGAGGCAATGGAGCTGGCGAGGACATGTCATCGGGCTCTCTGGAGCGCTTGCGAGTGTTTGCCCTCGGTCCGCGATTTGCGGCCGTGTCGCTGGGCCGGAGAGGACTGCTGAGCATTAGTTTATGGGCACTGGGAAAAAGGCATCGCGCTCGTGTACTGACTCCATATTGTGTGCCGGTCAATCACCGAATTCAATAGTAATTAATGTTGCAGGGGAGAGGCTGCAAAAACACAAATGGTGGTGGGTAGGTCTTTTTTTCTCGAAGGCGGCGAAGCGTGGTTGATAGAAAGGGAGAGCGAAGGGGCGGGCGAGGCGCGTTTTGCAGTTGGGTCTGCGCGTGTTGGACGCGACGCGTTTCAATTTACCCCGATTGGGCAATCACGTGCGCACCGATGAGTTCATGGTCGGGGGTGGGAGATTGGAGATGTAGAAATGAAATGGGGACAAGGACAGTAACGGCATCCAAATTATCAAAATGGTTTTCTTCGACCTTTGATCTGGGTAAGGCCAAGCACCCCATCGAACATTCCAAGTGTCGACGAAGTTCGTCCAACGGTATCACTGCAAACCAACCAAACACCGCGCATCGCGTCTCCGTCACTCGCCGCAGTGCTGAGCAATCCGATCGCAAACATCGTTACGCCGGTTCATTGTCTGTGCCTGAGAAAGCAGATTGCGCAAACACTGAGAATTCCGTGTGAGAGGTGACCAGAATGGAACATCCCACAAACAGCCAGCTCAAGGCCGAGAACACCCGGCGCGAGAGCTTCGGCTCCCAGAACTCCCAGAACTCCCAGACCGCCAAGGAGTGAGCACTATCTCCAAAACTGAGTTGAAGATGAATACTGACCCGTGGGAGATTTATTGACTCTCAGACTCGTCTCGAGGCCGATGCGCGCGAAGTCCTCCCCTATGTCAGTGCAGTCGGATGACAGACATCGTATCGCAGAGCTGACCAGACCTCAGTCCTTCGATTCCTGCACGTATGCTCTCGGTCCATTGCGGCAAAGTCTCTTTGCCTGCTTGACATGTAATCCACCTCCCGCCAGTGCCGACCTGCCATACACCGCCGCCGCTGTCTGTTATTCCTGCTCCATCGCCTGCCATGGCGAACACACCTTGGTGGAGCTTTTCAACAAGCGTAACTTTGTCTGCGACTGCGGTACCACTCGTATGCCCTCAGCCTCTTCATGTACCCTGCGCGAAGATCCCAAGACTGGCCGGAAGGGCGTCCACTCGCAGGATGCCGCGCCAGGAAACCAATACAATCACAACTTTCGCAATCAGTTCTGCGGCTGTGGGGAGCAATATGACCCCCATCAAGAAAAGGGGACAATGTTCCAGTGCCTGGGCCTGGGCACGGTCGAAACGGGGGGATGTGGTGAGGACTGGTGGCACCCTGAATGCCTCATTGGTCTACCCAGAGACTGGCATAAATCGAAAGAAGATGAGAAGAAGCGTGAACCCTTTGGTGGTGGTGATGGCGCTGGTGACGAGGAAGAGGAAGAGACTCCTCTCCCACCTGGCTTTCCCGCCGAAGATGATTTTTGGCAAATGATCTGCTTCAAGTGTCTCGAGTCCAATCCGTGGCTCAAACGATACGCAGGAACACCAGGATTTCTCCCCCCGGTGTATCAGAACGGTGGTCTTAAGAAGTGTTCAACTGCAAGAGACTCGAAGCCCGAAGAAATAAATTCCAAGGGTTCGAAATCGGAAGAACCGAAAGAACAGATAGAAAACTCGAAGAAACGCAAGGCAGAGGATCAACCCGTTCACGAAGAACCTAATACGAAACGGACTAAAGAAGAGACTCCGGCGCAGGAGACCGGATCCAATCTCGCTACCATCGAGGAGGAGCCATCTACGAAGACCGATCAAAACAGCGAAGCCGCGAAGGCTGATCGCCCCTGCCCCAAACATGCCTCACTCCCCTACACTACTCCGGTCGAGTCCTTCTCTCTCTTTCTTCAACAAGATTTCCACGACCGCCTCTGCCGCTGCCCAGACTGTTTCCCTAATCTAGCTCCGCACCCGCAACTGCGCGAGGAAGAAGAGACATATGAACCGCCCCTTTCCGACGATGGCGATGCCAATGGTGCCGCAAGTACAGGGACCGGCAGTCTCCTGGAACGTGGCGAGGCCGCTCTGAGTAACGTTGATCGAGTGCGCGCTATTGAAGGCGCTATGGTCTACAACCACCTTCGGGACAAGGTGAAGGCATTCCTCAAGCCATTTGCTGAAAGTGGTCAAGCGGTTAGCGCTGAGGATATCAAAGGTTACTTTGAGAAACTGCGCGGTGATGAACAGGGAATCCGTGATGCTGCCGGCCAAGCTGAGGCTCAAGGTGCTGGTGACGATGATACCAAGGGCAACGGTCGTCGTGAACAGAATGGTGAGCTTAAGTCGTTCCCTTCCGAGTTGACTAGAGTGCTTTGCAAGTGACTAACTTTTGCGTCTTCCGCAGGCTATTGAATACGCGCAATATTCTTCGTATTTGCTGCGAAGAGAGCAATATGAATGTATTTTTTTTAACGATTAGGATGGGAATGAAACGGATCAAGGAAATGGAACGGGAACAGGAATAAGGCTGGAGCTAGGTAGGGCGCATCATGATATCATAAGAATTCTATTCGTTCATGTACATTCAAGTAAAGAGGTATCAGTATAGAAGTAACCCAAAAGACTCCTAACTTAACACCAATGCCAAAAAAAAAAAAAAAATCAAATTTGACGTAAATACCGAGGAGGCGATCAGAGCCCCATGTCCAGAATCGAAGGTATGATCGATATAGCCGGCGTAGAGAAAAGAAAAAGATCGTCACTCCTTAAGTCGCTTCGATGCCCTCATCAGTGAATCATCGGGCAGACCACTGCGCTTGGTACCGGGTAGGCTGCCAGTGCGAATATCGGTGTCATCCTGTGTGACCCGGCGATGCGGGTACTTGCCTTCGATGCCCTCGAAGCAGTTTGCACTAATAGGTCCTCCATTCGCAAAATACGGGTGTTCCAAGGCTTCCTGGGCTGTGATTCGCTTCGTGGGATCGTATTCAAACATGCGCGAGAGCAAATCGAACCCGTCGGTACCGGGGGTGCCAGCGGTCGAGGAGGACGAATAACCACCGTTCTTCAGACAGCTTTGGTACCAGCCTTCAAGGTTGGATCCGCGGTGAAAGTGGGCAGGCTGCCGATGCAGTACCAGGGACTGTAACTGGGTGTACTCGGGCATAGACACGAGGCCTGGCCAGGTTTCTTTGCGTGGAAGGCCGAGAATATCAACAATCTTCATCATCTGGTTGCGCTGGAATGGGACTGTCTTTTTGCTGTCCATCTTTGCTTCTTCGCCCTTGAAGATCGGTCGTAAGGAAAGAAGTTCAGCGAAGATACAACCCACCGCCCACATATCGACGGCAGGCGTGTAATGCCGGCTTCCCAAAAGCAGCTCAGGGGCACGATACCAAATCGTGACAACCACTTTGTCGCCGGAGAAAAGGGAGTTAAGCGGTTTGTAGAACAAACGTGCCAAGCCCAAGTCACCAATTCGAATGGCACCGCCAGAAGTGACGAGAATATTAGCAGGCTTGAGGTCACGGTGTAGAACCCAATTAGTGTGCAAGTATAATAGCCCGTTGAGCAATTGAAATAGGATAGACCGAACCATGGCAGCTGGTATCGCATGTCTCTGGGGCTGCGTGTGATGGTGGATAATCTGGAGCAAGTCGTGTTCTGTATACTCAAACACCATGAAGATACACTTGTCTTCTAGGATAATCTCCTCCAGCTGTACCACATTTGCATGAGACAACTCGGTACAGAGGGACATTTCTCGGATCGCCGATTGTGAAAGGCCCGTATATTGGATGGACTCGCCTTCTTTGTCCGGCTTGAACCTGAGTTGAAGAAGTCAGAGATGACCGACGGGTGCGGAATATTGCAGCGCGTACTTCTTGATGGCAAACTCTCCTTTCTGGCCATTTTTCCCAATTGCCTTGTATACTCGGCCGTAGGTACCACTGCTGATGAATCCTACAATATGATATCGATCTCGGACTCGAACTTTGCTTGTATACCCGGTGGATCTGCGCGTATCGATGGCTTCTGCACGTGAGAAATGGTTAGTTCAGGTACAGATAACCATGACTTTGTGGTAGGAGAAAGCGGAGACAAGTCAAAGGAACAACGCGTCTTTCGATGAAGAACCACCAGGTGTAAGATCGCAACCAGACCAGAGAATGTACACCCACCCACTCCAGAGCCACCCAGAAACAACCCATTGAAATCAAAAAGGGAGAAAGCAATTACCCCGAGGATAGAAACCTCCAACAGAATTCAGGAATGGGAAGCCTTTCCCGAACATAGTGAAAAGGAGAATCGGGACAGATCACGTTAAGAAAAGAGGCGGAGCAACAGCCGGAGGACATGCAACAAGGCAAAGATCCAAGAATATGTAATTACCATCGACGGTGGTCTGAAAACTCCGTTTCAAATTCTGACCGACGGGCCTAGTTCGGGTAGAGATCGAACCGGAGGAAGGCGGGTTCGTCAGACTCATTGGATCGTCAGTCGTCCATGGAAGCAGCGAGGCAACTTCCCGCCGGGGGGGATGCACGATTTCGACGGCGAAATCGGGGGCTTGCAGGTCGAGTCTTAGTCAGCGGTAGCGACTCGGTGTCGTGCGGAGTCGAGAAAGGAACAGCGCGCGAGGACGAGAGGGGATTGGCGTCTGAGGCTGGCGGATTGATGGATGGGGAAGCGCGGAGGCCGATGTGTCGCAAGTACAGCTGAGGTGAGTCCCCGGGCTCCGCTTATCTGAGCTCCCACCGCGATCGGCAAACGTCATGCTGAGCTCCCCTTCCACCTTTCATCTTCTTCCATTTTCCACCCACACGCATCCAACGGAGGCTCATGACCCTCTCCACTACCGATCATGGCTACGGGTGAAGTGACTCGGTCGAGGGTCACGCCATATCTGATTTACCTTGTGTTTGTTGTCACGCTCGGCCCGCTCCAGTTCGGTTATCATCTGGTACGCATGGCCTGATTCCCCTAGCTGGTGATTCTCCACTAACGCAATCTGGTTCAATGTGAACCAGGCCGAGCTCAATGCGCCTCAATCAGTGGTGACATGTGAGAAGAAAACAATCCATTCCTCCAGCCTCGCGCCCCATGGTCTCCCGCAATGCATTCCTATGAACCCATCCCAATTCGGCCTGGTATCCTCGATTTATACACTTGGGGGTCTGGTTGGGGCTCTGCTGGCAGGGCCTGTGGCGACGAAGTATGGACGATTGCTTACTCTGAGGGCAACTACGATCTTTTTTGTCCTGGGCCCTGTGGCCGAAACCCTGGCACCGAACATCCCAGTTCTTGCAGTCGGTCGATTACTTTCTGGCGTCGGGTCAGGTGCAGCCATCGTCGTCGGCCCGATCTATATCTCTGAGATTGCACCTCCCCCATCCCGAGGTTTCTTCGGAGCATTCACCCAGGTCATGACCAATGTTGGTATTCTCCTCACCCAGTCATTGGGTTACTTCTGGAGCCATGACAGCCTGTGGCGGCTTATTCTCGCCGTAGCTGGAATGATCGGGGCAGTGGAGCTCATGGGTCTCTTCATGGTCCCAGAGAGCCCTACGTGGCTTGCGGAGCATCACCAGGGAAGCCAGGCCCGCAAGGTCTTGCAGCGTATCCGTGGTCCGAATGTGAACGTTGAAGCCGAGATCGAGGGGTGGAGAGAATCGGGCGCCGCCCCTACGTCAGGCGAAGAAGAGTCTTTGCTCGCCCCGCCGACAGGAAATCAAGCCTCCAAGCAACAACAGGTGACGATGCTGCAGGTTGTGAGCGACCCATACTACCGACCCGCAATCATCGCCGTTGTTGGGGTGATGATTGCCCAACAGTTCACCGGAGTCAACAGTATCATCATGTATAGTGTCTCGCTATTGCAGAGCATTTTGCCGACAACGGCCGCTTTGCTGACCGTACTGATCTCTGTCATCAATCTCATCATCACACTGGGCTGTTCGCCCCTGCCGGACCGTATCGGCCGGAAGACCTGTCTGCTCCTAAGTATCAGCGGGATGGGTTGCAGCTCCATTCTATTGGCACTCGGCTTCTCCCTGAACCAGAAGCTTATGTCGGCCATTGCCACTTTGTTGTTTGTGGCGTGCTTCGCGGTTGGGCTGGGCCCCGTCCCCTTCATACTGGCTTCCGAATTGGTCGGGCCCGAAGCGGTGGGCGCGGCCCAGAGCTGGGCGCTGGCAGCGAATTGGATTGCAACCTTCGTTGTTGCGCAATTCTTCCCGGTGCTCAACGACGCCCTCGGCGGCCACGGAAAGGTCTACTGGGTCTTTGCAGCCATGGCGGGTCTGCTAGGTGGCTTCATTTACGGGTGGGTGCCGGAGACCAAGGGTAAAGCGAACGCCGACGAGGTCTGGGGCCGGGTAGACCGGCGACAAGACTAGAATTCTTCTGCCTGTCCGAGTTATGCAGCCACAAGCCAGCCCCATTCAATTGATTCCGGCTTAGTCCGTAGCCAGCTTGTACATCTTGCCAATCCGGCTCGTCTCGTTGGTTCTGTGCGATGCGGGGTATTGCATGGAATGTAGAGAGGTGGTCGAGTCCTCGGTCTGGGGAACATTGCATACGTCATGGTATGGTAGGGCGGACTCCGTAGTATATGCGGACATGCTCGACACCGTAGGCGAGGCCTCGGGGTTTGAATTGGAGTTCCCAAGCACTAAAATCCGTAGGGACCGAGATCATCCTCATTGAATACGATGTCACGGGCGAGGGAATGGGCGGTGGGGGACCAGTGGAGCCAAGCTGGACTGACGTCGTAGGAGAGAGCATCAATTGCTATGTGTCTCGAAGGGCCCCACGAACTTTCCAATTTCCCCCCTCCTCTGCTTCTTCCTCTCCGGCCTTTAAACTCCCTTCTGATTCTCCCAATCCCACCCCGACATCCACTTTCGGAGTGCAATTGCCTGCCACTCGCAGCATCACTGTTTGGTAGGAGTGGGTGGTACCGCGTCTTGGTTCTCGCTGCAGATCGCAGATCGACCTGGAGTCCCTAGAACAAGCCACCTCAACGGGTACTGGTCGACCGTGACCAGGGGCCTAGAGCCACCCGTTTTCTAAGTCTTTCTTTCAGCCTCCTTTTCGAACATCCTCTTCAGCCACCTCTCGTGGTTGCCTGCGCTTCCGACATGGTCCGGCTACCGCTTCCGCAGCGGCTGAGCTCGCACTTGTCCGCGAGAAGCACGAGCTCGACACCAGGGCAGAGCAGGAGCACCAGTCCGATGCGCCCGGTCGATCCAAAGCCTCTGCTGCTCAAAGTGACCGTGATTCGGGTAAGGGACTGCCATCGTCTCGGATAAACAACAAAAACCCCGCACCACCCGAACCAGAACTTCCCGGCTAACCCGCATCTCTTTGCCTTCGCTAGGGACGAGATCTTGCAGCTAAGGACCGTGGTGGTACAAGTGACCCCGTAAGAGACCCTCGACGGGGATGTTTCCAGGATGCTTGAGTCCAGAACGCTCACAGGCCGCATAGTACTTGGTGGTGACATTGGGGGACGCGAGGCAATCGACGCCAACTATATTCAAGACCCTGAATCCAGAATGGAACGTATCGTTTGAAATGCCCCTCGGGGGTGTGCCGTTGTTGGAGTGTATCTGTTGGGATCACGATCGATTCGGCAAGGATTACCTGGGTGAATTCGACATCGCACTGGAGGACATTTTCCCGGAGGGCCAAGTTACCCAAGAGGTGGGTGCATAAGCCGACCCTTGAACCGGGCAGAACAACGGGTTTGTGAATCAGAGGCTGACAGGAACCACACAGCCGAAATGGTATACCCTCAAATCCAACCGAAGCCCGGCTCGACAAACCAAAAAGAAAAAGAAGAAGGATAACAATGTGTCTGGGGAGATCCTGTTGCAGTTTTCAATTTCTGACTCTGCGAACCCCGGTGCCCCGCCCTCAGACACATACCGCAAATTCAAGAGCCTCGTATGCTCAGGCGAGGAGGATGATCAGATCGAAATCCCGCCGACTGACCTTGATGACCTCGACCGAGATGAGACGTCTGATGAGACAGACGATCCATCGAAGCCGGAGGTTATCGAAAAGCGCAAGCGCCGGCTTCGTTTAGCCCGTCTAAGACGCAAATCCCTAGCAGCGAGGGCCTATCAATTCTCGGGATCGGGGACGGGCGTTCAGGGAATTGTGTTCATGGAAGTCGTTCGAGTGACTGACCTCCCTCCCGAACGGAATGGTATGAGTCTTTTTTTATCACAGTTCCTAGGTGTCAGATAACTGATAGCTTCTCTCCAGTGACGCGGACATCGTTCGATATGGACCCCTTCGTGGTGACTTCTCTGGGAAGAAAGACGCTTAGGACCCCTGTTATACGTCACAATTTGAACCCGATCTACCACGAGAAAATGGTATTTCAGGTGATGCGCCACGAGCAGACCTACACTATCAGCTTTACAGTGATGGACCGAGATAAGTTCTCAGGAAATGACTTCGTCGCCTCTGCTGGTTTCCCTCTGCAGAATCTCATCCAGTCCGCCCCGGAAGCGGATCCAGAGTCGGGTCTGTATGATTTTGTAGAGTCTGATGAGGCCAACATAGTATCCAAGTCTAGTCGCGGGGTCGCTATCAGCCCATCAGCCTCCTCACAGAGTCTCTCCAAGATGGGTCGACCTACTCTCAAGTCACGCAACTCTGCCGCATCTCTGTCAACGCAATCTGCTCTTGAAAATCTCAACAGGCTTCCACCCTCATCAGTCCCAGAGGAAAGTCCCGAGGCGGAAAGCGGATCCACGCTTCAGGTCCCCTCCGTGTCCACGACCATGTACGATACTGACCAGATCCCTCCGGCGGATGAGGATGGATTGCGGACTTATACCATCCCTCTAACCCTCAAAAACCGAGAGCGGTGGGAAGACAAGCATTCACCCGAGTTGCACGTCAAAGCCAAATATCTACCATATAGTGCCCTGCGACAGCAATTCTGGAGACTGATGCTGAAGCAATATGATGCGGATGATAGCGGTCGAATCGACAAGATCGAAATGACTACGATGCTCGACACCCTTGGATCTACATTGAAGGAGTCGACAATTGACGGCTTCTTCACGCGTTTCAGTGTTGAGAACGAACCCAGCGAGACGGTTGATCTGACGTTCGACCAAGCGGTCATATGTCTTGAAGACACCCTGCAGGCGTTACAGAAGAAGAGTGCTGCAGCGCCTGCTCTACCCAGGCCGGGGCTTGGCCCATCATCAGTCGGCAGTCAAGAAAGTGAGGAGCCATCTAGCGGCGATGAGCTCGCATTAGAATCGAGTGATACCAAACCAGCCAATACTGACCCGACGCGGACAGCGGTCCCAACAATATCTAGTGAAGATCAAACCAGCTCAAATGAAGAGGACCTACGACCCGATGATCTCGTGGATGAGAGAGGTGAAGAGCACGTTGTGGAGATTCGTGAATGCCCACTGTGCCACCAGCCTCGCCTTGGCAAACGCTCGGATGCGGATATTATAACTCATATTGCAACATGCGCCAGCCGCGATTGGCGGCAGGTGGACAACCTAGTGATGGGTGGCTTCGTGACTTCCAGCCAGGCTCAGCGCAAATGGTACTCCAAGGTTATCACTAAGATTTCATATGGAGGCTACCGGCTCGGTGCCAACTCGGCCAATATTCTCGTCCAGGATCGGATCACGGGTCAGATCAATGAGGAGCGTATGAGTGTCTATGTCCGCCTTGGAATCCGCCTGCTCTATAAGGGTCTCAAGAGCAAGGACATGGAGAAGAAGCGAAGTAAGTTCCTTGAAAGTGTTTTCACCACGATTGGCTTGGCTTTAACTAAGAGGCGCTCCAGTCCGCCGTGTGCTTCGCTCTCTCAGCATCAAACAAGGCCGAAAGTACGACGACCCGGCATCCGCCAGCCAGATTCGGGACTTCATCAATTTCCATCAGTTGGACATGACAGAGGTCCTCTTGCCGGTTGAGAAGTTCCGCAATTTCAATGAGTTTTTCTACCGCGCGCTCAAGCCAGAAGCCCGTCCGTGCTCCGCCCCTGATGAGCCCAGGATCGTCGTGTCTCCGGCCGACTGTCGGTCCGTTGTGTTCGATCGTATGGACAATGCAACCAGCATCTGGGTGAAGGGTCGGGAATTCTCCGTGGAGAGGTTACTGGGCAATGCCTATCCTGAGGATGCGCCGCGGTATCGCAACGGCGCTCTCGGTGTATTCCGTCTTGCGCCTCAGGACTATCATCGCTTCCATGTTCCAGTGGATGGAATTATGGGAGAGCCCAAGACCATTGAGGGCGAGTATTACACAGTGAACCCGATGGCCATCCGTTCAGCTCTGGATGTGTACGGCGAGAATGTGCGGATTCTTGTTCCGATTGATTCCGTCGCGCATGGCCGTGTCATGGTGGTCTGTGTAGGTGCCATGATGGTGGGTAGCACGGTGATTACTCGGAAAGCAGGTGAAAAGGTTAGCCGAGCGGAGGAGCTCGGGTATTTCAAGTTCGGTGGCAGTACGCTGCTGGTTCTGTTCGAAGAGGGAATGGTCAATTTCGATACCGATCTGGCAGACAACTCGAGAGGACCTTTGGAGACTCTGGTAACGACGCCCGTGTTCCTGCTTCCTTTGCTCTCCTGTCGATTGCCTATCATATTAACATTCTCTTCAACGCAGATCCGAGTTGGCATGTCTGTTGGTCACAGCCCCGAAATCCCGCAGTTCGAACCCGACATGCCCAAGAAAGAGGAGAACATCACCGCCGAGGAGAAGCAAGAAGCGAAGCGACGCATCGCAGGCAGCCTGGCGCCGCCGAGCGACCAGTCCGCGCTCAGTAGCATTCATTGATGTTGAATGTAGTCAATATTCGCATGGGCTGGACTCAACTCCCGCCCCCACTCCGTCTCACGTTTCGTTAGGCATATTGTTGTATTTGTTGCAATATTAGCGTTGGGAGGGGGCGGGTTCTGATTTGACGAAGCGTTTTTTTCACCTCTAGCAGCATCTGCGCAGGGGGGTAGGACCCTGACTGAGGGGAAACCAACCCGCCTCTGGCAGCTCTTATATCATGGCAATGCATTGGATACCAATCAATAAGTACGCACGATTGTAGACTGTAATGAAGGGAAGAGATTAAGAGTCGATGATGTCCTATAGTTGTTCAAGCCAGGAGGGGCCGCCCGAAGCGGACTAGCGTCCCACGCGCCCCGACCAAAACAACCGCGTGCCCGAATCCCTCCAACCCACCTTCTGCGCTTCCCTTGCCGCCCGCAGCTCCTCTCTCATTGCGGGCGTGATTCCGTGATCTCGACCAGTCTGCTGCGCATGCGATCTCGACTGGCCCTTAGACACCATTTCACGGCCCGACCGACATCGAGGGGGGCAATTCGACTTAGGGCCTGCGAAGATCAGCCTGGATCCAGAACGTGACCTGGCGCTCTACGTCGCGCCGGCTTGTCTCCCAAGGGAAACGCTGCCCGTCAATCCCTGGCCGGAAGTCTGAAAGACGCGCAATCTCCATTCCGGTGACCGACACTGAGGTGCCATTCACAACCCTCATCACCCTCGACCCACGACTCCGCGTAACCATCTCCTGACATGACCATCGCGGTCCTGGCGGCTCCCACGACCAGAAATCAGCGCCGCGAACCGCTGGGGACAATCGGAATGGCAGCCTCTCAGGCGCAGTCGCGTTCTGCGACCGCGTCTGGCAGAGCCGGCAGAGGCCGAGGGGGCGGGCGGTCCACGCGACTCAGCGCGAGTCAGCAAGGATTGGAAGAAGCTACGAACAACGACGGAAAACGCAAGGCGGGTGAGTGCTGCACTATGCGCGCGAAAGAGATAGAGTGAGGACTTGGTGACGTGCTAACTGCTTGCTGAAGATTACGAGGAGGACGCGGAAGGATTCCAGTTCTCTCGAGTACCGCCTAAGAAGAAGAAACCTTCTGTCGAGCCCGTCGCGGAAGTTCCCCCATCCGACGTGGAAAATGCCCCCCCAAAATCAACACCACGGAGGGGGCGACCACCAAAGAAACGGACCGCCGAGGATGCTAACTTGGCTGAGGCGCCCGCGAAGGTCATAACAACCGAGCTTCCGACCAGGAAATCAACGAGGGGTGCTGCTAAGGATCCCGAGCCAAAGCCTCACCCGGCAAATGCGACGCGCTCATCACGAAACTATGCACCCTCGGAGGAGGTATCATCAACACCAAAAGGGAAAAGGGGGCGGCCAGCACGACCCAGAGTCAGTGGAACGAATGGGTTTAAATCCCCAGAGCAGCCGCCAGCTGGTACCAAGGTGGCACTTCCTGTGGCCGACACTCCGGTCATCCAACGAAACAAAGAGTTGAGAGGGGCAAAGTCAGATAAAGGGCGGCGACGAAGCAGTCTTGGGATGCGGGGGCGGAGGGCTAGCTCTTTGATTGACTCCGGGGCTTCCAATGGTAGGAATCTTCTGGTCCGTGGACTAAAACAGTGCCGAAAACTAACCATGGCATCTGCAGCATTACCCCACCGAGAAGTTGGCACAGCAGACTTCTATAAACATATCGCAGATGAGGGTCTCCCCGAGCCGCGCAGGATGCGACAGCTTCTCATTTGGTGTGGGACGCGTGCATTGGGGGATAAACCTTCGGGCTCGCACTCGGAAGAGCAGAGTGCACGCCTTGCAGGTAAGTTCCTACGTTTCTCTGGAATCAAGAATAGGAGGGGCTAACTTGACTTCAGCCCTTGTGATTCAAGAAGAATTACTAAAGGATTTCTCATCGAACTCCGAGCTCTCCAACTGGTTCAGCCGTGAGGATGTCAATCCTCCAACGGTTGTTGTTAAGAAACCGAATCCGAGGAATGTGCAGAACACAGACAAAATCAAGGAATTGGAGGAACAAATACAAAGGTAAGGGGATACGAGAAATTTGCCCTGAGATTACTTGGTCTGACATGATTCCACAGGCTTCAAAAAGAGCGACATGCTTTGAATGCTCTGTTTCGGCAACCAGCGATTCCACGAGTAGATGCGACAGGCCCAGATCCTTCCACCGACCCATCGAAATTGAAACGTCGTCCCACAAAATCCTCCAATGAACAGATCGACTCTTCTCTTCTCGACCCCTCACAACAAGCCATCTTCGCATCCCTTGATCCCTCCAGCACCAAGCCGGCCCCGGAAGGAGAATCCTCTACCTCATCAGCACCCCGACCACCGATGCCTCCATCTGCGGTCTCATCACGCCTCTCCCGAGTCGCAGCGAATCTCGCTCCGACATTGGATGCCTTTGCAGCGGGAGTTCACGATATCGAGTTATACCGCGCCTCGGCGGACGCTGTTTCATCGCGAATACTGAGCACCTGTGCACAGCGCCTTGAAGAGCGTGATATGCGCAACACCCAACAAAGACTCGCAATTGAAGGTAGCGATAACGAGCGTTCGCCTGAACTATTACCACAACGACCCCGGGAAGATCTGGGTGTCATTCTAGGAGCACTCAGTCGGGTCGAACGACGGTAGTGGTCGCGATGAACAGCCTTTTCTGTCTTGTTTTCAGCGAATCCCTTTTTCTTGTCTTTTCTTTTTCTGTCTGATTACCTCTGGTGTCTTTTCAAGGGGTTCATTGCAAGGGGGTCATGGATTGACCAATTGATTTGATGACGATCTTGACGAACCTGCTTCTTCGTCGAGGAGCTGGGGTATGGCGCACATAAGCGGAATCGGGATGGGATGCATTGCAATTTTTCCGCAAGCACTGGAGTTCAGGTGTTGTGTGATGTCTAATATACCGCGCGACGGATTAAATTTGGGGGCTTTCTTTCTGCTTCAATTCTATCTAGCCTTCTCTGTTTACAAGGCTTCACATGGCATGCATGGCAGGAGCAGGAGCGGTGGTTTAGGATAGTGAGTCATTGGCAAATTAAGTCCTATTGAACTCTCCATAAACTCGTCTCTCATCCAGTATACCTTCTCTACCGACGCAATTAATTCTATTTGTCGCTTCTCGACTTGGTTCGCCAGTGTATGGTCTTTCATTTCCTAGCGAGTGCGACTACTCTCGTCGCCTCTAGCTGACCGTTTAGTACCATTTGGAAGAATTCAGCCACGTCAGGTCTCTTCATGTGAAGAGCAAAGTGTATGTAGTCTAGATCTATCTACGCAAGATTTGTCTCCGACAGGACGATCTGACATCTTCGATGCAAACATTCAATTTCCAAAGACGTTCTCATGGATATCATAAAGCCGAGTATAAGAAGGGCGAGTCGACTTGCCATATAATCAAAACCACATTACTATATACAAGACACGAAACTCTCATCTCGCTAGCGGCCGCTAAATGCACGGATCCAATAAACACTGCGTCCAAGAAAAGGATCAGGGGAATCATAGCTCGTATTCAAATCACATCAATGCATCAGTGCGGTCGTCGGCGTCTACTTTGGGTTCCAGCCTGAATCGTACAAGTCGATCGGCCAGCTCTGGGTGGTGCCATTGCTCCACTTCTGGATCTGCGTCGGGCAGACCAGGTTGACAGTTCGCTTGAACATGCACTGTGGAGAGAGTCATTAGCGTTCAGCATTTCAGGGAGGATTCTAGGGGGTTGTGTGCAAGTCGTACCTCGTCGTCGCAGACATATTTCCAGTGGTCATGGCTCGGCTGGTGGAGGGCTGCTAAGTTGCAAATGGGAATGTTGAAGAAGACTCCACCGGGCGGCGAGTGGTCACCGCTGAGAAGCTGGTTCTTGCCGTCGTCCAGGGTCCAGGTGTGGTTGAATCCGTAGAGGGACTGCGAGATGGCAGAGGAGAGAAGGATCTCCGTCTCGTTGATGCCCGCCACGCCGATCTGGTCTAGTCCCGGAACGAGGTCGTAGGTCTTGTCGGGGGCGGTGTCCTTGGAGTACTTCATGAAGAAGTAGGTGTTGCCGTCGTACTCGTACTTGGTGATGTCGTTCTTGGTGATCTTCAAGTCCTTATAGTCGAATCCGCGCCAGGCCCAGACGCCAGCCTTGACGTTTGAGGCGTTCACGATGTAGATATCTTGCTGGCTCCACAGGTTCGTGATTGCGATCGAGTAGATGGCTTTTGCGGTGGAGTTGGTCACGTCGAAGTGGAACTGGCTGGACGGAGGAGAGGCGAAGTTGCCGCCCTTGATGAGCTGGACGACACCGCTGTCGTTGAAAAGGTATTGGCGTTCCACCGTAGGAGGATTGTAGGCGCCGCCGTTGAAGGCGTTGTCTCCGAAGTGGTCGATGGAAGCCTTGAGCGCGTCGATGGTGACCAGCATGTACTTGGCCGTGTTTCCTGCCGTCTGGATCTGGTTCTCGATCCTGTAATCGCGTGTTAGTGGATGATCAGTGGGGCTGGATGGTATATCACGAACACTCCGACGGTGTCTGCCAAAAGACTACTCAGGACACCAGTGTCAATGGTCAAGCCACCACCAGCTAAGCCGCCAATACTGCCAACAAATGTCACAGCACTGGCAGCAGCTGTGCTCAGACCCAGACTCGCAATCGTCATGATCGAGGCGAAGGCACTGAGCACTCCAACGGCAATGGAGTTTTTCCACGTTTCAACCTAGACGCATAACAACGTTAGAAGACCTCGCAAAGAAGAAAGGTGGATATTGCGTACGGCAGCTTTAAAGCTGTGTGTGATAAAAGTCGATTCCAGCCAGGGCTGCATCGTATTAAAGTCATTTTGGGCGTTCTCAACGGCCTCGTAGATGACCTCCACCCAAGAGTGCGCATTCTGGATAGCTGTCAGGATAAACCAGACCTTCGGGTTGAGCGTCTTGTTTCCGGATTCACAGCCATCCCCGGTGGGGATCAGTTGACTTTCATAGCCCCTATCGCGAGAGAAAAATGCATTGGTTAGTGATCCTCCTTCGCATCACTAGAGCTGTTTGGGTCTTACATCTGAGTGGTAAATTTGTTGACGCCCTTTGCCTTGCTTAGCACGTAGGAAGTGTAGCTGGTCCCGTCGGGTACATCATTAGAGCTACTCGGAGGATTGTAATTAGCATCATAGTATTCAAGAGACCAAGACAAAATCTTACTATTGGTCCATCAACGTGTCGATATCGTGATCGGTCCACATAGACTGGTTCTGCGCGTAATCCTGGCAAAGAATGGTCTGGTCCTTGTCCTTGCCGGGGTTATGGTAGGGCGTCCAGCCACTATCATCGCCGGACGAGGTTTTTGTGGCGGAACGACTCTTGGACTTGGTACTCGCATCCGTCCTGGATTTAGAATGCGTTGCAGAGTGATGTGTGGTGGTGGAATGAGAAGTAGTCGAAGTAGCAGTCTCGGTAGTCTCGCTACTCTTCGCCGCTCTGGCAACGAAATCGTTGGGCAACGCAGTCGCCGTGACGGCTTCATCTCATTGTTAGTAAATCATATCCATCAATCGAGGTCAGGAAATGGACATACCAAGTGCGCCCAACAGAATAGGGTGGAGACGCATGATGGTATGACAAGAGGCGTCTGATATTGATCCGGGTATGGGATTCTGCCTCTCTTTCTGTCCAGGCTGAAGTAGGCTGGTGGAATGACAAAACCAATCTTGCTCGGAATATTTCACTCTCTTTATATCTAAGCCCTCCGTCTCGTGGCCGTGAGTACCCGGTGTTTTGACCGGGCGGAGAATAGTAAGCACTCATCACCGGAGGTCCTCGTGGCGAGTCCCGAGATTGGCGTGTTTCAAACCTCGCACTGCAGACCTTGTGCATCACAGCCCTGGCAAGGACCGTGGATGAGCCTCGCATGGAGACTTTCCCATTTGGGTGACCCCATATGATAGATCTCGCAGGATATTGGCTCGTCTCCACGATCAGCGGTGGGGCAGACGAGCACCGAGATTGGGGGCTACCTAGATATATCGGTGGTCAGCCAACCTTGGTGATGTATGATGCAGATGGTTCATGCTTGTGTATGGTCCGTCAGCGCTCGGAACGTCATGGTGGGACTGCCTCGTGTGTTTGGGGACTGCAGATGAAACCCTCGGAGGCTGAGGTTGTTTGGATCTCCACCTCGTATAGATATTGACCTATGGGCAGCTGGGCCGAGGATATCCCAGTGTGATGATACCCATCGAGTGTGGAGAGGGATGGCAGGGTTCTGCGGCTCGAGATTCTTACATGTAAGATAGGGGCGGCCCCCCGGGGGCCGCGAGTCACATAACGCATGAGAATAAGGCAAATCACCGAGTCACGCAGCACAATTAAGCACCGGCGAAGGATCCAGAGTTGCTTCCTAGACTGATTGGAGGTGGATGCGTTCATGATGTATGACCCTGCATCGTGAGTCCAGCTCTTCAGCACTCGGCACATGACATGTACAGGGCACCGCGGCTAGAACCAGGGGATATCCCACTGATCTTCAGGGGAATTTCGCCTTTTCCATGGTGCTTTAGCAGCTTCGCACCATCTTGTCCAGAGGTGATACCGTTCTCAGCTTCCCAACCCCGCGCACCGCTGCAGATTGCCAAGGCCGAAGGAGCGCAATGCCTTTCCCAAAGAGTAGAAATGCAATCCTTCGGAGCCGGCTCTCTCCAGATTGGCCTTCGGGTTCAATCCTGAGCGGAGTCCGGATCTGAGAACCGAATCACACCATTCCTTGCGGATCATGCGGGGGTGAAAGGCGGATCAAATTGTCCCCATCTCCGTTGTCGACGAGCAGACTCGGCTGCGGATGCGAGTGTCAACACGCCACGCGGGCAAAGGCACAGCGATATAAGCACGAGACGTCAGGAGGGTTCTGACCACTCGTCATCTCCAGGCGTCCAGATGGTTCAAGCCTCGGAGTTCCAGCCCATGATGATCGTCGACTTGGACATCTGGGCATGGAGACCCGGGTTGCATCACTGGCATCTAGCGCTTACTTCGGCAGGAAGACTTGGCTTGGCACCATCGTCAGCCAGCAGGACTCTAGGTTTTCTCTAGCTTGACCCTAGCGAAATCCTGCCGAGAATGTGGGAAAGCAACATCACCTTTTTGGCCCCCAGGGTCATCGGGAGGACCCTCAACCCCACAAAACAACGCACTTCACACCAGGCCGCGTGCCTAGGAAAAGACTGCCGGTGAAGTAACTATTTTGAGCTCCATCCGGCCTCCTCCGACATCCACAGTGATGGGCGGACCGAAACAAGACTAATCGAGACAAGACGAGGGAAGAGAGCTCCAGAAATTAGATTGAAGAGCAGTATACGTACGTAGAGCATCAGACGGCCCCGATTATGCAAGAGAAATCCAAGTTCCGGGTTTCGGTGAGATCAGAAGGTCCCCATGCAACAACAACATCATCAACAACAAACCCCAAGGGCAAAGCCCCATCATAGACACATAGACCGGTTTCGTGCCCAAACGACAAGAAACGACTGGACCTCAATGACGAAAGAAGAATAGAATAGCACCGAGATCAAGCAAAAAGCACACGGCAAAAATGGGTTTCGCGATGAATTTGTTCGTGACTCGTGAAAATCGTAGCTTCTATGTACTTAATATCTGGGACAATCACGTCCAGGTGCGGGTCAGTCGATACAGACTGCGTTGGTGTGGTGGGAGGAGAACAAAAGGGAATCATGGAAGAGAGAATAGACCAAGAGGGAATGAGGATCGCAACTCCGGACAGCCGCATATGCAGTCCCAACGGGGAAAAGATGGGAAAGTAGCAAGAGAAAGGGATAAGTAGAAGACGGCAAGAGATCGTGAGAAGATGCCGTCCCCAGATAACGCCAAACAACGCAACGGTATGGCGGGTTCAAGCTCAACCAGATAGGACGCGCACAGGAAAAGCGCGCAAGGCAGTTGACAGTCAGGAGGAATTGACTGATTTCTCCGTCTCCACTATAAGAGAGGATGGGGGCCTAAAAGCTGAAAAGCCCACTGCGCTTTTTGCCCAATGGGTACACCACCAAGGCAGCCAGGAAGAGGCCCACAGTGGTGCCGATTGCAACCTGGACCATGCCATAGCCAATGTCGAAGACCACGCCGTAGCTCTGGTTACGTGCATCGCTTGCTGACAGGTTCTTGGCCGCATCGACGAACCCCTGCGTCCCGTTGTTCACAACGGCGTATGGAGAACGGGTCATCTCCTCGGCCGAGGTGATGCCCGAGATTAGGGACCCGCTGGCGGCAAGGCCGGAAGGCACGAGGACCCAGATGGCAGGGAGCATTGCGGCTGCCGCGAGCCCGTGGCGGAGTCTGCTGTAGAAGTTCCCCATCACGCCGATCACAAAGGCCCCGAGGGCGTTCGAGACCTGCGTGTTGGAGTAGAACCGCTTGGAGCTGAAATAGCTGACCACGTACCCGGCCAGGGAGATAACCATCATCATGGGGATCTGCTTCCACTTGGCATGATTGACGATGGCCAGACATGCAGTGAAGAGCAGGACGAAGGGGAATCGTTGGAGGTATTCATCTTGGATCGGGCTTGCCGGACAAGTGTATGCCTTGGAAGCCTGCGAATCCAACAGCCCATACACGGCGGTGCCGATGGTGATGCCGAATCCGAGGAAGAGAGAGTATATGATTGCGTAAACCATGCGCACCGACCCGGCAATGATACTGCGTGACTGGAGCTCCAGGCTGGCACATAGGACCGTATATCCGGGCAAGATGAGCGCAATGGAAGACTGGGCCAAGGCGGAAAAGCAGAAGAGTGGCTCGCCCTGGAACCGGATGCTTCCAAAAGCACGGGCGAGGAAGGATGTCAATATTGCAGCGGATATTTCAAACACATTCGAGTATAGCGTCGATTTGGGGGAGAGGATGAGCTGGAGGATACCAAGCAGGCATCCCAGCAAAAAGGCGATGGGCATATCGATTGGTCGGGCGTTGAACGCAAAGGGGCCCACACATGCACTTGCGCAGCCATGGGCAAAGATCAGGAACAGAACGTGGAATTTGTTGGCCTTCTTCGTCGACTCGTCCAGCCGCTGAATGGCCTCCTCGACTCCGATCACGTCGTGGATAACTTCTTTATAAATCTCATGGACGTCGGCAAGCCTCCCCAGGTCAACACCCTGTATGGATCGGACCACTTTGACTTCCGTCGTGTGGGTGGAAGCATCGTCAAAGGATATGATCATACAGCCCGGGATGTAGAGGAACTGGCTGTCAATCTCCAACACGCGAGCGGTCATCCGCATGTACTCCTCTAGACGGTGAGTAGGCGCACCATATCTCATCAAGGCGCGACAGAGCCGTATCAGATATCTTTGACGAGAAAGGAGCTCCGCGATGTGCACAGAAATGCGAATTTCGTCTTCGAGCTGGGGTTTGCCCATACGACGAGCTGCGCTTCCGATAGCGCCGCTGCTTCGGGATCGCTTGAGCATCGCAATGGGTGACGAGGCCTTGCTGCTCGAGCCAGTGACAGACGTACTCGACTGGCTGGGCGACTTCTCGTACCACTTCCGGGGGCGGTTTGGTCTCCAGATAGGGTCCGGAGACAAGCCACGTCCACTGACCTCAGAAGAGCTCCCTCGGCGGGAACGGCCATACCGGCCCCAGCCCTGGTTATAATAAGGGTTGCCGCCAGCTTGTTGGTCATGGAGCTTGAGGATCGAGGACAGAATGCCTCCCCGGTAATGGGTTGGTCGTTCGACATAGGTCTCAGACTCCCGGTCCTCGACGGGGGTGACCTGGCCAGAGAGCGGACCGGGAGAAGGAGCACGAACCCGAGTCAGAAAGTTAAAGTCTCGACGGGACATTGGTTGCACGAGATGATGAGTGTCCGAGATGTGCGGTGGAAATCGCCCGTCTAGGAAGGCCACCTCATCCTCGTCGGCCCAGTCGTCAAAGAGTTGCTGTTTCTCAGGGAAGCTGATCATAGGAATCTCATCCCCATCTTCAGTCGGAAACACCACTTCGGCAGGACTGGACGCGATAGAGGAGATTGAGCTGGACCGAGAGCTTGGCTTCGGAGATTTTTTTTGAGGACGACTGAGAAGGGATGCGAGTCGCAGGGCCCTTTCCTGAGCACAAGATATGGCTCGCCCCTTGTCAGTTGTACCCGGACTGATCTCATCCTCCCTTACGCTCGTCGGCGACACGCTGCGGCTGTGGATCGTCAGGCCGGTGACATCTGCTGACGCGGTTGTGCTCCCTTCCTCCACTGAGCGTCCCCGCTGGGGGTCTAGGTGTCCTTTTTCTTGGATGAATGGAATGTTGGCGGTGGGTGGCGGTCTTTGGGGGAGTATCGAGCCCCTTCGGTCCAGTCGGGATTCGCCCGTCGATCCACCACCGGCGTCCCTCTGCCCGGGCTCGCAGTCTGTGAACTTGACACGATTGGTGTTTTTGAGAATGCTTGCATTCCGATGCTTGCCCTGAGCGCCAGCCTCTCCGGTTTTGCCGTCTTGATACGTCTGTTGGCTCGATGCGCCATCGCTAGGGAGGGAGGAGGGCGATGGGCGCGGTCCGGGAGATATTTTGTTGGATGCATTCATCCTATCAGAAATGCTGGAGCGGCGGGAGCCTGGGAGTTCGAAGTAACCTCCCGCCATTCTTGATGGGCTTGGGGAGAGGTCGGTTCCTTTTGGGGTGTTGTGTGCTTCGTTATATACAATGTACTGTCCACTCTCAGCCTTCAGCTTTGAAAGTGAACCAAGAACCAAAATGCAGATAGCGTAGATCGTTGTCCGTACGCTGTTGTAGTTTTACCTAGCAACAGTCAGCTATGTGAGATCCCATTACCCGATGGGAAAGAAAGATCTTCTCTCCGGGGGTCCACAGGAGCTTGACAAGCAGCTCCCTAGCTAAGCTTTTCTTACCTAGTTTCAGGTCTAGCAAAAAGAAAAAAGAATAGAGGACGCCCGCAACAAGGGCTGGTTGATCTCCCGCACATCCAGCGCCAGGGAACTTCAATCGACAGGGAGAGATCGTGAAGGGGCCCCGCAGGAATGATATTATGTCACCGATGCATGTTCAGTATATTGCAGGATTTTGAATAGGCCGTTGAACAGGTTGGAAATGATAGAGGGGATGGAAGGGAAGCCAGTGGGTGGGTATAAAAGATCGTGGACACCAAATGGGCCGCGGGTGTTTCTTCTATTTTTACACGGCTAGACACAGAGCGAAACGATGCTGCCGCGTATAGAATTATAGCACACGGACCACCTGAAATGTCAGATCATCCTTGGCTCTTTTTTTTCCCTAGTGGTAATTGAGGGGGCGAGTAGCCGTTAGGAGAGCAGGAAGGAGGGTGGGAGGGGGGAAAGACCCTTCCGTGCCGGGTTCCCAGAGCCCTGCTCTGGATTTTTCTTTTTTCGCCACAATGATAAATCACCGACAGGAATCAGCGTCGATGAGGGGCTTGCTGGAAGTCACAGAGCCACGTCAGGTGTCAAGCATCAAGCGCATAGTCTGGCTTGGTCGAAACCGCTCCCCAGCCGGGGCCGCCTTGTATCCGTATACTCCTCTGCGGTTGGGCCCAGCCTATCATTATCTTTTCCATGTTGACGTTGCCACACGGATCGACGGCCTGGACTGGAGCTTATCGAGACTTTCCGGATCAGCATCACGGCCAAGGGGCCGAGGAAATGAAATCACAGGTCAGGAGGAAGGTGACGAGGGGGCGTCCGAGCTCATTGCTAAAGGAACCAGCAGTTGGTTCCGGTTCCACGGCGACCATGAGGTGCCACAAGTCACAAGTGGCATCAGACGGGACAAGAAATGCTGTCGTCAACAACCGCGGCTGTCCGTTGCATCCTCCCCCGAATGGTTGAGAGAAGGTTTGCCATTGCAAGATCGGGCGTTCTGGAAGAAGAATGGTGGAGCCGGCGCTAGGGAGCTTTGTTTGACCCGCACGACGTCGTCGAGCTTGCGCAATGGTCTCGAGTTCAATCCGCGGGGAGAGAGTCGATACTGCCATTGCGAATCTGGCTGCGCCAACCCCCTCTGCTGCGTCTGAGAAATCACCCGACAGGGGGAAGTGCATGCAAGATGCCTCGTTCCTGATCGACCGCCAGAGGGGTACGTACGCCGTGGCTGTCTCGGTATACGTGTATCGCAGATCAATCGCACCCCATCGGAAGGAATCTAGCCCTTTCTTGGTATTCGGCCGCCAGTAGAGAGCGGTAGAGTCGACAACCAGGTCTGCATGGAAGTTGGTGTGCTGATTGGTCGGGCCAGTATGGTTGTCCCCGGGGGTTGGAAAGGCGAGGTCCGGACGGCGGGATGTTGCACTTCCGCAAAAGGAAACTTGTGTTTGCCGTCGCCATCATGCGCTTTCTCTCCCTCTCCTACTCCTCGCCCACTCTCTCTTCCTCTCGATTCCTGAATTGTCGAGATCCCTCATGATGTCAGCCGGTGTCTCATCGAGGGACTCCTTGCGCGTCATTGTGTCACCCACGGCGCCGCAGCAAGGGCCAGTTCCCAGACTGCAGCCAAACCCGACCCTGCAAGAAACTCTGCTGGGCAGTGATTAAGCTTTCCGAGACCCTGGGTCCTTTCAACGGTCCAGATCCATCCTGGGACGAGATTCCTCTCGGTCTCCCCCTTTTTCCTATCGGCAGAGCCGACGGGTTGTGGTGGTCGAGCCCCGAGGCGGAGTCGTTCGGCATCCCGAACAGACCGGAACTATTGATCGTCCATGACGATCTGACGATCTACGCAGGGAGTCCAGACCATTTTGGGGCTTGTCTCCCACAGCGACGAGCTCGATGCAGCTCTCCACTGCTTTTCCGTTCGCGCTGCAGTGATGCGACCGCACCACCGCTTCGTGTCACCCTTCTCCCCTCTCCCAGTCACACACAGCCTCTCCCCTGCCTGGACCTGCCGAGGATGACTGTCCAACCTGGAAAGACGCAGGGACCAATACCTAATCTTTGCCCGCAGAGGCGGCCCCTCGCCGCCGTCATCGTGACACGCGTGTCTCACGCCCAGCTCGGCGCTGGCATCTACAACTAAACCCGTGGAATCGGGGAGGGGGAGAAGAGATTCTTTTCACGTAATAGCCTCATATCTGCTTGGATCAAAGCCGCAGCGTGTCAGGCTCAAAAAGCAGTTCCTTTTGGGTTGCAGTCGATGATTCACCACTGATATCACGGTTTTCATCCGATAGACCTGTGGGAGTTTGAGAGACCGGTCCCGCCTCATGGAACCATGGCTCTCTCTGAACCTCGGGATCAGTGCTGAAGCAGCTGATCCGAAAGCCAATCATCTCCGTCATCAACAATGCCTCTAGTTGCATGTTCTCGACTCTGGTATTTCCAACTCTACCAACAGTGGAGCGCTGACAACCGACTCAGAATCTCATGCGCTAGACGGCAGTAGGCGTTCAATCACATGTTGTCATCAGTAGTCGGAGAGCCATGGCCAGCATATTATCCGATCGAGACCAGCAGCGCCCCTCGCATTCTGTTCGGAGAGTTCTCGGGCACAACGTACGTATCGATGATTTTCGTTTGACAAATTCAATGATCTACGGCTCCACCTGCGGCCCTTCAGCCGGACTGTCTGGATTCCTCTGCAGGCTGTCAAGTGGGCACTTTAAAAAGACCTTAGGTGGAGACCATGCAGGCCGAGGTCCAGCAATAAAGGGAGGAGATTGGCAGGAATCTCTTATCAGGGCATACCTCCTCGCGGGTCTTCATTCCTGCATATAGGCATACATCAAACAGCCACGCGTATGGCAGATATTTGAGCCTCGCGTGCATTTCCAAGATTCGGATTCTGGCATATGGTATCTTGGCCTTGGCATACCGGAACTCGCAGCTCTGAACAAACGTACATACTCGATTTTGGGGCTGTGCAAGCGCTCGAAGCGAATGCAAATAATGCCTTTCTATCTTCCAGGTCCAGTCGCGGAGCGAGGCTCACGTCCCACCAAGATCGAGAAGCTTAGTCTGGGTAACTAGAACTTTCCTATCAATCTGACGTCCGTTTCAGTCAGAGGCAGACTCCTTCCTCTTTCAGCAAGGCCATTCGGGTCAAGTACCAGATACTTCCCTCGGGTCAAGATAAGTACGCTCGGCCAATGTACCAGTGTCCCAGATAGGTCTCGCGGCCTTATCCAACGATCTCACATCTTGCATCTGCCGTCCAACCAACTGACCTCATGCATCTGTGACAGGCTCCCGACGACGTGTCTCGCGGGTTCCAGGACTCAGGCTCTTGCCACGCTGGTATAGTTCACGGCATAGATCGCACACCGGCATGGTCATCTTGCCCACGTGCATTATCGTAGGACGGTGTATCTTGCTGTGCTCGTTATTTGATGTATATTCCAACGGAGAGTAGTACATTCTAGAACTATATAAAGATAGTACGATGCATGCCGTTTCCGAAATCTATGTCGTGATGGCTATTTCAAAGACATGTCTATCCACCAAGATATATTCCAACACAATGGGATCTCATTTTCGAGGGCTAGAACATCTCGGGGATAGGACTGGATCAAGCATGCACGAATCTATTTGCCTGGGACTCTTTTTTCTTCAAAAGAGACTACGGCAATCTACCCCTTCGGCTTGGAGACCACGACATAGTTACACATATCTCCGCCATTAGATGATATACCATGGAAGACTCTACATTAGCGTTCGCCATACAAAATGATAACAAATTACTCCGCACGCTTGGTTGACTTGAGCTGAAAAGCTACTATGCATTGCACTAGAGGGCTCTCGAAACAGCAGGAACCCAGGGGGGGGACTGCCTGTACATGACCGGATGTACATCAGAAACCCGAAAAATGAAAAGGAGACGCCACGGCGGTGCCTGACGCCTCCATTCCAATCCCGGAGCTTGCGATCCTCGGCTTGGGAATAAAGATAATCGGTCCAGTGTCAACTCACGGATAATAAAAGGTGAAGGGCGGATTGACAGAGCTGGACGAGGGAAGAGAGAATGGAGAGTGGGAAGGGAAGATGGGCATGAAAATAAGATAGGATCAAGAAGCGGAAAGAAGGAGAGAACGAAAAACAAGTCATCGCAGACCGATTCAGGTCTTTCATCGCATAGACATCAAGCTGGCAACCATGTTGGCAGGATGTCAGCAAACAGAGAAGAGGATGGAATGAATGACCAGGGTGCATGACCCATCATTGAGACGCCATCAATTCGAAGAAAGGGCTAATGGCGGCAAAAGGACAAAAAATAAAATCCCATCCAACCAAGAAGTAAAGAAATTCATACGTCGCTGTCACATGATGTTCGGCATTACATGAGAGGGATCTTGCGCTTCTCAGCACTGGACAATACAAGCATTGGCATCTTGCGGCGTTCGGGTGCTTGGGTGGCCTGCCCTTGACCCGCGACAACAGCAGCCACGGACGGCGAGGTGATGCCCGTCGGTGAGGCGTGGTCCGCGCGAACATCCGTGAGCTTGGATCCGAAATAGCCGTCCTCGCTCGTCGGTGTTGCGATTTGGAAGGGGCTCTCCGGGGACTTGCGGCTAGACTTCTCCTTACGTTCGGAGCCAATGGCCCCATTGGCAGCTGCACGCAGGCTACCCAAGCTGGGTTTGCTGGAGAGACTGCCACTGCGCACCGTCACGTCGTCACCATCTGAGAAAGTGAATTCTTTCTCACTGGCCGGCGTATTCGTACCCCCACTGCTGTGATAACCGAAGCTGCGGGTGTCACCCCGACGTTCTATCCCAGCACGAACCAGGTTGTGAACGGCGCGGCGCCGTTGACGGGTTGCAAAGTTCTTGCTTCCCTCGTATTTGGAGGTTGGCTTGGCCACGAGATCCTCGAGTGAGGGAGGGCCACGGGGCTGACGAATGGGATGTTCACCAGCACGAGCTTGACCAGGTCCAAATGTTCCAGTAGCAGGCGTAGGAGGAAAAACAGCTGAGCGTGGGCCGGGGCCAATGTTGGCCTTGGCGGTATCAATGCTGGTCTTCAGCACGGGGTTGAAGGATGGATGTTTGCGGTGGTTGCGACGGAAAGCACCTGCGGACTCGGCGGGAGGGGAAGGAGAACCGCTGGGAGGAGAGATTGGCTGCGAGTAGTGCATCGGCGATAGAACGGATTCCGCAGGCGGAGAAATCTCAGCACGGAACTGAGGGACCTGCTGGCCAGAAGACTGGCTCTCTCCGTATGACACTGGCGAATGATCATCTTGGGAGCTGTTGTCCATTACATAGCTCTGCTGGCCGGTGAGGGGATTGTAAACAGAGAATAGGCCGAACTGGCCAGGGACCGGCTGGACGATTGGCTGCACGCCTTGCTGGAGCTGTTGCTGATAGAATCCCATGTTGGGCGCAGAGAGCGCAGGAATCTGCTGTTGAAGAGGCACGCCTCCCAGGTTAAGACCCTGGAACTGCTGAGCCGCAGCGGTAACACTGATCAACTGCTGTTGCAGGCGCTGTTGCTGTGCTGCCAAGAAGAGATTCGTAGACATCAGCTCCGCATACAAGCTCTCATCCATGACTTCACCGCCGCCAATGTCAAGCATCGGGGGTGCGAGCACCTGCTCCGGCATGGTGTAGACCGGGCGGCTTTGCTGCCCGTTCACCCTCTGATTGGAGTACGCATGCTGCGGGAATCCAGCTCCCGTTGCCGTTTGCGGGATTCGGTCCATGCCTCGATTGGTCTGACCAGGGAATCGACCGCCTTCCATGCCGTTGCGCTGTTGATGCTGCGAAGGGATTGTCGCCGACCGGGGCGCGGTGCGCAGGCCAGCCAAGAGATGCGAGCGACTGGTACGCGGAGTCGAGATCGATGCGGATGCCTGAGACTCGTCGATGGTGGCAACCTGCGGAGGAACGCTCAGGCGTTTGATGTGTGAGCCCTTCCCTCGGGAGGCGAAGCCGGAGCTCGGAACACCGAGGGAACTGCCATTACTGAAGGTGTTCGTGTAGGACATTTGAGCAAGACCGCCAGCGTCCATACTCATATTCGTTAAAGAGTTGGTAGGTGGAGGCGGATTTGGTGGGATATGTGCAATCGAGACTAGGTGGAAGCGTGAGTCGCGTTCGATTTCCGTCACGGGTTCGCGAGCGTTTGGGATCAACCGCAAAGCTTCGAGCGTTCCCGGGGTGATTAGATGATTATGAGGTCTAATTCAAGAACGAGGGGCCGATCTCGAACCACGGGGTCGAGTTTCGGCGAGAGGACGAGGGACTGGAGACGAAAGTCGCGATTTCTGAGGCAACCCCCGTTAGCGAGGTTTTCCAGAATCCAGATGACAAACCCACGTACCACAAGCGAAGGTATGCAGCCTTAGCGAACGACAGGCTCAATGATCGAAGAAGGCAAATATGCGATGCCAGGATTATCAAGCTGTACACGAGAGGGTGCTTTTGATCTTCAACGGTCACTAATGGGATAAAACCGAGGATCGTTTCGAAAAGCGGCGTAGGAATGGCGAGAACGGACACTCGGGTAGATTATGAGAATATTGAAAGGTCTCTCACACAGGACCAAGTCAAGAAAGAAAGAAAGAAAGGATCTAGGGAGATGCTCTGCAAGTCCCAGGACGAAGTGAAAAAAAATAAAGTTGACGCGGGTACCGGAGGACTCGGGAGGCTGAAACACAACCCAGCAGCGAATCCAGAAATAGGCAACGAGATATCAGTGAAGCAAGTGAAGGCGAAGCGAAGACAGACCCAGACACGATGGAAGGGATGCGATGGTTGTGTGTATCGAGGGGGGTGGTTCGGTGATGAAAGGGCCAATCGAATCGAATCGGCTTCGGGACTCAGCCAGACGCGAGCAACTCTTGTTCTCAGGGGGGGAAACGAATAAGATGGACTATTTGCAGGAGAGGGTCTTTTTTTTTGAAAAATTATGGTGTTTTCTGGTCCCAATCAACGACGCGAGAGAGAAAGAAAGAATGCAGGCAAAGAAGAAGGGGGATGGGGAGAAGAAGAGAAGAGCGAGTGCGGATGTGGGGAATTGGGACCTCGAGACTACGTGGTGCCTGGGTGCCTGAGGCAGCAGTGTGTCACTGACCAACGGCTGCATTACCGTCCACCGGTTCTTGTCAGGTACACACCTTTTACTATTGCTCTTCACATTTTGAACGAGGGTCTCGAGGTCACTGCTATGTTCACCAGCTATCACATACATGTTGCTGCAACCCACGCGCAGGAATGAATGCAGTTGGTGCCAACGGCGGCTGTCGTGTGGCCCAGAACGAAGACAACAGCTATCTTGCAGCAGGGCTGGCATTGTTCGCAAGCTGAATGGCTCTCAATTGGCCCATTGCCAATCACCGTCGCGTCCGACGCCCGAGGGTGATGAGCACCAGTGAGCCCCCATCACATCTGCCTTTTATTGGCTGTCGCCCACTAGTGCCGCCCCGACGTGGCTGTCTCTGCGTCTCACAACGCCCCTGGAGCCGCCCGGCGCTGATGCCAAGGTTCCCGTCCCCAGCCAATGGTTTCACAACAACTGCTTGCTTCTCCTTCAGAAAAGTCACTCTGTGGCAAGGTCCTGCGAGGAGAATGTCCTGTTTGATGCGATTGCAGTGGGCTCGCCTGCGCTATGGCAACTAGCGCCGAAGGCGATCAGGATTCGTGAACAGGTTGGGGAAACACGGTTGGGTGTGATTGTGATCTACGATGGGCTTTGCCGATCCAGCGTGTCAGCCTAATTAAAGCGCAAGCCCCCAGAGTTTGTATCATGTACATACATACATACCTGTACATGAGACTTTTACCCACCAGTTCTCACTATAACTACCGCAAGGCACTGTATAGTACATCCTTCCCACCTGACAACTATACTAAATTATAGGTACCCCATTCAAGCGTGTTGTATATGATGTATATAGAAACTGTCATCCCTGATGCACCATCGTCATGCCGTTTATGGCTTAGGCCGAGGCAAAATCGAGAAACATACCTGGTACCTGTATACAGACACGGAAGCAGATATAGTCGTCTGTCACCTAAGTCATGCGGACCGGGTTCGAATTGTTTCCCTATGTACAGGTTCGATGAAATCTTTACAAAGCCATCCCCTCTAAGAAAGACCAAGTGGAGAACACGCGTATGCAGAAAGCTATAACGACTGTGAACCAGGATGCCAAAAATCATACAATGCCATCCTTCCACAGCCACACAAGAGAGTAATAAAGATAGACAATGAACGGTAAACAGATGTTAGAAAAAGCGTCGGGGGTATCTGCTGGTCACCTGCCAGAGAGATAAGGGATGCCAGAAGGAGAAGGCAGAACACAATGAAAGTCGTTACGGATAAGTAAGTCAGAAACTTAGGCATCCACGGGGACACTTGGTCCTGAGGGGAGTGCGGCTGATTCATTCTGAGATGGGAATCGCCGATGCTCCAGTTCTGGGGATGCGCCCTTGCCGTTCATCCGGTCAAACTCCAGTGTCTCGGCCAGCTCGGCGGCCATGGGGTCCAGTTCCTCTTCCTTCAGGCCAGTCGCCAGAGCCACAAGTTTCCGATGCACATCAAACTTGGTGCTGACGCCTGCATCGGCAGTCTGCTGGGCAAGATCCTTAACGGCGCCCCGACGTGCCTTTTGGGCGGCGCACAGCTCTCGCGCAATTTGATACCGAACCACTAGCTCGTTCTGACTGAGCGAGGACGGATCTGCAGGTTGAGGCTCTGTTGGTGCCACAGTAGCCAGCTGTTGGGCCAGCCGAAAGTACTGGACCTGCTCGAGAAGCGACTCGTAGCTGACCCGCAGCTTCTCGTACCGCCCGGTCTGGCTTTCGCTGTGCTCATTATGAGCCTCCTTGGCAGCCAAAGCAGCTACCTGTGCTTGAATCTTCTGGCGATCGGACTCTAATTGCTCAAACAGGGCTTCGGGGTTTGCCACGTCTGTAGAATCTTGTTGGTTGACCTTGGAGTTGCCGTAGGTCACAGTGAGCTTCTTGTTCGCTTCGGACATGATCGTTCCAATCTTCGAAAGGAGCTCGGAAGTCGCTGTAGAATCCACTGGAGGCGCAACAGATTGACGGTCAGATGGCACCAGACCGCTCATTGCGCCATCGATGTGATCATTTGCCATTGTCACAGATGAGGGGGCTGGTGGGATGTCATGGTTGACATGATGAGACTGCTGAGAGATGCTAGTTGCCGTCTCGCCTTTCTTGTTCATAAGATCACCCGCCCGGGGACAGTGCATGAGAAGCATATTGACAAGGCGGAATGCGCCGTTGCGAGAAGCGACAAGGGCAGCCGTGTCGCCGTTGTCGTCCTGGCATGACAGTAGCAGGTCAATCTCATCCTGTGAGCATGTCTTGCACAGTTTGTCGAGGAGGACCTCGCAGTAGTATCTGGAACTCTTCCATTTGCCCTTGCTCCTTGTGGTCTCGGCAACGTGGTGGAAAAGCGTGGCTCCGAACCAATCGCGAAAAGAGACGGTGTCAAGCAGCAAGTCCAGAAGAGTGGGGAAAGTGCGCTTCTCGTAGTTATTTGTAAACAGGACGGCTCGAACAAGCGGCGTCTCTTCGTGAACCGACAATGCCTTCACGTCAGCGCCTCTGCGGAGTAAGTCTTGTACGATCTCAAGGTCACCCATTGCGCAAGCCCAGTGTAATGCCGTATTTCCAGAGTCGTCAATGGGTCGATCGATTTGAAAATGAGCTGGTGGTTCCGGGGGATGGATACGCGTCGCTTGTGGAGCATCACCCACGGTCATAAAATAGTCCAAGAGCTGATCGCCGTACATGATATGCTCCTGCTCAGTAATAGACATGACGGTACCCTCATTCATCCCACGCTTGCGCTTTCGTCCTCCATGTTGAGACATTTGCAGCATGTCTTCATCTGCAATCATGGACGATGACTCGAGCGTAGCCTGCTCGATGGAATCGTTGTCGTCAAACGCAGCACTCATCTCATATTGCTCATGAGGAAGGGTTGGGGGACCCATGCTCCGTTGCGGTTGGACGACATTGAAAATTTCTGTAGCTGCTGAGCGATTGGTAGATTTTCGCGGTGCCCTCGGTTTGGAAGGGGCTGAAGAGTGTTTTGGAGCTGGCGGAGGGCTGCGATCTCCAGCTACGAAATCAAAAATGGGGAGGAGCTTGGCAAGGATGTTGTTGCGTTCTGCAAGCAGGCGACCCTCCGGCAAAGGAATCCATGTTCCTGTTATGGCCAAAAATGTGTGAGCAAGATTCTCCTTGTGGTGATTTCCTCGTCTCCGAGGGATCATACCTTGATATTTGCCATATCCACCCTGCACCTTTTCATGCACGCCCTTCTGCACCTCACGTTCCAAGATTCTAGTTCTTGCAGGCTTATCAAAGCCAGCGGCCTTGAGAATATGTGTCGCATTGACCCAATCATCCGCCCGCCGTCTCATCACACTGTCACCATCGATCTTGAACTCATACACCGGGACCTGAATGACAAAGTTAGGATATCGGGAATGGCGAACATAGTAAACAATGCCCCCCGAGGAGACGACAATGGGTAGGTGAATAGATGTAGGATACATACACTACTGTAGGTAGCAGAGTAGATCGAGTCCATCCCGGGCAGCGTATGCGTCGCCGTGAGCGACAGCGATCCAGTACGTTTTCAAGCAGCGATATGGCACGTACGTAGGCGCCCGAAACCCCTCGATGATCCACAGGTAAATTGAGATCAAGAATGCTTCTGTATCGGTCGCATTGCACGCACTCAAATCGGACCGAGAGCGTAGGGACACGATTTGGCGGGTGGAGCTAGGGTGGCATCGCAGTTACGCGCAGAGACGCGATTGAGACCGCGTAAAGTGGATTTTGGACGCTAGTCTGCTTTTGGCCAGAGCATGTGACTTTCGTCACATGACTGTATCCCGGCAGCAAACGAACATGGCGAATTGATGCCAACTGCCTCCCTCGCCGTCTTGCCTGTCTTTCCTCCTTCCCACCGCCATTGTACCCTTTAAGATCACCAAAATGACTGTCACAGAGTCGGTCAAGAGTGCTGTGGGCCTTGGAGAGCCCTCAGGTGAGATTTCTGACCCATTGAGCAGCCTCTAAACCTCAGCATCAAACTAACCCCAGTCATCCAGCTACCCGCCAGGAAATGTCGGAGGCCCGCCTGCCCATGCAGTACAGAGACTCGTGTGCCCACCTTCTGATTCCCCTCAACCGATGCCGGCAAGCAGAGTACTACCTTCCCTGGAAGTGCGAGGTACGGATCTTCCCGCGATCGCGAAATTACATTCGGCCTCGATCTGATTGGCCGCGTCCTGCCACACGACTCCCAGCTAACATATTCTTCTTTCGCTGCCTACCAGGATGAGAGACACTCTTACGAGAAGTGCCAGTACGTTGAGTTCAAGAAGCGCGTGGCCAAGATGGACGAGCTGCGGGCCGCAAAGGATGGCGCCCGCAGCAACTGAGTCGGTGGAGCTTTTGATGTATGTTGTTTGCGCTGCTCGGACTGCTGGGCCAACAGGAGGTTATGTACATAGACGATGATATACCGAGACTGCTCATGGACTGCCTTTCTGGCGTTGGGATTTTTCTGTTCGCATTGGCCTGTATGAGCATCCTCGGGCTGCTGGGTGGCGTGCCATGCCTCGTCATGGTATGGCGTTTGATACATTTCCTTTTAGCATTAAGTCCTACCCCGAGGCCGGTCGCGGTCTTGCTCTCTTTAGATACTTGAGCCAGGGTGCAGCAAACACCCGCTCAAGAGCTGCCCGCGGCTCCAGCGGCAGCAGGAAAGGATTTGTCAGTACTTCCTATACACTGTGGGTAGACTCGTTAACCTCGTATTGGTCGATGACGGTGGGTTGCAGATCGGACTGTAGCCTGCAGAGTCTAATTGGGTTGATACGACCCTCCACACGTACATCAGCATGAGCCTGAGTCTGCAATAGCGTGGCGTCTGTTGGGCTGTAGGGATCAGCATTTCGCAAGACCAGGGTACCGGTGGCTCATCGGCGCATGGTGTAGACCATAAAGAGCGCAGTGAGAAACCAAATGAATGGCAAGCGACATGCTTCTCCGCACTCGTCCATAGCAGTGATAACTCGATAGGAAGCTCGGCCCGCAATCACCTGACTGCTTAGAAATCCGCCCGCCGTTATCGCCGAGATAAGCCCCGCCGGGAAGCGTTGCGGCCTTTGAAAATTCCCCGTACGAGAATTCCCAAGAACCGGGCAGAACGGCGGGGAACATGCGCTGTCTGGACACTCAAATCTCATAGGGTGCCCTTGACTTTGTACGACCTCGATTACCAACATCCATCCGTGCCGCAGACTCCAGACCCCGCGGAGAGAGCGCTCTTCGCATATCTACTGACTGCATTCTTGTTCTTGGAACGAATTGCGGAGATCTAGGCCGGCTCCCCATACAATGGGTCTTCTGTATGTTGATTGAGTGTGCTGCTAAGAGAGATTGTGAGACTCATTAACATGAACGTTCAGAGCCCTCGGAACTGCATTGGAATGGCCGGAGGCCAAGAAGAAGGCTGGCCAGGTGCGCCAGTGGGGAATTGAGGTATGCGCAACGAGGGCCTTTACACTGGTGTACCCTGACTGTGAAGAGTTGTTGGGGTGGAAGACTGACCAGCGGAGTAGCAACTGCTCGCAAACTGGCATCGCGCAAAGGGCAAGGAGCGAGATGCTCTTCTTTGGGGCGATGAGGTACGCTGAACCGGTCACAAATCCATTTGATTTTGAAGGCTTACGGGTAGCTTTTGGATTGCTAGGTGGAGTATCTCGTGGTGGCCCTGGACGACGCCTCCAAGAAGGCACGGCTGTCTCTAGCCCAGGCCGAGATCCTCAAGTCTCTTGCGCGGGATGAAGCCCTCTGGAAGGCTGGCCCAGCCAAGAATGATACTCCAGGGGATCAGTAAGTCTAGATTTGTTTCTTGGAACCATGATGGTGGCAGTTCCTAACAACGACCAGTGAGGGCGAGGAACCGCCTCATTTCCACCCTGAGTTTGGACGATTTATGCTCGAGGCTACACCGGGACGCCCATGGGGCATTGGACTCAAGGATCTGCTCAAAGTGGAATCCAATATGAAGTGGAGGTGCGTCCTTGGTCAAGATCTCATTCAAACTAGTGCGGGGTACTCACAGTCGGCTCAGGCGAGAAGTCGCTAAGGCGCACATGGCGTCCAACGAATCACCCATTACTTTGACCACGTTCCCCCGACTGGGAACACAAGACGACTACATTCAGCCTTATTATCCACCATCTGGCCCAGCGCTGCGCTCACAGTTTGTCCCTGATGAGATTGCCAACCCTCATATTAGATTCCCGACGCTGGCTGCCAACATTCGATCACGCAGAGGACGCAAGGTCGAATTAAATGTGCCCGTGTTCAAGGACCAGAATACGCCCTCGCCCTTCAAGGATCCCACTGTCAACTACGACCTTCATACCTGGCCCGAGGATGACGATGTTCGGAACGGTGCTGCCAAGGACGACCACGTCTATATGGATGCGATGGCCTTTGGAATGGGCAGCTGTTGCTTACAGATTACTTTCCAGGCAAAGAACATGACTGAAGGTCGACGGCTTTATGATCAATTGAGCCCGCTGGGACCCATTCTTCTCGCTCTCACTGCTGCAACACCTATATATAAGGGATTCCTTGTGGATACGGATGTGCGTTGGAACCAGATCGGCGGGGCAGTGGATGACAGAACACCCGAAGAACTTGGAGAATTGGTACGTGGTTCTATCGGGTCATCTCCCAATCCACCCGGCTCTACTAACTTTCGCGGTGGTAGCCTCTCAAAAACGACCGTTGGAGAATTCCCAAGTCTCGATATGCTTCTAACTCGACTTATATCTCTCAAGACCCTCGGCTACGCAAGGAATATCTCGACCCGAATCTGGTCATTGATGAGGACATTAAGAGACGTCTAATGGACGGAGGCATGGATGAGCTACTTGCCACCCATTTTGCACACCTCTTTATTCGCGACCCTTTGGTGGTCTTTTCGGAAGATCTGGAGGAACTTGATTTGAACAAGGGGGACCATTTCGAGAATCTCCAGTCTACCAACTGGCAGCACATGCGTTTTAAGCCACCGCCGTCTGAAAAAGATGACATTGGTTGGCGTGTGGAATTCCGATCCATGGAGATTCAGATCACCGACTTTGAAAATGCAGCATTTAGTATTTTCATTGTGCTCATCACCCGAGCAATTCTGAGCTTCGACCTCAACTTCTACATCCCCATCCAACGGACAACTGAGAATATGGAGACCGCCCACGCTCGCAATGCCGTTCTTGATCACAAGTTCTATTTCCGCAAAGATCCCTTCCCGAGACGCGCCCCCAAGAACGCTCAGCAGTCTTCCCACGGTAGCACCTTTTCATCCACGACTTCCTCGGCGGTCAACACACCTCCACCCCCGCCTCTTGGTCCCGTGGAGAGTGAATATGAGCTGATGAGTATCTCTGATATTGTCAATGGCTGCGCGGATGGGTCATTCCCAGGTCTTATCCCCTTGGTGGAATCCTATCTTAACAGTGTCAATGTAGACGTCGAGACGCGGTGTTTCCTGGCCAGTTATCTGGATCTCATCCGGAAGCGAGCGGACGGGACACTCTGGACAGGCGCCCGATGGATCAGAGAGTTCGTCGCCAAGCACCCGAGCTACAAGCAAGACAGCGTTGTCTCCGAGGAAATCTGCTACGACCTCGTCAAAGCAGTCGAGGAGATGACGGTGAAGGAAGGGCGACACGGCACGGTGGGATGGGAGCTCCTCCGGGGCAAAAAGAATTAGACAAGCCTCCTTTTGCATCGGACCATGTCGGTAGAGCATTGTGACGAGCCAGGTAGCATTCTAGAGACCATGACTTAATTTGCACATATTCACGGCCAGAGGCAGCCCTCTCGACCGACTTTTCACGCCTTTGATGGAGTCCACTCACAGCGGCACATTGAATATGCTTCCCCTGCCGCCCAATACCCCAGTCAAATGACTTGAGAATCGTCCTGCCGTGAGCCGACGCCCATGCCCCCGGTATCACGCAAACCGAGATCGCGCACCTGCGGGATGGTGCAAGGTCATACAAGAGCCAACATGGACCCCGGCCACATTGCAACGGTAGCAGCACCAACCTTTCGAGGCAGACCTCTCCGTCTAGAACATTTGCCCGTTCAGGCACAATGCCGCCAACCCCCATAAGAAAAAGGAGAGCCACACCCTCCTCAACCTGGCAACGTCGTCCCACCACTCCCCAGCACCCTCCCCGTCCCAAAACCCCTTGCCCGAATGTGCTGGTCAATGCCAACCCAGCCGCCGCCACAGCGTCAGGGCCGCCACCCCGCCGCAACAGACGTGGAGACAGAAGCCATCATCGCGGTGACGCAGGGCTTCCTCGCAGCGTTGAACACCAAGTCCCGCATCGATTTCGAGAAGCATTGCGTGCGCGCGGGGGGTATGTCCCTTCTGCCCCCTTCACCGACGGCCTTGCGCTTCTGCACGATTGGGTCGTTTATCGAGTATATGGCGACGCTCACGGATGACATCGATGAGCGGATCTGGGATCCGGAAGTCAAGGTGCACGAGGCTGGGAACCTGGCGACGGTGTGGGCGCCGTTCCGGGCGAAGATTAACGGTGTGGTGGACCATGTTGGCGTGGAGCTTTTTGTGCTACACAAGTTGAATGGGGAGTGGAAGGTTACAGGGCTTGCGGATTCTTGTCGGAGGCCGACAGAGGAAGAGATGAGGTTGGATTGAGGTTATTTCGTTTCGGTGGTAGATGTGAGTTGAGGTGTTGGTGGGCTTCAGCTATCCTGTTATTGTGAAGAGCTTTTCTACCATGTGAGCTTCAATTTATGGCATCTTTGTAGTCCCAGGGAGGAAATAGGTTGTTGTAAAAGGGTAATACTCAAACATTAGGCATATGACCATCTCGAATGAAATGGATCCAAGAAAGCTATCCGATAGAAAAGGCTTTTCTGGTTGCATGCTACTTTCATTCGGACGACATTTGTCTTGGTCTTACTAGTGGTCAATCAAGTGATATCAATATCGGGATATCAAATATTTATAGAGCCCGTCTTATATACCTGGGTCACTAGGACTCCTCCCTTGTGGTGGCAAAAAGGCTCAAAACTGTATGCTATGTTATATTTAGTCTTAGATTTCACTAATCATAAATCTGCTGGTAGGTTTGTGCGATCCATAAGGAAAATATACATAAAACAAATTGAAGCGGTTGTACAGTAGCAGCAGCACTTGCTGAACTAAAAATAGTCTATAGGCAGTCTATCCCAACCATAGGCCAAAGCTTTCCAATAAATGTTATCCGCATCAGTATCGGTGTATTGAGTATACACCCCATGTATCTTATATCCACGTTGGATGTGAAAATGATGCGATCTCAATCTTACCGCGTATCTGTAAAGATACTGTAGGTACTTGACGCATACACAACGCGGTGAGTAGAGAACCAACAAGGCAACCTGGGAACCACTTAGTGTATCCCGACTGGATCTCGGGGGTTTAGGTGCCGCTTCACAATAGCTTTCCGGAGGAATGCCCAAGCGCAAAGAAAAAAGAAAAGAGAAAAGGAAAAATTCAAATCAATAGTCTGCCCCAACAGTCTGGCGCTTCGAACCGCGATTCTGCTCCACTGCGCACCATCGGGGCCTTCGATTGGCTCGGCCAACCAAAGTTGCCAGATAGACTTTGGGCCCTTGTTGCTACCGTGTATATAGGGGCGATCCACGGCCGCCGCTAGCTCGCCGCGCCCCGAGACACACGAAACTTCGGGGAATCAAAGGGCTCGATAAGCGAGGCGCCAATCAGTGGCTAGGCTCCGGGTGGGTATGTACAATATGCGACCTGGATCGATCGGGGCGCGGTTGCGTATTACGCTGTATAAAGCGACAGAGCAGGCAACCAACGCAAGTCTCCGTTTCGGATACTCTACGAACTATGTCGATCATCATCCCAGGTATGCTTCCATGGTTAGCTCGGTGACTAGTGACTTGGTCATCGGCGGGTAGATCTGGCGAAGAGATCGACCAGTCATTCCACGACACGAGCGCCGCCGACCAAATCCCGGGCTGTTTACAAGACCGAGCCACCACCCAGCCGCATTGGCGAATGATGATGGGCGCAGATGATGCAGAGAAGACTAGAAGAAGCCCCAGAGAACAAAAGCTTGGGGTCCACCACGCAACCCAAAGGGGGCGGACGCCGGAGGCTCGAGAGCCCAGTTAATATCGATCTGCCGACAGCAGCTCTTGCAATCTCCAGTGAATATAGGTCGTCCTGGTGGACGCTGTCGAGGGAGGGTATTCACAGCAGTCTAGTACTGGAGACGTAGTGGTGGTATACATGCCCAAGTACGGAGAGTCTCTAGAGATCTTACTCCATACCTCTACAGCAATACGACAGGGACACCCTTGACATGCGATCTTGGATCGATCGCAGAACATGAACCCTGCAGCCTGCAACCTGCAACTCCTCGATAGTTCCAGATAGCGTTTACATTGGGCACCGATCGCGAGGCTTGTATACCGCACAGCATAGACATGGCCGATCCGGTCTGCATCACTGTGATTGTGTCTGTACCTGTACGTCCCGAGCATCCCTACTTGTGTACCACTGCGATCTGAAGTTAACCGGACACGGTGGAGTCTTGAATGCGTTCCTCGGCAAGACAAGCCCCGTGGAACTCGGAGTTGGACTGGTGTTGGGTGGACGAAGGACGCCGGCCATCGTGGATGGCGATGAATCTGCGCACGCGAGGAAATTAGTGCCGACGCTTGTCGCCTACGTACATACTTGGTAGTACGGTTGTAGTACTACCTCGATAGTATGCTAATATAGTATAGTCTGTAGTAGGAAGAGGACCAGAGTGCCACCACACACTTCTCCATTCTTTGAAATACTGAAGTATATTGATTACACGCCCATACCCACTACGCGGAGTTCGCCAACGCCGCCATCTTTTCGCTCACATCGCACTGCGTCAGCGACGGAGAGTTCAATAAGTCCGCGATTGGGGTCGCCCAGGACGGTCGGGCCCAGCGGCCACGGACTAGGCAGTCGCGCTGCGAGTCAAGGGTATTGCGATGGCGGACGTTGATGCGTCCGGGTGCCTTTTCCCAGTGGGTTCGCCCGTGGCAAGGGATTGCTGGCTATTACCGAGCGAGGCGACGAGCTACGTAGCGGGCTGAGGCTAGTCTTCTTCCTTGCCACGCAGTCGGGACAGTACACATCCTGATCGGGCTCGATCGATCGCGCATGCGGAGATCAGCCCGACGGAGAATAGTCAGATAGAATAGTTATCTACATATACAAGACAGGCAAAACGACAATACCCACGGGTTCGTACGGGTACCGTGACACGGGCGTACGATCTCCACAGGTGCTGGAAATAGACGCCAATATCGATTGTAGGCTATTTCTCGATTTCTCGAATTCTCGAATTCTAATTCTATTTCTATTTCTCCATCTCATCGTCTGATCATCGCCCGTATCTCGGTGCATAGTCCCTGCAAGGCTATCCTCCCCACCATGACAAAAACCCAACGCGGCCCCGATTTCAAATCCCAGATCTCGATCGATGCGACCAGCCATCCCTGCTAGCGCAGCCTTGGCCTTGGCAACGCGATCCATTTTCCAGCCCCGTCGATCCCCCGTTGTCCAATTCGTGATGCTCTGCAGGATCGGAGCGTCTACGCCTGACTCATGCTGCGGTATCGTCTCTCCGGAATATTTGTGGCCTCCGCGGTGGACCCGACACCGGTACTATCGTGTCTAGTTCCAAGACCTGAGATCTTCCTCGGTTCCGCGCACGAGTATACTCTGGACAGAGGATCCTCCGCGGCGAGCTGGTGTCGGCGATGACGGCGATGCCACCATTCTACCGTACGATAACACTGCCGAAAGTACTCACGAAGGATCAGACCAACCCACAATTGATCCCCCGATCCTTCCGAACAGGGGTGTTCCTATCCCGCGAACCGGCCTGTCAAGTCCAAACCGCGCAACGGGGCGTCCATGACAAATCCTGAGACGCGCGCCACGCCCACTAGAGAGGCGCCGTGTGATTCGCGCCTCGGTCCGACGGTCTGCAGCACCGCTCGGTTTTTTAGATTTGCATGATTTGAGATCCTGGCGATCATCCTGCTCCTCCGTCTATCCAGAGGCTCGGGACCTCCTTCGCTCCGAACGGGGGACGGGGCGATCTGCTCGCGCGCACGGAGCGTAGCCTGCGGTGGACTCGATCGTCCTGATTCGAGCTGAGGCGGGCGCGGTGTGGTCGGGCCTCTGTCGGACGTTGTAGACTTCGACTGGGGAGAGATAGTGATGGACCAGGCAAGGACAGTCAGTACTGATGCCAAGCGGGCTTGGACGAATCCTCCGCAACCTAGATGTGGTGGCTTGTTTGTGATGGGATGATCGAATCTCACTGCGAGGTGGCTCAGCAATTCTATCTGGTTTATTCTGACACTCCTAAATTCTCTAAGATAGACAAGGACGGGCACGGAGGTTGCAAGACTCGCACTGGTTCTATGGAATACAGTATAATGTACCCGGGCCCATCAGCACGGAATTTCTAATTCCTGCCCGCGACAAGGGACGGAGAGCTAACCTGTTAACCTTAATCGACCACACATCAGAAAATCAGACCATGTAATGAATGATCGCCAGATAGAAAGATCCAAACCACGCGACCGAATCGCTGGTTCACCCAAACTACGCGTCTCGCCTTGTATTCTCCGGTTCGGCCGTACCACGCCGCACAGCCGCAATATAGTGAAGATACTAGAAGCCACGCGAATGCGCTCATTTCAGCAGATGGCCGTGTATGTAGTTTCTTTTTGGTCTCCGCTACGGTATAGAGAATGGGGGCACGGTCCAATCAATCATACCACGCAAGAACAGCCAAATTGCCACCCACGACAGAGATCCAGAGCAATCCGGATGGGAAATCTGGGGCCGAGCAAAGACCGAGCAACACTCTGAGAGGAATCAAAGAAATCGATGGGTCAGAAATAGCAACGTTTCATCCAATATAGGCCGTGGGAGATGCTAGAGAATCAAGATCGTATACACATCACAGGGGAACATACTCAGACACGCGCGCGCGCAGATGACGATGAAGGAGAGCTCAGGACACAGATGCAGGGTATAAATCAGAACCAGCAGCAAAAAACGAGAATCGGTCTTGACAAGAACCTTAGAACCGGGACGTCAATCCAAACGAGGGGAATTCTATGCTTTGATCCCAACGCTGCCGGGGTATTAGAAGGGCACCGATTAGGAAGGTCCACACTCCACACACATAAGGTAATACCAAAAACCAAAGGGGGCAAAAGGAAGTAAACGAGGCAAAATGCCGGGGAAAAAGCAACTCATGAGAATCCCCGAAAAAAAAAGAAGAAAAAGAAAAAGAAAAAGCCACAGAAGAAAAAATGAATGGCCAGTGAACTCCGTTTTGCCTCCCGTTTCTATTTCCCGCCTTTTTCCAACGCCACATGAGAAAAAGAAGCTTAATGACTGGTAGGCGATGCGGAGTCGAGAACCGTCTTGGGCTTCAGGCTCGATCCCAGGGTCGCCGCCTTGTTCGCGCCCATCTTGCGTGTCAGCTTGGCGTAGTGCAGACCGCAGGCGTTACACAGCGTTCGGGCACCATCTGGACCCCGACGCCATTCCGGCGTCTCGGCTCGGTTACAGCTGTGGCAACGACCAGGAGGGGCCGCCTTCTGTACCAACGTCGGTGGTTAGCAATCCAGATTCTGGCAGATGTAGTCGGAGACACGGTTTCAACCGCCGTGGGAGGGGATAAACGGGTAAAAACAAAGGCGTGCCAAGATGGGAAGGGAGAGGGAAATGGAAAAAGGGAAGGAGGGTACCACGACTTACTCCACGCCGTTTCTTCGCGTCCGCCCCAGCGAATCCACCGGTGCCCTTGAACTCTTCTTGGTACATGGCCATGTGGTCATCCTCGGATTTGAAAGCCTTTCGCTGAGCCATCTGCTCCGCAAGCGCATGTTCCTGGTTCACCACGGCCGTCCGTATCCGGATCAAGGCATCTTGGTTCCGACGCTGCATGTGGAGAATATCCTCCACCTCATTCAGCGATGGAAGCGAGCCCAGGACCGGTCCAGAACGTTGTGTCTGGTGCGCTTTGGCAGCATAGTGCCGTGAAAAGTCGAGTGTTCGCGAGCTCATCTCGGCGATCTGTTGCAATAGAGTGGGACGTCAGCCCACAAAATTCTGGCACCGCAAATCACACCCGATGGATCGACAGGTGACAATCTCCCAAGCTCCATTCCAACCACACCAGCCGGTGGAGCAAAGGAGAAGAAGAAAAAAAAATAGAAGACGCGAAAAGAGAAACCGAGAAGAAATTCCATACCTCATTGAGAGACGTTTCCACATCGTAAACGTCTAGATGCCGTTTGACCGAATCGCTATGGGGCTGACCCGGCATCGGTCGACCCACAAAGCCACCCTTGACTTCTTCCACACGAGGCGCACCCATGTACGCGCGATTATCGTAAGGAGCAGGGGGATATGACGGGCCACTCGGCGGCTGCTGGGGAAAGGAGTAGTTGGGAGGGAAATGGCTGTAGCCATTGGGGGAGGCGACACTGCCGGCGGAGGGCGGCGCGCTGTAGTCGTAGGCGGAGGAATTCTGGGAGCCGGACACCGAGGTGATGCCGGTTTTGGCACTCTGCGTGGGCGACTTGCCCGTGCTGAGCGAATGGATGGAGGCGTTTCGGGACTCTTGGGTGTTGATCGAAGCGAGACTGGTGCGCGACGCATCGGCCTGGAGCTGGGTCTGGTGGGTAAAAACCGGTTCGCGCATCAACGACCCGGAGCCTGGGCCATTTGAGAAGGGATTCGGAGGGCCTGGCGGACCCTCGGCAGAGGAGCGTCCGATCAGATGTGAGGGCGGTGCGGTATGTCCGGGTTGCGGCGGCTGGGCGGATGTGGGAGCAGGGTAGAGGGAGTTGTCATTGCCCAAAGCCTCGTGGATGGAGGGCAGGGACTGTCGGCCGCCGAGCTTGTCCTTCTCGTCCTCGAGCACCCGACGCGACTCTGGCGGTGAGATGTAGCCCGGTTGTGATGGCGCGCTCGTGGCCGGGGGCCCGTACGAGTAGGGTAGGGGCTGACCAGCGTACATGTTGCTGGGGCTTAGAAGGGGGGTGGGCGAAGCGACGGCGCTTGGGTGTTTGGGAGTATACCCCGAGCCGTCCTTGCCCAGGAAACCGATGGCGGGCAACGGGTCTCTGCGAGGGGAGATGCAAGTCAGCATTGAGTTCCAGACCGATGCGCGCTGAAAGACCAAACCAACCTGTGCCGAGGTGCGGCTTCCAAAGACCCCATCACGTTCTGATGGGGAGTGGGATGGTGTGGGAGGAAGAAGTGGAGAGAAACAAAGGTCAAGGGTCACTGGGATCCTGACCTCATCAACCGGGCGTGGTTGGGCGCGGGTTCACCGAGTCGATCGCGGTTCCGAAGATGAGGACTACGGTAGCACCAGCGATCGCACGATGGAGACTGGAGAGGGGGGGATGGACAAGGGAATAATATCCCACACGGCCGAAACAGTTTAAAGGTCGCGGACAACGCCTTCTCGTGTGACCCGTTGAAGAACCAGGAAAAGCGTTCCACCCGTTCGTGACGACTTCCAAAGGATCCCGGGTGGCGGCTAGATCGGATCCAAGGACGTGGTGGGTGGCAAGGTGAAAGGTGCGAATTAAGTCCGCGAGGTGATTGGGGATGGCCGAAGTATATATCGTGCTGGTAGAGTTGGGAGCGCGGGGAGGGAAATGACCATTCCCACCGCGAAGAACAACTCCAAGGGAGACGAGGACGGGGATGGGGAAAAGACCCAAAACGAGAAAAAGAAAAGCCACACAAAAAGGAAGACCAAAAAAAAAGACCAGAAAAAAGAGTTCAACACCCCCGTCGAGATCGATCGTTATAGACGCAAGGGATATTTGGGTCGAGTGGCGCGTGGGCGAGGGAATGGGGAGAATGTCAATCCAGGTATGGGACGCACGAGGGTGGAATGGAGAGTTCAAGTAAGATTTCGATCCAGCGATCGATAGAAAGAGGGGATTAAAGGGGATCGAGGCTACTTCCTTTCGGTCTTAGATTGGAATGAACGGGGGGGGGGGGAGGAAAAAGGAAGTTTAAAAAAATCATATCAAATAAAATCGAGCAGAAAATAATATCGAACGGGAATATTCGCCTTAAATCGAATCGAAAAAACATACTAGGAGGAGCGTTTCCATCGGAGGAAGAGTGGATCGAGATGGATCGGGGTTTGCACAGCGTGTACGGTACCAAAACACTATACCGACTCGAGCATCAACGATGATTGACGCTGGATTCGGCTGTCCAAGATTACATGGGGGGAAAGGACCGGCGTTTTACCTGTACGGTACGCGATCGTCGAGGTACCGTACGATTCCTGCGGATGGATCGAGTATAGCCATCAAGGCCAGCGGGAGTGGAGGGCGCGAGCCACTGCGCTGGGTTACTATTTAAATTACCTTGACCATCATGCTTTGCGAAGCCAAAAAACACGACTAATTAGCCCCGGTGACCGATGGGGTCCAGATGAGCTAGGAAGGTACGTACTTCTACACGGTAGGTACTGCGTGTGAGATGTCAATCCCGAGGGGATCAGAACAGAAAAAGAAAAAAACAAAAGCGAAAAAAAAAAAAAGAAAACATCGCAGCAGCGGAGGCTGTGCACTCCTTTTCTATTTTTCTCATTTTTCTATAGTGGTTTTAATCGACCTTCTGGAACTCCCATAATGGGTTTTCTCTTTTCTTTTCTCTAAACTGATTCATGCAGCCCCCGGGGGGTCAAGTACGACACTACTCAGGAACACATTGGTACCGGTACGACCCGGGGGGAAATCGAGGTGGTCACCTTGCCCTCGAGAGCCCTGGGCGGAATCTGTCCTCGTCCGGTGCGATGATATCCGATATATAACTCACGGTGTTATACTCACCACCTCCCCCCAACTTCATCGTCCAACTCTCTCTCCACATCTGCACCCGCATCTTATCACAAGCTCGGCGACTTGCTCGGCGCACCTCGGTGCGTTCAGACCTCAGCGCTGATTAACCAACCCAACGCCGATCGGAAGGCGGGATGGAATGCAAGCTGAACGATACAGATCACGGTGGGACAAGGTGGTAATCCTCATCCCATCGTCCGCCCAGATCTGGCGTGTGGAGAAACAAAAAAAAAAATGAAAACAAGCCACCGTCACACAACCTGGCCTTGCAATCGCAACTGGATCGCCAATGAAGCGGCCCCGCGGTGCAATCAGATCGGGGCGCAGCACATCGGTTCGGCATGCAGAAGTACCTCGCATAGTGATGTGAGAGGGTGAGTGTGGTACATATGCGCGCCCTGGCAACGTCTCGATCTCGGGCCCGCCCGCTCTGTTCCCCTATCGAAAGAGCGCATTTCCCCCCTTCGACGTCACTCTCCATCCACCCTGTCAAATCAGGTCGATTCGCGCAAATCACACCCAGCCCGGCCTAAACAACTTCAGGTGATAATTCGTGCTTCCCGTTTTCTTGCACTCGCGCGCCCTCTCTCTGCCTCTTCAATGCCCCAGTCAATTCAGCGCACACGTCTTCAGCCTTGCTCCGGTGGCTAGGTCATCCCACAGGTTGCGTCGCGCGCATGGCTTAAGCTTTGGATCGAGATCGGGCCACACGGGACGTTATTGGCGAGATCGTTGCGCGCGTCCGCCTGCCCGTCTGCCCACATCATGGCGAAGACCCTACATATGACACTATCGAACAGAGTGCAGAAAACCGAGTATCGCCTGGTATACTCGTAGACCGATCTGGAAAGGGACTGATTCAGGCGGACAGCGGACGGAGGACTCCTCGGAACTCCGTACTCTGTATCCACGTCCGTGGGCGCAATCGGTGCAGATGCAGATGTTGCCTCTTCTTGGGTAGCATGGACATACCACCTGAGGGATGGCAGTGACGTAAGAGGTCCGGATCACATCTCGATTGACGACAAATTCGCGTCGGGTGCCACTGCGGACCTCTCTGGCCGTTGTCTTTCCCGGCCGCGTGCGTGAGCGTGTTCGTCCGGATGGTCTACGATCCATGACGAGAGGGGTAGAATCATCTGGCGGCGCTCTGCTCGTCGACGTGACCACGTAAATCTCTTCGTCCACCACCACAACACCACGGCATGGTCCTGTCGCCTCCTAAGCTTATCGGGCGTGGGATCCTTTAGCAGGGGGGAAGACGCACGCCGTGGCCCAATGGATCATTTCAATTTCACGAAATCCCTGATAAATTTGGGTCCCTCAGTCGATTCATTCCTTTTGCCCCGTTGAAACTTTGGTTGCTTTGGCCCCTGCCGAGACCCGCTACTAGCCGTTGGCAGGTCCGTCCTTGTTTCCTACGGTTGGATCTATTTCTTCGCCCCTCCCAAGTTTCGGTCTGGGGTGTGTCGTGTTGATGCACTCCGTCGCAGCGTGTTGCGTTACAAAGCGTTTCCTTCCAACGCTCCAGCGCCACGAATGCTCTCCCCCGTGTCAGCCTCATTTCGGCAGAGACATGTTCTGACCCATTTTTGCCCTTGGGTCTGGGTCTGGTGCACAGACGTGCCGAGACCCATAAGTGGGTGCATGGGCTAACGGTCGGCTCTAGGGCCTAAACGTCGCGGGCGATTTTTTCAGAGTGGTCCAGTACGAAAAGATAATCGACGCAAGATCTTCGGAATCTCTGTATGCATGCCGTTGATCTGGGTTCGAAAGCGCCTTGGCAGTGTTCTCGCTCGCATCCCCCTCCGTTGCTGCATCCCCCCTGTGGTCGTGGACTCGATCATCCCAACCTGTACGGTCCCGCCCGAGCATCACGGGCACCAGGGCCATGGTCATGCGGTCGACATGCAAATGGCACTGAAGAAATCGGAAGATACATGGGGACTGGGCTTTCTACAGCCGAACTGGGATCATTGATACCCATTATCGCGGGATTGGGGCCATGAACTCATTTCTCTGCTGTATTCCTATCGCGTCTCTCGACCTGCTCGGATCGAGACTCTCTGCGAGGCTACAGGCCATGCTACCTCTCTTCGAGCATACTCAACAACCCACTGGTCCAGAAACCCACAAAGGATTGTTGACGGATCCGAGATCGAGCGATGCGAGGAATCGATCTACACGGTAGTCGCTGCATCGCGCAGCCGACCCAGCACACCATCAGGATCGCACCAATCCAGCCACGCTACGATGTGTTCCGTGCACCATTTGAGATTTAGTGCATGCACGCTAGGTCACCTCGCCTGAGCCGGACTCTGATGCACAAGGCCTCCTGCGGTGCGTCTCCATCGCGCGAGCGTGTGGGCATACAGGCGTGTATGTTTAGGTATGTGTGTGTACGAGCATCCGGCCGTCGACCAAGGGGAGGAGCAAATTGAAAAGCCCGGGGGGCGACGCACCGGAGTGGTGGATTATCGTTCCGGATGGGACCAAGGGAAGGGCGAGAGGGGAGGCAAAGGGCGCGAACATCTCGCCCAAGACTATCTGGGTATAGACGCATCAAACCCGGCGTTCCCCGCCGCACGCTGGTGCAGGCACTTTCGATCTGAACCGTCGGAATCGTGACCGGCAACCCGGTCGCAGCTTGCGTTGAAATGAGAGCTGCACGGGGATCAGATTGCAGATGCCGTGATTGGGTGCATTAGGTTCGAGCCGGAAATGCAACTGAAGAGCCGCTCTGGGTGTTGCTTCTCGTACTCGGGCGTTCATGCACGCAGAATAATGATGGGAGGGTCCAATGCCGGTTGCCTCGTTGTGGCAACCGTACATTTTCTGCGTCTACGATTGTGTCGATTTGGATTATTTTTTTTTCTGCCCGTGTCGATGGGGCGCGTCCCACTGACAACACATGCACGCCGAGTGGGACTTTGCTATTCTCTTTCTTCCTCGCCTTTCGAGCAGCCGACGGGAGCTGTACCTAGGTCATGCATTGCGAGAACTAGCGGCAGAGTACATATGCCCTTAGTTGAACCGGCCGATGAATAGTCTGGCGGACTACCGACTATCGCAACACTATCACTTCAGCAGCGGGAACAACCTGTGGAGTGTGCTAGATGTGAACATCGAGGCCGCTGTGCAGCATATTCACGGTGATGGACCAATCGCAGTCTTGTGCCGACGGAGCTTGGATCCACATAGAGCTCTTCCCAGAAATGATATGTACATACATACTCGAATCCTTCCAAAACGGAAAGATAGCTACCGCACCTGCCTATGGAGGACTTGGGAGGTATGATATTCCTGCGCCTCCGTCATTTGAGAGTGCGCTCGTCCTCATACCAGGCTAGGGTGTAATTGACAGTATCGTGGACGACTGCAAGCCGACTACCCGAGGGGAGAGAAACGAGCTGCACCATGAAGGAGAATGATCGACAACACGCGATGGGGAGAGGGGGACCGTTGAGACCGTTTGGACTGCCGCGCTACAGGCTTTTCGCCACTGTCCAAGATTTGATGACTCGATCCTGACATAGCGTTGTTTTCCCAGCCTCCTGAAAGACGCGGTGGAGCCCCTGTCCGATCGCTAGGGGGACGATCAGATAATCCTAACCGCAAAGGAACACGACCGGCGCCGCCATTGCTCAAGTTGGCAAGAGATTAAAGATCCGATCCCAATTTTAGTCGCCTGCACGCTGGGTCCTAGTGCTGTGAAGGATGCCTCTCCAGTATTCGATACGGGGACGGTTGCGTATGGTTCAACCGTTCTGGCTATTGGGGGGCGCTCTGGGGCATGCGCCCGGTGTTTCTGTCATCGGGTTGTATGTCTTGTTTACTACGCCGTGGTCATCCATCAGGCACGCCTCGTACGCAACAGACAAGAAACGCGCGGAAATCCTCCGGCCGTCCAGTCGATCCCGGTGGAATCCTGTCCACATTCCAACCTGCCAATACGTTGTATAGTATGCTGGCCACCTGCAGCGATGATCATTCGGATCCCTCGGGGCATCTCATGGACGGGGGTGACCAGAATAACAACGACAATCACACCTCTCGGACAGGAAGGAGACAATGCTGTATGCGATCCATCTCAATGCCCCATTGCACATCCACCCCAAAAAAGGGGTGGCACGCGTTGTGCTGAACACAGCACGATGACGACGGCGAGGCTAAATCCTTCGAGGAATCGCTCCCGCAGCACTGGCATCTCGAACGAGGCTTTTTCTTGTTAAACAGGCACCATCTGCTTGGGAACGGCAATTCAGCCGCGCAGGATTGGGCGCTTTACCCAGATCCTCCAGGGCTGCCTCGTTCGTAGCTGACGAAGAATACGATACGGGAAAGAACTTGCTACTAGTGAAATCGCCCATCCCCACGGCAATCCTAAATTCTACCAAGTGGAATCTATCGCACCGCGCATGGCAACCCACCCGCGCGACCCAGACAGCACGGTTCACGCCCTGGCGCAATGAAACCTCCGTGGGAGGACCGTTCCGGAACGCCACAAGTGTCAGGGATCTCTGCTCCTCCCCTGTCCCAAATTAGGGCCGCGCGCGCCCCGGTTTTCTTGCTTTCTTCTCGTCTTATTTATTTCTGCCTTTCTTTGATTACGATGTATTTCCAACCGTGGTGCTGGGAAAGCCAGACCAAGCCAAAGCCCGCTAAAAAAGGGGGCGCTTGAACTCTCCGCGCAATGGGGACTGATCCGGTAAGCCGTCCGATCTCGCGACCGAAACGAGTAAGTTGACAGCTGGGCTTTGCAAGGGTGGTTGGGAAGGGATGGAGAGAATGATCGATGATGGAAGGCAACCCGAAAGTTTAAGCTAATTTGGATGTCGGGGAATCTGACAGATGAGAAACCACGGAACGACGCGACCAAAGCAGAGCGCCAAAAGAAATGAAATATCTGCAGGTTATGGGGGCCGGGATCAGAGGCGACCCAGATCAGCCCCTCTGCTGCATTGCGACCGAAGGGGAATTGATGCCCTGTTGGAAGCGACGCCCATGATTCATGTCCTGCAAAGAGTTCGGAGGGAGCTCTTGTTATTGAATAATTGTTCAACGGTTTGCCTTTAGCCATATTACGCAGTATCGACTAAGTGTGTTACTAACGGTGACAATTCAACAGCTTCTGCACGTTCCGGTTCCCCAGTCTTTCCATGCGGGATACGAAACTTCCCCTTGCTATGGAGAGCAGGATACCCACACCGACGCAGAGGGAGCTCGTCTGGGCATCCTCCGAGGCTAGTTACTCATCGCTGATGACGATACGATAATGGTCCTCCCCGAGCCGTTCGCCTGGGATCGGTGCTGAATTCCCTAACCAGAGCACAACTCCGGGTCCATGGCCACAACTCCAGTCATGCGCACGATGGCCCGCAGATCCCGACAATCTGGATCTGAGAGGGGGTGGGAATATCCCCCGACAGCGACCAGGGGGGGGGGCAAGGAAAATTGAAACGGGCCACGATAGCACGCCGGACCGTTCCCAGACCCACCGCCCAGATGAGACCGGCTCGATCGGCGGGGAGGAGAAGGCGCGCAAGAGAGAGCGACCACCCCGTCCGTATCGCAAGCGGCAAGCTTGGGAGATCGTGGATGGAAGCGCTCCAGCCCCGGCCATTCCGGAGCCTCGCGGGCTCCTCGGGCGTACTGATAGTCCTGTTCTCGGTAGGACATTAGTATTGCCAGGTCAGCGCCGTCAGTATCATGCCCATCGCGGGCACGGCTAGCGAACCAAGGACACGCGCCGGTGCTTCCTGGGGCGATCCTCTGAGACAAGATGGGGAGATTGGCGCGTTTCGCTGCCGAGATTCCTGGCCCCCAGGCTGGACTGGCCGTTGTTTCGCGTCTTCCCTCCACTCATAGCGCTTCTGCTCCACGCCAACACCATCTTTGGCACGATACTAATGGGACCCGGCAAACCCACCGCATCTCCGGTTTTATTTTACTTTTCTTCTAATTTCGTTTTAGCGACCCACCGCGCCCGTTCCTGTCGGTCTATATACTAAATAATTGGCACACTAACTCAGTCCTGGGTTACTTTCCGCGGTGCAAATCCCGGGATTCCGGAGAATTTCTCACTCAAGGCCGCAGCGCGGCGTTGACCGGCACATTGGACGATGACCGGAACGCTGGGATGGGTTCATATCGGGTGTATCGAAAGATAAACATCCCGAGGTCATCGTACGCTGGACTTCTTATTCAGAGGAGGCTGTCTGCTTGATTAGCCATGCTGTATCTTTTGCGCCTTGACACTGAAAGTCCTGGCACGGGTTGCGATTGCACTACTGCCTACAAGCGGTATTTATGGCATGGATAGGTAAACCACCGATAAGCTTTACCGTGGAAGCCTTTCATCGCGCTTTCCTTTGGAGCTACTGGAGTTCTGCAGCGTATCCAGGCCAATAAGAGATTCCCGCGAGAAAAACCATCGAGCACCGAGGACAATTCATGCTGACGCTACTGGCAGAGAACCGTCTCGAACTGAGATCCCGCTACAGTGGGGATGCAGTGGATGCGACTATTGCTCTAGGTTCTCTATGGTCCGTCTTCCAGAATATCAATGTCCCAACGGTCTAGAGGATACGACATCAGAGGGTAGCAGGTGCGGTATTTTCGCATCGCGACTAGAATCACTTCCTGTGATGGCCTGCAATCGCGTGTCGGTGATGGAGCCGCTGCATGAGGGTGCGATGACTGGTCTTTTTTTCAGTGGTGCGTGCTCCAATGGGCTCGGTATGGGAGGTCGATCGAAAATTCCAGGTCGAGGTCGAGGTCCAGATCTTTGCTTTTCTTGGAATTTCTGTTACCCGAATGGACCACCTACATAGGCATTTCCTCCGTGCCCTCAATACTCTCCCGTGGCCGTTTCGGCGGTTAGAGAAACGGCAGGGCTGTCATGGGGGTGACAGCGCCAATGGTTTGGTTCGGTGGATATCCAACACCAGGACATGGCAAATCAAGTTGCGCGAAGCAGGCCAGTGGTGACAGTTGATCAGTCTTGCAGGAGCGCTAGGACGGGGAGTTCTCCAGTCGGCCCCTGAAGTTCAAGGCGGTGTCAAGGAGGGCTTGCTGCCTCGACTGGAGCTTGTCTGGATGACAGCTGGACCTGGCGGTAGCTGCGATGTCCGTGGTACCTCGTCCTTGTCCCTGACTCGTTATGCGAGATTGTCCTGCCAAAAGCACATCAACTGTGCTGCTGTTAAGTGATGAGCACCCATGTGCATCTATAGTCGTGCATCAGGATCCCTTCGGCTGCTCTCTCACAAACTCCTCAGGATCTAGTACAGCCTAACGCATGCTTATGCAGCGCAATTTCATGGAGATCAACACCCATTTTAGCAGAGTTCGCGTCGACCGACAGAGCTCGAGATGCCGGGGCACCGGCAGGGCAGCAACACCGGCGAGCTCGACAGCCTGGTTGATATCCTTGGCGCGTTCCCAGGACGGCCAGACCCGCAGTCGCTCAAAGTATACTCTTTGTTCCTAGGCCTCGTATAGGTGTTGGGATATCGGCGTGCGGGAAATCTTGAAACATTCAACCGTCTGAAGGTCTCAAGGCACGGTGTCCGATGCCAAACTCTGCGCCAGCAAATCCTTCGCACTGCACCACGGCCTTCTTGGACAGGAAGGAATTCCAAATTCAATCCACTCGAATGTAGGCACTCGGTCAGAATGAGCTCTGTATCTGCGGGAATTGATCAGGTCCAGCCCCTTCACAAACTTTAACACAAATCCAACACTTCGCCCGTTGGTAGATCTGGTCACCGGTTGCCGTGTATGTCATGTTAAGAGTTGCTGTATGCAAGCCGCAGGTGCAACACCTCCTTTGCGTGGTTTGACAGCTGCTAGCGCACGGGTTTCTGCATTACATGACAGCCAGTCTAGACCGTCTTAATCGGCCCCGAGGCGCTGCAAAGAGGAGAGAAGACTGAGTTTCGGTGACAGCTGCGCGACCTGCAAATCTGGAAATGGACTGACACGCCCATAGCCAAGTTCCATCGCTAAAAATGGCTGCGCATCGAGGAGCCAATCATCCCGGCGGGAGAAAAGGTATCCACCCGAACAGCCGTTGGTCTCCATCGCAGACCCAGGGGGGAGGTTGGACTCGACAGAAGCACCCGCGGAAGAGAACGGGAAATCGTGCCTTTTCCAGTGCCCATCGAGACGGGACGACTGAGATGAGAAAGAACAGCCACCCGGAGCTTGCATGTGCAGTATTCCTTGGGGTCGCGCCATCAATGCAGAGGCACCGGGGGCGCCAGGTCGCTCGCTCCAACAGGAAGGAGACTGGCTGAGCTAGTGGGCATCCGCGAAATGAGATAGATCCATGTGATCGCCGGCGACACCAGAGTAGGCGAAGGATCAGCAATCTTCAATCAAAGCTACCGCGGCGATGAGTGTATATGAGTGTATCCATGGGCAGGATCTGATGGGATGGATCCGCAGATCCATTAGGCCCTGGCCCTGGCGCGGAAGATGTCAAACCCTCCATGACAGCACAACGGGCGTGGCTGCGTCAGGTCTTCTCCACTGCGGCCGCTGTTCGAACGGCTCGAACAGTCAAGGGGCGAACGCAGGCTCCACTGAACGCCATGCGCCATGGAAACCATGCCCTGTTCTTTTGCTCTGATCCCCGTCATTAGGTTCCCGGTGTGCCGTTAATATTCGCGATTCCATAGCCGCCGGCTTGCTCGGAAGTGGAGTGTTGTTTCAGAGTGTTCGCGATTGGAGACGATACTTTGTTACTCGGGTCAATTTGACCACCACACGGGCATGCCTGGCCAGACGGCTCCAGTTGTCCGCGGATGTCTGTGGACGCTAATTAGAATAATCAGAATAGCCTAGTGTGGATGGAACGAAGGCGAGAAAAAGTACCGACGAATCCTGCCACCACTGGGGCCACTTCCTGCGGTGACCATGCGGATGTGGATTTGTCTTGCATCCGATAGGTGTACGGACGACTCTGGCCCTGCTTGATGAGTCCACAGCCAGAAGAGTCCTTTCCTGCAGCCTCCTCAAATCTACCAGGAGGCCAAGAATTGTGGCAATGCATCCACTGCATCCACTGCGTCCGACTACCAGTCATGTCGAGGATCCATGTGCCACCGAGGTGGTTAGCGCAGCGACAGTCACGATTACCTGCCTATTCAGTCCGCCGCTACAGTTCCAACCGGGACCTGAGGGGCACGTCAAATCCCGAGCCATGGGGAAGCCCCATCTCTTCTGTACTTTGGGCTCATTGGACGAGGGGCCATTTAGGCCGGGGTTGGTGAGAGATGGGCATGAACTCACAGGGCGCGACTGGCTCCCATTATGAGGCCGTCGCCTGTAGGCCACATATCTGAATGCAGGCTTCCGTATCAAGTGTCGTGCCATCCAATTCCTCCGCAATATGACATCTCAATCTGGGCCATGCTTATCGTGGGGAAATGCCCGCTGGGGCCGGCCCTAGTCTGGCCCACGCTGCACGTATGATACGACCCTGCTCCTTAAGCTTTGCCTGCAAGAAGATTTGGAATGCCTCACTCTGCCTTTGTCTTGGGACTCTTAAGCCTGGGATTCATATGGGTATTGATCAACATGGAAGGAGGGAAGTTGGTATGGGAAAGGATAGGTCTAGGTGCGGGTAGGAGTCCCCAGCAACATCCATGGCCCCGGGCCCAAATGCAATTTTTGCAGGAAACTACTAGATATGCGATATACTTTTGCTTTCCAAGTATTCCTCTTTGCGTGCACTAATAGTCCTCATCAATGCAACTATATTGGCCAATAGATTGTGGACCGCAATGCTCTCTATACCGCTATATTCACTGCAACCAACTGACTGTCAAGAATTCAATTCCCTATACTAAATGACACCTCTACCGTGTCAATTCCACCTCTTTTTTCCTTCACCAACCCCATTGCTACCTGCCAGACACAGTGAATGTTGTCCAGTGGTCTCACAGCCACGTGATTACGCGTCTACCAGAGCGCGGGGGATCCTCAAGTTCCCCCGCGTTCGACTCTTCCAATCTTGACCGACTCACCCTCTCCATCCTTCTCCATCCCTCGATCTTCTTTGATTCCAACAACGACAAAGTCCCCATCCATCATGTCCTCTGCAGTCAAAACTCTGGCTGATATTCCTTCTCTGTCCCTCCTGTACCGCCAGGGTGTGCTTCGTCCGGCCACATCTACTCTACAGCCGGTGCAAGCTCTTAATGATATTGTCTCCCCGTTACGTTACGACATCACAGCACTGAATGTACACAGTATCGTTAATGCTGCCAACAGCTCTCTTCTTGGTGGCGGAGGTGTGGATGGTGCCATCCATCGGGCAGCCGGCCCACAACTGATCGAAGAATGTGCACAGCTGAACGGCTGCGATGTCGGCGACGCAAAAATTACCCTTGCGTACAACCTGCCCTGTGAGCGTGTCATCCATGCCGTTGGACCCATATATCGCCGCGAGTTCAACCGGGACCCTAAGGGCCCCGAGAGGCTCTTGCGATCATGCTACCGACGCAGCCTAGAGATCGCCGTGTCCAAGAATGTGCGCTCCATCGCTTTCTCGTGCATCAGCACCGGAATATACGGATATCCCAATAACCAGGCCGCTCTCGTCGCTGCTGACGAAGTCCGCAAATTCCTCTCGGCTCCCGAGAACGCCGGCAAGATCGATCGAGTGGTATTTTGCCTCTTCCAGGATGAGGATGTGCGTGCATATGATACTGCGCTACCGTGAGTGTTTCTCTTTCTCTTGTATTGCTCATACACAGCTAACGATTCATCAGACTCATCTTCCCACCCACGGCTGCCGACATTCAGGCCGCCGGCAACGAGAACGCATGAAATGTATGAACGTGAATCCCCGGCTTTGATGTTCGACGCAGGCTATGAAGCTACGATAACATACGACCATGTACTTTAGATCTACTAAGCGTCTTTTTGATATTTTATGAGGCTCAATGGCGTTTATTGGTTGCTTTCATATTACCATCACCAAATGTTCCAATCCGAGTGATAAATTGCCTAGAATGCGTAGACTCGCTTTGTGCAACAGTCAACTAGGCACACTTTTTTTCTGCACTTTGCCTCTGGTATGCGCTCCAGGTATTCGTTTGTATAGTACTTGTGCCCCTAATATTTAATATTTATATATGTGAACTCTGTCTTTGACATTTAACATGGAATGCGATTTACTTAAAGCGTTGGCACTGGGATGCAACAAACACTGCAAACAGCCGAGCTCCGCTATCATTTCCGCAGCTTCATGATTCCGCTTCAACGGGCAGGTGTGCGACAATTCAATCACCAGGGATTTGATTTGAGTCTAGGGTCCTGGTGACATCCCTGTCAGCAAGCACCTCATCTGGGCACCTGCTAATCACAGCCCTACAACCCCACGATGTCCGCATCCAAACCACCGGCTCCGAAACCGCGCATCCTCACTCCACAAGCTGCCAAAGAACGCGCTGGCAAAGGCCCAGCTGCCCCCAAGCCTGTCCACCATGTCTATGAATCATTGTCACAGTCAGAAGTGCCCGCTGAAGGCCCCAGGCTAGCGCCGAAGAGCCGGCTCTCAACCCTCATCTCCGGCTTCCGACAACGCTACGCCTCCCTCCCACAACCAGCGCAGCGGGCCGGCCGGGCGCTACGTATCCTCGCCCCCCTTGTCCCTATCAGCATCTTCTTCTCCGAGTATGTCATGCAAGTGATGTGGGTGAAGGGGCCATCAATGACGCCCTACTTGAACGAGGACTACGACAAAATGCAGACGAAAAGCGATATGGTGCTGGTGAGCATGTGGCCCTGGGGCCGGATCTGGCCGTGGGAAAGGACACGCAGACTAGAGAGGGGGATGGTCGTCACGTTTCGGTATGTGACTAGAATTAGATGTGGCTAAAACTAGCTGTCCTGCCTTGTTCTCCCATGTTCGAGGATCCGAGCTAATGTGACTTGTGCATTTCTAGTTCGCCGGCCAATTCCTCTCATGTCGCTATTAAACGTGTCGTTGGACTTCCTGGCGACCGTATCACGACTCGCGAGCCGTGCATGAAGCCCACCCAGATTGTGCCTTTCAACCACGTTTGGTTGGAGGGAGATGCGGCTGATCCGCGCAGGTCGCTGGATAGCAATACATATGGGCCTGTCAGTATCAGTCTGATTACTGGCCGGGTGTTTGCTGTGTTGGGGCCGCGAAGACGGTGGTTGGATTGGACGGGTTGGGAAGCAGGCAAGGTGGATGGTGCCGGGCCGGAGAGTCCGTTCGGTGATAATTATCGGCAGGGTGTGCGTGATCGTGTCTTGAAAGAGGCTGTCAAGCTTGAGCAGCCGTCTCTCGACTGACGCTTAGAGTGCTGTTGAGATATCGCATACCTTGCCGAGTACTACTGGGAACTGTATATATGTGCATTTTTGGGATATCCGTTGTATTAGTATCATTAGTGGCGTGTGCTCGTGTGTACAAAAAGATAGAAAGAGAATGATCATGACCTGGAAACATGTCCAACAAGAGCAAAACAATCCCCGCTATATGCGTGTTCGTGCGGGAGAATATACAAATCATTACGAGGACTGGGGAACAATCCGGATGTCTTCATGCTTTTCTTCCTGGAGACGATCGATCTCAGATGAGATGCTCAACACCCAGCGGTCTTTTTCAACACGACTGCGTGCCTTGAACACGATCGTTCGGCCGTGTTTCCCCAGCGTTGACACATGGCGGAGGGACCGTTTCGCTGCACCCTGCGCATCTGTCTCGTGGGCTCGAAACAGACTCTTCTTGATAGGCTGCCAGATGACAAAAGTGATAGCCGTATCTTCATCACGGCTAGTGTAAACATCCGATGAAAGATAGATTCGTGGTAAAGCATGGTGACCTGGATTGTTGCTGTCGAACGTCTGGTTGGCGTACAGCAAGTCGGCCTCGGTGACAAGTCCGGAATAGATGTAACAGTCGCGAAGGTCAATGGTAGATTCATGCGCCTGGTGGATATGCGGAATCTCGACGCCGTTACTCTTGCGCAACGTATGACGGAAAATAAGAAGCTTCCCGTCTGAGAGAATGACATGGCATCGACTGAAGGTACCATGGCGCCGAGGCTTGCGATAGAGTTGGCCAGACATCTTGATTGTCCGACAGCCAGATAGTGCGCACATGTTGTGCAGATGCGGCGATGCCTCGGCTTTCTTCACCTCCCATTTCTTCGCAAACTGACCAATGATGGATTCCATCTCCTCGTCAATCTCCAAAAGCTTCAGGTTTCGTTGTCGCACAGCTTCGAGCTCGGCTGCATCGACGGCGCTGCGCATTCTCCAGTATTTCACTAGAGCATCTAGCCGTTTGACCCATTCGTCACGAGTGACAGAATCATGCGCTTGGAGGCGGATGACGAGGCCATTATGCAGTACCATTTCAAAGGTGCGGTCATCATCAAACTCCCTGGTTGCACCATCGTCCTGTCTGGAGTCTGTTGGCTCTGGGTGGAAGTTCACAGCAGACCCTCCTTGGATGTTGGGATCAGCAGGACTGCTCCCACGCTGGATGTGGCGTACTTCCCGAACTTTGCAGATATCGATGTATCCATCCGAATGACTGATATTATGTACATTGCGCTGAAGCTGGGCGTAAGCCTCTTCGTCGTGCTGTCGAACATACTCGGGATTTCCACTGGACAGCCATGCGATTTCACCATCCTGAATTGGGTATGGGTCGATCTCCCAAGACGTCGGAGCCTCGTTCAAGATCTGGCGAGACGAAGGTACATCCGAACCCTCAGTTGGAGCGAATTTCGGCGGTGTTGGGGGTAAAGCTTTGGCTGGTCGGCAGAAAAGCAGATAATGATCTTCGGTGAAGAAGTAGAGTTGTTTATAGAACATCTTGTTCCTTCGCTGGTGTACTCCTTTCTGGGATGTAAGCCGAATCAGGAAGCCCTCAACTGGCAGCGGTTCTTCTTCTTTCTTGTCTGCATGCTTGACCGCGGTAGAGTAGTGGTGCCGTGGGCGGAGTTCTAGTTCATGCGAGGACTGCATCGCAATTGTGCCATACATGTTCTCTTCGTTGGCTCCAAATACCCATTCAAGACGATCGTATCGTTTCCAGACAAGACCCATCTTTTCTGTTTTAGACCAAGACTTCAGCACTTCTGCCCACTCGGGACGACCTTCAAGCATTTCCATGCAGCCTCGGATGATGGCTGCAGCGGCAAACTTTTCCTCGGCTGCAGAGCGGCTGAGTATTGTGGTATGCTGGTTATCGTCCTGGTTCACTCCAAGCCGGGCCTCTAGTTGGGAGAATGGGTGCTTGAACACTAATGAGACTCCGAGATCTGGCACATGGATAGGAAGCTTGGTAGGGCGTCTCCATCCTAGCACCTGGCGAATAAAAGTGTACCACTCAGCAGCATGAGCGGAAGACTTGGGGCGAACGATATAAATTTTGGTGCCGCGTCTTCGAGGATGCCAAACCACAATGGATTTGTCGAGAGAGGAATACAGATTGACACTAGTGTTCCTGTGGTTCAGTCGCACTTCATAGTAAGGGGGTGTTTTATTGTTCGGGCTGTTCATATCGGGAATCACTCGAGTGCGGTACATCTGCAATAGAAATGGCGCGTGTTCGGCAGAGCTTTTTCGACAAACGACCAGGAATTCCCTCCATTTATCGATATTCCGAGTTTCCATCCGCAGACTGTCATTCTCGGAATAGTCGGAGGGTAGCTTCTCCTGCATTGACTCTTCAACCAGCACCAACATCTTTTCAGCCTTAATGATTTCACCATCCTGTACTTTTCGCCGACGAGGTCGGTTTGCAGAGATTGTGCCTTGAGTCTTCGCGATGCGGGAGCGTAGTCGTTGCTGCTTATCCATCAGATTATCATCCAGGTTATATTGAGCCATCTTCCTGGTGACTCGTCGCGGGAGTTTTCCGTTGTGCTTAGTATCTTCTTGTTCTGAACCATCTTCATCTTGAGGTACCTGATGCTCCAGTGTAAATCGAGAGATGCCAGAAGCCTTGCTCTTCAGCGTCTTCTGGTCTTTCTGCTTGCTCTTGAGAAGATGCGTGGTGGAGTCGGCTTCGCTTGCACCAGCAGATGCGGTTGAAATCAATGGACTCGCATTGCTGGGTCCTGCAACGCTGAAGTTGTTGGAGCTTTGCGATTGAGGTCGCTGTTCGGGGGGTGTCAAGCCCGTGGGACGTAGTGTCGATACGGAAGTCGAAGTTTGATCCGTGTCTGCATTGCTGGAGGCTTCTTCTCGGGCAGTGACAAAGGAGGACGAAGCGTTCCCATTATCATATATATTGTTATTCCATTTCGCGCTTTGTTTCGTACTCGGCCGCGGGGTACGGTCAGAATCTTCCTCGGAAGACTCGACCTCCTCCGACTCACCCACTGGATGGGAAAGAGTTCGAAGATCACCTGAGAGTTGTTCAATTGCTTCAGCCTCCTGCTCGGTGGCCGAAGTCTCCTCATCCCTCGAAGGTTCTTCAATTGTATTGGTAAAAGTGAGCGCAACATCCCCACTTTCCTCCTCAGTGTGTTGCTCGGACGGTCCAGCTCGACTGTCGGCATGTTGGGTATAGTGGGACGCAACGGGATCCACGGAGAATGAGAGAGTCTGTGAAGTGTAATTCCTAAAGCGGAGCCGTGATCGATACCAAGATTTGCGGTGGCCTTGTAACCAGCCTTCTGGAATTGGTCCGATAAAGAAGCGCCGGCTTGTCATATGCAAGTGATGGGCGGAGGCATGGCGCTGTAGATGGAAAAATCAATTAGCCCAGTGCCAATGGAGATTTCTGTGGAGTCTCAGCACCAACTTACCAGCTTCTGATCCGTAAAGGACCCAGTTTGTAGGCCTTGATAGGGTTCATGGTATGCAATTGTAGGAGAATCTGGCGCCGCGGGGCCGTTGTCCTGGTCCGGGGAGCTCATGGCACCCAAAATTCTACCCAGTGGGTGTGGATCTGGATATCAGTAGACTGCACATCCAGAGGGAGGATTCTGCAGCGGAGAAGATCAGGTACAGGGAGCGACGGTTCATAGGGCGATCGGTGAATCTCGATGCAACTGAAACCAATGACGTCGAGACGCAAACAGTGCAATTGGCTGCAGAACATGTTTGTGCCGTTTGCATGTGAGGGTCCAGGTGGATTGCGTGGCAAGCGGCGGTCAGGGGACAGTTGTTGACAGCTCCCCAGACTGTGGTTACTCTTACTCTTCAACGTTCCTCCAATTCCTCCTTTACATCATGGCTGCTATCCCTGCTGGTCAGACCTGGTTCGATACGCTGAAGAGGTCCTTTGCGGACGTCCCCATTGACGCGGCCAATGGCAATGCCATCTCCACCGCCGAGTTCCTTGAGGCCGCAGAGGCCCTAGTCAGCCTATTTGGTATGCGTGCTGTGCTACATTGGACATGCAGACCTCGAGACTAATGCAGGAATTTTCCAGATCACTTCGGCTCGGTGGCCTTTGGTCCTGTCAAGAGTGATTTGGTGGGTAACATTGATGTACGTCCCCCCCCCCCGCGGCCCCCCACCTCGCGGGATAGATCAATGGCACTGATACCTTCTCCAGAAAGTCAGGAACCGAATGACGGCAGCCCCTGCCGAGTCTGCGACACTCCAGGACCTTGTGCTGAATGAATTGAAGACGGGCAAGCATACTGCCACCGAAGGTTTGCTTTGGCTGGTTCGGTAAGTGCCACTGGGCTATCTCTCGCACTCAATTCATGGTCTAAACCTCTTGTCGAACAGCGGTCTCGACTTTACCTGCAAAGGTCTCGAACACAACCTTGAGAACGGCTCGGCGGAGCTGTCTGTCTCCTTCACCACGGCCTACGAGGATTCCCTCAAGCCCTACCACGGCTGGGTAGTGAAGAAGATCTTCGGCGCCGCCATGTCCGCAACCCCGTACCGGAAAAACTTTTATAAGAAGCTCGGTGATGACGACTCCAAAGTTCTTGAATCTATGAAGAAGGAGGTTGACGCTCTGAAGAATGTAGTCGGAATCCTGCAAGAGTTCCAGAAGAAGCCGGAGGCCCAGTGGAAGTAAATCTTGCCACGCAGGATCTTTGGGACCTTTGCGGTGTAGGAAATTTCTGTTGCAAATTTGATATGTACATATTGGATCTGCGTCTCCGTGAGCACGTAACTTTCTTTGATGAAGCGAATTCGCAATTAGCTTTGACCGTGGGTACTATACTTGTCGACGGGTGCATATCATTAGCCACATATATATATATGAAAATAAAGTATAGACTGGGGAATGGTTCTAGACGTCCGTCAGAACATACAAAGCCGAGCCTCACTTGGCAGTCCAATTTTAGTCCTCCCCGAGTCGGGTCAATCATTGGTTTCAAACCCTGTCAACGAAACGACTGAGGGACATGAATCGAAATCTTCATTGGTCTGCTCATGGACACCATGCACAACTCGGCAGTATCGAGTCAATTTTCTGAGTATGGCTGGCTAGTCGAGCATGACAGGCCCAGCTATCCAAACATTTCTACGTCTCCGCATCTCCACATCTGCACTTTGTCAATCTACGCTCTCTCCAAATAGAATTATCAGATAGTCTCCCACCGTACATGATCATGCAGATCATGCCTCGTTTACTCGGTATGATAGTGGAGCCTTTGGCCCTTGCCTTGATCGGTTTTCTAAAGATCCCTTTTTGCTGGCCGCTGGATGGCATGGATATCGAGCACGACTGCCAGCAACGTACATCATGGCAGTTTTGAATTTCCTATTTACATTGTGACCATGGAAAGACATGATGAAGCCTACCGCCCCCTCCCACGCGGCGCAGGTCCTCCTTGGACGTCTGGGGAAGTACATGACAATCACACCACCTCCCTTGACGTCGGATCACTGTATCGAGTGTGCACTCACATGTCCGGGTGGTCATCTTGATGAACAATAGCTTGTCCCCGCAACCCTTCTCAGCTCGTACATGGTTCAAACACCTTAGGACTGCCGACGCAGGTCGGAAAGGCGTGATGGTACTTTTTGGTTCCACTGGACACTCTTAGAAATATATGCTTGGCCGCTAGTGACAATATTTCCCAGGTTGCTCGATCTTCTGCTTTTACATTAAGGTTGGCCAGTCCCACAGTGGGAATCTTTCGACTGTGTCCAAATATATACCTGGGCCTCGTGCACATTGATTATCGTGATTATCTCCTACATACTATGACCGGAAGTGTGCACATAGGCGCTCAGAGGGATTTTATGTGCAGATCAATATCTATCACTGCTTTATATAAGCTCTTAAGTGCGACTATGAATTGACCAAGGGGTTAACTAAAAATGCGATCCTTGGCACATGCATACCTACCCTCGAAACCTCCAGGATTGTTTTATGTAGTCATAAGTTGAGCATCCCTCAACAGCCCAGCCGGGCTAGCTCAATCGGTAGAGCGTGAGACTCTTAATCTCAAGGCTGCGGGTTCGACCCCCGCGTTCGGCTTTTTTTTTTTTTTTTGCTTTCATAGAAAGAAAAAGTATTTATTTGTCTGTCCTGCCTGCCGCGCGTGCCCTCTATCTACTTACTACTCCTCCGCTGTATGTCAGTCATCAATACTTCGCAGGATCGCAATCAACCAAAATCCTACGGATACCTACCAAGGACGGCAGAATTTCTTAAACCCATCTAGACGCCAAATATCAATCAATCAATTAATCAATCAACATCCTATTAACCTGATGCAGCCTAACTAGTATGCGTAATGTAATGGCTATTATGCAGGCGCTTCGTCCGACCGAAGCAAGAATGCTATCCAGACGCCAGTCCCAGAGAACGACCGAATATAGACAAAAGATAGACGCCAAATACTCCTCCAGTAGTAGATACCGTAGAAGACTAAATATGCTAACTAGAAAATATGTTCAATTCCAGCAGTGAATGTATTATATTTATCCCAAGCCGCGCAACGCCTGGTGCTATGCACATATCATCATAAAGTGCCCGAGAACGCCAGTCGGACATGAAGAATGAAAACAAAAGAGAAAAGCCAGAAAGTAGATGGCCAATGATAAGACGCCATGCATCTGTGCACGATTGTATGTGAACGAAAGCAAAAGATAACCGACGCACTGCCTGGGCAGTGATCAAGTGTTGGCCTGTAGATTGCCCGTGTAGACACCTTCAAAATCCAAACCAGCAAGCATCCCATTGACTCGGTCGATTTCACGACTCAGGTCTTCGACATTGACAGCAAGGCTGCTGACCTCATCGAACTTGCGTCGGCGGTTGGCATCAGCGATCATCTCCGACACGAAGAACTTCTGCTCTTCCAGCACAATCAACCGCTCCCGCAAAGACTTCTCTTCAGCCTCCAGCGCAGAGACGGCGCTACTTGTATCGCTGGCAAGGCTGCTGGTACTTCCACTAGCAGAAACTCGGTTATTATATTTGATGGACGCAAGAGCAGGCTCCTGTGGCCGACCAGCCGGTGACCCGTTGACTGTGGTGCTTGGGGACGATGTCCCACTTGGTATTCGGTCCCCAACTGATGACGCATGCTTCAGAACTTTGGGTAGAGATTTCAAGGGCAGCATATGAAGATGGAGAAAATTGCTGGCTTGTTGATATATGGCCTTCTGTAATCGTTGTTGGGTAGGGGAATTGGTGGGCAAGTCGCGGATTCGTCGAGCTGCGACATCATACTTTGCAAAAGAATCAATGAGTCGCTTGCGGACTTTGGAGGCATCTGCTATCTGTACTGAGGATGGCGGACGTCGTGGGTCCCTAAGATATCATAAGGATGTGGAAGCTTCGACTTGGATGTTCTGACTTACTGTAACGCCGTGAGGAGCTTTTGAAATTTAGGTAGGTGAAGACGAATACCCCTCTCAAATTGGACAAGGTTCTCATACGCCCTGACGTCAGGGGGCTTTCGTGAGGCATCTGCTTTGAAATCTCGATGGTTGAATAATGTGGCCTTACAATCCTTGCAAAGCCTTACATCCACATTGATCATGTCGCTTCCGATAGCCTTTTCGGAGGCCGTTTTCGAGACTATTGAGGGTTAGACACAGCTATCACGCAGATGGGAAACGGGAAACTCACGAGGCGCGACGCTCAAGCCTACCTCACTAGAGCAGCCAGTACTAGGATCGCCGCAAACTACCCGTCCACAAGTTCTGCAATGATGCCTCCGAAAAGAATATCCAGAGAAATCCTGCTGACAGAAAGGACACCGCGAAACGTTCGCATCATCTTGCCAGGTAACTATGGTTTGCTCCACAGCCTTGCGTTGATCATTCTGCCATGAAAGGGAAAACAGCCTGGTTGCACTGTTTTGGATTTGATCAGGCGGAAGACTGGCCAACATTTGCGTAAGACGCGTTAACCTTTTCTCAAGCCGCGAAACCTCGAGAGTATCCTTGTCGACCATTTGTTTCCTAATGGATCTGAAAAAACTGGTCTGATCCCTCGTAGCTCCTGTTTGAAATGAGCGCTGTACAAAGGGAAGATGCTAGAATCCAACCTACCGGTGTGGTCATTGTAGCCTTCTCTGGACTTATAACAGGTCTCGCATACTCGAGCCCAGATACCTCTCACTGGTTCATGCTGAGCTGACCGCGATAGCTTCATTTGGTACATTGTATGTTCCTCGCAGAAAAGCTTTCCACACATGCGACAGTTCACGCATCCATTGGTGGCGTTTAGTCGTTTCCCACATAATGGCTCCAAGCAGGTGTCATACAGACATCCAGCCTGCCAGTGTTCCTTTGTGATAAGATCTTCGGGGTCTAGCAACATCGGGGTCTCGGATGCTCCTGCATGCACTGCGAGCGGGCGACTCGGGATGGGGGCTGTTTGATTCTCATTTGATTCAAATACATCCAGACCCTTGAGTTTCTGGTTGAGGACCGCGAGAGGTTGAAACCGCCTGGCCTTCTCCATCTGTACCTTGAACCAATCCTTAACCTCATCTTGTCGGTCGTCTTCTAAATTCTGATGCACGTCGTCGAGGTGCCTGCGGACAAGGTCAATCAGCGCTGCGTGCGATTTGTAGAGTTAGAGCGAGGGGCCGAAGGGTACCTATTTAGCTGCAGCAAAGTCACCTAAAGGAAGGCTAGCATCAGATTCCTGTTATGGTAAGAGCAGACTGGCGCATGGGGACCAAGACGTACCATCTCCTCGCTGCATATGGGGCATGAGAGCTGAGCCCCGGGAGCGGCCGGCGCCGCGGATATCGAGGTATCGCCATTATCCAGGGAGATTCGTGAGGTGAGATCTTGAGCCTCTGATGAGAACTGGGAGGCAGAGGTCTGGGAGCTAAGAGAAACGCTGCTCGCGGTCGGCGAAAGCACCCTTGGCTTCGGCTGCGGGGATGGAGCAGAGGAGAGCGCGCTCGAAGTGCCCAATACACGACCTCCACCGAGCGTCCTCCGGGACATGATTACGAAGTCATGAGAAGCCGGAGGATGGTATTGAGAGCTGTTTCAGTCCAACATCGAGTTGGCTGCGCAGGATGAGGCGCCTGGGGCGGACGGTTGGAGTCTCTGAACGGGGCCGGTGACGATGCGGTGGAGCCTCGCGGGTACTAGCCTGAGGCACCAACAAAGGTACCAGAAGACATCTATGGACACACGTGGAGCCTTTGATCGAATAAACAATAATGCCGGAAAAGGATTAATCGATGGAATATTATTCTCAAATTACATTTAAATCCTTGATATCACCTTTTCCAGGGCAAATTTCGCATTTGTACTCGACTCGTGACGATCAGGTGATTATTTAGCGCCCCTGGAAGACAGTCATGTAGAGACATGTATATTCAACTACATGTACCAGTTTCATTACCTTGCGATTCCTTCTAGTCTATTATATCGAAACTTATTATGGATGAATAGATGCTGTCATAGAGACGAACGAAGAACAGAGCGATTGTTGATGAAATGCCAGAAATGCTCGTGTAACGATTGTGATATTTTCTTGACAGCTAAAACAAATGAATTTTTTTTTTGCTCTGGCCTGGTTGACCTTTGTCGTTTTGCTCTTTTTTTGTTTGTTTTTTGTTTTTTTTGTAGCATCCTTATCTTTGAATTCATGAGAAAAGCCTGCGCTTTATATACAATCTTGGGTCAAGACCCAACACAGATCCTCCCATAACTGCTAACCCTCTTTTACCGCTCATAGTCACGGTGATAGCTGGTACCGGTATTGGGGTTGTCATATTCCCTATGGACGTGAGCGGTTCCATCGTCGCGGCGGTCAACATCGCGGTGTCGATAGACGCCACTGGGGCCTAGACGCTCGCGATGGTGCCGGCGTGAGCCATCCGTGCGGTAGTCGAGGTGCTGGTCGTAGGCTCCGCTGCTAGGATCGTAGGAAGTTGTTCCATAGCCGGTGTCGTAAGTACTGCCGTAGCCGAGGCCGGTGGTATCGGTGCCATATCCCGTCGTACCGTAGTTGGTGGAGCCATATCCGGTAGTGCCGTAGCCTGTGAGGTCGTAGGTTCCGCCGGTCGTATCATAGGTCGTTCCAACGGTGTCATAAGCGGTTCCCGAAGGCTGATAGTCGCTGGCGTAGCTGGTGGTGTCTCCGTACCGGCGGTCGGTCATCTTGGTGATTCAACTTCGATTGAAGTTGCAAGAGGGACTTTTTATAATAGTGATGGTTATCGTTGAATTTTGATCTGAATGATGCCCTTAGATCCTAGCAAGATGGTTGCCCTTATATTTGTGCTCGTGGCGGTGGACATCATTCTCATGACTACGTTCTGACATCACAGAGCTGATATCAAAAAATTGCCAACGACGAGGCAACATCTGTGGTTGGGCCAAATGAGAAATGAACGCGCCATGAGAATTTGGAAAAGTTCGTGATTGACTCAATATTCTGGGGAATATGGTTCCAGAACGTCGCCTGAAAGGCGAATAATGGCGAGTTGCTTTTCTGGTTGTAGCCTCCCTCAAACTGATAGCAGCACCCACGCCACCTTATTCCAAAAGTCGCGAAATTTGAGGTGTTGACAGATACTGGAGCGAGGATGGACAACTGGATGACCTAGGATTGGTGGTTGCGACTGGCAAATTATTTTGGCTGGGCGTTATTTCCACTTCTATAGAACACGATAATTTAGTCTATAGTCCAAGGAAAGAATACGTATATCGCTATGGCTGTATTCATGTCCATCCGACTAACAAACAGACTTCGGAGCCACTGCATACGGGCAGTGGTGGCGATGTGGATTTTGAGGCGGGAGAAGAAGATCGAAAACCATCTAGTGTCTATGGAATGAACCAACTCACGGAGGCTAGCACCCAAATACATGGTGAATTCAACTTTGAGAATTTAAGAAATGAGAAATAACTATCCAATGATGCACTTGCTATACACAAAGTCATATTGTCAAGTCCTGATTGATTAAATGCTGCTTGATTCCCCGTACAGGACCACACCAATTGCACGCGCACGCCTAATTTCTTCTTGCGATGGTGCCTCACGCGAAGTGAGAATATCTGACATTCGCCTTTCCCAGTAACCCGCTATGAACTCTGGCAAGGAGACCGCCTGCTTTCCATACTCCGAGAGTAGTTCAGTTAAAATATTTTCAAACTCAAAGATTTCCTCTCTCTGATCATCCTGAATATCTTCAATCTCGTCTGGATCAACTTGAGTATCACCACATATGCAGGTGTGGGTGATGCCCAATTGATGAAAAGTAATAAGGCGAAGCACATCAGGAGCCAATCGATCGAAAAGACTTCCTGGTGACACTGGCTCTAGATACCCGACAAGGGTCCGAAACTCCCTCAACTCGAACAATACCAACCAGAGGTCATTGATATTGGGACCTGTGATTTTCCAACGGGAGGGTAACAGACCCTTGAGAAATCGGGAAAGTGCACTGCATCCCATGGGTGAGCAAGGACAGAAACATGAGTCCTGAACATCGTCGAGCAGAACCAAACGTATCAGACTTTTGCATCCCTCGCTCATCTCACCGAGACCTGAGTCATGGTGAACGAGCCCTTTCTCTCCAACCCACAAGCCAAAGTCATGGCTGAAAAGGTGGAGAACAGGGGAACCATTCACTTGACGATATATATCGGCACCTTTGCTGACAAGCCATTCGGCTTTTCTCAAAAGTTTCTCAGGTTTATCTGGAGCGAGGGAATTACGAACCAGAGATGTTCGTCTGTCACAGTCCACCTCGTCGATGTCCCGAAAACCGGCATCCCATAGCAGATCTGCCATGCGAAGGTTTTCTCCGATGGAAGCATAAACCAACCATTCAGCAGATTCCGCAGGGTGGTCAAGTTCGACAAATCTGGCTTGCAGTCGTCGATAGGCTTCGGGGGCGTTGTAGCCTATAAGGCAATCAGGTCGCACATGCAGCTGAGATAACTCTTCGCTGGTTAAATGTGTCTCGAGAAGAGTGTGCAAACGTCTTCTTCGACCAGCAAGCGCTAGAACGAGATTCTCCATAATTTTCTGATTGCCTCCTATGCTAGCCCGTTCAAAATGTGCACTCGTCAGTGGGAAAATGTTTTTCTCGACCAGAATTTTTACACTTTCTGGGACCTCCATATCGATTGCGATCTCCAGCATATCTGCGTCAGGAACATAACCAGCCTGAAGAAGCAGAGAAAGACCTTCGGGCCAATGTACATAGTGAAGCATTACTCCTTCAAAATCGATCTTTTCTCTTAGCGCTTGGCGAAGTGCAGGTTCGGATTTGTAAATAAGAGGGGCTAGCTCGTCTGGAATGTCGATTTCTGCTCAAATTAGCATTTCATCACCTAATATAGCGAGAAAGAAGAGTACCTTCAGGGCTGTATCTATGGGAATATTCCAAGAGGGTCTTTACTAAGCAGAATGTGCTGACGATGTCGTGAAGATATCGTGACTGAAATCCCTCAAAGATCGTCTGATTACTTGCTCTGAGCATATCCGAGAAAATCTCCATAATTGCCGGGGGATAGGGATGGGTCAAAGGATTATTCAGGAATTCAGGAATTTGAACGAATCGGTCCGCAGGACTGTGTCCATAATCATCCACTACATGTGGTTGAAGACCCAGTTGGAGAAGATTGTTGACGAATGTGCGCTTCCTTTTTTGCCTTGAAGCGTCTGAATCATTGAAAGCCCAGCTCCAACTGGCAACAACCTTAGAGTGGTGATTAGAGAAATGAATCCAGAAAGGTGAGGTGACTCACGTGTAGCAATGTAGTCCCATCAGGAAGGGTGTCGAAAGGAGATGCTTTACCCTGTTGAAATAACAGAGATAGGTTCTTGACAGTGTCTTGCAATACGACGTTGGAATATGCAAGTTGGCTGTTCTTTTCGGTGTTTTTGAGTAGAAGAAATGCTGGTGAATCTTCCGGCACGACTGGACGGAAAACGAGGTTGGGGGTAATAGAAAAACCCCCAGCTCCCCTGGTGACTTCCAAGGATGCCTTTACAGAGAACCTCAGAAAGGCATTGCAAAAGGTCCTTCGAATCTGGAGTGAAACCAGACTTTTGCTTGAGCTGTGGCGAGGGCATCTGGCAAAATGAGACCCGCCGGTTTTGAACCCACTCCAGATTGAAGTGTCACTGCCTGAACATGTACACCGATTCTTGACAGTTGTCACTGGAATTTCCACTTTTTCATCCACAAGCGTATCCGTATCTTCGTCAACATATTGTTGTTTGTCTAGGAGGGATCGAAGCAAGGCAGGTTGTCGGATGGGCTTCTGGCCGTGGCGAATGATGTCGATTTCCTGTAATCGATTGTTAGCTACTTCTGAATGGTTGAGAGGGCCCGGTATCTTACCATATCAGCTAAACGATCCTCAATCAGACCAATCTTGTCATTCGAAAGTTCTTGCTGATTCTCCAGACCTTGAACCAGGTTCAAAACTTCGCCCGTGTTCGAAGCACTCGACCTCGAGTTTGAGAGCAGCAAAGCTAGGTTTCTCCCAATCGCAACTGAAATTGCCCTAAATAAAAGCTTGGTGTTAGCTGCTAGTATGATAGTTTTGTGAATATTGGTCTGTCCTTCTCACATATTTAGTGCCTGTAGCACAAAATTCAGCTGCCCTTGGAACTTGTCCATAGTCGCCAACAGTCTATCCAAGGTCGCACGTCGAAGGGGGAATATAATATGGTCGAGTTTCTGAGCCACCTTCTGAAACCTTCTGACAGGGGAGTCTTTCTGACAGCCTTGAAGAATTTTTTCCAGTTCCTCAATATTTGGCTTGCATTGTTCAATAGTTCTCGCGGCAATTCCGCATTCAGGCTGAAGGGAGCCGTCTAACTCTTGAATATCCACAAGCCTTTTCTTGATCAGCTGTAAGATCTCCCCAATATTCTGAACTTGACATGATGCAGCCTGCGTCTCTTGTGAGTACGATTTGTAGGATGCATAGTAAGAATTCAGGCCCTGGCAGACGCTGAGGCCCAGCGATATAACGCCCATGGCGCTACTTGCCAGGGAGAAGGGGTCACCCATGGTGGAATGGAATATACAATGTGGGACATGAAGGCTATAAAGAATAACTTAAGTTCTAAAACCAAGGATGAGAAACTTGACCCTGCTACCTGGGTAAAACGAGTGATCGGTAAGGCTGGATCGTACTTAGCCGCCCACCACCCTCGGGGTGGGTTGTGCTTAGCGCCCGTCTCCATCTATTGACGTGGCAGTGCAGATAGACCGAGCAAAAGTACATACATGTTTGTCTCTCAGGGCTCGCCTAACTTGCTCTTCCACGGATCTGATACAGAAAATGTCACACGACGTGGAGTCAAGGAGGAGAGAGTGCTCATAGGGTTTCTGTTGAACGCGCGGGCAGACGAACCGACAAACTGAAACGAAGGCAATGACCCTAGGGTACCCCTAGTCGTACTTAGTTAGCACTGCCACTCCCAAGAAAAAGACCAGTGAAGATGACTGGGGGGCACTCTTCTCAGATTTCTACTCAAGTAGGAGACGACCGAACGACCCGTAAAATCTATTTACGTGGTTTTGTGTGCGTATGTTGCCTAGCCATGAGAGAATTGTCTCAGAGACACCGTTAAGACCAATGGAAAAGTCCAAGATAGACAGCAAATTTAGCAAGACGACATAGTTTCACAGGCATGATGTTATCCAACACTCACCGTTGCACTCTTATCAATTCCGATTCTTGCCACCTATCACTCACTCTAAGTCAATACTGTCAATGTTGATACTACTTTTTTTTTTTTTTTTTTCCATTTTTTTGTTTCCTTCTCTTATCTTTTCTTTTTTCAATTATGAATAGGACCCTGGGTATTTTCGATAACCATTTCGATTAGGGCGGAGACATACATAGCTCGTGGCTGATGATTGGGTTCGGATGTCTGCATCCCTGTCTCTTCAAGATGGACATGTTCTAGCCAAAGGTCGGAAAAAACCTCTAGGCCAGCATAGGGAAATAGCTTTGAGATACTTCCGGCCCTCAAGATGCACGAAGGCCGATTGGGATGATGTGAACCTTTAAATTATAATATGTTTTACAACCATCGAATCTACCTGGTCGTATAGCACACTATCCGCCCGTCGTCAAGCCTCCAGCGTAAGGTTTTAGCTTTCCCGACCCAGCGGCGCCAACGAATCCGACAGGAATTCACTAGCATTCATCAAGTCTGTACTGCCGTAGACGACTCTGCGCCGCCCTCCAGGTGTACGATTGGCGGGTGCCGTCCCGTCAGCGCCAGGCTGGCCACTAGTTCGGTGCACCCAGTCCTGCAGGTTTCCGTATTCATCCATGCTTCCACCGCCGACTGTAAAGACGATCGCCTCGGTGAAGGCTTGGCGGCGTTGGCCGAATGTGGCGCCGGTACCGGGACCGGAGCTGCCGATGGCACCGGGTACCTGCTGGGTTCGTGATGCGGATGCCGGAGGCATCGCGCCACGAGCATTGGCGCTGCGGGGATCGAAGTAGAGGTAGTTTTCCGTTTTGGCGATGGCGGAGCTGGAAGCCGTGGCTGGGTCCATGATGGACTCCGTGATCTTGGTCACGGTCAGATCTTTGTTTGCAGGCAAGAAGTTCTTTACGCCGGAGATTAGCGAGTCGAAGTTGGCACCCAAAGCGCCTGAGGTGATGCGATCGGTGAGACGGTTGGAAAGTGACGAGAAACCGCGGAAAAGATCAGATGACTGCTGCTCTGGAGCTGCTGTTGTCATCATGGTCATTCGGGTGATCTCGCGAACTTGCCGCACGTAGGAAAGGGGTGTGATGTCAGTGACGCCGGCTTTGGTGAGCGCCTCTTCGAACTGGGTCATCTCGGTGCGGTTGAGTTCAGTTTCGGTACTGAGGAACCAGATCACGAAGAGTCGCAGCTTGTCCTGCGGGTTATTTCCCTTGGCGGGATCGTTGATCAGCTCCAGGAGCTGGGCCTTAGATTGCTTGATGATATTTTCCTCGAGCTCGAAAAAATTGTCCAGCTGTCGGTCCTTGATCCCCTTGAGCAAGGAAGTGGCGATATTCATGTGCATATCTAGAATGGCTTTACGTTCCCGCAACTCCGGGAGCAGCGTGATCGCGGCCTTGAGATGTTGCGCGGAGGCACTGGTATCATTCTGAAGATCCTCAATTGAAGAAGCACCAGTCTTCTTCGTAATCTCGTTGGCATCCTCCTTGTACCGTGTCAGCTCGGCATCGATATCTTCGGCGACCTGCGGGAATGGCGCCCCAGCATTCCTCTGCCAGAAGAAGTCGTTGCTATTCAAATCATAAGACTTCTTGCCACCCTTACTCGAGTCCTGCTCGTCCGCATCCAGGGTGATCCGGTTCAAGCGCATCTGAAGTACATCCTGAACCAGTGACTGGTATGTCCACGAGTGCGAGAGCATGGGCACCAGGTCGACGTTTCGGTCCATAATGATCAATACGGGGCGAGTCGAGGGAACTCCCGGGAGGGCTCGTTGATTGCCCGAGAAGAGGTTGTCCTTGGAGTTGAGGATGTGATCACGGAGTTTGCGATCTAGCTTTGTGGCAATCAATTCCGCCGCACCACCCTTGGGGCATCGAATGATGGGAATCGAACCTATTCCGTCAGTTCCGATGAACCACTGGCCTCGGGAAGTAGACTCTTACCCATTGTCACGCTCACACTAAAGAGACCGCTGACCACCTGATTGACGATTGTATCCAGATCTTCGTCACTCGTCTTCGGGCTGTTGATCTTGTAGTATGCATCGTTTCCAAGACCCAAGCTGAACAGATCCGGCTCCGCGACTATAAAGTTGAGATATTGGTCGAAGACCTGAGCGACGCTTTCTGATGCGCCGGAGGTAGCTATTTGAGAAGCAAAGTCCTCCAGAAGCGGCCGAGGAACGGAGGACAGAAAGTTGACGTAGGCCGGGGAGTAGAGGCCATGGGAAAGGTCGCGCGTGATCGCTTGGATATTAGAGGCGGTGGGCTCGACGAGATAGACAACGGGGACATCGGGAATGGGGTATCGCTGCGAGTTGATGTTTCTGGCATTGTCAGTGATGGAGGATTCCCTGAAGTGCGAGGGGCTCAGGGCCAGGGGCAATACAGGTGAATGGTGATCCCCCACGCTCGGAGGTCATTGACTCGCAGTACACTACTGATGACATCCCTGCCCATCGAATCGAAAACCAGGACTTTCCAGATTGGGTCACCATCTTCATTTAAGATCGGGGTAGACTGGGAGATGAGGCCGCTGTGACCAGACGGGTCATGAGAGGCGTCGTCTGCGGGGCGCGGGTCATGGTTAAGGTTGAGGAGCTTTTGGATTGATGCTGTATGCCTTGTCAGTGTCCTGCCACAATCACCTCGGATGATCTCATATCGTGCACTACCTACCGACCTGACGGTCTCGGAGGGACATTGGATGCGCCATGGTAGCGCGGGCACCACGGGCGAAGCTGGGGACACACTCTCAGCGGCGGATTGGCCTCAGCTCATGGAAACTGGGCAGGGAGGGCCACAAGGGGCAGATTGGCGGAATTGGCGGAATGGATGCGCTCACCCTGTTTAATTCTCCCACTGTTGACAGCTTCCCACTCCACCTGGCCGGACGGAGATGTGGCTGACGGAAGCGCGTGCAAACCATACAAACGTGCCTGCCCATCACATGTCACATTGGTGGAGATCGGGGCTGTAACGAGAATACTGTAATTTGATTCCCCTTCCGCCAATCACACTCGACCTTTGGTGAACAAGACCGTCTGGGACTTTACCACGAACGGCGCTACATCACATCTTTCCCCCTTCCACCTCAACTCTCTTCCTCCACCTTCCACCACTCCCCCCGTTACCCCTTCCCCCCCATCCTTTCTTCGTAAAGCGAATGGCTACGATGCTAGCGTGGCTCTTTGGATAAGAGCCTCTCTCTTCTCTATCTCCAGGGTGATCCTGAGGCATAAAGAGCAGAGCAAGGAGAGTGCAAGCCGGGACACTTGAGCACTTGAAGCAGAAGTCTGGGTCACAAAATACAAGTTCAGGAGGTCCGCGGGCACAGACTGCACCAACCCAGGTGATCCTAAGCGATCAGAATCCTGGCGGTACTTTTTTCTACGGTGTATTCGCAAGAGATTGGGCATTCGTCAGTTGACACTTAAGGGGCCCCCAAATCCCCAAGTCGTGAAGAACAACGCGCTCGCAGCTGGGGCGCCTGAGGCAGCCATATACCGTCTGCAGATTCTCTGCTCAATTCTTCTTGTTCCTTCTCTCTTGTCTTCTCTTAAACAAGGTATGGGGATCACTCAAACCGCATCTCTCAATTACACTCTAGCTGTATCGCCTCGTTGCTGGATTCTGTTCTCATCGGTGATTTTTTTTAGTATTGACTTGCAGCTCCAGCCAGTTGTGCCGCGCCCATTCGCAGCCAATCAGATCTCGCACGACGCTCCCCGGCCCCGCACCTGACCTCGGTCGAATCCTGCCCCGAAATCCGAACTGGAATAGGAAGGCGGTGGATTACGCTGAATACACGTGATATCGGAAGTGAGGACAGTAGCATAAAGCCATCCATTATTTGTTGATGCGTGATGGAGCGGTCATCGGCGCAGAACCCCATGTCGGGACTGCCCCATGCTGCTGCATCGCAGGGGTCATTTCCAGACTACTGGAATGGGCTTGATCCCCTCTATCCCGACAGTCAACTGCAATCCCAACCACAGCATCCACCGCAGGATCCATCCTCTCAGCAATCACTATTAAGCGGAGGAGGAATTGTCTGGGACCATTCTGTGTTCCAGCAACAGCCGCAGCAGTCTCAAGGTCACTTGCCAACACATTCAGATCAAAGTCATGCGGTGTACAGCAATTCGATTCCACAGTCTTGGCAGTCGAATCCGCTGCAGAACCCTCTGGAGCCCCCAGGCCGCGGCTATGCGGTCCCTTCACAGTACCAGTCACATCAGCATGTGCCTCCATATCAACAAAGTCAGTTGACCCTCGATTCGAGGTCACTCGCTGCATCCGAGAGCTCTGCGTTTCCTTCATACGGCTACCAGCCAAATCTCTATCATCACCAGCCGCTTCCTGTCCAAGATCCATTCCCGGAACGACCCACTCAACAACACCATCAGTCTGCTATTCCTCAGTACTCTATACCCTCGAGCTACCCGGCTGAATTACTGCGTAACACCATTGATCTCAACAACGACTTCTCCCAGTCCGATCCATCGCATCATCAGACCATTGACCCTCAATTTCTGAATTCCGGCTTACAATCAGCGAGCCAGCAGCAGTCTCATATTCAGAACAGCTTTCTGTACGGAAATCCTGCCAACCCCAACTTCGATCGACCCGAAGGGCGGGCATTCAATTATTTTCAGAATGATATCTCAGTTCAGCCTCCCTTGGGTGCTGCGATCAATCCGGCTTTCCAAGTTGGTGAGTGGTGTCCTCTCCGCAGTTGTTAATTCTTGTACTGACCCAAGTAGGCGGGTCTGTTCCAAAAATAAGCGGGCTTTCTGTACCTCAAGTGGTCATCCCGGCACCGAAGAAGCTTGCGGCTAAAAAGCCGCCCCGAGCAAAAAAGGCCGCGACAAAAGGGCCAAAGAAGTCTCAGTCGCAGTCGGGAAGTGACAGCTCTGATGGTTCGGACCTGGAAATCGAAGCTCCTCCCGAACCTTCCCCTATTCCTCCCGTCCGCCCGAGCGAGCCCGTCGCAGCTGCTGAATATGATACTCTGCAAGCTGTGTGGTCTCCCCGCAATAAATGGCCCACGGCAGATAATATCAAGAGTGCCCTGGTAGCCTTCAAGGACGTCATTAGAACCCTGCGGGATTCTTGGAAAGACCAAGTTACAGCAATGAAGCTGGCCGAAAACCAAGGTGATAACAGCAAAGCCGCCAAATTAAAAGAACAAGTGGCTCTCCAGCGCCGTGTTATGGAGAAAATCATGACCACCACTCTGAGCATGGGCCACTCCATGATTGTTGAGAAGTATGCTTCCCCCTTCCTAACCCCCCGCCTGCTCCCTGGACGTGGTTTTTCTGGCCATAGAAGCGTGGAACAAATGGAGTGCATCACTTGCGTAATCCGTTTATTGTGGACGTGGATTATGTTACCATTGATCTGGCTAGAGTTAAGGTCTTTCTTCCTATATTCCGGTACCAAATACTTTGATGAATGGATGGCATCGGATCAAAATGGGAAGGCAAGACCCGAACCAGCCTCAAGGTGTCAAGATATATCTACCAGGCGAGCTGCGGGAAGCAGTTCATGAAACCTGGAGAGGTCCCTTTTCACATAAAATGGGCACCTCGCGTTGTCTCCATGAGCGCTCCTACAATATAGCAACTTCATTGCCTTCTTGTCAATCTTGTTTACTAATGATCGTTTTTTGTGTAGGCTGGGTGAACATCCCATGGCGCTCTCGGCCATCTATTCTTTCTTGGCCGACCGTTTCCAGGCGGCTGACTTTGAAGGGTCTCTGACCATCAATATACTCAAGGTAAGCCCTGCCTGTCTCTCGCACTAACCCCCGTGAAAGACCCCACTAACGTGTCTCAGCTCCTGGAGCGTTTCCTGACCGTAGATGAAGAGATGCTGCAGAAGACAAACCTCACTAAGCTCCTCCCCCGTTTCATTAAGAAAGGCGGACAGTCCAGCAAGGATCTCGCTCAGAAAATCCTGGACAATGGGGCTGCATCCACCAAACGCAAGCAAAACACAGCCAAGTCGGGCAAAGAGGACACATCTGCCAAAGGTTTAGCCAACGAATCGCCATCAGGTGACTTGGCTGGATCCAAACGTCCGCGAGAAGGCGAGACCAACTCCCATCCTGCCAAGAAGATGGTGGTTACTTCAAACCCCAAGGACCCCAGCAGGCCTGCTACTGCAACCAATGGCCCAGCCAAACGTACGGCCGATGGCACCCAGAATGGCAAACCTGTTGCCGCCGCAGCCCCTCGTCCGAGACCCAACATTGTCCCGCCCAAGCCCACAAGTCTCTTTGGCAGCCTGAGCTCCGCGTCGAAGCGTCCAGGGACCACCAATGCTGAGAGGGCGGCAGCGGCAGCAGCTGCAAAGCCCACGTATGTACCACTTCTTCATCTCCGTTGTTTGCGAATTCTAACGATCCTAAATTCTATACAGACCAAATGCGGAAAAGAAAGAAAAACCCGTGGCACCGCCTCCTCCTAAACCCTCATTTTCTTTCGGTGATCTTATGGCCGATCTCAGTAAACCAAAGGAACCCGTGGCTTCCAAGCCAACCGAGGAGAAATCCCCCGAGACAGAAGAAGAGCGCCAGAGACGCCTGCGGAAGGAGTCACGGCGCAAGCTGCGTGTCAGTTGGAAACCGGATGACTCTCTCACGGAAGTGCGCCTGTTTACGCACGACCCCGAAGAAGAGCTAGGCCCCGGAGATGGGTCCCTACGTGGCGCGGGCGACGTCAAAGGAGAGGGTAGTGTCTTGAAACTGCATAAAGACCTGGAGGAGCTCGAGGAGGATGATTTGGGTGGCATTCGAGAGACCGTTTTCCAAGCTTACAACGGACCTTCCGGTGAGTCGCTCTTTCCCTGCGTGTGTTTGGAGCTAGATAGCTGACCCATAACAGAAGTCATCATCGAGTCTGAGGAGATGAAGGGGGCAAATTACATCAAACGGGGCGGTAACCAGCAACCCACGAGCCCAGAAAAAGAAGCCCAGGATCACCGCGAATCCACGACACTCATGGTATTTTATACTTCCCCGGCCGATGTTCCCTCGTCGCCCAAAGAACCCCCTATTCCCGATCCAGACGAGGCAGTCCCTGATGAGGTCCCCTTCGGAGAAATACCGGATCATATCAAAGTATGTCACCACCTGCATTCATCTGAGCCTAACCAGAGCATTGCTAACAACGCTGCGACCACAGGCTCGTCAGGAACGTTACCTCGCCTACGCCAATCCTAAACCTGCTGTGGTAGCCCCGCAGACACAGCCCCAGTCACAGGCGAATACAGCCGGTGGTGGCTTCGACATCTCCAACTTGCTCAAACTGATACAGGCTGGAACTCAACAACAACAGTCGACGCCGCCGCCACCACCTGTCCAACAGGCTCCCTCGCAGGCGCCGGTCTCCGACCTGGAGCGGACAATCAACATGTTTCGCCAGCAACAAGCTACTCAGGTCCCTCAGGCTCCCCAGGTTCCCCAGGTCCCTCCGGTTCCTCAGATTCCAGCAAGTCAGCCACCTGCATCCGGTGTTGATTTTCAGGGTATCCTGAATGTCATGAAGCAAATGCAACAGCCAACAGCCATGCCCCAGCCCCAACAGACTCAATCGGCACTGGCACCAAACCTCGGTGCAATTTTTTCGCAGTTCACTGGACAGAACCAGCAGGATGCCGCTCCTCAGACCTCGCAGCAAGGCTACACCTACGAAGACCCAGAGCGGAAGCGCATGCGCGAGGGCGGCCCCAGCGAGAACCAGTATGACAGTAGTTCATACACTCGCCAGAAGCGGACCAAGGCCAATGATGCCAAACCTGTAAGTACAGACATAATTGGCATACTGTCAAAAGTCACATTGCTAACTCCCAGAACAGTACAAGTTTGGATTGGTTCCTTGTAGGTTCTGGGCCGAAGGGAAGTGCAGAAAAGGCGACAACTGCACCTTCCGCCACGATTCATAGATACCGTCTACTCCTGCTCATTGCCTGGATGTTTCAACAGATACCCTTCATCATACGTTTATGTGCTTCGCATCCGGTTTTCCATTTTTCCGCATTCACCCGCCGCTTCTTGTATTCTCTTTATTCTAAATCCCCTCTTGTGTCGATGCATTTGCACCTAGGGATATCTCTAGCGGATGTTTCCACGGCGTTCATCGCACTTGTACGTTTCATGGTTCTGTGAAGCGCGGTTGGGAAGACTTTTTTCATTGATTCTCGAGGCTCGAGGCCTAGTTTCTACGCATGCATGGTCCTGGAAAGGGCAAAGGCGTTTTCCCCCATTCGGACTTGTCTCGTCTTCTGTGCTTGCTGCTGGTTTTTCCCCTCGCTTTCCTACCTGGACGCAATTTAGCAGGGGGCCTGCAGCGCTTGGAGATCATCTTACGGCGCATGCTTGCTTGGTGGAAATGGGGACAAAGTGTACATTACATAGTATCTTTCAAATGGACGTTCGATGCCTCCATATCTCCCATTCATCCATTCACATAAGCTCGACATTGTCTATTCGCATCAGTGATTTATTGACATACATTCGGAGTTGCTATTTGGGGCTTTGATTGTCCTAGCGCATCCTAGACTGCCCCAGAAGTCGTTCGGAGCGCAATACGGCAAGGTTACCTTACCACCCCATAATGACGAGTGATGAGTTTGCTCTCCTCGAAGAGTATTCAAGATGGATGAAAAATGTAAGATACACATTATCCCCAAGTACCTCAAAAAGAAAACCATTCAATCAGGCCGAATACAGCTCAGGCCTGACTCCAGCTAATAAACAAGTCCCCTGATACATTCTCTCAAGCGTAGCCCGCATAATATCAAGGTCAATCGATTCCCTCGACCAAAGTCGCAGCGTCTTGATCGACAATCGAATGAGCGCAGGCCAGTTCTGCGGCGGACAAAGCACCCACTCACCACTCCTCCCGGTGCCATGCACCTGGCTCAGCACTGCGGCGATGATCTGAATCGCCGCGCCGAAGGTGCACCGCATGCTATTCCAGATCCACTCGTGGCGGAAGTGGTACCACAGATTCGGGATCAGCTTCGCGCAGTTGTCGATGGCTTTCTGGGCTTGCTGGAATACTTCCCGCGTGAGCTCGGTGTTGTGGTGGATGTAGCTCGGGAGAGATTGGTAGTGCACTGCTAGGTAGATTACAGGTCGGTAGATCTTCTCGAGGCAGATGCGCAGACGGCCCCGGAGGAAGAATTCAAGGTCTTGGTTTTCTGCTGTTGGAGATGGGAGGCCGCTCAGAGACATTTCATACCTGTGGCTTGGGTAAGTGGATGCATCCATGAAGTTTATTTGGTTGTTTCGGGAAGCACGGGGGACAGAATTTGGGATCGAATTGAAGAATAGGGTTGCATACCATGAATAAATCACTTTAACTGCCGCGGCACTTCTTTCCACAACACCGTTGACGTTGTTCAACCACCCCGCCTCACCATGTCGCCACATATCAATGAGCATGTCGTTTACTGTGCGGCGGTTGCATATAGAGCCGATATAGAATCTCCACCCCTTTTCCTCGTCCGTGCCACTGAATTCACCCTGATACTTGATGAATGTTCCATTTTGTTCTTCAATACTTTCTGGCGAGGCGGACGCAGTCTTCGGAAACGTGGGAAATGGGTCTGAGTACCCCAGGCTTTCAAGGCCGCTACTCCACAGGGGAAGCTCACTTTGCATCTCACTATTGGATCCCGTTAGTATGTGACTTGCGGGATTGACGCATCGCTTTGAAACTCACTGCTCCGCTTGGATACACGACCAGTACAACCGTGATTCCAAGTTATGGTAATTGACGTCTGCCCTCCACTGGTCTCTGCACAGAGACCGCAGCCGTACTTCCAATCGGCACGATGCCTGCTGGAAACAGAACCAGGCCTGTAGAGGGCGCATGGCATGTCGATGATAAAACCCCGCCAGCAGGAAGCACTGGATATCTGTTGGAGACGTATGTAATGACCCGAAGCGTTGTTTTGCAGCATGAAAGTATGCTTCTGCAAGCTCGATACTAGCGTCCGATGGAGGCGGTGCCTGGATCCGATCTAGATCCTCGGGAACTTCTCCCAGCGGCACAAACGTGGACGTACAGCACGCTAAAGCGCATGCCAGGAGCTACTAGCGCGATCAGTCCGCGAATCCCAGAAAGTCAAATCTGCATGAGACAGTAGCAACGCACCACTTGACACGATGGGCCATCCCACCCTAGGCCTTGCACTGTAACCTCGCGGGCGTAACGCTCGAGCTTCTCTATATCGACTACGGGGTTTCTCCGGTGTACCAGTCGGAGGTATTTCCGGCATAGGTGTTGGATATCGTCCAGCAGTGGGCCGATGCCCATTTGTCGGGGAGACGACACGTTTGGTTGTGGCTGATTGTCTAGCGAATCGAGCAAGAAGGACCGGATATGTTTCTCTGCGTCGGTGATGACCTTATTGTAAATCGGCCAGCGGAGCATGTACTCGGGCGAATTGGCCGCGTACAGGGCCAGCGGATCGTGTTCGCACGCTCGATCCTCAACACTAGGGCTATTGGCGTGTGGATTGAGATTGCTCCCCGAAAACACATCTGTTAAGGGTGTGGAGTGCTGCATCGACAGCTCGAAAAACGAGCCCTTGAGCGAGCGTCCCGAGGAGATGGTTGACCCATTTTCGGATTTGATATCCTCCAGCAACGAGGCAATATGCCCCAACCGCTGGAGAATCTCATGGTTGGCGGTCTCGAGGTTAGCTCTGCAGGAAGGAATAGTTTCAGTTGCACGGCCCTGCTGCTGTCAAGGGCTGATTTAGATGTTAGAGCGAAGGGGAAGTAGCCACGACTTACTGTGACGGCCGTGGTGACGTTTCGGGATAGATACACTCAACCCCCTGCAGCGCGCAGTAGCTACAGACAGGTCTTGTATTGTCGCACCGGGTTTTGCGTAGGCGGCAGGTTTGACAGGCTGTCGGCGCCCGTGTCCGACTCTCGCGTTTCCTTCCGAATCTCGAGTCGGCGAAGTCCATCACGCTCTAGTCTCAACGGTTGCCCTTTGAGGAAGCCCAGGATACCATCCGGGGAGCATCGGGGAGACCGAGAGAGGGATTCGAAGAGATCAAATGTGACCCACGGACGAGGCGGCGTACTTAGAAAGGGGGACACACAGGCCGTACCTACGCAATGGCCGTCCGCTAGAACAGATATGGAGAATCCCTGAAACAAAGAACGACAGCGGTGACCGGTTTTTTGGCTGGTCGACTAGCCGGGGTGTGGCGTTGGCCGGATGGGGTTGGAAGTCAAGCCCTGGACAAAGAAATCGAGGGCCGATGCTGACGGTTTCAACCGCCCCTCATGGCTGAGCTGGGGTCGCGGGCTCTCTGATTGGAGTGCGCTGATGGGCTTTGATCACCACCGACAAGGGTGTTGGTATTCGCTCCCCGGACGGCGGGGAGGTTGTGGTTTCGGAAATCTGTGTCGCTTCATTGAAGAGACTTGGCCAATCAATGGGGATTCCTCCACCCTTGGGGCTGCCTGCTGTGCTCACTTTCATGCGGATCGGCGAATGGGCTGTCGTGGCCCAACGTGTGTCCAGGGATGTGTAGTTGGGAAGTGGGAGATGCTCGTCATCCGCGTCGGGTTCCGGGACGCCCCGGGTTGTCAAGCCCAACCACTGTGCCCGGAGTGTCTAAAAGATATATATCTACTAGAGTCGCGGTGGTCGGTCATTCAAAGATAAGCCATGCAGAAGTCCCTGCCGAGCAGTGGGATGTGCTGTTTATACCATGCCTGGAAAGATAAATGAGGACCTTAATGGGGCATTACTGCGGATGGCAAGCCCTAAAGAGCAGATGTACAAGAACATTCGGGATCGCAGAGACCATATTGGTCCATTCCAGGTCGTCACTATCGCTAACGTGCATGAACCAGTTGCCAAACGGCTCTGGTGAGGTACATATACAAAGGCATGCCCGCAAATTGCAACGGGGCAGCAAATGATCACACTCCAACGCCGAGAGAAATGCGGAGGTTGGGACGTCAACGAAGGAAAGGAGAAAGAAACCTTGGAAAGCCAGGCAATGACTATCGAACCCGTTTCTTGCCTCTCTTCACCAGGGGTGCCTCGCACAGCTCAGTCCAGGAGTCCTCGAAAACGGTCTTCCGGGGACCGATCTGGCCTTGATAGAAGTTCAACTTGCGGACCACCTCCATAGCACCCGTGCCCAGACCCATCGTCTTGCCCATAATAATACATTCGGAAACACCTTCAATCAGATCAGTACGGCCCGCACCACCGGCGTCAAAGAGGTGATCAGCCGTCTTCTCGAACGAAGCAAGCTGGAGAACCGAGTCTCGCATCTTGGCCAGACCGAACCGGGTGATACCCAGGACTTCCCCCTTGTACGTCATCACGTCTGCAAGGAGCTGCATGTGGCGAGGATCGATGTCCATGTCCTTCATGACTTCACTGATTTCGGTGATAATTGTTCGGCGTGCCGCTTCGATGCCAAGAACATCACGAGCTTCCATGACGTTGTTGGTCTTGGTGTGGAGGCCATCCACACCTACCGTAGTCATACACTCCCGCAGGCCATAACCTTCCACCAGCAATGTGTTGTTGGTGGAGGTCTCATCCGTTCGAATGATAGCTCGCGCGGCGTGGGGGTGCCCAAGAATCTGGATATTGGGCAGTATACGCTTCAGATGCTTCAGACGTAAGAAAGGATCGAGACTAGTGGCTGCGATCTCAGTCTTGGACAATGAAGCCTTGGAAGCCGGGTCTAGCGAGACATAAAGTCTGATGGAGCTTTTGCCGGCTTTGAATTTGAGATCGTCGCCCTTGAACCGTTTGTGATTTTTGATGGCCTCCACGATCTTGTGAGTATTGAGATCCAGCTGCAAATTCTCAATGGTTTGGAGGTTGATTTTGACGGTGATGTAAGCCACACTCCCCGTCCAGTACTCTGTGATCGACCGCATCACGTCTCGAAGGTACGTTTTTTCAATGCGACCCTTCACAATGCGAGCAACGGGGACCTTGGTCTTTTCAACTAGCTCACAGGAGATGACAGGAGTACTGATCTCCTTCGAAGCGTTGATGATTTCCTTGATACGAGGTACACCCTGAGTGATACTCATACCAGCGACACCAGCAAAGTGGAAAGTCTTCAAAGTCATTTGAGTACCTGGTTCACCGATAGACTGGGCACCAACAGCACCCACGGCGTGACCTGGCTCCACCTGAGCTTTCTTGTATTTCATCAGGCAAGCAGTGATGAAAGCACGAAGCGTGGTCTCAGTCAGCTTGCCGGTATGGTCTAAGCCCTTCCGGCTTCGTTCATCGGCCGGGTCAAAATCACCACCCCGTGAGATCAACTTGTCGGCCCTGTTCTCAACATACTGCTGGATTGAGTCGAGGAAGTCACGGGCACTCTCGAACTGGTCGACTCCATGATCGCTTCGATCCATGTAGCCGAGTTCATTGCCTATCAAATCCTTTCGCACCAACTTGGCACGCTCTTTTCCAAGCATCTCCTCGCAGACCTCCATAATCTCAGCAGGCAACAAGCTCCGCTCATCATTATTATATGTAGTCGACTCGGAGTGGATGAAAGTTCGGTCGAAATGGACAGGCTTGGCTTTGCCTTCCATATCCACAGGATCCAGCTTGTCATCACCGTACTGGAACTGCACGATGGATGCAGACGAATTCCGCACAGTATCATCGTACATAGTGGACAGATCTTCAAGCGATTTCATCAACCGACGAGACATGTAACCGGTTTCGGCAGTCTTGACGGCGGTATCAACCAGACCTTCACGACCAGACATGGCGTGGAAAATGAACTCAGTAGGCTCCAGACCCGAGAAGAAACTGTTGCGAACGAAACCTTTGGAAGGAGGCTGGCGTGCATTCTTGGGGAAATGAGGAAGAGTACGATCCTGGAAGCCGTCCTGCACACGCTGACCACCGATAATCTGCTGACCCACAAGCGCAACCATCTGAGACACGTTGATGCTAGAACCTTTGGATCCGGATGTAGCCATGATTAGGGGTGAGTTGTACTTGCTGAGCTGTGCAATGCATTCATCACCGGCTTGCTGACGAACCTTGCTGAGAATACCGGACAGCTGGTTTTCCATCGTTTGCAACTCGTCGCAGCCAGGGTACTTCTCCAAAGTACCGGCTTTGTACTGGGCAATGACTTCGTCACACTTGGCATAAGCTGTCTCCACCAGATCGTTCTTGGACTGAATAAGCCTCTCACTGGGGTAAACGTCGGTGATACCGATCGAGAAGCCCATGTTTGTGAACCATCGCGCAGAAAGTTTGGACAAGCGATTCATGCCCTCAGCTGCCGCAGCAGGACCGTAATCACGGAGCATAATGTAAAAAACATTGTCCTTCTTTCCGGAACCGATGGTGGATTTATCCATGACACCACACATGACCTCCGAATTGCGAATGACCAGCCAGCCATCATTAGGATCGAGGTCCCTCGGCCGACCGTCCTTCGGTTGCTTGAATTCACGGCATGCAGCATCAAGGTTCACCAGCACAGGGTCGTCATTGTTAGGGCGCATCAAGATATTGAAGACTTGCTTGCCGGTCCAGAGCATCTGTGGCTTGAGAACGGAAGGAGGGGGAAGATCGAAGCGCGTTTCCGGTCCCAGCATGTAAAGACAAATCTGACAGAACGAGCGGCGGTCATAGAAGTTGTCTTTGCTGCTAAGCAGATAGGCGGCAGAAATGAAATCTTGAATAGCAGAAATGATGGGTTCACCGTTTTTGGGTGTGGCCAAGTTGTTCTTGACACCCATCAACTCCATCGCTTCCGCTCTGGCTTCTTCTGTTTGTGGGACATGCAAATTCATCTCATCTCCATCGAAATCGGCGTTGTAAGGATTGCAAACACACTCATTGAGTCGGAATGTGCGATGCGGTCGGACCCGAGCAAAATGGGACAGGATACTAAGTTTGTGAAGGGAGGGCTGTCGGTTGAATAGAACAATATCACCGTCCTCAATATGACGTTCAACAACATCACCCTCTTGGAGCCCATTCGCAATGTGTTTCAAGTTACCGTACTTGAGCATTGTCTTGAAGTCAGAGCCCTTCTTCACGAGGTAGTTCGCTCCAGGCCATTTCTTGCTGCCATTTCGCACTCTTTGTTGCAGCTTTTCCTTGTTGTATCTGGTGACCGCCTCTGGGTAAGTCATGTTCATGGCGACCAATTCTGGGACTGCGACTTCATCAACCCTCAGGTTCGGATCGGGAGAAATGACCGTTCGACCGGAGAAGTCGACACGCTTGCCAGACAGATTACCACGGAAACGACCTTGCTTTCCCTTGAGTCGCTGGACAAATCCTCGGATGGGTTTTCCAAGATCCGCCTTGTTGAGGCCGGGCACATCACTGTTGATGTAGACAGCGATTTGAAGTTGCATGTAGTCCCAGCATTCCATGATGGTCTGAACAGGAGCACCCTTGAGTAATGCGTTCTTCAGATTGATATTGCTTTGAACAATATCACCCAGCTTCGCAGTCAGGTCATCTTCCGTCGATGCAGCATCTTGGCCGACAGACGGTCGAATACAGACTGGGGGAGCCGGAATGAATTGCCAAAGAAACATTTCCGGGCGCGCCTCTTTCGGATCGAGACCTAAAAGTTCACAATCACTATTGGAGATTTTCTTAAACAGCTTAAGCACCCGCAGGGCATTCATATCGTCTTGCGCTTTCTTGAAGTGTTTCTCCACATCTGGGTTCGAGTTCCGCGCTTCGCTGAAGGAATCGTCGAAGACCTGCTTGCTCAGTGGAGGCTGTTTTTTGATGGAAGTCGAGGCATTGAAAGCGCGGAATTTGTCATGGGTGATCTTTAAGGCACTCGAGCCAACCTTCTTTACCACGCCATTCACTGCAAGACAACGCTCACATTCTCTGGTCTTTCGGCAGCGCTCGTTGATGCGCTTCGCAATCTGCATTCGTCGTAGATTATCCAGTCCTGGGCGACGCATTTCACGCAGAAAAGCGCGGCGCTCCTGTTCAGGGAGTAGGATGTGCGAGCATTCCTTGCAAATTTCCTGAAGTATCGTGATGACGCGCTTGAAGTAGCCGACGTGGAAAGCCGGCAAAACCAGCCTTACATGGCCGAAGTGACCATTACATTCCTTCAAGTGGTGACCGCAAGTCTGACAAGTGGCGGTCTTGTTCGAAATACCCATGCGCGCGTCAAGAGGGCCGTGGGCTACAACCGCTCGGTCATGCTCGAGGTCGAAAAATTTTCGGTCGGAGACTTCCACGACAGCTTGGCCAACGATATCATCGTTTGTCCTGGGGTGATGAAGAAACCTCCGTTAGTGAACGTGTCTCGCGCAAACGCACTCCAGCTTAACTTCCGAGGCAGAACAGGTGCCCATACAGTACGCCAAACTTCAGTTCCTTGATGACTTTGGGAACACGATCAATGACCTGGGCCTTGCCCAGATCAATCTGTGCACCTTCCGAAGGCTGCATCACGCCGTCGTCAAGGGCAGAACATGGCAGGGTGACTCAGGTTGGGTTGATCGTCACGGGCGGCTCTCAACCGTAACCACCGGCTTTTGGGATCAGAGAGTGAAAGGAGCTCAGAGACTTGGTCTCTGAATGTGCACAAGTAGCAGCACAACCAGAATACCCTGGTTAGACACGACGTGGGAGGGAATGGCGATGCGAGGGAGAATAAGAGCAAAGAAGCATCGCGGGGTTGGCCACGAACTTTTTGCGTTTTTCTGCCGGCGGAGCTCTGACCGCCCGATACAGCTCTACTATACAATCCGGAAGAGGCAAAACTAAAGTGAACACCACATCTACAGAGGTCAAATGATAGAGAATATAATGGTATGCTTTTTGTACAGACGGTGTTTGATCTAATATACATCATTATTTTGCTAGGAATGCTTGGAATGCTTTGTGTTCAATCACCACGTTCCCCACAGCCCGCAGCCTTTTGCGGCCTTCTTTCTGCTTCTCCAACAGCTTCCGGCGCCGACTAACATCACTGGCATGCAGCTTGGCCAAGACATCCTTTCGGTAAGGTTTGATTGTTTCACGGGCAATGATCTTCCTGCCAACTGCAGCCTGGATGATGATTTCGAAGAGCTGCCGATCGACATGTTCTTTGAACTTGGTCACCCACAGTCTGCCCTGCCGATTGACTTGACTCATGTGCATAATCCGCGACACAGCATCTACTGGAACCTTGTTGACCAGAAGCTGAAGCTTGACAATGTTTCCAGCTCGCCAAGCTGATTCTTCATAGTCCAGGCTGGCATAACCTTTTGTAGATCCCTTCAATTTGCCGAAGAAGTCGTCCACTAAATGCGCCAGGGGCAGCTCATACTTGAGAATGACCTGGCTAGAAGTGAAGTACTCAATGCTCTGTTGCTCGCCTCGGTTGGACTCGCAGAGCTCAATGGCCTTTCCAAGATATTCCTCTGGGAATGTCAAGGTGGCCAACACATATGGCTCCTGGACTTCGGCCACTTTTAGACGAACGTTATCGTCATCAGGGAACTTTGCGGGATTGGTGATAATATCCTCAGTACCATCTTTCCAAACCACCTTGACAGGGACCGAGGGAGGTGTGATGATTATGCTGGCGCCATGTTCCTGCTTCAGGCGGTCTTCAAACACCGAGCAGTGAAGCGTGCCTAGGAAACCCATGCGAAACCCAGCTCCCAAAGCCTCAGATGATTCTTTCTGGACTGTGACACTGCGATCGTTAAGGACAAGCTGGTTGATACTGTCCTCCAAATGTTCGAAATGGTCTGCATTCACAGGATACACAGCCACAAAGACCATGGACTTGGGCTCTTCGAATCCCGGCAGAGGCTCAACAGCCTTTTCAGACCCCACTTTGGTAAAGGTATCGCCGATCTTGGCCTCCTTGCTGCGTTTCATGCCGGGGTTGAAGTAGATATAGCCGACTTGGCCTGCACGTAGGACCGTCTGTGCGGTCTCCGTGGGATACATAATCCCGACTTCACCCACATAGTATTTGATGCCGGTTGCGAACGAAACGAGTTGCTGGCCTGCACGCACTTCGCCGTCGAAAACGCGCACCAGAAGAATGACGCCCTTGTAGGAATCGTACCAAGAGTCGACAAGCAGCATACGAAGTGGTTTCGTAGCATCACCGACAGGTCTGGGTTGGTCTGTTAGCACAAGAAAAGCAATATGCGAAAGGGATTTCTTCACACATACGCAGGGATTTTCTCGACTACCGTGGGGAGCACCGCATCAACATTCAACCCTGTCTTGGCCGAGACCCGGACTGCATTTTCGGTGTCAAGCTCAAATGAGTTCTTCATTTGCTCCAGAGCCCGCTCTGTATCCGCCGACGGCAAATCGACCTTGTTGATGACAGGAATCAACTCGAGGCCCTGCGCAAAGGCCAAGTAAAAGTTGGCGACAGTCTGCGCTTGGACGCCCTGACTAGCATCCACCAGCAATAAAGCACCTCCGCAGCTAGCATAGCTGCGCGATACTTCTGCGCGAAAGTCCACATGTCCTGGAGTGTCGACTAAGTGTAGCAGATAATCCTCGCCCTGGTGGTTGTAGATCATTGTGCACGTTTGCGCCTTGACGGTGATTCCTCGCTCGCGTTCGACATCCAGCTTATCCAAAACCTGCTTGTTTGTCCCAGGTTTAATCGTGCCAGTGAGCTCGAGTAGTCGATCAGAAAGTGTGCTCTTGCCATGGTCGACGTGCGCGACGATGCAGAAGTTGCGATAACGATCAAGGGGGATAGCGGCAATTCGTTGTTCGAGATCCGTGTCTGGCGAAGTTGGAGGCGCCTTTGACCGAGACGCACTCCACGCTGTCGAGCTTGTGAAGGTTCGTAATGAATAGCGGGATAAAAGGCTAGCCGGCGGCGTGAGGCTCGCAGCCGGAGATTTCGGCGCTGCGCTCAGCCATCGGGCTAGTTGCAGACATCCCCGCATCGGGATTCCTGCAATGACATGGACAAGGGCCAATTGCCTTGCTCTGTCGTAGATGAGGAGGGTGATTCTAGGATCGTGTCGTGGGATCTAGTGCGCATCCGATCCGTGCAGCCTGCGGAGAAAAAAGGGCTCCCCGGGCGGTGACGGTGGCCGATCGCCGCGGTGACTATCGGCATAAACAAACTCTCCCACAACTCACTGACGGAGCAGTCTACCATCTCACCATGCCCGAGACCAAGGACAAGTCCAAAGTGCACAAGCTGTCAATCAAAGGTGTGTGGGCATTATATTTCCATCTTGAGAGTACCAGGAAGCTTACAACACGATAGGATCGGCCAAGCTTGTGGCCGAATTCGTGAGTTGCCGTTCCCCTCGCAGATCGTCGCTGTGCACTAACGATATTCCAGTTTGAGTTCTCGATCAATTCTATCCTGTAAGTCTCGCAGTGACAATTTGAATAGTGACAGTGGCTCATGATAACCATTATCCAGTTTCCAACGAGGTGTTTACCCTCCCGAGGATTTCATCACGTATGTAACAACCCAATGCTTTGCGTGCAGGTGATTCAGCAAGCTAAACGGTCACAGTGTTAAGAAATATGGCCTCAATATGCTCGGTTCGTTTATTCCATCCCTCGGCATCCTGATCACCGCCCGCTCTGTTTCGTTCTAGTTTAACACCAAGGACAGTGTCAGCCGACGATCAAGTGAAGGCGTACATCAAGAAGATCATGTCGCAATTGAATAAGTGGATGGCTGGTGGGAAGATTTCAAAGCTTGTGGTCGTTATTACTGATCGTGAGACTGGAGACCATGTGGAGCGATGGCAGTTTGACGTATGTTTTGGATGTCCCGGTACCTGGTTCTTTGTCTAACGGTGGACCTTATTCAGGTTGAGATCTTCGGCAAGTCTTCAAAGAGCAAGAGCTCTCGGTCATCTGCAGACAAGGAGAATGCCACTCCCCGGTCAGTCCGGTCTTCCCTCTCGCAGCTTTCTTTGGTTCTCGCTAACACTCTTTCAATGAACAGAGACGCGGATTCCCAGACACCCGAGCCTGTCGAGAAGACAGAAAAGGAGATCCAGGATGAGATCCAGGCCATCTTCCGTCAGATAACCGCTTCGGTTACTTTTCTCCCCGTCTTAGATGGAGATTGCACATTCAACGTCCTCGTCTACGCCGATGCCGACTCGGAAGTGCCAGTGGAATGGGGTGATAGCGACGCGAAGGAGATCAAGAACGCCGAAAAGGTTCAACTGCGAAGCTTTAGCACCAACAACCACCGAGTTGGTACCCTCGTCAGCTACCGGATGGCAGACTAAGAGCTTGTTATTACGTTATGATCGACTACGAAAGATGCTCTATGCATTGGCGTTTGGAGGGGGCGGGTTGCGTCTCTTGTTATTTTTGAATCAGCCCGAGAGATATGGTCTCTAATGAATACTGCATTATTTCACTAGAAGATTCATCATACGTCCTTGCCATGATACCAAGGCAATGCTTCCATCATCGGGAACCATTCATTGCCAGCCCCAGCGTCCCAGCGGACCAATTGCTCCACGGCATCCTCTAGCTTTGAATCCACCAAGATGACCTTTTCCATCCCTGACAGCCAACCTCGTTTTGCTCGCTTGCCGGATAGTTCTTCATCCACGCCATACAAATCTCGCCTCCATAATCCAATGCCTCTGGAAGTCTCACCCTGGATCAATGTTTCCAAAGGAGTAACTTCCTCCGGGGGGTTAATACCAACCACGCAAATCTTCTTGCTATCTGTTAGTGGCTTGCGATCCGCTCGAGGAAGTAATCCGACCGCAGGGAAATGGCATTCCATGAACCGTGCTCTTTTAAATTCATGGGTCACTATAGTAACTCGGTGCGGATAAACCCCGGTGTATAATCGGAATCGAAGCAGTGAGAACAAAACATTTTGGTAAGAATCGGTAGCATGAGTCTCTGCAATGACTCGTGATGGATCAATCTGCAGCGTGCGCGACTGGAAATAGTTGTTGTCTTTGGCCAGGTTCTGCGAGTTCCGATTAGCACAGCCACTTGGGCGCATTCGGTCGAGGCTGGACATAGAAATAACTTACGAGGTAGGATTGGCCCTCACTGAGGCTTGTTCTCGGTTTCTTCGTTGGGCCTCTGGAATTAGTGAGCTATGTGTCCAGGATTTGAGTTGTCACCACTCGTGGACTGAGTCATATTGCCTACCCAGAGAAGATGAGTACACCGCGTGGATCTTCCGCGAGTGCTTTCAATCCAGCCTTAGAATGTTCAATAAATGTCGGCGTCTCTCCCTTTTGGAAAGGCTCGATTAACCTGTTAAGTGTTGAGTCTTCAATCTAACAGAGATAGTGTTCAACATATATTGGGAGCAGCTAACCATTCATCTTCCGAGGCTCCATTGTGTGGGCCCCCTGTATAGATGGCATGACAACAGACAACTATAAGATGATTGGGTGTCTGAACAGTACAGGAGTGCATCGTGAACATGTATGATGGTGTGTCTGGATTTCCTGATTTGCCCAAGGAGTTGCACTCGAGTGCTCAGGAACCGTTGAAGTTGTCGTTCGCTGAAATTGGTCCGTGCACCATCCAAGTATAGACGAATCTAAAACGTTGAAAGACGCAGAAGGTAGGGAAGCTCTGACAATTATACTCTACCTATTTTTCTTCCTATTTTAGGATCTTTGTCTCCCCCCTCCCTTCCCGGGAGATTCATGGGTATCTCAAAGTACGTATACTGCACAAGGTGTTCGATACCCCACTTCGACTAGTTATATCTTCAAAATTATGACAGAAGCATCCAGCGCGGCGTACCTAACTATGCACAGTAGAACTATGTTTCCATGATCCTGGTAGTGGGGATACCACAATCACTTACACCCGCGCATTGAAAGAGGACGAAGTCAATTGCAAACAGAAAACATAGCCAGTTATCATCGAGTCAGCAAAAGCAATGACTGCATCGAATCGATCAATAAATAGAAACAAAAATCCCGAACGAACAAAAATACTCGTCAACCGCTAATCATTGGCAACGCGATTCCATAGGGTGATCTCATCCATCTCTTGCTCAGTGGCGCGAAGCCACCTATACTGTGCCATTTGATTGTAGTCCCAAAACATCCTAGTCGAGGCCAATCTCTTGGCGACTTCGTTTGCCTCGAAAAGACCCACAAGGATTCTTTTGCCAGGATGCTGCTTCGCTTGCTCCTGGCAGAACCGGAACATCACTTCTTGTTTAGTTGGGAAGTCTGGGTCAACCACGAAGTGTCCAGGCTCACGGGAGACAGCCTTCTGCCACCTGGGGTTGTGGTGTTGAACAGTGGAAAGAGCCGGAGGCCCGTATGTAGTCAAATTGACCCATGCCTCCGCTGCCATTTCGAGCGGAGTGCTACCAGTTGAGTTCTCCCGGTAGAGAAGGTCGGGGCGGTAGTCAAACATTAACTTCAGGATCTGAGTGAAGCCTTTCTTAACCGCTTCGTGAACAGGAGTGTTTCCGGCTCCATCGAAGAACTCCAGGTGCTTTTGGCCAGTCGGTTCGGCAAGCTCCAGCAATATCTTTGCAACGGCTGTCGCGGTGTCCATATTGACCTTGTTAGTGGGAATGCTTCCCAGTAAGTGAGCAGCGCCTGGCCTATGCTCAGGGAGCGAGAAAATCCAGTGAGCAAAGGGTGTCCTCGACACCTCACCAGCCCGTTCAAGTACCATCGAGGGGACCAAGTTCTGGTCTAGCAGCTCGATGAACGGCGACAACTCTTCTGGGTTGGTGCAGACCTTGGAATCAAGCGAAAGCAGCAGCAGGTGAAGTAGATTGTTTGCGAGGGAATCGCGAACTGCCTGGTTGGCGCCCGCGCGGATCAAGATCCGAGCAAAGCTGAGTCTATGAAGCGAAAAGGCCAAAGCGAGAGGCGTGTGTCCATTTTGAGAGCGAACCTCCAAGCATTCAGGGTGGTGATCAACGAGATATTGAACCAGGCGCTCTGATTCCTCGCATGGCTTGGACATCACAGCGCAATGCAGAACGCGATTATCTACTCGGGTTGTCAGCTTGATTCCCATGTGTCAATGGGTCGAGGCTGTTGGTGACTCACTTCTTGCATGTAGCCAGTTCAAAACAGTTCCTTCCAGCCCAAGATTGGACTGCGCAATTCTATGCACGTTATCATCGTCCTTGTGCGATTCCAAGTATTCAAGGTAGCACCGAGAAGGCCCAGTGCCAAGGAACCACTCCACACTAGCCAGATTGCCCTGGAAAGCAGCGATCAGAAGCGGTGGACGCTGCGCCGAGCGAGGTTCTTGCTCTTGGCGTCCAGCGTTCGCCCAATCGGCACGCTTTTTACCCCGGATTGTTAGGCCGGGGTAGTGACGAGGTTCCTTCGTGGCCTCGACACCAGAGTCTTCACTCATTTTAGTGAGCGGAAGGCCAGAGCCGGTGAGACGGATAAGCGTAGAAAGACATTCGATGCGCCCCAGTGAAATAGCGAGCTGGAAGGTTTTCGGTGATGTCAGGAATTCGGATCTCTGAGTTGGGTATCTAGACACAAGGTCTTTCCCTATCTTCAACAGAAACTCGAAGAGAGGAACATCATTCTTGTACACCGCGTAGGCTAAAATATTGCTCGGCTTGCCGTAAAGCATGTGGGTACCCGGAGAACGGTTCATGTATCCGTTCAAATCCGCAAGATCAGATGGACAGTATCTGGGTGTGAGTTTGCCAGAATCTTGATCCAGGAACCGTTCAACTGGGATATCTCTCTGAAGTGCTTCCAGAGGGCAAATATCGCTCACCACGTGGTTGGTAGATTCGCCAACGTTCTCATGTGTGAACTGATCATCGACAGTCTGACCAACAATATTGAGGCCTTCGTCGTCGGACGAACCATCGTCCGTATCGCCTTCTGAGTTGATCTCAAATCGCTTTTGACCTTGAGGCTCTTTCTCCTTGTACTGGAGGCGTAAGATCTGAAGGATTACTTTTGCAGCTTCAAGGTGACCACGCAGAATCGCAATGGAAAGACAGCTGAGGCCTTGCACATCGTATATTGCAATTTCCAAGGGATCTTGATCTTTTGACGGACCCCACATTCCGAGAGTCCGAGCCTTGATGGCATCGACGTCACCGTTCCAAGCCGCCTCGAACCTGTCATACAAGTGTTAGCAACGTCTTTTCATTCCGGTCAACCAGGAATTTCATACAAATCCAAGTACGCCTCTCGGGTAGCGTCCGTGACAGTCGGCAGTGGGAATTTGAACTCCACCTTGAAAGGCTGAGTATTGGAGTTTCGGGTGTGTTTGTGAGGAGGGTGGTGGGGTTTCTGTGCATCAGGGTGCAGTTCTGTGTATGTCTTCGCGCCCCTTGCTAGTATCTCCGTTTCCAGAGTCTTATATTCCTTGAACAACCGGGTAATAGCCTCTCTTTTCTCGGCAACTCCCGGCTGTGTTTTCTTCTCTTCGTCCTCTTCCGCAGATTTGCTGGTTTTGTGAGCATCCTCAAGCAAAAACTGTGCAGCGAACCTCTTGTAGCTTCCTGGCTCATAGTCCGCCAGGTACGCTTCATCATCTTTCTCAAAGCTGAATTTTGCAGGTCGCCGAAATCCAAACCCAAGCATTGGCGTTCCCGGCTTTACGCCTTTGATGAAGTTTTCAAGGCTCAGTAGGCATGTCCGCACGGCATCCAAAAGGGACTTTCCTATTTGCCAGGTTGGCTTAAATTCGCTGTTTGGATCAGCTCCACGACGGAGAAGATCGAGGGCAAGCAAAGGCATATCGTTTTCAACGGCGTGCATGATTGGTTGCTCGGAGATCATATTTGAGAGGTTCTCAAGCTGACCCGCGTTTAGGGTCTCATTCGTTTGTGTTTTGGAAGCTTTTATGAACTCGTCACGTTCAATGGCTGGTTTGGCGCCTGCTTCCAGAAGCTTAGTTGCTGCAACGGAATTGTGAGCTTTCAGAGCAACTATCAGAGCAGTTGCAGCTGTTGCCGATCTCCACGTGCCGTTGATGGCCAAATGGTTGATCGCCCGTTGTACAGCAGGCCCATCATGCTCCATGTAAATGTCGAGCAGCTCGGTGTACTTGGTCTGGGCGACGTAATGCAGCGGTGTGCTTTGGGTCAAGTCAGCTTGGGCAGGTGAAGCACCAAGCTGCAGTAGAGTTCGGGACATTTCAAGCGCTTGATCCAGAGGAAGGGCAAGAACCAGAACTAAAGTCAGAATAGCAGCTCGGGGCGTCTTGTTGAAATCATTGATCTGCTTGATTGGCAATAAAATGTCGGCACCAAAAGAGCTGACAAGTTCTTTGACCGCATCGACACGGCAGTGGAGAATAGCGAGGTGCAAAGGAGTGGCGTGGCTATCCCATGCAACAGTATTGATGTCGTAGATATCTGGCTCAAGCTGGTTCTCTTCAATATCATCATTGGAGTCATCATCCTGTTCTGTGTCGGTCTTGTTGACCTTGACGTAAGAAGCCGATGTATGAGACACGCCGTCTGTATTGTCGTTTATTTTGCCCTTATCATCATCTTCCGAAGGAGAATTTGGTTTCTGAGCCTCTGTAGACTTGCGAAGGGTTTCTTGCTTCTTGGCCTCCTCTTCCTCGTTTTCATTACTCTTATTAAGAAGAATGCGGATTATCTCAACATCCCCTCGAGCAGCAGCGAGGTGCAGCGCCGTCTTCCCATCTGCCATCCTTGATATGAGCCGGGCACCATGATCCACCAGACATTGAACGACTTCGGGACTAGAGGACATGCAGGCCAACTGAAGGGGTGTACGGCCGGTATAGTCTCTCCGATTCGGATCAGCGTCTTCATGAGCTAGGAACTCTTTGATAGATCCTAGGTCTTTGCTCACGATAGCCTGACACAATTTCTCGGTGCGACCAACATAGGCCATTTCTGTTTTCATTGTTAATAACAACCTGGATAGAAAAGCAAGCTTCCACACATCACTTACCTGTCCACTCAGTATCCGTGATTGGGTTGAAACTGCCAATTTCCTGGCGACCTGGGTCATCCTTGATGAAGTTGACATTGCCAGAAATGTAGATCTTGCTCTCTTCTTCTGCGACCTTGACTTCCTCGTCGGTAACGGGCTGGGGGCAGAAGCCACAACAGTCACCAACCACGCTGTCAACGTCACCGACAAAAGCTGGGTGGCGATGAAGATGGACTTCTCGATCCTTCTTCCGATTCCATTCAGCATTCAAGAGAATATCCTTGGTATATAACAGCTTTTCAATCTTCCGCGCATTGAATCTGCGGCCGTACGGAATTGTCTGTTATGTGATTAGTATTGACTCGACCACAAGAGGAAGGGTAGAATGAAGCATACGAGGGTATGATAGTCAGACACTTGGTCTTCCTCTTGCCATTCTGGCACCTCATCCTCCCAGTCGTTCTTAATGTTCCCCCGCAGTTGCTTTCCTAGGCGTCGCAAGTACATATTGACGGGAGGGCGGCCACGTTCATTTCGCCTCTTCTGCAGATAGTCATCGCGGTCGCTGGATTTTGGAAGCTTCTCCAAAACCAAAAGCCGCGCAAGGCCTTCGGTTCTCGTAAAACTTCGCTCAAAGATAGTCTGTTCGAGACATTAGCCCAGGAACTGCTGTCGAGGATAGAGCAAATGCTTACTGGGTCTACCCGAGATCGATCCAGTGGAGACCAGAAGACTTCGAAGCCACGGTGAGAATATTTCGAAAGTCGATTCTCGTACGACGGCGATCGTCGAGTCAGGTCTATCTGGTTTGTCTGAGTGATGAAAGCGGCAATCGCACGAGGCGAGGCCCAGACCTGTTTCCCATCGTAGGCCACCGTGGAACAGTCAACGTCAAAACCGGTGAGAATCTCAGCCACCGAGTGGTAGATCCGAAGCACAATCTGGACGTGGCGGGTGGGATACTGCGAGACGATGGTGATGGTGTTTTTGGTCCTGACCACCGTCGTCTCGTACAAGATCGTATTCCGAATCTTGTCCTCGATGTGCTTGATTTTGTCAATTGCCTGTTCCTCCGTCAAGCCATACAAGAACAGGTCCACGTCTGAAGCCGGAGCAAATTCTTCATGGTAGTACTGACGAAGACCACGCTTGGACTTGCGAGCCTTCTCTGGCACAGGGAGCAGCGACGTTACCACAGCGCTGCCGGCAACTACCACGTTGGACCAGTCCAGATCGCCCAACGCGCCCTCGGTGAACAAAGCGAAATTGCTTTGAAATTCTTCCAGTGTCGGCACCACGGCCGGTGAGCCATTAGCCTTGCGCTGGTCCTCTCTCAGCGGCAGAAGATACTTCTCCTTATCTTCTGGTGCTTCTGTGGCCAAATCGCGCGCTCGCACGCCGAGCTCAGTAGGACCAGCGGTCCGATAGAGAGGCACGACGTTGACATGGTTGTCCTTCACAGCAGCCAAGCGCGACGGATCCTGGGCAAAGACTTTGCGCAGAGCCGCATCCTGATCAAGATAAGGCTGGACCAGGTCGCTGATAGCGGTCTCCGGGTGGGCATGGACATAGCTCAAGAACTCGTCGTGTTGCACCGGAACTGGTGGCAATGAAAGGGCCATTGTGTGGACTGGGAGATCAATGAGAACCGATGGGACAGCGATGCAACTGCGAGAAGTCCCTCCAGAATCTCGTGCGAGGCGGCCTCATCTTGGAACACGAGTTGCGGGTCTGGACTAGCCGGAGTTTAGTTAGATCTTGCGAGCGGGGATTTGCTTCCGCCACAAGACTCGCTTGAGGCTCAATTGGAGAAAAGTATCGCCGTTGAGTTGAGAATATCGCCTGTTCAACCGCTTCGTCTTCTCTTCTCCCCTTTAAACCACTCTTGTATTCTTGTCACCCCCAGTTCCTCTTGTTCGAGACTATTGATCTAGGAGCAGTCCAGAATTATTCCATTCAGTCATGATTCATGCCTAGATCTTGCTTCTTATCATAAGCACATTAAAAGATCTCGACATCACACTCCCACGTTCTCCGAATATCCTTTGGGGTACCAATTGATCTTGTTTAACGTAACCCCTTTGGCGAACATCTTGTAGCTGTCCGCATTCACCACCGTCTCGTCCATCTCTTCCTTGTCGAAGGCCAGCAGCCGACAAAACTTCGTCCGATACGCAGTGACTTGTTGTTGATATCCGGGGGGACGAAAGGCCACATCGGTAACTAATATTCTCATGATTAGCTCTGGCTTCTTACCCACATCCGATGTCCACATACTTCGGTCATTCACCCAATGCATCACCTCGTGGAGGAACGTCGTGCTGGGTGTCTCCTGGTTATCCAGGGCCTTGTCCAGATCTGACGTCTCCGTGATCTCGTCCTGGTCCTGGATTGCTTGATCGAGGCTTTTCAGCTTGAACTTGTCTCGACACAGCATAATCATCGTGACGTCGCTGAAGTAACCTCCACCACTGCCTTGGCATGGAGAACTCAGCGCAAAGGTTCGCGGCTTGTCCGACGAAGCCAATACCACCGTCTTCATGTCGTACACATTGGGCTTGACCTGCGGCGAGAAATACTGCAGCAGATAGTAGCCAACCACGTCCTGGTCCGTAATCTTTTTTGACGGATCCACCTCTTCGTTATACGCCTTGATCGTCTTGTCCTTCGGCTCGATCCCCAGATCCCCCAGCGTGGTCACCTTTCGCATGTCCTCGTCGCCGCATTCCATTTTCAAGAGCTGCTCATCCATCCTCAGCCGACCCGCGGCCACCACGAAGTTGTCTGGCGCAGAGCAGATGCCAAGTTAGCCCTCCTGTCCATGGAATGCAGCAGCCGGAAGTGAACTCACAATGAGCAATATTCAACCGCTGATGCCCGTCGGTAATGACGAACGGGAGCGATGCTTCATCGAGCTCGGGAAATTCACAGGCATTGGCCACGTCATACCTCACCCCAAAGGAGATATACGCCATGTTCAGGATCTTGATGTTTTCATCGTTGCGCTCGAGAGTGCTGGTAAGTAATTTGTCGATTGCGTCCACGGCGTTTTGGGCGAGTTGGGCCGCATCCTGGAGCGTCTGGTCCATGGGCTCGTCCGCACACGACCCTTTCTTGCCCGCAGGGATCATTTCCAGCAGCTCGCTGGCGACGAGGTCTTTGGGGTCGCGATCTTCCGGGTCGGTCCTCGCGACCGACCCGACCACGAGGCCAACGATGACCAGCAGCGGCTGGAGCCGGGAAGGTATCATGGTGAACGGAGAGCGAATTGAGCCACGGCGTCCATGCCAGAACGGAGAGAGCTAAAACGAGAGATTTGAGCCTTCGATATCATATCATCTTGTTATAAGACGCGGGCGCACTGGGCTCTGGTACTCACGCCCGAATGTCACCCTATGGAAATCTGCCAGAAGCCTCCCTGTGGGTCGCATTGAAGGATCCATTATGGTATATGCATTCGATATGACTGTACCGGTAGATCTGACCGTCCTTGCTTTGGCCTGGTGCCCCGTTTCCCGCTGGGTCCTGCACGAACTTCCTGAGACTTAGGCAGCGTCTGCCTGGACTAACAAGATGAAGGCAAATCATCCCCTGGCCAAAAATGGGAGTATGCAGCTTTTCATGTCAACTGCGCTCGCTCTACCAACAGATCTGAAAGACAATGTGGTTTCCCCTGGTGCTTATATCCAGGTTAGGGAGGTACTACCTAGGTACATTCTTTGGCTAGCTGTCTAGGGAGGGATAACGATGAAATCATTAATACTGAATCGCATAACTAGCTCATACCAATAGCGATTCTTCACGACGTAGCCCCTGTTGCCCGGTGAGGAACCAAGAATGGGCGTTTCTGCTTCGCACTGTCTGGTGCAAGAAGTTGAGGTCCCGCAGGCACCGGAGACGCCATTCAATTGGAGCCTACCATCTTTCAGTATATGCATATACGTCGGACATAGAATTCTTTGATGAGTTACCGCGGAAGCGTAGCCATGTGCATCAGCTCACATCGAGGCTATGGAGGCCCATGTTGTGTTCCATTGAGAAGCCCGGCCGCCCCCGGGGCCATCGCGTTACTTATGTGAATTCTACCTATATGATTTGTGACTGAGCTCCACTATAACTGTGCCCGACGCCCCTAGATTATATAATATTCTGCCAGTCAGAAAATTTTGATAAATTCAGCTAATACAGCGTACACCAGCCCTAGTTCTCAATAATAGCTTACACACAGTGTAGTATAGTCTCTGATAGATACTAGAAATAACATAGTTCCAGTTCGTCCTATACTTACTGCGCAGTAGCTACCAAAATCTCCTTTGTCTGATTATTATTCGCTATATATAAAAGACCAGATCGAAGCTTATAGATTTTAGCTTTAAGCAACGCCTAGAGATTCTTAATAGGATTCAAATCTAGCGAATAAGGTAGCTATTCTATAACCTCGATCTCTATCTTAGCTAAAGCATCCTAAACTATATATATAGTATATATTAGTGTATTATTATACTAAAAAATCCTATCTTTATTTCTTATTAAAATAGGCAAAATTTAGCAATATAAATCCTTAATAATAAAGCGATTAATATGTCACGCACCGGCCGATCGTCCACTGCTGTGTTAGCCTCGCTGCCTCAAAGGTGATACTTCTCTTGGTAGCCACAGTCCCTCCAAGCTTGCCTGTCTCTCGTTATTACCGCCTACTTAGCCTTACGCAGGCTTAGAGTCTATAAGGTGCTTATCCCGAAAGATATATTAATCAAGGCGCCGACTAAGTTAGTCACTTAAGGATTAATATCACTAAGTAAGCTCTTAAGGTCGTTAGATATTAATTAGGGTATCGATTAATATAAAATTAAACGAGAATAAGTTATATTCTAATCTAGTTATTCTAAATAATAATGGTAATTAAACATAAAGAACTAAATATATACTAATAAATAAGCGTCCCTATATATCTGTTACAGACCTAGCGTCAGTAACACACTAAGGCATAAAGATATCGCTTCACTCGAGGCTATATATATGTGAAGAAAAGATCTCGTAAGCCTGCTTTGCCAGTGGCTGGATAGGGAGGTGACGTTGATATTAAGTCACCAGGAATCAGACCAAGGGCTAAAGACCGCTATAGTTATACTGGATTGCTGCTATGTTACAGCCCTCTTAGGGTGCTCTAGGATTTGATGTCCGTATAGGAATGCCTTTGGCTCGTGCTGGCGTTGGATTGTAATATCCCTACCTGTATAGTTCAGCAGCTTGCACTGCCTCATATCCGTGCATAAGAAACACCGCAGCTGAGTAAAAAGAGCCATATAGAACATTCATAATAGCCAGTTCAGCTGTGCCAAGGCGATGACAAAAAAGGAATAGATTTGTTTTTACTTCGCGCTTTCTGATTGATCTCATGGACCTGTCATAAAATAGAGACCAACAATAGGCGCAAGGCACCACCACACTTATTTTTTTGGAAATAGCAGATTATAGACAGCTAAAATTTTGAGAATGTATTCTACAGCTAGCAAGGCTATCAGAGTATACTTGATTCAATTTAAAATAGCAGTAAATTGTAAATAACAAACCAAAGTTATAGAGAACTATGATCATTGCCAATAAGCCCTTTCCCCATTTGCAACCAGAGAGACTTAGAGGCAGAATGCTTTGCTGCCTTCTTAGAAGTGGCTTCCGCATAAGACTGGTGATCTCTGTAATAAACTGTAGCTCCCCACATAGGGGGTTCAAATCTCATTTTCTTCAAAGTGTACTGAGCCAGGCAAGACTCAGCATCTCCCATCTCTTTCAAAGCACTTGTGTAGGCATGGTCATTGATATCTGTTTCGTTTAGGTGGCTGCTTGGCTGGGCAGAGAGTATAGAAACTTGAGAGAGCCCCGGTCGGTGATTAACTCCAGTCTCATAATACACCTGAGAAGCCTGCGCCTGGGAGGCCTGCGCCTGGGAGGCCTGCGTCTGGGAGGCCTGCGCCTGGGAGGCCTGCATCTCAGTGGCCTGCGCCTGGGAGGCCTGCGCCTGAGAGGCCTGCATCTCAGTGGCCTGCGCCTGAGTGAGCAGCCCGCGGCTGTATCCGTGGAATCTTGACAATGTAGCAATAATCTGTTCAATTTCCTGAAGGGGTTTGTTTTTTGCGTATATCCCCAGAGCTTTGAATATGGATGATGTACTATCGACGCTCAAAGTCCGCTTTAGGTTGGTATCGGTGTCTTTGAAAAATTGTATAGCCCCAGGCGAATCAAAGCTATTGTAGAGGTTTCTACTGATATCCTGAAATGTTTGAGCTTCATGAAAAGGATTTGCAATAAAGCGTTTCTTACCGGCAATCGAAGAAGAAACTCAAGATTTGGTTTTTCGTCGGCGTGTTGGGCTATTATGAACTGTTCCCAAATGCGACAACCAAGCGTCATGTCTGAGGGAAAACTTAGTGGAGAGTTCTAGTGGGTGTGGGACTAGACCTTTATACTTGCCTTTATCGTATAAACACACCGAGCCGTCCATTTCGAAGACATTTTGCATCTCAACTGCTTCAAGCTCACACAAGGGAGCCACTTGAACAACTTGGGGGTGCATACTTATTTCGCAATGACCAATCACCGGGATGAAGGGTTCTTGATGGGCTTGATCTGGCGTTGGTCGTGCCAAATTTCTGAGTCTTCGAATAAAAAAAGAAATCTTGGCCATTTTCCTGCGGCTTGCACGATCGCGGAATTTTGAAGATTCTTATACCACTTCTTGAAGAAAGCGGGCGCTATTGACAAAAGAATCCGATGACCCCTTCTTTCTGTGCTCAGCCTCCTTGAGTAGGCGAGGCAGAAAAAAGTCCAAGGCATCTTTCGTAGCGTCGACCTAGACCTGATGACGATCACATGCAATGATACCCAAGTGATGAGGCTCGTTGCTTGACTGAGCCAATAGTACCGCAAATTATAATCTACGTTCTGGGCTGAAGCGGCTGAGAGGGCAATGCATGTCTGCCATGGAGGCCTAACTGGTGTCCTGGTGACTCACTAGTGCAGTCTTCACGTGTAATCTCCTTTCAGGGAAAACAACTCTCTGTTGCGACATCATTCAGAGCACCAATTCTACAGGAATTTCATTTAATGCGACGGGTCATCAATGAGAAGTCCAACTTGCAAAATTCCATGTAATCTTGCAATGTCTACCTCAGAAGAAAAATGTGAGGTCATGAGTTTCCATCCTCGGATCCATTTCCTCTCTTTCTAATACCCAAATAGTCTACCTTCTCGGTTTTGAATGGGCCAAGTCTCAGATAGGCATTTGGATGCATTTCAACCTGCCCCATCTGATTGATGTATCTTCACTCAAGGTAAGCTCCATTCAAGACATACTGATTGGAAGCTAAGAAAGCAAAAGGAAATTCGGAAGATTATAATGATAGAACTGTTTCCATATGACCAGATGCTTAGGGAACTTGGCTTCGAATTACTGTCGCTGGAAGAACCGGAGCCAGCGGCCTTATACTTTTACCGCGAGGTTGGTGCTCTTGTCATTCAGAGCACCAAAAGCACTCAAGTCAGCTTTTACACTTCAGTCCAGAGCCTTCTTTACAGATACCTGGATAGGTGTCATGCGGAGATTTGGAAGGCCATACCATCTCTTCGACGTTCTCCAAATATATCAGGAAACATCTTCGGAGATCCAAGCCACAACGATGAGCCTAAAGTTAGCAATAGGGAGTCTGAAAAGAGAGGCTCTATTCAAAGTGGCTCGTTTCAACCCCCAGAAGGACTTCAGAAGACACAGCAGACTTGTGATGATCATGTCTACACAAGTGCTTTGAAAGAGATGGGAGATGCTGAGTCTTACCTGGCTCAGTACACTTTGAAGCGAATAAGATTTGAACCCCCTATGTGGGGAGCTACAGTTTATTACAGAGATCACCAGTCTTATGCGGAAGCCACTTCTAAGAAGGCAGCAAAGCATTCTGCCTCTAAGTCTCTCTGGTTGCAAATGGGTAAATGCCCTTTGCCAAATTGAAGTCAAACGCGACAAAATTTTAGGAGTGCTAGCAGGAATACAGCTCCCTTATCTGCTTCTCTTCGGGATACCAGGGAATGGATCATGAATAACTTTCTTCTATCAGAGAAGCGAATGGAATGCGCTTGACTTAAATCATCGTTTGATAACTGTAGCTTGATATTCATTTTGGCGAGTCGCAGAACTCCAGTCGTTCAAATTTGAAAGCCACGTCATTCTCTGCACTGGAGTCACAGCTTTCCTTTACTAAAATTGAAGCCAGATCTAGATTGATATTTCTTGCTCTTCACCCTTTTTTCAATCCATCTTTGATTTCCCGGTGCCACGCGTCGTTAAATGCGTCGTTCCAGTCGTTAATGAATTCTCTCGCTTCGTGTTACAGGTAAGTGTATAGTTTCATATTGTGTCCAAATCCTTACTGATAACTGGTAGGTCCACCGCAGGGGGCTTCCAAGGCGTCTGTAAAAAAGGTCGTGACAGCGTCAGAATTATATTCGTTGGCCAAAGAGCGACGCTACAAAACAGCCCACGAAAACCCAGGAAGCTTGACATTTTTCGCTATAGGCAAGTCTCGCATACGGTTGCTTTTGTACAAAGCATTCTAACTCCATTCAGTGAGATAATTCGTCCAACAAGGCTATGCTTTTGAAGATGGTCAATCCAAAGATGCAAGCTCAGGTGGCAATGTTGATGCTAATGATGGTATTGATTATCATGATTTGAAATAAATCACGATATTTTTTTTGATACCAGACAATGAGTGCTGAGCCAAAAGAGTTTCAAGGGTGGAAAATTCATGGTGGAGCCTATGAGCTATGGTTGAAAGGTAGCTGAGGAAAGGTATTCAGTGGATAAATGCGAATAGATCAAGTAATCTATACCAGCCATTAGAAGCAAATATAGAGCCTTTTAGTGCCTTGATCGGGGATGAAATATGATATCCTAGGATGAGTGCAAAGCAAATGAAATTTTCGACACTTCTCCATGTACAAAGATCACCATCCGGGTCTTTCCATGATGACTATACATGAGGGACTCTACAGAAGCTATGTTACAGTCAGGCGTATCTCTGGGCAGTAGGTGGAAACCCTGGAAATGATATATTGTATATAGTGTCGCTTGACTGTGTACACCTCAGGCGGAATCGTTTTTCCTTAATGTCAACCTGGGTGGAATTCAGCAGCTCAGCTCTTACGATTTTGTGGCCTTATTTTCTCGGCATCTACACTGGTTCTACCGTATATTCTCTCATTCAACTGCTAGATTGGATTATTAGTAACAGACTGAATTCTACATGTACTGAATTATAGTTGTACACTAATTCTTCTTATCTGATTGGTTCTTCTTAGTATTTACTATATAGTATCTTCCTAGTGTGATACTTAATTAAATCTAGTTCCTCTTAGAAGTGCTGAGTGGCTTGTACCACAAGAATGTAGGATATTTATAACAACTCTATGGGAATAAAATAATGTTATTTGCCCTATTATATATAGATAGATTTATAAAAGTATCACTTTTAAGAATAGTGTTTGTATAAAAAGCTTAAGGTGGAGGTAATAAGCTTAGCCGCAGTTTATAACCGAAAAGAAAAAGGGAGGAACCGGGCGGGGCTGATAGGGAATCTGATTGGGCGAGACAGATCGTAGGGGCGTAGCAGTGAGTGCAAAGTAGATGGGGTGGAAAGAGAAGAGAGGAGGACAGAGGGAGGTGGAGTGTTTTATATTGGGAGCGACGGAGGGGAGAGGTGACAAGACGGCGTAATGGGGCACTAAACCGGAAATGGCAAAACTAACCGCAACAGGGAATTCACAGGTCCAGTTATTACAGGTTGAGGGGGCAGCGCCCCTTAATGGGTAACCTAGTTAACCAACGAACCACTCATCTTTACCAGTGACGGCAGCAGGGCCCAAGCAAGCTCGGGCAACGGGCCGGCCCCTCTCTGGGGGCGCTTCCGTTCCAGCTCATTACACGCTAGAGCACGACCCTGTTTACTTCGATTACAGCAGGGGACGGGCTTGATCCTTCTGCTTTCCTGCGCGCTCATCTCCGAAGGATCTCAGCTAGGGCCTTTATTCAATGCAAGTTGCTGTATAACTAGGTTGTCTCGAAGACAACACTCATATTGGCATTCACGCAAGTCTGCACAAGCGGTGATATCAGGCACTATTTGCGAGGTTTTTGTCACTCCACTAGGTATCACGTCCGACAAGTACTAGTGGTACCTATGAAACAACCAGCAAAAGGCCAAAGCTGAAGGGGGTAGGGGCAAGGGGATAAAGAAGAATGGTAGGAAGGCCAATTAGCCTGCTGGTTCGCCAGGCCGCTACACGGTGTCAAGATATCATTGTGACAGGTGGTGCTCAATGCCCTTATGTTGACTGCTACGCTTTATAGTACATATTAGATGTAGCTAAAGACGTGGTTAATTTGTTAGGTAATCCTTCTCTAGGCCACTGAGGGCGCCAACGACGTGTCCGCTCTTCCCAGGTAACTTTGAACCAGTCAACTAAAAGCATTCACTGATATCCTTGGTAATGTACTCGTGATGATAGTTCGCTAGGTCTGGAGTGCCCCTAGACTGGTACGTCGTCTTGGAGATAGCGTCATGTTGACGGTCTAGGTTTGTGGCATAATATGGGAATGGGTGGATGATACAAGCCTGCAGCTGTAATCCGCATTCGGTGGAGCTCCGAGTAACCCAGCACTTATGGTCAAGGTTGGTCAAAATAGATGTATGTTATCCACTACTTCCAGAAAGGAATATTGCAAGACGGTGGGGCGGCGGAAAAGACCCGGGGAAGAGAGGCGTCTCCTACTAATAATATGTCAGTGTCTGACCCAATAACCAGAACAGGAAGGGGAGAATACTTGCGAGTTTCTCCGCTGGTTGGGAAGAAGACCATTGCCGGCAATCGCCTCATGTAAGGGCTACTAGGAGCCGCACGGAAGGCACCGTTTCCATACTAGAAGCCAGAATTAGTGACGAGCATCAGCACAGACATTGAGGCTTAAAGACATTCTGACTTCCATGAACCCAAGCTGAAAGAGACCTCGATATGATACTCTCACAGAAGGCATGGACAGGCAGGATCAAGAAGGATACCAATAAATCTTCTAGGCCATATCCGAATGAAAGCATAGAAGACCTACAGGACATATTGTGATATAGAGGACTGCAAAATATAGTGTAGCATAGTGAATCAACATAAAAGGGCTTAGGGGGACCTTATACGCCTAAATATATTGACATAAGAGAGGGAGAGGTGAGTGAAGAGTAAGAATAGAAAGAGAGAAACAGGCAAGATATTTGATATTCATTTGTGTGGTCTCCAAGCCAGAATATTCCACACTAGCTTCGGAGTGCACTTTGGGAATGGTGAATTTGCCGGAAACTTCCCTCAAAGTGGTATATAAGAGATTCTAGCCACTGGTCCCGAGAATGTTCTCTATCCTAACCACGCCTCATCCATCCATCCATTTCTTCTTTCAAACATCAAACAGAAAGGACACCTCGGCCTAGCAGAATCTACCCAAAGAACCAAGGAGATGTCTACTACACCTTCGAGATCGTCTGCCTCCCCAAAATTGCCTGTGGTCGATCCCATGTCGATCCCAAGCATCATCTCGGCACGGCCTATCAACCGGATGCCACGATTTTTGTCATCACCAACACCTGTCTTGTCTCGTACAGAAGCCAACGAGCAGATATATCCTTGGACTGACCCACCAACTGGACGGAACGACCAAGGCATCTCGGAGGAAAGAAGACGTCAACGGGAGCGAGAAAACCCGTTTCAAACCCCAGGCACCTCTGCGCAGAGAGGCCAGAGCAGGAGCCAGAGTCCACACAGACCCCTCAATCCTGACCGTCTGAAGACACCTCGCTTACCCAGCATGAGTCCACAGAGTTCCCCGTCTGGGGGACAATTCGATTCCCCATTACCTCTCCGATCTCGTCTTCCCCAAGCAAAACACCAAGAAAGACAAGACGACTCTCAGCGGGACGAGCTCAGCGAAGAGGATGACCTTCCACAGCAACAGGCAGGCCAGAACCAACTAGAATGGAAGGTACACTGCGAATTCTCGTCGCCATGCCGCATGACCGCCTCGCCAGACGGGATGCACTACCGCAAGGTCGTCTCGCACGTCTTTGGCAGGAACAAGGCATCGACCAAGCTGTTCCCACCGAGCGTGTGGGTTCACTACTGCCGAAAACACTACCAGCGTGCGCGGTACCGCGCCGACCAGTGGCCATTCACGCAGTGTGAGCTGCTCCTCGAGTCTCTGCGTCGCATGGAAGAGTGGGGCGGCGTCGAGAACTTCGCGCTGACGCTTCGACGTCGCGAGGTGATGCGCGTCGACGAGTCCGGTGCGGCCGGGAACCGGAATGCATCCACCTCAGGAGCGCTTCAATCGCGACGCAAGCATCCTACCGCCGTCACCGCACCCGTGCCTGAGTGGCTGCGGCAAAATGTGGGAGTCGGCAACTCTTTCGACGATATTCGACGCATCATCTTGCAGGTCCGCGAGTACATGGTCCGGATGCGTGAGGAGGAGAGAAAGCAGCAAGGCCTGCCCCAGGGGTCGACTGGAGGTGGCTCGGGCTCTGCGTCTGGGAATGATGGATTGAAAAGAAGCAGATGGCGTGCAGCGAATGCTCGATCCAAGGGAAACCAGAGACAGCCGACTAGCCGGGTCAGATTCCCTGATGTCGAGATCTTGCCTACTTTCCGACCCTGGGTTCTGCAGGCTGCGCTGCGGCAGAGAGCAAATGAGCAGATCAACAGAGGCAACGCTAAGGATGGGAAGAATGCCAGCGACAACAGCGACTCTGGGGATAACCATGAAAGCGGCAATCGCGGAAGAAACGGGTCTACTCCGGCGGCTGGAAGTGGAAGAGCGGGTTCCAACCGAGGACAGTCTGCGAGCCAGAGACGCCGCAGTGCACGAGTGTTTCTGAGAATGGTGAATCGAATCTCACCCCGTGGATCGGTGAAGAAGCCAGCCGTGAGGAAAAGGTGATTTAGTCACTCTTGTGACTCGATGCTCGAGTATGATGCTGGCTGACTCAAAATTGAATGTTGATGGATGGGGATGTGTCGGGTGGGAAAACACAAAGGGATTGCGGGAGAAAGTATCTTTTAAGCAATTTAAACTTCACTCAAACTTCACGGCAGACTGTTCGCATTTTTAGTAGAATCATGGATCTTACCTGGAGTGGCCTGGATTTGGTAGAAAAAGAGGGCGTAATGAAGATATGGGCATTTCTGGGGATTTCTGAGAGGATCAAGCAATTGCAAACATAGTATTTTTCTCATGCCTGAAACAGAGAACAACTCCATACAATGTGCCAATACAATCACAAACACGCTTGCTCGGAAAGAACCAAATGCTCAAATATACGATGTACTATCAAATCCACTAGTATCCCAGAAGGGAAATCAAAGATGATTATCGAAATTAAGAAAGTGGCTTTGGTAGAGAAGATTTCATGGTCATCATTAAGATAAGGGCATTTAGCTGGCAACGGCCAGCTGAGCCACGAGGTCAGATGCCACATCGAGGAACGGATATGGGCTAGTAACCTCTTTCTCCTTGTTCTTGAGGCGTTTGCTAATCGGGTACCATTCCGATTCGCCTTGGGCGCGAATAACGTTTTGGTAGCCGTCGCACTTGAAGTCGACCATGTAATTGTTCTCTTCGAGCTGATAGAGCTGGATATCAACAAAGACCCAGACACCGTGTGAGATACTGGGGAGGGCACTTTGTTGTGTGGCTGATGAGGGCCCAGGTGTCGTGCTATTATCAGTTGTAGAGGATGATTTGGCATCTTTGTCCTTGTCCTCGAATGGGGCGGAGATACCGGAAATATGGAAGCGGCGACGCAGTTCTTCGAGGTCACTTCGACTGTTGGACACACTGGTTGAGGCACCTGGTGCCTTCACACCTTCTTTCAACAGACGTGCACGAATGAACCAGGGATCCTTGGGGATATAATAGTCTGATGGCAGGTCAGGGTACTTGCTCTGCAAAGGTTTCGGCTTGTCCGGAGATGGTGTTGCATCGGGTCCAATCTGAGTGCCTTTTAGAAGTCAGTATTGCTAGGGTCTCTGGAGACTTGGATTGCATACCTGATTCGACGGGCTGGATATCCCATACTCCGCCTTGGGCAGCAATTGCCCTGTATAAATACAGCATCGCCTCATACGGCTGATTGCGTGAGCGGATGCCAAACTGCCACTTCCGGGATCGCTTGGGCTGGTGGGTGATAGGATGGCCAATGGGAGGCTCCAGTTTCAATTTGTCCAGATCAACCACACTGCGCGAGTGAGGTTTCAAAGCTCGAGCTGTGGCAACTTGCTCTTCAGGAGACAGCTCTCCGTGCTCAGCTCCTTGACCCTCACTTTTGGCGACTTCTTGCCTATGCTCCTCCAGCATTCTGTCACGAGCTCGCTGCTCTCGATCCCGTTGCTCCATGAGCTGGTCATGGACGTAAGGAAGGCTGGTAGGTAGAATCCGGACATGACTGACACGGGGCTCGTCGAACTCTTCAGGGTCTGCCTGCTGGGTCTCCTCTGGACGTGCGCGTCGGGAAACACTCGGAGTCCTAGCGACTGGAGGCGCAGGGGGTGTCTGAGTTTTAGGTGTAGTTGGAGCTCGATCAGCCGCTGGTCGTACGGGCCCTTTCGGCTGATGCGGGAGATTCTGGGCCATAAGATTGTCTTCTGTTGGAGCTGTTCAAGTCGAGTTAGCATTATTCAAAGGTTACGACCGTGTCCGTAGACAAAAAAAAATTCTCACAGTTTGTTTGCATCATCTCATTCTCAACAACAATAGAGAATGCATCCTTGATCGCGCTGGGTTCTGGGTGCCGTAACGCATCTTCAATATCTTCTCGATCATACCCCATACTTCGTTCGAGCTTCGAAACGGCAATCTGATGGATTTTATGTTGTACAGGAAGTGGCTTCCCGGGAGCAATTTTACCAGAATCAATGGCTTTGTTCGGGTCCATGCCAGTTGCGATGAACTCCTCTGGCGGAGGCTCCAGGTACTTAGGCAGATTCTTTGTGAACCATGGGTCCTGCCGAATCTCTGGGATCGTGATTCTGTGGACCGGATGAACCTGGAGCATTGCTCGGATCAGCCGGGCGGCCCCGGGGGAGATGTATCCGGGAACATGGAAGTTGCCCGCTGCGATTTTCTTGAAAAGGGCGGGAATGTAATCGTCGTCGAAGGGCAGTCTCCCCACCAGCAGCACGTAAAGGATGACACCACAGCTCCAGACATCGACCTCAGGCCCCGCATACAGCTTCCCAGAGATAACCTCTGGGGCAGCGTAGTTTGGGCTACCGCAACTGGTCTTCAAGAAATTCCCATCCGTCATAATATTACTCAATCCGAAATCGGCAATCTTGACATTTTTCTGGCTGTCGATCAAGAGGTTCTCGGGCTTCAGGTCACGATGCACGATCTTGTGTCGGTGGCAGTACTCGACGGCGCAGATAATTTGTTGGAAGAATTTCCGGGCTTCGTCATCGTGGCATTTTCCCTTTCTCACCAGGTAATCGAACAATTCACGCTCGGCGTACTCGAGGACCATCACGATATCGGTTTTTGTTGCAATAACGGTGTATCTGATGAGGCGACGACGTGGTCAGTAATCGAAACTCACAAGGATTGGGGGATCTCAAAGACATCCATACAATTTGATAATATGAGGGTGTCGAAGCAATTGAAGGTACTGAATCTCTCGTTCTACGCGACCAACCATGTCGCGGGACAAGAGCTTGCGGCGTGAAATGATCTTGAGGGCGACTTGACGCCCACTCGGTTGATGGATGGCAAGCTTCACCTTTCCGAAGGACCCCTCACCCAGGATCTTGACCGTCTGGTACTGATCGAGGCGTTGCATGTCCCGCATGGTGGCCGGGGACTGTGTTGCGGTTTCGGACCTGCCGGTCGGGCGCGGTGGCGGCATCGCCATAGCGGAGGGGTTGGAGCTCGCAGCCCTGGTCGGTCGTTCACGCGGTCGGTCGCGGTCGGTCGGGGGCAGGGGAATCGAGAGGTCTTCCTCGTCGAAAGCGGCGGCCATGATGAAGGGACAACGTGACGTGATTGATTTTCCGGGGCGTTCCAGCGGACTTGCTGACTGTGCCGTGGTAACTCGTTCTATTTTTTTCGGCCTCAGACCATCGCCAATCAATCGGTCTCGACCCTCCCCACAGCAGAGCCGAGGGTGGAGCTGAACAGCTTGTGTGCACAGCTGTCGAGGAGCGGGGCGGATGGAGGGGCAAGAGCTGCGTTGGCGAAAGCTCACCGAGTCGATGGCGATGCTCAGGAATGGTCGGGAATAAATCGCGGGAAGCGCAGTCGAAGGCGGCGCGGGAGAGAGTTGGCGCGAATCCTGGGGGAAGGAAATAATGGAGAGAGGAGAAAGTCGGCGGGGGGACGTCGGGGCTTTTTTGCCCGCCAAAATGCAGGGTTTCCCCAGTGCCACCACGTTGAGACCGTCGTAGGAAACCTTGGGGATCCTATAGATCAACTATCAATTACCAGCATCAATTACCAATGATCACCCCTTTAATGCTGGAACTCTGGACTTTTATTTTCTATGCAATTCTTGTACAAATCATCCATGGCTCACCATGTACACCCAGAAACGGTCAACCCCAAACACCTAGACACCAAAGCCAGTATACATTCCAAGCAAAACAAGGTTAGCTGGCTTTCAGCATATCGAGCATACCTTTTGTCTGGTATGCATTTTGGGCCATCTCTACCTCGTCGCGCACCCGCCGATGTAGTCGGTTCACCATTTTGTCGATCTGCGCAGACTGCCCAAGATTGCTGGAGTAGATGTCGAGGAGATTCATCGCAATCTCCACACAGAGATTGGCCAGACGCGGTTCTCGAATATACTTGTGCACCCACTGAAGCACTGGTTGGAGGGTGACTTCATCGCGATCCCGGAGTGAAGCACGTAGTGCTGAGCGGTGGCGAAGGGCAGTGAACAGTGTGAGCTGGGCGGTCTTATCGGATGATGCAAGGACCTGATCTAAGGCGACGGTATACCGGCCCTTCCTAAGGTCATTCTCCCATGCAGATTCCTTCTTCCGTTTCTTGCGGTCCCGGCCTTCAACCACAATATCGACCCCTTCGCCGATGAAATCAAGACCGCGCAGCCGCTTGTCCCAGCCGGAACCGCGCAGCTTCTTCTTCTTCGCAACTTGCCGATCATGCTCCTCCAGTTTCCCCTCCAATAGGGCTTGCATCTCCTTCCGACGCTCACGCTCCTTCACCTTTTGTTGGCCAGATAGCCGGGTCTTGACGGAAAGCAGACCAGACTGCATACCCACAGCAATATGCTTGTCCTCATATGCTACACCAGACGTGATGGCGCGCAGTGATAGGATTGGAGAGGGGTACTTAGACCCGGAGACTGGGTTCCATCCGGTTGTCTCAAAGACCTTCATATGTCCGTCCAAGGCACCACTGAGCAGTCGCTCTCCATTGGATGCTAGCGCGAGAGATGTGACTGTTTTCTGATGACTTTGAATCATGTGCAGCGGTTTGCCAGCGACAACGTCTAAAACCGCAATTTTGTTGTCGGCGGCAGCCAGAACGGTTGTGCCAGCGGGCATAGGCAACACGGTCTCAATGGGAGCAGCCATCTTGAAGGTCATAGCAGCACGGCTTTCAACGCGAGGATCCCAAAGTCGCACAGTTCGGTCGTAGGAACCAGAGACCAGCAAGCCGGACGACGCCATTGAGCCAGGCATGAAGGAACCACTGCGCACGTAGTCGGTGTGACCCACGAAAGTCCGTACGCTGGTCTCCACGGGCAGGTCCCATAGGCGCACCGTCCGGTCGTCACTGGCCGTGAGGACTGATGTCGGGTCGCTGGGCGAGAACTTGCTCACCCACACCGGCTGTTTGTGGTCCTTCCAGGTCTTCATGATTGCGCGCGAATTGACATCGAAGACTTGCACGGTGCCAGTATCATCTCCGGCGACCACCACCCGACCATCCGGTCGGACATCCGTGCCGCGCACTGTATCATCGAAGCGAGTAATTGTCCGCAAAAGTTTTCGTGTGCGAATTGAGTAGATCTGGACCCGGGCGCCTGTGGTCACAGTGAAGAAATCCGGCGGCTGCGTCAAGGAGGGGAAAGCTGTTGAGGATGAGGGCGCAGACGGCTGTGTGATAAGATTGACAGGTCCATTGGCCGGCGAGGGGATCAGGAGAGGGTTCTTGAAGGTGCGCCAGTATTGCTGCTCTGGAGTAAGTCGGGTTGATGGCAATGAGGCGAGTTTCACCTGCGGCAGCGGCAGAACAGGGGCCGCCATGATGAGTTCGAGGAAAGCGGGTCCTGATGGAGTGTTGGTTCAGTTGCAGAAAAGCCGCGGTGTCTGCACCAGAACCTTGGGAATCGCAGAGGCGCCTTGGTCGTGAAAGTTGAGGATCTTTTTTCTGCCGATCAAAAAAGTTCAGGCTGCCTAATTTGGAATGGCGGCCAGGATATTTGTGCCTGAGGCCATAAGGCAAAGCATTCCTGCATTTTAATGCCTAAGGCATAAAGGTACTATTCACCCCATGGATAGCTATACTAACTACGTAGTGCATGGCGGTTGGCACATTCCTCCCATGATTTCCTGTCGGTGTGAAAGTTTATCGGTGGGTAAACCGATGTTTTTTAAATCACATCCGTCCAAAAGCTCGCTCTAACCCCTAGCGATAGCACAAGGTATGAACACCCGGATGCACTGCACCTAGATAAGTATTTGCCGAAATCCTGCGGGATGCTGGCCAGAAGCTTTTGAGTACCAAGTATGTCGTACTTTCCGGTGACCACGTAAGTTCCTCCTACGTGATTTGACACTAAGTTCCGGTCTCTATTTTAATAATAGTAACCGGCGGAGGCATAACGATGGTCGCAGCTGACTTTCGCATACAGCAGGGGCGGTGGTGCAGGCAACAGCCAATTGTTTGACATTGAAGCAGGGGATGGGTAGTACTATCCCGATCTGTCTCACGATGAAGCGGATTATAGACTAGTCTGGGGTTTAATTCTCCTCTTCCTTTCTATTAGATGTCGAGACTGATAGAATAGCGGTGGGCAATATATTTTAGCGGTCGCTATGGTGATTCCGGTGGGGGAGGTTTAATTATGATGCATATCGATAACACTTTGAGTGGGGAGGGCGGCGCTTGACAGCTGCGAAGCCTCTGACCTGAAACCGGATTCACCCATAACACTATTATTGAACAATTGGACGAGAACGATCACAAGGTTGCGTCGTCGTCGGGTGCACCTCATAGCAGCAGGATGCCCCCCCTGTCGGCGCCGAGAATGCATCGATCGGTGGATCGGTGGCTGGGGAGCTGATCTGAGCTGACGCTACCACTCCACCTGAAACTTGAATGTCGAGTTTGGGTTGGGCAACCAGTAAATGAAAATGGAGTCCAATCCCCCTGCTACGCTTCCTGGAGTTTAAGTATTCCGCACATTGAACGAAACTATGTAGTTACAGATAAACTGGGTGGATAGGAATCTCGAGTATAGGACATGACGATGACAAGGAACCGGCGTGTTTGTTTATCGATAGGGCGTTCTGTAATGTCATGTATGGTCATATAGTCTCGATCTACTGTGGTCGAGGCGCCCCGGCCAGGGGAAGTAGCCAATCATGAAGCAGGAAGTACGGGTCCCAGCCACCCCCAATACCGCATCTGACATTCCACCTAGGCTTCACTTTTCATCTGTCGATTCCCCCTCGTTCTTGCCTTCTGCTTCATCGCTCCTGCTCCTGCTGCTCCCTATGCTGCACACCTAGACGACGAGAGCGCACACAACCACTGTGCATCATGTCCAAGGTCTCCAAGGTTAATCATGCGGCGGGCATCTTCGCCGACATGTCCGTCGATGGACCAGCTATCGGAACGCTGGTTGCCATCATAGACCGTGCGAAGAACCTGCCCAATCGCAAGACAATGGGCAAGCAGAACCCGTACTGCGCCGCACGTCTAGGTAAAGAAGCAAAGAAGACCCAAACTGATCTACGCGGAGGACAAACTCCCAGATGGTACGTTGACGAGCCCTACTATCCTGTTACTGGCAGGGCTGATGTGAATGGTGTCTCTATAGGGATCACGAGCTGCGGTTTACCGTCCACGAATCCCCGGACTACTACAAGCTTAAGGTTTCCGTTTTCAATGATGACAAAAAGACCGATTTGATCGGTGAAACCTGGGTCGATCTGCAAAATCTCATTATCCCCGGAGGAAGCCAGAACGACCACTGGCATCCACTCCAGTGTCGAGGGAAATACTCCGGTGAGATTCGAATTGAGATGACATACTATGATACGCGCGAGCAAGATGAGGCCATCATCGAGCGGCGGAAAGAAGCTGCCGAAAGGGTTCAAGGCAAGCCCATTGTCTCATCGAGCTCAGGTCTGTCTGGTCCCAGACAGCTTAACGCGGTCAAGCGACGGCCACTCCCTAGTGATCCGTCAGGGGTCACCTCGACGAGACCTCATCCTCCGGAGCAAGTGCACTCTGCCCCTCCACTGCATCATCCTATGCCATCGAGGCCGCCAATGCGTGACCATGTCCACACCATGCCTCCGGCACCTGACCCGGAGACCCTTCCTTACCCACCGAGACATTCAGAACCCACTTACGAAACCCCGGCATATGACGCCCCGGACAATCGCCACCGTGAATGGGAAGCTCCCGCCCCGGCTGAAAAGATGCGACGCAATACACATGAAACACCGTACCCAAGCCACGATGACCCAGAGCCCTCGTACGATCCACGACCCCATCAACCGCGCAGCCATTCCGACTATGAATATTCCCACCCGGACTTCGGGCCAGCATCGCAAGATCCACCGTACGAACCTTACATGCGCGGAAGAGCTCCTTCGTACGATCCTGGCCCACAGCCGTCCGATATCTACAGCCCGCTATCCCCGCAGTACACCGCGAACCCAGCGGCATTTGGACCTGTGTCCACGTTCACACCGCGCCAATCTGCCCGTGTCGATGAGCCTGCACCTTTGAGTTTCTCTCGCCCAAGTTCTTCGTCAGGCCCAGCCGAAACACCTCGCTATCAGCCACACAACACGCGGGCGTTGCGAGCTCTTCCTCCCAGTAGTGACTATCACCCCGAATATGCCACGATGCAACCCCGTGTGGAAGACGAAGAAGAAGATGGCCCTCCTCCCCCACCGCCGGTTCATCGTTCCCGGAGGGCGCAGCAAGTCCCTCCCGCTCACCCACCGACCAACCAGTCGGGTTCTCCCTACACACCATACAGCCCGGGTTACTCCAGCAATGCCTCGTCCATGCCGGCAAGTCTTGTGGCCGGCTACGAAACTGACAATCAAACTGATCGTTCGGTGCTTGAGCATTCACACCGCCGAAGACGCAGCAGTCACTTTGATGATGAGATGATGATCACACAGCCACCTCTATCGGCTCCCGTATCAGCGCCCGTGCTAGCATCCATGCCTCAGCAAGCATCACTGCCTGCGCCCTACGAGTCACCCATCTACCCACTGCGGACGTCCCCGCAGCCTATTGATGACCGGCCGGCCTCATCACATAGCCGAGGCGGATCAACCAGTCCAGATACCCGGATGGTGACTCGGAAATCAATCAGCCCACGGCCTTCTTCATCCAGTGACCGTGGAAACCCATCGATCCCATTCTCACCCGATTCCTATAACTCACTGAATCCTCACGCCTCGCGGTCTGTCCCCGGCAGAGATCACATGTCTGCCTACGAGGCTCCCTATCAAGCCCGGGATGCGACGGTGCGGCCAGAGATCGAATCAATCCGAGACCCGGACCAGCCGATCATTGGGGACGATGGCCGCGAGATTGACCCTTCAGACCATCTGCCTACGGAAACCTGGGCTCCCGAGCCAGAAAAGAAGAACCGCAAGCCAGAGGTCATTATTCGATTTAAGCATTCTCCCAGGCCCACATCGCGAGGGAATGACACTTCGCCTCGCCCTTCAGGGCCGCCACGGGTGGGTTTCAAAACTGCGGAGCCAGTCTCATACAGCATGGATCGTTCGCGGCAACGGTACACTCCCAGCCATGTGCACTCCAGCACAGATGCAGTCGTTCGAACTCCTCCGCGCGGTAACGACAGTTACGGCACCTATTCGCCCGCGCGAGGATACAACACTCCAACGTCGGCTGACCGGCCACGCTCCTCCCACCGAGGCTCAGTTTCTCCATCTCCTAGCTCGCGCTCTCCACTGTATGACTACAGCCCAGGTCCGCCTATTCCGTCAAAGGTGCCGATCTCCCAGGGGCCCCCCAGCTATCCCGTCACGGCCAGCAATCCAAGTAGCGGGAACCCAGGCATGGATGCCTTGAGTCGAGAGTTGAAGACCATCGATATCGGCTCTGTGGGCTGCAGTCCAAGCCGGGCGGTTCGCAAATATGCAGCTCGGCCACCGGCAACGATGGGATATGCCAGCTAAAAAAAGAATCTTTGCATTTTGACGATTTATGTACTGTTTTCCCTGGGTGGTCAATTTTGCTCTGAATCTGGGGCTCTTGGTCATGATTTGACATGTATGCATTTGAATATTTCCTTGGGATATCTGGCAATGGGGGGGGGGGGCGTTGGACTTGAGTTCTACATACATCTGCTATTTTGTGTACACATAGATGAAGATTGGCCTATGACGGGCTCGAAGAATGATACTTGAAATCTTTTGATTCTTTGCCGGATAACTCTGCCGAGACCCCTGCACATTGGGCCCTTGGCCACGGAAGGAAGATATACCCCAAGGCAGTGATTACGAGTATGCAACTCAACATTGTCAACTCCCCGTCCTCCTTTGTCCATTGCTCAAAGCGGGCTTGCTTCACTAGATAGCGATTTGGTCGTGGCAGACTGCCAAGCCCGTGTTCGAGCATTATAAGTGAGGTCCTCCGCAGTCTTGATTGGATCGGGTTTCGATTCACCTGCTGTATGACAGCAAGTATCCTTCAAAGGCACTGACCTGTAGGTGCTGAGCACGAGGATATTGACCATCAAGAGCTCATGCCTTTTACAGACTCGTGTGCATGGTTGATGTAGAAACTCGGACGATTGCACGCTCGTCGCTCCATCCTAGTAGGACAGTGAGTACATACGGCATTCTTCCAAACCCAAGGCCGGAGTGGTTCGATCAACGTGGCAGTAGAATTACCACATACACTACAAGACCACTCCATTGGCGCCGCCATCGAGGAGACAAGGCGCTCAGGGTTACGGTCTGTCAATGCCGCCTTTATAGAAGACGTTTCCATGGACCCAAGAGCCCGAACTCATATGTACGTCGAAATAAGACTTGCGGGAGTCAGGTTTTTATTCTGTAAATTATTCGAGGGGCGGGGTCAGACACTGCTACGCCGCAATGATCGATATACATGGCTCAAAACTCGGTCGTATATGGCTCCGGGAGCTGCAGAGTGCAGCTTAAAAAGCCACGCAAAAAAAAGTACATAAAAATCAACAAACTGTTAATGGAATCTATGGGAATGTTACATTTGAGTCAGCTACCGGCAACTTTTCTCACATTATCAAGCATCCACGCATGTCGAAAATATATCTCGGGTCTTACCGAATAACTACGTCATCTACGAGGAACAATCTGCTGGGTAGGTATGTATTCATACATTTTAGTCGGCGGCGTGGTTTGGATAATTATCCATGCCTCTTGACATAGTCGATGCAAGCATAACAAGAAATAGTTACAAAGCACTACCTGGATGACGTTCTGATGCAATCATGTACAAGCTTATGTTCCACACTGCTTGGTAGTGGTAGATACCAATATAACATGCATTCCAGAAGTAGCGCGACCGAGGATCTAATCAACTCCATCTTTTGACCGAAATCACTGCAAAATGCCCGGTCGAATCCCCCAAAGCATGCGAGCGGCCGTCGTAAAGGACTTCAACAAAGGTTATGAAGTCCGCGACATCGACGTGCCCAACGACCTGGGACCCAACGACATCCTCGTCAAAATCGCAGCAGCGGGATACTGCCACACTGACCTCCAAGTCATGCAAGGCGTCTACGCCTCATCCGGCGCAAAGCCTGGGCTAGTCGGCTCGCACGAGCCAGCAGGGACGGTCGTCAAGGCTGGATCCAATGCGGCTCACTCCAACATCCACGTCGGCGACCGCGTGGGCTCCATCAATACTTACGCGTTTTGCGGGGAATGCGACGCCTGCAAGAAACAAGGCCAACAGCTCTGCGAGAAGCTGGTCGGAATGCTCGGGCTGACCATCAACGGCGGCTTCGCGCAGTACATGAAAGCTGATGCCCGGGTTGTCGCGAAGATCCCCGAGTCGATCCCGTGGGCAGAGGCTGCTCCGCTCTTCTGCGCCGGCGCGACGGTGTATGGCGCCCTGCTGGCTTCTGGTGTGCAGCGCGGCGAGTGGCTGGCGATCGTCGGCATCGGCGGACTGGGTCATCTGGGGGTCCAGTATGCCAAAGCGATGGGGAGCAAAGTGATTGCCATCGACAACCGACAGGAAGGTATCGAGACGGCCCTGGCTGTTCCGTCACACCTGCGGCCAGACAAGACCTTCGTCATCGACTCGCCCGAGGCCGAGAAGCAGGTCATCCAGGGGCTGCAGTCTTCCTTCTACGACACCAACCCGGGCGTTGACCGAGTCGTTATCAACGCAGAGGCTCGGGGCCTGATCAAGTTCTCGCAGCAGTTCTTGCGCAAGGGCGGCACGCTGGTGGATGTCGGATTGCCGTCGAATACGAGTCTGGAGGTTGATCCTTTTGCGTTGAGTTTCAAGGAGCAAACTGTCAAGGGGCGCTTGATCTGTACGCCGGAGCAGAGTCAGGATATGATTGATTTGCACGCGAAGAATGGGTGCAAGACGCATATCGAGAAGACTTACGGGGTGGAACAGATAAATGAGATGTATGATCATTACCAGCGGAAGGACCTGCGTGGGAGACTGTGCATGGTCTTTGATTGAGTCTCGCGGCATGAGCGCGGTGTTGGTTGAGGAGTTGCATGAGAAGCTGGGATTCCGCTGAATGACGTGGAGATTGAGTATGTGAATTGGTGACGGGATTGGAGTTGAGAAGAATGATTTCAGAGCAGTGACAGCAAATATATTCTTTTGATTGGCATTCATGATATACACCCAAGTCTTCCAGGCATCAGAATCTATCACCGAAAAGACAACCGGGACGCCTCTACCCAATTTTAGTTGCCGAAACCCCGAAAATGCCATGGAGCAGAAATCACTCGTCGCTCTGGTCATCTGTGTCGCTAGTCAAAATGCCGTCATCAATCTCCATCTTCTTCATGACCGCATCGCCATTCCGCCCTTTCTTCTCGGCAGTAAGCCATGCTTCGCGTCTTTTGGCCTCACGTTTCTCCTTCCTTGCTTGCCGCAGTACCTTGTCCCGTTGAGCAACCTCCTGCCTCTCATGCAACTCATTGATGTAATCCTGCAGCTGAGCAAGGCCCGAGCGTAGTTCCACGACCTCGGCGGCAGTGGCATGTCTTGCGTTGTCGTTGATGGCGGCCTTCTTTTTCAGCATAGCGACCTCTGCCTCTAGTTCAGCAACATGCGCGCCAGACGCTGCGGGGTCGGAAAGGGTGTCTGTAAGGACCGGAGCCGCGGATGTTGCGCGGGAGACGTCAGCTCCACCCGATTGACGTAGGGCAGCTAGCTCGGCAAGACCATCTTCAATCATTGAGTCTGGGAACGACGCATGATTCAATGCCTGGGCGAATTGACTTGGCTGGTGATTTCGGGTTCGCGCGGGTGCGATCAGGTGCGTATGGAACGCATACGCCGCTGGTACGGCACCGGGGGCATGAGAAGGGTCGGAAAATGCATTGTCATGGCGGGGCTTCACAATTGTATACGTTGTCCTTTTCATATCCTGAGGATTTGACAGGCCATTGGGCGGCAACATGACGAGGTTCGTAACAGGGTGTGTGTAGTCAGCGACCGAAGTTGCGAACTTTCGGCGCGCAACGTTCCATGAAAGTACCTTGCCACTTTCATGTGCCGAAAGGAGGGTTGTGCCGTCGTATGAGAGTGACAAAGCTTTAGCAGCCCCCGAGTCGGCAGAGGGAGGGAGCCATCGATCTTCCGCAGATACCTGTCCGGGGGTGGACTGTAACGAGGGGTCATGGAGTGGGTGTTGGAAGGAATTTCCACGGTAGAAATCGATCGACTGTACGCTTCCATCTTCATATCCAACGTAGCAAGCTCGATCAACCGGATCCAATGTCAGACAAGTCGCGGAGAACGGCAGGAGATACGTCCGCAGAACGCGTCCGGTGTGGTAGTCCCACACAATGGCTGTGTTGTCTTTTGCAGTAGACACGGCGATATTGTGCCGGCCATTGCTGTGTCCAATAGCGAGAGATGTGATCGTGGCGCGGTGGTTGGAGAAGGTGCGGATGGGGGAGTTTGGTGGTTGACTGTCACGGCCGAGAGCGGGTTTGGAGAAAGAGAGAATACCGTGGAGAGACCAGACGTGTACGCTGGCATCTGAGGAGCCGGAGAGAATGAAGTTGGAGGTGGGATCGACGACGAGGGAAGTGACTGGCTGCAGATGGGAGGCGGTGGTAGCCACTTGACGGCCTGTACAGGTCTGAAACGACGGACACGCAAGTCAGATCAGGCCGTGACACATCAAACAGTGAAATGCAATGGACAAGTCATACCTCCCATAGAATCAATCGGCCTCCTTCGGTACCCAACACCAGCACATCGCCGTACTTGGCGCCGGCGACAGCAATGCTTCGAATACGTTCGGGAAAAGGCACGAGGGCCTCCTGATTCCCCTTTTCCCGACTGTAGACATGGATGACAGCTTTCTCTGCTTGAGCAGCAAAGATATGCGACGGGCTCACGGCCAAGCAACTCGACGTCGTTGAGCTCTTCTTGAAGGTGGATCGCAGTTGCGGCGCCGGCTGGAATTCATGCACGCAAATCCCGACATCCCTCAGCGTGGCGGTCGGAGTTTTTGCGGATGACAGCGTCGACGCGACGAAGGATTCGGAAAGCATGGGGAATGGGGCGCTTGCATGAAATATGGAGAGACCAAGAAGAGTCCCATTCTTCCCAGCCGCTCTTTTTTTTTTCGATGCGATCAAGTCGGATCCTTGTGGTCAGCTGACCCTCGGCAACTTCCGCAGTGGAGCCGCCAATTCCTAAGGATTTCCTGTTCTTTCTCGCTGTGCAATATTAAATAAGTACTCTAATGTCCACAGCATGAAATTTGGATGTGTTGGTTTTCACGCAGGTCCCTCTTCGTAGACTGGATTTCTCATCTTCTCCAGATTCATTCCAGAGCACACTTTGGGTAACGGTTCTATGAGACTGTCCGGGATCAGTGAGGAAGTACTTCATATGGATATAGCTTGAGTAAGAGGAATCAATTACCCAGACTCTTTGCGACGCACTTTTATCACAAACTGGCTATGTTTCGGTAGTCTCTAGGATGCACCACAAAAAATCTTGGGAAATCCTGTACCTAGGTAACCACTCTGCCTGTCCGTCATCCAATGCGGGTTGATACGTGTACAATTGACTATGTATAGACGCAAATCACAGCGATACAAGCGCACCTTCTTTATATCTAGTTTATGGATAACTAGTTGGGCTCGACTGATCAAGGTGAGGTTGCACGGTTCGCGCAGTGCGATTCCGACAACCGGGAAATGCGCGCCATCGTCCACGGGGAGATGACCAGTCCCAAACTCTACCCAACACACTCCATCGAACACGCTGTTCGTGCATCTACTCTAATCATGCCGAATCCCATCGTAGCGATGGACCGAGTTGTCTATCGTCGATGTGTGCCGTGTTCGGTGGATGATGCGGGGCTGCCAGTTGGACCTGTCAATCCTCCGGGCCGCCAGTATGAGACGCGACGCGATGAATCGCTTCCGGCAACGATGGCCACCAGATGCATCACCATGGAAGCGAGCACTACCGTACGATGGACAATGGAGTGAGCATTTGACATCATTCTCTGAATTTCAAATCGCCGCAAAAGCAAGAATCCAAGCCGTGGCAAAGCATCTTATATTCCAGTTTCAGACAGCAGCCAGGAATGAGGGACTCCGACGCAAGGGATGCCACCACAAGAAGGGGCAACCCTCCCCATTTCCCCCATTGCCGTTGCAACGAGACACTGCATCCAATGAAGACCCGCTGGGATGCACCCTGTGGCCGATCCTGTTGCCCTTCCCAAGGGACGTGATTCGCTCTCCCCTTCTCCCCCATCCCATTTGTCTCATTCTGGTGATCCACTCGCCCGTCGAACTATGACGATGTTGGGCGACGAGGACCCATCCACGTTGACGGCATCCTGCAGGACCACTGATGGAAGATCTAGGGCCAATCATCACCCACCGCCTGCTAGATCTCACCTTTCTCGGGAATGCAAGGACGGCGCAAGCTCATTCTCAACTATTATTATGATGGCCCGTGCCTGGTGTGAGTTGAGCTCGTTTCGTGCCGGAGGGGATTCTCAAACCCTGAAGGGGCGAACTCCGTCGAACATACTCGAGTTTCTTCATGGTAGGGTCGTGGTGCCTGTCAAGGGATGTGTAACTTGCACCCTGGTGACCATATCCACCTTCAACTACCCAACTAGCGCCAGTCTGGGTGTATAAGGTCTTTTGGAGCCCCTGCGCCGGGCGTCGTTTCGCTTGTGTTAACCGATCATTTCTGTTGTTGCTGCATCTCGTTCTCATCTGGGTGACTCTTGTGCAACCCCGGCTTGCTTTTTTTTTCTACCTCAACCTGGGCCAAGGGTTGCTTCACCAAAAGGACGCCCCATGTCCACCATGGACTGCGGTGCTTCCAAAATGCCTAACAATGCATGCTTTCCAGCTCGGATCCAAACTCATGTCAGGAACCAGGGCTCCAATTCATCCTCACTGAGCCACGATGCGATTCCAATTGGCGAGCCTATCCCATCGCCGCGCCGCTGGTCTCCTACATATCAACCCCGACGAAGGAGCAGGCAATTTCCGACCTCGCTATCATTTGTACCGTCCCCCGCAGCACCCCGGCTAGAGAGCCATGACTATTCGACATCACTACCACGGAGACCCGCAGAACGAGGGCCGGTCTGCATCTCACCGTTCCGCTCGGTGCGCAGAATGAAGGAACCTTTCCAATTAATGTTGCCATCATCGCCGGCATCATGCGACGGTACATCCACGTTTCCTTCCAAACCGACAAGAGAATCAAAGCCATCGGGCGGGCACACGTTGCGAACGTGGCGTTCAGACCAGAATCTAACTTCGGCGGGCATGGCAGCGTTTGGTCTTCTTCCCAGTCCCCCCATGTCGGAATCACGGCCTGCGAGCACAGGTCCAGAATCATCATACTTCGAGGTTCAAGAAAAATCAAAAGAAGGAGGGAACACTATCTCACAAGCAGAGCCTGACTACATACCAGAGATGTCAAAGAACGTGGAAGTAGAAGACATGCATTACCACGCCTACCGCCCACCAGACTGGAAGGAAAAGCCTCAAGAACACCGACGCACCGATGTGACAAACGTCCATGAAGCACACTCCAATCTCGTGCGACAGTACGAATCAGAGGAGTCCAAGTTGACAGCCACACCACCAGAAAAACAACCATCATCTACTGCGTCACCGTCTGTACGCAGTGGGAAGGGCCATGTCCCAGGTAGCTCCCCGAAACCGCAACGGCCAAGGACAGCAACTGTCTCAAGTGAGGCCAGTTGGATACCCAGTAACCTGGCGTATTGTGAGACATGGTTGCAAGGCGTGCCACTTGATCCGTTGGATGATAAAGACGACAACCCCAGCCAGTTTAACCGCCGGAGGAAATGTCAGATTGTCGAAAAAGATCCCCCAATGCCAAAATTTGATATCAGTCCTGGGGCGAGAGCCTTGGATGAGCCGGTGGTCAGTTTGAATTACACCAGATCGACACCTGTCCATGATATGCTGACCCCTCGCAGAGACTCGCCGTCGCCAGCAAACCGAAACTAGTCGATATTGCGAGACAATCTTCGCCGTATATGCCACCTCCACCGTCATTGTCACCTCATCCTCTCCCCATGACACCCGATCAAAGACAGGAGGAAGTCTCCGCATTCAGCCCAGATACGCCACTGAATATGTCTGACAGTGGCTATGGTACCCGAGAATCTGGGTATTCCATAGACGGCTACACTGACAGCAAAGATGATGATGCGTATACAGATCCAGGTTCGTTGACCTCGGATAGTGTGACGTCTACCGTGGTCTGCGAGAGGCCTGTATCCGCGCAGGGAGAGCGCGATACATCACCCCAGCCAGAAATTCGATCGGGTAGTGTCAGCCCAAAAGCATCATCACCCAAACAACCCTCTCCAGCGCGGGAGTCGCATTCGCCCCACAGAGGTGGTCCCGAGAATCAGCGATCCTGGGATCATGAATGGACACATGATGACCACGAATGGACCTTGGACGAGCTCGACCACTCCGTCAAGGACTTTCCGCGCCATATGCTCCGTCTCACGTCCCCTGTCATTGTGTTTCTTCGGCAGAGTGACGAAAAGGCTCTTCTACGCCCCTTCCGAACCATCTTCCCTCAAGTCGCAGAGAATCTCCTGGATTGCCTCTGCGCAGCTCTAATCGCTCGGAACTACCTCCTCTCGCTATCCACCATCCATCGTCATAAGCCTTCGTTGTCCGCACGGAACGACATATATGGGGTCGACGCAGTTCCCACTAAAGCATACAGCACCCTCGGAATCCAGCTCCCAGCCGGGTCCCCTGGCCGAATCAAAGGCCGAGTGCTCGGCTCTCGAAGCTCTGAGCTTCGCCGGGAAGTCGAGCGAATCGTCGACAACTTGCTCTTTGCCATCTGCGGCCGAGCCGACGAGACCTTGAAATCCGCTGTCGAGGTCCTCGCGCAAGTTCTTGAAACCACCGCGAATTAACTCGTTCTCTCTCGATATTCAACATTTTCCTATTGTCAACCCCTGTCCTTGAATCTTCCCTTTTTCCACTCTTCAACAATCATCCATTCATTCGACTCCAGCAATTATTCCCTTGGCTCGCTTGATTCGATCTCTGTACCGCTCATATGTCTGCTATTTTAATCTTCATACCCTTGCATTGCGATTCGCTCTTTCCAATTTTCTGTTCCTAAATGTCTCGTGTACAACCAGTGTGCCAGTAGCATAGTCGAGTATAATCATAATTGCTATTCATATTCTCCTCAATCACGTAAGACCTGTTTCCCGCAGCATTCAGCCCGGTTATCTTTCGGTGTAGGATAACTATAACTAACTATTTAGTTAACTAGTTAAGATGTACAATGGGTACGAATACGTCATCTCAATCCCCAGACTAACCCAGGTAGGTGCCCGCTCTGCCAAATCTACCCTTGGGTGCCCGATCAGCGTGTGCGATGCACAATCCTTGCTGAATAGGTCATATCTATATAAAATGGTATCCCCGGCTGTAAACTTTCAAATTACAAGCCAACAACAAATGTTTCTCCCAGTCTTCATTCCCTGAATATTCGATCAACGGCAAACTCGCCCCCCCGTTTCAATTTTAAACCCATTCACCGACAATGCCTGCCAAATCATTGCTTCTGGAAGCCCTAGAGACTGACAAGGAGAGCCAAATCCGACTACTGCAGTCGTTCGTACAAGCAGCATCTCCCAATCCACCAGGAAGTACAGTGGAAGCTGCCAAAGTCTTGAGGGAGTATTTATCCGATCGCGGAATCGCTAGCGAGATCGTTGAAGCTCAACCAGGCCTTCACAATGTCGTGAGCGAATTTCAAGGAGGGGCAGGCTCTGGTCCACGGGTGGTTCTGAATGGCCACATCGATGTGTTTCCTGTGCCAGAAAATACAGATGGTTGGGCTCGTGATCCATGGTCTGGCGATATCGAGGACGGTCGCATCCATGGGAGAGGTGTCGTTGATATGAAGTCAGGAACGGCGTCCTTGGTGATTGCCTATGCAGCCCTCCATGGCCGGAGAGAGTCTCTCCGTGGAAGTGTTGCTCTTTGCGCGGTGGCTGATGAGGAGACGGGTGGCCGATATGGTACGCATTTCCTTATCAAACAGGACAGGGACCGATGGGGTGGAGATGTTATGCTCAGCGCCGAGCCATCTGGCCATACCATCCGATTTTCTGAAAAAGGAACGTTGAGATTATCGGGATCTGTCACTACGAAGGGGGCTTTGGGAGCTTATTTGAACCTGAGGTAAGACGACTCAACGGTAGCTATGTATAAGAGGCTGACAAGCTCCATAGCAAAGGCGCAATCCGGACTGCAACTAGCTTCCTTGGCGAGGTTGTTGAAGCAGTTGAATCAATCGAACCAACGCCCCCTCCTGAGATTGGGAGGCATATGAAGAACCCCGAGACTTTGGCTGCCGTGGATCGGGCTATGGGACCAGGTACTTCTACCGTTATTGCCAGGCCCACGGTCAATATTGGTACTATCAAAGGTGGGCTCAAGGTCAACATGATTCCGGAACATTGCAGCTTCGAAATCGATATTCGGTTGCCTATTGGCCTGGTAGCGGATCAAATAATGGCTGTCGTGGACTCTGTGATCCCACATTATCCGGAAGCCATCATCGAGCTGAAGAAGCAAGAGGCTGCTAGTAATCCAAGCAGCCTTTCTTCTATTGACCATGCCATGGTTGAACATCTCATGCAGAATGTAGAGTTTGTTGGAGACTCGCGTCCTGCCATAATCCCCTCTATGGGAGCTACAGACTGCAAGCATTACCGTTACGCTGGCGTGCCGGCATATGTGTACGGCTGCAGTCCTTTCAGTAGTAAGTACCGTTGACCTGTCCATGAACTTGGTTGCGTGGATCGCGAAATTGATGTCAAGTTTTTCTAGTGGCCATGACCAACGAATCAGCGTCGGTGGACGAGTTTCTACATGTGACAAAAATTCATGCACTTGCTACATGGGACTTTTTGCAAAAGGAGAACACTATCTCTGAGACTTCCAACCCTCCCATATGATAGCTTCGGTGCTTGGCATATTTATCACGACGTCCAAGATGACGGGTTGAAGCCCCTTTGTTCAATATTTCTGTATTGGCCAAGAGCTACTTGTTGCTGATTCCACGGCTCCGTAGCCAAGGAGACGTCCTGTATCTGCCAATTGGGATCTGAACCAGTCAGCATACTCCATTCTGACACTGTCAGATGTTGAAGCAATAAGCAGAGGAATAGCCATCAGCTCAGCCAGATAAGGTCTCCTATCATCGTCTGAGTTGATGATAATTTGGTCGCCAAATAGGCCAGGATCCTCTGATACTTTGAATCTGTCGAGGCCGAAAGGTATGACCAGCATTAACTCCTCAGTCAAATAGTCAATCATATGCTGACACTCGACTAAAGGATGGCGTGGTTGGAAAGGCGAGAATGTTTCTAGCAGTCTGAGGGTGCTGATGTGCAGATGATTGACCAGTATTTGGTACCCGTGGCAATGGGCGCAACGCGCGGCTTCTGCATAATTCGAGAAACTATACACGCGCGAATGAAAGAAATGTTTCTTGGAATATACACGGTGGTCGGCCAACGCATGCTGTATGCAGCGCGAAGTATCCGCGTCTAGAGATTTGCATTCAGATAGCGCTATGTCGATGGCGCGTATTTCTCGTTGGATCGCCCGCAGAGTCGACATGGTCTCAGGACCGCGCAGCTGCCATCCGGCCTGCCCTTCAGCAAATAGCTTGAGCTGGCTGCGGACGTCGATGGCTCGGATGAGTATGCGATCCAAGTCCCGCATAAAGCCCTCCTCACCGAACAAGGCTCCATCTCTCAACCAGTCAGGAAGGTCAATCAGTCCAAAAAGTGCCGCTTTTCGCAATGCCCGCCTGGCATATGTAATACTTGCGGTAGGTGCACTGGTGCCCGCAAGACATTTCACCCAATACTCCAGTAAGGCGATAGCGCCAATGTGATGCTTCTGGATCTGCATGCTTTCTTTTAACGGTATGCCTTTGTTCTGGTCAAAACTGAAAACTGCGTCTTCGTATCGTGCCAACAAACAGACTGCTAGCAAACAGGCATCTATATGGATGCAGCCCGGGACTGAGAGAGTGGCTCGTAGAGTGGCCAGAGATTCCTGGTAGCTAGCAAATGCTACTCTTGTGGCAGGGGGATACAGCTTAGTCCTCGAAAATAGCAGTAAAGCAATTGACGACGCGGCAAGCTCCAGCACTGGACTTGAATTCCAGTTCGATAAGATTATCTTTGCTGGAATCCCCACAAGAAGCGGCGTATTTGTTGTCGGATCCAAATGACAGTGAATGAAGTAAGCGACTGACTCTGATATAAGATCCCGCGACGGCGGAGTGCTGAGGAGGCTGGTCGCGGAGCTTCCTTTTACACGGGGTCCTTGGGGACGCTTCTGGTGTCGACTGGCGTAAATGTTCTCCTCATGCAAGACGGAAAAGGGCTGTCGATGCCCATAGCATGTCCTCCCATTTCTTGCGCATCGCCGGCACACTGGTTTGTCCTCGTCGCACTGCATTTGGTGAGCAAGCCGACAACAAGTGTGCTATTCCTTCTCTGGGGCCTTCTCACTTTCTTTCGAGCGTGCCTGCACGGCTGACATCCGGTCCCCGAGAAGCGCATGGTGAGTGATCATAGGGCCTACAGAGCTGGCCGTGTGTGCCTATTAGTCTCCAGGGTTTGATATTTTGATGGAGTTGTTGCTAGGCGTCGCTTGTAGGAGGTTGCAGCTGGGGGTCTTTGGAGCACGGGGATAACAACTTGTGGACTATATAACCTCCCTAGGTAGGTATTCGATTGGTCTGCTTACTCACCCACTACCGCGTGTCCACTACCTAGGTATCCACTGCCATTCCATCCCGAAACTCTTCCTTTCTCAACCTTTTGGGAGATTGCGTCTGGCCTGGTTAGATCGAAATCATCGAATCAACCTTTATCAAGTGACGCTCAACAAGGATCCCCTTGTCGTCACCTTCGGATTCCACGGTGATAAGGCTCTCGTTCAACACTCCGGGCGCGAATATGCCCCAAAGCGGACTAGCACTTCCAAGACAGGATGGCGACAGCTTAGCAGCCAGCAGAGAAGCTCAAACGAGATGATCTGACACCCAAAGAATGCAAGCGGATTTTTGTTTTCTCGGACATAACATGAAAAGTCCGCATCAAGGAGGAAAGGACTGTGTATAAATAGAAGGCCCTTTGAGTCTTGTACCATCCAAGATCTTGTTCCTCATCTATTGGCCTGGACTTCGGCATCTCGACGCTTTGTCTATTCCAGCTTCTGACGCTGGGTGTCTTTCAGTATGAGCGTCATGGAATTTGCCCGAGGCCTATTCTACGAACAATACTTCCAATCGATCCCAAAGCCGGTGGCCTCCTTTGCGCACAAAACTGTCATCATCACCGGTGCGAACGCTGGGCTGGGCAAAGAGGCCGCTCGGCATATACTCCGACTTGGATGTACACATCTCATCCTGGGAGTGCGCAATACGACGGCCGGCGAGGAAGCTCGCCGGGAAATTCTGGCGGAAATGCCCTCATTGGAGCCAAGAATTGCTGTGTGGGAGGTGGACCTGAGCATCTTTGATTCTGTCGCCGCATTTGTTCAACGGGCTAACCGCGAGTTGAACCGTCTTGATGTCCTCATCTGCAATGCCGGTCTAAACACTTTCCGGTTCTCTGAGTCAGAGGGCTTCGAGCACACTCTTACCGTCAATGTTCTTGGGACCTACTTGATGGCGTCGCGCCTTCTTCCTCTTCTCGAACGAACTGCAGCTGCTGGACCAATTGCCGGAGACCCCGAGCCTCGCCCTCCGCACTTGTGCATTGTCGGCTCAGATACACATCTGATGGCCAAGTTTCCAGAGCAGCACGAGCCGGCAACCAAGATGCTCGAAGCTATTACTGCCAACTGCAGGGAAAAGCCTTCCCGCTTTCGCGTTCAATACCCCACGACTAAGCTTCTCGTACTTCTTATGGTGCGTGACCTGGTCTATCGACAGAAGCGTTCTGGCCCTAGCAGCGGTGTCGATGCTATCGACAAGCCTGAAGAGAAATACCCGGTCATCATCAATGTGCCAAATCCCGGCCTCTGCCACAGTAGCCTCAACCGCGAGGTACACACCGCCGGTAACTTCTTAAACGTTATTGCGCATGCTCGGCCAACCGACATGGGCGGCAGTGCTCTTGTGAACGCTGCCGCCGCCGGTTGGGAGACCAACGGCCAGTTTTTGAACAGCAACAGAGTTCAGAAGGGCAGTGCTTTGTCCTGGGACAGTGCTCTGGGCGAAAAGGTTGTCACGGCAATCGAGGGATGCTTGAAGAGAGTAGATACGACAGAGCATTAAGAGAACAAGCACAAAGACATGGAGATTCTTTGCCTGTAATTCTTTGCTGTGTTTTGTACACAGGTTGCTCTCTATATTAGAAAGTCCTTTAGCAGTTTTATCCCATTCCAGATCAATGGTATACCAGAGCGCCGAGTTTGTGTCGGGGCGCGTATCTAGTGAATGAACCAACAGTCTACCTTTGGTTGGAAACTATTCAAAACCATGTTTAGAGTGGTAAAGCAAAGGAATTTCAGTAATTTCTGCGATCGAGAATGGTTAGGGTTGTGTGGTGATGACTCTTTCACCATGATGGATTGATCGTAGAAGGGTCCAAGGATCGGGATGAATGAATGATTGATTTATAGTCTGTCGCAGCCGCCCTTGTGGCCTCAGCTACCGCAGATAGACTCCTTTTCCCTAAAATTAATACAGCATATAGGCCTAGTCCTATTGAATCAATTCAGCTACAGCCCTTCATAGATAGAGAGGACAGAGTTGGTTAGATCGAAAAAATAGATATAAAAGGAAGCAGGAGGGGAGTATATGGGAGAGATGTATATATAATCGATTGACAAGATAATTTAGGCGTCGAATTATTTACAGTACTAGCAAGATATAGCGATTACCCGACAAAGAAGCGTAGGAAAAGGTTCCCAGCAGATAAATCGAGTTCAAAGCAGCTCGATAGGTGTGGTAATTTTCTACGCCTAACGCGTGCGTAGACGGAATTATAATACTGCCGAATCCGAGGTCTTGGCGGGCCTAATGAGCTGGCGCTATCTTTCTCTGCGGGTGGCGTGCCCTTCAGCCTCTACACACACCTTCACAATGGCAGCGCCGACACGAAGTCTACGACAGCTCTCTTCCGTGAGAGCGACCGTCTCTGCAGCGGTCCCCACTATCACTCCCCTCGGCCACCGTACCTATGCCACCACCGAACAACCCTCCACTACCAACACATCGGGGATCACCCGGCGGCGAACAACGACCTTCCGAGACAAGCTCAACGCAGGACCATCATTCGCCGACTTCGTGTCAGGCGGCAAGGATGATGCACCGCTCGACCCCTCCGAAGCCTATGCCCTCAAAACGGCGCTTGCCGGACCGGCCGGACGCAAGAAGGAAATCACTCGGTTGCCCGAGTGGCTGAAGACACCCATTCCAGACTCGAAGAACTACCAGCGTCTAAAGAAGGACTTGCGTGGATTGAATCTGCACACCGTCTGTGAGGAGGCACGCTGCCCTAATATCTCCGACTGCTGGGGTGGCACTGATAAGTCTGCTGCGACGGCCACCATCATGCTCATGGGTGATACATGCACCCGTGGCTGCCGGTTTTGCAGTGTCAAGACCTCGCGTGCCCCGGCGCCGCTGGACCCGCACGAGCCCGAGAACACTGCGGAGGCCATTTCGCGTTGGGGACTAGGATACGTGGTTTTGACGACCGTGGACCGGGACGACCTGGCAGACGGAGGAGCGCACCATTTCGCCGAGACCGTCATCAAGATCAAGCAAAAGGCCCCGAATATCCTCGTCGAGTGCTTGACGGGCGACTACCGGGGTGATGTGGAGATGGCCAAGCTAGTCGCCCGGTCTGGCCTGGACGTTTATGCGCATAATGTGGAGACCGTCGAAGACCTTACGCCCTTCGTGCGTGACCGCCGCGCTACGTTCCAGCAATCGATCCGCGTCCTCGAGGCGGCCAAGGCTGCCAAGCCCGATCTGATCACCAAGACCTCCCTCATGCTCGGTTTCGGCGAGACCGACGAGCAGCTCTGGGATACCCTTCGCCAGCTCCGCGCCGTGGATGTGGATGTCGTGACTTTCGGTCAATACATGCGCCCGACGAAGCGGCACATGGCTGTTCACGAATATGTGACTCCGGATCGCTTCGAGACCTGGCGCCAGCGCGCCCTCGACATGGGTTTCTTGTACTGTGCCTCCGGTCCCTTGGTTCGCAGTAGTTATAAGGCTGGCGAGGCGTTCATCGAGAACGTTCTCAAGAAGCGCCGTACGGGTTCTGGAACTGCGGAGCGCACGCCCGAGCAGTCCGCAGTCTTGGCTGACGAGACTACCCGCTGATATCTCCTTTGAAGTTTTGAAACACAATAATATGCATGGGGCTATAGACCTGTGCTACCACTGGTTTATGCACCATTGATCTTGGCGCAGAGTGTGCATTTTTCTTCTTGGGTTTGGACTTCGGATCGGGGTTGGGTGTCTTTTCTGACGTTCTCCATACACATATCACCTTTTAACAACGGTCGTGTCGCGACCTGTATGACCATCAACGGTTTTACTGTATCTAGGTAACACGTATCATCTGCCGATCCTGTGCTATAGCATTTCGCACCACAGGATGCAGAATCATATACCATATTTCAGCGTTGGAACTCTCCGTAGGACCCGAAATTGGTTGTCATTCGTCTCTCAAGTAAATACGTATCGATCGTGATCTATGCGCTGCGCCATGGGAGCTCTAATCCCCACCTATAAACACCTACGCCCGCCTGCGCCTGCGATCCTCAGAGCTGACTGTACCATGCCATGAGTCACCTACGCCAAGGGACCGCCAGAAATGCGACCGAGACCGATGTCAAACTGGCTATACACTGCAATGTCACACCACACTCCCCTCTGCCCCGATTCCCCGCCGTTGAAATGGTATAACCCCGCGGCTGTTCAGATAAAAGTAAAACGAGAAACACGATGCGAGTCGATCGAGGCTCGAGGTGGTCCTGCTGCAGATGACCTGCGCCTCGACCGAATGGATATCAGTGTTCAGTTGGAATGGACCAAATGGGTATTGTGGGTGCATATGGAACTAGAGAACCGAATCTCTAGGGACGGGGATTCATATCGCCCTACTATAAGTCATTTAGTTCTTCACTTCGGACAGCTCTGCGATATCCTCGCTGTCTAGGCCAAGTAGGTGGAGGATATCGACCAAGCTCTCGCCGTTGACGCGAGTGGGCGCCTCGAGCTGGACCTTGGACTTGGCGCGCCAGGCGACACCGAGCCCGGCGGCATGCAGCATCAAGAGGTCGTTTGCCCCATCGCCGACTGCCAGAGTCTGGGAGATAGGGATGTTGTTCTCAGCCGCGATGGATTTGAGGAGGGTACGCTTCTGGGCGGCATCGATGATGGGATAGGAATCAACCAGCTTTCCGGTCAGAGTTTCGGTCGTAGGGTCGATTTCGAGCTAGATGATATCAGATATCCTTGCATCCCAGTGACAACGACCCAAACGTGTTGAAAAGGAGCTTACATGGTTGGCGAAGGCGTAGTCGAGGCCAAGTTGCCCGGCGAGCCACTCGGCCAGCGGTTGGAAGCCGCCGCTCAGAACAGCCATCTTGTAGCCCAGCGCCTTCAGTGAGCGGCACAGCTCCCGGGCACCGTTTGAAATGGTGAGAACAGACTTAAGCTTGTCGAAGACATCGGCAGGGACGCCCTTGAGGAGGCCGACGCGCTCTTTCAGCGATGCAGAGAAATCCAGTTCACCATTCATCGCACGCTCCGTAATTTCCTAATCCAAGTCGCGGAGTTAGTTATCTGCACCGAGAGCAGATGCGTTCTGAAACACCTACCGAGACCTCCTTCTCCACCCCGATGAACTTGGCAATCTCGTCAATAACCTCATTCTCAATCAGGGTGCTGTCCATGTCGAAGATTGCCAGGCGCTTATGCCGGCGGAAGACGTTCTCTTGCTGCAGCACGACCTCGACGTTCCACTCGCGCTCGAACCGCCAGATGCTCTCGTGCTTGCGTAGATCGGCAAATGAGAGATACTCCGGGTCGGGCGGTGGGGAGAAGGTGACCTCAACAACGCGGGGCTGTGCATCGTGATCCAAGCAGCGGTGCGAGGTGTTCATGCGCTGGTAGGGCGTTGGGAGCGATTCCAGAGTCTGAAGGAAGTTGGTCAGGCACAGCTGGGACACGAAGGGCCCGTACAGGTGGTCTAGCGGTTCGGGCTCGGGGGCTGGGGGCTCGCGAGGAATCTTGTCCATATCGTCTGTTGGGGCAGAACCCTCGGGAACCTGAGGAGAAGGCAGCTTGGTGCCCGGCGCGGCCTTGGAGGAGGCATCGGGGTGGAAGTGGGGATGGACCGGATTGGAGGACTTGTAGAAGATGGTCGCGACAATCCGCTTGGTGCCGGTGGGGAGCGGGTTGGCTTGATGATTGAAGATGCTATGCACGACACCGCTGTCGGCGACACGCTCTGGGTCCGGGTTGATTGGATTGGGCAATGTCGACCGACTCTCCTCCAGCTGGCCGCCGAGGACCTCGCCGATCGTCTGGTTGATGGAGATCGGAGGCTTATACTGCTGGTGATCCTGGAGGAATGAGCTGCTGCGCATCTGGCCGAGCGAGGGCCGCTGGCGAGAGGCATTGAGATCGGCCATCGAGGGCAAGCGGGGTGGAAGGGCGAGCGTCGCAGGACTGTATACACCGAAGCGGAAATTCCAAGAAGCCCCGCCGAACACCGAAAAACCATCGCCGATCGGGTCGTGGCACGTGGTACCCGATCACGTGGGGTCACCTGAGCCATGGAGGAAGGTCGAGAGCGGTCTCTATCGGCAGAATACGGTGATGTCGTGGTTGGGTCATCGTCGCGGGGCAGGAATCATCCTGGATGGCAGGACAGAGCAGAGTCGAACAAGGCTCCCCCACCGCCACTGCTCCACTACAGGATGACTGAAGAATGCAGATCATACTCTACAGGTGTGTGGACGGGGGCTTGCAAATCGGGGTACTGCAGGGTTTCCATGGAGCTTCTGGAAAGTGCTAACATCATTGCTTAGGCAAGCTGGAAGGGCAACCCTGGAAGAGGCCCAACTTTGAATTGAGCCACTCAGGCTGTGGTGGATTGGTCAGTCCATAACTCCGTCCAACTCCGTCCAACTCCGGTCTCCGAGCGTCCCAGCGAAAACAGGGAAAGGGGGAAAAGGGAGAGCCCACGGCCGTCCACGGTGATTTATCAGCGTGTCCAGATGGCGAAACGGAACCCGAGTCCGGGACGGCACAGCGGCCACTGGCGCAGGTATTGCGTGATTCCCCCGGAAGCTGAGCGCATTGAATTTTTCAGCATCAGCCCCGATGCGGCAGGCGGTAATTGGGGATGTCGTGATTGTCGGCAAAATGGCAGTGGAGCGCCGATGCGATGCCAGGCACCGTGATCCCGACATGATGTCGTGATTGCCCCCGGCCTTATATTTCCTACCCTTGTCTCTTGCCTCCTTGTCCTTGAATCTGGTTGCTCTCCCCTCAATTTCATTTCCCCCCCGCCTACAGTGTGAAGAGACCCTCTTGTCTCCCATTGATCTATACTTCGCCCTTGTTCATACTTCCCCCTCTCATATTACCAAAACATAACCCTCCCTTCCCCTCCTAAAATGCCGGCCAAGATGCCTGACTCCTACCCCTCGGATCTCGAGGTGATGGACACACGAGACTCCAACACTGAGTCTGGCTACTCAAGTGGTAGCTCCAGTGTGGACTACATTCCCGAGATCGTCTTTACCAAGCCACATCTGCAATTCCTCAACCGTCAACTGCAGTTCCTCGAGCCTCAAGGTATGTATCGACTCACCTCACAACCCCATTTTGAAAAAATACCACGTCTGACTCCTAATCTTTAGATATCTTGAGATGGTGCATTACATCACTCCCTCATCTCTTCCAGACCACCGCCTTTGGTCTGACCGGGTTGGTCACTCTGGACATGCTGTCAAAGCTGGACGTTCCCCGTCCTCAGATGGTCGACCTCGTCTTCCTCGACACGCTGCACCACTTTCCCGAGACCCTCAGCCTGGTTGACCGGGTGCGGGAACGTTACCCGCTGAACAATGTGCACGTGTACAAGCCTGCTGGCGCCGAGACCGCCGCGGAATTCGAATCCAAGTATGGCTCCCGTCTGTGGGAGGTTGACGACCAACTCTACGACTGGGTCGCCAAGGTCGAGCCCGCTCAGCGTGCCTACCGTGAACTGAATGTCCACGCCGTCCTCACCGGCCGCCGTCGCAGCCAAGGTGGCAAGCGAGGTGACCTCGATGTCATTGAGGTTGACGAGGCCGGCCTGATCAAAATCAACCCCATGGCCAACTGGTCTTTCGACCAGGTCAAGCAGTACGTCAAGGAGAACAACGTCCCCTACAACGAGCTCCTCGACCGTGGCTACAAGAGCGTGGGTGACTGGCATTCCACCCAGCCCGTCGCCGATAACGAGGATGAGCGCTCCGGTCGCTGGAAGGGCCAGCAGAAGACCGAGTGCGGTATCCACAACCCTCGTTCCAAGTACGCCCAGTACCTGATGGAGATGGAGCGCAAGCGCCAGGAAGAGGCCCTGACGCAGGCACTGCACTCGCAGCTCTCTGCTGCGGCGCAGTAATCTCGTCTTTTCGTCGTGCCCTTTTTTCCTTACATTCTTTCTGCATCCTCTCCGGCGTTTTGTGGTTGATACCTCACCGGCTTTTTTTTTTGACAGTGCTTTTTCAGCGATTCGGCCCTCGACATGTGCCATTGATGATTTGATTACTATTCACCCCATTTCCTTTCCCTCAACACGGACGGTACCAAGGCAATCTTAGTACTGTCTTGCATCCCAGCTCCCCTTCCCCGGTTGTTTCTTGGGATGGTCTTCGCACATGGGGAGTTGGTCTCCTCGCAGACCTTTCAGTCTTGCGACATGATAATGACACTCGCATGATAGACGCAAAATCAAAACGTTGCATTCATTCAAATCCTCCACATTGTTTTTCTTCTGTAGAAACGTTCGTGTGCTAGAGCGTATGAATGTCTTCCCAGGCAATATTCATGTTTAGAGATTGCGAGTGACGAGAAGGGAATGGTCGTCACGTGCACCACTAGCCCTAACTAAGTCTCATTCGTTCAACTGATCGCAACGAAGCGTGATGTGAATATCTTCCAACCCGCGCGACGGGGCTGAGAAGCGACATAGTCAGCCATACAGTAGAATTTTGCAAGCTTGCGAGCAATGAGAGACGCCTTAGAGAAGCTTAATATGCCGACTGTAGAAAGAAACGGTCGAAACGGAGTACCGGGCACCGCGAGTATACCTTCATGCAAGTAATTTATGAAGTTCTACTGTAATCCGTGATCCGGAGTCTTTATAGATCGAGTGATACTTCTGACCCGTCAATCGCTATTTACACGCCTAAGACAAGGCCGGAAGGACCCAAGTGGTCACCGACTCGCTCGGGATATTTCCACTCCACTCCTCTCCACTTGCAGTCGAGAGAGTCACATACACATCGTTACTGAAAGTGTTCTCAATAACCACCGCACGACTTCCATCCGGGTTCAACGAGGCTACAGACTGAACACCACCGTTATCGTAGGTGTAGCTGCCCGTACCATTGAGCACGATAGCGCCGGGCGGCATGAACTTGCTGAACTGGGCCATTGTATAGTACGCCGTCTGGAAGGAGTAACTGTCCCCGTTGACAGTAACCAAGCCAGTGCAGGAGCTGCAGCCACCGCTGGAAAGATGCGGGCCGTCGTTCGAGGTCGTACCGAGAGTCCACGCAGCTACACCAGCAGCCCAGTTCTGCAGGGGACCCATGGTGAAGTCCGCTGCTTGATGCCAGGACCCGGTCGAGGGGGTCCAGCACTCGGTCATGTACTGGGTGATGGATGGGTTGCTGCTGTGGAAGTGGCTGAGCACTGTCCAATCGACGTTTGTTGCGTAGCAATGCCACGCAACGGAGTCGACGTATTTGCCGGCGTTGTCGATGACTGTCTGCGGATAGTCGGTGTTATCTTGTAGAGACTGTTTAGCATGAATGCGTTGCTTCTAGTACAGGGTTGGCAGCGTACCGGTGTTGTGGTCATAGGCCCAGATGCCAGTATTTAGCCCGGCGTCTCTCAGGGCAGGACCGACATAATTCTGGATCAACTGCGCGGATTCAGAATCGTACATGTACATCGTGGGATACCCCGACTGGCTGTTCAAAGGCTCATTCTGAATAGTAATTGCGTCGATGTCTGCTCCCAGGTCCTTGTAAGCCTGAATGTATTTCACAAAATACTGGGCGAAAGCGCTGGCGTAGCCGCTGCTTCCCGTGCCCCCACTGAGATAGCCATCGTTCAAGTTGTTATTTGTCGTCGTGCCGTCAATCTCGCCGTTCAGCTTCATCCAGCCGGGAGCACTCCAGGGCGAGCCAAGGATCTTCAGGTTAGACTGTAGCGACTTCATCTTGGCCAGCATCTTGGCCATGGCATTGCCACGGTCGCCGAGGTTGAATCCCGACAAAGACGGGTCGGAAGCGCCGCCATTATCATCGTATGTATACGCCGGGTCGCCCGAGAGATCCGAGGCGCCAATTGTATGTCTCATCAGGGAGAAGCCTGCCCCGGAATCGGTCATCAGGTCATTCAGCAGGTTTTGGAGATTCGAGCTCGACAGAGTATCGAATGACGTGACAGTCGCATCGGTCACCGCGGCACCAAAGCCCACAATCGTCTGCTTATGCCCGGAACTGGTGTCGTCAATACGGAGCTTCCATGTCGATTCAGAACCGGCGTCGCCTGCGCCTTTGACCGGCGCGGCGATCGAGGAGAGCTTGTAGGTGCCGGCGGAGTTGGAGCTATATGCCGATGCCGACGCTGCACGCTTCTCGGAGGCATAGCTGAGGGCAGCCAAGCCGAGAAGAGTGAAGACGGTATGCATGTCGAATTCGGTCTCTCAATTCCTTCGCGATCGAGAGGTGAATCGTGTCGTCTGCTTATCCTGGGAAGTAAACACGACGATCAGTAGGGCCCAACGGCCTTGTTGTATTCCCCGTTCTGCTGATTCCCAAGTAGCAGAACCGAAGCATGAAGAGCCCTGGTTCTATGCAGATTTGTGGTCGTGCGTGAGGCATTGGTTTCGATTTGGGGATGAACAGACTCCAGCTCACGCTCAGGCTAGTGTATGGCCCCCAGTCAGCATGAGGGCGTCAGCATGGTATAGTGTATAGCAGATCGCAAATCTTGCCCGGATCAGGCAAAACGAGTCTGCAGATCGAGCGTCCCTGAGTCCCGAGCGCCTGGCTAAGCACTAAGCAGACGAAGCAGACGAAGCAGGCGAGAGAGCATATCGACGGCCCAAGAGTCCACCTCCCCACAGTTTCCCTGCAAGCCACCGTGCAACCCGACAATACGACGATGCACGGGCGAAGCGTTTTCGAGTCCGAGGTTGAGTCGCCCTGAAGATGTAGGCGCAATAATGCTTGCGCTTGAGGGAAATGGTCGGGCTCGGCCGCTCGTTCTCGTATTGACCTGCCGAGTCATCGCTCGCGATGGTTCGGCGCATGCAGGAATGCCGATTCGAGGCAGAAGCATAGCGTGTCTGCGAAGCACAGCGTCGTGAAAGCAATTGTAACCATAGGCATCGCGGAATAACGCCGATCACGGTTGGCCTAATAGGAGACGAGCCAGAAGAAGAGGGGAGTGCCAGTGATGCCTGGGAATGTCCCTTTGGTATTTCTTCAGCCTGAGAATCGATCACCACAAGCAGCAAGTGTGCGCATTGCTCTCCACGCCGCGAATGCGGATGCCTGTACGGCCCCTATTTAAAATGCCATCGAACTGGAGATCTTCTCACGGAAGAATCAGACACGATTTACTTCAAATTCATCAATAATGACTACTCCCGATTATTCTATCGCCGCCGTCGCGAGCTCCGACCTCCCTACGCTTGCGCGGTTCATCCACGATGCCAAACTCGCGCTCAGCATCAACAGACTGATATTCTTGGACTGGCCAAATGAGCCTGTGCAGAGCAGGCAATACACAAGCGCCGTCCAATCTGGGTACGACGACCCGTCAATCGAATGTTTCAAGGCTGTCGATAATCACTCTCAGGAGATCATCGGCTACTTCGTCTTAGGTCGAAAGCGATCCGTGGAGAAAACACCGCCCATCGATATCAAAAACGACGACTCCAAAGCAGATGTCCCGGAAGGATTGAATCCGGCGCTTCTCGCCGAGGTGGTGAATGCGACAAGCCTGATCGCCAGGGAGACCGAGGACATCGATCGCTATGGTACGGACCGACATGTCCCAACCGGTTGAGCGTCACTAACACCACGCTCAGAACTCATCTACATGTGTGTGAAACCCGCACTCCAGAGACAGGGAATAGGGTCGGAGTTGGTCCGGCTGGGGTTTGAACGAGCTCAGGCCGAAGGCATCCCACTCGCTGTCTGCGCGGAGGCCCCGGCCTATAAATTCTTCGCCAAGCTTGGTTTCAAAGAGACGACCCATGTCGATATCGACCTGCGCAACTATGCACCGGCAAATACTGGGTTTGGGATTTTTCGTTTGACGGGGATGATCTGGCGACCCTGAGAAAGCTGTGCTTGGGATATAGGATAGCGGTGTCTTCAATAAGTACACAAATAAACGGCACGTTGGTGGTATTAGCATCGCCCGCTCGGCACATTTGTATGCAGAAGAGTGTCCATATCTCTATACTGAAATCATTGAATAGTGAAGCCGCCGTCAACCCGGATATCTGCCCCGTTAATCATACCGCTAGAATCCTGTTCGAAGTGTGAGAAAGCAGAAATCAGCGATGAAAAATTAGGCATCTTAGTCCTTACCTGGCAGAGAAACAGGACTGCATCGGCGACTTCCTCGGGCAACGCAAACTTGCCGGTAGGAATAGTCTTCAAGAAAGCCTCCCTCACGGAATCTTCTCCCCACGCCTTTTGTCCGAGGGCAGTCCAAGCCACGGTAGGAGAAACCGTGTTGGAGGTAATCCCACGACCTCCCCATTCCGAAGCCATGCTCCGCGTCAGACCCAACAGAGCAGCCTTTGAGGCGCAGTAAGCACCATGGCGGTGCAGCGCCGCATGCGCGGCTTGCGACGAGATACTGACGATTCGGCCCGGCGGCGGCGGGCTAGTGGACGACTCGGCAACACTGGAAGCAGCAAAGTACAGACGTGCAAAGGCCTGCGAGCACAGCATGGGCCCGAAGACGTTGGTGGTGAGATGCTTCATGGTCTCCTCGGGCGGGGTGATCTCCATATCGCTGAGAGACACGTACCCGGCAGTGTTGACCAGAATACCGGGGAACGCGCGCTCTGCAAGCGACGAGGAACCCGGCGCAACCAGTTCCTTGCTCAGCGACTCGAATGCCGACTGCACGGACTCGGGCGCGGTGATATCGCACTCGTAGGTGCGGATGTCGTCCATGTCGGAGCCGCCGTAGCCAGACTCGAGGAGTTGGTCGCGACGCGCAGCCTCGAAGGGCGCATACAGGATGGCAAGACGCGCTCCTTGCTGCCTCAGTTTCTGGCCAATGCTCGATCCCAAACCGCCTGGATCAAATCCGGAATTAACCCTGCTTCGATCTGTGTTGGGGGTGGGATCCCTTCATCCCTACCTAGGCCTCCAGGGAGGATCGCGAGCCGGCGCGCAAATGCCATGGTTATCTCTGCAGATCACAAGCGGGTTGGCGACTGGTGCAATCCAGGAACGTGTGCGCGACAGCAGGTAATGTGAGATTCAGCGCTGGTCGCTGGGCGAGACTCTGGGGGCCCCTCACGGCGCTGTATGCAAAGGATCGGAGATTCCCCGACGTCGCCACGCTGGAGGATGCAACTGACGTCAACGCCCATCTCCACCTTCATTGCCAGATGGGGATGCATGAGCCTATACATTACGAACAGTTTACTCTTGAGGTCTATCACCGTATAACCAGCGTGAGTCTCTTCGCAAGGTTGAAGGATGAAGTACCAACGGTGGTAGAGGGATATCACGAACCCACGGTCGGGCATTGTTTGGATCCAGCGGCAGCGAGAGGCGATACAGAATGGAAATGTGCTATTACAGATTTTCTTTCATTGGAGAATTATCTCTAGTATGCTTTTGTGATAGTTGCTGATTAGTACTGATAGACGGCCTTCAGATCCCTGCAAGAGCCGAGTGTATATCCATGGACTACGAACCACTCCTATATCCTGTATGAGTCGAGGCAGGATTGCAGTCTACATCTACAGCATACGTTAACCCCCGACCTATCGGCTCTGCTTGAAACTACGAATGGCGGTTGGTGCCGGACTCTGCTGCTGGGCCTTCTCTTCTGGCTGCGTGAAGACCTGTCGTTCACAAAAGCAAGCAACAACACGAACAGTGCGATGCTCGGGCATTTCTCATCGACCAAGCCCGAACCAAGAGGGAGACCTCAAGGCCAGCTTGGGCAGACTTCAATGCTCTGTCCGGTCGCAGCCAACTAGTCGAGGCGTCCTCCAGAGGAGTTCGTCATGATTGATTCCCGTTTGGCTTGGTGGGAAGCGATGCAACTCAAGGACGATAGACACCCTGGCAGATAGCCCAGCAGAAAACCGCACCTCTACAGAGCAGAGACCGTTAGTAGCATCTGCCTTCTGACTAGGTCGGGAAGACGAGACACGAAACGGGGGAAGAAAAGGGAAAAGAAAAGCATGCATGTCCTTTCGCTGGTATTGTCCAGATCAAGTTCTAACGGTGACTTCTCAGAACGGGGTTTACTCCGTAGAGTAAAATCCTCGAACGCCCGTCATGCTGCTTTAGAAGCATACTTACCCTCCCCCCTGCGGCGCATGGCCACCACGCCGCTATACCACCATGTCTTTCCTCAGATCGAGGCCGTTGTCAGGCCAAGGCCCATCCCATACGCCTCGTAGATCAAACTGCCGCTGGCTGAGTAGGCATAGCCATTTTCTCGTCTTGCTTGACGGAAGTGTCTGTCTCAGATGTGGAATCGATGGGTGCCAAATGCTGGAACCAGTCATCCTTCGACTTTCGCCACCATTCCAACATCGCAATAATTGTGACTCCGCCCATGATGACGATCGCGTAGTTGAAGAGGCTGGAGTCTTGGTCGATGGAACTGTCCGAGTACTGCGGTGCACAGAGAACTGCAAAGGCGAAGCCGTTCCAGATGAACGTGACGATGGCTGCGACAACGCCAAACCATCCCATGTCCCAGAAGCCCGGGCGGAAGGATTTGCGGGTGATGAACGTGCGCCCGAAACCGAGGAGACCATACGCTGCGATCGAACCGGCTGCCGAGGTGGAAATCAAACTGGAGAACGCGACCTGGGACGGCAACTGGGTGCAAAGAAGCAGGGCAGCGATGGTCGAGATGAAGATTACCGCATTATGAGGCTGTTTCGATTTTGAAACTCGCGATAGCGTGTCGCTGAAGGGGAACACGCCATCACGGGCTACCGCAAAGACCAGTCGCGACACAGCAACCAGTGAGATGGAAGTGTTGAGAATAGAACCGATCATCGACACGATGGTCATGACAACGTGCGCATGCGGTCCCAGCGCCATGGCGTACATGTTGATAAATGGCTGGGGCGCGCTGGTGTCGTAGAAGGTCTCGATGGAGGGCATGCAGAAGAGAAACAGGATAATAATCGGAAATCCACACAAAGCAGAGGCAACCGTTGACCAGAACACACCCTTTGCGGCTGCCTTCTTGGCCGAGATGGTCTCCTCGGCGACGTGACCCGACGCATCTTCGCCCACGAGACAGCTGGCAGTCAGATACCAAGACAAGACCCAGTTGAGGCCAGTTGTCGTTCCACCGCCGTTGTAGGTTGACTTGAACACATATTCTGCAGACTGGAATCCGTACGTCTGCGACACCCCGATCGGAAGCCAGATGAAGTTGAGCAGCATATCGATGATGATGACGATGACGCCGGCCCGAAATACCCAAGCGTACATGCGCGAAGGGAGAAAGTTCAAGGACGTAGCGATGCCCAAGAAGAGCAGCGAGAAAGCCCAGGCGATCGCTCGCGCGCGCACATCCGAAGTCTCGTACGGGAAGCTTGTGTGCGGATTGAACACCACGACTTCGGAGACCAGGTAGTTGGCCACGCCAAACGAGTCGCTAGCAAGAAAGGCGGTCCATGCGACCAGCGTCCACGCCGCCACGAGAAACGAGACGAAACGCCCGACGCGTCCGCCACCCCACGAGCGCAATGCCCAGTAGTAGATCGACCCCGCGGCGGGATAGCTCGAGCAGGCTTCGGCGAGACAGGCAGCGGTGATGATAGAAAGAATGCTGCCGGAGACCCAAGAGCTCCACCTGCAGGATGTGTTAGATGACTGATGCGTCCCAGCATGGAGAGATGTGGATGGGTTCGATATGCTCACATCGCGGCAGGTCCGCCGGCACTCAGAGCGATATAGAAAGACACTCGGATTCCTCCGATGCAGTACAAGGCAGAGAATGCGCAGGCGAAGTTGTCAAACGAGCCCCATCCCCGCGCCAGCACCGATCGATAGCCTAGCTTCAGCAGGTCGCGGTCGTCTTCGTTGATCACGGAGCCCAGATCTTCGTCATTCTGAACGGCTTGGCTGTTCTTGGCTGCATCCGAGGCAGCAGTAAGGTCGGAGGACAGCATAGCGAGGCGTTGTTGATGCAGCAAGCGATCCAACCTCAACCAAGATTCAACGGAAGTTTGTGATGGTTGAAAACATGGAAGACTCACCGGGTGAAATTTTCTCTTAATCTCGGTCCAATCACGTGGGGCGATCAATTGCTTCAAGCGATGATTTCATCCACGGATCGATTCGCAGTGGAAAACTATCCATGTGTAGCATACCTGCGCATCTTCCAACAAGGCATAATCGCGGCGATGCAGCGCTGCATGCAACTGAGCAGGGCTACCAATCGTCGCCCGCCACGCCATGCATGAGATGAGCACGAGAATGCCTTGCCGACAATGAAAAACTGTTGGGCAGGAAGATAAGAAGATGCCCGCCATCTACGTACAATAGAAAACAGTACGCCTGGTTTATTGTCGAAAGCTCCGAGCTTCAAACGCCGTGTCTGATCTCACCCACGATGGCCAAGTCGAAGCCAGCCAGCTCGGAGGTCTTTTCTTGCCCACAATGCCCAAAGTGCAACTTCAAGAGTCTTGTCGCTGTCCGAGATCATTTCGTCAATCGGAAACACCCTATTCATTGCTCGGGATGCAATGGGGGGTTCACGGACGCGCTTTTGCTGATACAGCACTATCAAAAGCACGCAAGGCCGGTCAACACGGAGCAAAAGGCAGCAACCCAAGCTACACCGAAGCTATCAGTGAAGCAAACATCGTCAGCAACAGCAATGCAACCACCATCTTCAACGAGAGCCTCGAAGAAACTCCACAAGGACAATAAAAGACAAACCTCCACACAGGACTCAGGAGCTGCACATGCCGAGTCTTTGCGCAACCCACCGATTCCCGCTTCCTCGACGGGATCTGTACGGGTGAAACCGCCAAGTATGAGGATGTTTTTGATCGAGTACTGAATGGCAACTAACTTGGAGCGTGCAGAACTCGAGCCGCAAGTCACTCAGGTTGCGAATCCTCCCATAATCCTTGATCCTATGGAGCAAGATCTCATCCTGCGATACCTTCAGGCTCGCGCCCACTCGTTAACCCGGCTTCGAACTCAAGGATATGCGCTAACGACTGCGACTGACCCCACCCCTCGATTATCCAAGGGGTCTGTTCCAATTCATGAGTTCGAACTTGCGCCTCCTCGATCAACGAAGAACACACAGAGAACAAGGCGAGCAATAGTAATCGATTGCGAGATGGTGGAAGTGGCAAATGGTTGCTCAGAACTCGCTTCCTTGAGCGCGATCGACTTCTTGACCGGCGAAGTACTCATCAACAATTACGTTCACCCAACATCCAAAGTCGTCTTCTGGCGCACTAAACACAGCGGCATCACTCCGGCTCTTATGGCCAGCGCTGTGGCCGCCGGACAGGCTTTGAATGGCTGGCCAGAGGCTCGGAAAAGGCTATGGGAGTTTGCAACCAGGGACACAGTACTAATCGGGCATTCTCTCAACCATGATCTCGACGTTCTGGGCATTCTCCATTCCAAAGTGGTGGATTCTTCCATCTTGACCGGCGAAGCCGTGTTTCCCGCCCTCCTGCCAACACAACGACTCACCCGCACCTGGGGGTTGAAAAAGCTCGCCCAGGAACTACTTGCCCACAAGATACAGACCGGCAAAGCTGGGCACGATGCGTTGGAGGACGCATATGCAACACGGAACGTCGTCATCTGGTGCATCCGAAACCCGGAGTTGTTGAAGGAATGGGCGGAGCAGGCTCGACATCAAGAGGCGCAGCACAAGGCCGAGAAGTCTCAGCGGAAACGCAGAAAAGCGCGCAGCAAAGGAAAGGCTCCTGCGTCAAAACCTGTTGGTTCTCCTCAGGACCTTGATTCCAACAGTTCCTCCGATCCATTTGACGTGGCTGCGTATCTGGTGGAATGTGGATGGCCTCACCCGGACACTGGGTATGAGCCCTGGTCTGATTGAAAGAGTCGTTGGATTTGTGAATTGCAGGCTTAGCATGCCGATCGCACGTTTGTAGGAACGGATACTGAATGTTCTTTTGTATCTGACAGATTGCAAGATAGTAATCCACTTTTGCTAATTTTCTGTACTCGGACGGCCGTCTTATCAAGTCGAGTACGGACAGCATGGCTGAGCCACGCGAGATAGTAGAGGCTTTACTGAATAATGACTACGAGTGCGGGTGTGGGGAACAGGCACCAGGAAATCAAGTTGTCGGAATGCAAATCAGTATTGAGGCAGGTCCCAAACTCCAGTCATGAGACTGGCTTTCAGGTCCCAACCTACCACCTGGATGTTAAGCATCCAACACTGAGAGAGGTACATGAAACGAAAAAGAAAAGCAAAACTTTTTTGAGAGCCCCCTTGGGAGATCGGAGTCGGGGTCAGGGTCAGGTCCAGAATCGTCGGTCGTGAGACCAGCTTCCGGTCCTAATCCACCATCCACCTTCTCCATCATCCAACATGGGGGCCAGACATGAAGCGAAAAAGAAAGAAAAGAAAGAAATCTACGAAGGAAGATCCTGGGGATGAGAGTCATTATCAGGGTTCCCAGTTATGAGATCAACGTTCCGATCCCAGTCCTCCATCCCCATTTCATCATCCGTGGTAGACGCCCTGTGCAATATGTTCGAGACCATATTGTCGAATGGATGTGCCAAGCGATGCGGAATCAGATATTGGGTCCGAATTCGTCATCAAGTGCTCGATCCAGTGGGCTGCGATAATGTCGCATCATCAGCATAGCACAGCCAGCACATTCGGGAATGTGAGCGAGCACTTCCTCCCAACAACGGGTAACGCATCGTTGTTCTGTCAAGCAGAGCTTCTTTCGGAGATCACCAAAGTTCGGATCGATTCCCATGTATGAGAGACCCGCGTGGTCGAGGTCAATCCGAGCAAGATAGAGGTAACTGCAACCTCTGCAGAAGTAGCGCTTGACCTCATGTCTTTCCTGCGTGACATGGGGGAGCCAAGTGAGTGCTGCACCCAGGTAATCTTGCCAGGGAGGCGGTACTGGCATTACAGCGGGCAAATATGTCATGGGTTGAAGTTGAGCCAGCCGAAGCGACTGGTAAATGCTCTCCTCATTCAGGCGTGCGGCGGTTGCGGTTGGACCATGAATTCGATAGTTAAACTGGGCCATCGCCACGAGACTGGCCTGTGTACCAAATTTCCGAATACTAGCTTGGAGAAGGCATTTGACAGGAAACAAGAAGGTACGAGTTGGGGCAGCAAGTCGAGGCCATGCACCGGACGCATAACGCTGCGTCTGATATTTTATGGCTGGAACTTCCTTGAGCTCGTCAAGGGTCAAGAAGAACGCCTTCTGGGCATCATTCAAATTAAGGTACCAGTAGCACTTGTGGGCTACCATGCAAAAGTGACAAATTCGCTCCCCGGTCGCAAGGAATAGGAGGTCACCAGCTCTGGGGCAAGCCCGACATTTTGGTTGGAAAAGCTCGTTGTGGAAATTCCTGATGGAATTCCAATAATAGAGACCTGTGTGGCCGAGAAGGTCCCGGATGTTGGGGATCCAGCGCAGGAGCGATTGGTAGAGTCGATCGTTCATCAACATCCATCTAGCATAGTGGCAAGTCCGGGCGAACATCTCGTGCGAGCGGAGATCCATTTCACTGATGATAATGTCGATGATCTCTTGAGGCAGACATGCCAGGCTGCCCAAGTTAGAATGATCACCGTTGGTTGGGAAAGGGACATCTGCCAGAGGAGTTGCTGGGAGATCCAGCAGATTCGGAGTCGTACATCCTGTCCTCTGAGCGTCTTCGACGGACAGATTGATTATGGGATCCAGCTCTGCAGGAGTCCAGTTGTTGATGTCAGTGGCAACAGGCCACATCGGGTTCCTCATCATCTCGGCGAAACTCGGTTCAGACATACTGGTCGTACTTTGGGTTGTACGAACAGGCAGGTATTGGGCTTGTGGTGGATTGTGTGCTTGGCAGGCAGGGCCGGCAGAGTGGAACGAAGAGCCCACAACAGGATGCGATGGCAACGGAAGATTTGGAGAGCTTGAACAGGTTGAATGTGTGAGAACGTGAGAACGTGTGGGAAGGTGTGTGAAGGTGTGGGAATAGTGGAAGGAGTGGAAGAGAGAGAGGTGGAGAGAGGAATTCAGAAGAAAGGGAAGATGGACTTCGTGGGTAGGAGCAGTGAAAAAGCAGCAATATCGACGAGGCAAGCAATGACGAGGTAAGCAGAGACAAACGTCGCGTCGTGGGGATTGATTGGAACAGTTGGATGGGCTCGTTTAGGGCACTTGGGACGCGGTGCCTAATGTTTGGCAGAGTAGCATAGAACCTGGCGGAAACGTATTAACGATGCCGAAGAGTTCTTGAACGAAAAGATGACTGTTCAGGTTGAAGGGTGTTCGGCTGGCTTGTCCTAGACAAAAATGCAGGTTGATGACTCGCCACAAGAGTTCATGCATGCATCGACGTTTCCTCGTCCCCATCTTCTAGAATCACTCCACTTTCTCGATGGCGTTTGAAAGATGACCAGTCCGAACAACATAATCATCTTCACCCTCACCGTCCTCGCTATCCAGGTGATCATCGGCCATGTCCTCGTCATCGCCATCTAGCGCCACATCCGACTCGTTTCCAGTCAGAGCATCTTCGGCTTCCTTACCAACACCCTTTCCCTTGCCTTTGCTGCTTGGAGTGGAACACCCAGTAGTATCACTGTGAACAATACCACCAGGCCATTGCTTCAGGCCTTTGATACCGCCATTTATACTGGCAGAAGAGGAGTGATCGCCATTGGTCATGGGCACTTCATCCAATGAAGGCGAGGCTCCTAGGCTGAACGCCTCCATCGCTTCCGCGATGGTCTGTGGAGCAGCCGCACTCGAGTCCTGCTTTTGCTTGTCGACAGACTCAAATGTCTGTCGAATCCGCTCAAAATGTTCTAGCTCTTTTGCACTGCATGATCGTGAGTATATTCAATACACCAAAGAAAGACATCCATGAACCATAACTTACCTCACACTGGGAACAAGTTCCGTTTGCGCCGAGAAGAAGTCATCTTCCGTCACCGTCACAGATACATCGTCCGAGGTCGCCAAATGGTCAAAAAACCAATCCGTGCTCACTAGCCCGCCTGGCAGTTGCTTGATCTTGTCATCTACGGCCGTAGACTTGCGCGTGATAGCCTTGAGCATGGCATCCGAGCACAGCGCATATAGATCGGCACCAGTGTACGTCAGGGGCAGACGTTCCGCAACCCGTTCGAGGGAGACATCTGGATTGAGCACAAATTTCCTCGTGAGAGCCTCCAGGATCGTCGCTTGCTTCCTATGCGTGTCTGACACTCCCAGGTATAGCATCTTATCAAACCGACCCGGCCGCAGAAGAGCGGTGTCAAGCAGATCCGGGCGATTCGTTGCTCCAATCACGAAGACTCCGCCGCTGTTTTCCTCTCCTCCATTCATGCCGTCTAGCTCCGCGAGAAGCTGACTGACAATACGATCCATGACACCGCCGCTATCTCCTTGGTTGCCACGCTTGGGCGCGACAGAATCCAGTTCGTCGAAGAAAACCACACAAGGGCGGGCATCCCGGGCACGCTGGAATACTCGTCGAACGTTGGCTTCGGATTCACCAATATACATATTGAGCAATTCTGGTCCTTTGACGGAGAAAAAATTCAGAGAGAATTCGGTGGCAATGGCCTTGGCGAGTAGGGTCTTGCCGGTTCCCGGAGGGCCATAGAACAAGATGCCACTGCGCTTCTTCATACCCTTGGCGAATAGCTCAGGCCGCTCAAGCGGCAGCTGGATGGTCTCCACCAGTGCATCCTTCACGTTGCTCAACCCACCGACATCTTCCCAGCTCACATTTGGAATCTTCGGCGCGCCGATTGAGTCGGCGAAGTTCTTCCGGGCGGCCTCAACGGCAGCATCGAAATCTGCTTTAGTGACACCTCGGACTCCCTCTCCTCCGGCGAGCAGGACGTCCCGTACACAGACTTTCGACCCAGATCGCTGCTTGCTGGCAGCCTCTGCGAGTTTTTCAAGGCGGGTGGACCGCGCACCGGCGGCTCGCTCCACAACATCAACCAAATCTCCTGCAACGAGAGCTGCAGTCTTCAATGCTACAGTTCCTAGGTCCACATCAGAGGAAAGTTTGATACCACGCTCAGCGACCGCATTGCGAAGGATCCCTTCACGTTCTCTTTCTTCGGGGGCTCCCATTTCAAATTCATGAGTGAACATGCTGCGAATACCTTCCGGTATTTGCTCAACATCCGTGGTAGTAGCAATAATAAGCCGAGCCTCATTGATGATATCGGCCATGGCAGTCACCATTCGGTCTGCCGTCAACACCTCGATATGCTTGATGAGCAGAGCTGTGCAGTTAGATCCGCAATGGAAAGCGCGTTCTGCGCGGGCTTTGAGATAAGCTTCGGTCTTAACATCACCACCATTTGCTCCGCCTTCGGTCAAGATGTCATATGCATCAATGGGGAACACATGAAGACCGATGTCGGCACATGCTCGGGTAGCAAGGGTTGCCTTGCCGATGTGCCTCTGTTGGGCTCTCAAGAGAATGACCACCGGCTTCATTCCTAACTGAATAGCGCGAGGACTCGTGGCTGCGGACATCAAGTCACGAATTCGCTGTTGCAAAGGTGCGATGAAGGGTTGCGGTGGGTCTGCAACTATACCATGAGGTGCTGGTACATCACTGGCTGACTTGGGAATTGTCCTGACACCCAGCCAATACTCCCACCCATTCCTCAAAACTCCAGGAATCCGGCTAATGTCGCTCCCGGCTTGTACCATACGGGTGCTCGAAGGGTCAATGACTGCAACCCCACCCCAGTGATCCTCGCCGGTGTCGTCTAGTTCTTCGATGCTAGTTGGGGTAACTTGTCCCACGCGGAACCAAGCAACACCCACTTTGCGAGCCTCGGAGAGCCCTGGGCCAGGGCTTTGGCCTAGTCGAGAGGTGATATCGTCTTCTTGGTTAGCACCATCGCCTGATGTGCCCGAGAATACAGCGCGGCCTAGTCCTTCGTCAACACTAATGCCGACCAGGTCGCCACTCTTGAGAATTCGCCGACGAGATTCAAAATAATGCTTAAGACCAGCAAAGAGCGCTGGCTGCAGAATGCGATCCATAGAAAGAGGAGTGGAAACTTTGAGGAGGGTGACCTCCTTGGCTAATGGCGGGTTCTTGGCGGCAGCTTTCATCTGATGCCACAGACCAGCCTTCGACGACCCATTGGCGGCAGCAAAGTTCATGGGCGAGATGCGCAGATACTTTGGGTTCTCAATGTTGCTCAACAGCAAAGGAGGGACGAAAACCGAAGGGGTCAAGCGAGTCGGGGGACGTTGTGAGAAGCTTGATCGACGATCTCCCGAATGGTTGATAGCATATCGGGGCTTCGGCGATGGAAGGTCAGGCAGGCCAAAGACTTTTACCGGACGCCAGTCACCCAGGTCTTCTGGCGATTCGTTGAAGCTTCCCAACTTCAGCGAGGCGAAGATATTCAGCTGGGGTTCCTCGGCTGCTTCGATGCGCACCCAGTCACCTGAGAAACAACCGATCTTGGCAAGTGTACTGATATCGACGAAGACGAAAGAGTCAACATCTTCGTCGTCACGAGGCCGAGGGTGTAACACTTCGTTCGGGACGGGTTGCAGAAGTCCTTCCACCTTGAAGACCTTTCCTGTGTTGCGGCCAGGGCGCATAGTAGCCGAGGTGAAATTAGATGCGACCGAGCCAGGGGTATGAACCCCATCAACGCGCCGTCCACCTGCGCGGGGTGTTGCGGATGTAATCGAGGATAGGATACCCGACGGGGTCTGTGGCAACTCAGGAGCGGAGAGGGAGATCATATCCTCAAGAGATTCATCCGAAGAATCACTTACCGAGTTATCCGACCCTTCGGTCTCTGAGTCTTCGGCGGCCGAAGTGTTTCCCATCTCCGTCCCGCTTTCTCCGGGCTTGTCCTCGGCGGCGGAGTAAAACTGTTCATTGGATGTGTCGTCGGCTTCATCCTCGGCGACTTGTTGCAATGAAACAGACCGTGGAAGAAGAGGCTGATGTGGCCGATTCATCGTTGGGCGGGATTGGATGAGAACAATATTGGTCGTCGGCATCAAAAGGCCCTGGGAGACTGGTTCGCAGAAAGTGATACGGGCCGGCGGGGCGGGCATATAAGTGATAGGATGCGCTGGAAGGGGAAGTGGCAACACATCCCCCGTATGAACGATCTTTTGAGCAGTGAGAGCTTCACGGACTGCAGCAGTGAGACGCTGCTCCGTGTCCACCGCCGGTTTCTTTGAATTTCTTTTGTTTTCCGATGCTTTTCCGGCCAGCCCCCATACGCTTTTAGCACCGGCGGCGTTATGAGTGAATCCCCCGCCGAATTTACTCTGTACGTCGTCATGATGCCGAAGCAAGTTCCGCTCTACTGTGACAAACATGGTATCCAAGTTGATCGGGGCAGCATCGAGGATCCGAATATCAACGGCACGCTGGTTTTGCAGCGATTGGCGGGAAGGGTCGAGCTTTCCGAGGGCCTGCAAGAAAGGTTGAAGTGATTCTGCAGATTCCGGAAAGAGGACCGTCGAGTGTGAAATCGGTGCCTGGGAGCGAATTGCCGCTTGAAGTCGGATGGGCAACACTGTCCATGCTTGATCCTCTACGGAGGTATACGTCGGCGAGTGCGGGCAGACCGCCACATACAGGATTCCATCTCCATTTGCTGCACCTGTTGAAAAGCGTCCAATCGAGTCAGCGACTGTCCTATGCCAAAGTTGCCGACCGTTGGAAGGTCCGATGTGAGCTCACCCTGAAGAGCCTCTTGCGAGAAGAGGTCATTTGCTAAGTCCTCCGATAGGACACCGATATGCCCACGCAACTGGGGATCCAACGCTAGACGTGCGCCGACCGGGGGTTTATTGTGCAAGCGCCGCTTGCCAGTTCGTCTGCGCCGTTGTCGGGGCTGTCGGGAGCTTTGTGCGTAATGATCGAAGTCCATGGCTGCGGGGACTCCAATTGCGGTTGGGAAAGGGATCAGGGGCGGTTGGAGGTCCGGTCGTGAGGATACAGGGCTTTTGAAGCTTCCAGTCAACCGCACATGTCACTGAGCATCAGTATCCGGCGGAAACAGTTGCTTCGAGCGGATAACGAGGCGCGCATCGAGAATCCGGGGGAATTCACCACGCGGGCGTTTCGGCACCGCCCGTCTATTCTGCCACTCCGAAAGCCGAGGTCCAACCGGTGCTCTGCGATGGTCCAGATCGAGTATCAAGTACCGAGTACTTCTTGTCAGAGCAGGCGACGGATATCAGTGGCCGTGGGCAGTCTTTATTGTCGGTCATGGTGAAATCACTTAGGGCTAGGCTTTGGTTTTATTCTGGATATACACTCGCATTTCCTGCGACGCGATTGGGCGAGATGCGTTAGCCTGTGATCCGGACAAACGAGTGCAGCCATGGACCCCCATCGATCTATGCAATGACCATCATACTGCCGTCCCTCAGAAAGCTTGGGAGGAATTCCTGGTGAAGGGCTTTGGCTCACTAGGATTGGTTTCTTGTTCAAGACTATATACGCTGGCTAACGAAATATATCTCGATGTAGGAGGTTGTAAATCATGCATCGGGACAGCCGCCTGAGCGACTCGAGGTACGAAGCAAATTGTGCTCGCAGAATCCTCTCTTTAGGAGATTATCTACATGAACACTGGCCGTGGATTATCATTGCTTTCATTGCTCCACATCCATCCATGGATAAGTGCTTCAGGTACTCCCCTTGTAGTTGACCTTATCGCTGATTGGACCGGCATTGACTGACACCCGAGCCTCGACGATGGGAGCCATGACTTGCTGTATTTCTTCTGGGGACATTGCTTGTACTGGACTGCCCAAGTGATCAAATCCACGAGTCTTGCAACCTGGAGCATTCCGAATGGCATTTTCCTAGGTATGTTTTCGACCTCCCGGTGCAGGCCTCGGAAGGAATGGCCCGCTCTACTTCATTCTACTTGCTTCTCTGGCGCTTACCTTGGTTTCTTGAGTACATACATCGCTTGATCGATGCGTCCAAGTACAATACGCCCGGGTGGCTCGGCATGTGTAGAAAATGGGTTCCCGCGTGGAATGCATGATTGCTCATGCTGGAATTGATTATCCATGGAGACGTCGATGTGCACCTCTCCCGTATCTGGTCCCGAATTATTTAGGCTGCCACCTTGAAGTACTTTGCGGATTACCTGAATGCTGATCATGTGCTGGTGACGGGCATTCTTCAAGCCGCAGGGCGAAAGGGGAAAAAATAAACCACGAACGTATGGTGATTCAAGTGTATGGCGGTCCAGATTGATGACTCGGACTGGTCAACATTTACCGCTCTTTTTCAATCCTCCCTCGACGCCGTGTATAAAGTACTGTGGCGGAGTCAGCGCGCAGCGCCCGGATGCGATCGGCAGCGGGAGACTCGGACCAACGAGGGTCCGATTCGAGGAGGCTCAAACTCACGTGTGCTCCACCCGAACTCTGGCCCCTTGATTTTACAATCGGTAAATTTACAGTAGCATGTAAGTGTGGATGCCTTCGCGGGTGGATCGGGGCTTCCTGTTCTCCCGCCGGCGGCAGCGGTCTATTGATTGCCCCCGACCCGACGGGTTTAGTCCACGTTCGCAAGGCCGTGGGAAATGGCATGATTCTAGGCTGACACGTGGTGTTAGTATGTGTGGCAGAAAAGGGTGGAAGAAAAAAGAATCTGCCTGGCACGATGATCCACGTCAAGCTCGCTGACGACGCAGGCAGATTCTTTTCCCACGAGCCATGACGCCGGGCGAGCATCACGTGAGAGAGTGAGGCTCGGAAACACGAGGGACGCTTGGAAAGAATTCCAAGGTTGGAATTGGATGTCATTATTAATCAGAAATACTACCCGACGGCTGGAACACTTGCTGTACATACTGTATGTGTATACATATATACACATACATACGTATCGTCGGTGCCTCGTTGGGCTAGAGATGTTCCCAATTTAGGAGCGCGGGGGGCGGGACCCGGTATGGGTGGTACCACGGTATGTTTACCTGCTGGGGCCATGATTGGCCCTCCTAATGGACCCTGTCGTCCTAAGACTGAGCTGTAATGCTGTGACGCGCAGTCCGCTAATCACGTGCCAGTGGTGGTGCTCAGCCATCACACTCTATCCCTTATCGAGTCTAGCGCCGTCGTCTATCAGGCAGACATCCTAACGCGCAGCGCTCGTCATCTTCTCTTCCACCCCCGTTCTCTCCAACTGTTCTCACCTTCTCTCACCTTGGGTTTATTTGTTGATATATTCTGCAACCTTTGGATGTTCAATATCTTTTTTCGCCGCCGCGGCTCCGCTTTTCCCTTCACCCTCGATTACATTTTTCTCAAGCCGCCCCATCTTGTCGGCGGATCTGGAGTCTGTCAGCCCGTCAAACGTGCGACACCAGCGCATTCCAGGAGCAACCAAGGCGCATATAGCCCCTCTAATTAGATCGTTTCCATCCAGGCACTCTGTGCCTGACTGCGAGAGATCTCGATCCCTCTTGGTCCACTCGAGGGAGGGGCCTGGCGCCTTGATATAAACGTCCCAACCCTCCAAACAACTGCCTTGGATTGCGGCTGAAGCCTCCGACTCAACTGTCCACTTCTGGAATCCTTTGACCCAAGGGGCATTGTGAGTCACACCTACTCGCATCAGTCACCTATCGCAAGCTGCCTTCCTCTCTGGATATTGGTCTAACGGGTCCTCGCTGCAAAAGCAACCTATCATGACTGCTACCTCGCAAGCTCAGCCTGCTCGGGTCCACCCGCGCCGACGCCCCGTTTTGGATGGCCCTCTCCCGTCCCTAGCAACAGACTCGTCTGTCACTAAGATGCAACTGAAAAAGGGCGAAACCTTTCATACTCCCACCTCCCCCCCAGCAGATGAGCGGGATCCAGTCCTCAACATCCGGTCTCTGCCCCACCGCTCCCCGACGTCCCTCGACTCGATTGCCATCACTGAACAGAAAATGGCCTCCATTCTCGAGCGCCTGACCCTGGACTGCTCGGACGAGGAATCTGGCGAATCTGCCTCATCCCCAAAGGATTTTTTTCCTCCAGATGTTTTGGAGGCTGGCGTAGAAGATGAATCCCGTCGGTCCAGTGCACTTCGACGCCCATCCTTAGATGGAGATCTTCCTTCACCGGCTAAGGAGACCCATGATGATCATGACCATGAATCTGACAGTGGCCTGGGAACATCGGTCAGCAGTTGCGAGGCTCTGTCAGCCCCCGAAACTAGAGGTGAGTTTGTCATGTCTGAAAGCACAAGAGCTGCAAAAAAAATGAGCAAACCTCTTAAAATGCCTTATCCCCTGCATAATTTCATTCCTGCCGATGTCGTGAAATAGCTCATGCTATTTTACTTTCTCTGTCGTGGATTCACTTTCCTTCATGTGGCCTTCCCTGTATTGGACTAGCGTCGTCGTGAATCCGGCGATGATGTCTTACTGCTCTCGACCAGCATTGTCGTGAATGTTTCAAGCCTTGAATTCCCCATTGGTGACTGCTTTTTTTGGTCCAGAAATGGTCGTGAATTTGATAGTCGCCATTCAGCGCCCTGAAATCTCCAACAAGCCTCGCAGCTAACATTCCATTTCCAGAAAATAAATGCAGCACCGGGGCCTCAGTTGCTTTCGACGTTGGACCTACTTCAAGGCCTCAACTTAACCTAACGGCCTGCAAACAAATTGAGCGGTATATCCTCGTACCAATACTCCGAGAGCCGAAGTTGCGGCCGTTCCACCCTCTCATTCAGAGTATTCCCACCCGCATCGTGAATAGAAAAATTGTCTGCCTTAGAGACTTGGAGAAGTGTCTACTTTGGGTCGCTCCGGTAAGTTAGTGTGGCGCCGGCGTCTAATCGTGAATGATTTTCGTGAATGAGTTTCGGATTAAGAGTTGACATAAAGTTCTCCCACGCTCTACAGAAGTTCGCTTCCTCGCATCTTTCCTATCTGAATTTCTCGGAGTTTACTATCCAGTGCCTGCATTCAGCAGCTTCTCATTTAAACGACCGCGAGCAACGTCTACCGACTGATCGCCCATACACTAACGGATACTTCCTTGATCTCGTGGAACAGGTTCGCAGATACGCCGCCATGATTCGGGCCTCCCGCGAGCGGGCTCAGCAGGGCCAGGATGCTAATGCTGCCAACAAACCCAAATTCAACTTGTAAGATTGCCAGGAAAATCCCATTTCAGAGAAATTGGCTAATGATACATAGAGTGACCGATGCTGCTCTTGAAGGTGGCTTGTCGAAGAATGGCAAACCCGCGGAACTTGTCGTGATGCAAGACGGCAAGCCTATCTCAATGGCTACTGGTCTTCCGTATGCTCCTGGGTCCCCAATTCCCTTCAAGCGAGCCATCAGCTTCGATGAAGCCGTCGACGAGGGTGTGCAGCGTTCTATGGCCCGTCGCAAGAAGAACGCTCCTCCCATGGACATCAACCAGAAGTGCTCACACTGTGATAAGGTGTTCAAACGCCCCTGCGACCTGACGTATGTATCATAGTCCGCTTGACTGCCATCATACTAACATCCAACAGTAAGCACGAAAAGACCCATTCGCGCCCCTGGAAGTGCACCGAACCTACCTGCAAGTATTATCAGGTGGGCTGGCCCACCGAAAAGGAGCGGGACCGCCATCTCAATGACAAGCACTCGGACGCTCCACCTCTGTTCACCTGCAAATTCCAGCCGTGCACTTATGCCTCGAAGCGCCTAAGCAACTGCAAGCAGCACATGGAAAAAGCTCATGGCTGGGTTTATGTTCGCTCCAAGAACAATACTAGAGGCGGAAGCAAACGTGGCTCCTCCCTCCAGGCCACCCCTGGGACCCCCAGCGTGTCGACTCCGGCGTCAAAGTCCGTTGATTTCTCAACCCCTATGAGTGGACCAAGCCCGTCTTCTCGCGAGCCCTCGCTCTTCCCGGAGAATTTGGGCTTCAATTTCGCGGATCCTCCACTCCCGGCGCGGAGTGATGACTACCTTTCACTCTTCGATGCTTCGTCTTATCCCACCTCCTCTAGTGTGGGCAATGACTTCGGCTCGTTGGCCACTTCTGTCAACCTCGATACCTTCCAGGCCCAGTTTGAAGCTGGTGACCCGAACAGCCTGATTCCAGCCTTGGAAATGCATCGCCAATCGATGAACACTATGTCCATTCCTTCCGCCGAGTCGGTTCCGGAATTGATGCCTCACTCAATGTCCTTCGACGGGTCCCCTCTCGCTACCACTGACAACAACAGTCTCAACTTTGACTACGAGTGGAGCCACCTGGACTTGCCTGCTCCGGAAGATTACACCGTTTTGCACATGGTGCCCACTCCGGCTCACTCGGACAACAAACCCTACACGGTCTATCCCGGCAACATGGGCCCGCCCCCACTCCCCCAATACTCCTATGGAGCTTCGGGCAAGCTGTCGGGCCTTTCGCCTGGTGCCCAAGGCCACTTGACTCTCTACTCTCCCGATTCCGGCGCAGCAGAGGAACGTCTTTCTGACCACTACGAGTACGGTATTCAGCCACAGACCGGTAACGACTTCACGCTTTACGAGGCATCTTCTCGTCTGAATGCTGCCAACCTAGTTCCCGCTGTGAATCGGTACCAAGCCGTGAGCCAGTACGCGCAGGCTCAAGCCCAGACCATGTTCCCTCCCTTGCAGGACCGGGATCTACAGGGCATCCAGTCGTGGCCCGAGCAGCGCCGAGGATCCAACTCGGATAGCTACGCACCCACCGATATGGATCTGGAATTCATGAAGTAAAGGCCGGCACAAACACGGCTTTTCCACTGACGGTTGAATGGAGCTCTTTTTTTTCTTATTTCTTTTCTTGAGTGATGTTCAGCAAGCGACCTATGTCTACACTCCGTTCCTCGTTCACCTGAAGTGTTTACACCCCTTTTCATGACTGCTTCATTCCAGTCGCCGCTCCGGCTTTTGCCGACGAAGTAGTGGCTTGCATGAGCAGTGTTTACGATGTTACCTGGTCATGATTGAACTTCGTGGGCGGTCGCTCCGACTCCTGTCGATGAAGTAATTTCTCGTGGAATTCAGATTGACTTAGGATGAATTATTCTCTTCAAGTAATGCCTCTTGAGTAAAATGCCTCTTGAGTAAAAACTCCATTTCCACCCCACGGAATCGCTGTAGGGTATCTTTCGACCTCAACTCTTTGTCTTTGGAAGTCTACGAGCCCTTCTTCGTTTTCTCCCATTTACAGAGTTTCATTCTTCATGCGATTTGCACCACGGAGATGTCCCACCTCTCATTGCCGGCGTGATGTGATAGCGCAAGTCATTCTACCAGACGCCGAGCGTTTGGTGTACTAGGCAGCATGATATTCAGCCCTAATGCCAAATCTGCCCGAATACCAATCACAACCATCAGCGATGCCCGGTGGAGGCGAGGGCCGCGTCAGAGCTCCTTCACGTCGCGGGGGATTAGGAGCAGCCATCCATCAATTTAACGGACAGTGTGGTCTTTGTTCTGGCGGAACCGGTTCTCAGCTTCTGGGTCCTAGGCAGCTCGGCAGGCGTCGTAACTGATCAGTAGTCGGGGTGTCATCGTCGGGGCCATCGTTTGCGACGGAGCGTATTTTGGCTTCACGCAACATGCTAGCTATTTCTAGATAGGCTCACAGGGATAGAGTAATAGGAATACTATCATGGAAGGATGGGAGTCGTAGATGAAGTCGAAACGTACATATTAATAGCGCCCGGGCGTGCAGCCTCTGGTGCCGATCATCATCCCCGGCCACCAAGCCCTACATGTATTCTCCGGCGCTTTCAGCGGGTGACGACATCATCACCCCCCGCTTCCTCTTCTCCAACCTCACCCTCAGCGTCCCCGTCCACGCACGTCAATTGCCCCAGGTCTCCCTGGAGATTTCTCAGAAGAATTTGGAATCCGCGAAGCGATTTGCTCGGGAAGCACCACGACGGGGCTGTGTAGCCGGCGGCTATTGAATCTCGGCGTCAACCAGCTCAGTCCAGGCAGACGAATTCCGCTTCCCTTCGCACCTTTCGAGCCGACCTCTCCCAACCGTGGGAGCTGTGTGTCTTCCCATCCACCCCGCAGAGCTTCACTATGCAGGATTCGCGGTCGCCAGGCGATCCCGCATTCCCCAACGGCGGTGAGCGCGGAGAGCTGCCTGGTCGATCGGCCACCTCGCCGACAGGGCAGATCTTGACGGGCAAGCAGGAACACTGTAAGATCGTTGGATGTGCTGTGGATATGTGATCGAGGTCACGGATTGCTGACAGGGCCTGCTTCTACGTGCGCAGATCTCAAACGCGAGCTCATCGCCCGTCAAGTCCGCGACGAAATCTCCGAGCTGAACTCCCCCACTGCGCTCCAGCGCTTTGGCGCCCCCTTCAGATCGGAGTTTGGGGAGGTCGCCCCCGTTGACTCCGAGTTACCTATCCTACGCTATATCTTCGTTCACCACGTTCGCAACTTCCCCTTTCTCGACCAGGCGCGGGAGAAGGAGTTCTGGCAGGATAAATTACAAGTGGTGCGTGTTTGTCGTGTGAGATCATGACGCAAATCATTGGATATTGACTCTTCGTCGGTAGTTTTTAGAGTCCTTTGCCAACAAGCATGTCTCCTCTTCCGAAGATCGGCTGGAGGAAACAAAACGCCGGAAACTGGCCCGGAAATGTGAGAAGCTCGTGGAGCTGATGATGGTCTCTGGCGTGCCCACGGCTTCTGGATATGAGGAACGTATCCAGTTTTCGGAGATGGAGGTAGTGGAGCGTGGGGCCAATGACAAGGGACTACTGGTTAATATGCCCGAGGGCCATGCGATCAATACCTGGGATGTCAATGTGGCAGCAGTACGAGTGACATCTGTCAAGCGGACCGTTCGCTACCACCCTCATGCGGTGAGTTTCATGCTATTTTGAGCCTACTGGATCGACCGACTGAGTATGTACTGATGTCATGCCGGATAGGAATTCATTATTCGAGTTCGTCGCAACGACAAGCAAGAGTTCCATGTCGGCAGGCGATATGGAGAGTTTGTCAAGCTGCACCGGAGACTGCGCACAGAGTTCCCAGGCAAGCATCTGCCACCTCTTCCTCGGAAGAACAAAACTTCAACCACCTCCAGCTGGTTCGGTTCTGCCGATGATGACAATTCATCCGTCTCGTCTATTTCGACTCAAGATGCCAGTCTTCCCGATGATGGAACCCCGGCTACTAGTCGCACATTAGCGCCCGGAGGCCATCAGCGGTCGATTTCACGAGGATCCATGCGATCAACAAAGTCCACCCGCGCGTCTACTGACGTCTCTCGGGAAACTGTGCTCTACCGCGAGGAGCAGCGTGTATCCTTACGTGCATTCCTACGTACTCTCTTGCAGAATAAGCGTATTGCTGATTCCAAGTCGATGGAAGAGTTCTTGACAGCCCGTCCTATGGCCTTGAATGAAGAGGAGATGCTAGATGTGCAGAGGCGGAAGGAGATGGACGCAATTCGGATTGAGGAGCAGAAACGCTTCTATGAGATTGCACGCCAACGCGCTGCCGAGTTGGATGTTTACATGGAGAAGTTCCGAAGGGATATCGTTGAGAGCAGTAAGTCGACGCAAAACTCTGTGGTTGTGGAGTGGCATATTAACCAGGTCTGTGACAGATGGATTAACCAAGCTTTTTGCTGAGATCCGAGAGAAGCCCTCCATCGCAGAGCTCAGCCCGCAATATCAAAAATTCGCCGAATGGCTCCGTATCGAGTACGTCTCGTCTGCACGATCTGCTGTCGCTTCGACTGACAATACTAGGGTTGCCGCTACTGTATACCATTTGTTCCTTGCCGAGGATAACTCACCAGAGTTGTTCGCGCAGGCGAAGAGGATTCATGGGCTTGTTCCTTATACATTATTGAAAAATGTGATTCGCATCGCCAACCCTGCTGCAGTGATGTCCGGAGTCCTCGATCTGTTCTTGGCCCAACCGTTTGGGTCGCGGTCACTACTGCAGCGTATCTTCTCGTTGACCCTGAACGACAGCATCAAAGACTTCCAAAAGTCGATCAATCCGCTGGTTGCCAAGATCGATGATCCTGTCCTCTCTCAAAAACTGAAGAACTTCGTCGATGCTGACGAGGCAATCAAGAATGAGCTTCGGGAAGAAGCAGAGGCGGAAGATGTTGACCTCATTGTGGCTGTCCTGCGCTCGGAAAGTCTGTCCCCAGAACTCACCACTGAGCAAATTGGCAAGGTTTTCAATGGGTGGGTGGCTTGGAACTATGCCGTAGATAATGTGGATCTGGAGATGCAGCAAGGCGCACAATGGTTTGCCAACATGAAGCAACTTCTCAAGCTTTATACCCGACAGCGCGACAAGGCAATGATGCTTAGCATTGCTGAAGAGCCTGTCACCTTGCAACTGTTCCGTGATCTCTTTACCATCTTTTACGAACCGCTGGTCCGGGTCTACAAATCTGCCAATGTGTATAGCAGCATCACTGACTTTGCTCAATTTGCCGACGATGGCATTTCTGTGATCGAGAGTGCTCAGCGACAGGATGCTTCCGCGGACCCGAACCAGACCGTTCAAGCCTTTATCGACCTGTGCGCTCGCCACGAAGACAACTTCTACAAATTTATCCACGAGGTGCACCTTCATGACAACGGTCTCTTCCAGTCTTTGATGTCCTGGATCGAGGAAATTCTGGATTTCCTACGGAAAGGTCCTCAAGGTGGCAAGCTCGACATGAATGCTTTATTCCAAGGCGCCGCTGGCGCCGGCCAGATTGACAAGGATGTTGCTCTGGCTGAGATCAATGCGTTGATCAAGTGGCACGAAGACCGAAAGCGCTGGCATTTGAACAAGACCCGACAAAAGATGGCTGCTGAAGGTACAACCAATGAAGCCATCCCCGGTGCTGCCGCCTTCCGGAGTGGAGACTTTGGTCTCGACGAGGTATGTACTATCGATCAACCCTTTCTTAGGTTAACGGAACATATTAACCATTCCACCAGGCTGATTTGGAAGATCTCACCATCTCGGATGAGGCATCAGACTCATCAGATGAGGGAACCGACGAGGATGAACTCGACGACCCCATCGCTTCTGAACGCCGCCGTCGGATCAAGAAACAAGATCAGCTCCGCCGTACTGCGGGTGAACCTGTGAAACCTGAGGTTCATGAGATTCTCAAGCTCGCTGATCCTTTCGTAGTGATGTTGCGCTACGTACTCGCTGATTGAAGCACTGCGTCTTCTTCTACGCATCCATGGGTGATACTGCGTTCCCTGTCTTGGTCATAATACTTGCATTACATTTCTGTACTCGGTATGAACTCATACATCACCATTTAGATGCTCCTTTTGTCCCCCCTTCTTGCTCTGTGGTTCTGAGCTTGTGTTTATAGAAACATTAGATAGCTTCAGGCCTCTCGCTGAGACATGCGTTCGATAAAACCAGAATCGGGGACTTCCGAACAATGCTTTCTTACTGGTTCCCCGTATCCGCTCAGTGATTCTTCAGTAAATCTTCAATCACACTGTGGCCATGTAGTTGTGCGGCCCAGAGTGGCGTATGGCCCTCTGAGTTGGCGATGTCGGGGCGAATCCCATCAGCCTCCAAAAGTGCCTTGACGCATTCTACATGTCCCACCGTTGCCGCAGTAAACAGCGGCGTCTGTCCATTATTGTCCTGTGCATTAGGATTTGCTGGATTCGGTGCAGCCAACAGGCGCTTGATAATCGTCGCATCAGGCTGTCTCTCTGCCGCCACACCGAGCGGCGTAGCGCCCTGCGCATCTTTTATCTCCACGTCAACCCGGCCACTCTCCAGCAGTACAGACACCATCTCCTGTCGGCCGGCAATGATAGCTACAACCAGTGGTGACCAGTGCTGCCATGTATCGCGAAGATTCGGATCGGTCTTCTCCCATCGCAGCAGCCACCGCACGACATCGATGCGATTCCTCTCAGCGGCGACGGAAAATGCGCCCTTGCCCCATCCATTAGTCCCGCCGTTTGGATCGAGCCTATCGCCAAAGTAGGTCACCATATATTCCACCGTATCGAGGTGGCCCATGATAGACGCGTAGTAGAAGACGTGCTGGCAATGAGCGATCGTGGCATCGCCATTCAGAATGCAGCGCACGTGAGCAGCAAGCAACAGATCGGTATCGGCGTCATGTTCGCGAGAAATCCGCGACAAGGGCGTTTCCCCACGCGCATTTGCGATGCGTGGGTCTACCCTTCCAGATCCAAGTAGCAAGTCGACCATATTGGCATTCTGGAGACCGGCAGCCATCAGTAGCGGGGTGTCTCCATGTTTATCGGTGAGATTGACGTTGACACGCTCGTCTTTTAGTAGCATGCGCACCACATTTCGATAGCCCTGTTTGACGGCCCAGGTGATGGGTGGGCGGATGTACTTTCGGTCTCGACTGTTGGGATTAACTTCGTTGTCTTCCAGCAGGAGTTCCAGGACATCGACTGAGCCGTGGTAGCAAGCCAGCATCAGGGGCGTGCACCCTTTGATGTGCGGGTCAACGTCACTGACGGTGGAAATCTCGGTGCCAGCGCCGATGGCTTTCAGAGCAGTGGTCTTTCTGTTGTGTATTGCAGCCCATATGAGGGCTATTGGGTCGATGCACTTGGCATCGCGCTTGTAGAGAGCGTCGTTGAGAAGCTGGTAGTGTTTGCGGTTGACGCGGGCAAAGGCGTTCAAGTCTGCGTTGGAGGACAGAGACCTGGCGATCATGAGAACCAGCTCGTGAGGTAAGTCTGCCATGTATGAATCCGACGATTCAGCCATCATGTAGGAATTGAGATGCTTTAGTAAAGATCATGAGGTGGTTCTGAAGGTGGATGGTTGTTTGAGATCATTTGAGATTGGGTTGTAGATGATGGTATGATTGACGGAGGTTCAGACAGTCTTTTCCTCAATATCATGGCGAGTAAATCTTCAGGATCAATACTTGATCTAGCCTCTCGGCCTGGCCGATTGAATAGACGCTGCAGATGTGTGCCGAAGAGGTGTCTTTAATGGCAAGGCGAGTCCTTCGAGCTTCCCCGGTGGGCCGCAACATTGAGATGGCATTCGAATCCAGCGTCCAACTGGGTAGAATTGCCACTGATCGTCCGATGCCAGGCACCACGTTTTGAGTGAGGTTGAACCAAGGTTGCCCGTCTGGACGCCGACGATGATGTGCAATGCGGGGCTCTGACCGCCTTCCGGTGCTGATAAGATAAGAGTTTCCATGGCGACAAAGAACGTAGAACGCAACTGTGCTGTTGCAGTGATCCTTCACTACTGTTCAGCTTCGCAGAACAAGGCAATGTTATCTCCACGGAAGAGGGTTCCAAACTCCCCGAGCACAGCGGCTCCTTTGAAGAAGGGCCTGTTCAGAGATGGCACCTGGTGCTGCAACTGCCCGGAGCGGCCGTCGGCGATCAAGTTCCAGGTGAGGAAAGAAGGGCCAAACCATGGACGATGGTGTAAGTGATGACGGTCCCGTTTTTGCCAATATTAGGATAACGTTGACACGCTGCAGTTTACACTTGCCAGAAACCCCAGATCAAGCGCTGTGGCTTCTTTCTCTGGGCCGAAGAGGCTGAGCTCCGCGAAAAAGAAGTGGTGCTCGCAAATTCCCGATCAGAAGAAGAGCCTCGTACTCCATCCAAGCCATTTAGAGGAGGCACTGGCCTTCTCACGCCTCAGACTGAACGCAGGATCATCGACATCCCGCCACGCCAGTTCAAATCTCCCCCGAAGAGCGCCAAGGCCCGCATGATGGCAGAGGACACAGACGACTTTGGATGGAACACCGAATCTGATGATAATGCAGAACTTGCAGAAGCACTGTCATCCAGCCAGGCCACTGAGCCTCTTATGTCGCAGCCGAATTTCCACCCGGAATCGCCTTCCAAAGCGGCCCGCACCCCGACAATGTCTTCACCCGGCAAGCGCAAGCTAACGGAGTTTGGACATGACTATTCGAGCAGCCGGGACTCGACGGTACCCACTCCTTCGTCCACGATGTCCAGTCTGTCAGCGCAATTCCCACCGTCCTCGGCCGAAGTGTGCATGACACCAACACCGAGTAAATACCGGAATGTACTCAACGTCGATGCAAAACCTGATGCCTCGAACCTGGCAAGCGATGTCCTTGCCCTTCTTGAAAAGCATGATGTTGTCATGGCCAACCGTGCACGGGATGATTTGGTTGGGCTGCTAAACCTCCAGAACACCAAGGTGCAGGGCATCAGACAGGGACGGGATATTCTTCGAGAGGCATTGAAGAAAAAGGACCAGGAGATCTTGCAATTGAAAGAGGGGAATGTTAACCTGAAGGCGCAAAGCACGATGGATCAGAACATGATTAATTCATTCAAAGAGACGCTGAAGAAAAAGAACCAGGAGATCTTGCAGTTGAAAGAGAAGATAAAAGTGCAGAGCGCGATGGATCAGAACATCATCGAGTGATTGATTCAATCACCACTGATATTGAGGCTGGATTTGAGTGTGTTGGGCCATCGGCCACTTTGTCCGGCCTGTGTACCAGCCCATCTGGATGCTCAGCTCTGAAAGTTTTCCCTCGCTGATTACGATACGATATTATGACCTTCTTGTGACTTGGCCTTTTTTTGTCTATTATTTGCGTCTTCCAGCGTGAACAGTGTATGTTTGAAACGACTTCAGTCTGATCAAAGCACACTCTTAAGTTTTGCTCGGTTTACTTGCCCTGTTCAAAGTATGTAAATAGAGAGCAACTGAAAATTAATGCATTTTGATATCGTCAATTCTCGAAGTCGATGAAGAGATTCTTAGTCTGCTTGCCGTAGTTTGTATAGATCGATACCGATAGCGTCACGTGGCCGATAAGGAAACAAATTATCCCCGAAGCCCAATGCGCTTCGATTGACTCAATGCGACCACACCCAACACTTTCGAGCCCCAAGGCCTCTGCTCAGACTTCAATGGAGTCAAAAATTGACACTCACTCACAGGTGCCCCGAGAGATCCCTGAGATGTTCCGCCCTCCTGTCAATCGCGCAATGCGCACCCTCGACCGGTCATTCTTCCGCAAAACCATTCCCATATCCGCCGCCAGGGTCTTCCAGGCCTCTGAGATCTCGAAAATACGCCAAGTGCTGATCAAGAGCCATGATATGCTTGTTCTGCCACGTTTGAGTGCAATTCGCGATATCAGTGATCAGGACGGGGTGACTCACAAAGCATTCTTGCTGCGGGAGAGTCTGAAACATGACGGTGTGTCTGGAGGAATGGGTTCTCGCTCAATGAGCCGATGAGGATATTGATTTGGGTTGCTATACAGATCAGACGACATGGTCGCCAACGATCAGCGAGCTCGTCTCGAACGGCTCCGTTGCCCTCGGGCCCTACGATTTGAAGTTGGACTATGATTACTGGAGTTATGGTATGGTGTTAGCCATACACTTAGATCAATACGCACGACTCGCAATACTAAACTTTTCTTTAGCTGATATCATGGCTGCCATTCTACCGGAGAATGAAACGCAGGAGATCCCTCAAGGATTCACACAAGTGGGGCATGTTTGTAGGTTTCTGCCGACATGACAAACCTTGATCTATACACTGACTGGACAGCGCACCTGAATCTCCGGGATAAATTTCTTCCTTATAAGTATCTCATTGCGCAGATTCTCAAGGACAAGAACCCAACTGTTCGCACTGTCATCAACAAGACGGAGGATGTGGGCTCGCACAGCCAGTTCCGCACCTTCCCCTTCGAACTACTGGCAGGCGACAATGACCTCAATGTCATCCAGCATGAACAGGACTGTGAGTTCCACTTTGACTACGCACGCGTGTACTGGAACAGTCGTCTGGAGACCGAGCACCGCCGGCTGGTGGAGAAGTTCCAGCCCGGCCAGATGGTCTGCGACGTGATGGCAGGTGTTGGTCCATTTGCCGTGCCCGCGGGCAAGAAGAAGATCTTCGTCTGGGCCAACGACTTGAATCCACACGGCTACGAGGTCATGCAAGACGCGATTCCCCGCAATCGTGTCCAGGACTTTGTCACGCCTTTCAACCAGGACGGCCGGGACTTTATCCGCTTTGCGGCCAAGACTCTTCTCAAATCCGAACCCGTGAGTGTAACGATCAAGCCCAAGGCCAAGAAAGAGCGGAAGCGTAAGGCCGATGATACTCTGAAGGAGCAGCAAGCGCAAAACCTGCCTCCGCCGGAAGTATATACACGTCCGTCGGTTGTCGACCACTACGTTATGAACCTCCCTGCCACGGCCATTGAGTTTGTGGATGCATTCCGTGGTCTGTACGCTGGCGAGGAATCTCACTTCACACCCAACACTTCCCAGCTTCTTCCTATGGTCCACGTCTACTGTTTCTCAGGTCATTCGGCGAATGAACTGGATGACCACATTGACATTTGCCAGCGGGTATCAGAGCGTATTGGGTACACTATCACCCCGGAGGACCGAGTTGGAGGTAGCGGGAATGCAGCCATTGAGCTTGCCATCCACAATGTGCGTCTGGTCAGCCCGAACAAGCAGATGTTCTGTGCTAGTTTCCGCTTGCCGCCTGAGGTCGCTTTTGGCAAGGAGTAACAGTTGTATATCCGGTTGCATATGCGGCGTTGGGTGATGTTCAAATTAATAGACAGAATCCACATTTGATACCCTCCTCCCCCAGTATGATATCTATATCTACTCAGCTCCATCGATGATGATGTCGCTGTTTTTCGCGATCTTGTAATCCAGCCTCGTTCTCATGCGCAGGTCAAGCGATGGCATTCCTGATTGAGACAGCGCAGGGCGGTGAATGTGGTGTCCACACCGCCCCGTTCTGCCGGACTGAACCTGCAGAGTTTCTATCGACGCCGCGACTTGCTTCTTGGAAAGACCGACAGTATCGACGCGCATCTCCCGGTGCCATCCATTGTTTTTCGACCTCGCTGGTGCGACATCTGTAACTGTTTCCTCTATCCCATCGACGACCCCAATATGAGCGTCCAGCTTCCCCCGCCTACGCACCGCAAGCGTACGCTGCCTCAGGGCGAGCTCGAAGCCGCGTCGACCCTCAAACTCGGCGCCGACCAGAACACCCACACCCTGTCGTTATCCGAAGCACGGCTGGTTATTCACAAAGTGTTGGAGAACAAACAGCGTGGTGGAAAGGCCTACGATCAGCCGGAGTGCGTTTAACCTGATCGACTCGGGCTCCGAAGCTCGGACCAGACTAGACTGGCTAATGTGGGGGAATCACCATACAGGAACCTGACCAAGACCCTGGATTATCTGGATGTGTTTGCCCGGTTCAAGGACGAGGAGAATATCAAAGCGGTGGAGCGGCTTCTGAACTCGCACACCGAGCTGGAGATGTTCGAGCGGTCGCAACTGGGTGAGTCGTGCATTTTGGGCCTCTTCTCTGGGGGGGGGGGGGGGGGAGGGATCGAATCAGATGCCTGGGTTGGTCACCCCGATATTCGCCGTACTGACGCTTTATGATTCCGATACTCGCAGGGAGTCTCTGCTGTGACAATGCCGAGGAGGCCAAGTCGCTCATTCCCAGTCTCCAGAACAAAATCTCCGACGGCGACCTGCAGGAGCTGCTCGACGAGTTGACCAAGTTGCGGAACTTTACTGAGTAGCGCGGATGACCGTCCTACTGGTTGCAATACGACCGCACCACGCGCACGCGCAAGGGACCGCATTCGCATCAGGCAGCACCGGAGTTTAAGGCGTGTTTTGGGTTCATCTTTTTTTTGGTTCCCTTCTGGATTTCCGGGGAGGCGGAGGACAGTCCATTAATACCGTTTGCCATCCGCGCATAGACCGATATACCAGACCAGAGTTTCAGAGACCGTGTTGTCCGAGTTCTCCCATCGCCACCCAGATTAGTGTTGTCGCAGGCGAGTGCATGCCGGGGCCAGCATTGCCTCCGGGCGATCCACATCCACCTCATATAGATCCATCCATCTATGGCCCTCGAAGCGTCACTGAGTTTAAACTCATTTTAATATTCCACCGATCCAATTGCGGAATTCCCGGGCTCGCCTCCAACCCCACACGAGAGATGGTCATCTCATTGGCTGCAGCCCTGGCGTGTTATCACCGCGCGGTGATTGGTGCAGAGGCCGATGTACTGTATAGTTCATCGACGTCCACTATGCCGGGATAGTCCTGCGCTGTTCTTTCCGGGGAAGCAGACCACGCCCAACCCCGTCTCGATCACGTAAAAGGAAGCATCCTGACACCCGCGCCAGGAGTCACCGGTTGGACTGTTGCTCGCGGAGGATTTCACTGTACGTAATGCAACGGAGGCTCGCCGGTTCGCCCAATCAGCGCGGCGCAGCTTATCTGGCTTGACAATTCCAAAGCCATAATTGGGATCGAGGCGACATTCTGTTACGAGAGCGAAAAGGCGATCGTCTGGAACCGCCATACGGATCCGCTCTAAAAAGTATACTTCGATGTCATCACATTTCCCTCCCGTGCTCTTCTCTGCCAGCCGTTCTGCGCTCTACTTTCTTTTTCTCGTGGACATCTCCTTTTAAACGCCTTCTCTCTATCCGCGGAGATCCAGGAATGACGGAGCGTACAATCCGTCATCTCATCCTGCTGCAGTCTTTAGCGGGCTCCGCGTGAATCTGCATCTCTCTCTCTATACGACCATTTGATATACATTGCTCCGGTGCCGGGGGCGATATCTCTCTGGCCTGGTCTTTTTCTCTTTGGATTTCCTTCTGGACGCAGCTAGTCTGATCGTCCTGTGCCCGAAGATAACGGGTGGACTTTGATAAGCATATACCTATCGTGCGCATCCTGCCTCTCCTTATCTTGGCCGCCGGCATGCAATGCACAGGCACTGAATGGCTAACGCGTCCGTAGCGGTGTCGTCCACAAGTCCGAAGTCAATCCACTGAAGCCCAAAGGAACACAAATCGGATCTCCGCCTATTGCATTCTCCAGTCAGAGTGCGGAGTGGTTCTCGCGGAGGCCCCAGACCTTCCGTTTACGTGACGCATTCGCGAATCGCAGGCTATCTATTATTTTATCTCCGCCGGGGCTCCAATTCCCTATCTACCACCACGCGACCCTTTTTTTTTATCTGGCCCTAATTCCCCGCTCGGCGCCAAATGGCCACAGTCATTACTATCCAGCCTTCTTCTGCGGCTGGTCCGGCTGCTGCTTCGGCCTATACCCCATCCCATCATCCTTCCCCGGACCACTTGCGCCGCCGGACCCAAACAGCCTCAACACCCACGGCCAATCTCTCTCCATCTCCCGTCTCGGTCTCTTCAACTGTGCCCCGCGTTCCAGGGAGGGATGGAGCCAGCTGCGACGCCTGTCTACGTAGAAAAAGCCGCTGCGCCATGAATGACCTGGTCAACAAGTGCTATTCGTGTGACTTTCACCGCCAGGAGTGCACCTTCACCCTCTCTGCCGGTCCAGAAGCTCCGACCAAGAAAAGGAAGCTGGACGACTCACCCCGGAATGTGGAGTCTGTGAAACGGTATGACCATGAAGAGCCCGAAGTGGCGTGGTGAAGACACCCCATGCCATCAGCATACAGATGTACTGACTCCATGCCATGACAGACCTTCCACTCGCCAGCACTCCCATCCTGCTCCGGAGAGCGAAGCTCCTTGCCCGCAACAGGGCCACGCGATGATCCGCCCCGGTTTCTTCAACCAATCGACTCAGCACATTGGCATGACCACCGAGTTGGAGCCGGCACTGCTCGAATACCTTCCGCTGGACGAATACGACGAGTGCACCGTCTCGGCCTCTCGCATCCGGCGCTGTGCCGACGACTGCACCTTCATGCGCGTCATCAATACCGTCCCCGTCGGCGACTCGCAGGCCGTGTCACTCGATGCCATCGAAAGCCTGGTTGCTCCGTATGGCTCCACGCTGATCGAGAAGTTCTTTGAGCACGTGCACCCCTCCTTCCCCATTTTGATCGAGGATTCCTTTCGTCAGTCGTATCGGGAGCGCCGTCAACTCTCCCCGTTGCTGTTGGCGGCGGTATATGTGTTGACGTTAAAGTTTGTGGACGTCGGCGCCGCCTCGCAGACGGCGCGGCGACCGGACGCTGCCCGGTTAGAGAGCACTGCGTTGAAACTGCTCCTTGATTCCCTCCCGTTCCCCAGCATCTCAACTATCCAGGCTGGTCTGCTGTTGACGCAAAAGTCGACGTTAGCCACCGCCTCGTTGAATGGGCAGTTGGTCACGGCCGGTTTCGAGCTTGGATTGCACCAGGACTGCTCGAACTGGCGCATGAAGACGTGGGAGAAGGGTTTGCGGAAGCGACTGGCGTGGGCATTGTACATGCAGGACAAATGGTCCTCGCTTGTTCATGGTCGACCTTCGCAAATTTTTGCTTTCAACTGGACCGTCAAGGATCTGGTTGAGCAGGACTTCTCGGATGCTTTCATGTCTGGCACGGACTCGGCTCATGACGAAGCCGCTGTTGGACATGGCCCTCTTCTTTTCTGCCACATGGTGGCCCTTACCACAATCCTGTCCGACATCCTAGACCGATTCTATACACTCCAAGCGGTCGAGGATTTCCAGGCTGCTGGGAACCAACAAACCCGCATGATTCTGGACAAGGCAAAGCCTGCCCAGATCCGTCTGAAGGAATGGTTCTCCTCGTTGCCCCCATCTCTCAAGATGGAGTCGTCCACCGGCCAGCTCGTCGAGACCATCACCGATGAGCATGCCCGCAACGGCGCTCTCCACCTCGCATACTTTGCCACCGAAATCACCCTCCACCGATGCATCGTCCGCTCCCTAGCCAACGACGGCACAGACTCCTACCTCGCTCATATCTGCCGCTCCGCCGCCAAGACCCGCCTCATTTCTGCCATGGACTTCGTCAACCGTCTGCGACCCGCACACCTGCGGTCCTTTTGGCCCGCCTCCGCTCGCACGAACTTCTCCCTGATCGGTTCCTTTGGCATGCTGCTGCGCATCAGCGCCCCGACCAACGAGGAAGCCGAGTTCTACCGCATGCGACTGTGCGAGTACCGCTGGACCCTAAGCGTCAGCCACAAGAACGCCGAGTTCATGGGCTTCGCCCTGGAGAGCCTGGATAACGCCACCGCTCTCGACAAGCACGTCCCTACCAAGCCGGGCATCGACGAGCTGATGGCCTGTTCGACCAAGGCGCCTGCATCCCGTCTCCCTGCCCCAACAGCTGGATCTTACGAAGAGGCAATGGGTGACGAAGGCACGCATGGTCCTTCCTCATCGGTGATCTCAGGTCTGGCTTCTCCCGCCACGTCTGTCAGTGACATGGAAGAAAACGATACTTCCATGCCTCCTCTCTAAATGCTCGTCGTCTACCTACCTCATACCTCCCGTCCTTATTCCTTGTCTCCATACACCTCCCATCTTTCGACACTGACAGTCTTACCCTCACGAACAACATCTTTCCTTGCGCGGCGTTTTCGGAATTACAAAGTTGGATGAAGCGCATGATTTGGCTCTTATTGCATGTATCGTATTTGTGTCCCCAGTCTGCACTGTGCAGGCAACAATTCGCTTTGATGGAATCAGCCTTTGGAATACCTGGTGGGGTTTGGCTCGAACGCTTCTTTTCTCTTATTTTTGATGTTTATAGAGAGGCTTGACTGGGGCATAGAGCGATTTGCCTAGTATGAATCATGATTGACTCAAGAATTTGCCGCTTCAACGTTGATCGATGGGGACGCGGAGGCCGCACTTGGTTCTTCCAACGTGGCCTTCAAAGCAATATTATCTTTTCGCCGATTGTTCGTTATGTGCTCATCGTCGGAACAGTAGATTATTATAGAAGTGCACATGGCCATGCCTCGTCTTATCCAGATATCAGGATCGACTTGTATCCATTCACAGTATCGCCTTCCTGCTACTTCTGATAACGTATCATGATCAGTATCAGCGCTCGGAATCCATCGATGATAGCAGATAAGCCCAGCGATAGCGATTGGGGTGAAAGGTATAGAGAAGCACCCAGATAAGCAGGTTGCACGACTCTTGTTGCACCAAGAACATCTCCAACTTTCCGTTCCCATTCATCATATTCCTGTGTCATTGTGTCATGGCCGACTCGTGGGACCAAAATGCACTACGTGCGCGCTTCTGCCATGCGCTGTCTGAGATGTACAAGAGCGAAGTACCCTTATACGGTGACCTCGTCGACCTTGTTTGGGAAGCAGATGCCCAGGCAGTCCAAGCCAGTCAGAACCTAGGGATTGCATCGGTCTTCAACCCAGATGACATTCTTCCATCCCGAAATCGAGTCGAGCGACACGGTGCCATTCGACTCGGAACTGCACACGAGCTAGCTACCATCCGCCGCATGTTTTCTGTCATGGGCATGTTCCCAGTGGGCTATTACGATCTGAGTCTTGCTGGTTTCCCCATGCACGCCACTGCCTTTCGGCCCAAAACACAGGATGCCTTATCGCGACACCCATTCCGTGTCTTTACCACAGTACTGAGAATGGAATTACTAACGGAGAAGACGCGACAGTTGGCGCAAAGAGCGTTGAAGCAGCGGAACATTTTCACGCCCAAGCTTCTTGCCTTGTTGGACACCGTGGAGGCAAACGGGCTTCTAACTCCCTCGGAATGCAATGAATTCATCGCCAACGGCCTGGAGACCTTTCGCTGGCATTCAAAAGCGACAGTCACGCTGGACGAATACATGCTTCTCAAAGCCGAACATCCCCTCATCGCCGATATTGTCTCTTTTCCAAGCTCGCACATCAACCATTTGACTCCTCGGACGATCGATATCGATTTGGTTCAACAATTGATGATGGAGCATGGAATGCCCGCCAAGGAACGGATTGAGGGTCCACCGAAACGGCGCTGTCCGATACTTCTGCGACAGACCAGTTTCAAGGCACTTGAAGAAACGGTACACTTTCGAAATGTATCCGACACCTTCGTCAAAGGCTCGCACACTGCTCGGTTTGGTGAAGTTGAGCAACGAGGATACGCTCTGACACGGAAGGGTCGCCAACTCTACGATCAGACCTTAGACCGGGTCAACAAAGAAGCCGCGGAGCGAGACAGCAAGGGGAGTGACTATGACCAGCTTCTGGAAGACCATTTCAAGTCATTTCCAGACAGTTTGGCAGAGCTGCATGATGCGAATCTGGCATATTTCTGCTATCAGCTAACCTCGGTGAGAGAGGACTTGGCCCAAGATGGCATCGCTGTCTCCAAGCTCGGGAAATACACCTTATCGCTCCAAGAGCTCTTGGGGGAAGGAATCCTGCGCTACGAGCCCCTCGTCTACGAAGATTTCTTGCCGTTATCTGCTGGCGGTATCTTCAATTCCAACCTTGGCAGCGTCTCGCAGTCCAAACAGCTCATCATGACTGCTGAGCCGGATCTCGATGGTTTCCAGCGCTACCTTGGTACGCGCGTAGCAGATGAATTTCATCTGTACGCGGAAATGCAACGGGTCACTTGAGCAATGCAAACAGCAGCTTGGGCTGGTAGAGATTATCGTCTAGGCTGAGTCGCCGGTGGTTTTTGGGAAAGCATGATGTCTTGTTTCTGCCTTGGGGCTAGCCCTCCCTTTTTAACTATGCACTTATCCACGACTTTAATGATTTATCGCTCGCGCCCATTCGCATGAGTTAGGCCTAATGCATATCGAGGATCACTACTCAATAGAGATCGTTCTAGCTCGCCCCTCTTCCCCAGACCTCGCCGCATGCCCGTTGCGGCATGGTCCGACCCACCGTTAGGGTGATCCTACTATATAGATTTCTGGACTGCAGGCGTCAAAAATGTTAGAGATCATCGGCTTTATCACAACCCAGTTTCGGGGTTTTGGAGGGGCTTGGCATCGTATCATATGTGGCCTGGTTCATCCGCAACAATCCATGCCGGCAGCCCACGATACCTGATTCTTAGTCCCCGACAAGAATTTCCCAATGAAATCAGCACTTCCCTTACATCTATCCTCCTTTTTGCCGCTTCGGCCGGGAAAATCCCGCGCCAAGACCAGTCGGGAGCGCCCGATGCTGCGGCAAACCGAAGCCGAGTTCGCCTGGAGTGACAGCATCATCCGCTCCCGGCCGAGCGACCAGCCGTCGGGAGCGAGATGAGGCTCAGTCAGGTAATGTGACTTGAAGATTTCTATTCCAGATCTGATCTCCCCAGAAAATTCTCCAGATTTTATCTATTAGCCGTTTACCATGAGATTCTATAAGAGCGATTGCGTCGACCATGAGAGGCATAGATGTCTTTCCGCTGCAGCTGCACCGCTGCACCGGATGAAATTCGGTCTGAATGGAACCAACTCAAGCTCCTCCAGATGAAGATATTTCTTGCCGTATTTATGTGGGATCTATTACCACCATTGTCCCAGCTACATTTACGGTGATACTCCGGTACTTTGCCCGGCATGTCGCCCGTGCAGGGTTTTGGTGGGATGATTATACTATTGTAGTAGCTCTAGTGAGTACTCAATCCTCAACTGCAAGCTATAACCATATGAGGTTGCTCAAGATGATGAAACAGGTTGTGAACTGGGCCATGGCAGCCCTGCGATGGGCTCAGATATCCGCTTATGACTATGGCCACCATTCTCACTACCTCTCCCCAGAAAAGGTTGAAGACTTTCGAAAGGTACGTGGCTCATAGGTGCTGGAGAGACAATGCATGTCTGATAGTTGAATAGAGTTTCCTAGCCGTTCAAATCCTCTATTTTGCCAATTCCGTCGTCACCAAGGCTTCGCTGCTCCTTCTCTACTACCGAATCTTCGGCGTGGTCAAGACATTCTGTTGGGCCCTGTGGATCACCGGGAGTCTTGTAATCACATATTTCGTTACATGCACGATCGTTTCAATTGCTGGATGCCACCCAGTCTCAAAATTCTGGGACGAGCAGCTGCCAGGGACCTGCATCGACGAAGTGGCCTTCTTCAGATGGAACGGGGTCGGCAATATGCTCCTCGATGCCCTGATCCTCTGCCTCCCATATCCAATTGCCTGGCGCTTACAGACATCTTTACGACAGAAGCTCTTTTTCACCGGCATATTCCTATTAGGAGGCTTGTGAGTCGTTCCCAGCCTCTTATTTTGTGTCAGGCGTCCACGGGTAGTGATTTGCTAACTCATCAGTGTCTGCATTGTTTCAATTCTTCGTATTACTAGCTTCGAGTTTGAAACCCTGCAAGATCTTACATATGCCAGTATTGATCCCGCAACTTGGTCCTCCGTCGAACAATCAGTCGGGATCATCTGCGCCTGTCTACCCACTCTGCGCCCTCTATGTCGGCGACTGTATGACATTTCAAGGAACAGCACGAGGAAGAGAGATAGTGATTCCTCCGATTCTCTCCAACGAGACCCCTTGCCTGGACGGGTGGCGCGTAGTGATGAAGAGAGTGGGATAGAGCTCGCGGAGTCTTCCAGATAACAATCTCGGAATAGCCATTACGATTCAGTGCCCTAACGGGCGGCAATGCAGAAGCCGTAGTGTTCAGGCTTTCCAAGATGGTAATCGTGAGAAGTATATATACCTTGCCCAAAGTCGTTGGTCTGGAATTGATCCGATTGTGGAGTTTGGTGCATTGGATTTGGTGACATTGGCTATGTTCCGGTTCTAAATGCAATTGACGTGGTTTTCAGCAATTGGATGGAACTAAATGCCTAATTTGTGGCACAGAGCCAGGATGATAGAGATTGACCAAAGCTCTAAAATAGATACACTGGTCGAGGCAAATGGGATGTCTCCATGAATGAAACTGAGTAAATATAAAATACAATGCACACAAAGGATCAGCCCAAAATCCATCTATCTGTACAATAATATGCTTGAAGACTTCAATGCATCACATCCCAAGATACACCGTCAGCCACGGATCATCAGTCTTGGGGCAAACGCTTCTCGACGACGGGTGCTCATAGCCAGGCAAACCATCAAATCATGAGCGAAGCTCAATTGTCGGGGTATCCTCTACATCCTCAACAACCACGGCACCCTCCTGCAGCAACTCCTCGGGGGTCTTCACTCGCACTTGCATCACCCGCATGATGGTATATCGGTGTTTGCTCCGAGCCTGTTTTGTGTGTCGTTGTCTCCGCTTGGTCTTCTCCTTGATGCGCAGAGGCTCGGACTCCACGCCAGTCACTCGAACTCGGCACTCGAACAGCCGCTCGTCAATATGGGGAGAGCCCTTCAGGGTAAAGTCACGGGATCCGAGTGCGGACGCGCGGTTCAACCGCAGGACATCTCCGGTCTTGACCTTTGGCATAAGGAATGGCAGGCGGAGATGATCGCCTTCCGTCAGAAGGTAAGGGCGCGCGTGCAGCTCGGCGATAACGTAGTGAGGCGCCTGGCCGGCGAGGTGCGGAAGCCGCGACATGAGGGACTTGGTCACTTCAAGGGGAGAATCGAATTTTGGAGGCACCGGTTGCTTCGCAATCGGGACATCTGCGCGTGTTTGGGGAATAGTGTTGAGTGTGACTGTCGGGTCGGAAGGGGGCGCCTTGAATGCTTGCTGGATCTCGGGGTGGGAGGATTGGGCTCGGGGTGTGGCACTCAGTGGGGTTTCAGGGTTTGGTGAGGACGAATTGTTCAGGGATTGTTCCTGGGATGCTCGTAGCAGAGCAGTTTGGTGCAAGCAAGCTCGTTGCTGAAGGGGAGCGGCGGACGAGATCGAGGACGGGGCAGTCCACCGCAGGTCGGAGACAAGGCTCCGCAATACAGAGCGTGAGAACATTGTGATCGGGCCCTCCCCAGTTGTCTAGGCGAATTGTGGGAGGAAATGGTGCTCTGGTGGTTGCAATGCAAAACCGACGCTCTGTTTCTTCGAGAAAATCAGCGCCTGCGCTTGTGGCCGCTTTGATGCCTGTAGCATCACGTGATACATACCATATAATTACGCAGTGAGGTATTTGCACGATAGAAGCGGGAATTGACATGCCCAATGATTTCAAACGATGTCAAGTATTTCCTCTTACCACATCAAATCTTCCTCACCAACTGCGTTGCACGATCGATCGCTCTAGAATTGGCGTTGTTGCGGTGGTTGATAAGGGAGTCACGTGCATCTGCTATCTTTGCCGCCGAAACAACTTTTTCGGCTGCGATTAGATCTTGCTGGACAACCCCATCTCTTCCATCCCACCAGCCGTGCTCATTTGGGATTCACCATGGTACGTTTCCGGTTTATCCCATACCCTGACATCTGTTTTGGTGGACCAGCTAACCAAACTGCCTCCTACAGCCTCAGAACGAGTCCGTACCTCCCCGCCAATAACCCCGACAGACCCGCAGACTGACAAACTTGCACAGGTACATCGAGCGCTGGCAGAAGCAGCACGGTAAGCGGCTCGACCACGATGAGCGAGTTCGCAAGCGCCAGGCCCGTGAGGGCCACAAGCAGTCGCACGATGCCCAAAACCTGCGCGGCCTGAGAGCCAAGCTGTACCAGCAAAAGCGACACAAGGAGAAGATTCAGATGAAGAAGCGCATCAAGGAGCAGGAGGAAAAGAACGTCAAGTCCGCCGCGCCCGACGAGCCGTCCAAGACCCCTCTGCCGCAGTATCTGCTCGACCGATCGCAAGCCACCAACGCCAAGGCTTTGTCGAGTGCTATCAAGGACAAGCGTGCTGAGAAGGCGGCCAAATTTGCTGTGCCATTGCCCAAGGTTAAGGGTATCAGTGAGGAGGAGATGTTCAAGGTCGTCAACACCGGCAAGAAGACCCACAAGAAGTCGTGGAAGCGGATGATCACCAAGCCGACTTTCGTTGGTAACGACTTCACCCGTCGCCCTGTCAAGTACGAGCGGTTTATTCGGCCTATGGGATTGCGTTACAAGAAGGCCAACGTGACTCAGTAAGTCACAACATTACGACTTGTGTTTTTCAGGGTGCATTATGGGATATGATGCTAACATTGAACTTAGCCCTGAGTTGGGTGTCACCGTCCAGCTTCCCATCCTCTCAGTCAAGAAGAACCCCCAGAACCCTCTATACACTCAGCTGGGTGTTTTGACTAAGGGTACCATTGTCGAAGTCAACGTCTCCGAGCTGGGCCTTGTCACTACCACCGGTAAGGTTGTTTGGGGTAAATGGGCCCAGATCACCAATGTGCCCGAGAACGACGGCTGTGTCAATGCGTGAGTTTCCCCTATCTACATCTACAAGCATACTTCATATCACTGTGCTAACTTGGTTTCAGCGTTCTCCTCGTCTAAACCCTGTTCATACCGCACAACGGTCATTTCTCTCTATCACTTACGACAGACTTTCTTCTGTCCTCGATACCACCCGCCCGGCCTGGGCATTATTTTGATTGATTTCTTTCACGGTCCGATATAGACCGGATTTTTCGGTGTTTCTGGCGCATTTTCAAAATCTCTGGTTTTTGGACGAAAAGTATCCTGCATGCTTAGATCCCGTCAAGGGGAGGTAGTTAGATCAGCTTAGCTACACGCATAACAATGATTACATGAAGACGAGAAGACATTTTCGGCATTGTGAGATTTGAAGGGCAACTTGATGCAATTTAGTACAGCTTTTGGCTTTGGCCTTGAACTCGCGCTGCGAAGTGAACTAAGCCGTCACACTATAGAAAGACTACGGACAAAGGTTGAATAGGACAAGTGTATGAATTAGACATGTTCACCATGCATGGACACAAAAGCAAGAAAAAACTCCAACTACCCCAATGCTTGACCCGACGTCGCAATGCAAGCGGATGAGTCTGAGATTAATGAAAGAAGTCATATACAGAAGAAAGAAAGATCCACATGCTGCGCTGAATGGTGGGGCTCGGGTGGTCTGAATCCCCCCATGGGTGATGGAGACATAAAACATGATAAGAGAAAGTAGCAGTCAAGATGGCACTCAAATCAACCACCAAACAGTTCAGACAGGAACAGACAAAAGACACCACCCAACACCGGTCATCAAGTCATGCTAATAAGGGGACAGGGTGTGAGAACTTTGGAACATAGGAAAACGAAAAGACCGGACAAAAGCATCAGGAATTTTCTTCTTCCAGTGCTGCTTTGATTTTGGCGAAGAACCCGGCGGGCCATGCAGCCAGCTCTTCTTCCCTTGGGACGCCTCGAACCTTGCAATGGTTGACGACGTTGGCGAGGATACGACCGAGCATGTCTTGAGTGACGGGGACAGCGCCCTCGAGTTGAGCGTCCGGATGCAGGAACGGGTCTCGCGGGCCGAGCATTTCCTCGATTGTCGGGCGAAGAGTCTGGTCTCGCTGCAGGCACCGCTTCAGGGTACGGATCAAGCCCGGGGGCACGGGCACTCCTCCAACTCCGTGGGTTGGGAAATCAATCTGTACACGGGGGTTGGGGATTGCCATGATACGTTCGTAGTACTTGGCAATCTTCGCAAAGGGCGGCTGGCCATAGACCATTTTATACAAGATGCAACCCAAACTCCAAACATCGCTGGGCTTTCCCAGCTTCATCATCTTGCCAACACTGGCGGGGAGTCCAAGCGACGCGTTGGAATCAACCAAGGCCTCTGGGGACATGTAATTGGGTGTTCCAACTTGTTGTTCGCGATGAACATTAACCGTGTTGTCTTGAATTGCATTGGCAATACCAAAGTCAATCAATTTGAGCCGTCCCTGAACCATGAGGAAGTTGGCTGGCTTCAAGTCGGAGTGGACGATGTTAAAGTTGTGCACTGCCTGTACACACTCGAGCATCTCTTTCCAATAATAGCGCGTGAAGTTGATATCAAATACGGCATCTTCAGCATTGAGGCGATATGTGAGAATCTTCTCTAGGTCGGATTCGCCAATCTCCATGAGAACGCTGAGGGAATGTTTGTCCGAGTTAAGTTCCCAATCGAACAGACGCACCACGCGGTCAACATTTTCCAACTTTTTCAATAGATCAATCTCACCCTTGTACCCAGTCAGAGTGAGTGGATCAACATCTTCCAAGTTTACTCGCTTCAGTGCAAAGATCTTGTAGTTTTCTGCCATGACACGATAAACACGGGAGCTACCTCCACGGCCGATGCAGTCCAATCGGGTGAAATACTTGTGATTGATGGAGACTTGGGTCCGCTTCTTCCGCGACTGCGATGTTGATGCTCCACCGGTCGCCGTCGCCGTTTCGAGCACTGACATCTTTGGGGGTGGAGGAGCGGGTCGATGGGGTGTATTGTTGCTTCTGGTGGCAAGAATCTTGCGTGGTGAGTTCCCTGCTGGTGTTTCGGCAGCATCTTTTTTGTTGGTATCGTACATGGCTGAAAGCTTTTCAGGCTTATCCAAAACACTCAAGCCCTGCGGCTTCGCCCTTTTGAACGTTGGCGGTGGTTCATTTTCTTGGTCTCTTGTCGATGGCAAAGGTGGTAATGACGGAACTTTAAAAGCGGGCTGTTCTTTGGCGCTCGATGACTTGGATGATTGTTCCGAAGAGGCCGGTGTCGACTTCGATTGGGAGCCGTATGACTTCGGCGAAGACGACCTTGAGAAAGGACCGTCGCCGCCAGTCACGCCGGCGGATTGGTGAGACCGGTACCGTTCACCTTCGTGGGGAGGGCTGGGGTCTGCCCATGATACTTTTGGCGATGATGGTTTCGTTGAGGCACGAGGCTGGTAATCAGCACTGTCATACTCTCGTTCCCCGGTCTCCCGAATCGCATCGTTCACAAGGAAATTATCTTCATTATTTTCTTCGCTTTGTCGGCGCAAAACACCGCGTCGAGCAGGTCCGTTCAAAAACGTTCCCGTGAGTCGCCCAACCCGCTTGACACGTAAGGAACTCTGGGGGCCAATTTCATCACCAGTGCGGCCGCGCAGAACTGAGGAGGTTCCAATACGGGACGCCGGGTCATCCTCGAGGCGGGGCTTGCGGTCACTATCAGACCGATCCCCGCTGCCATACTCATCTCCCGAATGACGTTCAGACGAACGCTTCACAGACGGTGAGATGGAAGATGGAGACCGCGTACTGCTACGTGAAACATTAATTCGAACACTGCGCGGCCTTGGTGCCGGGGTAATGAAATCGCTAGGGCGGTTCTGGGCCTCGGACTCGGCACTTTGACTGTTGGAGAGCGGGGAGCCTTCACGGGAGAATCTGGCACTGGACGAAAGAGCTCCTATTCGAACGACCCTTGGCGCAGGGCTACCATTGGAGGAATCGTGAGGCGATTCATTGCGCGGCGACCGGCTGTGTGGTCTCGAGCCCGCCGCCGAACGGTGCTCATATGGTGGCGCTTGTGCCTTTTGGAGATGGGGCGAAGAACTCAGTCCATCTCCATCTAGCAGCGCCTTGACGGATGCGCTAAATTTCGGCTCGGGCACCTCATCGTCTGAGCTATCTCCTGGCGAGTAGTGTCGCGACAGGGTCGTTTTGGAGTCGGCGTGGTAGAGGGCTGGGGATACCCGTCTGGAACCCGAACGTGAAACCGCGGATCGGGACATCGGTCGGGACGGTTGTTGATAGAAGCCGCTATTGTAGGCGGATAAGTTCGGGGAGGCCATAGCGATTGGCGCACTACATTGAAGTCGTGGATCAATGAGGCCCTCGGCGACCCGAACGAAGTCGGGATGTTTGTTGTCGGTAGTTCCGGCAGGGGAAAGTCCATGCATCTCGACCACATCGCGAGCGCGCCGCGGGTCACGTGGTGGTCGGTTGCCATGGTGATGGCCACAACAGAGAATGTCTCGTTGCGCCGGCGCCAGCTTATATTATGATCGTTCTCTCGCATATTTTGAAGAGACTGGGTGCTCCCATCACTAGCTAATTGGATCTTCCGTATCATGCCTTGTCTGCATTTCGATAACGTTCGAGGCTACAGTATGTATAACACAATCTTCCTATTCTAGCGACATTATAGTCTCGGATATAACTAGTGAGCGGTAGAACAATTGGATTCAGAAACCGAATCGTTTATATCTCATTCGAGAAACGTACTCAAGAGGTGCGTTCTTAGGCTAGTATATACCTAGATATATGGTACATATACGAGTATCCGATGCGGAAGATCTACCTCGATATATCTTCGTTGACCTGCAACGATTGACAACGGTCGCATAATTTGGCATCACCACCTGGGCACCTTCTCAACTCATTGATGCTACCTATAAAACTATGTATGCCCAGAACGATACAGCTGAGACAAAATCCATTTCATTTCGCTAAGCATACCTAAAATTGAATTCATTTACTACCTAGACAGGTGAAGATAGTGACTGGGCGGCAGCACGCTGTCACGGGAACTGGCAGCAGCAATCTCAACATTCCCCAAAAAAAAGCCAGGCCTTCGCCACCACCCCACAGCGACACCAGGCAAAACACGCTCTGCAAGCGAAAAGGAGCTCATCACGACGTGGCGCTGCGAGAGCGTCGCCCATTGGGCACTCGCCGGCTGCCTGCATCGTCCACCAACCTCGAAGATGACAGGCCGGAATTGACCCGACCAAGTATGTATGTACATATGTACCTGCATGAGAGAGGTCTCATATCCACCACAAATAGCGTCGGCGGATATCACCTCATCTGCCATGCGAGATCAGAAGCAAAACCTGTCACCGATGATTGATGTCTTCATGTGACGGTGTCGACCTCCGCCGGTCATTGGATCGAGCGGCCTAAATGAGCTCAAACCTTGGATTTAGAATCGGATGACAATTTCCCGAACAATGCACGATCTAATCAAAGGGGAGCTGCGGGAAATTTCAAGATCCTGCCGTTGAGGAAGTCGCCGCACAAAGGTAGTTCTTCACCACCTCCAAGGATTCATTTGCCCGTGTAAGTTGCTCTTTCTGGTTGCAAGGTGACTGATTCCATGGTGGACAAGTATCTAGGCATAAGCTGAACGAGCATAGCATGAATGGAACCAATCCGATCAATTGGATTGATCCAAGCCATTTTGCCGAACCATAGAGGGAAACGCACGCGATGGTGCTGTCGAAGGGTTCTCGACCGCCGAGGCGAATTCTGGATGCCTGGAGGTGGGCGTCGGATCATGGCCGCACTGAGCTCTCCGACAAAGAAAACCATCATAGGTTTTGCTGCAACCACAGTTGAGGGCCGGAGCAGCTTGCAGATGCCCCACCAGGACTCGTTGGAAATCGAACTCGTCGCATTTCGACCGAGGGCAGCTCGGCCAACACGGTATCCAGGAAGCGCTGTGAGATTCCCGTCGCGGTAATCGTCGGTATTGAGTGCGGTTTTTCTTTTAGAGCGCGCAGCATGAATCGGCTGCAAGCGAGACAACTTCGAACGGCACTTTATCTCCAACTCGGTACGTCGCGAGTTGTCTCTGCAGCGCAGCACGGATTGGATCGTCCAGGCAATACTGAAACCCCTATCGCCTCAGATCGTCTCCCAACCCCATCCATCCTGGGTCAAACGAACCGGTTCCACATCCGAGGGCCGGCGCGCTAGCTTGGTTTGGGATGTATGTATGTAGTTTGTGGAGCTGACCGCGAAGAAGCTTAAAGACCAGCAAACACAGCACGGCCATGATCGCGTTTTCGAATCCCCCCTGCTCCGAGTTGCACTAAGCGTGCGGATCCGTCGCACTACGCCGTATTCAGCCTAACCAAAGCCCTGCCGAGGCCGCCGGCGTGTGGAACATGTCCTCTGGGCTCCGCATTGCACCCGTTAGTGCTAGGAACAACGCCAATTTTGGACCCGGAGGAGCCGGAGTCTGGATAGAGCCGGTGGCCACTGTGTATAGTATGAACTACTGATTCTGTCGTTATACCGGCAGTGGTGGCGGGTACGGCGATACACTGACAGTCGCAGTTACAGCTATAAGCCATGAACCATGAGTCGTGGGCCCCTTTGCTCAACTGCGACGCCGATGCCTTCGGTGGGTATTTTGCCCTGCACGAACAGCATCAAGCCCTCAACTATCGTTGCGAGTCCAACGTGGCGTACATTAGTCCCGCTCGGCAACCTTGGAAATGCTGGAACATCTTCTGGACCTGAGAAGGTCTTTTTAAATCTATGTACATATTTTTCTTTTCTATTCTTTTTTTTATTATTCAGACCCAGTCTGGAAACAGTCCACCGTGGAGGCGGTCCTTGGGTCCCCGATAACTGCATGCTGCAAGCTGCAAGCTATCCACAATTGTCCATCCTTCCGAGCGATCTCTCCTGCCGCAGTCGCATGGCGAGAGCCACACGAGGAGAACCGAGGTCGGGTCGTCCATGGTACAGACGTCCGTTGCATAGCGGCAACACTACTAAAGATAGGGACGCCCTCCGTACTTATTTTTGCATACAACAAATCCAGCCCACCGGGCGAGAAGCCACCAAAGCCAACAGATCAATGGTGCCTTTTTGGCGACTGGGTTATTCGATAGGTCTCTTTTCAGTCGAATTGGAAATTGAGCGAGGCCCAGCCACTCTAAGCCGGATCGCGTATAGGTTCCACGGGTACCTGGCCCAGAACCCTGGGGTTGCGAGCGACGAACGGGCCTGGCTCTCTACTAGCCATTCAGAAGCCCTGTCGCATCGGGTTGCCCCTGCACAGAGTGTTTGCTTTGGGCTAAGGCTTCACTCGCTGGATGCGATTCGAGGGGTCCCCAAAAAAGGGGAATTCGAAAATAGTCACACCAAGTATCCTTCTGCGACATGGCTCGTCAACCGTTGGTGGGTCGTGTCGATCGTTTCCCCTGGCTTTCCGTCAAAGCAGGTGGGCGATGACCGCATGCCATAGTGATATTCGCTCGTTTTTCCCTCCCTTGGACTTGGCGTCCTGTCGCCTCGGCCCCTGGTGCATCCGATGCATCTGGGATGTGCACTGCTCGTCACTAAATTTCAACCGCAAAACTGGTCGAAGGAACGGCGAAATGGCCCAGATGGCCCCATCGCCCGGGGTGATACTATTCCCGCTGACGGTAGTCGGTATGCAAATCCCAACGCGATCCGTAATCTGACACCCTCTCTGACTGCGTAGCCACAATTAGACGGGACGAGCTGCCGCAGATGTTTCCACTCCGGCTGTATACAACCCACCGCTGGTTTTTCACTGGCAGTCCGTGATCCACTCGAGCCTGGGAAATCCAGGTCTACCTCCGATATCCGCGAGCCCAAGGTGGCAGATAGTCCCAAATGTGGACCAAGCCTTCGAGACCGGGGTAGGCTCTCCTCCGATAGATCGCGTTGGCGAGGTGGAGAGGCGTTTGTGCATCGACTGCCTGGACCCAGAGGTTGATCAGGGGTATATAAACCAAGAATCTTCGCCTCGATGTCATTTCTCGTCAGTCATTTTTCTCATTTTCAAACCTCTTCAGTCTATCGTTAATCACTGTTGACGGCAGCAAGCCCGTCAACTTTTTTTTCTGGTCTCTCACTTGAATCTCGTTCGTGTGGTCGTTATACACACCTTTTTTTTTTTTTGTTCAAACACTTGGACGCCACTGCGCCGTACACTCTTTACCCTCCATAGTTGAAACAATATGCGTTCCAACCTCGTTTTCCTCGCCAGTTTGGCGGGCTCGGCTCTCGCCTACCCCACAGACATCGCCGTCGACCGCCGTACTCTCGGGCTCGCTGGTGAAATCGTCGGATCTGCTGCTGCTGATATTGGTGGCATCATCTCTGCTGTCCTCGGTGGCGGCGGCCACAGCTCCGCCTCTCTCCTTGCCGGCCTGAGTGCCCACGGAGCCGCTGCTCTGGAGGGTGGTCTTCTTGGATGCAGTGCTGGAAAGATCCACGCCGATGCTCGTGGCGAGCTGAAGACCTGGCTCTCCAGCCAGGCCAGTATCTCGGGCTCCGTCAAGACCTCGCTTCTTTCATGGTGCGAGGGCAGCACCGCTACTCTCTCAGCGGACGTCCTGGCCGCACTCTCTGTCTACATCCCGACCTGCGCCGACCTCGCCTCCAAGGAGTCACTCTATGTCACTGTCGATGGTATTTTCTCTGCTGCCGAGCTTGAGGCAGAACTGGTTCTTAGTGCTGCTGCCCAGGCTTCCCTTGAGGCTTTCATCAAGGGCTCCGCCAGCCTGGATGCTGACGTCAAGTCTGGCCTCAGCGTCTGCGCTGCTGGTGGTGTGGTGGGAAGCTTGTCTGCTGATGTCAAGGCGTCCCTTTCTGCCTGGGTCTCTTCTTCGGAATGCTCGCTCAGTGCCTCCCTCAAGACCTCTGTCTCTGCCTGGTGCGAGGGCAAGGGTGGTGCCGATCTGGTTTCCGTTGGCTCTATCTCTGCCAGCGGTCTGACTGCTGTCTCTGTTGGTGCTGCCGTTGGTGCTGCCGTTGAGGAGGGTGGTTCCCTGTCAGCCAGCGCCCAGGCCGCGATCTCTGCTTTCCTCGATGCCAAGATCGACGTCAACCTCAGTGCCGAGGTCGAGGCCGCCCTGAAGGCCTGCGCCGAGGGCAAGCTCGCTTCTTCCCTGACCGTTGATGTCCGCACTGCCCTGGCTGTCTGGCTGTCCAGTTCGAGCTGCTCGCTCGGCGTAGAGCTGAAGGCTGTTGTCATGCTCTGGTTGTCTCTTGCCGTCACCGCGGAGGCCTCCCTCGACCTCGTCACTGGCCTGTTCATTGACATTAGCGGCTTCCTGACCGAGTCTGTCCTGTCTCTTCTCAGCATCAACCTCCGTGGCGCCCTCTCACTTCTGGCTGCAGGGGAGAGCCTGACCGTTCTGTCCTGGGAAGCCCGCGCCGAGCTTGCTGCCTTCCTTGGTGGCTGCCTCGACATCAACATTGGCGTCAGCATCGAGCTCATCATCATCGAGTGGTTCACTGGCTGCAGCATCCCTGGTGCCCCTGCCCCATCTGGCTCTGCTTCCGCCTCTGTGCCCAGTCTGCCTTCTTCCACCGCTAGCATCATCCGCAGCACTCCCGTCGGCCCTGCTCCTACTGGCTCGGTCCCTGTGCCCGCTGGCCCTGCTCCCTCCGGTCCTGCTCCTACTGAGACTGCAACCACCACCCCCTGTGAGACTCTTACCAGTGCCAGCACTAGCATCACGGTCATTCCTGGCGGTGGCTCTGGCCCGACTCCTTCGGGCTCTGTTCCTGCCGGCCCTATTCCCTCTGGCTCGATTCCCGGTGGCTCTATTCCTGCCGGCCCTGCTCCCACTGAGACCGGTGCCACTACTACTCCTTGTGAGACTCTCACCAGCGCGAGCACCGGCATTACCATTATTCCTGGCGGCGGCTCTGGCCCGGCTCCTTCGGGATCCATCCCCTCGGGTCCCGCTCCCTCTGGCTCTGCTCCCGCCGGCCCTGCTCCCTCTGTCTCGGTCCCCGGCGGCTCTATTCCTGCCGGCCCTGTTCCCACTGGGACTGGCGCCACTACTCCTTGTGAGACTCTCACCAGCGCGAGCACCAGCGTCACAGTTATCCCAGCTGGCGGCTGGGGTACCGAGACCGTCTCCACCATTGTGTCGGAGTCGACTTGGGCTGTGTCCGAGTCTACTTCCTGGATCGTGCCCGCTCCAGCCCCGACCAGCCCTCCGGAAGTCTCCACTGGCGCTGGCAGCGGCGCTGCCACGAAGACCGTCACCGTCACCAAGACCGTCTGCCCTTGCGAGCAGTAAACCCACCGCTCCTCACGCCACGCTCTTTGAAACGGCCCGAGAGGCCCTTGCCGCTCATTCTGTTCACATTTCTCATGACAAGATGACTTTCACCCCCATGAAATGGTGTGGCCGGCAGCTATGCTCCATTGCTGTCGGGTCGCGGTCACTCCACACCGGCAGGTGATCTCTTCGCTCGCCTCTATCCTGTCTGTAGATATATAATCCTAATTCTAATCTGCTCTGGGAGATTGAGTCTGGCTACGACTGTTGGATCAACGCACTTGGGCGGTTCGCGGCTTTGGATCGCCGTATGAAAATCCACCGTTATACTCTGAAATCTGACACCGTCTTCATTCCCTTCAGTGGAGTAGGTTCCTTATCCATGCCTGTGATATGAATTGTTCTTTTCCAGTGATTGTTCTTTCAGATTGGATCTGGTCAATGTTTTTCTATTCATTACTAAAAGCAACGAAGATGACAATTGCTCAATTGCTCTGTTCATGTAATGAATTGTAAATAATATGTATCGCGAAGCTGTAATAATGCTGCCTGCTCGTAGCGACTCAGTATCAGGGAGGCATCGCCACCGTGAGATGTTCATCGACCAAGTCGAACCATATCCCCCCATATCCAGAAGCCTTGGCGTCCCTGACCACTTTGATAAATCCCTGGAGCCTCAATAAACTTTTCTTCTGGACGGCAAAAGAGGAGCACAGGGATTCCATCAACTCTTCTCCCGGTCCCTCCACCTCGAACATGGCCAGTACCAGGGGAAACACCGCCGGCAAGGCTGTGCATTTCGGGGCGAAGGATGGAGCAAAGCACTCCATCCCAGTGAAAATGGCCATCGCATAGCCCTTTGCCGTCTCGTCCTCAACCCCCAGTGGATACCGCAGCCGATGAATAATCAACAGGGCAGCTAGCCGATAGAGCCTGGATTGGGCCATCATCCCCATGATCTCATGCCTCTCGTACCTTGTCAGCCAATCCTCCGGTGTGATAGGCTCCCATTCTTGAACAAGTCGTTCGATGCCAGCCAACGCCTCGAAGATCTCCGCCCGGAAGGCGGGACTGGCATCTCTGCCCGCTTTCTTGAGCGCGTGGCTGCACTCGCAGATATCGTAGAGACGAGGGAGGAGCGTCGCACAGAGGCCCGCGTAGTGATCGACAATAACGCGATCCGTGGGGGGCGCGAATCGGATGATCGGTTTTTCGCGGTGCGCCAGACACTCGACCGTGTCGATCAGGATGGGCGCCATGATGACTGTATCCATGAAGGGGGATTGGGCCAATCTAGGGAACCAGCGCTTGGTGGAGACGAGCGCGGCCTGTAAAATCGAGTGGCTTGTCACCGTCGACACAGTCGTCAGCAGATTGAACACGTACATGGCCTGGCCCAGGAAGAGGGTCGAGGCGGCATCGAAGTCGTCCCTGATGTCTGCGTGCCGCAAGCGCTGCAGGCCACGCGCTGCCTTGGCCATGTCGGGCTCCTCGCGACGCAGGACGAGGGACTTTTGATAACGGGTCATCAGCCCTAGAAACGCGAGGTACCCTTCTGTCAGCGTCGGAGCGGACAATTGGAGGATGGTCGAGACGGATTCCTGGAATTGCGGCGCGAAGCTCGAGCCGAGCATGAACGGCAGGTGTGTTGCGGCGAATTGGTTGGGATCTGATACTAGACGTAATGCGTCCGAGGTGTTCTGAAGACTGGTCGGGGCAGCGAGTAAATGCTCTGGATCGATGCGCAAAGCAGAGGCGATATGGCTCCCACGGTCTCGGAGTGGCTTAGTGTGAGATGGCAAGATTGACCTCGAGGCTGGGCGGCGTGTGTTGATCGTGACAGCACGGCTCTTCACCCCCTCGGGGCTCTTGCTTGGATGGTGGCACTCAACACCCCAGACTTGCATTTGGCCATGGGGGAAGGCCTTGGCCGTTGGCCGACGGCCGAGGCGCTTGTTGGCGCGAGACACGGAACAAGTCGCATTCAGATGCCGGCATCGGGCGCACGTAGGCTGGTCATCGGGGAAGATGCACTTTTCCTTCGTCACGTAGCAGCGGTCGCACGCCCTAACCGGCATACTCCCGGGGGAGAGAGCGGACCGAAGCCCGATCAGACAGCAGGTGCGACACGAGACGAAGAGCGAAAGCCCAAGCTCTCTAGCTCGTTCGCCTTTTAGCTCTAGTTGGGCAGCTCAGGGTGGTGGAGGAGAGGTCGAAGAGGGAAGATTTACCGCCGCGGATCCCCCAGCCTTCCCCGCTTCCCCAGCAAAGTTTCGCTGTGACCATCCCTCAATGAGGAGTGACGCTGAAGAACAGAGAGAATGGATATGGATCTCATCTTCCACGGTGATGGATCAAGAGTGACCGGATTGCTCACCACCAACATGAGGTGCATCCGGGCTCAATTCCCACGATCTATAGCACCAACGCCTCTTGCTGAAGAGACGGGTCTAGGACAATATAAGTGACTGGTAGATAGAGCTATCTCATACCAATCAACAAGATGTGAAATACTCGTGGAAAAAGAAATATAAAACTGACATATCATTATTGACAATATTCGGAATTTCATCCAAGAATTCTGATAGCAGGGTATGGTACAGAGAGTAGAACTACGAGCTCGCCACTGGTGTCATGGCAACTTTCGTGCCGTTGAAACTGGCCAGCGTAAGCGTCAATGATTCCTCAAACGCTCCCTCGTCTCTGCTTTCAATCTTCTCAAAATGCTGCAGGAGCCTCACGATCGTGTATCCAGCCTCGGTGAGCGCAAACTGCTGCCCGATGCAAATGCGAGGACCGCCGTTGAATGGGATGTAGCCCCAGCCTGGCTTCAGCTTGTCCCATCGCTCCGGTCGATACTCCTTGGCATCGGCGCCGAATATTTCAGGGAGGCGGTGCATCGTGTCTACACTATACGTGACCTCCTGGCCCTTGCCCACATACACGGGGTCTTGTCCATCCGGTCCGCCGCCAACAGGCAAATGGGTGTCCTTGTTGGCCATACGTACGTTGAGCGGGACAACGGGGTAGAGACGGAGAGCTACACATCATCTGTTAGTAAGGGATGGATATAATGCGAGGGATCGGGGCGCTTACTCTCGTTGAGGACCCAGGTCAAATAACTCATCGACTTGAGATCTTGGAATGACGGTTTCCGGCCTTCCAAAGCCAGGACTTCTCTCCGAAGCTTGTTCCAGATGTCTGGCCGTTTCGCCAGTGTGAAAAAGGTGATACTTAACAGGCTAGCTGTGGTATCGCGGCCAGCGAGAAGGATATTCAGGAGTTGATCGGTGAGTTCGGTCCTGTCGAGCGTTCGCTTCGAGAGCTCATACAGAAACACATATTGCTGCTCGTCAAGCTTCTGTGCCTCCGAGGAGACCTTCTCACCACGGTCGAGCGCAATACGGTGCTCAATGGCCTTTTGCACAAACAGGTCCACGTAGGCGCGGGTGTTGACCACTGCCCGCGAGAATTTCTTGTCGCGGTGAAACCTTCGAAAAGGGCCCATACGAAAGCGAGTGACGAGTCCTTCCTGCGCATCGTTAAAGTCCGTCGCAAAGGATGATCTCAGAGGCGAGGAATCATCGCCGAGCGAGTGGACCGACTCTCCAAACAAGAACTCGGTAGCTGAATCAAGGGTCTGTTGATGGGTTAGCAAGAGGGAAAGGACATGATTTCGGGCAACCAGACACACCATTCGAAGGAAGAGGTTTTGTAAGTCAACCGTGGAGCCATCGCGAGGAATCTGCTGGATCAGAGCGGACACATGCGTCTCATAGACATTGATGTCGGTGATCTGGTTGCGGTTGAAGTTGGGGCGGAGCAGAGCGCGCGAATGCTCCCATTTACTCCCGTCGGTTGAGAATATGCCATGTCCTAAGAGAGGACGGAACGAGGTGTTTCGGTTGTCGCCCAGGTCGAAGTCTTTGAACTTGATTGCCAACACCGCCTGGACGTTCTTGGGCTCGATCGTGAAGATGGTCGTTTGCCCGGCCGTCTTCGCCTTGAAGGTGGCCCCGTGGGCATTAAACAAGCCTCGAATGTGCTTCAGAAAGCGTCGCTGCTTGCCAGCGAGGATAATATCTCTCATTGTGCCCAGGCCAAACGGGCCTTCCGAGACGATGTGCGCCGGTGGCCGGCATCCATGCTTGCGCGAGTAATTCCACTCTAAATCATGATAAGCTCGGCCTCTCCCTTGAACGTACGGATCGCAAGTAAGTTCCTACCCTGATAGATTGGTGTAATCTTGAGTGCAACAACGGTGATCGCAGCTGCACCGACGATAAGGAGGTAGAGCGGCACATCCAAGAAAGGCATGATTCCAACTGGTCCGGGGCCAACACTTCTCTGTGAACCACCAAGCATATATGCAGCAGAAACAAGCCTTAGACGTTAAACTTATATTCGCGAATTTGCTGCACGGAGCCAGAATTGCTCCGACGGAATTGGTGATTTCCAATTCCCCGAGGGGCCGATGACGCACTCATGCAGCAAGTTGCAGACGTGAAGGAGGGGGCTGCATTCTAGTTCGAGTAATTCCAGTCAGCGTAGAATCCTTTCCTGCTTACAGAATTTGCCTGTATGTCACACATCCGCTATTCGGAATTCCTTGGTTGTGCCGGGCGTTTATGGTGCTTCCAACAGTTGTATCTACACGGATGCCAAATCCTCCCGACGTCCACCGGGTAAAGGCTGTTGATCCACCGATGTAGACGATCATGAGATCCAATCAGAAGGCAAGATATAACCTGAAACGTTGATGCCTTGAAACCCGACAGAATCTTGCTGCAAACGATGTCTGGGAGCTGGATCATGCAGTTACCGTCCCGACACTAATGCCGCCCATCTGCTGTGAAATTGCTTTCTCCTCATCTTTGGCCTGCACGGGGGCGACAGGAGGGTAAAAATCAATCAGACCCCCTTCTTTGATAACCCCAAGGCGATCTTCCATACTACGCGAGCGCACATAGGGGTCCAGTCTCCAATAATTTTCACGCAACTGCTTGATGACCGAATCTCGGCGATCGATCACATCTTCCGACGGAGGATTAGAGAGCCACTCCGCCGTGACACGGAAGAAAGTATCGCTCAGCGTTTTCCTTTCGGCAAGGATCGTGTCGCGCGTGGCAGTATCATGGATTCGATCGTTTTCGTGCGGCTGAGGCTCGATATACTCCCATTCCCAGTCTTCCTGCCCACCAAGCTCCTTGATGATGTGTTCTTGGGGAATGAGTTGTTCAAGAGCCTTGGCATCGTTGATGAAGTGGACTTTTGCAGCGACCGCTGGGTCGAGGAGGCCACTGATGATTTTCCAAAAGCCTGGGTTGATCGATGATCAGTGCCAACGTTCCAGCGATCGCAACATTGAAATGACCAATTGAGTGGAACATACCGGAGAAGATCCAAGGCGCATTGAAGAAGACCATTGCCCCCAAAGTTTCTGGGTAGTACTCTTGGAAGCCATCAATAATGAATTTGACCGGAGCAAGCTCCTATAGGCAGGCATTAGCGGGCAAATCGCATAGCCGATAGCATCAATGCTCAACTGACCCAGTTAGATAGGGAGAATGAAGTCAAGTCGAACAAGATGGTCTAAACAACGGATGAGTTACTCTTTCATCAATTCACACTGGGGAAAAAGGCACTGACTATTGTTTCGACCGGTGGGACATGTAGCATGCGAACCAACTCGATGCAATGTATGATGTAGTCGTTCAGCGCCTTGGTCGTCTGGGTACCTGGCTCGTGGGTTCTGACCCGGGCCACGATAATCGGACGACCAAACTTGTCACAGCCATGCAAGTGACCCTTACCCGTCCAGAGCTGTTTCATGAAGCCCTCGCCATCACTCCTCTCGGCAGAGCTGTCTGTGAGTTGCGATTTCTCCAGCCAGTACGCTTCACCCTTGGACAAGACTTCTTCGTCGACCTTGAACTCATTGACTCGCCAGTCAAGAGCTGTGACCAGCTTGATCCACGCCTTGAGGATATCCCATTTCTCCGCGCGAATGAAGCGCAGGAGAAGCGCGTCCGGGTGGTCTTGTTTGAGCATGGACATACACGCGGCCCGAATACTGTCGCCTTGAAACTTGGCGAGAAGGGACTGAATGGTCTTGAGGTCATTCGCTTCTGCACCCAGGCTTTTGAGTGAAGAAAGCAAATTGGACGGGATGGCCGATGTTTCTTCCTCCGTGGGCGAGCATTGAGATCGACTTAGGGAGAAAAACCGTCGATGTGATTTCTTCGGCGTATTAGACGCCCCCGTGGAATTGATCGAATCACCCGAGCCCTGAAGACTTGGATCCCAAGATTGCATCACGATGTTCCAAAAGACTCGCAGTTTCTCCTCTTGGGATGGGGTCAGATTCCCAACGTAGCCAGAAGTGTCCTCTGTGCTGACCGTCATGCTGGGCGTACGATCTGCGAGTAGGGTTCAGACGGTAAACAACGGTAGATAGTGGATCGGAAGGTGGATATGGCTATCGAACGGGCCTGGTCGATGGCGCTATCCACGGTATTCAAGTATGTAGAAATGCTGCTGTCCCTGGTATGCTAGATTCGAGATCTATCACACAGAGGCATTCGGGATGCTGACCAGGTAGGAAAACGAGGGTGTTTTCTTTTTTTTTTCCTTTTCCTTCACTGTGTGATGGCCTCTGCAGCAGCCCCGCACTAGCGAACGCCGAGGGTGTTCCTTGTCCGAGACGTGAAGGAATGCAAGAGGCGCGATCTGCGGGTTTAGCTCCAAGATTAGTGTTTAGCAACCGAGCGGGAAGCAGACCACGGGCCAAGACGAACCTAAATCTCAGCCATGACGAGGGATCCGGGGTATAACGCCTGGACACCAGTGCTCTGCGCCGTTAAAGAGTCTGTTGAAGATGGAGGAAGTTTACGGAGGCCAATGACCTCGGAGTCAGACGTCAAGTCGATCCTGCGACCGGGAGTTTGTTGACTCGACTCCAACTACAGTGTGCCTAGGTACAGTAAGATGGCCACCCAAGGGTCATGGATTCATTGATCCAGGGTCCTGGGAGCTAGGACACTCACTAGAGTGGATGATGATACACGGAAATTGTTGAACATCGCTCAAAATGATTCACAGGTTTGCTCCAGATAGATAGCACTGACTACACCTTGTCCGTAGAAGTGACACCTACCTTTTCGCTGGACGAACGTCGCATGGCAACTAGCTTTTCCCGAAGCAGCTTCTCTCGCAAGTCCGTCGAGGAGATATGAACCGGTTCGGATCTTCGTGTGGCCTAAAGGGCCGCTTTGGTCAGATTGTTCGCACATGGAGAGCAAAGCCACGAAGACAAGAGGCCGACGAACACGAAGCCAGACGCGGGAACTCAAGATGGGTAGAAATGGAAGTACATGTTGGAATGTTCTTATTGAGGCTAGTGACCCACCTCGTCGGCCTCATTCATCTCCTTGTCATCCGAACCCGACGCTTGCATGGTCTCCGATTGTGAAGGTCTTGCCGAGTCCTCAAATTCATCAGTCAACTTTGGTCGCTTTTCGCTAGATGCAGATGCAGAGGAACCACGCCGTCTGCGAACGGCAGGGTTGTATCTTTCCATAGACTGCCGTCGACCCCGGTCCCTTCTTGAACTGCGACTCCGGCTTTTACTGCCTCTGCGATGCCGGTGACGGTGACTGCGATCGCGACTCTGGCTGCGGCTTCTACTGCGGCTGCCGTGTCGACGATGGTAGCCGCGATCACGGCTACGGCTCAGTCGACGAGAATCATGACGCTTGTGATACCTGCCACTCCTTTCACGAGAGCGTGATCGGGAGCGAGAAAAATATCTCGAGCCAGAGGAGCGCCTTTTGTGCCGTTTGTGATGACGTGGTGGGGTCACGCTGCGGGAGACAGAACGCCGTCCTTTTCGGTCTCTTCTGGGAGTACGTGAGCGTGAGGAATCACTGCGGGTATTGGATCTGTGTCGATCACCATGGTCCGGACTGCGTCTGCTTCCTCTGCGGTCTCGTCGATCGGGGGACAAGGATCGGCTGAAGGTAGGGCGGCGGCGGCGGCGGTCCTGAGAGCCATCGCGGTCCTGAGAGCCATCGCGGTCCTCCCGGTGGTTTCGGCGAGGCGGTGATCGTGAAATGGAGCGGGAGCGGGAGCGGGAGCGGGAACGAGAGCGAGAGGGAGTGCGCGTGGGTCGACGACCTCTGTGAGAGCTAGACGGGACGTAAGAATCGAATTCGCGTCGAGATGGGGGTTCACGGTATCGGTCCCGGCTTCGGTCTCGAGGAGACCGCGACCTGCGTCGGTCAAAATCACGGCTACCACGGCCTGGGCCTCTTCTTGCCCGCCCACGATCTGCACGTTCTCTTCGGCGCAGGTCCTCCAAGTCGCGTTCTCGAACTCGTTCTTGTTCCTTCTGGCGCCGAGCAGCTTCGGCAGCCTTCTCGGCTTCGATCTGCGTTTCCAACGGGTCAGAGACCTTGCTGACCTGCAGCATGGGTCATATCCATACCTTCTCCTGGATGAGCTCGAGCTTCTTGGCCTCCAGGAGCTCCTTCGGAACGCCCTGAGGGTTTTCTTGGCCACTGAGACACAGTGACCACAGCTCTTTACAGAACTTGGACGTGTCCTTGTCGAGGAAGCCAGTGAGTTGGATCTGGAGAGACTTGATATCGGGCTGTTGTCTCGGATACCCGCGTTAGTGAACTGCCCACAGACCAGTGATGAGAGGAGTCGTATTTAGCAAGACATACGAAGCGAGAGCCTTCCAGTAGATTGAAACAAAGCTCAATGACCACATCGTCCTCGTTGCCAAGAATCTCAGATATCCGGCCTGCGATCCATCTGCACCAAGAAAGAATCAGTACCCGCCCGTCGTTGTAATCAAAATCCGGGGAAGGTCGGCGAACTTCTTCATGACTTCGATGTTGACTTTTGTCATGTCCACCTTCCGACTGAACTCGGGAGGGAACTTGGTCTGCTTCAGCAGCTTCGCGTCCACAGGGGCCGCCATCCTGTCCAGTGGGAAAGCTGCAGGAGAAGGAGAGAAACGCGAGGTGGAGGGAACGCGAAGTCCACAAGAGTCCCAAATTGGAATTGCGCGGGCGGCGAGCGGAATACTGCCGACCGCCTTTTCTGAGTGAGGCAGAACCCACCATGGTGATTTTAGTGTATAGTACTACTGTGTATACTACTAAACCAATTATAACTGAGGCTAGAATTGAACCCGACTGAACACAGCCATGTATAGCTTGATATAATCGATCTTTGTACGTTTTGGCTGTGTAAATTTCATACATTCCTAGGGCGTTCTAAACAGGCAGGATTTTCTTCAAAAATTTGGGTGTAGGGGTTTTATCTCTTGCATCTACCCAGCATCTGTCAAGACAGGGGCATCATTGAAATCGTTTCATGACTGCTATCTACCGCTGTTATCTACACCCTAATTCCTCCAGTCTTCCTCGGCCTCGGATCCAAGCTACAAGAGATGTGAAGAAATGTCCCCCCCCCCCCCCCGGGAGGTGGGCAACGATGGCTGATATGGACCTGGCCATCTGCACGATGATCCAATACGGTCTTCTGCAGTTTTCAATTGGCGGCATTGCAATATTCCTTGGATCTAGATTGATATAGGGGAAAGGTATCTTGATTTCTAATAGTTACAGGTATATAGGCTCTCGAGGAATAGCCCACTAATTATTCGCCTTGCTGGCTGGGTTCTCAGCTTCGGCAGATTGGAGGGTTGTTGGGCCAATCACGCCGTCGACAACGAGGTGTCTGACGTCGGATGGGCCAGCAAAGCGCTTGTTCGCGGTGGTGAACCAGGTCACGACGCTGAGCAACACCACAAGCCCGATGGCTGCACTGGTATAGTTCATGGTACTCGAGTCGACCGGAGCCTCGGAGGGGAAGTTGAATGTGATCGAAGCGAACAGCAAGACAACCAAGCCAATCGCATTGAAGCTGAGCGACACCGGGAGCGACAGGGCATAGGCTCCGTCGAAGGGAATGACATGACCGCAGAAATAGCCAAGAAGCCGGGAGAACAAGACCAGGCCGTAGGAAACATCTGTTGGGATAATTGCATTAGCGTTTAGCGCCCCCTCCTTGATCCTTCCAGGCAAAGACAACTTACAGAAACCGGTGCTGGCAATGGTGACCACCGTCTCAAATCCAGTCTCGGTACCAAAGTAGATCGCATTCAGGGCCAGCTGCACGATAATCGTGAGAATGATGGAGTACACAGGGATCTTCTTTCTCGGCTCGACCTTGGACAGCAATCCGGAGAAGGGAAGGCCATGGTCTCGGGCAAAGGCAAACACTGATCGCGATCCCTCGGCGACCAAGCTGATAGACGCCACCATCACAATGACGGTGATCAAGCTGGCCAGGATACACGTCCCGGCCTTGCTGTTGGTCGAGTGGTAGAATACTGCGATGACTGGCACCCCGGTGCTTGTGCCCGCGGTGGACTCGATATCCCCCATGCAGAAGCACAGGGTGAGGAGGAAGCCAAACCCAGTCACAGATCCCAGGATGACGGCCATAAGAATTGCCTTGGGGGCATCGCGGCTGGGATGCGTCATTTCCTCAGTCATATGGCTCGGTGCATCGTAGCAGCACATGCCGAAAAAGCTCTGGATGATACCAATCACGGTGGCCATTCCGGCACCGAATCCGCTCAAGTTCTGGAAATCCTGGAAGACAAAGCTGGCATCCTGCTTCTCGTGGTTGGTGGCCAGCAGAGTGATGATGACCACCACGAAGGAGATGATGTTCCAGAACAAGATCAAGCGCGACAGACGGTGCAGAGCCTGCGGCGCCAACACATTGACCGCCATGGCGAAGAGTCCTACCCCCCATGCAACCAAGACGGTGTGCCATCGCTGGATGACGAATTCTGGGAAGACTAGGTTTGCTTGGCCGAGGATGAAGTTCGATCCAATCGAGTTGTTCGTGGCGCCCATGGCCAGAATTCCTAGCGATCGGGTGAGTCCTTGATTCTGGACCAACGCAACACTGGCAACAACTCACCAATCAACATAAACCATCCAGTGACATATGACAGCTGTCGCGATACTTTTGGCGGCGCCAGCATGGCGACCCAGGAATATTGGCCTCCGGCAACCGGCCAGCGCGAGCACATCTCGGCCATCGCCAATGCGATCAAGATCGTGACGGCGCAGACTCCCAGCCAGCCAAAGATCATGACTGGAGGACCGCCGGCCTCGACACCGATGATGAACACACCACTCAGTGCGGTCCAACTGTTGTAACACGGAGAGATGGTTAGTCACATCGCCGAGATTCATGGATGCTCTGCTCGAGGTATGCGGCTGCTCACCATGTCACAATGCTGAAGCTAAATCCTACCATATCAAACAGGCCAAAAGAACGCTTGAATTCTGTATCCCCAGTTAGCAGGCTGCCCGAAATGGATGGAGTCTCTTCGATTCTACCTTGCTGGTACCCAAGATGCTCGAGGGTGAGATCCTCCTCGGTCGAGGCATCGAACACCTCTTTGGTGGCCATGGTGTAATCTGGAAGCCGGCAAATGGAAGACAATCCTTGCTACCTATGATGACCGCCGCGATGCAAGGGATCACTATATATGCCAACGGCGTCCATATCGTTATCGAATCCATTAACGCGGCCGGTTACGCGACAGATAAGGCTGGACGATAGCAGCGAGCGAATCGTTGCTCGTCGGAGGCGCCGCCAAATCCATTCTCCTAATCCCTAATCAGCAGCGCTTCGGTCCACCCGACAAGACGCGCTCTGATTGGCCCGATAGGAATCACTCCGGCCGGGGACTCTGTTATCACTCGCGCTCGCTGGCTCTTGCCGGGTTTCAGTCTCGGGTTTAAATAGGGAGTCATCAGGACCGTCGCGGCACCATGTTTGGATATCACTAAACGATGGCATTCATATCAGGCCTGGGCCTGGCTCCGGCACTTGGGCTATTATCTCTCGTGGCCCTGGGTAGCTTGATTTGCAAGTGGATCTACCGGCTCTATTTCCATCCACTTTCTCGTCTTCCCGGTCCGAAGATTGCAGCCTGTACCTCGCTATGGCTGGCCTACCATACCTATATCGGCGATGAGTGCACGGTTGTCTTCGACCTGCACCGGAAATTCGGACCGGTGCTGCGTGTGGCCCCGAACGATGTTGATATCGCGAGTGGCGATGCCATCGACCCGATTTACCTGGCCCGCGGCGGCTTCCCGAAGGCGCCCGTATACTCCAAGTTCGATATCGATGGTCATACCACCATCTTCTCGACGCTGACCCTTCCCGAACGAGCCGCGAGAGCTAAGTCGGTTGCTCCACTCTTTTCCACGGCCTCGCTACGGCAATCGGAGCAAGTGCTGTCGCAGGTATTCGATGATTTTGTAAGCCGCCTACAGCGAGAAGCCAGGAAGGGGCAGCCGGTCAACGTGCTCAACATCTCCCGCTGTATGGCTATCGATGCCGTGAGTGCGTATCTCTTCCAGCACCGCTATGGGGCCCTTGACGAGGACTCGGGCGTGATGTCTGCCTCGCCGTTTGTGGATGCCTACGTTGGCGTGGGCGCCTTCTTCAACCTGGTGCCCGGACGCCTGGGAGACCTGACAATGACTATTGCAGAGTGGCTCGTGTCCAATGAAATCACCGAGAAAGCGTTTAGCCTGATAGATAGCTTCACCGGACAGCTGGTGAAGGCTGCGACGCCCAAAAGTGGCAGCTACCAGAGCCGTCTATTGGAAAAGCAGTCGCCCATGCAGTCCCAGATCGAGGTCAAGGATGTCTGCTTTGCCGGCACCGACTCGACCAGTATGAATACCGCGACCACCATGTGGTACCTGGCCAAGCATCCTGAAATGTTCGTTCGGCCACGCATCATGCATTTGAATAGATCTAACTTGACACTTTAGATACACCCGACTCCGCGAGGAGATCCAGAGTGCCACCGCCAGAGGCGAAGATCCCATGCTCTGCAATTACCTTCGAGGCACAGTCCGAGAAGGCCTGCGTCTATCATGGGCGAACCCTATTCGACTCCCGCGGGTTGTGCCAGCCGGGGGGTGGAACTATCACCATTACCACTTCCCAGCCGGAACAAGTGTCGGCGTGGCCTCTTTCCAGTTGCACCAGGATGAGACCGTCTTCCCAGATCCATCTCGCTTTATGCCTGAACGCTGGCTGCAGCCCACGGACGAGATGCTGAATCACTTCTTTGCCTTCGGCAAGGGGACGAGAGCGTGCATCGCGCAGAACTTGGGTACCCTGGAAGTGACCACGGCAATCCTGAGAGTCGTAGAGGCGGACTTGCTTCGTGGATCGAGCGTGGTTGGCGATGGGAAGATCCACCTCAAAGAATGGTTCAATTCGCGGGTCGAAGGGGAACGGATTCTGATTCAGTTGAGCCCGGGCGTGAGCAGCTCGTAGATAGCCATCGTAGAGCGTCGTCGGGAGAGGTCGTCACAATTCAGAAAGTACTTTGCTGACCTCTCACATATAACCGAGTAAGCCATCGGTCTATTGATTCTCTCGTCGTCGCACCGAGTCTTTGTTGACGTTCCGGGAGGTTCAACCTTTACCATGGCCACGCTAATATCCTCCTTGTGAAAAATGAAGGCTCAAGCCATCCGTATCATCCTACCAGCCCAGGGATCACTTGTAAATGCAGTAGAACTACCCGAGTGCCAGTCTCAAACCTTTGTTACTCGAATACCTGGGGGAATTTAACCATTTTGAATGGTTTGAGGTAGCTAATAGCTAATAGCCCCGGTGCGCGAGGCGCAGCAACCCTTGTAGAGGATACAGGATAGGGTTTGAGTCGAAATATCCTGGTTCGAACAATGCAATAGATATGTGGGCTGGTTGTTTTACTACTGCCGACGCTATGCAGCACGTCTAGCAAGCTGTCGACGCCAGCCAAGGGATTCCCACCGAGGTCTATATATACATTGGAGTGATGGTTGAAGTTTTAAACGATGGATGATCCCACAGCCAACCTGGCTGACCATCAGGGATCACTCAACACGAACTATGCAGTCGTGCGTGGAGCTATCTATCATACACCATGATCGCCGTCCCAGCATTCCGAAACTATCGTACTCAGAGCTCGATCTCAAATACTCGAACTAGAACAAGACCGCTGACGACGGCGGCTCCCACCGCAATGGGGAGTCCAGTGATTTCCGCCAAGCTGAATGGCACCATAAACATATCAGGATTGGTCAGCTGGATCACTGGTGTGAAGTACCACGTCGAAGTAATGGCAAGCCACGTCATCGTCCATGCCATTCCCACTACTTTGTGCCAGGCTGGTGGAACAGCTCCATGTGAAGATGCTTGTTCTGAGTCGGAGCCGGCGAAACGCCGCCACAGCGCTTGTACGCCATCCTCGAGCATGATACCGAGCACAAAGGCCAGGTAGAACGGGATGGACCCGGAGTACTCCATCGGAAGACTTTGCAACATGTCGACCATCACATGGAAGACGGCCGAGCAGAAGAAGACAATGAAAATGTTGGTGTAGCGTTCCAGAAGGGAAGATCGACGCAGGCTCAAGATATCCCGGGCGATGAAGTTACTGATGGAGGTGAAAGGCTGGCGCAGGAATTGATGCCAGAATTTCCTGGGAGAATGTGTCAGATTTGAGCCAACGCTACTCTCAGCGCAAACTTACCCCCAGAAATTCCTCAGGGTGTAGGTGTCTGCCATTCTTCCAAACATCGGCGGCCAGTCCGACGGAGATTCCATGTTCGTTCCGACGCTGATTATCGAGAGCAAGCGATAGGCCGAGTCGCCGATGATTCGATTCACCACAAACCAAATGGAGAGATGTGTGCCTGCGCGTTCCAGCCACTGGCTCCCTGACACATTCCACACCACAGTTGAGGAGAGCGTGCCTGGTGGAGGAGCTTGCTGGATAGAGGTCGTTTGTACAATATCCAGAGCCAAATATTGCCAGGCGAGGATGGCAGATTGGCGGAACAGGAAGCGACTCCGCGGCATGGAGAGCTTGCCCTGTCGCACATAGTATCGTGGCTGAGGAGGGATATTCTTCACCTGCCATGGAGTGTTGATGCCCCGAATCTGAACCAGAACTCGAAGCGCCGCGAAGAAATACGCCACAAGGGTGTTGCCTTTCACCACACGAGAGAGATCATGTCGATCCAGCGGATTGATCAAGAGGACATTGGTAGCTTGCAATGTCACAATGATCAATTGAGATATCGCCTGGCACCATGCAGGACTACCCGCAGGCGCAAAGGGGCGTATGAATCGACTGGCAATGCATATCATGCATGGAATGGCGAGATACCGGAGCGGCGATCGCTTTGCAGTCGCGATCAGCAGAACCGCCGGGATTGTATTCTGAAGGACATAGAAGGAAAAGAAGTCCAGCAAATTCGCTGTGGTCGACTCGTGCAGCCCATACATTGAGTGTTTTTGTGGGCGATGTCGTAATCTCCAGACGCTTTTATCTCAAACAGCGCGAGAAGTCGGGAACATAGGCTTGACTCCAAATATGCAAGCAGCCAACAAGGTCGAGCGTATTCCCGGATCCTGAAGGGGTGAAATTGGATGCAGTCGGAGAGGCGAAGTGAGTTGGAATAGGGAGAGCGTCGGTAACGAGTTTTTTCGTTTTCAACAACGTTGGCCCCCTAAAATTAGCAATTCGGGGCGAACTGCCCACATGTAAATGTGTCATGACATTCATGGCTCTGGCACGCTAGTCATGCAAAATCCTAGAGCCTAATCAAAATCTAGAATACGTATATTGTGGTTCTCTTTGGTTCAGAATCCCTCCTCGCCTGGTGTCTGCAACTCACGCCCTTCCCAAGATCCGGTCACGGTGAACGAAGCGTCCATGCTGCTTGATCTGATCATAGAAATTCTGTGCCCAATGCAAGTCGTATGTATTCCCCAGTTCCTTGAACAGCTTGAGTGACATCTCTTGATCCTTCAAGTTCTCGGAGTGGTTGAAAGGCGAGTACAAATATCGTCGCTGGACGTCGGGGAACTGTTTATCCCAGCCTTGATCAACCACATATCGTGCCACCGACAGCGGCGCCTGTGGGTCGGTTGCATATGCCTGGGGCGTTCCACGAAAGATATTCCGGGGTACTTGATCCAGGAGCAGGATCAGGGCCAGGGCCCCTTCGCCGTTACCGGCGCGAGTCCAAGTATCGAGTTGGCCCGCCCTGGCAACTTCGTAGGACTCGCCGAGATGTTTCCGAACATGCGCATCGTCCGCTGGGCTGCCGTACCAGAAAGATTTCTGTTTCAGGTAGTCGCGCGAGGATTTGGCACCGAACCAGAAGTCGAGGACATCTTGATAAGTCTTGACTGGCATGATTCGTCTCATGGATGCGAGAGGGGAAGTGGCAGACCGGGAGTCTCACGCGGTGGGTTGTGAAGTGAGCAGCGATGCCAGGTGGAAGTGACGAAGTAAGCTGTGTCTCTGATCACGATCGACGCGATTCAGCCGATGACGTCACAAGGCTGGCCCGGTGCATCTCGACAACGAATCCACGAACTATAGAGTTACAGGTTGGCAGATAGAGAAAAGACAAAATTGGGCTCCCCGTTCATCTGTGCCCAATAGACATCGCCGACAAGAGTACCAGCGTCCCGAACATAGCCTGCAACCGCGCCCGCGATGTTCACCAGCGAACTGAACACGCCCCGATGGTGTTAGCGGTTTTTTCGAAGCCCGCAGTGGTGAAGACAAAAAGACTCCCACTGATCTCCTCGTTGGTCAACGAGAATCCGGTCGGTCCAAATGATGGAGAAGAAGGTGCTTAGCCACGAACAGAATAATTGAGTGAGTTCATGGAATGAACAGAAGGACTGGATTAACGAAGGAACTAGAAACTACCGAGATTGCCAGGAAATCTGGCCCAATTTATGCTGTACCGAGTCCATAAATCTTCATACATGGTTGATATTGAACGAGACAATCTGGGAAGAAGCGCGACTGATGTGTCTGCTATCCATGCATCATTGCAGCATGTCGTGGACTTGGCTCCCCTCCTAACAGCAGCAGGAATCATACCGAGTCGAAACAATCCTTACCCAACCACGGTCGTGCAGCTTCCCATTTCAAATCATCACCAAAGATATATGGCGAGACGGGTTTGCACCGCGACTTAAGCAACAGCCAGATCAGTTCACGTCAGCTCCCACAAGACTTGCTCGACGTCTCTCCGGGCCCGTCGCAGGGCATCATCTACTTCGCCATTTGCATGCTGTGATTTGAATTCATAGTGGAGCTGGACAAGGTCATTCGCTCGCCGCGAATCTTCTTCCTTGAGGAGTTGGCTCGCAATCTTGTCCTCCGATTCAGCTGTCGTCGCAGGCTTGCCTCCCTCGGTGGTCGTGGAGGTTGTGGAGCTTGGCACAGTCTTGTGCACATTTACCAAGGCAAGTGCTTCCGTATGTCCCTGGGATGCGTTAGAATGTAATCGCTTACAGTGAGGGTTCCTCTCCACCCCGCGTGGCGACCTGGGAGTAGAGGAAGAGGCTCTGGTGTCACGATCGAAGGGATGTAAAACAAACCACATACACAGACCTGCAGGGAAGTGATATCGGATAGGATCTCTGCCACCTGCATGGCGGGCAAGAGGGAGCGCTCTGGCTGTCTTGATCTTTTCAAGGTGCGTAGTTCAAGTGGCGACGTGCGGGAAGATTAAGGAATGTCTTGGCAACGCATCTCCGTCAATCTATAGACTACCAGCAGAAGAACATGGCGAGTAAATTCGTGGCTGCGTGGTGCATGCTTGCGTGCCTCTTGCTTCGGTGTCTATGACAAATGACCTTTTTCTAGACATCCATATGTCAGCGTCATTTCATTCAACCAACAAATGGGATATTTACCTCGCACCGCGTCTTGAAGTCCTCGTAATTCCCATCTTATGCCTGGTTGATCTAGAAAATGTCCTGGTTGCTCCTTGACATTCAAACACTCCCGATCAAATGATGGAGCTTTCGACGAGGGCAACGTAATATCCGATTGTGGCTGGCCACACTCTATGTTCGTAAATGTTGAGTTCCTGATGGAAATCCCTCGTACTTACATCGCGAGTGGGATACCCCGAGTGCTAGCCATGGCAGATCAGCTGCCACCGTACCCAATAATATGCGAATTCTGGATGGATGTCCTCTTAGAGAGGTGGATGCTAGGCTGCCGCAGCACCTACGAGGTGTCATTACTCAGAGAAATTGGATTCCAGCTTGCATGTGAATGAAGCATCTTCAAAGATATTCGAGATTCCAGTCCTGCAACTCAAGGGTATCATAAACGTGCCATCCTGTGAAAAAGGGCCTCAGCGGCGATCACGCAACATCCTCCTCATCCGACGACGTAAGATCCTCTTCCGTAATAGGCGGCAAGGCAATGAATCCATACTTCCGCGTCCCGTCGGGCAACAGCACCGATCCATCCTCGAACTGATGCGCCATTGCAAACTCCTGCTTCTCAAAGTGCTCTTCCTCCAGCAGCAAGAACATGACCATATGCTCCAACGAAGGCCAGTTCCAGCCTTCCTTTCTCAGCCAGTGGATGATGCGGCGACGGTAGAGGTCGTTGTCCAGTCCGGTAATAAAGGCGTCAATGAACAGGCCCTCGTTCTTCTGCTGCAGGCGCTTCTGCTGGCGGCGGAAATCGTTGGCTGCGTCGTAGTATTCCTCGATGCTGCGTTTATTTTGTTTCATGACGGCTGCGAGCACAGACTGCAGGGTAGATGAGGCAATTGCCGAGTTTGCAGTTGAATCGACGGCCAAGACGGAGCCGCCCTCAGCGGGGGTTTGGTTAGAGACACCAGGTGCGCCGATCTTTCGAGCATGAAGTCGTTCCCTGCTTCTAGCAGTTTGGTCCTGGGCAGCCTTGGACGTGACAACATGCTCCGACTCCTCAGGGAGGTACAGACGCTCGAGCTCGGTGATGCAGGTGCGCAGTGGCTTGTTCATTTTCCCTTTGTCCTCGACATACTCGTGGAGAGGCTCTAGGGCATGTCGAAGCTGACGACGCAGTAGCCGGAGACGGTGGTGGCTGCCATCCGTCTTGCTTGCGAGAACTGTGGCGATGGAGGCAACGACAACAAGGAGATCGTTGAGACATTTCTTCATGGCGAGGTTTTCGTTCTCACTCGCAGCCATTTCCTCCTGGGTGGTGATAAGGCTGGTGGTCAAAGCCTCGTTCTGCCTGTCCAGTTCATATCGCCAGAGGAGACTAACGGCGGCAGTCAAGTCCACATCATTTGATCTGTCTATCCCCGCGGATAATTCTGGGCTCGTCATCTTATAGGGCTTGCCTTGATATTCGACGCGTCAAAGGGCTGAGATGAAGATCGATCGAAATGGATGGGTTACTGACGGGAATAGCTGCGAGAAATAGGCAATAGATGTGCGGTGGGACAATATGGAGAGGGTCTTCGGAGATGGGGAAACGAGGGCTGAAAGGGTGGGTGTAGACCAAAGAGAGATGAAAGCACGGGGTTGTAAGCGAGATGTGGGAGAAGGCGAGCAACACAACACAGAGACCTCACATAGCAGCGGATGTTTCCGTCAACCTTCAGAGAACAGATACGAGTTAAAGCACGAACTCCGTGAGGAACAAGTCATATTTTGGCCCGATCTATTTGATTAAGTACGGTAATTGCAGCATCCTTAACCAACCAGAGCGAGCTAGATACAAGAAAAACGGAGAGAAAATGCGGGAAAAAATGAAACCGTGGCAGCAACGAAACGCACAAACATGTCACATCTCCGTAAGTGCAGGGGACATAGGAAACCATAGCAATGGTCAAAGGGGTGGCGCAGGCCCATCAACGCACCATGCTAATGGAGCCTTGGCCAACTCCCGCGGACCACCGCGAGCGGAAATGCGTTGGGAAACACAGAAAGCCACTTTTGACGCAGGTTCTGCGATCGTAATCCGCATCAAGACATAAAAAGGGTGAGGGTGTTTAGATGAGGTCGGCAACGTTCATGGGCATCTCCTCGACCTGGGTGCTGTAGAACTGCTCGATCTCACGGAGCATGCGGACATCGTCGGCGGTGACGAAGTTGATGGCAACACCCTTACGACCGAAACGACCACCACGACCGATACGGTGAATGTAGTTCTCACGGTTGGCGGGCAGGTCGTAGTTGATGACCAGGGAGACCTGCTGGACATCAATACCACGGGCCAGAAGGTCAGTGGCAATCAGGACACGGGAGGAACCGGAGCGGAACTCCTTCATGATAACATCACGCTGGCCCTGCTCCATGTCACCGTGCATGGCGGAGACAGTGAAGTCACGGGCAGTGAGCTTGTCGGTGAGCCAGTCGACCTTTCGGCGGGTGTTGCAGAAGATAACGGCCTGGGTGATGGTGACGGTCTCGTAGAGATCGGACAGGGTGTCGAGCTTCCACTCCTCCTTCTCGACGGCGATGTAGAACTGCTTGATACCCTCAAGGGTAAGCTCCTGCTTCTTGACCAGGATACGGATGGGGTCACGCATGAACTTGGTGGTGACCTCCAGGACATCCTGGGGCATAGTGGCCGACAGCAGGGTGACCTGGGTGGACTGGGGAAGGAGCTGGAAGATGTCGTAGATCTGCTCGGTGAAACCACGGGACAGCATCTCATCAGCCTCGTCGAGGACGAACAGCTTCATGTTGTCGGTACGGAGGACACGGCGCTGGATCATGTCCTGCACACGACCGGGGGTGCCGACAACGACCTGGGGGCCCTCGCGGAGAGCAGTCATGTCCTCACGGACATTGGTACCACCGATACAGGCGTGGCACTCAATGCTCATGAAGTCACCGATGGCAACAACGACCTTCTGGATCTGCTGGGCCAGCTCACGGGTGGGAGCGAGGATCAGAGCCTGGCAGGCCTTCAGGTTGGGGTCGAGCTTCTGGAGGGCGGAGATGGAGAAAGTGGCGGTCTTGCCAGTACCGGACTGGGCCTGGGCGATAACATCATTGCCTAACGCCCTATAATTCAGCGCCTAATTTCGTAGATTTTCGATCGGAGCTACTCACCCTTGATGATGGGCATGATGGCACGCTGCTGGATAGCGGAGGGACGCTCGAAACCGTAGGCGTAGACACCTGGTCGCCAGTTAGGAATTTTCTGCAGGTACCCCGCCACGGGGTTTAGGAGGATTGGAATTATCACATACCGCGAAGCAGCTCAGGCTTCAGGTCCATCGAGTCAAAAGAGTCGGTGATCTCATCGTAGTTCGACTCGATGAGTCCTGTAAAATGCGCAAGCAAGCGAAGTCAGTCTTTGGGCTCCTATCGCTCGATTCACCATGTACTATCGCCACCCAAGATCGCACACAACCCTGATCAGACAGAACGGGCACATCTTTCCACATCAAGAGAAAAGGGAAAAGAGGTGAACACATACCCTCGGGAAGATCCTCGAGGCCCTTGTCGTTCGACATATTGGCGGTTGAAAACGTGGGTGATCACAGGCGACTTGTCGCTGTGACCGGGTGGGGTGAAGGTAGAGCGAACGGTGCCCTGAGGGTAGTTCGCAGCAGAAATTCGAAACTAGTATCACAGCTCTTCCGGCAAGAAGAGCGCTTGAGATACTAGGTGGTGGTGATGACAGGTGTGGATTTGTTCACAAATGGAGTGGGAAGAGAAGAGGAAGAAAAAATCGACGGCGACGGGACGCCATTTGCTGCCGCCGCTTTTTTTTTTTCAGGGTGGGAGCGGGCCTCACCGCCTACCGAATGTGGGGGCTGGCCGGCCAAGCGAGTATGCATCGCTGCGCATTGTTCTTCCTACGATTGTTCTTTTCAGTCCTTCATTTTGTTTGTTCTTTTTCTGATTTATCGTGTCGGCTGTGTCTATTCGCTGCATTCACGCAAGTTTGGGCCGTTGGGGGTGCTCGGACCGGCAGAAAAAAAAATTGAAGCCCTAGGCGCGAACCATGCCTGACATCACATCGTTCCCGGATTATCCACATGCCCAAGATGGGGAGAATGGAATTGAAGCCATTCCCAGTCATCCATTGGGTGTCAAGCCAAGTGGGAATGCTCTCCTGGCTACATGGAGTCTCCGGGATGCACTAGGCTCTTTTCAACTGCTCCCAGACGAGCTGATTCTATTGCTGCTGGAATATTTAGATGGTCCCAGCCTTTTGCGCATTGGGCGAACATGTAAGGCCCTATACGCCTTTGCTCGAGCTGAGGAATTATGGAAGACGCTGTTTGTTGGGTAAGTCCATACCCTGTGCTAAAGAAAATCGACATACAACACTAGCACATTGGGCTATGGCATGTTATACCAGCAGTCATAGCGGTATGGATGCCGTGAAAGACTTTCCACTAATACAAATAATAGATCAGCCCCAGAATCATTCACATGGCGGGGAACATGGCGAGGCACATATCTCAATCTTCCCGCCTCCAAAGTTCCAACGGTGGACTGTTCGCATCTCTACTCAGATACCCTCTATCGACCCTTCAACTGCGCGCACATCGTGCTGGATCCTTTTGTCACTAAGATCCCTGCACGCAATCAAATCCCTCGTCTCCCAGATCTGTCACCGGAAGAATTCCATGAGAGATGGGCAGATCATCCATTCATTCTCACCGAACCAGTGAAGGCGTGGCCAGTCTACAAGGACTGGACGGTCGGTACCCTCCTGTCACGATATGGCCAGGGCACATTCCGTGCCGAAGCAGTCGATTGGCCGTTACGCACCTACGGGGACTACATGGCAGACAATTCCGACGAAAGCCCGTTGTACCTGTTCGATCGGGCTTTTGTCTCCAAGATGGGGCTGGCAGTGGGCCCACCCGAGCAAACGCCCAAGGCAGCATACTGGCCACCACCGTGCTTTGCTGAGGACCTCTTCTCAGTATTGGGCGAGGATCGGCCAGACCGACAGTGGCTCATTGTTGGTCCCGAGCGTTCCGGCAGCAAGTTTCACAAAGATCCCAACGCCACCAGCGCCTGGAATGCGGTACTCCGAGGCCCCAAGTACTGGATTATGTTCCCCTCCGGTGACAAGCGGCCTCCTCCGCCAGGTGTCTTCGTATCTGATGACCAGAGTGAAGTGACCTCACCATTGAGTATCGCAGAATGGCTGTTTACTTTCCATGCCGAGGCACGGCGGACACCGGGTTGTATGGAAGGAATCTGCGGGGAAGGCGAGATCTTGCACGTCCCCTCTGGCTGGTGGCATTTGGTGGTGAACCTGGAACCCTCCATCGCCATCACCCAAAATTTTATTCCTCGGGCCCACTTGAGCGCAGCACTAGACTTCTTATCCAACAAGGCGGACCAAGTATCCGGATTCCGGAAGAATGTCGGCAATCCGTATGACAAGTTTGTCAGTGGCATGCATAAGGCCTACCCAGATCTGCTGAACCGGGGGCTGGAAGAGCTGCAAAGGAAAGCAGATGGCAAGAAGCGCAAGTGGGACGATATCGTCCATGGAAAAACAGAAGATGCCTCCGAAGAGCAGAATTCTGGAGGCTTCACTTTTGGATTTGGCGACGACGGGAGTGATGTTGAAGTCCCATGAATTTATGCTCCAGCGAAAGGTTGGACTGCGCTATATACAATACACACTCAAAACTAAATACTCTGCAGATATCGACGGGCCAAGATGCAAGATGGAATTCACGAAATTATGCCGCAGCCTCATCGTCAATCATAAGACCCCGGCACCCAGGTAAATCTTCTGCGAATGTTCAGTGGCACGCAATTGTCTTGGTAGCTGGAGCACCGTCCGCAAAGACCAGATAACCAATAAAAGCACCCACTGCCACTGCAATCATGACCATGCCATTGTAGGTCATAAACAGCAGCCTATACCCAGGGAAGGTCTACATTAGTATTCCACTCAGCCAGACTGGTCCAGACCACATCCCACTCACATGATGAAAAAGCTATAGAACACTTGAATGGCATAAAGTGCCGCCAATGTGATCTTCCCTTGGCGCGTAATCGCGGCCCTGTTGTCCCTTCCTACAAGCAGTGGTGAGCGTTCGCCACCAACGGGCGGGAGTGTCTCGGCGTGGACGTTGGCAGTGATCGGGTCGGCGATCCCATTTTCTGCAGAGCCAGACATCAATGAGAGCAAGCTCATGCAGGGAGGCAACAACAAGAGGGTTCATGTTCAACACCAAAGCCATCATGCCAACGTCAACCAGTCAAAGAAAACACCTGCTGCTCTCCCAGCATGCCTCTAATAAGGAGAAAAACGACTTACCTGCACCGGTGGCTGTAGTTGCTGTAAAAGCATTTAGGCGCTTCGCATGAGCATCCTCATACCGTCGTGTCACTTGTCGGATTCCTTCATAGCCTGCGGTGAGGAGGACGATCAGGATGAGTGAGAGAATGAACGAGAGCGGGCCGGTGATGTGCCACTGGCGGAAGATGATGCACAGGTCTTTCGATGACCAGGTGAATACCATCTAGTACAAAGCAAGACAAGGTTAGCAACACAGCAGATCCCCAGATGCAGTCCCCGTGTACTTGCATTCATGTTGCACTTGGCCTCCATGTCCATGCCGCCATGGTCCATGTGGCTGTGGTCCATATGGTGCATCGAGTGGTCCATCATGCAGAGCAGGGATCAATAAAAAGGGTAAATCAAGTCAAGAATATCGTGACACAGGGAAGGAGGTTGTCTCCGAGTAGTAAACAGAGGGGATGGCGAGATGGCCAGCAGCTGCATGCAAACCAGACAAACGCCGGCACACGATAAGCTCGCAGCCGAACTTGGAAGGCGTTAACCTTCCAATCCCGCAGTTGCTGTGCGTCTTTGCTCTGAACCAGACTCTTTCGCTCTTATCCCTCCCTGGAGTTGGATAAGCATCTTCTTTCAAGCAAATTGTCAATTCCCCCCACGATGGCTGAGACTGCGCCCGCCGCCCCGGCGGTGCCTGCGACCAGCACGCCTGCGACACCAGCGACCGGCGCAACGGCAGGGGCCCCAAATGCGCCCGCCGACCAAAACGCTACCAGTCGCGGACTACCATACTACGAGAAGCTAAGGCGAGAGCTTCGGGACACACTCGGGAAAAAGCGCTTGATGGACAAGAGCATGGTGAGTGATGGAGTCTGCGGTAACACCCATCCTTTGACGCTTCGGGACAGTCTCGAATCAGCTCCAATGCACACGGACCGCATCGCCAGAGCTCAAAAACCGCAATAAACCAACAAACAAGATGAACTAACTTATACAATCCCTCCAGGCCCAACTTGAAGACCAAATATTCCGCTTTGAGCAATCCTACCTCGAAGAAACCACCGCAGGCAACATCATCAAAGGCTTCGACAACTACATCAAAGGCTCGTCCAACACCTCAAGTCTTGGTGCGTCAGGACTGAGCCTCGGGTCTGGAGTCAGCGGACGGCGCAAAGCAGCGGTCACGGATGCAGATCGAGTCTTCTCGCGCAGCTCGGCGAGCTACATGATGGTAAGTCGCAAGGAAGCCCACGCAAGCAGGGTACCTTCATGTTGTACCGGTGGCTGATATTCGTGCTTTTTCTGTAGGATTCTCCGGGTCCTTCGTCTGCTCAAACGACCCCTTCGCACGCCGCAACGCCTACATCCACATCCGGCGGCAATGCGCCTTCGAATAAGAGCAATGCTGGCGATGGATCTGTCTCTGCATCTGCTAGTGTCAAGAATGTCTCTGGCTCGTCGAAGAATAAGAAGAAATCTTCTGGCGGCTCGAAGAATACCAAAGGCAAAAACCAAACGGATGATTTTTCTGATGATGGTGGGGATAAACCGCCTGTCAAGCGATTGAAAATCAGCTATGGACGGGACTAGACCATTCGCTGATATCCTTGATGATTGGATGGATTGTCTTATGACATCAAATTTTGCATCTGTTTCTCTTGCTTGGAGTTGGGATGGCTTTCTTGATTACCTCGGAGTTTTTTCTCGAGCAAAGCTAGGCGCAGGGGAAAATGGGGTCTATGTTATATTATCATCATGTACATCACGGCTAGTGAAGAGGACAGCACACATTACGCAAATCCTATGGATTTTTCATTCATCACGATATGCATTAAACTTAAAACTGAGCCACATAGCACTATGAAGGGGAGGGAAGAGCCAGCTGTCAAGAATGCCATCTCTAAGCTCAGGTAATTGGATAGGCTCACGCTTGAGCTATCCTCTCATCACAGCTGGAGCCGGTAAGTAGCAACCTCAAACGCCCGCAACTCGACATTAACCGAAGAGGACCCGGCCACCTTCTCGATCTGCAACTCCTCCTCATCATCTTCGAGCACATTGCATTTCCAAACACGCTTGACAGGCAAGCTACTTTGAATCGACCCGCGAGCTTTTCCACCGAGAGACTCGTAGAAACGCAGGATGACACTCTTGCCAGGGCGCGATGGAATTCCACCGGTGGAGACATCTGCGTCGTCTTCTCCACGCTTGACTACATCCAAGATAACCGAGGGCGCACCATGGAAAGACACAAACTTGAACGCGGCCTTGCAGGCTGACATCTGGGCGCTCACTCGCTCCACAACAAGTGGCTGATTGAAATTGTATCCGGCACGAACGGTACGATCATCGAGACCACCGGAATGGGGAAGAATAGCGTAACGAATGCGGTGACGACCCATATCGGCGTGAGCATCGGGAGCCTTGGGAGCACGGAGCAGCGACAGACGCATGAGGTTGCCACAGGTAGCAAAGCCATATTTGGAGTCATTGAGGATGGAAACACCGTAACCGTGTTCGGACAGGTCAGCCCATTTATGGCAGCAGACCTCAAATTTAGCCATATCCCAGCTGGAAGATATTAGTGGTAATCTTGATGGAGGACGTATTAAGTGCCATACCTTGTGTTGTAGTGAGTCGGGCGTCGAATAATACCATACTGAGTCTCGTAAGACGCTTCGGTATTCGTCACATCGACAGGGAATTCGACCTTGAGGAACTTCATATTCTCCTGCCACTCGACCTCACTTTCGAATTCCACATAGGAAGGCTCGGAAGACACCGAGGCTGATAGGGCAATGGTGGTCTTGACCCAGCTCTTGGCGCTAATCTGGGTTTCGGTCACAACACTGACTCGGTGTTGGTCGTTCTCCGCTATGATAGTCTTGCCACGGGGAAGCTCCTTTCGTGACTCGAGGTGGAAGACCTCAACGTCCCACGCTTGCCAGTACAGGGGCTTGTCATCAAAGATGACCAGCTGGCCCGCTTTCCCACCTTTTGCAACGACCTCCCTGTTTGCTTCAACATCAAACAACGAAGTGATAGTGCCGTCTTGGACATCTACTCTGAGCTTGCCGTTCTCCAGTCGGAAGATGCCGGGCTCCATCTCAGTCACTGTCACCGCCGCTGTAGTCTTCAAGTTAACCGGCTGACAGGCGATCACTCCGGTAGTACCATTGACCAATGCATACTTAGGCCCATTCGATGTAAGAGCTTCAGGAAGTTTCACAACTTCGGAACGAGGCCATGGCAAGGTGTTTAGGACCACCAGATCTCTACCGTCAACAGAACTAGTGATTCCCAGAGCTTCGAGGGCATCTTTGCGCAGTTTGGCCCCTGTCTTGAAGATCTCCGCATACAGCTTATCAGAGTCGTCATAGCACATCTCAATAGAGCTGCCAGGCAAGCAGTCATGGAACTGACAAAGCAGAACGCCCTCCCACATTTCATCAATCTGCTCTTTGGGATACTTGTAGTCTTTGTCAGATCCACGGATGGTAGCCAGAGTGGCAAGAAGCTCGATCTCACGTAGGAGGAATTCGGACTTGCGGTTGTTGCGCTTGTTGTTTGCCTGAGTGGTATAGGTACCACGGTGAAGTTCAAAGTAGAGTTCACCATACCAGGTTGCAAACTCGGTACCATTGGCAGCGTTCGCCTCTAGCTTGTCAAAGAAGTCATCGACAGACTCGCCCATCTTGACACGCGGAAGAGTGCCGATCTTGTCCGAGAGGCCACGGCACCGGCGCAATTTCTCCAAATGTTCAAACGTAGGGCCACCGCCACCATCTCCCTTGCCAAACACGAGAAGGGAGGATTTGTCCTTGTCCATCGACTTATGCTGGGTAACGCTGCGCCTGAGGTCACCAAAATGCGCCTCGGCCGTATAGGTCTCGGCGGGTGCCATATGGCACATCACCTGGCTGCCGTCCAGCGCAACCCATTGGAAGGTGGTGTGGGGGAAGTTGTTGATGTTGTTCCAGCTGAGCTTCTGAGTGAAGAAGCGGCTCATGCCTGCCAGACGGCAGATCTGAGGGATCTGCGTAGAGTAGCCAAAGGTGTCTGGCAGCCAGAAAGTGGTGCATCGTTTGCCAAAGTGGCTCTCGAAGAAGCGCTGGCCGTACAGGAACTGTCTCACCAGCGACTCGCCACTTGGCATATTGGTATCGTGCTCAACCCAACTACCGCCAATTGGCTGAAAGTGACCTTTCCTCACCCAGCGCTTCACACGATCGAAAACAGTCGGGTAGTATTGCTTGAGCCACTTAAACTGCTGTGCCTGGGAGCAAGTGAAGCGGTGCTCCGGGTAACGATCCATCAAGTCGCATTGGTTTGACCAAGACCGTGCAACTTTGCGTTTCGTTTCTGCCCACGGCCAAAGCCAGCAAGTATCGATGTGGCAATGACCAATAGCGTAGACAAATGGTGCCGTATCCGTCGCATAGACTTCCGAAGAGTCCACCTTTTCACCAAGGTACTTTTGCGCAATCTTCCGCGCCTCGTGGATAGACTCGTTGCTCCCATTGCTGGCTATGAAAGTATCGATCATAGCATTGCCCACCATGTTGGCTTCATGCGCCTCCCAGGAGTCACCAGGGAACTCGCGAGCGGCATCACCGATGATCCAGAAATCGTAGTAGAGGGCACGCGCTGCCAAGTTCACCGCCGTGATCCGTGCCGTGTTGAGAGTATACGACTTGTCAGGATTCGGCGGCTGAATCGAATCGCCTCCCGGTGCGTTCCCGAACATGCCATTGCAGGCCATTTCGATATAGAATGTATGCTCCTTGCCATCCCGCCATGAATCAGGAATGATCCATTCAATTCTCTCTCCGCCTCCAGTCAGGCCCTGCAGCGGGCGACCGTCCTCTGTCCAGACTAAGCCCTCGTTCTGGGCATCCCAATGAAACTCGAGACGTTCTTTCTGGCACATATCTTTGGGGACGGTCAGGCGGATGCGAAACCAGTGGGTAGACCAGCTGGGCCCAAAGGAAGCGCCGATATGTGTGGGTGAGAATTCCTGGGAGGCTGCCTCCTCGAAGGACGGTCGCTGGAGGTCGGGGACTGAGTACACCGACAGCTTCACATGGTCTTCATCGGCGTTCACTGCTTCGAAGTATTTTGACACCAGATTCTGGCCCTCATATTGGCCTGTGGCGGTGAATTGGCGCAGCCGGTCCGTGTATATCTTGGTGATACGCTGGCCGACCGGACGCTCAGCCAGCCGGGGCAGCGAGGGAGCTGGGGCGGGGGCGAGATGCGGAGTTTCTCCACCCATGATTGCGGTGACGTTGATACAGGATGATGGGCGGAACGAGAGACTGTTACTGTGAGAGAATGATGTACAAGACAGTGGATGCAGAGAGAGGGATTCCAGGGAGAATGCGAGCTGTGAGATGTAAGAGGGAAGAGAGAAGAAGGGAGGAGCTGCCAAATGCGGAGGCATGACGGAATGCGGAGCGCCAGGCACCATGGCGATCGGCGCGGGCGATCGGGCCAACATCTACATGTATGAAGATGTCCACTTTCCCCGGGAAGAATGCTCTATTGTCTACATCATCTCTATGCAGCGGTACATATAGTGGTACTTTCATCATCAGGCCATTTCAAAATCACTCGCCACGATATCTCATCATCCAATGTACCTCCCATACGTCGAAAATTCCTGGTCCATCTTCAATCGCTCCCAATCCTCATCCCGAAGGCAAATTGCAACAGCCATCGCACCGTCTGGTGATGGGGGCATCAAATAGAAGAGACTCTCAACGACAGTAAAGCATGGTCGTCGGACTGCCTCTGGTTTCCCGAGTCCAAGATTAAAGTCAAGGTTGTAGCAATTGATCTTAGCCCAGGAGCTAAGCGCAATGCCTGTCGAGATATCAACACCCGCAGTGAAGGAAGCTTTGGTCTTATCTGACGAGCGGGCGAGGAGGGTGGCTAGAGATCGTACTCTGTACACCATATCCATGACATTGGGATCAAGTTGAGAGCGAAGCTGCGAGGCGATGGAACCCAAGGGCTCTGTCTCTACCTTTCCAAGGGTATCTTGATTATATGTCATAGTTTGCAACATGCCCGGGTAGGTCGCGGAGACTCCCATCCGCTGTCGAACATCAACGGCGCGGGCAAATGTGGATGGCGTAGTACTTGCAAGGCGTGCAATCCGGACTCGAGAAATACACTTCCATAAAAACGCGCAGACGGCGTCATCCGTAGAGACAAACCCAGAGGGGAGGGTCTTTGTCTCCATTGCCAGTTTTTTGAGGGCACGCAAAGAGGTCGCAGGGAAGGTCACATAGCTCCAGAGGCAGTTAACAGGCGGCGATGGTGTCGCGCTTTTATCATTCTGCGATGATGTTTGTATTTGCTGAGCAAGTTCTGGGCCCGGCTGGTAGGATTCACCAAGCAGGGGAATAGTTTTGCTCCGGTCCACGTTCCCGTTCGACAGCTCGTCTGCCGTAAACGGCTGACCCTGACAGGCCTTTGACATCAGATCAATGATATGGCTCTGCCCCGTCATGTCCATAGCATTGTGCTGTCCAACGATCGTAAGCATTAGACCCCTGGTGATAAAGGTCGCCTGGACCGCAAAGACCGGTGCAGAGTTGGCAGCCAGCCCTACCGTGTTTCCCGGCAAGTTCAGAGTCAAACAGGGTGCGATGATATTCTCGTCTAGCATCGTCATGGGGAAATTGGCTTGTCGGAGGCTGGTCATTGTCGGCGCGGCTGGATCACGCTGTAGATCTTTGATGACCAGTGGGATGGAGCCTGAGGGCACGATTCTGAAGATACCCGAGTTGCCCTCACTGGCACCTTCATTAATGACATTCCCCGCAAGCCATGGGAAGGAAACAGCCAGCTTGTTCAGGCCGGCTCTCAAAGTGGTGATGATCGTATCTTGAGCAGACGGGTCTGGTACCGAGTAGATGCAGCATATCTGGGTGTAAAGTTTGTACATGGCCGGCTGCTGGCCCAGAATATCGAGCACATTGTGCTCCAGCGTGGGTACTTCTAGCATTGTCAGTAAATGGCGATTGACGTCTTTGCAAGTGTTGTGCGAAAAGCATCCTTTTCAGCTTCCTCGTCTACCTGACACTTTCTGTAACGGGAAAGTGGGCACTGATTGCTGTCTGGGCCAATCATCGTCCGTCGTTTGGATGAGTCAGGGTGAGTCGATGGCGGTCATTAGGGCTAAGAAGGAGGTGGTTAGTATACACGTCTGCTTTACTATTTTGATTTGATTTGTGTCACTTTTGGTTTCTAATCTTCTCTTCACTGTGCCCCTTCCTAGTGCTCATGATGATGGGCCTAATATAGACAACGCACGGCCTATGGTGAAGAGAGCGTCAGCGCAAGGAATGAGTGAACTGAGATTGCCAATAGGAAATAATTCCGCCATTGAAAAGGGAGCGGGAATTGTATATAATCTGGAAGAGCAACAAACTACCTGATCCATAATGTGGAAGTCTCAAAAGATCCATAAGCTAGCCTGAGAGACTAAACACTAATTGGCGAATAAAAGTCAACACGGACATTATCCGGAAGAAACGGGGCCAGCACTCACGCCATCCGGTAGATCCGCAGAGGGGAAACATCATAACAGCGGGATAGCAAACCCCCTAGGCTTGGCGTATGTACATGTATGAAAGGCAATACTCAGCCCAGACCAAGATCCCCAACTACGCCATTGACAGCGAGTTGGAGATAGCAAGATAACCGCGACACCGCTACTTCGCACCCACGCCACTAGATACAAACGCACCGTTGACTTACTCTACTATTGACAACAGTGGATACTCCCAGACCCCGCTCTTTCCTCCCACCGACTTGATCTCCACAGATCCGTGCCCGTCAGTCAGTGGCGCGTTGCAGGGCTGAATGATTGGGCCGGAGGTCTCGAGCGGCGAGCGCTGCAGACGCCTGTGGAACTGGACGGGCCAACAGCGACGATCCAAGTGTGGGATGCAGAATGCGGTCTGCGCTGCGTGCAGTAGGTATGGGATTGCGGTCTGGGCGGGGGTAGCTCATGCTATGTAAGCCGATACGCACTTGCAGGTGTTGACTGTCTCGATTACATACATACATTGGGATCGACGTGCGTGTAGTGGATGTGTCATTTGCATCGGATGCATGGTGCAGATGGTGTAATGAACCTACAGACTTCAAATTACTGAATATGCTACACAGGTCGAAGTTGAGTGTTGAATGCGCGCTGATATCATATCAATCAAACAAAATGTATGGGATAAACGAAGTCAATGCAGGTTTGTTTGATCAGATCCCGAGAAATGTCAATAGACAGTCGAGCGGTGAAGTTGGTAGCTACCTCGTCTTGTATCACTGATAACCCACCAACCACCACCCGAGAAGTAAAAGGAGAGAGGCCATCGAGACCGTCAACGCCTGCCGCTCCATGCAAGTAACAAGAAAAGTCCGAGCCAATGTAAGGGAGAGATGAGATGCCAGCCACCAGATGAAGATGCAGAAACCAAGGAAATATGAAGAGGGAATGTCCAAAAAAAAAAAAAAAAAAAAAAAAAAAAGATATATCAGGTATGGACTAGATGAGAAAGCGCTCAAAAAAGGAAATGAAGTCGTCGTGAGGTCGTGAGAGTCATTCCAAGACTCCGAATATAGATAGGGTATTAAAACAGGCAGAATAACGAGAAAGAGATATGGAAGGAGAGGAAGGAGGGCGGTGCCAGGATCAAACCCATGGATCGCCCTGGGTATAGCTGCGGGGATTCACGGGACCAACCAGCTTGATCTGCGACTTCAATTGCTCACGCCGTCGGTCCCCTTTCGACTCGATCATCTTCTTCTTTGCGCCATCCAGTGCAACGAGCACCTGGCTTTTCCCGCCCTGCAAAGCCCGTACAGCGTCGCGGGTATTCTGCTGCAGTTGCATCTTGAACGGAGGGGCGAGGGAGGGCGTCGGATTCACCGAGCAAAGTTCGACCGTGGGTTCAGCCGCCGGGGATTTCTGGTGCTTGCGCTTCTTGGATTTCTTCGGCGTTTCCCAGATGGCGGACCCATACTTCTGGTACGGCGAGAGCGGCACGGCTAATTGTTTCTGACGGGGCGAGGTGGGTGTGCGGGGACTGAGACCGGCCTCGCTGGCACTGGAGACGGTGGAGACGGAGAAAGCGCGCATTTGCACATTGACGTCGACCGACGAATGCGGCAGTTTGCTCTTGCTGATATTGACCGAGTGCTGGAAGGAGCGCGGGGTGTGTGGAGGATCAACAGGCGCCGTCGCGGGCCGCGGGGAGTCCTTTGTCTTTTGGTCGGTCGAGCCTCGGGAGAGGGTGCGGTGGACGTAGGTCTTGATGGAATCGCGGACGCCATGCGCCAACCCCAGACCCGCGCGGTCGAGCGAGTGCCACCGATGCCGTTTTGCAGAGCGATTCAAGCGACCGTCCTTCTTCCGTGTCTTGCCCGGCTTCAACCCCGGGCTGACCGGTGCAGTGGCCTGCAAGGCCGACGGGGTCGCCAACTCCGGGAAGAAATCCCACTTCTTCTCCCGAAAGTAGTGGTTCGCACCAGTCCGGTGCGGCAGCCAGTGACTGGGGCGACCATACTGCGCATCGGAGCGCGAGGTGGCCAGGTCGGAATCGAGCGAGTCCGTGCGCGAGTCGTTCGAGAGGAAGCGCGGTGGAGATGGATGGATCGGACCCAGACTAAGGTGATCGTGATCTGCGGGGGCCGGGTGATCAACCAAATCACTGAAGTCGTCGGAGCCTGAACTGACGAAGATGGGGTAGCTCTCGGTCGAGTTGCGAGGCTCGCTGGGGCTGCCGACCGTGTCAACTGAGTCGACGGTGCTCGTCCCGTCGCTGTCGTCACTCGAGTCGCTCCACATCACGGAGTACTCGGTCGGGGCGTCGGGCAGCGGTTTTGCGGGGAGTGGTTTGTTGAGGAAGAGCTCGGAGCGGGTGGATGAGAGCATTTTAGGAGGAATCACTCGCTCCAGGCCTTCCAGGGACCGCGATGGGCGGACTGGGGGCGCGGTGCGGTGGCGGGCATAAGGATGCGTTGGCGAGAGCATCGGGGGTTGAAAGGCAGCTGAGAGGTGAAGGCGAGACAAGGCGAGGATGAGAGGGCGTCAAGTGGAGCAGGAGTCGATCTCGACAATAAAGCGCATTCACCGAGTCAAAGGAGGGGGAAAATAGGACATACGCCGACAAAGAACAAGCCACCACCGCGCCGCGCTCGTCAGGGAGACTGGATGATTATCTATGGTGAGTCGAAGCGATCCCGGCGTCATGAAGGCGCACAGACACCCGGATGCGAGGCGCTGCAAGGGAGGAAGAGTTGGCGAGAGGAGAAGGACAGAAATACGGGAAGAGCGAGGTGATAAACCCAACTGCGGTGCATTTGGTGCCGATCAGCCACAGCAAGAATTAAGAGCACAGCTCGAGCCCGAATGGAGACACACATCATCCACCTATTGACATTCCAACCAGAGTGATGACGCCACGCAAGGTGTCTGCAGGACGCCGCATCGACTCCGACGCCCTTGCCGGGATGAGCTGCACCGTTGCCCTGATGCCAACCAGGTCCCACGACTATTGACTCCCTAGAACCTCATGAGTCAACTCCCCCCCCGGCTAGTTCAATTTGGCTGCTTTCTCCATCGTCTCGCGGGTCAATCCATCCGACGCTTTCCGCACGGCACTCAGCCGGCCCAGACGCCGCAGCTTGGCGATCATCGCCTCGTCGCCCAAATGGCTATTGTGCTCGAACTCCGGCTCGCGCGCGTAGGCAACCCGCGCCGCGTCGACGATGATGCGCGCAGTCATGCCGAACACGCGATACCGCTGGGTCTGCACCTGCACCGGTGCCTGTTGCGGAGCCTGGGTCGGAGGCGGAGCCTGGCGATGTTGTTCCTGCGCCGCTAGTTCGATGGGGCCCCGGCGAGGTGTGCGGTCATCACGGACAAAGAACTGGTGCACTAGTTTCGGTCTCGTTCAGCTGGGGAAAAAGCAAAAGGCAAGACAGCGCGAGACAAAAGCAAAGACACAGAATCAACAAAAGATGGGCTGTGGCGTTGTCCTTTCTTAGTCCATCCATACAGGCTACGACTGAGTATACAACATACATACTGTAGTCCTGGTCTCGGGCAAACATGGATCGGTGGGTCGCGCGTTTGACAGCCGGTTCCACTCCTTTGTCCATGTGTTTTTACGCTCTAGAAGCCCTGGAATCATTCCTGGAATGCCGAACAATCCGAGAGTTCCTAGGAACCAGGAAGAAAGGGGTGACTCGGGCTCAGCCCGTGGTCTCCCCGAAGACAACTCCGCCGTCAGAAAAAAAGGGGCAACGAGGAACGACAAACAGGGAGAAGGCACACGCGATAAAAGGAGACCGGAAAAAAAGAAAAGAGAAGATTGAGAAACGTACTGCGCCAGTTGGAATTGTGCCACAAGCTCCATGACCCACGATACCACTCCCCCGGATCCTCACCACTCGCGCTCGCGCTTGCACTAGTGCTCGGACTACCAGCACTAGCATCCGCACCGTCGCGGCCAGGATGCGTAGGATGAGTAGAGTTCGTACGAACGGATTCCGTCCGGCTCAGGAACTGGTGAAACGGCGCCGTGAACACAGCCGCCACCTCGCGAGCATCCAGCTGGGGGATCAGGGAGACTTCCGGATCGGCATTGGCGCCGGAGCGCGGGTCGAACGAGTGCAGCAGCGCGATGCACGGCCGCACCACCAGCTCGGTTTTGGCAAGATTGGCCGGCAACTCGCACAGGTGCTCGACCGCAAAGGGTGCCGGCAGTGGCTGGTCGATGCTGGGGAGGCCGATCTCCTCCCAGGCTTCGCGGCGCGCGGTCTGGAAGGGCGTTTCCGAGAGGCTATCGGCTCGTCCTGGAAGGATCAACGGCTGGTCATCAGTCTGGGAGTACGAACGGCTGGAAATAGAAATTGGGGTGGAGATGGAGGTCGAGATAGGGATCGACAGCGGAGACTCCTTCTCTCAGGGGTATGAGTCCCGCCGATCCGTAATTTTCTGGTCTTTTGCTTTTCTTTTTTTATATTTCTCTTCCGATGATCCAAATCTTGATCCGGAGTGAACCGCAGGGACGTACCTCCCGGTAAAGCAGCCTCGCCTGCATCTATACGTCGTCGCCTCCATTAGCGCAGTCCGCATGTCGTGCATCACCTAGCGAGGCCCTGAAAACAGGGCTGGCCCACGGCCACGCAGCCCAGTCAGGACCAGCATATGGATGTATGTACATATGTATATACATACACGCAGCGCACTCGGTTCGGGGTACGTACATGAACTCAATGTCTTGGCCCGGATCGTAATCACGACCCGGAGGTTGCCCTGGGCATCGGCGTACAGCAGCAGCAGCACAGCCGCTCGCCGGGTCAGCGGAACATCTTCGTATGCCGTTGGCGGAGGAACGTAGTCTCGGAGACGCTGAATGGCTTCCTAAGATAGACTGTTATTCCCACAATCACCCAGATCAAACAATTCGTATTCCAGTCATCACTCCCGAATCCCGTTCTTCTGTTCGTCTTCCATTCTGCTTCTGTCTCAAACTCGCCGCCACGCGACCGAGGTTGGGTTTCAGCGCCATCCCTCAGCCGCGCAAGGGATGTCCATCCACGGCGTGCGGCAGTGGTCTCAAGCCACTGACTTATGCGGTAGTCCCTCTTCGCCGGTTTTCGGCGGAAGGGGGGAGGAGTGAATCGAGTGACACCTCCCCACGCGAGATGAGACCGGTGAGACAGGAGAGCGGAAGTCAAATCTCCGAGCTCATGGCGGAGACGCCGAGACACCGAGATACCGAGAAGCAGGCAGTAGAGAAGGTGAAAGCACAACACTGCAATACAGATTTGGGCGACTGAGCACGAGGACGGCGGGTAGACACAGCTGCGCGCGAACCGGGCCTGGACTCAAATAGTACTGGATGTCCATGCCCTGGCCGTGGGGATTGCAATGTGCATACTGGCGTTGAATCGAGGCGTCTTGAACGGAATTGAGCCAAATATAATACGTACCTGTGAGGCGCGATTCAGCGGGGCCATCTTGTGCGTCGGGATTGCGTCAAATGGAATCCCGTCGAGGTGTTGGCGACGGCCGGCGCTGGTGGTGACGCTGCGACGGTGGATGGTCTGGAGCAGCGAAAGATGCCGTCTCCGCATTCTCGAAGTAGTCTTGGCGATGAACAACCTCACCCGATTCGCACTGGGATGGAGACCCGACGACAGGCTAAGCTAGAATCGAGGCTAATGAGTTCGGGTCCGGCGGGGAAGAACCGAGGTTGGTTCGTGAAGGCTGTCTTGCCGGTGACTAAGAATATCGCCGGTTGATCTACGAGTGAGCACATCGATCTCTCCATATCTCTCCATCTTCTTGTTTACTAGGAAGGAGGTCCCTCATCACAGTCCAGGGAATCTGCGTAGATTGGTCTATCAATACATGGCGCTTTTCATTGCTGAACACCATATCACTGGCCGGATGTCTTGTCAACCCCCCACCGCCGCGATTGCGGTCTTGCCCAAGCAGAGATGGCAACGCACACCGACTAAAGACGTGGCCACGGTACAATCGCGGTAAATGACAAAAAAATCATGGAGAAGATGGCATGTGGGATCAAAAGAGCGTCTCAGCGAGAGATTCGGATCTCGGCAAACAAAGCAAGATGGTAGGTAGTAGAGGAATGAGAGATGGTGGAGGGAGTCTATCGACATAGTGGAGAGAAGAGAAGTAACACAAGATGAGAACTGAAGGGGAGACTGACAAGCAAAAGACAAGAAAGCAACACAAAAGAAACCATAACCGCAACTCTATAAGTTAGCCAAAATTATTTAAACCCAAACAACAGCATGTAAAGTCAACCAATCATGAGATTTACGAGCGCTCGCTCGTCTTTTTGTCGTCCTGGGGGGCAGACTGTTCGACCTTGGCACCTTCATTCAGGGCTTCCGTGGCTTCGGTAGTCTGTTTCTCGGCACCCTCTGAGGCAGCCTCAACCTTGGCCTCCTCTTTCTCGTCGATGTCCTCGGTATCCTTGGGAGCGGAGACACCCTTGCCCTCGTTCTCGCTGTTCTGCTCGTTCTCCTCCTCGATGAGCTCCTCCTGCTCCTTGATGACCTCGAGACGCTGCTTGTTGGTGGCAGCACCCTCGGCGTTGTGCACCTCAAGCTCGATCTCGTGGAACAGCTCCTCGGGAATGCTGGAGAGCACCGACTTGAGGGCATCAATCTGAGAGGCCATCTCAGACTCCTTTCCACCCTGAGTGTACATGTATGCATTGCTCAGAACCAGCAGGGTAGAGGGAACACTCTGCTTCAGACGAAGATCAAGCCACATGGAGAGATCCTCCCGCAGACGGGCGGGAGACATGCCGTGAGTTCGGATACCGCGAGAGGCACTGGCCATCTGCAGCTCAGGAACGGACAACGAAGCAACGCCTTCATAGGAGATGGCCCGATCGTCACGCTTGATCTGGCGCATACGGTGGCGAATGTTATACCGAAGCATTGCATCGGTTCCGAACGAGTTAAGATTCATATAGCGGCAGATAGCCACCAACTGGGGACGAGATAGGTTGTCCAGAGTCAAGTCATCCTTGAAAATCTTGCAGACCTTGATAACATCCTCGGTGGACGGCGACTCGCCGGTGGTGCGGATCTTGCGGAAGAAGTCTGCAAACTCCTCATTCTTCACAGTGGCGGCGGTCAAGGGTAGACCGGTCTCCCGCAGTGTGTTGCGCAGGAAGCCAGAAACCTCCTTGCGCGTTGAGCTCAGGTTCAGAGCCTTGGTCTCACGGGCCTTCTGACCCTCGTAGGTACTGGGCAGCAGGTTGGGGAAGAGCTTCAGAGCGACGGGGAGCAGGAGTTCGGCGAAGGGAACAATGATGAACATCGAAAATGGAACCAACCGTCCCAGATCCTGCACAGTACGGTGAAGCTGTCACAGAAAAATCATGTTAGCGTTGTATTATCCAAACCGAGTGAGATGCATAGACCAACCTGACGGTGCTCCCTTCGGCTAAGCTCATACCCCGCCGCCATCTTGACGGCTAAGCGTGTGCTGATCTTCACCTCTGTAGCCAAAAGCTTGGTACCATCCCAGTAATGTTGCACCTCCTTCTTGATCTTCTGACCAATCGTTAGCTTCTTGGCATCCTTCTTCTCCTCAGCCAAGTGTTTCTCTTCCTCTGCTACAACCGACTTAGTAGTCGCCCCGGTTTTCGTGAGAGTGTTGGAGTCGGTTGATTGAACCTTCGGAGGTTGGGCAGCTGATTGTGTCGGGTGCGCCTGTTCCTGAGGGAGGGGCTTCTTCGCTTGCTCTGCGTTGAATCCGGGAGGAGGGTATGACTGGGAGGAAGATGATGATGTGGATTGCTCGGTGGCATAGCCGCGCTTCTGGGGGATCAAAATCGCGAGAGCGGACACTTGCGACGGGATACCGCGCCCGTTCCGGATGATGCTGCTCGCCGCAGCTACGGAGGCCGGGCCCAGAGCGCTAGCACGGGTGCGAGCTAATTCAAACCACCAGAAAAGTCAGAAACCTTGTTCGTATAGAACATCCACCGTCGGGATGGTCTTACCAGCCAGGGTCGGCCGCAAAGCGGGGGTGCTGCGCACCAGTCGCGCGGATCTCATGGTGGCGGACATTTGCGGATTTGCGGAAATGTTGGGGTGAGAAAAGGGAGAAGAGCCCGAGGGATCGAGCGAGGGGGGGATGCGGGATGCGCAAAATTGAACAGAAGCGAGAAGACGGCACGATCCCGAGATGTACCACAATGATTCAAGTAGAAGGAATGATGATATTGACAGGACAGTTGAGAATAGCCGGGAAAGATGTGATGCCCGTGGCCATCACGTTTCCCCACGTGACCGCATTCGGCCTCGGGGTTTGGTCGGAGATAATCGCGATTCTACTGGATGCGATGGGATTGGGCGGGCAAATGGCTGCGTCGATCTAGAAGGGTCCAAAATGGTTCTCGCGCATCAACAGCCTGTGCATTCGACGTAACAACTAAACGACATGGTATCATGGCAATCTGGTCATAAATTATGGACTCTATGCAATCAAAGCGGACCCGAAAGTAAAATATCCTCCAGGCCAGGCGACGAAACCAAAAATGTGCAGCTAATAAATAAATCTAGGGCAGAAATACCGCGCGTGGCACGTTGCGTGAAAAATAAAGGTTATACGCCAGGGGTATCATGAGTGATTAACGAAAGGAAATGCCCTCGCACTTAGGCTCGCTCTCGGACGATAGACTCGGTGGCTGGGGGAGCCTGGGGAACAGCGATCGACGTGGAAACTGTCGCACTCGGGTCCAGCAGCGGGATGCGATCAAGACTGTTTCGCTTCTCCATGGGCACCGGTGCATGGCGGGCATCAGCCGCAGGAGTGCCCGGGGTGTCTGGGAAGATCAAAGGGCTATTCGCACCCTCGGGAGAAGTCTGCCATCGCGCAACGTCCTTCTTCAGCTGCTCCAGCTCCTTCTGGAAGCGCTTTCCGAAGACATCAATATAGTACGTCGCGCCATTGTGAATACTCCAGACAAACAGGGCTGTTATGTAGATGCCACTTGCCCAGCGCGACCAGAACCATATCGGACAGGGGATCATCGTCGACAGCGCGAAGCCATATTGGATGAGCATGAAGACCGGTTCCTGCAGCGCTTCGGGGAGACTAAGGACGAATCGGCCAATCCAGGCCTTGGAGTACGACTTGCGCAGCCAGGTGAAGCTGGTCGGGCGGCCTGCGGCAATCTTGTCCGCGCGGCGCACAGTGATCAGGAAGTGGTAGGCTAACTGCCAGACGATGTAGGGCACCGTGGCCCAGATCATCATGGCCCCCAGCCCATAGTGCTCTGGATCACCCGCCTGGCTGTACTTTATGGCATAGATAGCCGGGAAACGCTCCTTGAGCATCTCCACGGGGGTCAAATGAACGAGGCAGTGCAGAGTGACCGGCGGCATGATGTGAATAAAGAGACTAGGCAGATAGTTAGAGACCAGGTCAGAAACATCAGTCCTTCGCGGAATCATACCTGACTACTTTGTCCATGCTGTGGAAGACCATCGAGTTTCGCCACATGGCGATGGCCGCGGCATTGTTGCCAAAGGTCAGGCAATAGGTACTGATAAACAGGCGTTTCGAGCCGGGGAAGGCCCAGAGGCTCAGCATGTTGAGCAGGTTAACGAAGTAGCACAAGTCGGCCAAGAAATAGTGGTAGCCTTTGGCGTGGTAGGTGTAGTAGCGGATGGGCATGAAATACACCAGCTGGGCCGTGAACCAGATATAGAAGTACTCGGGGCAGGCGCCGATCAGGTAGCCACTGATAAAGATGTTGAGCACACCGGCAATGAAGGAGATCTTCTCACGCAGGGTGACGGTGGCGGTCTTGTTCCATTGTTTACCCAGGCGCTCAACACCGAGCTTCATGCGGCGGCGGTATTTGTCGAGCTGCTCGTCGGCGGTGGGTACGCGCCGCTTCCATTCGCCCACGACACGCTCCTTGGCATTCATGCCGGTGGAGCGGAGTTTCTCACGCTGCTTGCGCACCTTCTCGCGTTGCATGTTGATGGCGTGTTGCCAGCGCTCGAGACGCTGGGTGACTTGGATGTTATCGAGCAGATCGAAGATGGTCAACTTGTCGAGCGGCGGGAAGGTCTCCCAGTCCTCCTGGTAGGAGCTGCTGTTGGAGAAAGAGCCGGTGCGAGACAGCTTGCCCGGGGAGGCGGGTGGGGAGTAGAAGTCATCGTGGTCGAAGTCATCAAAGGGATTATCAAGCTCGTCGGCGAAAGGCGTGGAGGCCATCGACTCGGCCACCACCACATCGGACTGTCGGCGTTGATGGGCGCTGGATTCTTCCATCAGGAACTGCTGCTGGAAGGAGAAGATGGTTGGACCGTCCCGGAGATGAGGGTACGGCCGGCTGAGGAAACGACCGAAGGTTAGCATCCCCATCGTGGCAGAGCAGAGAGATAGTGCGGAAATCAGAGATCAGAGACTGGAGCAATGCCGACTTCTTATCGTCGCCATCACCGAGGGCCTGAGGGGCAAAATAAGAGTCGCATCCTACCTTATCAGGGCTCACGCGGGCAAGACAAGCGATGGCTGGTGATCCAAGCACACGGCCACCATGGACTGCGATCACGCACGCAACGCAGAACAACACGTCGTTGGGGCAGATGGCGACCAGCGAGGAGAATCGACGGCGAGGTGTGCGGTGACTGCGGGCGTTGGTTGGCCGACGGTGGTTGGGGGAGCTGGGGAAGACCAGCGCCAATCACGGCGCGCGCTGCGGCCACATTGCACGCGACTCCTAGTATAACCAAGTATAAGAGTGAGGATAATCGCTCTCGGAACTGATGTGATGATGGTCCGCAAAATACTCGAAATCTTGATCTTGAGATGGCGGAATATTGAGTGCTCATTTCGTTCTTTACGGTGAACACGATTACCTGGGAGAATGAGGTGTGGCGACAAGCATCCACGCCACGATCCCGAGTGTATCCCTCGATAGCCCAATCCTCAACACGGGCTTGCTGCAGATGAATCGGGAAACCTTTGCCCGCTATGATAACTATTCTCCAGTCTCGCGCTCGGTTCTGCACCATTTCCATGCGTGTGAAGCAAAGCAGGAATTCCGTGCTGGGAGCTATTCTCGGCCTAGTCTTAGCGTAGGTTGAGCTAGCGTAGCTTTGCAGAGCTCCAAAGAGCTCGCTCCGCCGAGTTCACTCACAGAACCATCGTATACAGTGATGATGTGCCCTTCCAAATAATCATGGCCGCCTAAGATAACACGACGAAATGACAAATTCCCCATGACATACGTCAGTCATCGGCCGTGCTCAGCACAGATTTCCATCGACGTCACACCTACCTTTTGAGTAAACCGCAACGAAACCGCTGAAATGTGTATACCATCTGCGAACCCGCCCCGGCATGATTGGTCCGGAGGCAGTTATTAACCAAATGATGGGGCGCCGATACTGTATACTCGGTACTCTGTACTTCCACTCTCCGACCCCGCGGGCGAAAGAGCTAGGTACTTCCAGAACGGCGGTACGTGGAGGTACTTAATCTGCCCCTCCCCCGCTTCCATCTCATCTCTGACTTCAATTCATCTCTACCTTTCCCTCCATCCTCAATCCACCATCTCACACCATGTCGCGTCCCCAAGTCTACCTCGACACCACCATTGGCGGCCGTACGTTCCACACTCAATCACCGGCCTGGTCCTCACTGACGTTGCGCAGAACCCGCGGGTCGCATCGTCATTGAGCTGTTCAGCGACATCGTCCCCAAGACCGCTGAGAACTTCCGTGCTCTGTGCACCGGCGAGAAGGGCTTCGGCTACAAGGGCTCGACCTTCCACCGTGTCATCCCGGGCTTCATGCTCCAGGGTGGTGACTTCACCAACCACAACGTGAGTTTTGCCGCGGGAGAAATTCTGGAGGATGGAGACAAGACTCGAGACGAAATACTGACATGCCTTGCCAACTATCTAGGGCACTGGTGGAAAGTCCATCTACGGCGAGAAGTTCCCTGATGAGAACTTCAAGGCCAAGCACGAGGGCCCCGGCATCCTCTCCATGGCCAACGCGGGTCCCAACACGTATGTCCAAGCACCCTCACACACGTCGACCCCACGCTGCGAGGACCACATCCCACTGACAAGCCCACTCTAGCAACGGCTCGCAGTTCTTCCTGACTGTAGACAAGACGGATTGGCTGGACGGCGCCCACGTTGTCTTCGGCAAGGTGGTTCAAGGCATGGACGTGGCTAAGAAGATCGAAGCGGTTGGCAGCAACAGCGGCAGGACCTCCAAGCCCGTCGCTGTTTCGGACGCGGGCCAGCTGTAAGCCGTCGTGAGACGACTCATTTAGGTCACTAGGAGCAGTCTTCTAGTGTTGCTGAGTTCAATAAAAAAAGCATGACCTAGTTGAACAAGATCTGGTCCTATACGATTCACCTAGAGACTATCTAGTCTTTCTCCTCGTGTTCGTCACTCGTTATTATTTCCATGAGTTTGCCTTGCCTCATTTGTCTACCCGCAAAATCCCCCCTGCTTTCAGTATCCGTAGTGCGAGACCGGCGGCATGGGAGGCACATTAGGCCAGTAACTTGATGGCTTTTCCGTGGGGACAAATGGCTGGGTAAAGTAGCCCGCCATGTAATTCGGATCCGTGGGCATGGCTTTTGAAGCACTAGAGTCATGAGGCATCACGGCGGCGGGCATGCCGACCGGGTATGGGTTGAATACAGTGGCTGGGCTATGTGGTCCACTCGAGTCACTGGTGGCCGGTGAAAGCGGTACATTCTGATGTCCCTGGAGCGTGAGGGGATCACTATCATCCAGCGATTGACTTTGGGCGTCGTCGAGATCGTGACCGTCGTGCTCGCCGTGTACAGCAGAAAGGGGGGCGGTGTGGATGTTCGCCGTGAGCTCGTCTTCCTGGCAGGTAGCCTCGGGGAGTTGAGTCTGCGTGACTTGGATGAGCGTGTTCGCGTCTATATCTCGTCAACAAGCATTCTACCATGCCCACGGGAATGGGGTTTCTGTACCGATTTCTCCGTTGAGGTACCGCTCTTCTGTCTGTCGCACAAAATAAATCTCGTCCAAGACTTGCAGTCGGTTTGCAGGCGTGATCTGGCGACGCACGTCCTGGCCCGCCTCCCGAAGCTTGTCTGCTGTGACGCCGTGCGAGTCTTTGAGATCACATAGTATATGGACCAGGAGATGGAGCCGGTCTAGCTCTGGTATCAGCATTTGCAATCGATTATTGTACCCCGGTCGGCCATTGACTTACCACGCTTGAGCAGGTGGTCCGGTTCGCGGTGCAGGACATCGGCAGGCCACCATCCGGGCTTGGTGCGTTCGGGATCGACACGCTGCGAAACGCCCGCGATGACCTTGCGGCCGTTGTAAGGATAATGCACCTGCTTGCGCGGCTCGACGAGTTTGATGTACGATTTGGCGATGGCGCGGCAATTCAATTGTTGGAAATCTTCAAAGGCCTTTTCATAGTACCGCCGCAGTAAGTCGCGATTGCCGATCCGAAGGACTGTTCGACCTGGTGGCGGAGTTGGAGGAGGCGATGGTGACTTGGGTCGGGGTCTGACCATTCCGGATCGTTTGAGGTCGCGTCGCTTCCGTCGACTTTGGTGGGACTGCCACTCGCACGGTATTAGTTCAGCTGGTCTGGCCTGGCCGGTGGGCATCCATCCGGCGCCGGGCTGTATGCCCCATGGTGACGGGGGAGTCTGGTGTTGGCCTGCGACTGCGAGTACCGATGACAATTAGACCACAGGCAACGGGATCGGTTCGCGTGCGGGAACTCACTGGGAGTAAACGGTAGGCTGGCTTGGGGATTGGGGGTTGCCATTTCCATGAACCGGTCCGCCACATCCGGCGTGAAGATGGCGCCACCACAACCAGCAATTGAGGGCGAAGCCTCTACTTGGAGCTTGCCATTGTGATCAAGGTAAATCACCGCAAAGTGGGGATGTGGGATTTCGAGGTTCGTGGCCTGTTTGGGAGAGATGGGCTGAATGATCCATCAGTGAATGGTTTCTTTCGTCGTGCAAAGCATGGTCCAGAGTATTTACCATATCATGCTGGTGTGGTACACAGCCTTCGGAGTGTCGTCGCTCGAGTCCATCCCCGGACCCAATATGCGGTCGATTCATATCCATTGTGTTGATGAGAGAATGTCTCGAAACGGGCTTTCAGGCTTCGAGGCGGCGGAACAATCAATTCATAGGCAAACCGCGGTAGCAACAGAGCACGACATTCATGCCGATACCGACGCGAGTCCTGAAGAATATATGAAGGACAATAGGCGGAGCGTCTGCTACAAGCGTGGGTCAGGGGAGTCAATTATGGACTCGGCGGCCCGCTGACGGATATAGAGTCCGGGGGCATGAGAGTCGAAGCGGACGGTCGCCAAGTTAACAAAGGATTATACATCGAGATCTCTCAAAGTACGTGCAGAGCGCAGTCTCCACACAACACCGCTGTCTCCGGGAGCAGTTGGCGCCATGCTCATGCAAGGAAAAAGGAATAGCGAAGGGGCTGAAGCCGGTGGCAATAAGGCGCCTCCGATCTCTGGTCCTGCATCTTGGGATCGGATCGCCAGTGCACATCGCACTGCACGCCGCAGTCAGACGAGTCGAGCGAGTTCGAGGCCGTGACGCTTTGACGCTACTGACGCTACTGTCCAGTAGGGCTGGCAGTGCTAGGCGATGATTTGCCGCGTCAGAGTTCCGGGGATCCATGGGTTTGGTTCGATAAGGCGAAGGTCGGGAGTCCGAGATCGTCCAACTCCGTCTCAACACGCAGCTGCGCTTAGGCCGAGTGAGAAGCATTAGCCACAGATTCCGTGACGACAACTCCGGGCGGCAGTGGTGATGGTGATGATGGTGCGTGGTGGTACATATGTGCGCTGGAGACGTTCCAGAGCGACGATGCGCGATAAACGGCAGGCTCACTCGGTTTGTACGGGTTGCATGGACCGAACGCCTTCCCCATCTCAAGTCACGCCTTTCCGACGAACAGATCCGCTGTCAGGGAACATCTGGCTTCCTGGAAGCAAAGCGTCTGCGGGTATCTGTGCAGGATCGAGGGATCACCCAGTCGATGCGTCAGAGAGCTGAGAGCCTGCGAATCAGAACTCCCGATCGGGGCTGATCATCAAGCCATCCACAGCGACCAATGACCGGGGAGTCTCTCAGGAAGTCATCGCCTGCAAGCCGATACAGTGCTCCCTCAGCAGCGCTGATAGAGCATTCCAAGGTTGAAGACCGACATGCAGTGTTTGGCTTGAGGGATCCGAACCAGCATCGCCTCTTTCAGCGACGTGCAGCGCGCCCAGAACACTCCAAAACCCAGAACTTGAGCACTGCTGCGCTTCGCCCAATCATCGCTTTCCCACCACTGCTTCGGTCTAGGCATTGCGATCGTCTGCGCACGGATCTAATCATCCTAATCTCAAACAGATGCATTCGAACCACCGTCTCCGCTTCCAAGCCTTGATCCGCCCAAAAGGGTCCAAACGGCTCGAGATCTAAGCTCCAATTCGCGACACCAACTTCCCAAATAGAGCCATTGGAAACCACCATCGAAATCTTGAGCTTATCCAGACTAGCGGGGATCTCTCGGTGTGATCTATACCTATTACCCGGGTGAGCGGGTCCCATCCGTGGCAGACACAATATAGTTGTTCATGACAACATCGTCGGTTCAGATACAGCCCAAGGGAGCTCCAGGCACTCGTGTTCCTCTCGGTCGAGTGCCATTAGCATGAACTACCCCGGTCTCTGCATTTCCTGGGCCTGCTCATGCTGGCTCTAATGACAAATACCTCAGTGTACATACATACATACCATCCATTGGTCACACCGGCCACCGGCATATTCATTTCAGGGGTGTTCCTTCCCTTGGCCTAACGAGCCATCGCAGGCGCCAACTAAAGAGCAAGCGAACCCCGAAACGCTAGCTTTGGCGGTGTCGATAGGGGGTAACGCAATGCTATCTGGGACGCTGCCCATTAGGATCCATTCCCTCGTTCCGGATCGACAGGCGCAGTCTTCTGAACGGGGACCTGCTGATCGCAAATCGGGGGCGTATCATTGCAATACAGGAGCTAGCAAAGTGGCTAGAGAACGGGCCTGTGGAGGGCCTGTGGAGTAAGGTACTCGGTCGCATGCATAGTACGTTTGTCCATGTCTGCTGTGAGTTGTAACCGGTGCCACCGGTCCTCAAGCCCGCAGTAGTGGCATCTCATTTCCCTGCTCGGCTTTCCTCTTGCTGTGTGGATTCCCTTTTCTTTTTGCTATTTCTTTTTCTTTTTCTTTCCCCCTTTTTTTTTTCTTGTGCGTCGCACTTAATTCCCAACTAGACCGACGCCCACGCACCCCGGAAAATACACCCAGTATCCACTGGTTGGTCCACGATGGCCACGGTTACTGCCATGCGAGATTCCGTGCCACAATATGGATCGAGACGCAAAGGGGAAACGGATCCTTGGAAGAATGGAGGATGGAGGTCACGACATGATGTAGAAAGCAGAATTGGATGCACCGACGCCACCTTTCCCAGATTCAGAAGGCGCTCTGGGGACTAATGACGCTTGTCCCAGACATCCATGTACCGATGGAGAGTCTCTATACCGCCAGAGGCCAGCGCGCTATCATGCTACGCTTGGCCGTATTCACCCTGCCCAGAGCAAGCCTCATCTTGGCATAAAGTCAAACACAACCGCGATGGAGACTGTACATGGGTGTATTTTCGGTGTCTCTCAGCTCTTCCTATCCCCATAGCTTCCTGGGTCTCTGGATAAGCCGCATTGGCTCTCAACCACCGCCCCCAGATCTCTCTCGGACTCTCTACGCAAGTGGCGTGGACGCGACAGACGCCCCTTACCTGCAGGCGGACGCGGAACAGTTACGATATGGCAGCATTGTGCAACCATGCGGAGCCGCATCAAAAGTCAAATCCAGGTGCCTTGGATGAAGATCGTCCCTTGCCATAGCAGGTAAAATGCTTCCACAACGTTGGAAGTGTGGGAAAAAGCGCAATCTGGCCAGCCCAATGCACCACGGGTCCTCCAGCTGCATTCCCGTTGGCGTTGTTGCATGCTCTGGGATCCTGGTACCAGGAATTCTTGCTGCGGTGGCTTGCAAAGGAATTGATCGGCACCCCACACCGCGTGGAGACTCGAGGGTGATATTCTGGCGTTGGGCCGAAGGAATGGCCATCCGCTCTTCCCGCTGCGATGCATGAACAATAAAGTTGGTGGCGGTGACTGGATAATGGCGCGGCTCTGCAGACTTGCAGCGAGGGAGAACCGGGACCGTCATAGCGGGATTTGACGGGATTTGGAGGTGGAGCCAGCATGGCAAGATTGCCATTCAGATATGGATCCCCGCGGGCTGTTCATGACTATCCACCAGCGATATACTGACTGCATCTGTATAGCATGGAGCTGTCGTGTTACATGCTAGGCTATTCAGTCAAGACTCGTGCTTCCTTTAGCGCGCATAATAGTTCCATGCACTTCCTCAGCTAGAACCCAGTCGTCTCTCATATAGTATCTAGGTATATCTGAATCAAACTGGGCCCGATTCATGAGCAGAATGACACTCTGCACTGTGCCAAAGTCCCGGTGGATCCATCATGACTCGGGACCATTTAAGCTTTGTCCAGGAAGGTCCTATCTGTCCCTGGATAGTCCATATCTGTGTATACATCGCCAACTCAAGCACACTAGCGCCAGTGGGACCGAGATAACGCAGGCATATGGGAAGTCGGTTCACACATCCAAATGCAGCACATCCAATCTGCCCACCCTAGAAATTCAGAATCGCAGCACTCGACCATGGAAGCTCCAATTCCACCACCTCCGAGCTCACCGGCGCCGTCTCCCCAACGGTCACGTTGCGTAATCGCACCGGCGCGCCACCCTTCAACTCGTAGTTATATGACCACCCGTCCCAGGAGATCCCCGTGATAGCGTCACTCCCATTAGCCATCAGCCGCTGCACAGACAGCGACGAGGCCGCGGCGCCGGGCACACGGAACGCATATCTGGTTGTGGGACGATGGGCCGACGCGCCTGCGCCGGTGTAGTTGTACTCGAGCAGATTCACCACGGCAATGCGGGCCAATCGGCCGTCCACGTACGCGGCGTAGGCGGCGTCGGTGTCGCGCGGCATCGGGAGATTGACGAGCTGGACGCGGGCGCGGTCGCGGGCTCCACTGGCGCGCAGCATCGCGGCCACCATCGCGTTGCCGTAGTACGGTGCCTTGGTGCCAATGGTGGTGTCGGTGGTCGGCACCGGCTGCCAGGATGCGTACCGGTAGTTGGTGCCCTGGTGCATGTGCGTGCGGCGGATACCCTGAGAGGCGCAGTAGAGGCCGAAGTCGACGGCCCAGAGCGCGGCGCCGAAGGAGTTGGAGAGCCCGGGCTTGCCCTGGTGGTAGAGGGAGTTGGTTTCGCCAAGGATGTAGGGGATGTCTTTGGTGAGGTGGTCGCTCTTCAGGACGCGCGAGAGGTTGCCATGCTGTGCGACGCTGGCGACGGTCGAGGTGTGGTTCATCAGGGTTCTTTGGAGCGTTACCCCCGGCTGGTCTGCGCCACCGATGTAGCTAGAAGAGAGCCCGTTAGATCTGTGTGGATATTGGCGTGTGATGTCATGTGCGACTCACTTGTGCATCGAGCTCAACTTGATGTTGTGGTTTGAGTCGAGTCCACTCTGCCACGTCTTGACCGGATCCAGGCTGTTCGTGAGTGCGGCAAACGACGGCGCGATAAACTGGTCCGACATCTCAGGGCAACTTCTCATAAGCTGGCGCTTGATGATCTGGGTTTTGGATAGCCACTCCGACACATAGTCGCTTTCATTCCAGTGCGCCGGCCGCACAGGATACGGCGTAGTCGTCTTGAACAGGTCTGGCTCGTTGCCCAGCTCCCAGTAGGCCAGCTTGCCATCTCTGAGCGCCTTGCAGGCCAAAGGGACTGTTGCGAGCAGAGTGTTCATTGCCGCGGTGCCATTCTTGCCGAGGTTGAAGCCATGGCTGAACTTGGTCCCTGGCCAGGTTGCGTATGACTCGAAGAACGAAGGTCCAATAGAGATGATATACGGGTAATCAGACGACACAGCAGGAGCCACGGTACCGTTAATTGAGGTTTGGAGATTCGGATCGTACAAAGCGAAATCTCTATTAGGGCATCAGAGTAAATGTTTACATCGTCAAGAGATGGACTTACTGAGTATTCCCGCCGACTCGAATATAGGGTTTGACACCTTGCAGATCGGCAAGATTGTCCAACAATCGATTGGAGAATTCATTTGGTTGGGATAAATTGCCTGGATTGGTATCCTCTTTTAGCCGACTCGAGTATACACCATCCAGTGATCGCCGCGACAGACCTGCATAATCAGGAAAGGACGAAAACTCGATCGAAAACGAGACGAATGGATGCAAGACTGCAGCTCCAGCAGTGTCGGGCACCCCCTTGCTCACTGTGACCACAGGAGTGCTGTCTCGCTCGCTGGTTGTTGGCACAGCTGTCGCGACAGCCGCTCCCAGAAGTAGCGAGAGAAACATCGCGCCCAAGTACTTAGACTGGACGACTGTCGACGTAGCGAGGATATTGATCAACTAATCTCCGACAGGCTTCATCTCTGAAAGCAACGCTTTCGCTCAATTTATAACTGAGCATAACCGACGTCAAAGTAGGTTATTGAGCTCGATGCCTGCGCAGTGTTTCAAAGGCCGCTTGCAAGAGGACGGAGCACACACAAGGCGGATAATACCGAGTCAAGCGCTGGCTATTGGAGCAAATTTCCCCGGGGACACCTGGGGTAGATGGATTCGGAGTGACGTGTGCGGGGGGTTACATCTGGGGATATGAAGGCAGACGATCGTTGGGCTTTTCCGTCAAGGGGTCGGCTATTGACGAACGTCACCATGCTCAATGTGGCACGGCGGGTCGACCTCGGCAGATGTTGCGGGTCAGAGACGGACAAAGTAGAATGAGAACTAGATTTCGTGCAGGAAACTGGTATCAATTAACAGCATTGGTAAGAAATGTGAGCATTCGGCAATGCGCCGCGGCATTCGCCATGATATCACCTAAATAGAAACAACGCAATCCGGCCAGACTGAATAATCTATACAAACGAAGAAAAGAGCAAATAACACCGTTGTTCTCGTCCTGCTGGTATGCCGAGGTACTCAGGTGTATTTTCGGAGCTGCGGGGAGAAAGTGTTGGTTAGCACAGCTATTCACAGGGAAAAGAGATGGCAAAACTTACATCGAGCGTCAGGGACTTGCTGCTGTTCTCCACCTGGTCCCGGAAGATACCAACCAGAGCCTCACTGTTCTGGAAAAGCCCAGTCTTCAGACTGATGACGATGAACTGCATCCCAGGGGCGGCGTGGTCATGGATGTAGTTCGCAATGCGAGCCACATTCGTATTATCAAGAGCCGCATCAACCTCATCCAACACGAAGAAAGGTGATGGCTGGTAGGAATGAATGGCAAATAGTAGAGCAAGCGCCGCCATGGTCTTTTCGCCACCAGAGAGGTGCTCCATGTCACGGAACCGCTTCAGCGGAGGCATGGCGTGGTATTTGATGCCATCGAGATAGGGCTCATCGGAATCCTCAATATCCAGGTAGGCTTGCCCACCCAGTGGATAGTTGGCACTACGCGTCAACTCACGATAGATTGGGCCGATCTGCTCGGAAATGTGCGTGAAGGCCTTGTTGAAGAGATCGGAACGCTTCTTCATCACCGACTCGAAGTCCTCCTTGGCCTTGCGGGCCTGCTTGCGGGCATCGTCAAAGTCCTTCTCGGTGCCGCGGAGCTTGTTCTCAACACTCTCTAGGCGCTCCATAGCACGAGCATTCGGTGCCATCTTGTCGAGGTCGCTGTTAAGAACACGAACTTTCTCGAGCAACTCTTCTTCAAGCTTGTCATCGGCCTCCTGCAAGACAATCAGTAAGTGAACATCCATGTTGGTGCTGTGGGTACATACCTCCTTAAGCGTCTCTCCGAGAGAATCAAAGTCCACCTCAATGCCGTAGTCCTGCACCAAGGGGCTTTGGTCGTCCAGGCCATCAGCCTCGTCTACATCCATCGCATCTGGGTCAGCAGCCTGCACCAGATCGTCGATGGGAAGTTTGTCAAGGGCATTCGAAGCGTCTGTCAAGGGAATATCGATGTCTTCAAGCTTGCACCGCCGCAGTAGAGCGTAGCGACTGGACGAATTCCGCTGGATTTCAGTTTCAAGCCCGTTGATATTCTTCAGGGCCGCTTCAACGTGCTTGCTGCGCTTCTGAAGTTCTCTTCGCTGCTCAGCCAGATTTTCTGCTGATTGGCCATATATTTCTTTCTGCTGCTCGAGACTCTCACGGAGAAGATCGAGCTCGGCACTGAATTCATCCAGCTTGGTCCGAATTTCTTCCTGTTGAGCCTTGAGCTCATCGATCAAGCTCATATCACGGTCAAACTGGGTCTTGAGACCGTTGATCCGATCGTCGGTTCCCTGAATTCGCTGCTTTTCGAAGCTGAGTTGATTCTCAATACGACTCTTCTGGGTCGTGAATTCGAGCTTCTTCTGTGCAGCTTCTTCGTGCAGTGAGCCTTGTTGGGCTTCGTATTCACGGATGTTTTCGTACCCCAAGCGCTTGCAGAATGTGCGGTAAATCTCATCCTCGACCGTGCTGACCGTAGCTTGGGTGGTCTCGATTTTCTCATCCAGCTCATCCAGTCTCTCCTTGCGCTCGGTATAAGTAGGTCGCAAGTCTTCCACCTGACGCCTAGCAAAGTCTAGCTCGCTAAGCTTGCTTTCGATGTTTCTTTCGAGAGCTTTCAGCTCGTCACGAGCATAGTTTAACCGTTGCTCGAGACCGACCAGCTCGCCCTGCAAAGTCTCTTCTTCAGAGCCCCGGCGGTGACTCTTAGGGAGGTTTGCAAGGTCACCCATTAGCTTGTCTTTCAGCTTATGGAGGTTCTCCACTTCTGAGTCCTCCCAGCGCTTAGAATTCTGCTGAGGGCCTCGGCCGCCTGTCATAAGACCGCCCTTGTGAATGACAGTGCCGTCCAGAGTGACCGCCTTCGCATCAACGTTTCGCTCATAGCACAGGTACTTTGCTGTTGCCAGGTCGTCACACACGATGGAGTTGCCGCACGCATAGCTAATCGCTCTTGCGACCGAGTCATCGTAGTCGACGGTCTCGATAGCAGGACGCATACCGCGATGCATGCCCTTCAAGTTCGAATTGAAGGCCTTGACCTGAATAGTCTCGAGCGGGATGAAAGTGGCCTGGCCTGCGCGCTGGTCACGAAGGTGCTGAATGCATTCTTTGGCGGTCTTTTCGTTATCCACGACAATAGCATCGAAATGACGGCCTAGAACCGTGCTCACAGCCTCGGCATACTTTCGTTGCTTCGGCCGGCAAAGGTCACTCACGCGACCTTTCACGCCGGGGAAGATGCGTTTCAATGTCGAAATCAACTCCTTCGCCCGGATCTCTCGTTCGTTCTGCTTCTTGCCGTCATCGGCTTCAAGCAGTTTCCTCAAAACGACCTGCAACTTCTCCTCCAACTCAGTTCGCATTTGCGAGACCTTCAACCGCTCAGAGGTTAAAGCATTCAGGTCTTTCTTTTTGCGGTCGATCTCTTTTGAGGTAGTCTTGATAGTGTCATTCAGTGAAGTTTTGCGATCTTGCATGTTTGTTGCGTCGGACTCAAGGGTGCTCTGCTGCCATTCGGTGTTTTCGAATTTACCCTTCAGGCTGTTCACGGCCTCGGCCTCGGTCTTTCTCTGCCGACGCAGATTGTCGAGATCCAGCTGGTCATCAGAAGAGCGTTTGCTGACCTCTTCCCGCAATTTATGATACTCTTGCTGATCAGCCTCGGTCAACTGTCCACCCTTCTTGTTCATAGTCTTCTGCCACTCGGCTTCCCATTGACCTTGGGCTTTCTCGACTAGCTTCAAGTTTTTCTCAAGCTGCCTGGCATTACTGGATTGAGCGGCACGCTCTTTACCAATCTCCTCAATTTTCGACGAATACCTCTCCACCTTCCTCTGGGTGATGTCGACCTTCTCGTCGACAGGCACCAGTGAGTTGTTGAGCTCTTCAATCTCCTTCTCCTTTTTAAGAATGTTTTTCTCGGCCTTTCCGACATCCCGGCCAACACGTGCATGTTCTTTTTTGGCGTCCTCGACGTTGTGCTCGTACTTCTCAACACCACGGCGGTATTCCTTGAGCTCGTCCTGGTGCTTCTGGATGTCCGCACTGGAAGCATCAATGAGACGCTGGAAGTGGAAGAGCTTCCAGAGAATGTGGGTGATGATGGCCTGGTCACGTTCTTCGGCCTTCTTCGCGTAGTTCTCGGCTTCCCGCTTCTGCTCCTGGTACTGTTTGACCTCGGAGTTGATCCCTCGTCGGCGGTTGAGCTGGACAGTTTGTTGCTCTGCAGCTTCTTCTGCCTCCGCTTTCAATTTCTCGTAGTCAGCCTTGTGCTCCAAGCTGCCGGAGATTTGTTCGATCAGTCGAGTGAGGTCTCGCGGTGATTGGGACGCAATCGCCTCGACGTCTCCTTGGAAAACGAGGAAATTTCGTGCGCGGATCAGGATGTTCTCTGCCTCGAGGGCCTCGTTGTACTGTTGGGCAGTCACGATGCGGTTATTGATACGGTACTCGCTCCCACCCTGACTGGTGATCGATCGGCGCCATTGTTGTTCCTCGCCGGCATCATCTTCGTAGACGGCCATGACCCAGGCGGTCTTGGGATCATGTAAGCCGCCCACATCTTGCGATGCATCCACGTTCTCAGCATCCTCTTCCTGTTCCTCGTCTGCCCCATTGGCAGCGCCTTCTCCGTCGACTTTCGAAGTGCGCAGGACGCGGCCGCGGTAAACAAGATCGCGAAGATTAGTCGAACGTAGGTGGGATGACTTGATTCCTAGAACGAAGGAGATGGCATCCATCCTGGTGCATGTCAGTCTCGGGCACACCCCCAAAGGAAAACATGGCCGTGTGAAATACGTACGAATTGGACTTCCCAGACCCATTTGGTCCAATAATGGAGGTAAAGTACGCATCTCCAAATAGGAGGACATGGTGTCCTTTGTAGGACTTAAAATCTGGGAGCAAGTTAGCCGATCTGCACGACGCACCCTGCGTGAGAGTCCATACTGAAAAGCTCCAGGCGAATGAGTTTGCCCATGGTTTGAGGCAGCTACTTCTCGAGGAAGCAGTACGCTCGAGAGACTCCGGCAAAGGACTGTGGTTAGGTCAAAACGGAGGATTGTCGCAGCTGGACTGAGGAAGAGGGAGGGGCGCGATATGGGGAATCGCGTCCTCCCCGACGCGCCGGAGCAATCACGTGGCCCGCACTTTTGTTAGGCACAACTTGAACTCGGATCTCTCCGAGGCCTACGTGATATTAGGATATAGCTTTTTGAAATCCAAGACTTCGATTACCTGATTAGTGTTTTGATGATGCAATATGCGAGCACGAGGGGCAAGTTTCAGTCGGTCCCAGATGGATTGCATCAGAAGCAAGGCCAGATTTATCTGTCCACGAGCCAGTATTTGGTCAAGTCTTTCCAAGATCGCTCCCGCAGGAGGACCGATTCAGTCGAAATTGGAATAAAAATATAGAGGCAGCGACACAGTTTAATTCGGGACGAAGAATGTTGGTACAAAGGTTTAAATGTACAATGCTGCTGAATATGAAGCCAATGACTCGTGAGAAAGCGAGCATGGTGAACCAAGCCTTGAGAATGTAGACTGGAGCTTCTGAGTCATGATTAGAAAATCGAAATCCCAGCTCTTATGCAATTAGATCTCATCTTCTCTGAACCGAAGAGTCCCGGACTTGAACTGGGTTTCCAAGCGCATAAAAGTCCTGTGACACCCATCCATTGGCGTCCATCCGCAGTGTTCCTTTGTGGCCCTCGATATTTAGGAGGATGAAATCCTCACCAGTGAAGACCTGCCGGACAGACATAAAAATGCGCCAAAGAAGAGTGCTCAATGCCCTGATAGGAGCCTTGAAGAAAGTCGGCCTGGATTCAGCGGTGGGCCCAGTACGCACGGTGTCATTCTCAAAGCGTTCTCTCGACTCGGGCGAAACAACCAGCCGACGAGCGAAGCTGACCTTGGAGGCGGGGACTCTGATTAAATAGGGATTTCTGAAAGGAACCATCCTTCGGACGTGAAAGGTAATTATGACCCCGTCGTTGTGGATACCAGCGTTGATGCGCTGAACCAATCTGGTCGTGCGGGTCATGAACAATGTACCCATCACACTCATTGTCACACAGATACCTCCGAATAGAGCCTTCTGCCACATGGGAAGGTCCGTGATGGGATCAGCAAAGGTCATATTCGAGTTGTAGACTGCATAAGCGAAGCAGAATGCAGACAAGCCATATGCACTGAACAGATAGGTGCGGTGCGAAGGTGATTTGTAAAGGAGCAATGTATGCTCTCGTTCCCTGGCTAGTTTTGCTGCCAATGTTCCAATGCTTCCGAAGCTAGGCCTCGGGGCCTTCTCAATGTGGACGAGCTCTGGTTGCCTTGAAGGCTTTGGCTGCTTTGGTTGCTTCCGAGCTGCGCAGCGAATAGCGCTTGATGCAAAGGGACGCCATAACAGTAAACCATTTTTATGCAACGCAGGGCGAATTGGAGCCCCTGGGCACTGATGCGAGAATATCCGGAGAGCGAATGGCCGGACGGACATTGTTGCGCGCGGTCTATCAACAGCAAGGTCAGTATAGGAATAAGGTCATTGTAATCAATGACGAAATACTGCCACAGAGCGAACTTTACAGCGAGATGCAGTCAATTTGATCGCAAATCAGAATGCACGCTCCATTTCAAAGGCGAAATGACTTACCAATGCTCACTGATCAGTCCAGCGTTGTTCTCCTCGGGAAGCCGCCAGGTCGAAAGCAGTCGCCGCGGCAGAAAAATGTTCCCGTCCCGGCCGCCGGTGAAGCTCCCAACACCCTCAACACCACCCAGCACTCTCTTCCATTCTGAAGCACGCGAACGCTCAGACTCAATACATTGCAAAGTGCAGCTCAGCGTGCTGGTGGGCCCTTAATCCATTGTGCCTGTCAGGACCGACATTGCAACTCCCCCAGCGAGTTGCGACTGCGATTGAGAGCATCTCCGCGAGATCCGGCGTCTACATCCCCCTCCCCCGAAGGAGCTACAGAATCCATTGAAAATGGCAGCTCGTGTTTCCGTCACCAAGGTTTCGGCTATCTTTGCACGCCGGCAGCCCCGGGTGCACCAAATCTCCAAGCGTGAGTGTCCCCGTTGACAGGCAGTAAGACCGTGATCCTCGCTATGCGGCAACTTGGTCGGACCAATCGGTCTGGGATGGCTGGCTCTACGATTTGAGACGAACATAGTGCTCACATCCTCGGAATGACAGGCCTTGCATCCTCCTCCGCCCCTCAAACCCAGAACCCCGCCTATCCGCTCTACCCCTCCGTCATCCAGCTCCTGCACGAGAAGGGCATCCCCGAATCAGAAGTATCCAAGATCCCCGCCTCAGGGCCCAAGGGCCGCCTGCTCAAGGGTGATGTCCTGGCCTACCTAGGCCAGATTGCTGCGGAATACCCGGCCACACAAGCCGCGAATCTCGCCAAGCTCACATACCTGGACCTGAGCAACATCAAGATTGCGGCGCCCCCAGCCCCAAAGCCAGCCGCGCCGGCCGCGGAGGAGAAGGAGGTTGTCGCTAAGCCGGCTCCCACGGCCTCAATCGCGATCTCGATCTCGCTGGCGGCTGTGCTGTCTGCGCAGAAGAAGATTCAAGAGAACCTGGGTGTCACTGTCCCGTTGTCTCGCTTCCTGGCCGTGGCAACGGACCTGGCTAACGACGACCTCCCACGCTCGAAGAACGCTAAACCCTCGGCCGACGAGCTCTTTGAGGAGATTCTCGGTGCCGAGCCCATCCACACCTCGCGTGGTGACTATATTCCTGAATTGAATGCCTTTGAGGCTACAGATGCTGTGCGCCAGCCTCAGCCTGTTCAGGAGGATATCATCGATATTCTGAGCGCTAAGCCTTTCAAGAAGACTGTTTCAGCGGCGCCGTCGCCGGCTGCGGATGCCCCTGCTTCTAACGTGTTCAGCTTGACTGTGCCCCTTGGCGAGGAGGTTCGTGCCAAAGCTTTCCTGGAGCGAATTAAGACTCTCCTGCAGATCGAGCCTGCGCGCCTTGTGCTTTAAAATTGCCATTTGTCATTATAAATCTCCCCTGGTTCTTTGGAGCTCTTTACCTTTGTTCTTCACGTCATCTCCATCTTGTCTTCTGGAGGATTCAAGGCCCATGTACTTAGTGTAGCATAGATAATCGGATACGGCCTTGCCTAGCTCATGCGCTGGTTTTATTTTAAAAACTACTGCCTAAACACAGTCTCTTGGGGGACCAATACCGGGTCAAGAACTCCGGATAGAGAGGACTCAGAGGCTATTTGCGAGGTACTGACTACGAAACAATCACCGTCCGCTATCGACTACAAAATGTGTTTGCAATGCTAGTAAGTGACCGTCGTCATTCCATTGAAATTCCTAGCATAAGAGCACCCGTGCGCCGGACTGATGTGGGAAATATTTGAGTCAGATGGCAAGTGAAGTGAAAAGCGCGATGCAAGGAAACATAGAAGGTTGTGAAAGGCCAGGAAGATCATGTCATCATCATCAAAGGGCAGTGGAACAACTCAGGGTGAAGTGCGATTAGAAACAGAAAACATTGAAAACATCCTCGCTGACGCAACGCCGTATACCCGGCGACCCAGTTTGAAACACCATAAGCGCCACCGCTTGGACCTGAGAAAATTGGACGAAGGTGCGCCTGTTGCAAAGACTCTCCTCTGAGGAGGGTACCAGGGGCCGGGGGAACAAAGAAGTAAAATCAAATCATCAAACGAAGAGTCATGCGAGTCGGGACTAATGAGGTTGTTGTTCAATCAATGGAATGAACTGGCCCCAGAATCCCATCGATTGAAAATGCTCCGAAGTGGTGATGGAAAAGATGCAAGAAGCCAGTGCCAGAAAATGTTGAAAATAGAGATCCCTTGATACCATGCAATGACATTCCCTCCGAGGATCAACACAAATGACCGAGAACTCCGTGGTGGATGCAGATGAAAGAGGTGAAACAAAGACGGCGAGCATGCTTTAGCGAATGGTGCCCCATTCAGACAACTTGCTACTTTCGCGGCGCGAGTCTCGTGCACCTCGTTTGTCAAAGATCTTCCAGAATCTGAGGGTCTCGTCGCCAGCTCCAGTGACGACGGTCTGTCCATCCGGGCTCATGGCGAGGTACAGGACACGGAAGGTGTGGCCCGTCAAAGAGACAATTTGTTCCATGCGTGGATACTTCCAAATGACAATCTGGTTCTGACTGTACCCATGAGTGCTGATGATCTCATCCGAATTTTTGGACCACGAAAGATTGCAGACCTGGCTGCCAGTGTCGACTTCCTTGATCATGGATCCAGTAGAGGTGTTCCAGAATTTAATGGTGCGATCAGCCGTACCACCACCGGAAGCAAGCAGATTGCGCTGATGAGGAGACCATGCAATCGCCTTCACCGCCGCGCAATGGTCAGAGAAGCGGTAAAGAGGAGTCTCATTCAATTTGTCCCAGACCATCAATTTGTTGTCATTGCCACCCGACGCCAATTGACCGTCATCCGTGTTCCACTTCAGCCCACAGACCTCTTGCTTGTGGCCAGAGAGCCGGCGCAGGAATTGGTCAGGAGAGCGGACATCTCGGTGGTAAATGAGACGATCGCGGGACCCCGATGTGAGGATGTGGTCATTCCACGCAAGGGCACCGACGCGGTTGGTGTGGCCAATCATGGTTCGAAGCCTTCGGCAATGTTCTGCGTCCCAAATTTGGACGAGGCCTTTTCCAGTACCGATGGAAAGATGAGTGCCCTAGGAATGCAATATCAGCAAACTGAAGACTCTGGCTTCAGTCACGGAATATAATGTGCTTACCCTTTGGATCCAGCTCACACTGGTAACCGTATCATCCTTGAGCTCACAGAGCTTGGTTACCCGGCCGGACTGGGAGTTCCACATGTAGACTGAATTGGCCAGCCCAACCCCAAGCACATTGCTGCTACCCCAGTCCACCAGATTCAGATAGAAATCATCTTGCAGGTCTGGCGCATCCAGGACCTTGTAGGGCACCTTGTTCACATAGCGGGGCTGTTTGCGAGGGGTTTCAAGGATTCGCTGGCTATCGTATCGAATGGGTGATAGACTGTACAGTTCCGAACGAACATTGAGATTGGGACCGTGGTGGCTTCGGGGAGTTTTAGAGGGAGTTGGGTGATTCGAGCCAGGCCGGGTTGGGCCGTAGTTGAAGAGGTTCTTGTGGGGAGTGGAGGGCGTGATACTGGCGGGTGGGAGGTTGGCCACGAGGTGTGAGGGAGGTGTGTGAGATCGCGTTTTGTCATTGATGCCATTGCTGAAGCCCAGCAATGGATCAGGTGAGGTAGAATTAAGATCGGGCTGAGGGACCGTGTTACCAAAGAGCTCACTGCGCAGGACTCGAGAGAATGTCCGATTCGCTTCTTCCGCTGCAGGTTACATGTCAGTAATGGCTCTCACACGACGAGGGTCCAAGGTCACAAACTCTTCTGGAAGTGAAGCTCCGAATGCGGGGCGCGTCTCTTGGACTTGGAGGGGGTAGAGGGGCACCCATCCTCATGCAGCAAATTGTAGGTTGCTTGCAAATCTTGTCCATCACGGTTCGGAATGAATCTTTCGGTTCCAGTCAGTCGCATACTCTTCAAGGCCCCATCTCCCGCACTACAGGCATGCACCATGCCCCACTGATCACTTACCGGTCTCCATAGACCCGCTGTCTCTTTCGGCAGGGACTGGTCCCGGGGGTGTGCTCCCGTCGACGTCCGGCTTCATCATAATCCTTCAGCGCTTTGGCTAATGCGCCCGCATCGATGGGCTCCGATCCCTCTTGCGCTCTAGGGCGGCTCCCCAGATTGTCTGGATACAGAATGGTCTTCTTCGCGGGCATGCTTGGCGGAGTCTTCGATCCGGGAGGCGATACGATATTGGCAGCTTGTGATCGGGTGGTTGCTCTGGTGGCCATGTTGCCGTTGTTCACACGGGCCTGAGCATCCTGAGATCGGTCCCCCATACTGGCGGCTGATCCCCAGACCCCCGATGCAGAGTGCGCGGGAACGATACAACAGAAGTTGGCATGCGATCAGGTTCAGAAATAGGGTCACAGGTTGGCGAAACTGGCAAGACGAGGAAGGGCGTTGCTACTTAAAGGAGCGCTGGTTCATTCACCACAGCAGCGGCCTGAGTTCCAGCCACCAGGGTGGGCGCTTCGGCAACGGCAGCAACAACAGCAGCAACAGCAGCCGTAGGCTTTGACAGCGCCAGAAATGAAACAGAAGCAGCAGCAGGGCAGGCAGACAAAGAGAATCAAAGGATCGGATGGAATGGAACAGAGTCCAGGTTCGATATGGACTCAAGGGAGAGCCGAGCAACTCTCATCCCTCTCGGTCACGCGTCGGGTACGCTAGTCCAGATTGGGAACACCCTCAAGAATCCCATCTTTCCTGCTTTGTTCGCCCTTCTTCACCTCCTGCTCCACTGTGGGATCTGGATCGACATGGTTTCTATCTACTTCTTGATGGTGAACCCGGATGTGGTCGCCTGATTTCAGTCCGGTCGGGAGGCCAGAATGGGTGTGTTGCTTGGGGCCGCAACTGACGTCCATGTGGTCTTTGTTGTGATGCGCCACGCCCTCGCAGTCTCAGACTTGTTTACATGTATCGTTGTCCACGCGTTGGTGCAGTCCCTTCTGCAGCATCGTGGGGGATGATTGGGAGTGAAACGCGAAGGCTGATTGAACACCTATCGGAGACGCGCTCTCACGCGCCTCGGACGCGCAAAGAGCTTGGGCCAGCACAGCACCGCTCTGCCAATCAATAGCGCCCGCTGCGGAGAAATGCTTCAAGAGACCGGAAACCGTTTCGGCGAGACAATGCGATTCCAAGTGGGGGGAGCTGCCGATCCTGGAATGTGCCGGTGTGGTGTCAGGGGCGATCAGGAATTATTGCAATGCTTGTTCTGCTGTGCCGATCGTGGGATTGATGGTGACCGAGTCTTTAGTCTGAGCCGCGCTGCGTAGTCTATACAGTAGTCACCGCCAAGTGCAAAACCTGTCCTCTCCGCCGCACCGACTCGATCGCGCCGGTAGTATGCGCTCCCCCTCTCTGTCGTTCCTGAGCCGTCCATTCCGAAGTTTCTCTTCTTCGACGCCATCCACCGCCATGGAGTTCAAGCCCTCCGCCCAGGGCTTCCTGGACTTTGTCAACGCCTCCCCCACCCGTACGTCTCTTTTTCCCCCTCCCCCACCATTGTGGAGGCTTGGCTGATAGGTCCTAGCTTTCCATGCCGTGCAGTCCGCCAAGGACCTTCTGGCCCAAGCCGGCTTCGAGGAGATCAAGGTACTCACTTCCGTCTCCACTGCGCCGAGCTTCGCTCACTTAGTTCTGCATAGGAAAGAGATTCCTGGGCCTCCATCTGCAAACCCGGTGGCAAGTATTTCCTCACTCGCAACACCACCACCCTCGTGGCATTCGCCATTGGCAAGCAATGGAAGGTATGGATTAGTCGTGGGCAGTGCTGTGGTGCGAGGCCCTGTTTCTGACATGATTATAGCCCGGCAACTCCATCTCCATGATCGGTGCCCACACCGATTCCCCCGTGTTGCGGGTCAAGCCAGTGAGCAAGAAGCAGGGTGAAGGGTTCATCCAAGTTGGCGTTGAGACCTACGGTGGTGGCATCTGGCACACCTGTGTGTACCCCTCGCTGTCGGGATTATGTCAAGAGCATTGATTAATCAACTTATCAGGGTTCGACCGCGACTTGGGCGTGGCTGGCCGGGTCATGACCCGCGCGAGCGATGGATCCATTGTGCAGAAACTGGTCAAGGTTGACCGTCCCAGTATGTGTTGACAGATACCCCTTCTCACTGTTTGGTTCTTGCTCACCCTGCAGTCCTTCGTATTCCCACTCTGGCCATCCACCTGGACCGCCAGGAAAGCTTCTCCTTCAACAAAGAGTCCCAGTTGTTCCCCATTGCCGGCCTGGTAGCCGCGGAGCTCAACAAGCCCAGTGAACCCAAGCCCAGTGGCGGTAAGGAAGACGAATTTGCGCCCTTGAAGGCGGTGACTGAGCGTCATCATTCTTCCTTTGTGCAGCTGGTCGCTGCCGAGGCCAAGGTCAAGCCAGAAGACATCTTGGACTTTGAGCTGATCCTCTTTGACACCCAGAAGTCCTGCCTTGGTGGTATGAATGAGGAGTTCATCTTCTCTCCTCGCCTGGACAACTTGAACAGCAGCTACTGCGCCACTATCAGTCTCATTGAGTCCTGCGCAGAGCAGTCGGCCCTAGACAACGAGTCCGCTATCCGTCTCATTGCTTTGTTTGACCACGAGGAGATCGGTAGTCGTACAGCCCAGGGTGCCGACTCTAATGTCCTCCCTGCTATTATTCGGCGCTTGTCGGTGCTCCCCTCCTCGTCGGCCTCGACTGAGGATGTGTCTACAGCATATGAACAGACTCTCTCTACCTCTTTCCTGATCTCTGCCGACATGGCTCACTCAATCAACCCCAACTACGCCGCTAAGTATGAGGCAGATCACAAGCCCGAGATGAACAAGGGCTGCGTGATCAAGATCAATGCCAACGCCCGTTATGCCACCAATTCGCCCGGTATTGTTTTGCTGCAGGAGGTTGCCCGGAAAGCGGCCGAAGAGAGGGGCGCCGCAGTGCCCTTGCAGCTGTTCGTGGTTCGCAATGACTCGAGCTGCGGTAGCACGATTGGCCCAATGCTTTCTGCTGCTCTGGGGGCCCGGACTCTGGACCTGGGTAATCCGCAGCTGAGTATGCACAGCATTCGTGAGACTGGAGGCACTCACGATGTCGCCTATGCTATCCGTCTCTTCACCGGCTTCTTCCAGCACTACTCGGGACTTTCCCAGACGATTTTTGTCGACTAAGCATCACCTACGGCATTCAATCCAGAAGCATGCACTTGTAAACAATCAATACCACTATTACTGCTCCATAGTTACTTACGTCTCCCTCCCTCTGCTGTCGTAAATCGCATCCCATATATAGTTCTTCGCGCCTGCACCCGCACGTGTTCGGCCCGAGATAATTCCGCGCCTCCTCAACTCCACACCTTATCATCCCCCAATCTACTCTTACTCCGGACCAGGACGATTGTCGGACTGCTGAACTGCGTCCATGCCCCCATGACCCTCTATGACCGACGTCGATGCCTTTCGAGATGCGGAGTACATCTGTGACGTGTCTGGCATTCCCTTGGACTATGCCGAGCCAGAGTCGCCCGCAGACACGTCCAGGCCCCACGGCCAGGACAGCCGCGTAAAGAAGCTCCAGTCTGCGGCGAAGATCGACTTCATCGACCGCTTACTTCGAGATTTGGATATCCTGGTTTACTGTGAATTGTCGGCCCTTTACTACATGGAGTCAGTTGAGCCATTAGACTCCTCCCTTGTTGATGGATGGGATGCCGATCTCAAACCTACAAGGCCACTCCCAAACCTCACGCCTGCACGTAACTAACATATGGTTCGTTTTCTGTGCAGCTGCTCGATCATATTATTCGGCATCCGCGCTATGGTAGAATTGATCTTCTTCACCCCCAAGGCACCACCGTTCGAGCCAACGCGCAACCAACCCTTCATCGGCGCCATCATCGCGAGTAACCTCTTCTGCATGATCTTCCACGCCTTCTTCATACGTCCCGAAGCCAGCGAAGACACACGCGGCTATCTACATGGGGGTCTCTTCATCGATTTCATTGGGCAGAAGCCAGTACCCATCTTCCGACTCCTATCATTCGATGTACTCATCCTCCTAGTCGACTTTATTATGCTAGCCTTGGTTGTCGAGCGGGTTAAGACGGCTGGGGCTAACGCTACATCTCCTCCAAACACCACGAATTCAACTGCAAGCGCCGATGCGACGACGGACCAGGCAGACCAGCAAGATCACGATGCCGAGGAACGTGGCGTTGTGCGGGGCCACGAGAACACGACCGACTCGAACGATCTCACCTCCGACGGCCGCAACTCTTCACCTATTGCCAGTATCGATGACGACGTGAACGAAGAACGGACAACACTCCTCGCCGAGCCAGAAGACGGCAGCTCCGGGCACGGTCTGAGGGGCGGCCACCCGCTAGACGGATACGCGTCTGGCCAGAAAATCATCATGGAAATGAGCTTCTTCAGCACCTTGCGAGATCAGTGGCAATATTCCACCACGCCGCGCCGCTCAACAGGCTATGTGCCCTCACCCGAGACAGCGACCTTCCTACGGCAGCGATTTGGGCTGCAAGTCGGAGCCGATGGGCGCATCGTGCGAGTCGGCCGATAAATTGCGCCGTTTATCGACATCAAGACTGTTATCGAATATGTACACTAGTCCTCGTGGGAATCTATACGCCGATGTATACGTATTGCTCGGTGCTGGCTGCCGAACATTCCAAAATCTAAACCCGAATCCTGGTTTTCATGCTCCCGGTAGAGTTGCAGAGATAAAACGATGTAGAGACATGGCCGGTCATGATAGTATTACACACAATGAGCCTCAAGCCGAACAACCGCCTATAGGCCTATAGCTACATAAGTAACTCACCTCCCTAAACGGCCGGCGGCTTGCCCTCCCCTTCACCGCCATGCTCTTTCGACTTCACCCTCCGATCAAGGATCTCATCGACAACACCCAACTCCAGTGCCTCCTTCGCGCCCATGAAGTAATCACGCTCCATGAGCTTCTCAATCTCATCCAGCGACAGCTGCTTCTTCCCGGTGAGATGGCGCTGATAAATCTGATTCAACTGCTGGCGCACGCGCAGGATTTCCTTGGCGTGGATCGCGATATCCGTGGCTTGCCCGAAGTATCCGCCCGAGGGCTGGTGCACCATGATCGACGAGTGCGGGAGGCAGTAGCGCTTGCCCGGGTGGCCGCCGCAGAGCAGCAGCGAGCCCATGGAGGCGGCCTGACCGACGCAGATTGTGCTCACGGGGGAGGCAATGTAGGTCATTGTGTCGTAGATGGCGAGACCTGGGGTTAGACGGTCTGTTAGAGGGTTCTCTGGGAGATGGAGCTTCGGGTTTGGGTCTGTCCTGTCTGGGGTTGAATTGTTGCGTACCTGCTGTTACGGAGCCGCCGGGGGAGTTGATGTAGAGGTGGATGGGTTTTTGGGGGTTGTCGGCTTCGAGGAAGAGGAGTTGCGCGACGATGGAGGCGGACATGGACTCGTCGACTTCGCCATTGAGGCAGATGATGCGCTCCTATGGAGGAATCGGGTGAGTGAGAGCTTGACGGTGAGGATGGGTGGGTTTCCCGGTACCTTGAGCAGTCGGGAAAATATATCGTCTGTTGCGCGCAGTGGTAGGTGAGTTCACAGTGTTCTATGGGTGTAGAAGTATCGCGTTAAGCAGGCTGTTGCGCAACTTACAGGTATGCCAGCCACCTCCCTATAGACGAGTTAGTACATTATTTGTACATTCTATCTACACAGAGACAAAATAATTTGACGTACCACTGTCTCGGTCACAAATGGCGTGGGTGTCCAGGCCCGCGCAGGTGTGCGGTCGAACGAAGGTGCGCTGCTTGAGAAGGACCGCGGGGCGGCGATGATGGGTCGGAGAACCGGTATGGAGGCGCGAGGGATAGACCGCCCCAGTCGCTGAATGGATAGACTTGGACGCATCTTTATTTGAGGCTTGATCGCGACCAGCACTCGGCGGAAATGTGGTAGGAGTCACGGACAGTGGAAGGAGGAAGCGGAGGAGCTATCGAGCGATACCGATCTGCGCTAAGATACGGAGCTCCGGCTACGGGCGGCGCTGGGCGCAAGTGACATGGTCTGTCATTGCTTGTGTTGTTTATTTCTCATTAAGATTCCTTTTATCTGTATGCTAGCTTTCTGTATTGGGGATTTGACCACTCAAATATACAATGTGGGAAGAAAGGGGTTCAACTGTAAGGTAGGTTTTCGTACTCTGTAGATTTAATCGTGTTCGGCGACACTGAATATATAATCATCGTTGAGTCGGCTTTCCCGATAAATTATCACTTCTAGCTTAATCGAACAGAATATTCAAATAGTCTCCTAGAAGAGCTCTTCGGTTTCTCTCCCTCATGCCTATATCTAGGTAGCTGGCACTATGACTGAATTCGCGACGATACTCCGCAAATGGCGGCCCCTGATTGGCGGAATTCTCACGTCATCCTCGCAGAAACAACTTGCAGCTTTTCTTCATCTTCACCGTCACGACTCCGCGAGCCATGGAGTGCGCCCGCGGGTGCTCATTTGCAACATGGCGTCTCCAGTTATTTCGCCAGATACTGGCATCCGCTCAGCAGCCATCATCTATGCGCCGGTCCATCTCGAGCTTGCCTGCACAACAACAGCCCAACCCCGAAGATGAAACTCCCTCGGAGACAGACAACAACATTGTCGACTCCGAAAAAGTCTATACTCCCCCATCGCAGCGACTACCTCAATCGCCTCTCATGACACACCCCCGCTTCAACCAGCCCAAGGTGCGCAAAAAGCAGCCCAAGGACTACCCCATGTCGGAAGACCGCGCGGCATTGTTACAGAACCCCTGGGCACGAGCGCTTGGATCGCCAGCACGACTATGCTCAATAACGGGAGCAAGGATGCCCCGCGACCTAATGGGAGAATGGGGTTTGGTCCGGCAGCCAGGCACGGAGGAAACCTATCTCTTGCCGGTGGACTTGATCAAGGACTCGCTCACAAGCCACAAGAACCAAGAACACACCGGTTCTTCTTCCTCATCAACAACAGCTGCAAGTCGGATTCCATCCGCTGTCAAAGAAGCACCCGAGCAGGGTCAAAGCGATGTCGGAGAACCCGAGGAATCCATCATACCACTCCGCCAGGAAAACGCGGGCAAGCAGCTCATTTTCCGAACGGTCAATTCCCGCCAATACTTCCAGTTGCTGTCAAAACCCCTGTCCAAAACCGGCGGGAAAAGACCGGCTGTCGCGAGACTGTTGCCCTTCCGGTGGAAATATCCCCAGGGACCGATCACCTCACGCCAGGAGAAGCATATTGTGTGGATACAGGACATGACCGAGTATCTGTTGCGGCAGATGCGACAGAACATTGTCAGAAAAATGAAGATGCTCAGCTCAGCCTACACCTCCCTCACAGCCCAGCATGGCGTGTGGAGGCCCTTGTACTTGAGAGAGTACTCGGACGCAGGGCTCGCGGATGTACTGGCGCGCATGAGACCAATCGAACGGATGGAATGCGGCGCGGTGCTTCTGCTCGGTCCGCAGAACCTCAGTGCTGTAACAGAAAATAGCGATGCTCTAGGACAAGGCGATGCAAGTGAGGAGCCTTCGAAAATTACCTCCTTTTCGGAGACTGTCCTGCTTCCACATAACCAGCGGCGAGTCCCTATTTTTGATCTGACCAAGCTCCTTTCGGAATCCGACCTGGCAAAGCTCCGCGGACTTCCATGCCCACATTTTCAAAAACCGGCCTTGTTTTTTAGACCGAAGACTAATGCGACTGCGGATACGATGCTATCATTATGGAAGCTTCAGCGGTTTCTTGCAGAGGATCCTAAGCTTGCTCAATACTTGGAGTGATTGTTACTCTCTGGGAGAATGGAAGCATCCAATATATAACTGGCCTTGAGTTTTACCACCTTGTCCATCAAGCTTGATGGAATTTGTATATTTAGAAATAGCCTTAACAACGTTCAGCCTATCTATTCCTACTAGATGAGCATCACCAGTGATTGGAACCGTTGGCTTTTGTGATCATTGTTGGCGAATTTGCCCCAAAGATCGGGGATAAGCCGCCGATAACCCCTCCCTAGCTTTACTGACTTTGGGGTTGTCCAATACTTAATCAACCGTACATCCATCCACCACTACTCGGTACGATAGCCGAATAACCATGAAGGTCATTCTCACTGGTGCCACTGGCTTCGTCGGCCACGAGATTCTCAACCAGTGCCTCCAAAACCCAGTCATCACTTCCATCGTTGCGCTGAGTCGCCGCGACCTGCCGGCGCACGATAAGCTTCAAGTAATCAAGGTGGAAGACTTCCTTTCTTATCCCGACTCCATCAACGAGGGTATCAGAGGCGCAGAGGCCTGTATCTGGTAAGACCATTTTGGCCACTTTCAGAAGACGATTGAAGTTGTTGCGCCGTGTAGACTAACCCCCTTATAGGGCCCTGGGTAAGGCACGCATACCAGATGAAGAGACAGCGCGGCGCATAAGTATCGACTACACACTCTCCGCTGCCCGGCTCTTTCAAGAAAACTGCCAAAAGCCTTTTCGATTCCTCTATTGCAGCGGTGCTGCAGCAGAGCGAGATCAGACCAAGCCGCTATGGTTTATGCAAGAGTACCGACGCATCCGGGTATGAACGACCTTCTTTATTTGTTTGTGTGGTCTATCCACATGAAGGGTTTCTGACAGTCAGTAGGGTCAAGTGGAGAATGAGCTCCTGGCTTTCGCGAATAATCACTCGGATTTCAAGGCCTACATCGTGCGGCCTGCGATGGTACTTTCGCGGGAGACGAGCATGCACAGCTTGGTGTTTGGTCTGGGTCCATCGATCAAAGTCGATACTTTAGCTGGTTCTATGGTTGAACTGGCGTTGAAGGGCGGCGAAAAGAGCATTTGGGAGAATGTCGATTTGAACCAGGGACGTTAGCACTGGGAACTTGCAAGGGTGTCCTATATTGATGAATATACAACGTATGACAATTCAATCGGTTTATATTTAATCTGATTATCGTAAAATGTCCATGCTCGATTTAGCGATCAAATTAGCCATTCGGGGTGAGTGGCTGAGCCCTCGGGCTTTCGAGAAGCTGGTGAAAGTCCGCGGAGTTTCGCGGTCACCTTTGAACTATGGCCCCAGCAGGAGGTATTAAAATGCCAATCCCACCCTACAGACACCCAAGCCATTTCATTGGAATACTTCAAGGCAAAGATACCAGGATTAAAATATTTTCAATCTCACAAACCCGTACCATTGCCAATCACCCAGCCATGGCATCCCGATTCTTCCAAACCTCAGAGTCGTCCATCCACGCGCGCATCTCCCGACCAACCACGGACAGTCAGAAGCCACTGCTCGTCTTTCTTTCCTACTGGGGCGGAACTTCCTCGACCTGGCACAAACTCACAGCATCGGACTCGCCGACTTCGCTAAGTGCTCTTTATCCCACTCTGGCCATCGACCTCCGCGGCTGGGGCCAGTCGACCGGGCCGTCAGAAGAGAATGGAAGCGCCTACTCGATATCTGCCATGGCAAACGACGTTTCCTCTGTTCTATTTCAGATGAAGAAAGCAGAAGATACTAGAGACCTTCTTGAACACGGTCTGGTGCTCGTCGGTCATTCGATGGGCGCAAAGGTTTCTCTTGCAACCTTGAGTACCTTGTCGTCGGATCTACTTGGTCTGCTCAAGGGATTGGTTCTTGTTGCGCCTGCGGCACCAACCACGCTGGATCTGCCGCCTGATATCAAGGCTCATCAGCAGGTCGCCTATGAATCGAAGGAGTCTGTTCGCTGGAATGTTGAGAATGTCCTTGCGAATACTGGTCGTCTGCATGGCTCTGACATCGATCAGATCATCAAGGATAGCTTGGCAGGGAACCATCTTGCGAAGAAGGCATGGCCCTCGTATGGTATGCGAGAAGATGTTTCGCAGGCTGTGAAGAAGGCTTTGGCGTCTTGTCGAGCGGGCCTTCGGGCAAGCGTGCTTGTCGGGGAGTTCGACGTCGTGGAGCCCAAGGAGAAGGTAGAGAGTCAAGTCGTTCAGTTCCTGGCTGAGAATGGAGTCGATGTGTCCTTGAAGACGGTCGAGGGTGTGAAGCACCTTTTACCTCTCGAGGACCCTGCGGCAATTTACCAGGAGGTTTGCCAGTTTTGAGATTGTTGGATCGACATGATGTATATTCCTGCGTGTAGCTGTAATTCACAGACAGTCGTGGCTCTATAAACATTCTATCTATCATGATACCAGGTCTTCGTGTCTACTGCCAGCAGCAAGTCGTGTTCTCATAGCCCCGAGCCCAGCAGATCGGAGAGTTTATCCAAGTAAGCATGCGGTCTGACAGCGCCCGTCAGGAAATCCTCCTTGGAGCTGACACCCGTCAGCACGCCCAGTGTTCCACCAAGCTTACCCTCCAAGCCGAAGCGGATGTCGGTGTTGGTACGGTCACCAACCATGCATGCACGGCTGCGATCGAAATGGAACTTGCCCTCGATAGCATCCATCATGGCCTGGCTGGGCTTGCCCAGCGCAATAGGCTCCTCTCCACCGAGCATCATAATCAACGGTGCGCTCATCGACCCAGCACCCGGGAACAGGCTGCCCGAGTTCGGCAGCGTAGAATCAATGTTGGTAGCCAGGAAGACCGCCCCGCGCCTGATGTAGTGGAAGGCCAGCGCCAGCTTGAGGTAGTTCAGGTGAAAGTCCAGGCCGACAAGCACCACCCCAACCTCCGGGTCCAGAATGGACTCGTCACCCGCCGCGATCTTCTTGTAGTCCCCGGGATTGATATCACGACGGTATGCGGGGTCCGTGCCGCCGATGAAGGGGACGTTTTCGGAACGCAGCTCTTGCTCAATGCCCGTTTCGCCGATCACATACACCTTGCGCTTGTTCTCTGGGAGCTTGAGGATGCGCGAAATGTAGATTGAGGAACTGTACGAGGACGAGAAGACCTCTTCCTATGCTGGTGTGAGTTATCCTGGATGGGTTCCGACGGCGAGTTTCCCGACTGACCACTGTGCTTGGGATCCCCAGACTCTCCAGCTTCTTGCAGTAGTCTGCGCGAGATTTCGTGCTATTATTTGTCACGAAGACCACTTGTTTCCCTAGTGGGAGGTTAGCACCCTCGCCGCATTGTTATCGCCTGAGTTGATGCGCACCGTTCTTCCGAAGTAATTCAAGGGTTTCGACTGTTCCGGGGAAGCAGTGTTCGCCAGACCAGAGGACACCTAAATTGCCACTTCCATCTCAGTCATTGTTGTTGGTTATCTTTACTCGTTTGGGGGGTGGGTTGGGACGCGGGGGAAAGCCGAGGTGAAAACAGAATACGCACCGTCGCAGTCAAACAAGAAGACCTAAGGAGGTGTCAGTTGGTTACGCATTTGACCTGGCTACTGAGAGCATCCCAGCATGGTATGACACTTACATCGAACTTGCCGACGAACTCCTGCAGCCCAGGCTGGTCACCGGTCAGATAGCGGGGAGTGTGTGTCGACGCGGGGCTTGACTGTGCCATGGCTGCAGAATGGAAAGGAGAGATTGCGCAAAGCGGGCGCGAAGAATGCAGAAAGCGAGAACGAGAGAAGACGGAAAAGAGAGAAGAAGCGAAGGACCGCGCTCTGGCAGAATTCATTGAAACTGTACAACCCGAACGGACGGTGACTCGCCGATCACGCGGACCGCAAGGCTCCGACTGATTCCTGGCATCTCCAGATTTACTTGCTCGTCCACTGTCCTCTCATCCACCATTCAACATTCAACGTGTGCCGTCTCCACCTTTTCTTTGCCGTCGTGCTCGTCTACATTCTTGTCGCGAAGCTTCTGCTGTCCAATTTCCGCCAGACTGACCCCCTCAGCGCGCAATCTCTCCAGACGCAGCGCCGCCTCGGCCTCGTCGCGTTCCTCCTGCGACATCTTCGAACCCCAAAAGAGGAAGAACACGATGAATGCCCAGACAGCACCCATGAAGATAGCGATGACCTTACCATAATCAAAGCTTTTCTTTTCCCCTGGTCCTGGAGATAGCGGGTACCGCTCTCCAATGATGGATTGGCTTGTTGCCGAGGCCGATGTTGCAGGATTCCCCAGCTGGTAGGTCAACCCGACCATGAATGAGCGGAGTGCAATCGCCGAGAGTCCAAGCAAATGGATGGGCATTGGGCCCCAGACTCTGCCCACAAAGAATTGCTGGAAGAAGGCACTCGCAGAGAGCGACATGGTCCGCGGCGACATGTAGGCTGGGATGAAAGCCCCGCCGAACACACACGCAACCAACATAGTCAATCGCCGTCCAAGGACGATGCTGATATATCCAATGGTGCAGCCGCCGAGCAGAGCTCCGAGCTGGCCCACGACCGTGATGACGGTTGTATCCGTCGCATTCATCCCGACTTGGTCTTTCAGAAAGGTCGGATAGAAATCCTGACTACCGTGCGAATAGGAGTTGAATCCCGTCATCAGCACCACCAGGTAGATGAATAGCACCCAGTTATCGCGAATGGCGCGTCCGGCAGGACGAACGCATGGAAGCCCATTGTATGCGCGTGGTCGCCGGCGGCGCTGGCGCGTGCCTCACGCTCTGCCTTCATGACTTGGAAATGGTTCGTCTCTGGCAGCCACAATCGAAACAGAATGATGAGGATGGGCGGCCGTGCTCCAAACCAAAAATGTGTTCGCCAGCCATGGGATGTGGTCGGGACGAGGGCACGGTAGAATGCTGCAGCTAGCAGGTATCCTGTCGCGTGTCCCATTTCGAACAGCCCCTAGAGCAGCCCGCGAGCCTCGTATGGGAGATCCCTCGAGCGCCGTAGCAGCTGCTGGTCCAAGTAGCCCTATAGTGCAATCGTCAGGTTGCTATATTCCCGGGGACATCATTGGAAGATGCCAGATCCTACCTCCCATTGCAATCCCGTACAGGGATCGCACACCCAGAAATTGCGGCAGGGTATTACAGAACCCAGAGCCAGGCTCTAAGATGATAAACAGAAACAAATTGATAATCATGGGCCACTTGCGCCCATATCGGTCGGCCAGGATTCCGAAGACAATAGCTCCGACTGAGTGAAGCATGAGAGTAACCGTCATTCCCTAGCGAGGATGAGTCTCTAGAAGATGGGATCATTGCCAAACCCTTAGGATGACCACTTACCCAGGACATATCGGAGTAGGACACGCCGAAATTCTGGGATATCTCTGTGATCGTCATGGATACCGTTAAGAAATCAAAATCCCAGGTCCAGCCCAGGAAACCGGCCACGAACATGAGCCATTGGTGCGAGGTCAGCTCACGCAGTATTGTATATGGGTTTCTCAATTTATTCTACACGCCATTCATGGTATTAGCTCATTTTGGTTGAATGCACGATGGGTTGCTTTACCTTCGGAGGGCTGAGACTCGACACGCGAGTCGCAAAATATCGCAGGAGTTGGCTGGGGGACCACCCGGCTGCTATGATTCCTCATTATGCAAGATAGTAACACCTAGTTGTTTCTTTGTCAATTGGAATGCATCTCTACATTACCAGGAGCTTTATACCCCTCAAGTGCCAAGGCCCTCCATCGCCATTCTCATCTCCGTATGCATTGGCCGCGTGCATTCTGCAGGAAGTCATCCGAGTATGAAAACGACACACGCCAAGGGCCTCCACGTTCTCCTGGTGGATTTTTGACAAACCAAAGCCGGAAATCACCTTCTTCCCTGCTCCTAGAGCTCGGGCTTTGGAAAAGCTAAACCTAGAGGTTAACTCGAAGTCGACGGGAGCCACGAAGGTGGGGAGGAGACATACAGCCTATAGATTGGATGAAGTAATAGAAAATCCAGGTGCCCTAACCGCATGGGATTTAATTGACATTTGGAGCTCTTTTCGGCAGAATTACAGCCCATGTCTGGTTTCCTATCTCGGTAGATCGTAGGGGGCATTCAGACGTCTGACTCCAGCTCTCAGTGTCTTCGTTAGGAAATGTGACATAACGCACCTCAGTTGTCTCTTCAGAAACAATTCTATTTCTGATACTTGAATTCCTGCCCAGGGCTGTCATTATTAGGTACCAGCAAGCTCTGAAAGGGAATTGACATGTCAATGTAGAAATTACTAACATGATCAAGCTAGGATTACTTCAAAATAACATTGGGCAACACCCAAGCCTCGACATAGGGTTTCTTTGTTAGTCCCAACAGGCTCTTAGAATCAAATTAGGAATGTCAAACTTATCGAAGCCGGCTAGCCGAATGGCAAGCGGGTTCACACAGGCCGGCTGGCCCAATGGCAAGGCGCTTGACTACGATTAGCTAATCAAGAGATTGCAGGTTCGACCCCTGCGTCGGTCAATTTTTTGTCGATATCGAATTTGAATTTATGCATGCTGAAAATGTGCCTTCGTTGTCATCAATTGTGCATGCCGCATGGTCTTTACAGAGATATATAACGAAGACGTATACCACCAATCTATACCTAAGCTCGGCCCAGCCCTCTAATGAATCTAAAGAAAAAGGTTTTTTTTTTCTTTGCTTGATGTATGTTATATATATATGTTTCTTCCCGATGATGTTTCTGGGTCAGTCTCAGATGTACTTCTTCTCTGGCCATATGTGTATATACACTACAATCTTTACTCGGGTATCGTGTTACTCGCGTAGTTGCAACTGGACCAATCTTCTCCAAGAAGCCAGTCTTATACGAAGAATGCAACACATGGAGGTGAGGTTATAGCACTGGTACAGCATCCAGCTAAATGTCAAGCTAAGCACGTATAAAGCTCAAAGGCAAATGCCAGGGTATCATGATCATCCTCATTCTGAAAAATACAATCGAACTAGATGAACGCCTCGATTTGCCGCAAGAAAGCAAATCCATCCTTAACGCCCCCTACTCATTCAGCTGAGTCTTGTCTTGTTGGGCCTAGAAGTTTCGATTCATGCCCAATTCAAACCACCAAGTCTAGCGACAAGCACACTGCACCAGACAGAAGGAGGCTGTATTCTTCTTGGCTTTTATTAGATGGGTGGCTAATTCAGCCGCGCAAGATGCCGGCGATACCGAGGGTAAGATCCAGGACGGACAAGTGTTCATCTGCGCCGTCGACAAGCCGTCTATCCATCTCCGAGAAAGCCATGACAATCTTGTTCTTCTGGAGGTCTGGAATAGCCTCATTGAAAATGACTCGTCGGTACAACTGCATCGAGGATTAGCACAAAGCTATGTGAAAGACCGGGAAAGAGCGACACCTACCTGGCCAATAACCTGGGTGGCACTCCATCCGTCTGCTACAAGGTCTGTTACCACCTTCGAGACGGCCCCATACGCAGATCCCGCGCCACTGGGTTGCATAGCCTGGAAAAGACTGTCCAAAATACTTTCCGGAACAACACCGGCAATTTCCTCAATGCTACGGACGGTGATCATTTCCCCGGCAGCACTATCAGCATCCGTCATCTCAGAGTCCTCATCTCCGTCTTTTCTAGTTGGTGCGCGTGTCGCACCCACCAACCGTGCTGCACTCTGGAGGTAGGTGATTGCACGACGCAAATCACCTTCGCCACATCGAATTAGAGTATCAACGACACCGTCCTCAAGCCTCAAGTTTTCTAAGCGGGCAATTTCATCCAACCGCACACCTGCAGCAGTATTATCCAGCGACTTGAATCGGAACTTGCTGCAACGACTTGCAAGAGGCTCGATAATGCGAGTGACATAGTTGCACACCAGACAGAAACGTGTGATGCGACTGTACTGCTCCATCGTGCGACGCAATGCCGACTGTGCATCTTGTGTCATGCTGTCTGCCTCATCGAGGATGATGATCTTGAAGGGCGGGCAAGGATATTGCGCGCGGTAAGCGGCATCTAGTCCCGTGGGCTGAGAAAGTTGAGCTCGGGCAAAATTCTTCACTTTGTCTCGGACAATGCCGATGCCACGCTCGTCGGAGGCGTTCAGTTCGAGAATGCGGGAGCGATATAATGCGGGACCGAAAAGAGATTTGGCGAGAGCGAGGATGGTAGATGTTTTACCGGTTCCGGGGGGTCCATAAAAGAGCATGTGAGGTAGCTATAACTGTGAGTTTACAATTGGCTCTGTGGGGTTGGAAGAGAGGCGTTTCCTTACGTTGGAAGCCTGCAAGGTCCGCTGGAGCACTTTCGTTGTGTGGTCTTGCGCGGCGACGTCGTCCAGAGTCTTGGGTCGGCTGGCCCCAGTTAGAAAGAAGTAGAGAGACAGTGAGAATATAGTGCGCACGTACTATTTCTCGACCCAGGGCTGTTGGCGAGTTGTATCTTCCTTGGTGTCGCTGGCCTTCGTCTTAGAGCTGCTGGATGCAGCAACGGCGGCAGCATGGGCCTTATTGTTGAAGAAGGTGGAAGCCATGGTTCCACGGAGGCCCTTTCGAGTGATGACAGGAGTTTAGCCTGTAGCTGCGATTGCTTAGATAGTCGGAAATTGAAGAAGACGAGACGCCCTCCGCGGTGGATGAGACGCGTCTCCACGTGATACGCGCACCACTTAGCTCTCAGCCAATCAAAGAGCGCAGCTGTACTTCGATGTCTACTGTAAAGCAATCTTACATTTACTTTTCTTATGGACATGATTGTGAACAAAGCTCTCCCAGCTTCATAAAGACCCAAATTCACACTGGTAGCATGTCATTAAATTCGTATGTTTAATTCTATAGCTCATCCCGCACTGGCTCCTCCGCCTCGTACATCCTCTTCTTGGGGTTGCGAGGCAGCTCCTCTTGTCTCTTCCTCTCTTCCGGCGAGATATCGTCGATATTGGTACCTTCGTCCTTGGAGTCACTATCCATCATTTTTCCAATCTTATCGATGAGGCGATCTTCTTTCTCCTGCGCTGACGGCTGTTCCTCCCACGCAGCGTTATTCGTAGGCACCTCGCTCCCGGAGACCGCTGCGGCTGTCTGATGTAAAGTCTCTGAGATACCGCTGGCAATAGGGTTCGGCGAAGGCTGAATGGACTTGGTACTTGAAAGTCCAACTGCACCCAGAGCAGCGAAGACGAAGCGCAGGACAAGTTTGAACGGGAGCCACGCAAGCCACCAAAGTGGGCCGTAAAGAACACGACGGAATAGAAGCCACGCAATGGTCCCAAGAAGAATATAGAATGTGGTCTCGAGATACCATGTGTCAGACTTTTGTGAGCGAAGAAGAGAGTTGGCAAGGCTGCGAGACGAAGTGAGAAGAGTATCGAGGCTGCTGTAGGATTCGGACAGAGAAGAAATGGCGGCGGTGGATTGTTCTAATAAGACGTTCGGTATTAGTATATCCGGAACATGACATATACACTTTTCTGATGCACTCACCGAGAGTCTCTTGAGCAAACTGGCTGCGGGAGAGCTCCGCCTGCATCAGGTGGTGGGTTCTGCGCAGGGCGGCCGTGACATCATTTGATGCATTCAATACCATATCATCTTGCGTAAATTTCTCTGATGGCTGGGGTCGGCGTTCCGGCGATTGTGGCTTCGACAACACTGACTCTTGTTCCTTTGGCTTTGAGAGGTCGGCCTTCCATTGTTCGAAGTCTTCCCGCTGTTTTGCCAGGTCCGCATCTTGCTCGGCCTTCAAGGCCTGCAATTGGGCATTTCGATACCCTACACGAGTTCTGCGGAATATTAGCATGAATCATCACTATTGTATGATCACAAGCACAAGAGAGATGTGAAGGATTTACTTCTTCAGATCATCTGCCAATCGCCCCGCCATCGCAACCACTCGTTCATTCTCTGCTTCTTTCTCCCCAATTGTTGTTGGAAGCTTTCTCCGGTTATCCGAGCCGGTATCGAGCGCCTCGACATCCACAAGCAGGAGCTCCAGTTCTCTCTCGACATTTGTCAGATCAGCATGAATATCCACCCCGAGGCTCACGCGGTCCTGGCCATCTCGTTCGCTGTATGGTGTAAAACTGCGCAGTCTATCCACGAGGATTTGTATCTTTCCGAGCTCATTTGCACATTTCTCCAAGTCCGCGCGAAGCCCGGCGACGGTGAACATGTTTAGTGGTATCCCGGAGCCGTTGGCGGGTCTGTCGCATCCGACCGGGTTCTCAATGAGGATTGAGACAAGGTTGATGGGTAAAGCTGAATTCAACCAACGGAACCCCGTGAGATTTGCTGAACTTGTAAGGTTTTCTGTTAAGCGAAAGAGAGAGGAGTCGCAAAGTGCCAGGTTGCAGGCGCGGTTCTACACAGGACATGTTTGCATACACTGTCCAGGTGGGTGCAAACATCGGGCCTGCAGTCCGCGCGAACTCGGGCAAGTCGACTCTTCGGATCCTTTAATCGTCCAATTCTCCAACGACCAGCCAGACCCGAGTCCAAACTGAGTGGGCTTGGCTCCGGTTCTCTTCTGCCTCGCTACCCATCCAAGATACCCATTCTTTCTGCGCACAGCGACAGTCGGAAAACCACCGCAAAAAATTCCGGCACAACTCCATATCGAGTTTAATCAGGTACGACGCTTTCTACACTCAGCACACGAGCTGCATACGCATTTCAGAGAAACTGACTCGGTTATAAGCCATATCCTTGACTGTTTACCCCATACATTTTAGTACCGCCAACCCAAGAGACCAATACCCAACCAAATCGAACCCGTCCGTTCCGTGCAGTAACACCTCAAAGACCACTCACCATGACGATTCCAATCACGACGATTACCGCTTTTCGTACAACATTCAACCCATTCTCCCATGCCTCTCGGCCCTGCCGGCTCTTCCTCTCACTGCTGCGCACCCCGAACACGACCCCCACTAGCAGCCCCAACCATATCGACATCAAGGTGACCCAACTGCCGCGCCACTCGACACAGCAACCCGTTATGACCGTCGGGTTCAAAGGCGGCAAGGAGCTGACGCTAGAGGTTGGCAAACGCGGCCTGAAGATTGGAGACGTGGTTGAAGAGGTGTCACGGGTTGGGCGAGCGCTGGAGCGGGAGGCCAGTCTGAAGGGATAAACTCTTTCTGCTGGGTTTTATTGGGGGCCTCCATGGTCTTTTGAAGATATCATTGACTATTATGTATCATATTACTTTGAGCTGTTTCGTTTATGGCGCAGTGGGGGAATTGGAGCTCTACTACTAAATAGAGTGCGTGATATCACCTTATTGGAGAAGCAGGTCCATGGTAGATTTACAAGTTATGATGTGGATTCCACGCACTCATGTTTCATGTAGATTTTGCTTCAGCTAGATTAATTGTATCCGGTGCACGGCCAATTATACTAAGCAAAGTCCGTAGTTCAAATATACACACCGTCTGAGTGACGGCGGGCACTCAACGTTTTGATTTTGATAGTCATAACACAGCGACATTCAACATTTAGACAGCAGCGCCGGAGATGAAGAACCACTTGTCAATGCTGCCGTCGATGGGGGCAGGAGGCAGCTCCTCACCGCGGGGGATGGAGGCAAGCTGGCCCTGGTCAACACGATCCGGCGAGCTCTCAACGGTCACGTTGGCACTGCGGGTCAAAGTTAGTGGGAAAGATGTTCCGTCCGGCAACAGACACAATTGAGACAGGACTTACAGGCTGATATCGCCGTTGGGGCTCTTGCCAGTGGCAAGCTTCTCCCAGGCATCGGAGCACTCGTGGACAACCTCCATGGCGTACTTCTTGTTCTTGCACTCGCCGGAGAAGGCGAACTGGTTCTCGGGCTTGCCGTCGGGGATCTTGTAGATGCGGAACCACTCGTTGGTGGCGCGCAGGAGACCAGGCAGGTGGCGCTCAACATCCTCGATGTCGTCGAGCTTGGAGGCCAGAGGGTCGTGGACGTCGATGACAATGATCTTCCAGTCGGTCTCCTCCTCGTCAATCAGGGCCATAACACCCAGAACCTTGACCTGCTTGACCTGGCCGGGGTAGCCAACGAGCTCGCCGATCTCGCAGACATCCAGAGGGTCGTTGTCACCCTTGGCCTTGGTCTCGGGGTGGACGGAGTTGGGGTCCTCCCAGGTCTAGATCGAATTGTCAGTTTACCCCGCCATTGACTCGGGCGCAGAGAGCAGAGATATGCGGCAGACTTACGCGGGGGAAGGCACCGTAGTTCCAGAGGTAGCCCTTGTGGGGGAAGCAGTTGCGGACGTAGCGCAGCTTGCCCTTCTTGGTGTCCTGCTTAATGGGGTTGAGGAACTCCTCCTTGGAGATCTGAAGAGTCGCTCGCAATCAGCATTGTGGATGGTGTATGTAGCGGGGACAGGCGCGTTGGCGTACCTCCTGCTTGGCGTTGGTCCAGCGGGGGATCTCGACGACCATGTTCAGGACAGTCTGCTCGGCATTGGCGAAGAGGGGAATGTCGTGGAAGGGAGAGACGGGGACACCATCCTTCTCGATGTAAACACGGTGCTCCAGCGTGAAGGGCTGGGCGATCTTGCGGACGGTGTACGACATGGCGGGCGGGGTGGAAGAGAAATGTCTGGAAAGAAGAGCAGCGCGAGAGAGAGAAGAAGTAGTGGGGGGAGAAAAGGAGGAAGGAGGGGTCTTGGAAGTGGGGGGAGCCAGCGTTGCTGATGTGCGCCAAACACGGCGGGAGGCGGTGGAGGCAGGAAATCCCAGTCGGGCCAAGGGAGGACGGGCCAGAGCCATTGGCTGCGTTGGCAATTGCTACAGAGCGGCCTCGACGATGCGGTCAACCCTATATGGGTGTGCGTGGCCCCGAGAGCGTGGAATCCAGGGGGCTTCGGACTGGATCCTGGGTTGATGTCCTTGGGTGACTGCGCGGGTCTTTTTTTTTCTTCGGCGGTGGCTCTCCGAGGTCCCGACATGGACAACGAGAAAGCCTACCGAACGCTGGGAAGCCGACCGAAAGATCGGAAATGAATACTTATACAGCACTATAGCTTACTATGGTTGGACCCCATGGTCCTTGGATCACTATAGATCCCTCTGGTGAACTGCTAGGACACTATTCGTGTTTCATGCCGCTTGGGCATCTGTGGTACCTATACCTGTCCCGTTGACCCGGGCTGCAATGTACTCTGCATGTACTCCATATTCAGTTGCCGCTGACAGCTGCGAGTGCTAGGCCGATATCGGGATAGTGGGCAATTATCAAGACGCCTACTATATAATTCTGATGGTGCTATGAAATATCCTCCAATGACGATAATTCTCCTAGGTGGCAACGAGGACACTTGGTTTACTCTTGGCAGGGATGTGACAACGCTGATTGGTCAACACGACACACAATGAGAGGAAGAAACCAGGTTATCGCCTCTATCGGCACGTGACGCCCAGCGGACTTGGCCGATCGCATCTCCAGAAAAAGTGCGGCATCTCCCACTTTGGAATCGTCCCCCCCCCTCCTCAGCATGCTATGATCAGATTCTTCCGATCCGCAATGGCCTCCCTCACCGCAACTGTGTCTGCGCCGGCACAGGTGCCGCGCGTCCCCATCCCCGCCAACGGTGTCGATTACCGTGGGAAAATCGTCCTGGCCCCGATGGTCCGGTCGGGCGAACTGCCCTCGCGCCTGCTTGCCCTCAAGTATGGCGCCGACCTCGTCTGGGGCCCGGAAACCATCGACCGCTCCATGATCGGCACGATCCGTCGCGTGAACCCTCGCAACGGCACCATCGAATTCTTCCGCTACTCCTCGAACGGCGGTCGGCCCGGCCCGGCAACGAAGGAATCAGTCCTCTACCGCATCGACCCGGTGCGTGAAAAGGGAAGACTCGTCTTCCAGCTGGGCACGGCAACTCCCGAGCTAGCAGTACAAGCTGCTCGCATCGTCGCCAATGATGTCTCCGGTATCGATGTCAACTCGGGCTGCCCCAAGCCCTTCAGCACCAGTGGCGGAATGGGCGCTGCGTTGCTGCGCACCCCGGACAAACTTGTGTCGATTCTAGAGGCCTTGGTCCGCGAGGTCGGTGAACCCTTTAATATCGGCATCTCCGTCAAGATTCGCATCCTCGAAACTCCGGAACTCACCGAAGCTCTCGTCTCGCGGCTGGTGCGCACTGGTATCACCGGATTGACCGTCCACTGCCGCACCACTCCCATGCGGCCTCGCGAGCGGGCTATCCGCCACCAGCTACGCATGATTTCCGATTTGTGCCACAAAGCGGGCGTGGCTTGTGTGATGAACGGTGACGTTTCCTCGCGCGACGATGGACTCGCCCTAATGTCTGAGTATGGCGTTGACGGCGCTATGATTGCCACAGCGGCTGAGGCCAACTCGTCGTGCTTCCGCACTGAAGCAGACGGCGGTCTTGCTCCGTGGCGGGATGTTGTCTACGAATATGTCAAATTCAGTATCGAGAGCGAGAATCGCCTGGGTAACACGAAGTACCTACTCAACATGATGATACCGGGCAAGAACAAGGAGTTCAAAGACGCCAAGCTTGCCAAGACCTACACTGATATCTGTCGCCGCTTGAAATTTGATGACCTCATTCCCTCCGCCATTCGCGTCGATGAGGTTCTCAATGTAACCTCAAAGTGGGAGCTTGGCGAGGAACACACTCGTTCCAAGGCTGTTCAGAATGCCATGGAGAACAACGAGACCGCTCGCGCAGCTGGCGGGGATAGCACCAGATCTAAGCCTGTCTCTCAGCCTACCCAAAATGGCCGTCCTATTCGCACCTCTTCTATCCCAGAGCCCTCGAAGTCAGCCTCGACCGAAGCGGAGCAGTCCGCTGTCGATGTTTCGATTCCTGCCGAGGTCATCCAGAAGTCCGAGGTGATGGCATGATCATTCGGTATTGTCATCGCTCGTCCTGACGTCCGCATTCTCTACTCTTTGTGTTTTCTGCATAGCCTGGTATTTGGATTCGGTGCTTTAGTGTCTGCATTTAGAGGTGTTGTGCTTCCCCTCTATGTCCATAGATTCCCCAAAACCATACATAAATAATATCCATGTGTTTACGACAAGACAGATACCTCATATAGACATGTTGATGTGAGTAGACCACCCTTGATTTATATCAGAACCTGTGCCAGATGCAGGTTTAGCTTCCTAGCACCCTTCTTAGAGTGGTAACACAATCAGGGATCAAATTCCAACATCGTTCGATCTGACTGATCAAGACGCAGGTGTCTTGATCAACCATGATGTAGATAGTTGCGTACATAGTTGCAGTGCGATGATCACTCAGCCCTCGCCATGTGACCGACCGCGACTAGCGCTCTCCGCAATCAACTCCCAGCAACAAGCTTCCAAGACCCCCTTCGAACCCACAGACTTGGGCTAGAGTATTCTCCAATCGGATTTGAAGCTCCATATAGCACATATTCTCAACATCATGTCCGCCCGCCGTCCCCACGGGCAGAGCTACGCCGACGTCGCGGCCAAGCCTGCGCCGGAGGAAAGCGACTCGGACGTGTCCCCGGCGGTCCCAAAGTACGTGAGCCACCGTCAGGATCAATTGGTAGCTAGTCACTAACACGAGCATCGTAACAGGGATGTGATCTTCAAGCTTCTTGCCTTCACCGCTGCCATGGTGATCCTGCCCATCGGCATGTATTTCCTGACCGTGAACTCGGTTTTCAGCGGTGAGTTTCAAGCTCGTGTCGCATTCAGTACCTGGGAATGTCAATGAAGCTAATCATGCCCATAGGCAACGCGACATGGGCTGGGATCACCGCGGCGCTGACGGCCAACCTGGTCTTGTTCGGTTACATTTACGTGGCGTGGAAGGAAGACCAGAGCGACCGGCTAGAGGCCGAAAAGTCCAAGTCGAAGAAAGCGCAGTGATATGCTCCCGGATGGATGCGGATGTAATCTATTTACGCTCTGAATATTTGGCGTTGCAGGCATAATTGCTCGGGGTCTCAAATGCTTTTTGTTTGACTGCATTCATCCATTGATTGTTCGGGTGCTCTGGGGGCACTCAAAAGCAAAAATACAAGAGTTCTTGATTGCTATTTGCATATCATACCGTCGGATCAAAACAGGATTCCATGCGCCAGGTCTATATCCAGGACGTTGGGCTCCACGCAGAAGTCCTAGACCCAGGCCCCTTCCATGTCCGACAGGTGTTATAGATACCATGTCCATGTTGAAGGAATCGTGCTCCGATACACAATAGAAACAGAAAAAGCCGAATACTCGAGTCCACGACACGGAACGCCGATATGCTTTGCTGCCACTAGTAAGCGAGCCCACGCCGCGCACAAATCCTCCCTCGCTCACGCCGGTCTCCGCTTCACAAACTCCTCCAGGTCGGCCTTGGTCGCAACGCCCAGAACGAACTTGCGTGACACATCCGTCACAACTGCAAACTGCTGCTTTTCGCGCTGCTCGCCATTGGCGCCGGTTTCGCTTTCGAAGAACTGCTCCAGCTCCTCCAAGGGCGTTTCCATTGTGATGACTTGGTAGATGCCGCGCTTGCGGTTGAAGCGCTGCATTGCCGAGGCAACAGTGTCGGTTTCCTTGACTGTGCCATTCTGGAGAAGCTCCTTGAGTCGCGGGATGCTGAGGTAGCCGAGGAGGGATCGCTTAGTGGCGGAGATGACGGTGAGGTGGGTGTAGTCGCGTTCGTAGGCGGCCATGAGGGCAGCGGAGACGGGGTCATGAGGCGAGACGGACAGAGCTAGAGGGGGGTCGAGATCCTCGACAGTCGCCTGTAGGAAACATTTAATGAGCTTCATCCTTTGTGTGTCGAGTGCACGGGCGAAGAGGACTAACCCCGCGGTACTTGTCCGCCCAAGCTCCTTGCGGAGCTGCAGCGGAGCGTGCTGACGATTGATTCTCCCGAGTATAGGCCTCGCTGCCGGTCAGATACGACGCCATGATCGTTGTTGCTGGTGGATACTAGAGGTGAAAGGGTTGGAGGGAGGGGCTCGGCAGGTTAGAGGAGAGGCGGGGCCGTTGAAGCAACGCTAGAGGCCAAGACCGGGGCAATTGAGGCAGAATCGAGGCCAAAGAATTGTTGACCAGTGTCTCTTGCCTGCGGAAACAAACAAGGTGGCTGGAGTGTATGCACGAAGTGCCCAACAGCGAATTTGATCGGATTCGGCGCCGTTTCTCTTTTTTGCACGCCAAGACCCGCGACTGAGACGTCATCTGCTGCGGAGTAACTTAACTAGTTAACTAGTTAGCACCGCCGCCTAAAACCGCCGCCTTAACTCCGTTCTTTCCGTCGACAACCGTATTTGAACTGAAGAACTGCTCTGCCAAAGGACCACCTTGAACGACAGTACACACGAGACAGTGTGTCCACATACATCAGCCAGTTCGTTGTCGATACTCGCCTGCCAGTGGAGCCGCCACGCTCGATCTAGCACGATCGCTGCATTCGAGTGTCAGGAGTGCTCCACTCTGGATATCCACACTAATAGATCGCAGGCAATAGCTCGCCATGTTCCCCTCCGACTCCATTCTCAATGCGCTTGCTGCTCAGCATCCGCTCAGTGGCCTGAGCCAGCAGTCACCGCCGTCCTCTGAGATGCCTCTCAGCCGGACTCCGCAACGACGGGAACCGTTTCCGGCATGGAGTGCCATCGACGAGGCGAAGAAGACCGCGAATTCCGTCACCAAAGAGGCCGCCCGCGAATTCGATGTCGCGAGTAACAAGGCCCAGGAGAAGGCCGGCAAGATTGAGCCATGGACTGCGAAGTATTACGCCGCATGCACTTTCGGCGGTATGCTGGCTTGTGTTCGTCACACTACAGCCTAGTGCCATCTGACGATCAACCACTGACTTCTTCGTCTCCAGGGTCTGACCCACACCGCAGTGACCCCCTTGGATCTGATCAAGTGCCGCCGCCAAGTTGATCCCCTGCTCTACAAGAGCAATCTGCAAGCTTACAGCAAGATCCGTGCTGCCGAGGGCCTGCGTGGCGTCTTTACCGGCTGGAGTCCTACGTTCTTCGGCTACAGTGTTAGTCAACGCTGCCCCATCTTCCACGAGTATATACCAGCCACTGACGTATCATATCAAGGCCCAAGGTGCATTCAAGTATGGAGGATATGAGTACTTCAAGAAGTTCTACAGCGACTTGGTCGGCCAGGAACGTGCCACCAAATGGAAGACTTCTCTCTACTTGGTGGCCAGTGCCTCAGCCGAGTTGATTGCAGATGTGGCTTTGTGCCCGTTTGAGTCCGTCAAGGTGCGCATGCAGACGACCATCCCACCGGACATGCGGGGTACCTTCAGTGGTATCTCCTCGGTCGTCTCTAAGGAGGGAGTATCCGGGTAGGTAACCGATCAGCGATGCTCGTTGGATCAAAATCTGGATCTTGAAGGACAGTTGATTGATTTTGACTCCCCAGGCTGTACAAGGGCCTGTACCCACTCTGGGGCCGCCAGATCCCCTACACCATGATGAAGTTTGCTTCGTTCGAGACAATCGTGGAGATGATCTACCACAACCTGCCGGGACAGAAGTCCGACTACAACAAGGGTGCTCAGACCGCGGTTGCTTTCACTGGTGGTTACCTGGCCGGTATTCTTTGCGCGGTGGTCTCGCACCCGGCTGATGTGATGGTGAGCAAGCTCAATGCTAACCGTCAGGCGGGCGAGGCCTTCGGTGCTGCTATGAGCCGCATCTATGGTGATATCGGATTCCGTGGACTGTGGAACGGCTTGCCCGTTCGTATTGTTATGATCGGTACTCTGGTCAGTGGCTTCTTTTACCCCGCGACTTTTTTGAACCTGAAACCCAGACTAACAGATCTATGCAGACTGGTCTCCAGTGGATGATGTATGGGACTGCAATCCCCTTTCTGCATCTCGGTCGACGTAGTTGTGCTAACTCGAACGATTCTGTAGCTACGATTCCTTCAAGATCTTCATGGGTCTACCGACCACCGGTGGTGGAAACGAGGAAAAGAAAAAGACCCAGTAGGAGCAATAAGGCTCGCATCCTTCATTTCCTCTTCCTTCCTAGTGTAAGTTCCGGTCGGGGTGAGATTCTGCAATTGCGCTTCCAGATGGGTGAAGATTTCCCGGTCTCTCGTTCCAATTTTACAATGACAGTTGTTTTCACCAATGACTTATCGCCATCTCTTCTGCACCGTCTCCTTTTCCATAGTCAAATAGCTTCTTCAACCCTCGCCAAGCGCGCTATCAGCCAAAGGTTAGTCACGGCATCGACCAATCGCCGTCCCTTATCTTATCAACCCACGACGTCACCAATCACAGCAACTCAGCGCGACGATGCTTTACTGCGACTGTATGAAAAATAATGTAGTCCCGGTAATGTTGCTTATAGACATCGCCAATCCCGGTCCATTCGCAATTCCCAGCCTCAGGCACTAGATGAACTCGCGCAGCGAGGTTTAAAGCAGGTGACTTCGCCCCGATTCTTGCCGGGCCTGCAAAGACATACATAGTCTGACCGTATGTGTGCTTGCTTTTTCTTTGCAGTTCTCAGGTTTCTGCTCAGCCTCCGCCACCGATCCATTCCATTCATCACTCCTCCCCACGCTGCATCTGGTATGTTCCCTCGCGAGATTTGACTCCGGTACCTGCATGTATTTGTTATCGCAGTCCCACCGGCACTAGGAGAAGCTCTCTAGTACATTTCCGTGTTGGCTCTCGATCCAACACGATAAGACTCCACCGCCGCCCCTCGCATGGGGTCGCACTGCAGCGCAACTGACTCTGCTTCTCTCCTTAGCTTTTACATCTTGGTCCATTCGGAATTTAAATCGCAGTCGCAATCGCAATCGCAAGCGCTATCACCATGCCTGACGAGGCGCCGATGGTTTCGCATGGCCGTGGAGGTACGGCTCTCGTCCCCTTGCGCGTATTTTCATCACCACTGAGCTAACGATATTCACAAACTGGAATTAGGCCAGGGAAATATTGGCCATGATGCTACCGAGTATGCGCCCATCGATGCCAGCGCTCGCCGACAAGGGGTGAGCCATCGCTAATCTAACCACCAGATACATCGACGGCGAGATCGTCCGCGAGGGCGTGTACGGTGACCAGGGCGACGGCGCCTACTCTGCCGGTGTAAGTTCCCGCCCTCCTTCCTTGCTCTGTCTATGTGGAAGCCCCAATAAGCTTCCTCTATACACCCGTGATTATTTGGCTCTGAGACAAAAACTAACCGCTATGCCACACTCTAGCGCGGCGGCGCTGGCAACATCGGATCCCCGCATATCCGCGCCACCTCCAAAGTCCCCCACGACACGGAGATGATCCCGGAGCTGGCGGTGCGCAACTCCACCGACGAGACCTACCACACCGGGGTGAGTATTCGACCCATCCCACCGCGTTCTGTGCTCGCGCAGCGATGGTTCGTGGTTTCCACGCTACGATCGCCGTCTGCATCTGCATCTGCATCTGCATCTACATGCTAGATTTACCATCGACGATCCATGTACACAGCTAATACCTCAATGTGCTCTAGCGCGGCGGCCAAGGTAACGTGCACCTCGACGAAGCAGCCCGCAAGGAGAAGGAGAAGCACAAGACGGTGCACGAGGGACTGGCGGATAAGCTGAAGAACAAGTTACTGGGCCGGAAGTGATCCGGACCCGGGGACGATCCGCCGTGAAGGATGTTGCTGTGCGCGAGTCTCGTACACAACTCGCGGATAAGGGTATTTACTTGCTTGGTTTCTGCGCTGTGATTCCCATTTCTTTATGTTGACTTTGCTGGTACCGCTTTTCGTTGAAGAATTTGGATTCTCGAGGCTCGGAAAGGGTGCAGTCCTCTCTTTCTCTTGAGGTAGATTGGTGGTCTAGTGTGCTGCAATTGACGCTCTTGTGGAGATCTGCTCTTCATTAGATATTTCTGTATCATTTCAGATTGTCCGACCCTGTAGCAAAGACCTCGGTATATACATCCATATCTAGTAAATCTCGAAGTGGAAATTCGGAAACCCCACACCGTTCAAGCATAAAATGTAGAGTACCATTGTGCAAATCATATCACAGCAGCTGACCGCGCAGCCAGAGATAAAAAAAAAGAGCTATCCATGTGCAAGAAGGCAAAAGAAACCCCGGAAGAGAACAGAAACCCAGACCCAAATCCCAAATCCCATATCCCATGTATCATGACGGCATTAAAGCATAGTCTGAAGCGAAAACAAGAATGAAGACTATGACAGGAAATATGGCAAGTCCAAAGATCCCACCCACTATCTTAAAGAATCTGTGCAAGAAGACAAACAAACAACCACGCAACGCCTGGCGAGTGATGATGGCAACACCTTCCGCGGGGAAAAAAAAAGACCAAACGAGAATAGGAGAGCGAGGCCCCCGTAGCCAGAGATGGAAATTGATGGCGTGAGCAAGTCAGGCAGCGTCTAGCCCTTGCTGAAGCGCTTCTTGAACCAGCTCTTGCGCTTTTCGTTGCCGGCTTCCTTGTTGACGGCCGGAGCCGCGAATTTCGGCTTGGTCGGGGCCGGCTGCGTGGGGAGGCCCTTGTTGGCGTAGGCCTGTTGTTGCTGTTGCTGCAGGGCCTGCTGCTGCAACTGGTCCATGGAGCTGTTCAGGGAGCTCGGGTCGGTCGATTGGCCGTAGGGGTCGGTGTAGCCAGAGCCCGAACCGGACATGGCGGTGACATTATCGTAGGAGCGTTGGTAGGTTCCCTGCGTCGGAGAGCCGTACTGCGAGTTCGTGTTGTAGGTCATCTGATTCTGGTCGGTGGACATGCGGGGATAGTGGCGCGGTCGTCGCGGGCCGTTCGGGGAGTAGGGGAAGTTGTTGTCGGGCGCTTGGCTTTGGTATCCGTCGATGAAACTATCCGGGCGGGATTGGTTGCCTCGGCCACCATAGTTGTCGCCATAGCGGTTCCCAGAGCCGTTGCCTGGATGCGATTTTAGGACACGATCGGACGGATGATGGGGGTTTGGAGGGAAATCTCCTACCGTAATAGCTGGTCCGCCTGCTGAAGTCGCCCATTTGCGATGCGGCATCTTCTGTTAGATGGATCAGTGGGGGATTCCGCGAACGGGGGTGGGAGCCACAACGAACCTGTCCGGGCATACGAGACGGGGCGCGTGCTGCTGTATGTGCCATAGATAGCCGCCTCGAATGATCGGATGGTATCCAAGGGCCGCTCAAAACGTGGGCGAGTAGGGTTTGACCAGTCGGGATCGGCTGTATCAGGCAACGGTCAGTCTTGTACGGGGTACGACTGGACGAGCGGGCCAAAACCAGGCCGGCGCAGGAATGAGAGAGAACCAACGTACTGATAACATTCCCATACTGATCCTTGTGCTGCATTTCGCGCAGAGAGCCCAGGTTGGACTTCTCCAGCGCCACGGCCACTGCGAACGAGGTTAACGGGACTGCTTGGAATGTCGGGAAATGCGAGTGTCCCACGTCCCACGTGGGTCCGGAGTGGACGTACTGGGTTGCAACTCGTTCATGGCGATGAGCGGGTCCGCTTTGGTGTGTAGATTGCGCCGGGCTTTCTCTTCAGAGCTCTCGGAGATGTGGGATTTGTGGCCAGAGGCGCTGGACTGACGAGAATGGTCGGACTTGACACTGAAACCACGATTTCGCCGGGGCGACGAGGCTGGTTGGGGGGCCGCCATATTTATGGGCCGTTCGTTTTTAGCGCCCGAGATCAAGGCAGTTGGGGGGTCTGAAACGGCTGGGATCTGCTTGAGCTAGGCGTGAGTGGAGCAGCAGGAGCAGCACGATGGTGGGAACTGCCAAGCTGAATGGCAGACACCCGTAGTGCTACTAGACTGGCGTCGTCTAGTTCAAATCGGTGCGGTGTGAGTGCTTCAGCGTTTGGACTTGATTGCGGCCGAGGGAAGAGGCTGGGAGGCAGACGGTGAAGATCGATCGCAGGCGAAGTGGGCACCGGGCGATCACTTTAAATAGAAAGGATCAGGAAAGGAAAAAAAGAGAAAAGGTGGACGATGTGTGGTTGACGACAGGCGCCACGCAATGACCGGGGCACCCAAGTTCTACGCTGGTTGTCTCTTCACACTCTCAAGGACCCCAAGGGCCGCGCAATCCCATCGTTCTAGTCCCCGATTCCCCTTCTCCATTCTCCATCTCCCAATCTTCGCACTCTTTTTTTTTTCTCTCCGCCTCGCACTCGTCGTTTCCCACTCGTTCCCAACAATGGCCCAGGAACTCGGCCGTCCCGTGGTACACAAGAGCCGGAGACTCGCCTGATTGCGATTGGTGGTGACCCTCCGCTTAGCGTTCCTCAAGTCCCAGTTCCAACGCGCTGCCAGGGACCGCTGGCCACCAGCAGAAGAAGCCTTTGCCGAGGGAGTCCAGATGCAAATTTCAGACAATCTACATAGACATCTTCTCTCGGGGGCGCACCCGCACCGTGATCTCGCACCATGATCCCACCACTCCCATGGGCTGACGGTGGCAATGCATACTCACTACCCGCGCAGATCGCCCTTACAACTCTCTCAGTCTAAGCCCAATTCTGCCCAAAGTCTCACATTTCACGGCGTGGCGACCTTTCTAGAATGCGGTGCCCGCGTGATGCATGATATCCGGGGTCTTCCAATTGGCCCGGCCTGCGGTGACTCGCGGATAAAGCTTTCTGCCTAGCGGGTGCCTCTGCTCGGATTCCGGATCAATCCTTTTTCTGACCCGGGTATGTGTCTAATGTGCCTGGTTTGTAGACGTTGCTAAGCATTGGGTGGACATCCATGTGGATCTCGGGAGCCGCATATCAATCTTGTTGATCGCAGTGGCCGTCGCGATATCTAACGCGCACGGAGCTGATATCTATCCCACCTGTGGAGTGATCTGCAGTATATCCGAGGGCGATGAACACAGCCATATTCATAGCTCTGCTCGTACAGGTGCCTGAGAGGGTCCTCTTGTGGAACCCAGCAGAATTTGTCATAGGCACAATGTCGTGGCTTGACATCCATATCCTCTATTGACTACGCAGAGTTGCTATGTCGCCAATGGGTTAGACAGCAGCTACGCCGGCTACGCGAGGTGATATCAATCAATTAGGTCAAGATCAGCTACGACGGACGTTGCTTTATTAGGCCCACTCCAGGCATCTGACAATCAGGTCGTCAAGTAGCCTTCAGTGGGGCTACTGGGGCTGCCCCATCGCCATGACAAGCGAGAATCACAATAAGAATGCGCTTCTCATGCAGGAAGCAATGTCAGAAATGCAGTGCATCAACATGCCCTCAAAATACCTCTATTGGACGGTTGGTCGCTCTGGATTTTGCTAGTACATTCAACTACTGTGTACGCGATGATAATTATGCACCCTACTAGTGTCGGATGTAGGAACAAAAATTCCAGTTCACTGATGCCCGTATCTGTTACATATAAAGTCCCTTGAGTATGTTGCCTACTTTGTTTAAGCAAATCTATACACTCCGGATCAAACCCTATCCACAGGTCATCCATTTCTAGCCATGCTGTAACATTGCGCCCAGAGTGAAGATTACGGGCTGATAAGATCCTCATTCTGCGCAACTTGTCCAAGTAAATCCTTAAATACTTTGAACATGCCCGGAGTGTTAGGGCCTACACTCTGATACCTGACAGCTACACAGGAAGGTTGAATAGATCAGCCACACTACAAGGCTACAGAAGACCAACAACCATCGTTACCCAGACGGGTCCGATATCGAGTTATAGAACGGGCAAGAGGCTTCGGATGAGTCGCAATGGGAGGATATATTTCTTTTCGTTGCAGGTAACAACACATGCCATGGGGGAGTAGCCAGAGCAGGACAATGCAATTCTTCTATAACCAAGACGGTGCACGTGGCGGAGAAAAAGAAAGCGTCGGACTCGAATTGACCGGTCTGTTGAATATGGTATGGAATTGGGTGTGTATGAGCGTCAGATACACGGTGGGAGAAAGGCGAGGCGACGCACGACCAGACAACATCATGCGTCGCCCCAGTGTGCCAGGTCGAAAAACAAGGAGGAATCATAGAGACGGATCAACAGAATCGCTCTTCCCAGTCTCGGGACCGACACAGCAGTGAACGTGTAAAAAAGTGTTGGATTTTTTTTGATTCGTAGGGCTTGGGAATATGGCCCTGCCTTCTCCCACGAATAGAAACGTTATCAAACCGCCAACTCCATCACCTCAAATCAACATCGGCTTCGTTTCCGTCGACTTTTCCTTGCCTGACCGACCGTCTGTGAGAAACGGAATCGCCCACTAGATACAGAGATGCCGTTTAGATGTTGGAGGGGTAGAGCATGACGCGGACGGTGGCACCGAAGGACTTGGGGGGGAGGTTGGAGCGGAACTTGGCGCGCACAACACCGGAGTTGCCTGAATATCAAAAATCAGTATAGTCCCCAAATAATTCCCAAAACCGTGATCACATACCGTGAGGCCGGGTGACCTTGCCCCAGATCACCCGGATGTTGGAGCCGCGGACCTCACGCTTGGCCCGGTAAACGAAAGCGACCTTCTTGCCGAGGTAGAAGTTGGCAGCCTTGGTGTCGTCAACACCCTCAATCTTGACCAAGCTATATCGAATATCAGATTCCATTCTTCCATTTGTGCGCTTTATGTGATCGGGTGTAGGTACCTGGTGTTGGGGTTGACGCTGTGCTTCGAACGCTGGTAGCTCAGGTGGCGACCCCTAGAAAGAAACCCGTATTAATCCTCTGTTCAGGCTGTCCGTACGGTGCAAATGTGATCGTGGCATTCCGGTTCCTCCTTCGACGGCGCGGTTTCCCCCCAGATCGAACCACTTCGCATCACATCAAGAACGGGGTGTTTGGATGTTCAACGCGACGGCGGCTGGGAAAACTTACTTAACGTAGACTAGAAGAGAGACCAGAGTTAGCATATTGCATTCTATTTCATCGGCGATCCAGGCTGTCCGATGCGCCCAAGTCCATCTTGCAGCGTCTCCAAACCCAACCTCCGCCAGATAACGGGATCAACTCCAGGGTGCACTCACGGCGGTGACCTTGTTCCGAAGGCATTGTGACGGCTTTTCTCTGAGCAGCGGGCAAGGAAGACAAGTCGAAGGAATGACCCGCAAGAGATCAGAAGTCGTTGCCGGTTGTCGTGGTTGTCGTCGCTTCGATAGAGTCGAGCGCACAATCAATTTGCGAGGTGTGGTGGCCGCCTTTCGCCCTAACCCCAAACGGGACCTTAGCGACAGGGTAAGCGAGGTCCCGTGATTGACCACGCTAATCCCGATCTGAGGGGTGATCAGGAAGAACAGCTGCTCCGAGACTCCGGGCCTGATAGATGACTCAGCAAACATGTCACCTGTTTCTCAGTCATGTGATCCATAGATGCCCACTCTCACCGCCCACTTGCATTCTGCCACTGGTTCCTCCCGGGCTACAGTCCTCCGGGTCCGGTTTGTCCAGTTCTGGAGCGAGATCGCTGACAAAAGACGAATAACTTCACGATGACGACACCCTTGTCGGTCTTTGAGTTTACTCAGTTCTGATTGCCTCGGCCTTGACATGTCCTGATCATGTCATCAGTTCCAGCCGGGTTCCTCTGCGCAGTATGCAGGTATCTTCCGTCTGCATACTTCCTATATGTAGCGTCGAGCAGAACAAGATGGATCGCACGCCGGCATGGTACAGACCGGGTACACTGATTAGGAAACCCAGACAGACATCTTCCCCGTTTCCCGCCCCACCACTTGGCTCTGTCTCTTGCAAGACTTGCTTTCCATGGAGACTTGCGTTCCCATCGTGCGTGTTGCTTGGATACCACGGCGGGGGCCGCTGTAAGCACCGCGACGAGTCCATGTAACTAGGCCTGTATGTAGAGTAGTATTACGGGCCCAGCAGGCTCGATCCATATTACTTCGATCTCTCTCACAGGTATCCTCCATTAGCTAATAGTACCGGGGCCAGACCTCACGGTTAAAAAGCGCCGAATCCGGTCGCAACTGCTGACTCGGATCAACGCCGGACTTAAAGAATTGCCACGGAGAAATAGGATCCGTCTGGTATGAGGGATGACAAATGCGCCGATCGTCCCCCACGATTTCGGTCACCGGGAGAGCATCTTATCGTGTCAATTTCCATACCGGTATTGCAATACCCATGATAACTGCTTCGGAGCTCATCATGCCGAGTGCAGGAAACAATGAAGCAGTAAACTCGGTGGAGCTGTGGCTCCCTCCCACTCTACACCATCCTGTATTGTCGGTTCCGGAGAAAGCAGAGAGAGAGAGAGCGAGGTCTGCAATGTCTGCTGCACTTTGAATCGCCGACCACATCCTGCGAGAGTATGTACTTCAATCGTCCTGCAAGTGGTACTGAGTAATTACTGTACATATATGTTGTCAGGTTACTCCACAAAGTCCTTCAGGCGGTTCGGCTTCTGAGGAAATACATCGGTACTGTAGCACCGGTAAAGCCCCGAGGTACATATCGTTTGCCATACCTCGAGGCACGAACATGATTGTTATCAGAGGACTAATCTTTCTTTACTCCAGAAGGATCACAGCTTCGATTAGACCGCTCGGAAGAGGGCGCTGACGTTGCAGATCTCATCAACTGTCCATCAGCTGGCGCGGGGGTCCATAGTCAGCAGCAAGAGTGTTTACCTAGGTAGGCGAGATCGAAGGTGGAAATAGGAGAGAGATGGAGGAGCAGCGGGGCTTGCTACGAGATCGAGGGAAGCTCGGTCTAATGATATACGATATCTACGAGATCCTGCAGTGTAGACAGGACGTCGAGGCCGCTCCGCGCTGCGAGAGCGCAGGTTGTCCGTACTCAGTAATGGCAATACACCCTGAAGTCATCGTGTAAAACGGAAAATACCCAGCGAAATGCGCCCCACCAACGAAGCTGTGAGAGCGAGAGAGAGCGCGAGGCCCGTTAAAAAGTACCTGCTCCGCCGGAACTTGCTGGACGGACTGCTCTGTTCCTCTCCCCCAACAACTTCTCGCTCTTATCCATTTTCGCTTTTTCTTCCTCTCCCTCTCCCCCTCCCCTCTAATCCTCCCTCATTTCCATTCTGTATATTCCCCCTCGATTCGCGTTGCAAGATGGCCAGCGCGATCTCCCAGACCGATGAGCGCCAGAATGCTGGGTGAGTGGCTCGTCCCTTTCTGGTCTCTGACATCACCTCCCCCTCCTCCGGCTGCGGAAGCGCGCCCGCTGCACCACCGCCTCAACCTCCCTCCTCGCCTACAATCGCCCATCGCAGCGGGAATCGTGACCTCCCATCCGAGTGCTGGCAATTTTGTCCAAGAGCAATCTGACATCTATTGTCTGCCCCGCTACGCTTCCGCTCGAACGTCACTCCACCTGATTCGCTACAAATTTCTGCTCTTGTTGAATTCATCTCGGTTCCCTCCGGCTAACAATGGCTTCTGTTTCCAGCACCATCGAATTGAAGGATGACACTATCATCGTGGTGCTTGGCGCCTCGGGCGATCTTGCAAAGAAGAAGACGGTGTGTATTCGCGGCTTGGACCGGCTTCGTTCGGTGTGATGGTCGACTCTGAACTAACTTGCTCGATAGTTCCCTGCTCTATTCGGCCTCGTATGTGATGCATTGCTTATGAACTGCGCGAGAGCACTGGACCCCCGGACTGACCCAAAAACCCTAGTTCCGCAACAAATTCCTCCCCAAGGACATTAAGATCGTCGGATATGCGCGGACGAAGATGGACCACGAAGAATACCTGAAGCGCGTGCGCTCGTATATCAAGGTCCCCACAAAGGAGATCGAAGAGCAATTAGACCAGTTCTGCAAGCTGTGCACCTACGTTTCCGGACAATACGACCAGGATGAATCTTTCATCAACCTCAACAACCACCTCGAAGAGGTCGAGAAGGGCCGGCAAGGGAAGGAACAGAACCGCGTGTTCTATATGGCTCTGCCTCCCAGTGTTTTTATCACCGTGTCGGAACAATTGAAGCGCAACTGCTACCCCAAGAGTGGTCTCGCTCGTATCATTGTGGGTTTCTCGGCGCTCCCGGTCGACGACCGAGGTGACAGGCACTAATCGTTCCTCTCTTCAACAGGTCGAGAAGCCCTTCGGCAAGGACCTTCAGAGCTCGCGTGACCTCCAGAAGGCCCTGGAGCCCAACTGGAAGGAGGAGGAGATCTTCCGTATCGACCACTATCTCGGTAAGGAGATGGTCAAGAACATTCTCATCCTGCGGTTCGGCAACGAGTTCTTCAACGCCACATGGAACCGTCACCACATCGACAACGTCCAGGTATGTGTGGATTGATCTCCTGCTTCAACGAGATTGACTTTTAACAATTTCCGTAGATCACATTTAAGGAGCCGTTCGGTACAGAGGGCCGTGGAGGTTACTTCGATGAGTTCGGCATCATCCGTGATGTCATGCAGAACCGTGAGTACGCCTGACATTTTCTACCTAACCACTCAATACTGACTCTGTACCAGACCTTCTGCAGGTCCTAACACTGCTCGCTATGGAGCGTCCCATTTCTTTCTCCGCCGAGGACATTCGTGATGAGAAGGTGGGTCCTCATTTCTTCGATGGTGCATATTACAAACATACTGACCAGCTTCCTAGGTCCGTGTTCTGCGTGCAATGGATGCCATTGAGCCTAAGAACGTCATCATTGGTCAGTACGGCCGGTCTCTCGATGGCAGCAAGCCCGGTTACCTGGAGGACGACACCGTGCCCAAGGAGTCGCGCTGCCCGACCTTCTGCGCCCTGGTGGCCTATATCAAGAACGAGCGGTGGGACGGTGTCCCCTTCATCCTGAAGGCCGGAAAAGGTATTGCCCCCAGGCTTTCCCTCGCATATAAGAACTGGCTCTAACAACTTTCCAAGCCCTCAACGAGCAGAAGACTGAGGTTCGGATCCAGTTCCGCGACGTCACCTCTGGCATCTTCAAGGATATCCCCCGCAACGAGCTTGTCATTCGGGTCCAGCCCAACGAGTCCGTCTACATCAAGATGAACTCCAAGCTGCCGGGTCTGTCCATGCAGACGGTGGTGACCGAGCTGGACTTGACCTACCGCCGCCGCTTCTCCGACCTCAAGATTCCTGAGGCCTATGAATCACTGATCCTGGATGCCTTCAAGGGTGACCACTCCAACTTCGTCCGCGATGATGAGCTGGATGCCAGCTGGCGGATGTTCACCCCGCTCCTACACTACCTGGATGACAACAAGGAGATCATCCCGATGGAGTACCCATACGGTAAGTTTGGATTTCCCATTATCCTCTATATATTATCAATGGTATCAATCGCTCACTGGTGTCAGGCTCTCGCGGCCCCGCGGTTCTCGATGATTTCACTGCCTCCTACGGCTACAAATTCAGTGATGCAGCTGGTTACCAGTGGCCGGTGACGAACACCGCTCCCAACCGACTGTAGGTGCGGGGCATGTAGCTCTTTACGACGATATCGGACGCGGAATACGAAGGCGAACAAAATCCATTATTTTCTTCCATTTCTGTTGGCTGGCCGGCCGGGCTAGCAGGAGTCGCATCTGTGATAGGTTTTTTCTTCGGGCTCCAAAGGCGATGTTAGAATTGAAGGCTGAGCAATGAAAGGACTTTTAACGTTGCGTTATGCACTCACACATCTGGATCTCTATTCTTATTTACCCTCTGCTTCTGTTCTCTATTGTCTACAACGTTGTTGTATTCTCGGCCTAAGCACTCCGAGTTTTCCCAACTGCCAGCCCGCAACCACTCCTAGGCTCCCACTTAGCAAATCTCGTACCAGAAGTCTTCGCTCTGGCGCCATCCTGGACTAACGTATCTCTCTGCCTTGTCCACGTACACCTCTCCTGGAGTACTATAAATGGCATCCGCTTACTCATCCCCTGCGCCAATCAGAGCGTCGGATCTGTCATTTGCAGACGGAAAATCCAGAGCTTCCCCTAAACCGCAAGTGACAGCTCCAAGTTCACGTCAAAGAAAATATCTGCTATTTAGTGATCAAACTCCATTGACACACACATACGCCACATGACTCGACCCATCCCCCAGCTGTCATCAATCTGAAACCCAGATCGACGCCAGACACTTCGCGTCCCTGGCGGGTCTGACTTTCCCCGATAAGCCGGGGGCCCGCATACTCGGCGCTCAGGCCAGGCCCTTTTTCTCCCTCTCGACTGCGACAGCAACCCCGGACAAGAGCACAGGACGGCGGCTTCCAGTCAACCTCGCCAGATTACCAGATTACCAGCCTTCGACTTAGAACCGCCTGCATCCAACACTTCACATCCCACCGCGAGCGCCGCCCGCAATTCGATCCGTCGCGAAAATACAAGCAGCATTTTGTCCTTATTTGTCTCCCACCGCCGCCGACGAGAAAACAACACGGAGCCCGCGAACGACTCTAGACAGCATTGATTCTGGTTCTGGGTCTCAGTCTGATTCCACTCCGCTACAGTTCGTACTGTATACACCAGCCCAGCACGCGGCCTGATCCTCATCGCAACGGTTAGTCCTGCTGTCAATCCGCGGAACCTGTCGCCGAATCCCGAGTCCGAATCCAATTCTCTGAGAAGCTGGTTTGTCCCTCTGTGCTCGAGCCCTTTCGCCCGCGGAGCCAATTCAACCTTGGGACTCTATACCCGTACTCCGAACTATTGCGCCGGGTGACCGAGTGGAGGAAGCTGGGTGTATGCCAGTGCGCGCATAGCCAGGATGCCACAGACTGCACGGTGGGCGGGGACACCCTCAATCAAGGGCCGGTCCGAGGCGACGCGGATGGCCCTGTTGACGTTTAGTTTGGTCGGATTGCAGTGCGTATTCCACTTCCGTTCTTGTCCCGCGATGAAAGAGGGAGAGACACGCAAATCAATAACAGAAAGCCTCGGCGTGTCTGCTGTGTTATTTCATTGCTGACTGTTGGCTTTTGTGGGAGCTAGGTTCACATGGGGCACGGAAATGACCTGTAAGCGCTATATCGGACCGTGATTATGTCGACCTTGAGCTGGAGACTAATTTCTTGTGCGCGAGATCAGATTGCACGCCGTATCTCCTTCAATTAGGTCTGACCAAGTCCAAGACGTCGCTGGTGTGGATTGCGGGGCCGTTATCAGGACTGATTATCCAGCCTTTGATTGGTGTCATTGCGGACAGATCACGGTCGAGATGGGGTCGTCGGAGACCGTTTATGGTTTTTGGTTCATTCGTTGTGGCATTTTGTCTGATAGTGCTGGGATGGACGGCAGAGATTGTTGGATTATTCGTTAAAGAGCCGGAGAAGGTATGGTCTGGCAGCTTCTTGTGTGCGGTTGCAGCCGAATTTGTGACTGACTTGATGCTTTGCGTTTCAGGCTAAGAACGTCACAATTGCGTTGGCAGTCTCGAGTATCTATGCTGTGGATTTCTCTATAAACGTCGGTGAGTGACGACTCTGCAATTAAACTGAGGGAGTTGCTAACTGGCTCTAGTCCAAGCGTGTTGTCGCAGTCTGATCGTGGACACACTGCCGATTCCCTTGCAACAAGCGGGCTCGGCTTGGGGTATGTATTCTTCAATCCGGTCATCTTGAAAATATTCTCACAATGCAACAGCGGGAAGAATGTGCGCCATTGGTCAGCTTATCAGCTATATAGTTGGCTCCATTGATACCGTCAGCATTTTTGGTAGCCTGCTCGGCGACACACAGTTCAAGCAGATGACAGTTATTGCTGCGATTTCCTTAATCGTGGCGGTGGCGGTCACCTCGTACTCGGTGAAAGAGCGCGTTCTGATCTCGGCAAGGTAGGGAAATTCCGTTGTGATTGAATAATTTATCTAAATCAGCGCTAACGCGTGAATAGGGATTCCGATGGACAGGCGGGCGCGGTCGAGGTGATCTCGCAGCTATTCAAGACGACTCTAGAACTGCCCCCGCGCATCCAAGCCATTTGCTGGGCGCAATTTTGGGCCTGGATTGGTATGGATTCCTCTTCAGTCTTAGGTGGCAAGGCTAACAAGATCTAGGGTGGTTCCCGTTCTTGTTCTATAGTACCACCTGGGTGGGTGAGACATACTTTCGATATGAGGTGCCAAAAACCAAAATCACCGCCGGAATGGATATGCTGGGCGAGGTCGGCCGTGTCGGCAGTCTCTCGCTCGTCGTGTTTTCCTCCATTACCTTCTTCAGTTCTGTGCTGCTGCCCTTCTGCGTGCAGCCGCCAGACACCAAGCGCACGCGCTTCACGCCTCGACCACCGCCGGGCTTTGCAACGATCCTGAAAGTCTTTAGCATGGTGCGACCGGATCTCCAGACAGCGTGGCTGATTTCCCAGATCATGTTCGCGGCGACAATGATATTTGCTCCCCTAGCACACTCACGGGCATTTGCTACCTTCCTGGTGGCAGTGTGTGGCATTCCCTGGGCCATCAGTGGCTGGGCACCCTTTGCCTTCATGGGCGTGGAGATTAACAAGCTGACGATGAATGGCGGCCCCAGTGTCCCCGGGATGGCGGCATCATCCACACGATCTGGCGTAACGATGATTACCTCGGCCAGCCTGCGGAATAGCTCTGCTGCCGACACTGAGTTGGAAGTCTTGCGGCTCAACCACCGTGACTCAGACAGCGATATGGATGAAGAAGAGCAATCCTCGAATATTCCCTCCACGGGTGAGCTGGCAGGCATTTACCTCGGGGTGCTGAATGTCTACACCACCCTACCGCAGTTCGTCGGTACATTCATTAGCTGGATCGTTTTCAGTCTTCTTGAGCCAGGCGTGCAGCCTAACAAGGACAATGAATCCGACGCGCAGTGGATGAACCTGGACAAGGACAAGCCCAATGCAATTGCGATTTGTCTCTTCATCGGCGCGCTCAGCGCGCTCGTGGCCGCCGAAGCGACTCGGCGGTTACGGTATGTCCGGTGAAGGGTCTGTTTATTCGAATCAACCTCCCGGAGCAAGAAGTGTATGTATGGTATTCATGATCCCGGGCGTTCCTTCAATACCATGACCGGAAGCAAGTGTTTTATACCCGATGCATTGTGAGCCTGCCAGAGGACCCTTTCCCTGTACAGTGGAGATCCATCGCCTCTGGAATGTGGCATTTGTGGCATGTGCATATCATATTCATCTGACGATATAGTAATCATGCTCATGACCCGTGAGCCTGTTTTCTGTCCTGCTTGTAGTTTTTTTTATCAACATACCCGATTGCGAGATTATATATGTACATTAGATTTATCACTTCGACCAAAAATGGTTTAACCTCCGAATGCACGGGACAGCATATCTCCTCGACCATCGAATAAGAACTTCTGCAACCCATCCCCACCTTATCTTGACCGCTGTTAGTAGTACGTTCATCACTTCCATCTTGGCGACCTCGGCAACTCACGGATTGATAAGCAACGACTGGTGGAGCTGGTGACGAAATGCTGATGCACGCCAGACCCGCCATTCTGCAGCACAGAAAAGCTATCCCACCCCGCCAACACTCTTTACCATTCACCAACTTCACCAACTTCACCACTCCTCCATCCCCATTACACCCCCAATTCAAGCAGCTCAAGCAAAATGGCACCTAAAGTTCTCGTCGTTCTCACTTCCTTCAGTGAAATGCCCGGCCACGGGCCAACTGGCTGGTTCTTGGTACGTCACTCCCTAGCTCCCTCGGCACGGCTCGTTCGAGCTTGGCCTTGCACCTGCATGCAATGCACACCATCCCTGCCCCTATAGTACACGAACCATGCCATACCCAACCCCCGTCCCGTTCAGTGTGCGTGAGTACGTAGTGCATAGCTAACCACCACCACAGCCCGAATTCGCCCACCCCCATCATGTCCTGCAAAACAAGGTCTCCTTGACGATCGCCTCCCCGAACGGCGGCGAGGCCCCGCTCGACCCGGGCTCGGTCAAGATGTTCGAGTCCGACGAGGTGTCCCAGACCTTCCTGAAGGAGCAGAAGGCGCTGTGGACCAACACGCACAAGCTCGCGGACATCGTGCCGCGCGCCAGCGAGTTCAACGCGATCTTCTACGTCGGCGGCCACGGACGTACGCCCCCCCCTTCTCCCTAATATTCCCCAATATCACGGTTCCTATGTGGACTGCACACTGCGTTTGCAACAGACCAGCCAGGCATACTAACAGCACACAACCCACACAGCCATGTTCGATCTCACAGAGGACCCAACCTCGATCTCGCTGATCGAGACCTTCGCCGCAGCCAAGAAGCCCGTTGCGGCCGTCTGCCACGGACCCTGCGTGTTTCTGAACACCAAGGCGCCCTCCGGCCAGCCGCTCATCGCCGGCGCCGAGGTGACCGGGTTCTCCAACACGGAGGAGGACCAGGTGCAGCTGTCGTCGCTGATGCCCTTCATGCTGGAGACGGAGCTGCAGCGCGTGTCGGGCGGGAAGTACGTCAAGGCGGAGCAGCCGTGGGGCGAGAAGGTGGTTGTCGCGAAGACGGCGGAGATCGGGGGCACGTTGATTACCGGGCAGAACCCGGCTTCGGCGACGGGGGTTGGCGAGGCTATTCTTAAGGCTTTGGGGCTTTAAGGGGATGCCGAATGGATAGGTAGTTTTGTTTCTCTTTGGATATAGGATCTGGATATGTGAAGGGAGTTGTATCCTGTTGTGCGCTATACCTATGAATGTGATATGATGTTGATTATTCGGTCATGGAATGGGATTCTTTGTGGGATCTCATCATTGGTAGCTTCCATCTACTGACTTTGATGGCTACTCGTCTTACTACTGATTTAGGAGCTCGGTGCTTGGTTAAATGAATGCTAAAGGGAACCAGGTCTACTTAGATAATAAGATAGAAGCGATTCGTATTTGATAGCAAGCTGAACCGGCTGGAGAATTCAGTAGCAAAAGGGGAATAGAGCAAGAACACAAAGCAGAAACAGTAGTCGCCGTGAGCCCGGATTGGGCATAAGATGGGCCAGATGGTAGATACGAAACAGAAGGAAAACCGGATATCTGTCCAGCCGTGAGACTGGAAATAAAGATCAAACCGAGCAGAACGGGACAGAAAATAAGACCCAGATAGGATAATAAAATAATCACAACCAAAAGATTCCGTTAATCGTATCGCGGTATTCGTTGGGCCTGGCCTTGTTGGGGGTCAACTTTGGGCGGCCGTGGGAGACGTCGGTGAACCGGGCTCGACAAGCAAACACGAAGAACAGAGATGCCTGGTTGGCGAGAAGGGGAAAGGGAAAGAGGATGAGAATGCTGGTGTGCGAAAGGAGGAGCTGCGTGTTGAGCCATCGGCCACTTGGCGACATCTCCCCAGGAAGACAGTAAGGTAGTATGGTTTAAAATAAGACAGAAATTGACGCGAAAGAAAACGAATATAGGGTGTGTAGAGGAGTGATTACGGTGATTTAGCGAGCGGCCTCCATGTCGCCGGTTAGCTCAGCGACGCGAGCCTTGATGCGGGCGACACGCGACTCGATGGCTGTAGAAAGGAATGCGGTCAGTGACTTGGGTCATAGATGGGCGGATCTAAAGAACTTACTCTCTTCGCCGCTCGTGTCTCCCTCGTCAGTCCGTTCGGACTGGCTGGTCCGAGTTTCAGGCTCCTCATTAGCAACAGCAGCCCGCTCGGCAGCATTCTTGCGGATCTGTGCCCACCGGTCCTCGCCAGCAGCAGTCTCGGACTCAGCGACGACCTCGGTCTTGGTATCATGGCCGTTCGTTGGGGTCTGCGGCAAGTCCACTTCGGCGGCTGGGGCAGGCGTGACGGGAGAATCCTCCTCGGGGGTGAAGGCAGGCTGCTCGACCAAGGGCCCTTGGTCGAATTTGGAAAATTCCTGATCCGCCGCATCACGCTCGTTGGTGTCGACACGAGACAAAGCATCGTACTCAACGGCCCGTCGGGTCTTAGGCGGGCTGCCACTGCCAACAACCTGTGCAGGGCTACTCTGTTCTGTGGCAGGCTCTGCGGTCTGCTGAGGCGTAGAAGGCTTCGCAGGCTCCTCGGCAGGGGTTTCGGTCACAGTGGGCTTCTCTGGAACAGGCTTCTTCTTGACCGGAACGGGCTTGGGAGGCGATGCTGAACCCGAGTCCTGCGCGGCCTTTGCCTTGGCTTCGAGGGCAGCGCGCGCAGCCGCCACCGATGAGTTATCCTTGGCACCGGTACTCTTCATAGGAGGCTGATCAGCCTTCTTCTTTGTTCCAAACATGCTCTTGAAACCAGTGTTTCCGGTCTTCTTCTTCAGCTTCTTGTTGGTTTCCTCCGCAGGTTGCTGAGGCTCAGGCGAGGCAGGTTGCTCAATCACCACAGTCTTTGTAGTCTTGGGGGTCTCCTTTTTCTCCTCTTCCGGCATCGGCTCCTTGAGTGCCTTTTTAGGCGGTTCTGGCGAAGGTGGCAGCGGGGTGGCCGCGGCAGCGGCGTCCTTGGGAGGCGGCGGCGGTCCCGTCTTGGAGGCGCTGGGCGGAAGGGGAGCCGACGGTGTGACAGGCTTCTCTGCCGCTGGTTCGGGGGTAGGCTCGTCAGCCTTCACAGACTCGCCCGGGGCACCAGTGCCCGCACGGCTGTTGTTCAAATAGGCAGCCCGGAAAGTATTCTTGTCGTAGTTGTTGGCCCACTTCATAGCCGAGGAGGCCTCGTTCACGATGCCCGGTTGAAGCGTCAAGACGGAGTTGGTTTTAGTAGAGAAGGTGTCGGCACCGGGGTTGGCGCGGGCTTGGTTAGCCTCTGCTTCCTGCTCACGATGCTTCTTCTGGAGAGCGGCGGCAGCAGCCTGGATTCGCTTGTGCTGATCAGGTCCAATGCTGGTCTTGCTCTGAGGGGCCTGGTTGTTGGGCCGCTTGTAAGTCTCTTCAATGGAAGAGACTTTCTTGGCCGATGACTTGCGGCGGCCTAGCTTGCCCTTTCGGCTACCAAAGCTGAAGAATCGCTTCTTCTCTACAATCTGCGCACCAGCCTCCGGCTCCGGGGCGGCACCCTTCACCTGCTCTTCCAGAACCAGCCATTTAGTATCGCGGATGACGGTCTCGAGGAGGGCGCAGCGACCAAACACAGCCTTGCGCGTGGCTGGTTCGTCACCCGACAAACTAGTAATCCACACCCACCAGAACGAGTCATCCATGTCCAGAGTGTTGATACTAGCCAGTTCAGCTGGTTCAAGGGATGGCTCGCTGTCCAGGGTACGCTTGTGCGACTGAGAGCTCTGGCCCCGAGCAGCAGCAATTGGAGGAAGAACCTTGTCAGGCGGGAGCAGCAAAGGACCAACGGGGTCCTTCAGGTTGTTCTCATCCGAGAACCCGGACGACATGAAGTCTGCCCAGGATGGGGTTGTGGGACGACCCAGGTCACCACCCTGAGATTTAGGCGCGGCGATCAGACCGCTGGAGGAATCGGGCTTCGCGGTCGAGGCTCGATTCTCGTCCTCAGGATCGGACTCGATTGAGTCACCGAACCCGATGTCCTCAAAACGAGACCACGATGCATCACGCAGGCTGGTTGACTGCTTTGAACTCGACACACTCGACTCATTCGTTGAAGATATACACTTCAGAACACGCAGACACTCATCGGTCAGTGCTCGAACGGGATCTTCGTAGTTGGCAAATTCCTGCAGATGCCAATGGTCGTCGCGGTATTCGAAATTCTTTGCGCGGCGCAGCAGAGCAAAGGGCGTGGGAGAAACCGTATCAACAATCATGACAACTTTAGTGGTCGTAACCTGAAGGAGGGTCGGGGTCTCCGGGGGGTATTCGGTAGCCTCGACGAGCGTTTGGAGAGAAATGGGCAGCGAGGAGATGCCGGTCACACCGCGCGGCATCTCGGGAGAAAGCGACCGCAAGTAGGCGAAGAACAGGTGACTGGTGGCATCGGCGGCACTATCGACCAGAATTAGAGTCCATCCCGGCAAGAGAGATCACAAATGGAGGCCATACGCAGCCCAGTTCTTATAGGAGGCTTCGAAGCCATTGCCGGTGTCGCTGTGTTCAAAGGCCCACCATCCAGCATATCGTGACAGCTTTCGGCCTCCCAGGCCGTTAGACTTGCCGTGCGCCGCGATGGACGCGAGAAGGTCGAAAAAGTCGAAGATGATCTTGGTGCGGGCATCGGAGTCGACACTGATGGGAATGAAGGTGGAGAACGCGTCGCGGGCCAAATCCGAATCTGTAGATTGTTTCAGTACATTGTCCTCCTGCGCATTCCACCTGTGAAGCGCGTACCTTGTTCGCCAACCTTGAATAGCTCATATGCCTCCCACGTAACCACGCCGCCAGGCAGCCGACTCCAACACCATTTCATCACGCTGCAGAGAACCTGATTATCCATCAGTGAGAGCTCCATTAAATATTGGACAGACCTATCTCACCATCGGCTCATTGAGCCGCAGCTCCTGAGCCAAGGCATCCCCACTGACGGGTGCACCTTTCTCGAAGGACTGATTGAAGTAGTTACGGATGAATGTGCGGGCAGCACTAGGATCGGAGCTGGGACGGAAGGGCAGGAGGAGAAACGGGGTGCCGAGGGCTAGAACGGACGAATGATCAGCAATCCGGAGAATGCGCGTGGCAGCTGTCGCACCACCACATGGTTGGGATAGGAATTCTACCCACCTCGAGCCTTCAATTCCTGTGAGCAGCCTCGGATGAGGTCTTGCACCTCCTCCGGCGCCACCTCTGTCCGCTGCCAGGCGTCCGTCCATTTAGGCTTCGCGGGGACCGGGTCGGCGGTGGCGGCTGGCTTGGTCTGCTTTTTGGTGGCATTGGAGTCTTTGCTCCGGAAGACGCGAGAAAAGAACGGCATGATTCGGAGGACTCACGCGACCGCTCAGATCGAGCTTGTGCGGCGTAACGACACAGGCGTGTCTCCGGGACTGTAGGTTAATTTTTCCCCCGAGGTTCTGCTCCGGGTCAACAAACAAATTAGCCGGTGATTTTCAAAGTGAACTGGGTTCAGATGCAGAAGACCGACAGGTAATGAAATGACAGAATTGAAGACGGGAGAGGGAGAGAAAAAGAAGAAAAAAGAGAACAAGGCCAGGCCGGGATGTCCTGCAGCCCGGGGGGACAGGCTCAGGCAAAACGAAAGGATCCCCTGGTCTGAACGGGGTAGTCTGTGCTCTGGAGAGAGGGAGCGCGTAGATGGGGACACAGGTTCAACCACCAGGAACGAAACGGTGGCGAGGCGATAATGGAAAAGGAAGGTAGTCGGGTCCAGAAGGGAAACGGGAGACAGAAAACGGTCGGGGGAAAAATTCGTGATGCTCAGTGCTCAGGGGTAAAACGGGGGGAATGAGAACTCACACTAAACCACTAACACTCCCGCCGTGATAGTCTCGACCGCCCAAGAACGCGATGTCCAACTGTCTCCCAACCAGTGGACTGAGACGATGGGAAGCAATGAAACGCGTTGGAAATGAAGCGTGAACGGCGTGCAAAGGGCCACTGCTTGTCCTCACTCTGCCGTGATATATACTGTAAACATTGCGCGCCCAGTGCTGTGTGGAGAGTGGATGATACCGACGGCGATCATCATCTCCAAACTGGGTTCTTCAATCCAGGGTTCTGGGCACACCTGTGCGGCAGCCTGACTGGTCGCCATCTCTCACCTATGAGAGTTTCGAGTGACATCTGTCAAATTGGGACCATGCAGGATCTTGATGACTGGTCAGATCGTGGCGGCGGAGGGAGGCAATAGTTCCAGCTGCCGCGTCGGGGTGGATGCGGGAGTTGTAGATAAGTAGAATCGGGAGGTGAAAAGGGCAAGAAGTACAGAGGCGAGTGCTAGTATACGGCGGGCGGCATTATAGCGACGGTCGGCCTCGGTCGGATTCAGGGTTGGGAAATGGCTCTATAGAGATCGCCATGTCAAAAAGCCCATGATTCAGTCACCCAACATCGTGAGGCTGAAACGGGCATGTGTCAATGCAGTTTCAGACTGTATCCAGTGCCGGTATGATGCTAGACGAGGAAGATTGAACTATACAGATCATGCCGATAGTCACCCTGCCACCACAGACCAGATCTCCAGTTGATAGCAGGTAACTAACTAATCATCTGGAAGTCCGTCATGCCAACCTTTCTGCTCGTCCTCCAATGAGAGCGCATTGCTTGCCCTCTGCGGTATAAATAGCAGCGCATGTCCCGATCGGACCTGGCTGACCTAAGCGCCCAAGTCTCTTTTCCCTCCACGGATTCTATCTTTAGAATCAACCTTTTCTGCATCGTCAATCAGAGCGCCCCCCCCCCCATCGGTTCTCCACGGCGTCGCTGTCACGTCGAACCCATTCTGCCTCCCCAAAGGCCCTGTCCTTATTCTCCATCCCCGTGTGGTGCCACCCACCTTGACCCCTGACTGCAACCGTCATTGTCCCTGACCTCACCTGAGAACCTCCGAACCGCGCGCGCGACTGGATCAAGACAAGTTCTGCTATACATCTCCGGTGTCTTTGCGACGCGCCGAGTAGATCCGCGTTTGTTTCGAGTCGCCCGTGCCGGCTTATCTCTGCCGGACTTTGGTGAGGCGATTACTTGCGTTTCCACTTGACTCCGGAAGCGCGCATCTGGCGCCAGTAGTCATTCAGAATGGGTCGTCGAAAGATTGAGATCAAAGCGATCAAGGATGACCGTAACCGCTCGGTGTAAGCTTTTCTTTGAACCCTCGACATGGGCGGATATTAACTGGGTTGCGTGGCGCAGTACATTTCTGAAGCGAAAGGGTGGTCTATTCAAGAAGGCGCATGAACTCGCCGTCCTGTGTTCCGTCGATGTTGCCGTTATTATATTCGGTCACAACAAAAAGTTGTATGAGTACTCCTCATGCGATATGCATGAGGCCCTAGGCCGCTACCAATATGTGGGTTACTCTTTCCTCCGATGGCGAAGCCATTGCTAATCACTCGGATTTTGCAGTTCGGTCCTCCCCATGAACACAAAGGCCCAGACGACTTTGCGGGCAAGCGTGAGGATGATGACGATGAAGACGAAACCACACCTGCTCCCGAAGAAATGCAAGCGCAGCAAGTTCACCCCGCCGTTCCGCCTCATCTCCAGCAACCCGGTTTCCAGCACATCAACCATGCTCCTTCGGCATCCCCTCCTATCCCCAACGGCCTGCCGATAACGCGACATGGCACCCCGCAGTCGCAGAGTGTCTCCCGTCCGACATCGAGAAATCATATCCGTCGTGCCAGCTCAAACCTTGGACCTCAACAGCATGCGACCCCGCCGCCACCACCTGCCCCCCCAAATGGGTTCGCGTATATCCCCAACCCCTCGATGTATAACCCCAACATGCATGCTGCGATGAACCAACCGCGTCCCGGTCAATACCCACCGTACGGTCACCCCCATCCAGGTCCCCAGGGCACACCTCCCCAGACATTGCACCACCCGCATGGTCTCCCCCCGCAACCGATGCCTCCCCACCAAGCTCCTCAGCATTTCCAACAGGCACATGCAGTCGCCCCGCAACCAATGGGACTTCCACATGCGACGCATGCGCCAGTGCAACAGGTCACCCAGGCTTATTTACACGATCAGGGCAGGGGCTCGATGCCTCCTGCCTTTGCGCCAGAGACTCAGCAGGAGCGCACAATACCAGTGCCCGAGGCCCCGGACAACACGTCAGGTACATTAAAGCCGGAGGATAACCAGTCCCCTCCTCAGACCAAAGCCCTGTCCAAGTCGCGTAGCATTTTCACTCCCATTGACGACCGTGGATCCGTTCTCGCCCGCCACTTTGGACCAGGTGTACCAGTATATCAGTCGCCCCGTGGGAATCATATGACGAAATTGGAACCGGCCCAGGAAAGTCCACCGGAGTCTAAAGCAGGTTCCATTAGCGCTGCGACAGACCCTCCTGCGCAATCGATCGCCTCGACGCCAGAGCTCAAGCCGCCCTCGCGAACGAATAGTGGCCCGATTCCTTCGAAACGACCGCAATTGAAGGTTCAGATTCCAAGCGAAAACTCTGATCGGGATAGTGCGACGGCCGATTCGTCCTCACGCGACTCTGCCGGGAACAAGACTGTGACGACCACCAAGGGAAGTGCCGACAATCCTCCCACGGGTGTCGTCCTGCCACCCCCGTCGCCATCAGCCGGGGCCATCCTCAGCGCTGGTGCACAAGGACCGCCAAACCCTTTTGCTCGTCCACCTCCACCAGGTGTCGCCCCGCAGGGCAACATATTCAGCGGCAATGGTAGTAGTACCAACAACACCGGCGGCAACTCCACCAATATCGAAACACCAATCTCTGCTCTCCCAAGTCGCTTTGTATCCGACGCACTTCTGCCGTCTCCGTCGAGTTTCTTCCCTGAATGGGGATTTGGTCGTTCAGGACCCGACTCGAGTCTGTTGCCCAGTCCTCTTACCTTTCCAACGCCCGCAGTTCAGAGTGGACCTAGCTTTGCTCGAGACGACGAACAAGACAAGAAACGAAAAAGTCCAGACAGCGGGCCTGCGGCGGAAGGAACCAGTAAAAAACCGAAAACATAGCAAAAGCTAGTCTTTCCACATCTTCCTTGACATCTGCACGTCGACATTTCATGCCGCCAGGTATAGTTGGTATCACGCTCGAGGATATTTAGGCCGATATTCTCTGTCTTTCAGCAATACCCCCCCATCTGCTTGATCCTCATTCCTGGTTTGGTTGAGTCCAGAATCTTCTTCCTCCGTATACCCCATTTCGATCCCTTCTCTTTGATCTGTCTGTCTTTCTCTTTTCTTCTAATTTCTCTACTTGTTGATGTCTTTTCGATTCCACGACTTTCCAACGGATACATTTGACCATCCTATATTTTCATTCTGCGCTTTTCTTCTCGTCTATATCGTGTTTTGTGAACGGTTTCCATTCTTTGTGGATTTTGGGACACGGCGTCATTCCGCATTTTGGACGATGTAATTACAGGCTTTTTTCCCCTGAGGATATCAATATCGAGTTTTTATACAAGAAGCAAGCGCCCTAAACAGACAATCGTCTTCCAAGTGAAGCTTCTATATTCCCTGAGGTTAGAGTAGATCAAGGGGTATTTATTTATTCATATACGTACCACGCGAGGGTTCCTTTTCGTATACTCCGCCCTTTTATTGCAGGAATTGGGGCCTTCTCCACATCATTGAGTCGCGCGTAAAGGCTAAGAGCAACATTAGAATCAGCCACTTACCTAGGCAGGTAGTTGATCAATAGTCAGTCAATCTCAATATGATAATCCATGTACATGGATGTCCACTCAGACATCCTCTTCGTTCAATTGATAGCCTAGAGGCTTCAAGGTGGCTTATCGTTCTTCGATTCACAACTGTTAGTTTGCCAGTGCGGGAGTCAACATTGATCGCTACCCTCTAGAGCTTCCTTCAATGTCTACCGACGGGTCTGTATCTTTAGGTGTCTATATTGAGCTTGAATATAATATGCAAGGGGTACCCACGATGGGCAGGGATAGGCAGATCCCGACTCGACACCGGGTGTGCCTAGTTATTTGTCGAGGAGGCCCATTGACATCATGACGCACTGGTTCATGACTGCGAAGCGGCATTCGCGGGGTTTGAAAGATGGAAAGCGGGGGAACACGAAGCCCGAGCCGAGAAGAGTTCCATTGCGTATAAAGCCTCGGGAGACCCCGCGTCATTGCCCAGCGCTTTTGATTCCCCCAAGGTCCACGCAGCTAAGAAGCTTAATCACGCAACCATGACTCTCACTGGTAGTTGCATGTGTGGCGCCGTCCACTACGCAGTTGAAGGTAGGTCGCATCTGAATCAATCGAATAATGGAAGACTTGGAGAAGACGCTCACGGAGGTACAGTGGACCAGTACACTGCTGCCCTTTGTCATTGCACCGACTGCCAGAAGGTAAATCGAGACAAATGAAACCCACGATTAACAGCAGAAATGGGAGCTCTGACATTTGAACCAGTGGTCCGGAGCTGCCTTCACTGCCAATGCGGTTGTTCCTCGCAACAGCTTCAAGGTGACCAAGGGTAAGGTCCATTCGATCCTGGGAGATGGCGTTGATACGAAGACTTATGATGTCACTAGGAACACCGAACTCGTATGACGCCACGGGCACTAGCGGCAAGATCAACAAGCACTTTTTCTGCTCGACCTGCGGATCCAGCATCTATACCGAGTTGGAGATTATGCCCGACCTGACCTGTGTCAAGGCTGGCACCTTGGACAACAAGGAAGCCAACCTCGGTGGCAAGATCGACGTGGAGTTCTACGTCAAAGACCGCCCCAGTTATCTCCCCGCTCTCGAGGGGGCCAAGCAGGAGCAGATGCTTGGATAGACAATGCGGTGGTGTATTACGATGTCTGATGCCGATGAGAGAAGGGAAATATCGAGTAGGAGTCTTGGCCATAAAATAGTGATTTCTATCAGTCGCAAGCGAGAGATATTAGTTGTACTCTATTCGCCTGTGGAATTCATTCCCCAGAACAGCGAATTTACTTATGTATTCAGGCAGTACGATATGTGGTGTAAATCGAGGCAATTATTCTACTAATGGCTTCGCATACAGTGATTTCCCGTTCATCAATACCCGCTTAATACCGAAACTTCATTAAATCGAACGATTTACTGCGCCAGACCCGATCTGGTTATATAATATCACAATTATGATGGAAACAAGACGCCGACTACCGAGAGGTCGGAACCGACGATGGCTAGAATACGTGCGTACTAGCATACTTGCTAGCTAAAGATGGGGATATGAATAGGTGCCAGGAAGACTGGCAGCATTATATGTGTATAGGGAAACAGAAGGATCTGTGGGATCTGTAGGCTGCAAGAGGGGGGAATTGGTGGATAGCTTCAATCCTTCCTGTTTGAGAATACATATGCCCCTTGTTTTGTGAGATCGATGGCGTCTGGATGGCATTTTTGCTTCGGTAGGACGGAGCGCCTGCATAGCCATTATGAATCAGGTTCATAGAAGGTTGATTGATTAATGGGTCATCTAGCAGATATCTTCTTCTTCATCTGATGAAATCCACGCACTTTATCCTCCACTCGAAGCAAAGTTTGTGCCAGAGAATAAGAGAGAGAGAAGCCTTTCCAACTACGTGGCAAGCCCGATTACGCATTCTGGTATGGACAGGTCGAAAAAACTGAGCTAAATGTCGTCATCGTGGAAGCAAAGAGGAGCGGCGGCAATGGGTTCGCTCAGTGCCTAGCGTACATGGGTATGTGGCTTATCGCAGTTCTGATATAGACAAGGGCTAATTTGTACCAAGGAATTGTCTACAGAAAAAGAAGAGCGCTGGCAAAATAATTGTACTGTCTATGGAGTCCATTGATATATTTATAGAGAGATATACATACACATGAATCTATATATGTAGGTACACATGTTACATATGGCTAGAAGTAGCTATTAAGAAAGGGTATTTATATTCAGAACTTCTGCCTGATATATCCCTTGTGACCTGTGACGATAGGCACTTTGAATTTGTGAAACTCAACGATAATTCTAAGGTAAGTCAAGTCAGGATATTGAATCTAGCTTTTGTCTAATACATTCCCAGTGGTCATTTCGCCTAGAATGTCCGGACGTCTACAGCAGAATTCTAGGTTTGCTCGTCCACTTTCTACGCGCAGCTTCGGCAATGTCTCCAATGCATTCCAAGGTGGTGGATGCTGTCATACACAGCGAGTCTCCTATCTACGCAGCGGGTATGGCAGCTGCGAGTGTAGCTAAGAGCATTACCCACCATTGACTACTACCCCTGCAATGAAATCTTTAGAGGTATTATTATTGTCCTATATATACCACTAAACCTATATGTAGGCTAGAATTGAACCGATTAAAACCATGTATGATATGATGTAGGAATACATGTAGGTACACGATCTAGAGCATGTTACACGGGAGGCACAGCTACATAATATTGTTAAAAAGGCATAGGAATCGATTAGTAGAGATTCACTGCGTTCTAAGGTTAGCTGGTAAATAGTATGCCAGCTCGCCTCCTGGAGGTTATCAACAGATATGGCGGGTGTATATAGCTTGATTATATGTTAGGACTAGGATTGGTCCACCCTAGCCTAACGATGTGCGCTACTTATATCGGTTGCGGGCTTGCTAGAACATAGCATTCTAGCATATTTGGTCTTTTGGCTTGTTTGGTTAGTGCGCCCGGGCATGTGCCGTAACATTATAATCGATTTCTGTATGTTCTAGCTATGTAAATTTCATATATTCCTAGGGCGTCCCAAAAAGGCAGGATTTTCTTTAAAGATTTGGGTGTAGGGGTAGTATAACGCCCGTCGCATGGCCTAGCATAGCAGAACTCTGTATCGATTTACCAGCTTGCTCAAGTCAAGTTTCTCGACGATATAGCTACACGCAACGCTGGGCCTCAAATAGTCTAATGTACTTCTGTGAGCATAGAACTTGGGGATTCGATGGCTTTTTTCCCCCGATATTTACACAACTAAAACATACGGGCCGACCTATGAAATCAGAGCAATTCTACTGCGTAATCAGCGAGGTGCCCTCGCCGCTGCTCTCTGTTCAAAACATGTCTCCTCGAATTCACCAGCGACACCCCTATTCTCGCAATCAGCCTCATGTATACGTGCTATTCTTATTTAATATTATTGTAAGTTGTCGTAGCATAGGAACCGTGGTTGATGTACGCTGTACCGAGGGGGCCGAAGGACGCGCCAGCTACCCCATTCCAACTACCATGCTCACAGAAATAGACGACCGGGCGAGATTGCCACAACAGTAAGAACTACTTTGCCATCCTTTCTGGTGGATCGGCGCCGTTGCATATATATAAGTCGCCCCTGGGGCCATCCGTTCTCACTTCCAAGCGACACGGAGATTCACAGCCATGGCCCCGTCCATTTTTGCGATCGCGGGGACCCTCGCTGCTATTCACTTTGTGTACAAGCTATTTTGCTTCGGCAGGAATTATCTCCATGCGCGTCGAGCAGACTTTCCGGTGTTTGTGGTCCCTGCCTTCACGCGGAGTGCATTATGGATGGTGCTTGCGCCAGCGCTGCAGCCACAGCTGGAGAAGTACCTTCCGACCTGGCTCTTACTCCGATTCGACGTCGCGATTCATGGCTGGGAGTTTCGCCGAAAGAGGTGGTATCATGAACGATTGGGCAACATCTTCATCCTGGTCACTCCGGACGAGTGCTCGCTTTGGTCCGTCGCCATTGGCCCCCACGTCCACAATGAAAGCACCCGTCATTCTAACTCGGGTCCAGGTGTGCAGACGCGGCGGTTGCCACCGTCATCCTCCAGCAAAGAAATGAATTCCAACAGTTACCCGTCGCGGGCAGGATCTTGGGCTTTCTAGGACCCAATGTGTTCATGGTTGGTGCAATTCCCAGGACTCCGTGGCAACAATTGACTGATCTTGCTCCAGGCGAATGGTGACGATTGGTTGGTGACTGCCATTTTGATCCCTCATTGATGTCGAACGTCGACTCACGATTTGCGATGACAGGAAACGACACCGTAGGATGTTTGCAGCTAACCTGGACGAGCGAATCAGCAGAACCGTCTGGATCGAGAGCTGCCAGCAGGCCCACACGATGGCCGAATACATGGTCGACCACCCGGGGAACGAAACCCTAGACGGTCTGCACAGCATCGCCATCAACGTGATTGGGAAATCGGGATTCAATCAGACGCAAGAGTGGTCGCCAACCGTCCGCGATTCCACTTCCGAGGCAACGAGCGGAAGATCAGCCTATTTTGCCCTGCTCTCGCTGGTGACCGGGATGATTCTCGAGGCAGCTTTCATGCCTCGGAAGTTGATGAAATTGCCGTTGATGCCGTTGCGACTGCAAAAATTGGGAATGCATCTCGAGAAAGCCCCCAAATATCTCCAGGAAGTGCTGGACGAAGAGAGACAGGCTGCTGACAATATGGGCCCCCGCAACAATTTCCTGAGCTTAATGCTCAAGTTCGCGGACGAGGAGAAACATTCTGGACCGACCGGATTCTCGTTGACCAACGAGGAGATCAGTGGAAGTCTTTTTGTCTTCACCACTGCGGGCTTCGAAACAACCGCCAACACCATGGGCTATGCGGTGACTTTGCTTGCCATGTATCCCGAATGGCAGGAATGGATGCGAGAGGAGCTCCAAGGCCTCGACCCGGACCCGCTCTCATGGCCATATGAAGATGTATATCCCAAGTGTCGACGCACACTCGCAGTGATGGTAATGTCATCATGTTCCTCTCTGATGGTAGTGAACGACCCGCTGATACTCACGCATAGTACGAGACGCTGCGTCTATACACGCCTGTTCTCCAGACCAGTCGTGCGGTCTTGAAGCCCACGCAGATTGACGACGGGAATGGCACGCACTACCTGAGTGCCCCGATGGATGTCTACATCGAGCAAGCAATCCTTCACATCGATCCCACAGTCTGGGGGCAAGATGTCATGGAATTCAAGCCTTCACGGTGGTTTGATGAAGCGGGCCAGTTCATCACCCCTCCCAAGGGAACATTCTTCCCGTGGTCCGGGGGACCCAGGATCTGTCCGGGAATGAAGATGGCACAAGTAGAATTTGTCGCCTCCTTTGCCACACTCTTCCGATCCGCTCGGTGCGAGCCTCTGCCAACCACGGGACTGAAGACACCAGAAGATCTCAAGCAGGGATTGAAGGATATCTTGGACAAGTCGATTTCTAGGTTGACTTTGACGGTCCAGGATGCAAAGGAAGTACAACTGCGCTGGATCAAATCTTGATATACTATTGAAACGATCTCATTGTATTTCTAGAGACAGCAAGCTGACTCCAATCTCTTGTATATTGCTACATTACCTTCTACTATTCATTCTTGCGAATCCATTCATGTATTGATAAAGGGCTAAAAAGTTGATACTAGCTGGCTCAATTCAGCGGAACAGACACTAATAGATGAGAATATGTACCAGATGGGATTCTGCCAGGTCGCTGGGAGTCAATTCCAATTGTGAAAACACAACCTTGGAGTTGGTATTCACTCGTCTTGACTAGCCGACCCTTTCTTGCGCCCAAGTCTTCTCGACCACAATACCAACGCAGGGTAATCGCCATTATCGAAAGGTGGCATGGGATGATATGTTTGATACACACCATTCTCCAAATCGGGACTGCGATGAGGTGACACCGAAACATCCGAGGCATGAAGTGCTCCATTCTTTTCGACATCATCGTTACGGGCTGGCATATCATGCTGATGTTGCTCTCGAGGACCCCTTGGGTCCGGCGTACTCAAAGTTGACGGACGTTCTATCCAAAACCACTGGCTCTCATCTGAAATATCTGAGGTGGTCACCGCGCCCCCATTCCCAGAGGCACTAGGTTGTGCTGCACGATTTCGCGAACCACGATCATTCTCCGAGACAGATGGACTGGAAATGTCCCTCCTACGTTGAGATGGCTTCTTCGATGAAAGTCCGGGATCAAGATTTGGATTTCGCGAGCCTCTGGCTCGTTCTCGTACGGCAGTTGAGATATGCGAATCATTCGACGAAGGTTGATTATTGATGACTTCCCGCGCCTTCTCGATCTGCTCTTCCTTGATATCGTGGAGAGCATCCGTGATTGCTTGCATCTTGGAAATGGTATCGGATTGTCCAGAAATATAGCCCTTGTCGTAGATGGTGCGTATATGTATATGAAGCTCGCGATCCGCCCGTTGGGTTTGTTTTTTCAAAGACTTTCTGCTCACAATTAGTATAAAGGTCATCTGCGCAGAGTTTCCCAATGAGTATACACCGACATTCTGGAACGAGCCTGAACCTTGAGCTCGCTGTCGCTCTCGGGGATTCGCGAGAAGTTTGTGATGAACCAGTCGAGCAACACAACCTGACCGAGCAGAGTAAGACTGCCTTTAACGCAGCCCAAAGTGGCTAATGGAAGGCAGGTATCATTCTTGACAAAATGCCACCGGACATGCGCCCGGATCCTTTCGAAAGCGCTCGTTTCTCTCTTCTTGGTCAATGGCCCGAGCCTGCACAGAATCGCCCGGATCTGCTGGTGAGCCAGTTGAGACTGCTCGCGGAGCTGCTGATCGATGTTTTTCTCTTGCGCCTTCTGTAGCGCAGTGGTCTCATACTGGGCCACGGCGTCATAGAAGAGCCCTGCTATTTCGCGACAGCTGCGTACCTCCAGTCGGAGTAGCTTTATTTCCTCTTTGGCCGTGCGGAGATTGCGAGTGAATCGACGAAGACTCTTGCTGCATGCATCGAGCTGGCCGATCAAGGCCACAGCAGCAGCGGCGGTACTGAATGGATCCATGTGTGGTGTTTAGAACCGCCTGAGGCTGTCCCGGCCTAGTTTTCATTTTGTATCCAGCTTGAGGCTCTTGGGATGAACCACTCCACCAGCCAAATGTGACATGTTGCGCACAAATATGCACATCACAGCCAATTAAGGTGTGCCAAGTTTTGCTGCATCACTATGATAGTCTTGCAGGGCGTCGCTTTGGAGACGCTGTGATAGGAACTGCAAGCCCGACTAGCCTAAGCGATGGCCTCGGGAGTCGCGGCTACACCGGAAATGAAATTGATTGACACCCAGTAGCATATTAGTCGTCACAGTGCTTTTTCACTCTCTCGCGGGAATCCCAAGCTTACATTACCACCGGGTTAGGCTCAAGCATCTTACCTGGTACAGATACGTGTGCGGGGCCAAGAATGATGCTATATGCATGGTGTCGCGAGAACAAACCACAGCCTCTCTTTTGCCGCTGCTTCTGAGAATTGGAGCAAGGCAAAGATCCCCACTTTCGCCTTGCCAATCAGCCAGGGAGCTTCCATGCACAAAAAGGGCTGTATTGGCAGGGCTCCGAGTTGACAGATCGGCTTGGGGATGAGGGGGCGATCTATGCAAAGCTGCCCGACAGAGATAAGCCACTATAGAGGTCTAGAGAAAATGAGAGAGCATCGAGGTGAGTAAAGGTATACTCTCACGGTCGGAACCGGCCAATCCAAGATTGTCCCCGCGAGGGAGACTTGTAGTCGAGATAGATATCGTAAAGCGCTGGCGATGGAACACAGAGGCCAAAGAACGACTCACGCCTGGGCGCTATTAGCTCTTAAATTGCGCGGATCCGCCGCCTATAGTATACAACGCAAGCTACCAGACATCACGCAAGACCTGATGGAACCTTTGATCACTAGCTCAGTTAAGCCGGTTGTCGTTACTACTGAATAGAGCCCAGGCTTCGTCTGCATGTTCGGTGGAGAGCCTGCACCTCAAGGCTGAAATACACGAGTCGTTTGGAGATCCAAGGTCCTCGTAGGTGTATATATGGGGTAAATAGCCCGACAGATTGGGGTTGTGCATCAGCCACATCTGCGAAGATTGGCCGCTCGCTTGGAAAGACTTGATGCAATTTCTGGTGTTGGCATGACGAGGAAAGAAATGGCCCCGAAGACATTGATCAAGCATCAGGACCTGGTTGTGTGCTGGACCCAGTGTTGGCTATCTATAATCGAGAATCGCTCTCTTCCTATCAAAAGCATCGGGCTGGAAACGCGCTTCTAGCACATCGTTATACACCCTTCCGGCTGCTAACATTCTGATGCAGCCAGTCTCTCCACTCGTGGTCGCTCAAGATCGCCCTTACACGAGCCTCGAGCCACTCCGTGTTCCCCCAGAAGCCCCAAGAGGCCTGGAATCTACACCAATCCACCAGCGCCGTCTCCCAGTGTCGTCTAAAGGTTTCCCATTCGTACTGCCCCCAGTCTTGATGCTGGAGGAGATGCGTACGGTATCGCTCTAGTAGCTGCCTCTCGCCATCACGCATCGTCAGCTGCTCGGGCAAAGGCTCATCGGCATCCACAAGCAGATGTAAAGGAACTGAACATGTAAATAGCTTGGCGAGGTCACAGACTCCCAGGCCGAGTCCGACGTACTGGAAGTCAAAAAACGCCACCTGGTCTCCCGCGGTGGTCGTGAAGAGATTCTCCGACTTGACGTCGCCATGGATGTACGACTCCACCGGCCTTCCACAGGGAGTCAGGAATAACGCAGCCATCTCGGCGACGGACAGGGAAGAGTCGTCCGACGCCCTGCACATGGCTTCTGACCACTCTGAATCGGCGTCGTGCGCGAGAGCAGCGTACTCTTTCCGTCGCGTCGCAAGGTACGTATACCCGCCGTTGAGCCACAGGCCACTCCCAGCACCCCGGCCGGCACTCTGTCTCCTCCTAGATTCTTCCAGCGGTGGCAAGACACATCCATCGAGGGTATCCGGCAGTAACCTCCTAGAGCGGCCGTGGAACCCAGCCAACCAGTCCAGCGCGCCATGCACCTGCGCGCGACTCAGCACACTCCTCTTCGCACCCGCGACTGGGAATCGAGGACGCAGGTCAACCATGATGGTGGCCATCAGACCCCCGAGTTCCTCCTCGCCCTCCCTGCCGTCCATGTCTCGCGTCGAGGCAAGGCATTTGGCAACAGCAATCCCGTCGCCCAGCCGCGGGACTACATCGCTATAGAAGTACTGCTCGACCTCGTAGCTCAGCATCTTCCGCAGGTGGCCCTCGTCTGCATTGCCAGCGCCTTTGCTGGGGGGCGAGATGAGCTTCAGGATGAGAGGATAGGTGGTCTCCGCGGCTCCTGATTCCACTCCGCACAGCGCGCTGAGATGCGCCGCTGCGTCGTCGGTGGTTGCTCGGGCGCTTACGGCACAGATGTGTCCGTATCCTGCCCACAGAGTCTGGAGGGTGGTGCACGAGACGAGCTCCAGTGAGTGCCATGATAGCATGATGCTAGCCACGCGGTCGGGCTCGTTGGTGAGTGGAGGGGCCATGGTGACTGGTGACCGGTAACCAAGGACCGTGGGCCACGAGCAGTGTGTCCTGGTGGGTTGTAGAATCTGCAGTAGATTTGGCCTGCGAGATGTGACCAATGGCATTCATGGCGGATTGGGATATCAATGGCGCTTTTGACGCTGTGGAGTGGATCACGTGAGTTCAAGTAAACAGTGGGTTTGAGGCTTAAAGCGTGAAGAATTGTCCTAGCTGGCAGGAGATGAGTGAATCTGCTAGATTGCAGTATGACGACGAAGGCATCATCTCATATCTCAGAGAAAGGTGGCAGGATGGGAAAGATTCCCCTTATACTCGATACCGATTGGACTATACTTGCTGGAACCTACAACTATGACGAAGCCTTCAAGGGGAGAGCTTTTCGCATTCTATACTCCAAGGGACAAATTAAATAGTAACGGGATAGAAGTCTATAAAAATCTAGTCTATACCATTCACATCCACCATCACCAACCCCAATCCCAACTCCAGCTCCTCAAACCTTCACCTCCTCCGTCACCGCATACCGACTCCATCTCCGAATCACCGGGCCAAACTGATAGAACACATACGGCACCGGAACCATGATCGCACTAATGCACCCCAGGATCGTAAGCGTCCAATGCACCCCCATATTGGCGTAGAACGGAATCCCCACAATCGCCATGCCGCCCGCCGCACAGTACCGCGACACAGTCATGAAGCCCAGCGCAGAAGCCGCGTAGATATCGTACGAGTCGATCACGTACATGTACGAGCTGATGAAGACGCAGATGGTGCCGAGTCCGAAGAAGCCCGACGCAATGATAGGCGACCATACCGACACGGAGGCAAAGTCTGTCCAGCCCATCCAGAACAGGCTGATGGGAATCGCCGGCGCGCCGATCATGGCGAACCACAGCCGGATTTCGGGCTGGGTGTGCACATTGTCGAGTGCGTGGTGATCGACCGTGGGGTCGGCGCCGTTCACGGCTTGCGCGGCGGCGACGAATTCCTTCTTGGTGTGCCGGTAGATGGGCGGGACGAGGAAGGCGGCCAGCGCGATGCCGACGTACATGGCAACCCAGACGATGTTGGTCAGGCCCTGGGAGATGCCGTGGATGTCGGTGAAGATGTAGGTGTAGCCGTCGAAGAAGGTGAAGAGCACGATGTACAGCACCGTCATGTAGAGCGAGATGAGTAGGATGATCGGCTCGTGGATGGTGATCAGGAACTGGCGTTTCATGGCGCCGCCGATGCGGCTGAAGAACGCGATCTTCTCCATGTCCATCTCGGAGCGGAAGCGCGAGTCGCCAGTCTGTTTGCGAAGCTGCTGGCCCTTCCACTTCAATAGGAGCGGAGAGTAGGTCTCCGGTTGGAAGAGGATGACCAGGACGAAGATGGCACCGGATCCGATCAGAATGATCCAGCTGGTCCAGCGCCAGGAGAGGACGCCCGTCTGTCCCATGTAGGAGGCAATCACGGGGCCCAAGACGGGGCCTCCAAACGACAAAATGGCGTACAAGGGAAAGAAGATGGTCTTCTCCAGTGGATTCCACAGGTCGGCGATCGTGCCGCCGGCGCACGTCAGAGGCGGACAGCCGAAGATGCCCGCCAGGAAGCGAAAGGCCAGTTGAGCGCCGATATTCGGTGCCAGTGCCGAGCCCATGACGAAAATCATGAACAGCGTCAACGAGCCCGCGTACACCGCGTTGCGGCCCAGGATTTCCGACAGCGGTCCACTGATGAGCGAGCCAGCGGCGAAGCCGAGAAGATAGAGCCCTAGAACCGTTAGCCTTCGTGCGCCACGGCATACCATCCATGTCTCATACACAGACAGCGGGAGCTCAAATGGAATTACCGGTCACTAGCGACCCCACGACATCACTGACGTTGAAGGCCGCCGTGTTCTGAGGCAGAACACCGGAGTTGATGGACGACGCCGCGCCGACAATCCATGCTAGCGCCGACACAAGTAGCGTGACGGTCAATCGACTGGAGAATTTGTAATTCTTCGGATTCTGGGGATCGTTCGCGCCATCCCAGCCGACGAGGAAAAGATGCGAGGACTGGTTCGTGGGCTCGGAGGACTTCTGGATATCGACGCCGGCAAGAGCGTGGGCGAGGGAGGTCTTCTCGGAAGCGCGAGTCTGGCTCCGTTCGGCTGGGCCATGATAGGACTCGGACGCCTGTTGATGGATCTGATCTGAGCTCGCAGATTGCGTATCGCTCGCCGGAGTCACCGGCTCGACCTCTTTCACGGGGGGCGCGGCATTGCGCTGGGTTTCTGTGTCGGCCAGTTGCTTGCGGACGGCATTTCCCAGCCGACGATACTGCAGGTAAGACTGCATTTCCACACCACGGGATTAGACTGAATTTGGAACTCCTGGGTTGTATTCTCACCGACTAGCGGCCAATCGGTGCTAATGCCCTGCAATCGCGACTGGCAAGTCGTCCTTGAACGCGGGTTGGGGGTGGGCGAGGGTACAGGACGAAGAGGGAAAAAAGGGATTCGCCTCCTGGGCCGTTCGCTTTTATGCGTTGAGCGCAGACCTAGCCCCACGGCGCTGAGAAATCGGACTGCATTCGAACAAAAACCCGGAGACTTTCAGGATCTGGTGGGTCTATTTGCGCAGGTCGCGATATTGAGGCTTGCTTCTGGCGCTTTGGGTCTCTGTGCATGATCAGACCGGGTTTCTTCATTTTACTGCATCTTATGGAGAGCCTACATATGATCAAACGAGACTACCTCCACGTCTATCTATATATCCTCAACAACGACTTGCGAACACATCGGCCTGCGAGCCGACTCGGGACTCGGACTTGATCACCTGGAACGGCAAGTGGGGACTCGGCCCTTGGCGCTCGGGAAGAAGTCCGACCGAAACGCCTGATTGCCCGAATCTGCAGTCAATTCTGGTCCGGTCTATCACACCGACTAAAAACCAGATTCTGCAGGTTCTATCGTCCGAGTCTTCACAGATAGGCTGCTGCGGCAATTCAAGTTGCCGCTTTACCCGGGCCACTCAACCGAGACTGGGGTAATGCTGGTTGGAGAATCCTCACAGGCAGGGCCAAGGACCGTCTAAGATTGGTATGCAACAATGCTTACATTCCTAGATTCGATAGGGAGCAAGCTGTAATAGTAGGTTCTTTTATTCAGCCTTGGAAGGCACTATGTGAAGTTCTTTTTTTGTTCCACTATCAAGCCCTGACAGGCAGACTTGCCCGGATCGCCATGGAAAGGCTGGGTAGATGGTGAAGCAGATGCAAATGCAGATGCAGAAAGAATGGGATCGTCAAGTCAAAGTCCAGGCGTGACAAACAGACAGACCCATGCCATGATCATTAGATACAGAAAATTAGCTGTATGTAAGGTACATATACTTAGTTATTAATAGTTGGTTAGTTATGAGAAGTGTGAACCCGGTGATGTCAAGGGGTGGAGACATTAAACATCAGTCTCGGGCTTGGCATCCTCCTTGCGCTGAGACTCTATCAGCTCCTGGCGGGCGCGTTCTTGCTCGGCCAGGCCAGTCTTCTGAATGGTGTGCGCGCGGGTCAGCTCCCGCGGCCGGATAAACAGCGACAAAATGAAGCCGACGCCGCCAATGGCCGTGTAGAAGATCCACATGCGACTCAAGGCGTGGGTGAAGGCACCCAGAACCACGTCACGCTGGGACTGGGTCAGGCTCTCGATAAGGGACTTGGATGAGCCCGCGAACGAGGATGAAATCTCGGCCGTGAGTTTGGGGCCGATGGCAGCGGCCAGCTGGGCCGACTGCTGACCCATGATGTTCTGGTAGATGACCGTGCCGAGGACGACAGACATGGAGGTCGAGAGCTGGCGAACAAAACCAAAGGTGGCGGTTGCAGTGGCCATATCCGCAGGGCGGATGTTCGCCTGGAAAGCCACCAGGGGCGCTTGGAAGTTGGGGCCAATACCAATACCGCCAATCAGCTGGTAGATGATGATTCGAGGCCAGGAGGCGTAGGTTTTGAGGTCGATCAAGAGACCGAAACCAATGGTCATGAGGAAGAGACCGCCTACAATCATCTCGCGGTAGCGACCGGTCTTCTTCATGATCACACCAGTGATGGCAGAGGCAAAGGAAAGTCCCAGCACCATGGGCAAAACATACACACCACTCAGAATGGGGGATGCTAGAAGGACCGTCTGGAAGTAGACGGGAAGGTAGTAGGTACCGGAAATGAAGACCGAGCCGTGGCAGAAACAGACCAGAAGAATCAGGATGTTATACCACTCGCTGAAAAGACGCGGGGGGATAATGGGGTATTTGGCCACCTTCCACTCGGCAAGCATGGCCAGAACCCACACAAACACCCCGAAAACGATGAGGCAGATCACCGTAGCGGAGTCCCAAGGGTAGTTGATCCCGCCAAACTCCAGCCCGAAGAGGAACATCAAGGTGCCGCCAATAATCAAGAATGTCCCGGTCCAGTCAATGCTGCGTAGGCCTTCCAGGAAGGGCGTCTTTGGAGATTCGATGTGAAGGAAGAAGAAAAGCGTTACTAGTGAAACACCACCAACAGGCACTGAAAAACATATTAGTTGAGCTGTCAGGAAGCATCATAAGGGCACGTACAGTTCAAATAGAAACACCATCTCCAAGTGACATCAGTCGTGAAGGCACCACCGACGATAGGTCCCAGGGCACCAGCAATGGCCCAGGTGGCTCCAAAGATACCATAGTACATGGGACGCTCTCTATCAAACTGATTAGTACCATGAAGCCGGCCTATGGAAAATGCGTCTGGAAAACACACCTCATACTGAACAAGTCTGATACGCTGATGTTGGCAAGAATGATGATACCGCCGCCGCCAACACCTTGGATAGCTCGACCTGCGAGGATCATGGCCATGTTCTTCGCCAGAGCACAGATCAAGCTTCCCACGAGGAAGGCGACATTGGCCAGGAGGATCATCGGCTTGCGCCCATAGATATCACTGACTTTGCCCCACAGGGGAATGCAAGCTGCATTGGCGAGGAGATATGATGATGCGATCCAAGAATATCCACTTTCAGAAGCATTAAAGCTTGTCGCAATTGTAACGAGTGCAGTGGAAATGATTGTCTGGATAGATGTCAGCAAAATCGAGGACCTCGGCGTAAGCTGCAGAGGGCGCACGCATACCATGTCCAAAGCTGCGAGGAAGAGGGCTAGCTAGAGCCGGGGAAAAAGGCGGTTAGCTCTCGAGATACAATTTGGGATTTCATAGTATGGGTCTTGACGGCCTTACGCAAAGAGCCACCATCACGACGGTGACCTTCTTCTTCCCCATGCGCTGGGCTTGCGACGGGGTGCGGTCGAGGGGTGCCCCCGATTGCTTCTTCTCAAGCGCATCGTCGGCCAGTTGAATAGCAGTATCTGGTTCCTCTTGTTCCTTCTCCTGCGGTGTAACCTCCTGTTCGCGTTCCTGATCCGAAGAAGGGAGCTCGACGGGGGATTTTTCCGAATGGGGTTGCAAGACAACCGTGTCGGCGCTCGAGGCGTTGTAGCTCTGGTGGTCGCTCGTCATGGTACCTCGAGAAGTCCTGTCGTAGACGTAATGCGCGAGGGGCACGGCGAGGAAAAGAGGACTCAGCAGGGCGCGCGTGCAGGTTGCGCTCGTGTTCGCCGTCGCAGTTGGATGGCAGCGTCGGAGGCACCGATGGAGTTGCGATCACTGCGCGACCACAGCTAATGGGGAAATTGTCTCTCGGAAGTGAGCACCGAGGGGATAAGAAACAAAAACCGCAATGTCAACACAGCATGGCCCCCTATTTATCTGTGAATTCATGAAGGAGTCATAGGGGCGTAGGTTGAGTGAAGAAAAAACCCGGCCGGATTTAATTGTGGAGACAAAAAGGGTAGCTCCGCGGGGTTTTGGACGTCCGAAATTCCGAGCTCCGGATGGAATGGAGAGCATCGTGAGAGCAGCGAAGCGGTCAGGATGAAGATTTTCGGAGCAGTGCTATGCGATGCGATGCGATTATGCGATGTGATGCGATTACGCAAATGCGGTGCTTGCTTCGGCCGAGCGCAGCATGCAAGAGGGTAGAGACACGCCATCTCAGTGAATCTTTTCCTTATACTTATAGATCATCAATTGTGGCCGTAGACCTATGTACGTGAGGAGCCGCACTTAATCAGAGGCGATCATAGACGTTGCTGTACTTATTCCCTCGAGAATACAAGCTACCACGCGCGGCCCTAAGTGGACCGTCGGAGATTTTCAACCGAGCTATCACATCGATAAAACACAACGTGGCGCTGAAGATATGGATCAACTTGAAAATTCCACAGTGGAGATCATACTTCCAAAGCTATGCAATTTTACCTATTGATGCAACCACCCCTATATGCTGCCTCAACCACTGGCTGAATGAGATATTAATCCAGACATGATCACTCCGAGACCATCTGGAGGGTCGGAGGGCTATCTCTGTTCCAGACCGAATGACCAGACAAGAGCGATGATTCGACTGATGGGGTGGAGTGATGAGACTACCTATTGTGCCTGGCCACTTCTCCACTCTATATGCTCAAACTTCCAGTGGTTCTTGTTCCAGAATACAATCCGTCGTAGTAGAGAAGATTCAACTTCCCTGATTCACAACACTAGTACCATATAGGCATGGCATATTAATCTAACGTAGGAAGTGGAGTAAAGCGATCTACGCAAAAGCTGACCAGGTAGGTAGATGGTCTCAATTTGTCGGTCTTTGTTCCTCTCTTCGTCCTCCCAGTGTCTTGTCGCCCACTTTTCCATAAGTGTAGATCCCTCGCTTCCTCCCGTTCTCTTCGATCTCTCGCACTCAGTCCCATCGTGGCATCCGTGGCCTCGACCGGGATCATCAGATTGGAATGGGCTAATCAGTGAACGAAAAAGAAGATAACTCCCGCCCTGTCCTTTTTTACAGCAAACTATAATTGACTTGATGTTCTATTGTGAAACCGCGCTACATAGAAGTTTCAGTTTCTCCTAAGATTAGATCTAAGCCCTAAGGACCCCGAGATTGTCTCCACTCTCGGCAGCCCCAAATGTAAACCAAATACGGCAAGCATGTTGCGACTTCATTCGGCCCCCTCGACCCCTTAGGCGTGCTAGATTCCGACTGACCTACGTAGTATTGATTGCGGGAGCAGTATTTATTAAGTGTTTCTGGGACCCCGGGGCGCAGACTGAAGGATATCAATTCTTTCCTCGTCCCAGTCTTCACTTGTCTATACTTGTCTATACTTGTCTACCTCCGTATCTACTGCTACTATTCGCCTTGGCCTTCTACTGCCTTCTTCAATATGCATCTCACAACCTACCTGGCCCTGGTGCTTTCGTCCAGCACGCCCATCCTCGCCGGGATCACGGGCTACGTCAGCCCCGGTAAGCCCAACGCGGCGTTTAGCAACTCCCGCTGCAATGGCACCAAGATAGACACTTCGCTCTCCACGAAAACCGCCAACTGCACCAATTTCAAGTCGGGCCCGGGCGCCATCTCGACCGAGTACGGCCCCGACGAAACCGTCTGGTTCTACCCGGAACATGACTGCAAGGGGTTTGCTTGGGGCTCGGGCGAGGGGCTGGACAGATGGCAGTGCTGGCCCGGCCATGAGAGCTCTGGCGAAGATACCCTGTCCTTCCAAGTCTTGATCAACCCGGAGTGGGAGAGCATGAGATCCACCACCACTCCAGCGCCCAGCAGCACCGCCACGCCGACGCCCACGGCACACCGTCGTCATGTCTAGTGGGAGGGACTGGGGAGATGGACTGCTATCAGCAGTATAAACGCTTTCTCGTTGCTGCCAATGTTGGGAATTGTAATGTCACTACGAGGGATTGGATATGACAAGTGTTTCTCTGTTTTCTGTTGCTTCGTCATATCGAGTTATGGAGAATATAACCAACTGCAATACGCTCGTTAAACATCACAACCACCACCGTCAGGACTTGCCGTCCGAAGAAGACGCCTCAGCCTGACTGTCCTTGCCGTAAAGCGCAAACATCGTAATCAACTGGCCCACCAACGTCGACGCCGTAAACCGCGCCACCACCCCCAACGCATCCAACGTCCCAATAAACATCGCCGACGACAGCACCAGCGTCCCGAAGATCACCTGCACCGCGCCGGCGATGTTCGCCAGCGAATTGAACACGCCCGACCGAACATCCTCCCCATCCTCCCCATCCACGACCACCGCACCACCAGCAGCCGCCTTCGTCCGGCCCAAGAACCGCCTCACCACGCGCCTCGGCCTGCGCGTCAAATACGGCACCAGCGCGACCAGCGGCGGCGCCAGGGCCAACAGCGCCCACGCCAGCTCGAGGTGCGTCCAGGTGCACTTCCAACTCACGACCGTCTGGTTACCCAGCCGGACCACGTTCTCGAGCACATTGGCCGCCGCCGCCGCCGCGAGGAGATACTGGGCAACGACCCAGGGCGTCGGGGGCCGGGCGTCGTGCGCGAAGGCGTCGAGGCGGAACGGCCGCGTCGAGACACTAGGCCCGGGCTTCACCCACGGTCTCCCGAAGACGCTCGCGGGCGCGGCGAGCGCGCAGAGCAGGCCCAGCGGGGGCTGGTGCAGGAGCAGCTCGGCTTTCTCCTCGATGGTCGGCCCCAGGCCGCCCAGGATGGTGGGTGTGAGGCCGAGCAGCACGAGCGCGGAGGACCAGTCGGCCTTGTTGATGTCGCCGTTGTTGGTGAAGAGGCAGTTGACCATGGTCTTGCAGGTGTTGGGGTCGGAGGTGTTGCCTGCCGCGCGCGCGGCGTCGTAGTAATCGTGGCATTGGGGTGTGTTCTCCTCGGTCGTCAGCGATTTATGGTAGAAGGGGTAGAAGTTCTCGAATTGGGTTGCATGGCTGGTGTGGAGGAGGAGGGTAAGTCCGATGAGCAATGCTGGAGGGTGGAATGCGAAGGATTAGTGGGATCTGGATCGTTCGCATGCGATGGTGGGATGTACCTGAAAGCCGGCCCATGATGCTGCTGTCACCGTTGGCGCATGGCGTGGAGCTCGACCGCGATGGGATAGAAGAGTCACCGGTGGAGCAGATGGATCATAAATAGGGGCGGGTTGTAAGAGCCCCATTTTCAGTCTGCGGCTGAGCTGATCTGCTGGATAGGAAGAAAGCCACAGAGCGCCAGGAATACATCAGGACCACTGAGATTAGGGCTCTGCTGGCACCTCGATCCAGATATGGATGTCCAATCTGATGTGGCATGAATGCTCCAATGATAAAACAACGCAGACAGGAAGAATTCTCCAAGCGGACTAGACCACGGGAAGAATTCCAAATAGCCAATCTGCACGGCTACTGCGAGTTGGTAAGATCCAGTGGGAGATCAGGACCGCTATACATGTACCCGCGGATTGGTAGGTTTGACGCCCAGCAAGGCGGGTCGGCCCTCGCCGCGGCCTGATGAGTCCCCGGGGTTGTGTCTATCGATGTTGCGACAGCCCAAGATTTCATGATTGGATCCGGTGTGGCCTCCCTTAGGGCTGAAGGCGCAGCCATCAGGCGCTAGTAACGCCCCGGCGCCAACGGGATACACTCTGAAGCTGGGGCCGGAGCGGTGTATGGGCTGAATTCCTGTAGATACAGAGAAGATGCCACGGCGTGGGAGACTTATTGGCCGAGGGCGATGGATAGCTTGCCAGGCTCTCGAACCTGGATTCTTCGCGACATGAACGCATGCATACGGCTGGTTTCTAGATGCAGGTGGAAGCTTGACAATAATCTCTTCGTAGGCTAAATAAGCCAGATCAAGGGAGGATGCCGGGGAAATGTCTTGGTATACATGTGAATACGATTTCATAACCGCCTAATCCACATGCAGCAGCTTTCTTGGGAGCTCTATCACGCCAACTGAGAAGGGGAGGGGTATATATGGAGAAGTTCGATAGCCCAAGAACCAGAGAAAGAAACCAAACAAGCATGCAAAATGCCAATCCAACACAATGCAAAATTGGCGACCGAGGACGTATAAGGCGCGCATTAATCCTGCAGCTGGAGAATCTCTGCAAAATCACAGCTATCAGCTTCACTGCGGAGACATTGCAATGCATCCTCGGAGAAGGCCGCTTACCGGTCAAAAACTCCTCAAAACTGACGGTAATATATCCATCACGATCATCGTCGTAGCGCTTGAAAACGTCCGTCATGCGCTTCAAGCTAATGCAGGCCTGCACAAAGAGATCAAAGCTCATGCCACCTTTACCAGAGTTCCTCGATGGCGCGTTCAGCTGCCGTGTCTTGCTCTCGAACGTTGTGAAGAGCACCGAGACAAACTGGGGGCTCAGGCGATATCCGAACGCGACCAGCGCATTCTCAAACTCCTTCAGACTGATCCGCCCGCTGCGGTCTTCGTCAAACTTGTCGAACAATTCTCTCCACGCGGCAAGATAGCGCCACAACGATACAAACTCGTCGAAGTTGATAATCCCATTGCCTTCCCGATCGAACATGCGAATCATCATTTTGACCGTACGGGGGTGGAAGGAGGTGTAGTCTCCGTTCACCAGCGCAGAGCCCAATTCATGCTCGGTCAATGCACCGGAATGAGACATGTTGGCAGCGCGGAAGAGAGGCAGAAGCTGTTGGGGGTCATTGCTGGGGGCAGACAGTGGAGGCGGGTTGGGCGATTGCGGAGGACGCGACATCGGCGGGGGTCGCGCGCGCTGAGTAGGAGGGGGACCGAAGCCATAGTTTTGAGGCGGCGGGGAAGGATGCAATGGGTGTGGCCGATATTGACTCGGTGGAGGGTTCGCTGACAAGGGGCGACCGTTGTAGGAGTGCGGAACATGGGGATCTTGCGGGCGCGGGGCAGGCGACGAGTAGGGGTTATGCGGAGGCGCACTGGATACGGGCACACGAGGTGGAACTCCACTGCCGGGCGCGGATTGAGGAGGACGAGAGGGAAGCGGCTTTTGAGGGTGGCCTTGGTTTCCGGACACTTGCATGTTCCCAAGCATTCGCGCAACCTAGACATCATGAGTATGGCATCAGGAACAGCAGCTCGAATTGTCAATGTACCTGCTCCGGTTCCGCGTGTCTATGCCATTCCACCAAGTCAGCTTCACCAGAATTCCCATCACCACTGCAGGACTTCCTAAACTCACGCTGGCAGCGCATCGGGGTTGTAACTTTTGTTGTAGGCCATGGTCGCGGACTGACGCAATCAGGCAGGGAGGAAGTGGAGCGGGCGTCGTGGAGGGGCGGGACAAGTTCGCCCTGGCGAGAGATCGGAGGGCAATGCGAATGGCACACCGGACCAAATTGATGAGGACACAGGGATGGGAAGGGAAGAGGAAGGATTAAGAAAAAAGTCAAGAGCGGGAGAAGACGAATGTGAGCATGAATCTTACCAAAGCGGAGCCGTGGGGCAGGTGGTTCGCGGCGTTTTTGAACGCCAAGTCGACCGGAGAGGCGCACATAACTCACAATCCTTTTACCCCCCACTCATTAGTGTATTCATGATCATCGTGGCGTGTGCATCGCTTTGAGAAATGCTGCACGCAGCCCTACCATAGATAGAAACCGCCCGAGGATACGTACTCAGCCACCATACTCTGTATAGTAAGCGTTGAAGCCTTAAAAAGGCCCCAATCCCCGACGCTGCTGAATCCTGTTGGCGCCGCTAAAAATAATCTAGTGGAGGCAGCGAAGCAGACCAAGTCCCGAACTCTCCCCTGAGCCATGAGCGTACTCCACTGCCGTTATCATGATTCCCCAAATGGGTCCGAATACGATATCACCGAGTCCAGCTCCACCGCGTCACCCGCTCTGGGCGAGATTCTTCCTCACTCCGGGTGCTTGGCTCTCCAGTAGTTCCAGTACCTCCTTCCACGCCTTGGTTTGGAATTGCTTCCCTTCCGCTCTGGTCGTCAAGGCCATGGATTCACTGGACACGGTTAGCAATTGCGCATAATCCAACGAGAAATGTCGCGCATCCAGTCATACTCGAGATATCCATCACTCCGCCAGCATTTGCCCTGCGACTCTGCGCCTTGCATCGTCGCACTAACCAAGGACCGACTCCCCTGCTCCGCCGTGCGCGCAAAAAGCCGATGTGCTATCCAGACGAGCCACCGCTCATAGAACCTGTCGTACTGTCGACCCAGGGATGACTGACAAAAGCCCGGGCTGACGGTGTTGACAATAACCGGCAGCGTCCCGTCCTCGTTCCGGACGAGAGCGGCCACATTTTTCATCACATATTCCAGCAGCAGCTTCGATATTCCGTACTGCTTGGGCCCTTGAAACCTCTCCGCGGAGTTCAAGTGTACGAGCAATGCACCATCAGTCTGCAGACTTTCTGGTCTGACTCGGACAAATTGCTGACTAGATACCACGCTCAAGTGCGTCGGTTCAGACACCGACGAGCTCTCCTGCAGCTTGGGAAGAAGCAGCAGTGCCAATAGCGACGTCGAGAGAGTATTGACCTGTAATGTCTCCTCCCAGTCTTCTGCAGACTTGGCATACGTGCGGTTCCACAGGCCCGCATTGAGCAGGGCAATGTCGAGTCGCGCGAGCTCGCTGGCACGACTGGCGAAGTTCTGCACGCTTTGGAAGCTGCTCATCTCCAGCTCCCATACCTGCACCACGCCAGGCCGGTTCGTGCATTTTTCAAGGGCAGTTTTGATGCGATTTCCCTTCTCCACGCTCCGGCTTCCAATGATCAGTGAGTCCACGCCCAGGTTGAGGAATTTGATGGCGGCTTCGTAGCCCAGTCCAGAGGTTGCCCCGGTCAAGAGGACGGTTTTACCGGCGAATGAGATGCCCCGAGGGTCTGTAGGCGGGGTATATTGCATCCTCAGAAGACGAAAGATACCTGCCATGTTGGAAGTATCCGGGATGTCTTTACAAGTAGGTCTTGAGGAGGGCAATCTTGGTGATTGCATGAAGACATCGAGGTAAATACTGCCAAGAGCAACTCCACGGCAGAGCGCAGATGATGTCAGCATGATGAGTCATGCAGTCGCGGGGCATGAACCAATCACAGAGAAGACTGTCTACATGGCAATAGAGCAAGACAGCATGACACGGCGGGATGGTTGGATCAAGTCCAGCTATAGTCTGTATAGAACGCTGGATTGAAATATAAACTGCCAGTACTAACACTTCTTGTCGTTGTCGAGTGGTAGAGCTGACCTGTAGTATACCACGAAAACATCCACACTAGGTTTCTTCAAACCCCTCCAACTGGATATACAATAGACATTTTGGTTCACTAGTGACTATTCTTATTATAATGTACAAGGCTCCCACCTTGAAACCGACCGTTCCAAGCAGTTTACTAATACAAGCATAATTGTGATTCTAATTGGTCGAGCCCTCCTGATTGCGACACCGACCGCGTCCCGCTTAAAAATCCACCACCACCCATCCGATCGTCTACTGTATACTTCTCCTCCAGCACATCAAATATAATAGGTAAATATATTGTTGTTATACCCCAAATATTCCCCGTGGAATAAATCTTTAATATCGCGCACCTCACTTATTTCTAGCCACTGTTTCCAGAACGTCGCTCTTTTACCTGCCCCGCATCGCACATACACCCTCGGTGATTGCAAGGATGGCGGCTCATTTGCAGGGGCACCAAGTACACCCAGAAGGCCGCAGGTGGAAGACTCATTTTCCCAATGGAGATCTTTGGGTATTTGGCTATGGGTCAGTAATCTGTTTCTTTGGAGCTCTGGATATACGGTGTCCATCATGCCGCGTTTCTGATTGGGCAGATGCTAATGTAGTCCTAGGAGTCTGATCTGGAAGCCACCACCACACTTTGGTGAGTTGACGGGGATCTGAAACGCAGCAGATCTCTCAAGGAGCTTTTGATATTATTGCCGCTCAATCCACTGGTTTCTACCAGAACACTATCTAACCTTCTCAACACAGATCAACGAGTACCGGGCTATATCAACGGCTATGTACGGCGGTTCTGGCAGGTATGAACCACACATTCCCCGTAGATATGCCCCTCCACATAATTATGTGGTATCTGCAAGGACTCCAGGTCTAGAACGATTCAAAGCTGACACGAACACCACGGTGCCGTTTCTCAGGCTAGGTAAGTTCACCAGAACACCATCGCAGCAGCAGGACTTACCACCTTACCCAATCTTGCATTTCCTACTCTTTCCTTCACACACGCACACTAACACTCTTCAGCGCCGACCACCGCGGCACACCCGAAAAGCCCGGCCGCGTCGTAACGGTCATCGAACGCAACTTCTGGGAAACGCTAGACGACCCGGTAAGCCTGCGTTCCACTCCTCTTCCTACAGCCCCCCCCACGGCTAACATGCAACCCAGCTCGCCCATCTCGAATCCGAACAGCACTCCACAGGCAAAGTCTGGGGCGCCGCGTACCACATCCCCGCCTCGCACGCGGAGGAAGTCCACGACTATCTCGACGAGCGCGAGATCAACGGGTACACGGCGCACTTCACGCCGTTCCACGCGACGTCGGGCGAGTCGACGTCGAGCGCGGCGACGGGTCCGGGTGGAGAGGGCTCGGCGCCGATCGTGTGTATGGTGTACATCGGGCAGCCGAGTAACCCGCAGTTCCTGCGGGATGCGGGCGAGCGGGCGCCGGAGGATGTGGCACGGGTGATTAGCTCGCGGCATGGGAAGAGCGGGAAGAATACGGAGTACCTGTACCTGTTGGAGAAGGCGCTGGAGGGCATTGGGCTGGGGTCGGCGGATGTGCATGTTACGGATTTGGTGAGGCGGGTCAAGGCGATTGAGGCTGCGGGCTTGGGCGAGGCGGAGGAGAAGGAGGCTGAACGGGATGTTGAGAGATATGTGGCATCTGGGGGAGAGCCGTCGCTGCATGGGGATCGGATTGAGTGAGGGACTGATTGTGTGGTTACGTGCTGGATTCGGGGGGTGGGTGGCTGCATGGGACATGGCGATAGACTAGAAGATTATGAACCAGATCTGCCGATCAAGTTCAGTCTTGGTGGATGACCGGTGCCCGAACACATTCTGGTGGGTATTGATGATGGCACTGTTCTTGATGTGGACAGCACCGATATCATCGATACCCTGCTAGGACATGATGGTCCAAATGAAGACCTATGTATGAATCCGATTGACCCCGCCAGCCTCGCATTCAGGACGTCCTCCGCATAAACACAATGGAAATAAGAAACATAACAATCCCGACAAAAAAAAAAGAATAAGCTCCCGCTGCCGAACCACATTGCATCAAATCCCGATCCCGTCATTGCTTCGTGAATACCTCTGTAGCAAAAGCAGTCAAAGAAAGTTTTCCGCGCGCAGAAGAAGACGTCAATGGGGTATCCTGAGCATATGGAACCTTAGTTGGCCTCGGACGAGGCCGGTCCTTGGCTATTGTTGCGCCAGCCTGTGCCGACTCCATCAATACCGATCTCGCCCCGGTCACAGGCGATCAGAAAGCTGAAGACTCACCGCCGCCGCCGCCGTAGCCGGCATTGGCACCGCCGCCTGTGAGTTCCCATTAGCTTAACCGTGCTGACCACGAGGAAAAGCAAAAAGAAAGATACACACCATAGCCGCCACCGTAGCCACCACCTCCGTAGCCGCCGCCTCCACCGCTGCCGTAGGAGTTGTAGCCATATCCGCCGCGGTTGTACCCGCCGCCGCCGCCGAAGCCACCACCCTGGTAGCCACTGCCGGGCTGCTGGTTGTATCCGCCGCGACCCTGGAAGCCACCGTCGGGACGGCTGGGGCGATCAAAGGCCTTGTCGACACGAATCACGCGGCCATCGAATCTGTGGAATGGGTCAGCTGGATGAGATGGGCACGTCACGGATGGAGGGATGAGGACCCTCGAGCTCCTTACTCCTGGTTGTTCATGGCGCTCATGGCGGCATCAGCCTCGGCTTCCGTAGCGAAGCGGACGAAACCGAAACCACGGCTGCGCAGCGTCGCACGGTCCTTGACCACGATCTATATGAAGGTTAGAAGGTGGATCGAGTCAGGCTGCATGAGATGTGGAAATCAGTGGGGGCGGGGAGAGTGGAGGGGCAAATACTGACAGCTTCCTGAATTTCGCCGAACTGCTGGAACCCCTCGCGGAGAGTGTCATCGTTAGTGTGCCAGGAGAGGCCGCTTTAGATGATTTCGTTTCAAGTCAGTGTCTGCGACATGGAAAGAGGGCGCGAGAATGGAAATGGCTGACAGGCGGCAGGGGAAAGGCGAAATTTTCATTTCACAGAAATGCATCATGGGGACAGGAAAGGATTGCAACACATACTGGACAAAGAGCTTGGACATGTTGGCGACGCGAGACAAGGGCAGCAAAATATGTCAGGTCAGGGAAAAGCGACCAGACACGGCAAAAGGAGAGGAAATGGGGTTGTGCTGAGAGAGATGGCAGGGAGATCCTAGTGGTTGCCGAACGAGCGAGTCAGCAGTCGAGCCGGTGTAACAACCACGGCCTTTAGGGCTTCCGCATTCCTGGGATGGCTCTCCCAGTTGCGCCAATAGCAGCCCGGAGGGGGGGCTGAATAGGATGCTGACCTGAGCGGGCTGACTAGGGCTAATTTTGGGACCTGGTGGATGATGGAATACCGCACTACTCAGAGAGAATGAGGCCGTTGGACGTGGAGGGGGAGATGGTTGATGGGTGAAGATTCAAGGTTGAAGGTGGGGGGAAATGAGAAGACATGCGCAGGAAGTACTTAGATCCAGCAGCTCCCCGTCCCACCGGTCTGAACTTTGAACTCAGCTGCCTGTCCGGGCACTTGTCTTCTCCCCCTTCGCATCCATCAATCAGATGTCACCCGAGGCTGGATCTGAAGGACCGGGGGGCGCAGAGGGGGGCGCTAGCAGTGCATCGATGACTGATAGCTGAGTGTTGCCCCTCTTCTCACTTGCTTCTGTGCCGAGTTGGCCTCGCTTGAGCTGTTCCGGCATCGATGCCGTCGCCGAGCAATAACCCTGTACGGAGATCTAGAGCTGTTGCAGAAGCTGCAACTGCGGTGACTCGACAGACCAGATGCGAAGGGACCGCGTCAAGCCCACCGCCGTTGCTTGCATGGCCATCCCGCGAGAGAACCCTGGGAGCCATCTCCATCTCCATCTCCATCGCGTACGAGGCGGGGCCTCTCCACGCCCTCCAGTGGAACGCGGTGAGTTGCGCTCAGCTGGGGGACTGTACCTCGCAGTCCCATGCAGCGCGCGAGATGGATGGGGCATATGCACTACCATCAGAATGGCGACTTCCTCGAAGCCCCGATTCGACCGGTCCACGACCAGACCGGTCTGGCCAGTCTGCACTGCACTGCAGCACACCGAGCTGGGTGTGGTTCCCCGGCACTGGTTTAGCCCTGTCAGGTAAATTGTTGGGCTCCAGTCCGACCGCAATAGCCATCTATGGCCAATCCCTGTGGTGCGTGTGTAGGATGCGACCCACATACCGCTTGGGCCGTATATACAGTGCATCGGAAGGACTCCGGTGCTGGGCGAGCAGGATCCGCGCATGGATCGGCCTGGCAGACCCGATGTCTATCTGCCTCTGCCGGTATTTGTGTGATGATAAACAGCCGCTGCAGCGCCCGCAGGATCGTCGCTTAGAGGACTCGGAGGTTGAAAGGATTTGTTTCAAAAGCAGGGCTGCGACCCAAGTAGCCGGCAGAGCGTCGTCTTCCTTGCTTAGTGCATGTTTGCTTGAAGGCATGAGGGAAATGATGGATTAGTGGAGTAGTGGCCAGTTGCGAGCAGAATTGCAAAGGATGTTGGCGAGGGCCACATCTGCGAGGGGGGTGGATCGCAGCTTCCCTCGAGTCCGCGCAACGTGCAGGATGTGGTGAATCCCCGCAATCAATCTTGAGCGCGGCAGTGACACTCAAGTCCATTGCAATGGCTGTTCTCGAGTCTATGGAGACTCCAGGTCGCGCTTCGATCAACCGGTGGCTGGCAACATTGTCGGAAGAGACGCTCAGCTCCCCGACAGCACGTGGTATGGCCTTGCATTATCCCATTATGCCATCGTCGCTGACCAGCCCGGGCGACTCAGATCCCCATGGGAGACTGACTGTCCTCGAGATACCTGAAATTGTCCCCAGAATCCTTTTGCCGGACTCCAGCATGCCAGACGATCATCTCCCCAAGCAGACTCGAGCCTTGACAGGCGATCCAGCCCATGGCCAGAACGACCAAGAAACATTCAATCACGTTTATGAGCGGAGACCACGGCGCAAGACCCGGGAAGATCGGTATGAATACAAGCCTGCTGGGTCGTCAAGAAACCGTCAGTCGCGATCCCACAAGGGCAAAACAAAGCGATTGCGGCGATGCAGAAAACAGACCATGGACGATGGCTTCCATGCTTCGAACGTGGTCCGCGAAAGACTGACAGTGAGGATGAATGACCATCTCCCTTCATCTTCCCTTTTCCTGACATTATTCACAGCTACGAGCTAACGTCAATGTGGGCATTTTTAACAAAGGCAGGGCTTCATCACCGATCAGGTTTCGTGGTGGTAAGGATTTTCGTCATTGTAAGATATGTGCGACGACTTACCTTTCTTTCCCGTCCTTACAGTCCCTGATCTAGCTTTCTCTGAAACCAACTTCTTGTCTCATAAGTTTCGAAAGTCCAGAGAGAGATCGAAAGCAATTGGAGACAAATCAACGCGGTCAGTGAAACGAGAGCATGCTCGGCAGCAAAAATTGTTCGATTATGCGTTCCACGAATCGCCAACACCGCTTGAGAGGGGATCGACGAGCCGAGGGCACCAGGCCTCTTCAATATGTCATTCGGGGAGAGATCCCACCGATATGTCCATCTCTTGCCATGCGCCTGTATTGAACAATGCTGCCAGTACTGGGGATCATGATGCATATCACCAGTCTGAGAGTCCCGGACCCAAGCGGCCAAGGTCCAAACATCAAGGATCAAAGGCCATCCAAGAGAATGGATCGGCGACCCCATACACGTGGCCCGATACAGTGCACACTGAGGACCTGTCTGAACGAGCAGTGGAGGCTCAGTTACTGGACATTCTTCACTCTGGTCTGTTTTCACCTCGGGTTGTCAATGAAAACATATCAAATCAAATGGATGGACACTGTGACCTGGAACAACTGAGACAAATGTTGGAAAGTAGAAAGGCGAGTTGGGAATCAAAGCGTGGTGATCCTGGTCAGACAACCTTGGCTTCCAGTCTCGATTATCGACAAGAACCTGACCCAGTGATACCACAAGTCGTCTTTGGTGAGGCAATGAGCTCAGACTCGACACGTTCGTTGAGCCCACATACCATACTAGTCAACAGGGCCGTGTCCTCGCCTAGCAAGGAACCTCCATATGGAAGATTCTCAAGGTCTCCATGCCAATATACCAATCCCGATAATGGTGGGTCTCTAAATCAAGCACCGCGACCAATTATTTCCCGTGTCAACAAGGATATCCATCTGCCGAGCACAGACGACGACGAGGTCTTTTTTCGTACACTCGATATGACTTACAATGAGATTATGAACTCCGATGGCCAAAGCCCAGAGTATGCTCCAGCACAATCAGAGGAACAACACACCTCGTCCCGACAATTGACGTTCGAGAAACAAGGTCTTGCTTCATCTTCCAGCGCGAATCCTTCCAACTATAGCTTGTTGCTTTCCCCGCTGCCTGGCCAAAGCAAAGTCGACCAGTTGCATTCCTCATCACTTGCCATTCCCAGTTGCTCTTCCCAACGATATATCTCCGTCGACTTGAGCCAAGTCTCTGTACCCTCACGTTCCCAGAATGACCCGTTCCCCGAAGATTTTTTTGGGCAAAGGCTCGACTCTACGTACTCCAATCAGCCAAAGCAAACTCTGGCTCTGTCGACAGCATCTCTTGATCCTAGCCACACAGTACCGCCTGGCTTTTGGCGACAACACAGGCTGTATTGATGTGTGGGGCGAGTAGTCTTTTCCTTTGGGGAAGTCTTGATATGTACAATGACCACCTGCGGGCTACTTGTACGCCCCCCCTAAAGGACTGTTCTGAATATCATGTAATTCAGCATTTTGTTAATTGACTGGCGTTTGGCATTATGGTCGGAAACCAACATATTCACGGTACATGGAGGAAACGAATATAGGCTGTCCCATCTGCCCTCCGACAAGTGCATGATTGCATGATCTGTTTTCAACCGTGTTTCCAGTAACATTTCTCTGTCAGAGATCACCATATCCAGCGAGCAACGAACGCTTCTGCTCATTCCAAGTAGACTCGACTACGCCATCACGGCCCATGCATCACGGCCCATGTATATCCCGTACGCAAGGGTTCCAGCCAGGATCGGCTGGCTGCGGCTGTACGTGCAGGAATTATATGAACGAACGCCGACACGCCATCTCACCCTTTAGAGGGTGATATTGCACACTCAAAGATCCACGAAATAACTTCTTCAACGATCTGGATGACAAGAGTGCTGCCTGCACGTCACGGCGTTGGTATCGCATGCTACACCTAGTTTCTGGACGCCGCTGACCTAGGATGGCTACCGTGATGTGCCCACGACGTATCTACTCTGCAAGCAGGGAGTGTTAATGTAGGTCGAATACCAGGAGGTTATGGTTGCACTTCCCGGCGAGGGAGTTGCGCTTGCGTGTGTGCGAGGGTGGGTATTTCCCCTTGTTTAGTGCCGAAGGATGTGGTTGCTGTGATTGACGAGGCTGCGTCGACGGGCGTGACTGTGTAGTTATATCGAAACTAGCGGTTTGGTCATTATTTGAATACAGTACTCCCCTCTATGATGTACAATTGTCCACGGGGAAGAGTACGGCTATGTCTGCAGAAGGCTTGAGAAGACCATGGGGGAGATGATAGTCGGGGAATGCCCGTTCTTCAGAATGAATTGGATTGATTGGGTATATAACAGTCTTGGGGTAGAGCATTCACACACATATCAGCAAATAGGGTTGAAACTGATGATCGTGTTTTATGGAATGCATTTCCGCCTGACTCTGGTAACCAATACGGCACTTGGTCGTGATAGATGACAGCCGGGGAAGGGTAAACGCCAGATTAAGTCTCTCAAAAGCTTTAAGCAAAGCCCTCTGTAGACGAGTATGCGATTTTGAGTCCTTGATCGAAAGAGCTGGACTGTGGAACTGTTGGGTGGGGTGAACCATTTCATGTCTTGCTGGACAGTGACAGCATAAAGGCAGTGATGTAGTGGAAGAAATTATTCTAGAAGGATGGTGTGGCGGTGATCATAGAGTGGCAGCGGCCTCGACAGCGCCCGCGCCCTTGAAGATAGCCGGATTCCTCATGACAACTTCGACCGGGTACTTCCATTGCATGAATCTTGTCCAGCCTGTAGAGAGAACGGATGTTAGCCCAAGCTATCCTTGATCGTAGGTGCGTCCCACATACTCCAATATGCGCACCGCCTTCCCAGATATTTGCCAATAAATGGTACTAGGACCATGGTCAAAAGCAGCTCCAACTGCTCGATGCTTTCCTGCCACTCCGCCTCGGCATCGGAATAGTCGTCGGACAAGGTTTCCAGATCGGAATCAGTGGTGGATTCGGAAGGAAGAGAGGCAACGTCATCGTCGGAGGTGTATGCGTTGTTTGGTGAAGGCACCATGTACGCCGACATGGAAAAGGACGGGTTAGACCCGGCAGGAGAGTCTGAGGACATGGCGGTGGTTTCTATGGACGCGAAAGAGAGATGAACCAAGGAAACGAGAGCTATGGGAGCAGTGGCCTGCCGACTGCCCTGGTGGAAATCAAAGCATCAGCTGTCGAAGTGAGGACCGGGCGACTCTGCAAGACTCGAGGGTTGACGCCGTCCAAGTTAACCGGCGGGTGTTGATCCCCAAACGTAATTCCACACGTGACCGGTAATACCCGTTGACTCACAGTCACGTGCGCTCATTGTCCCGCGATAACAGAGTCGCCTCCCAGCGGGAGATCGGATTTCAGCGACAAATTCGTCATTTGCGACCTCTTCTCGATCCCTCATTTCCGCAGCGACTACCAGCATCAGTTGAACCCCCGGTGGTGGACTGATTCGCATCCTGCAGCCTCAGAACATGGCGGACTCCGTACGTCACACTGGTTTCTTTTTACCGACCCTCCCACATTTTCTTTGGTTCTGCACAATACCCCTCGGTGCCAACCACCACGATCGTCGGGCGAAGCACTCAGTATTGAGCTATACGTTAGATCGTGAAGCGACCACTGGACGCACTCGTTTGCCGTCTATTTATATTTTTTTTTCAAGCCCCAGGACTAACTTGACGGCTGGATTTCTTTAAACAGGAAGTCGAGACTGCCCAGAAGCAGCGCAAGTCGGTTGCATTCAGCGAAGGCTCGGTCATCATGGATACCAACGGCCAAGTTACAGAGGCGCCCGCCGCCGAGAAGCCTGCCGGTACGCATCTATCTTCGAGTCGACCCTCTCCAGTCGCGGCCCCGCTAACTTATGATCGATCACAGACCAGGAGGTCGACGAGGTGACTGAGATGTTCAAGGGTCTGTCAAAAAAGAAGAAGACCAAGAAGCCCAAGGAGACTACTGCCGCCGATGGCGAGGAGGCCCCCGCCGCCGAGGGCGAGTTCGACGCATCCACCCTGAAGAAAAAGAAGAAGAAGCCCCACAAGGTTTCCGCCGGTGACTTCGAGGCTAAGCTGGCCGAGGCCGGCATCGACAAGGAGGAGGGCGAGGAGCCGGCTGAGGAGGCGGTGCCCGAAGGCGACCTCGAGGCTGGCACGGGAATCTGGGCCCACGACGAAACCCAAACGATCCCTTACTCTCTTCTCGTCTCCCGATTCTTCTCCCTCATCTCGAGCCACCACCCCGATCTTCTGTCCGGCGGTACCAAGTCCTACAAGATTCCCCCGCCCCAGTGTCTGCGTGAAGGCAACCGTCGTACGATTTTCGCCAACATTTCCGATATCTGCAAGCGCATGAAGCGTTCGGACGAGCACGTCATGCAGTTCATGTTCGCGGAAATGGGTACTAGCGGCAGTGTGGACGGTAGCCGGCGTCTTGTCATCAAGGGCCGATTCCAGCAACGCCAAATTGAGATGCTACTTAGGCGTGAGCAACACCCCCTTTCCCCGTTTCATTGGATTATGCTAACTAGCCATAGGATACATTGGTAAATTATATCCCCCGAATCTATGTATACGTCCGGAGTTACTAACACGCCGCAGTCGAGTACGTCACCTGCAAGACCTGCCGCAGCCCCGACACCGAGCTCAACAAGGGCGAGAATCGTCTGTACTTCATCACTTGCAACTCGTGCGGTTCCCGTCGGTCCGTCGCCGCTATCAAGACCGGTTTCCGTGGACAAGTCGGTCGCCGCAAGCGTACTGGTTAAAAAGGAGAAGAGTCTGGTTTGGCATTTTATGGCAGGAGTCTGTTTTCTTACCTCTTCTTTATGGCGGGCCGTTGACTAGAACATTGGCGGGTAGAAAAAGGCCTTTGGTCTTATACATTATCGACCGTCAAGGATGTGACGTGAGGAGATGGTTTGGGAATGGAAATAGGTTTACTATGAAATGGACTGATACGACCATACCCCTGAGGACATGAGCATTTCCATTCTTGCTGCCACACTGTCATGGCTCAACTGTTGTCCTTGGACTGCCCGGCTCTTCCCGCCGAGGCTCTATGTTGATATATTCATCCCGACACCTCACAAAAGTAGCTGGTTGAATGAGTCTATACGATTGTGGCATGTGCTGATTGTAAAAACATTGTGTCAGTTTCTGAAGGACTCGATCAAGGGAATCAAGGCGAAGTCTGTATTGCTATTCTACCCAATCCGGGTCCCTGCGCAGGTGAGTCACGGCCCCATACAAAGGAGCGCTAATAAAGCGGACAGGCAGATCCAATCCAGTGAGCAGTTAACTATGCGACTGCACTCGTGGCTGCGCTTGGTTTCTCATTGATTTTGACAACCCACTCGCATCACTGCGGCCGAATTCCAACGAAGATCTAGACCATTCCCCCAGTCTTCGACTCCAACGCTTCAACCCGAGCTGACAAGCCCAGTTATTCGCCGTGGTATAGGTTGCTTGTCTGCAGAGTTCTTCTCATCTTACCTCCAGAATCATGGCCGGTATAGATTCCCACAGCCTTGAGCTTCGCATATGATCCACATGGCTAACGACGATATAGCCAGCGAGCCCCTGCGCATTGGCGTGATCTTATTCCCCGGCTTCCAAGCCCTGGACGCATTCGGTCCACTGGATTGCATCAACGTGCTCTCCCAGACAGAGCATCTGACGCTAAGCCTGCTGTCTTCCACTCTGGACCCCGTCACAACGACCTCGCCCGCCATGCCCGCTGCAGTCGGGCAGTCCGTCGTGCCCACGCACACCTTCTCGAATGCTCCGCCCTTGGACGTTCTGCTTATTCCCGGGGGCCAGGGCACACGCAGCGCCGACACACCGGTGCAAGAGGCCGTCACCTATATCCGAGGAAGTTACCCGCGGCTCCAGTATCTCATTACGGTGTGTACGGGCTCACGACTGGCTGCGCGAGCCGGGGTGTTGGACGGCAAGCGGGCGACTACGAACAAGATGCATTTCCGGGAGGATGCGGGGCGTGCGCCGGGGGTGAATTGGATCCCCCGCGCACGATGGGTGACTGACGGCAATGTCTGGACTGCATCTGGCGTGAGTGCGGGCATTGATGTGACGCTGGCTTGGGTGGAAGAGGTCTATGGGAAAGAAAAGGCAACGCAGATTGCGGACGAACTGGAGTATGAGCGGCATGAAGATCTGAGCTATGATCCTTTTGCGGCGCGTTATGGGCTGTGTTAGGTAGAGTTTTGTGGAAAAGAGAGTAACAAGAATGAGGCTCGCTTGCATTTCAGACTGAGAGACCAGCTCTAGATGGTAGCTGTACAGTTCAACGAATAGAACGAATGAAACGAGTAATAACAAGCAGATATAAAACTTAAACCGCAAACCATAAACCGTATGTTGTCAACAAAACTGAATGCCATGGGCCATAGGAGAGAAACTACTCCAAATCCCTGGGCCAGCATTCGCGTCATTCTTGCAGTCCACGCCAAAACCCCGGCTATTCTTCAACTTAGCCACTGGCGGTGCTGACCTTCATCTGGGCAGCAAAGGCGTTCAAGTTTCGTGTCTGCAAATAGACACTTCCGGGACCCTCAAATTTGCAGGCAAGACCTTCTCCAGAGCTGAGTCCCGAAATAATGCCCCCGGACGCGACACGCTCAATTTTATACTTGCAGTTCCAGGCTACCAGGTGGCCATTGTCAATGTAATACATTTCTCCTTCCTTGAGCTGTAGCAAAATGGGGTCAGTAATTATGCTCACAGAAACCGCATGAAATTAGAGGACTCACGTCTTTTTTGATGATTGCCCCGAAGCTTTGAACCCATAGAAGTCCGGTACCAGACACCTTGTAGATAAAGAGGCCCTCTCCAGAGAACACGCCCTTTGCAAGGCTTTGTGCCTGGTACTTTCGTCGGACACCAGCTGTTGACGCTAGGAAAGAGTCTCTTCCGATTTTCCATTCTTCCTCTCCGTTCATTCGAAGAGCGATCACATCACCCAGCACCGAGGGGGCAAGCAAAAGCTCGCCGGGGCCGGTATACTCCGACATTGTCAGCTCAGCTCCGATCAGCAGTTTCTTGAACCCGAACGAGATATTGCCCCTAAGGGTCATAGTGGTAGACATAGCAATCATCACACCTAGCCATCATCAGTGACTTTTTTACACCAAGGGCGGAGGGACGGGATGCGGTAGACTGAAAAGGCGCATTTGGAACTGGAAGCTGACACGGATACATACCAGGTTTGGCAGCCAACGGGCAACCCATGGCGAGTTGTATTGTGACGAGGGAGTTGGAGTCGCGGTGGCTTATACGATAACTGCCTCCATTGAAAGTGCCGACGTCGTCCTCGTTAGTGGCTCTGGCTCCTGTGAATTGGCCCACCGGTGGTGCACCTCCGGGATATTGTTCCATTCTTGTCATTGGAGGAGGGGGCTGACTCTGAAATGAGCCGGACAAGGATGCATTGCGCTGAATCGCGGCGGCATTCTGTTGATAGAAGGGAGGCTTTGAATCCTGGTCGATGGGTGGCTTCTCTGGTGGACCCGAAGGAGGTGGGCTCGGCGCAGGCGGGCTCACTGAGGGCGGCGGTCCAGGATACGATCCATTTGAAGGCGGGGATTGCCTTGGCGGGGGAGGATAACTGAAGTTGGGAGGCGCGAAGCCAGGTGAAGCCTGAGGGGGCGGCGGCGGAAATGCTATGATCAGAAGTCAGGATGTGCGAGGCTCGCCAAGGAAAAGATGCACTTACATGTAACATGTGCCGGTGCTATCATGGATTTGAATCGTTAGGAACCTGATCAAGAGAACAATTGAAGCCATCTACGACGTACCGGACATCGGGGGAGGGGGGTAATGCATCTGCGACATGATGGCGATAGGGATAAGTTGTACAACTCGATCAGCTCAGCTGTGCTTCGACTAATTAAATAGAGCTGCTTCCACATTAACTTGACGCTGCCTTCCTAGGGCATTGTGAGTGACTTACGGCCTTCGCAGGATCGCGGGGCATCAGACAATAAAGTTATAGAAGAATCCGAGAGCCGATGGCTTGGGGTCCTCTGGGATGTTCAATCCAGAGACCGATGGTTTCGAAAGTCTTCAAGAGACACGAGAAAAGAGGTATTTGGGTAGAAGCAGAAAAGTGTCCCGGACAGACAATCTCGCGCCGGTTCACTCGCTTTAAACCCCAACAGCTCCGAGCTCCAAGGCTATCATTAGCGGGGGACATGGTCAACCGCGGTCTCACGAATTGAAGGCCGTATTTGGACTCTATCACCTGTCTCCGAATCACAAATGACTCCACCTGGGCGCTTAGAGTGCGGATTGGTGCAACTTGATAAGCCGGTCGATGCACGGCAGCCCCAGTTGCCGACGCTCATTGGCCATACATATGAATCCCCGCAACAGGCCAAGGATGACGAGGAATTCTGAATAATAGCACTAGAGTGGTCCTTGGATGTTTAAAGAAATACTCCCTAACCTGATCGTTTTCTTTATCCATACCTAGCGGGAAGTATACAACAGATGTCTCATTGCCGCTCGCTGGTATTCTGCTTCGTAGACTCAAAAACACAAGCGCCGTATAGAAACAAATTATGAAATCATTCATCCGCACCAAGTCACCAAACATTAAATGGACGGTTGAGTAGCTGCCGCTTGCAGGATTGCTGCTGCTTCGGGGCGAGGGAACTCGGTGACCAGATCCAGAGCAGTCATGCCGTTGATATCTCGAAGCTCCGTAAGGGCGCCCGAAGAAATTAGTAGATTGAGGATCTCGATCGGCGCAAATCTCGCCGCCAGCATGACCGCTGTACGGCCACTATCATCTCGGGCGTTGAGTTTAGCCCCTGCCTGAACAAGTATCTCAACGATCTCGGTATGCCCGTCCATGACTGCGGTCAAAAGTGGCGTCGCGCCTCGTGGTCCAATCGGATCCATCTCGGCTCCGTAAGATAATAGCAACCGAACAGTGCTGGGTTTGTTATTGCTGCAAGCCCAGTAAAGTGCAGACATGGTGTTCCGGGTGAGACTTTCGACTCTCGCTCCATGCTGGAGGAGTGTCTCCACGACATTGTCGTAGCCTTCATGAGCAGCGATATCCAGAGGCCTCGTCAATTGCCCACCACATCGACCATCTATATCTACTCCATTCTGGATTATCAAGAGAATCCCCTCCAGGTCTTGCGCCAGGACGAGGGCCATCAGGACGGAACTTCCGTTGTTAGCCTTGGCCTCGATATCAGCACCGTGTCGACGGAGGACTTCAATTGCCCACTGACAATGGCTTCTTGCCGCGTACAGGTATGCATGGTGAGCAAGCGTCGGTGCATCAGAGCTGAGCTCTGCCCATTTGGCCAGGAAGAAGTACAATATTGCGTATCTCCCCGTTTTGAGAGCCCATTCAAAGCCAAGAGCATCGTCATCACCCGGAAAATCTCGCTCGAATTCGAGGTCATTGTCAGCGTGGGTAAGCCATTGTTCAAGGGCTCTCATCCCTCGAGTCGTCTCCGTAACATGTTGGTCAGATTCTACTGCTGGGAAGTCCCTCGGCGCTTGGACTGATTCAAGCACGGATTGAAGCTTATCGCCGGTGGGTGTATTAGTAGATAGACGCCATAGGACCCAGCCTAACTGCGTAGTGAAGCTGTGCCACCAGTCTAGTTCGCCCTGTGTTTTCGACCATGCTGGGCCTCTGGCCTGTTGTTTATCCACGTAGAGACCGAGCTGGATATCTGATTTGAGGATGTCGCATATTTGGTCGAAGCCACTTTCGCGAACAAGCGTGTTGTTGTCGACCAATGCGCGTCGACAGAGAGATCCAAGCTCGTACATCGACTGTTCGAATTCGGAGCCTGAAGTTCGGACACAGAACCAACGGACCAGGGAGAATGCAGTATCCCACTGTCTGCTCTTCACGAATTGCTCTGTACGTTGTCGAACTGAAGAGGAATGAGCCCCAAGCTCTGGAAGAATACCGAGATGCTTAAGCACGGGCACAATGCAGAGCAGCGCATCTTCCATCGAGCCGAGATTCGACTCTTCGAAGCATTGCACCAAGGCTCCGATGCGACTGGATTGGACGAGCCAGGAGTTATGCAGGTCAGGGACCATATCGATGTCTCCACCGAGATCACGGACGTCGGCAAGAGCCTCACTCAAAAAGTGGATATAGATGTCCTGGGCCACCATCTTCTCCAATCTGTTGTTTGTGCTGACCATTAGGATCCTAGGATCAGCAGGGTCTCCTGTGTCCGAGCCCCATTTATCTGATCCAAGCCCAAAGAGCCGTTGCGACACGTCGACCTGGCTCGCAGAGCACGGTTGCAATGGCGTGATCCGGTACATCCACTTGTGGAAGTAACGAAACGTCTCCTCGCTCATTGCTTGTGACTTGGACAGTCCAACCATGCGAGTCAGTGGACCACGCCAGCGTTTGTCGTCCCTGTACAGTGACCACGTCCATAGACCTATCATGGCTTCCAACTCGTTTGGATCTACCTGCCAGCCGACGGAATTATACCGCTTCAGCAGGTCAACGCAGTAGGTACCCACGATAGCCTCCGTTGCTTTTGGGGAAGTGGACTTATATTCGAAAGTAAGATGGGGCTTGAATCCTTTGGAATGATGGCCCCAACTGGACAGCACGACCATGGTTGCCATCATTGCTTGGGCCAGGCTTTGAGCCGCCTTGCGAGTGGGCGTGTCCCCCCATGGAGCACTCGAACCGTCCGGCGCACCGTTTGTGAGGCCGGCAAGTTGGCGTCTTGTTTTAATCAGTTGATTCACAGTCGGATGCGCCGCGAAGTCAAGATCTTGTGTTGAAATATCTGGACTGGCGACAGAAACAAGGGTGAAGGATTCGACGTTCTTGAGATGAAAGGTGAACGCGTCCAGCTCCTGTTTCTCTAGGGTAACGAGTTCCTGTTCGTCCTTTGACAGCATGTTCTCGTCGGGTGTCATCCGCTCTGTGCGGAGGCAAGTTCGTAAGACAGACATGACGAAGGTTGCACCCAACTGGGCGAGGATGACAGAGGCATGGAGTCCTCTTTCCCCAATGAATTGCAGGATGAATCCAAGCATGGTAATTAGCAGCGTCGTATAGATCTCGACTTGTCCGCCATCGTGCGTTTGAACTCGTGTTGACTTGATGTACTTCATGTTCGTAGTCATGGTCGACTCGGCGATGAATGCATTGAACACTTGATCTCCAACGTATTGGTTCCCAGGCTGAAGCCAGTAAATCTTGCTGGAGTTCTTGGGTTCGAAGTAGTACTGTTCCGACGAACGCTCGATAAGAACCGCACAGTAAAACATGCCAATGAAGAGAAAGACGGTACCAACGACGTAAAATGGGAATGCGTAGCTGTCCACAGCTTTCCCATTCACTTGGAAAGACTGTGGAAAGATGAATACTGTGATTGCGGCGTAGATTACAACGCCTGGGGTCGTTAGATGACCAGACCTTTACCATGCGCTTCTCATGAGATCGAACCCACCGACTTGAAGTAAAACACCCAGTATAGCAGCACAATGGAACCATAGGTGGCCTCGTCGCTTGATGCCTTTGTTCAATGACAAGTTCGGGATAGCCAGATCAGGCTTTATTCGATCATCCCATGAGTCTGGCTCGGAGAGAGTCGGTCTCTTTGCAGACCAGCCATCGTGTCGAACAGCATTAAACAATGTCCCAATCTCTATAGATTCCTCATCAGGACCAGCTTCTTTATTCTCCCAAGTCACAAGCTCTAAGATTTTCGGTCTGCCAAAGACCCGAGAGATGCCACCCTCGTTGAAGAGTTCGCCCGTCGACTCCGACACACAGGGTAGAAGCTCACTCTCAGCTTCAGCAGGGCCTTCCTGTGCTCGTCCGACGAATGCTTTGAGAGAGGGACTGCCGCGCACTCGGATGACGGAGACTACTGCGGTCAAGACTCCAAGTGGCGCCAGAGCAAAAATAAAGTTGTCCAATAGGTTGATCGACTCGGAGAGGAACTGTTTCGTGAGACGTTCACCGAATAGTGTGATGAGGGGTGCCTTGTATGTATCAGTGAACATGGTCCTAGTCGTCTTCGCTCTCGCCATTTCAACTCACCAAGTCCGTGGCAAGATTGTTGGTGAAGTCCTCCCAATCATCAGCCAACACAACAGGCGAACAAATCAACACAAGCAACAACGACAAGTAAACACTGCTATAACAGGGCATCATAAAAGCATCATAAAGGCATCATCAAAATAGGGGCTATAAATTCTCTGTTATCTGCAATAGCCACCACCATTACCCTTATATCTTCCGCTAACCGCCCGGGCAAGCCTCCTGTTGCCGATCATTTCGGGAGACGAGAGACCGGCAGTGGGGCATTCGCCTTGCGAACTGCCCTGCGAAATCCCAGGACTAATCATATTCTGATCACGGCCCTTATTTCCCCCAGAGTTGAAACCACTAAAGTACCTAGTGCATGCACGTAAGCGCTGCGCCCGCCAGGGTACCGCACGTTGTCACTGCGCTAGTTGCGTCCCGCAGGAGCGGACGCCACAGACGGTGGGGTCTAGATTCCTTCTCCAGCTTCAAATCTGCGCGCCAGAGACCAAAGCGCGTTGATGGCTTGCTGCTTAGTTTGTGGTGTGTTTGTCCCTTCATTTCTGAGCGACATGTGGCTGAATGTATTGGGATGAAGTGGCTCTGAGTTGCATGTGCATGGCCGCTTAATATAGAAGCATCATCCACACCTTTCTGGTTGAATTTGAGCAGGCGCGGTCTGCTCCTTCTATTTTAAGATCCCCTAACCGACCGCGAAGAATATGCAGAATAATTTCTCCCTCGAGAGGACTACAGCGGGCTATTCACCAGATCTAGAGTAGAGAATCCATCATCGCCAATGGTAGTATCGATGCCCAGTGTGATGTACCCAATTAAACCCTTCGAGATGTCGCCCGGTTCTAACAGAATCCCTGAGGTGATAGGGTTATAGCCATTTTGTGAGGCATTGGGAAAGTTCGAGTCATCCGAGTTGCGTACTCGTTGAATCTCCGTGTGAGAGGTGTACGGCTCTATGGCCATGACCCTTTGCTCGATATCTTCGTCGAAATACAATGGGCCAGTGCTCACAGTTCTTTTCGTTGCCAGAGTCCCATTACTACCCAGGGTCCAATTTGTATGTACCTGGACGTGGATATGGATAGCTCCTTGAATATAGAATCCTGCCTAAACGAGTTAATGAAGGTCTTGAACTTGGCAAATAGGATCAGGCACCTGGGAATATTGTCTTCATCTGCATCAGCCCATGTTCATCAGTTGGCCACATTCCACGCAGCCATGTCTCAGAATCGGTGTGAATATCCGTCGCGCCCACTTTGAAATCCGTCTGGCTCTTTCCTTCTCGAGAAAGAGTATCAGACAACAAGGTGTTAGGTGAGTTTCCGGTAAAGCTGGAATAGCTCCCAGTGGCATTGCACTGCCATAGATCCACCATGGCTCCCGCCAAAGGTGCGCAGGTAGCCATATCGAGAACACCGACATCCCATAGCGGCACACCGGTTTGTGTTTCGATCATGTCCTGGCGGAGAAGCTGAGACCGAGGCCAGTAATAGGCACCCGGTGTCACCACCGGTGTGAGCACGCAGGTATCATTTTGGATCACCTCATAGTATGGCGTCTCTGTCGATGGATGGCATCGTACCGTTGCCAGCAGCGAGTCCCGTGAAGCTCCTCTTCCAGCGTTTCGCATTTAGCCCTGCAACACGGCGGGCGCAGCGTGTTGATAGCTGAGCTTTGTGGCTCTCGTTCAAGTGACCCAGGGTAGTTCACGCTAAAGCCAGCAGCGCAAAACGGATCGAGAACCACATTCTGACACCCGGTCAATGTGGGAAATAATGAGCAACTTGGGGACGCGCTGGATTTTATAGGCGTCCAGTGGGTTGCGTCTTTGGAGTGGGAAAAGAGGATAAATCGAAGGCAACTCAATGGCCTCCCGTCAGGACCCAGGATACTTGCTAGCCCGGAAGACCGGAATGCAGTCGCCAACGTGATACGAAGGCAAGGCAAGGGTCTATTTATGAATCTCAATTCTCAGCGAGCAGGTCGTGACACCACTAAGGTCCAAATTCGATTGATCGTAGTCTGATGACATTCTGAGTTAAGCCGATCAACTTGACCAGCGTTGGTTGCTGAGATTGAGCTGTCTATTTCCCGAGAATGCAAGAGCTCGAAGCGTCTCGCAGCCCTAAAAACAGTCACGTATATTCCCATGGTGCTGTTCGTGTTCCCAGCCCAACTTCCCAAAACAAAGCCAACCCACCAACGCCGATTGAATGAGTGATAAAAAAAAAAAAGATAAGCGATCCAGAGGTGCGCTAGCCTTGTGTGAGGCGAAACGAAAAACCGAGAAGTTATCTCAAGAGTCTAGAAGATGCTGTTCACAATGTTAGAGCCGACAGTAGCACCGGCACCGAAGATTGCTAGAAAAACAAAGTTAGATATCAAATCTATATGACGATCAAGGATAGGCACGTACCAGCATTTCCAAGCTTCTTGCCAAACTTCTTACCACCCTGCTCAAACTTGTTCGGCTTGTTAGGGTCGCTGGGGTTGGGGGTGGCCGAAGGTCCACCTTGGCTGACCTCCAAGGGCATGTTTCCATAGTTGGTCGGTGGAGGTGAGAAGGCTGGGGCCTTCTCATCCAGGATATCCACATAGCTTCTAGGGAATATCCCATCCAAGCCGGTGCGCTCATTGCGACCACTCCACCCTATAATTGCCTATTAGCTCAGCACCGACCCTATGGGGCTGCAATCCAAAACGTACAGTCGCCATTTATGCGCTCCAGAACTTGAATGCGGTCCTTCCGCAATAAAGCCAGATCTCCCTCATTGATTGGGTTAAAGTCGTACAGAGCAGTAGCGAGGGTTGGGGCAGGCGGGACTTGATTGTAGGCCGGTGGGGATTGAACCGGCGGCGGGGCATATTGATTGTGAATCGGGGGTTTCTCGTTGATCGGTGCGGTGACTGGCTCCGGCGCAGGAGGCGAGTACTGGGCTGGAGGGGGCTGCGCCTGCACAGGGACCGGCTGAGGCGATGGTGTAGGTTGCTGTTGCTGGCCCAGCGAACGAACGTCCGACTCGCCAGGGAGTTCCGAGAGGATATAAGACAGCAGCTGCGGTGTGATGACCGAGGCATCGGCCAGGAATTCCAACTCCTACATCGTTTCACATCAGTTGCGATCCGGGGCGACTCGGGGGCGGTTGGGAATCACATACGGTGCGGACCATGCGGAGCGACCGGGTGGTCATGGCCGACTTGAACTCGCTCGCCATGGTGTGGGGCTGCGATTCTCGAATTCGAGGAAGGGGTTTGTTATGCGCGAAAGGAAGGCGATCGGTCGTGCTGAAGACAGGGGGATCGGGATGGGAAGATGGTGGAGATGGAGGAAGCGTCGGGAGGTTTTGGTTTCAGTTGTTCGCATCTGCCTTGGAGGCCAAGAATCGCCCATGAGTGCCGAGTGCAATTGGCCTGGGTTGCTCTCCATTCTGTACTCTATTTAATCGTACCAAGTAAGAGGAGTGATGCTATATCTAATCAATCAATAGTTTAAGCAGACAAAGAACTGACGGGGGTCTGTGAATTCCTATTATCCAACTAAATGTTGACGCGACAAGGACAATGACATTGTGGCGTTGAAAGCCTTCCCCACGCGAACCGATCTTATAGGTGTCCCTGGCATTATAGCCAACTCCCCTGAAGAAATCCTCATAACCCGATATTGCTATGAACTTTAAACTGACTGTAAAAAATTTCAAAACCTCAGAAACTCCGCAGCGAGTCCTTTCAATCTGGTTCTCGACCCGTTGCCATTTGATTCTATGCAGCGGTTACTGTAAGCCCTCACGGTAGCCTTGTGGTTTATTGAGATTTGGTGATTAAACACCGCTTTCATAAGAGAAACTGGCCTCCTTCAAATACAAATTGGAATTCGACTGTATAAGAAAAAGGATAAACTGGGAAGGTCCTTTGAGTCTCTACGATCTCATCACGTCGAGACTTGACTCTGAAAGTATGACTGCCCCCGTAGACCATCATGCTGGGCGCTGTAGACCAGCCTAAAACCATTATTGCTGACCTACTCGATGACCTTGGTGACCGCGACACCATCCTATCGATCATTAGTCCCAACACCCCTAGACCATGAACGCGAGGGAAGACCTACCTTGCCAAAATCCGTGTCGAACTCCGGGACCGAAGTCTCATACTTGAGGTTCGGGTTCGGCCGAAGCGATCCCACATCCAGTTTCTGAATGATTTCCTTCTTCTGCTCGGGCGTTGCCTTCACCCATCTGAGATACTCAGGCGCACCAGGCATGATCGCGTTATCCGCCACCAACATCGACTTTCCGGGTACCAAGACATTCAGCTCCTCGAGCAACCACAAGTCGGGCAGGTAGAGCTCCTGCCAGTGATCGATGAATATCATGTCCACCTGGCGGAGGCTTTTCTTCTCGAGGACCAGCTCCTTCAGCGTCTCGCTGCTGGAGCCAACGATAATGCGCACAAAGTCACGGAGACCGGCCAGATCCACGAGCGTGTTTGCGACGGCGGCCATCTCGGGGTTCTTCTCGATGCTCAAGTACTCCTTGCCACCATTGGTGCGCACGCTGTCGCCGAAGAGAATGGCAGAATAGCCCACATACCCACCGAGCTCGATCATCGACGATGGCTGGCGCTCGGCGATGAGATTCGTGATAAATCCGCCCTTGTTCGGGCCGATGTTCATGAGCTGGTGGTGCTGGCGATGGTAGTCATCGATGGCCCCGAGGACTTTCTTCGGACTGCCGTGCAGTTGTTTGATGTCGGGCCGTCCAAAGACGTAGTGAAGGAGATCAACCTCGCGCCCATCCTACACGACGTCAGAACTGCCATACTCAAAGACCTGTGGGGGAAAGAACTCACAAGAGCGAAGGCGGTGGCAGGGGGAGCGTGTAGGCGAGGCATGATGGATCGTGTGAGAGTAGAAGCAAATCGAATCATATGTGAAAGAGAGGTGTCACGTTTTGAAAGGGATACTTTGTTGATACGTGAATTGCTTCCAATTTGATGAATGATCCTTGACCTTCATCTTCATGGTTTATATAACTACCCATGTCATACAGCCTCGGAGGCATCATTTCGGAATTTACCCAACGGAGTGGCGAGCATCCAAGGACCGACCGAACGCTTAAATCCGACCCCGGCGATTTACACCGTGGAGTCGGATAGTGTGCAGACCAGTTTGTCTAGACATGAATACTCTTAAATAATCACATGGCTTCACTAATGCCCCGTTAGCACATTATTAACGGACTTCGGGGTCGCCTTCGAACGTAGTCGGGGCTGAAGCACCCGCGCTCCGGAGTTATCGGGTGTATCCTGAGCCTTGCGCTTCATCCTTACAGGTCAAAATATGTATATCTGACATGATTCAGGGCCAAGAACTAATACAAAATGGTTAGTTTGGAGTGTGGCTTTCTCGTTAACTCCAGGTAGCGGGATTAGATATCCCCAAGATCTAGAGTAATGTCCTGACGTAGAGAGGGCATGCTTGGAAATATACTTATCTAGGTAATCTTTCGTAGACAAAGTTGTTTAAAAGTTACTTCGCTTTTAAAGTAGACTAAGAAGTACCCATAGAAGCGGCGTGAATCTACATTGCAAACATTCTATCGGTCTAGTGTTTTGATCACGACATACAACTAACTATCGCGGCTGAGCCTCGTTGTGGGGAAAGTCGGGGACCGGAATAGGACAGGAAGGGCGATGTGGATATCGTGCTATGGACGTCTATAAACCTCTGTGAAAAGTGAGTCATCATGACTATGATTCACAGACTACAGACAGGTGGCTATTGGCATATGTAGCGTTCAATCATGCGCGGAGTGTTTCTCTTTCGCTCAGCCTGCGCAGCCCCAGAAGTATGACATCAAGTGGGTCGAGAATGCCATCCCGTTCAACCCGCCAATGCAGACGAAAGAAGTTCTACATAGAAAGGAGTCTAGTCAAATGGCAGGGAAAGAAGACACAATGAATCGACATGAGTGATTGGTCATCGGAACCATAGATCCCTAGAGTCTGGAGATCGAGGGGCTTTTGCTGTGAGCACTGTGGCGACATCATAGGCCACCCGAATCGCCTTGACACACGATGCCCCTTCGGATCCCACACAGCGCCAGATATCTACAGAGTAGACACTGGCATCGTTCTAGACATTAAGCAGGATATTCATCTGAAGTACACTTGATAACGATTCGAAGTATACGGAGATAATCCCGGCGAACTGCAATGCCCGCTGGCCCGCACTAATCCAAGACGGGACTAGCGCGGGACTCCCCTCTCGAGAAGCTTCTGTGGCCATATAAATTGCATCTTCAACCTCACACGAGCAGCGTCATACCACTTCTCCCACCCCCGCCTATTCTCGATTCTCAACTATCCCACACCCTCCGAATACCCTTGCATCCTTTCATAATGAGCGACTGGGACTCCGTCACCAAGATTGGCTCCAAGCACCGTGGTGCTGGTGCCGCGCCCCGCGAGACCGTGGTCAAGGGCAAGAGCGCTCTGAACGCTGCCCAGCGCTCTGGCACTCTCATCGGAGCTGAAAAGAAGTACACCACCGGTAACCTGGTACGTGAAATATTCCCAAACTCTTACCTGAGGCCCACGCCCAGCGATCTTCGACTAACCATTCTACCCCCCACAGGCCGCGAAGTCCGGCGCCCCCGAGGGCCAGCACCTGACCAAGGTCGATCGCAGCGACGACATCATCAAGCCCAAGACCGTCGGTCACCAAGTCGCAGACGCCATCAAGAAGCGCCGCAACGATGGCCAGTACAAGATGACCCAGAAGGACCTCGCCACCAAGTGCAACACCACCGTCACCGTCATCCAGGACTTCGAGCGCGGCACCGCCACCCCCGACCAAAAGGTCCTCGGTGCCATGGAGCGTGTGCTGAACGTCAAGCTCCGTGGGAGTGACATCGGTGCAGAAAAGTTCCCCAAGAAGAAGTAATCTCGCATCGGGGGTGAGCCCGCGACTTTGATTTCTACGGGGATGAGACCGGGACAAATACAAAGTTCTGCATCGTTTTATTTCTGTGACTTTTCGACCTTTTGGTGGTTTTTGATGACTGTCATGTCCTCTTTCTGGAATGGGTTTCTTTTCTGCTGGTCGGATTAGCGCTGACCTTGCATGGGAATGGGCTTAGAGAAAATTTTCATGAAAAATGTACAAATGAGATACCTCTATTATTCCCAACTGATTTCCCCCCATCTGGTTTCCCAATACCGTAGCTTTGAATATTGAAGATTTACGGGAGACGCGAGGGTATGGAGTGGCTGATTCGGGAAGTGATGGCCTTTCAACACCCGGCGTGAGGAGAACTTCGACCTCAGCTTTCACACTATGGATAACTGGAATGGCACAGTTGAAAGTGTTGGTTTTGCAATGCTTCGTATTGTCTATTTCGTCATATGCACTTCCTCCGCTGGATGCTAGAGTGTCTCCGCACGCATGCCGCCAGCAATAGGAACGACATACACCTCGAAAACCCATCAGGTGAAGCATGCCATCTTTTATTAAACCAAGTCAAAGAAAACAAAGGGGGGTACCAACTCCGGTTGATCATGTAATCAAGAAATGAGAAAACCCGTGCCTCGGAAGGTCATCATCTCATCCCGTATGCCAGACTCGAGTAGGAAAACGTCTCCCGAGTCTCGTTCGCATCATAAACACATACACACAGCGCATGACTCGAATCACCTATACTTTTTTGTCGTAGCGTTCGTCCTTCACTTCCGCAGCTGCTCCCGCTCCACCTCGTACATAAAGTCGAAGTAGGGCTTGTCGAAGTGGTGGATACGGACGTAACCGTCCTCACCACCTGAAGCGTAGGCAGTACCGGCGGGGTGAACATCGATGGTGTTAAGGGGACCGAAGTGGCCACGAACGCGGCCAATCTCGTCTTCGAAGACCTTGTGGTAGAAGCGAGCCTCGAATTTACCCTGGCGAGCCGAAGTGGTGGTGACATCCATGGCGGCCTGACCACCACCCAGAATGACATAGTCCTTCTTCGGGGTGATAGAGGCGGAGTTGAGAGGCGTGTCGGCAGGGTAGGTTTTGAGGATGGCGAGGTCACGGGCAGACAGAAGCTTGGAGGAGTTAGCGAGGTCTGCTGTTGGGGAACGGGGACTGGGATGATAGGCCAACCTTGGCAGACTTGTCTTTCGATGCGGTGAGGAAGTAGGTGCGGTCATTGGAGAATTGGATGTCGTTGATCTGGAGGTCGAACTCGTGGGCTTGGATACTCTTCAGCTGTTCACCAGTCTGGATGAAGATTATTAGCATGGCCTGGAGGCACAATGAGACCACGCAAAGAGCGAGACCACCATACCTTCGGGTCGTACTGGCTGACGCTGCCATCCTCGTGTCCCGCAATGATATACTTGGACAGGAAACTCCACCCCGCCACGGTTGCCTTGCTCTCCTCGCAGGTAATGCGCAGACTCGGCTCCTCGGCCTGTTGCTCGAGGTTGCCCATTTGACCATCGCCATAAGCGATATCAATCACCGCAATCGTACCGAGGAAGCCCATACGCTTCTCTGTCACCGCCAACAGCTTGCTTCCATCCGGAGAGAACGCCACCCGCTTGACGGCTGTCGGGAACTCCCAAACCTTCACGCACTCGCCAGTCTTGATATTCCATAGCCGCACAGTATTGTCTGCCGATCCAGTCGCAAGAAGAACGGTGTTGGGGCTCACGTCGACGGTCCAGATGGCACCTTGGTGGCCGGTGTAGGTTCCGAGACGCTCGCCGTTGGCGGACCACCACGCGCACACAATCTTATCCTTCGCCACTGAAAACAGGAGATCACCATCGCGGTTGAAACGGATTTGGTTCAGGGACCGTTCCTGCAGAAGCCCGACACGGGCGCGGTCAGTTTCTTCGATGACCTGAGCTTTGGAGAAATTCAACGCACATGGCCCGACAGCAAGATAGGCCGCATATTGACCGATGCGACGAGAGAGAATGACCGGAGATCGGTAGAGAGGTGAGGGCGACCAGATCGAGGGGGGGTGAGAGAGGCGGGTATATCGGGGGGGGGGTCAATCTCGTCAACCGTCACTTTCTTTGACTAGTTGAATTTCATCGCACACTCGGCCCTCAGTGCCAAGACTTGGCCTGTATCGAATCCCGCTTTCCGGGGGAACTATTGTTCCGGTATCTACACGTGATTCAGCCCCTCAGCCCTAGCCCTACTTTAGTCCCGATAGGGGAACATGGATGGAGAAATGATCGACCGAGATGATGACTCATCTGATATATTCAGTGCCTCAGGCCATCAACTCTGTCCTACATCGGCGCCGCCTCCTTTCGGAGCCCGACACTCACACGACAACGAGGCAGACGGGCGTACAAAAGTGTGAGGGGGAGTAATAATTAGCTACGCGGTTGTACCTGATCGCAATAGCGCTCCAATTCCTCCCTGCATCTTCATGCAGCGCGAGAAGTAAGCTTCCCAGTGATTTTCCGACGGCAGATAACGAGCTCCGAGGGAAACAATAATATCCATGCTCGTCCCCGCCGTACCCCGCCGTCGCTTTTCTCTCCAGGCGCGCGCAGCCAATTTTCGTCTCCGCACCCTCTCTTCGTGGCTTCCTTCTGCCTTTAACCACTTTTGCTCTGCTCAAGGGGTCAGAGGATCTGCTGTTTCGCTGTCGGATCGGTCTCCACGGGCTCGCGCTTTTTTAATCCCGCCGTCCGCCGCTACGCATCGCAGGTTCTACAGTTCCGCGACCATGGCCTCCAAGATTGATGGCACCGCAATTGCCAAGAGCATCCGTGAAGGCCTCAAGGCCGAGATCGAGCGGACTCAGGAGACTAACCCGCGGTTCAAACCGAATCTGGTCATCTTCCAGGGTAAGCACCCTGCAGCGACCCGCCATTGAGAAAAAGTGCGTGGCGAGAGAAGGCTAACAATATTCCTTGATATGTAGTTGGCAACCGGTCTGATTCCAGTCAGTCACTCCAAGAGCATTTCCTGAAGTACTGCGCTAATGCAAACTAGGTACCTATGTGCGCATGAAACTGAAGGCTGCCCAAGAGGTACATCATATTTCCCCATACCGCCCAACTGCAGCTGGACATATCTAATCGCCCTGCACTTTAGGCCAACATTATCTGCACCTTGCTAAATATCCCTGAGTCCAGCACCGAGCTTGAGCTCCTCCAGGAGATCACCAAGGCCAACAATGACCCTTCCGTTCACGGTATTCTGGTCCAATTGCCCCTCCCAAGCCACATGTCCGAGCATGCCATCACCTCGGCGGTTTCAGACGAGAAGGATGTCGATGGATTTGGCGCGATCAACATCGGTGAACTGGCCAAGCGTGGTGGTCGTCCGCTGTTCACTCCTTGCACACCGCTCGCGGTGATGGAGCTGCTGAAGGCTAGCGGGGTTGATCCCTCGGGAAAGGAAGCGGTCGTCCTGGGTCGCAGCGACATTGTTGGCAGCCCCGTCAGCTACTTGCTTAAGAACGCTGACGCCACTGTAACTTTGTGCCACTCCAAGACCCCCGATATTGCCCGCGTTGTGAAGAATGCCGACATCGTTGTCGCCGCTATCGGAAAGACCGAGTTTGTGAAGGGAGACTGGTTGAAGCCTGGTGCCGTTGTTATTGACGTTGGTATCAACTACAAGCCCGATGCGACTAAGAAGTCGGGCCAGCGTCTGGTTGGGGACGTTGACTTTGAGCCTGCCTCCCAAGTGGCCTCGCAGATCACCCCCGTCCCCGGCGGTGTTGGGCCTATGACTGTGGCCATGCTTCTGAAGAACGTGGTCCATTCCGCCAAGGCGTACTTCGAGAAGCAGAAGGACCGCCATATCACCCCGCTCCCTATTCGATTGGAAACTCCCGTTCCCTCCGATATTGCTATTTCTCGTGCACAATACCCTAAGCCTATCACCCAAATCGCCTCTGAGGTTGGTGTTGCTCCCCACGAGCTGGAGCCCTATGGCCACACCAAGGCCAAGGTCAGTCTCAGTGTTCTGGACCGTCTTGCGCACCGCCGCAACGGCCGGTATATTCTGGTCTGCGGTATCACTCCTACTCCCTTGGGCGAGGGCAAGTCCACTACTACCCTGGGTTTGACCCAGGCACTGGGTGCCCACCTCAACCGCATTGTCTTTGCCAACGTCCGTCAACCCAGTCAAGGTCCAACGTTCGGTATCAAGGGAGGTGCTGCCGGAGGTGGATACAGTCAGGTCATTCCTATGGACGAATTCAACCTGCACTTGACTGGTGACATTCACGCTATCACCGCTGCCAACAACCTTCTTGCCGCCGCCATCGAGACTCGTATGTTCCACGAATCTACCCAGAGAGACGGCCCTCTCTACAAGCGCCTGGTTCCCGCCAAGAAGGGTAAGCGTGAGTTCAAGCCTATTATGTTCCGCCGGCTCAAGAAGCTTGGCATCGAGAAGACCAACCCCGATGATCTCACCGAGGAGGAAATTCGTCGCTTCGCGCGACTTGACATTGACCCGGAGACCATCACCTGGCGCCGTGTTCTTGATGTCAACGACCGACACTTGCGTGGTATTACTGTCGGCCAGGCTCCTACTGAGAAGGGTCTTTCCCGCGAGACTGGCTTCGATATTTCCGTTGCCAGTGAATGTATGGCCATCTTGGCCCTCAGCAACAACCTTGAGGATATGCGTGAGCGTCTGGGTCGCATGGTGGTCGCTACATCCAAGAGCGGCGACCCCGTTACTTGCGACGACATTGGTGCTGGCGGTGCTCTTGCTGCCCTGATGAAGGATGCCATCAAGCCCAACCTGATGCAGAGCTTGGAGGGAACCCCCGTGCTGGTGCACGCAGGCCCCTTCGCTAACATCAGTATCGGTGCCAGCTCGGTCATCGCTGACAAGCTGGCTTTGAAGCTGGCCGGTACCGAGCCTGACGAGGACCACGACGCCAAGACCGGCTTTGTGGTCACGGAGGCTGGCTTCGACTTTACTATGGGCGGTGAGCGTTTCTTCAACATCAAGTGCCGCTCCTCGGGTCTGTCACCCGACACCGTGGTGATCGTGGCTACAGTTCGTGCTCTGAAGGTGCACGGCGGCGGCCCCGAGATCACCCCTGGTGGTGCCCTGCATGAGATCTACCGCACCGAGAACGTGGACATCCTTCGCCAGGGCTGCATCAACCTTCGCAAGCACATTGCCAACGCCAAGCAGTACGGTATCCCGGTCGTGGTTGCCATCAACAAATTCGAGACCGACACCGAGGCTGAGATCGCTGTCATCAAGGAAGAGGCCATTGCTGCTGGTGCAGAGGATGCCATCCCCGCTAACCACTGGGCCGAGGGTGGCGCTGGTGCCGTGGACCTGGCCAAGGGCGTGTTGGCAGCCAGTTCCAAGCCTAAGAACTTCCAGCTGCTGTATGACCTGAACGGCACCATCCAGGAACGCATCGAACGCATCGGCAAGGCCATGTACGGCGCGGAGAAAGTCGAGTTCAGCGAGCTGGCGCAGAAGAAGGTCGATACCTATACCCAGCAGGGCTTCGCCAACCTGCCCATCTGTATCGCCAAGACCCAATACTCGCTCAGTCACGACCCGGCCCTCAAGGGCGCCCCGACTGGGTTTACTGTCCCCATTCGGGACGTCCGACTGGCCGTGGGCGGTGGATATCTGTAAGTTTTACCCCTGTTCACTTCGTTTATCTTTTTCTGCTTTATAGCTTAGATCCACTGACCACCCTCTAGCTATGCTCTCGCCGCCGATATTCAGACGATCCCCGGATTGCCCACCGCGCCGGGCTATTTGAATGTGGACATCGACCCCGAGACCGGGGAGATCGATGGCCTGTTCTAGACTTTCTCGGACTGAGATGTAGAATGGCACTGCTGGATAGTTTGTATATACTTGCACACACCGCTCCTGGCTCTATAGTTGGATGAGCCGGAGCTTTTGTTTCTTCAACACCGTTACGACGATACACTGGCGTCCGATGGGAGCGGGTTTTTAGAGCGGAGAATTTTCAACACCCCGCAGGGAGGACCTGCCGAATACAATCTCAACAATGACTTAATTTATGTTTTGTGCCGGATCGATTGCTATTTCCCGTACGGATGACTGCATTGCGGAGTCGATTTCCCTATCGTGTTATCCGGGAGATCGTTTCCCGGCGTCGAATGGATTCTTCGGTGAACCGTCCGGAGAAGCGCTCCGAACTCCGGCAAAGCTCCAACCGTCCTGCAGCGGGCCGGTGGAGAGCACGGCGAGTGCTGTGACTCGCGCGCGAGAGACCCCAAGGGGAGCCCCGGTGACTCGGCAGCTTCGAGGGACACGATAAATAGCAATTGACGAGACGGGAATTGGAGTTCACGACTTGTGAATCTCTTTTCAAGAAAAAAAGCCGATCTCGTGACGTCCGGCTTCGGCGCTTCTTTGCGACCACGGCTCACAGTTCAAAAGCAGCGGGAACGAACTTCGCTCTCCCCCCGGACAAGGCTTTTTCCTCCCTTCTCCTTCGCCTTTGAGCATTCTCGTGTCAGCATTCGTTCCTGCTCACGCTGCTCGGTAATTCTCCCCAGCTCCCTATATCCCATTTGCCTGCCATTCCTGCGCTTTCCGGCCGCCCCATCCTTCTCCCCCAATCCCCAGTGACGTGCAAGACGGGGAAACCGCAGCTCCGACTCCACAGCTGCTTTCCTTTCTGCCGAATATCGTTCCCTCGGTTGTTCGTCGCGGCGATTACGAGCTGCCGCCTAGCCCTGCGGAACCAAGCAGAAAGTGAGATTCTCGTGCTGACGCTTTCCGGAGCAGTGCTGCTGCCCATCCACGATGAACGCCCTTCGGTCTGGTTCCGCTTTCGCTCTCGCGCGCCGGTCTGCGACCCCCTCTGCCCCTCTCTCTGCTCGCCTTCTCTCCTCTTCTTCCTCTCCCTCCAAACGATTTGCTTCGTCTGCCTCTGTCCTCCCGCGCTCTCACTCGAGAATCGCTGCGTCTTCCCGCTGCTCCGGATCGACTCCTTCGCTTTCCCGCACTCAAACTCGCACCATGGCTTCCGAGAGCAAGATCAAGGTTAAGAACCCGGTGGTGGAACTGGACGGTGATGAGGTATGGCTGGTGCCCCTCGCTCTTTTATAGCCCAAACTTTCCCCTGGCCCGTATCACAAGCCTGCATGGTTTGCTGGTCGGGTGCTGCGTTTTCGTCTTGGTCCGTCCGTCCGTCAACGCGGGGAAATACGGGGAAAGCTGCACGACTTCATACGTCGACTTGGCCAATTCGCCCATCTTGTCTACCCACCACACTGAGCTAACGATGATCTACGCATAAATTGTAGATGACCCGTATTATCTGGCAAGAAATTAAGGAAAAGGTATGCCTCAGAACACTCCCCGCCTCAATCACCGGCCTGCATGATCGTCTGCCCATTGCAGCCGATTACATGCGGTGATGCATCTCACTCGCAAGCTCTTGAAATCTAGACCGAGACTAACGGTGCTTCTCTAGTTTATTCTGCCGTAAGTGCTTGTCGCTGGCGTAATAATCATTCGATAGTCGCTAAGACCGCCAATCAGTTACCTCGATGTCGACCTGAAGTACTACGACCTGGTAGGTTCAGACATACCGATGACGTCGCTCGGGGCTGTAGGGCTGATCTCCTTTCTCTCTAGGGTCTTGAGTACCGTGATCAGACCGACGACCAGGTCACCGTTGACGCCGCCGAGGCCATCAAGAAGTATGGCGTTGGTGTCAAGTGCGCCACCATCACTCCTGATGAAGCCCGTGTTGAGGAATTCAAGCTGAAGAAGAGTTGGTGTTTCGATTAACCATGCTGCTGTGCAACGTGCCAGGAGACTAATGATCCTCGCTAGTGTGGCTCTCCCCCAACGGAACCATCCGTAACATTCTGTGAGTAGCCCAATCGCAACGCATGAACGCTTGATTAGCGATTGAAATGCTGACGCATCAGCAAAGTGGTGGTACCGTTTTCCGCGAGCCCATCATCATCCCTGCGATCCCCCGTCTGGTGCCTGGCTGGAACAAGCCCATTGTCATTGGCCGTCACGCCTTCGGCGACCAGTACCGGGCTATTGACCGTGTCATCCCCGGCCCCGGCAAGATCGAGCTGGTCTACACCCCGGCCGACGGTGAGCCCGAGAAGGTCCAAGTCTACGAGTTCAAGAACGGTGGCGGTGTCACCCAGGTGCAGTACAACACCGATGACTCCATCCGTGGCTTTGCCCACGCCTCTTTCCAGATGGCCCTGATGAAGGGCCTGCCTCTGTATATGAGCACCAAGAACACTATCTTGAAGCGCTATGATGGCCGCTTCAAGGACATCTTCCAAGAGATCTTCGAGAAGGACTACAAGAAGGACTTTGACGCCAAGAACCTCTGGTATGAGCACCGCCTGATCGATGACATGGTCGCCCAGATGATCAAAAGCGAGGGTGGCTTTGTCATGGCCCTGAAGAGTGAGTGCCTTGGCGATTTTCTGCATCATTCCATCTTTGCTCACCCGACTGCCAGACTACGACGGTGACGTTCAGTCCGACATCGTCGCCCAGGGCTTCGGCTCCCTCGGTCTGATGACCTCCACCCTAGTCACCCCTACCGGCGAGGCCTTCGAGTCTGAGGCTGCTCACGGTACCGTCACCCGCCACTACCGCGAGCACCAGAAGGGCCGCGAGACCTCCACCAACCCCATTGCCTCCATCTTCGCCTGGACTCGCGGTCTGGTGCAGCGCGGCAAGCTCGACGAGACGCCCGACGTTGTTGCCTTTGCCGAGGAGCTTGAGCGCGCTTGTGTCGATGTCGTCAACGACGAGGGTATTATGACCAAGGATCTTGCTCTGGCCCGCGGCCGCAAGGACCGCGAGGCCTGGGTGACCACCAAGGAGTACCTGGCTGCCGTTGAGCGGCGCCTGAAGTCCAACCTCAAGGCCCGTTTGTAGATCAGTCTCCTTGCTTATTGATGTGTCCATCTGCCCGCTAATATACGATATCTACCTCCTCTTTAGACCCCGGGGAGCCCCGGTCTAGCTTCTGGCATGTACAGCTGTCCAGACGAATAAAAATTGCTCTTTTTTTATCAAATTTGCCAGTAGACTTATCTCTTGTACAAACTCACATGATATTCCGGTTCATCGAAGGGTGTCCAGCGATCGGAAACCTTCCCTTCGCCAACATCCATTGACCATGCAGGTCACGGCTGCACCCACGCCGTTGAAGTTGCCATTCCCTCCAGTCAATACCAGCGGAAAATTCATTCAACCGAGAATACGAAGCTTTCTGACAGTCGATCAAGCTCATGGGCGGCCTCGTCGAACTACAAAGGTCTAGCCACCAGATGGGCCGCATCAAATACTACAGACACAGACCGAAAGTACATGATTTTGGAGTCTTGCAATGCCCAGAATTGGAAAAGACGTACCTCCACAACCAGAAATACGACTTCGCCGCACCGTGATTTGCCATCGACAGTCTCCCAGGGCCTGGATTGTCAGCCACAACACCAACGAACGGCCGCGTCGGATCTGGTTGAGTTTCTCATTCTGCACGGATCAATTGTCCAGACAACCGCCACCAATCCCAAGGCCAGCAGCGCGAGGAGGCAGGTGGACGGAGCATGGGGTTGGCTCGGCGAGGGCATCTCACAAAGCCCGATCCACGTCTCGGGGTACGGCTTGGCGAGAGACCGCGGGACTGGGGAGGCTCCACAACTCTGTCGGCACCAAGGAGCATGATGGCTTGTTGGGTTGTTCTGTCGGCCCGTCCAGATCCCCCAAATCTTTGACGCAATCGGATATCTGGCTTTCCTAATCCGGCGGGTGTGGAGGATGGTTGGACCAACTACGTTGGACGCGGTGATCTCACTGGCCACGGAGAGGCCGAGTACGAGAGTGGGCTGGAGCTTATTGGAGTGGGCTTGCGAAGAATCTTTTTCTTCAAGATAAAACGGGGATTTGGGCTGGTTCGTGTGGGTGGACTACCCGTTGTGCTTTAAGTATACTGGGGTCTCCATCGTCGATCGCTTCTGGTCTCGCCCTCGCTTTCCTAGCAATACGGCATATTTGAACGCCAAGGACTGTGGATCTACAGCAGAATTGAGACTCGATCTACTTATCGAGGACGTCTGACGGTGAAATCTCATCCAATGGAATGACACTCGCCTTTCTCGCCTTCTCATACGACTGTATTCGGCATTCTGCCAATGGCACGACTGATGACAACTCTCCTCTTGACTGAATATGAAGGTCTTGGCTGTTACCACGACATTCACAAGTTTGGCCGCTGTCTTTATGGCCGCCCGCCTATGGACACGCTTTAGGCTGGTGAAAGCTTCTGGATACGACGATTTGCTCGTTACCGCTGCGTTGGTAGGTCCCAGAATTATCTTCCGAAACGCGCTACTCACCTTGCATTCAGATATGCTCCATCGTCTTCTTTGCCTTCATCCTTGTCGGTATGTCAATTTTCTCGCTCTACCTCACCGGCAATCATGTTAACAGTCCCTTGTTAGAGCGCAACTATGGCCTGGGAGTCCCAATATCCAAGATCCCACCAGAAGTAGTGCAGACCCAGTTACGAGTAAGTCGGCCCTTGACCCATTGCTCGAACCCATGCTACGGGAAAATCCCACTGACCAAGATAGTATCTATGGCTCTCGATCCCTTTCTACAACCTCTCCTTGGTCCTGGCCAAGCTCTCCGCCCTTTTTCTCTACCTTCGTATCTTCCGCTCGCATACCTTTCTTCTTCTCACTTACATCACCATGGGATTCCTTATCATCTCGGGCCTCTGGATGGTCGTAAGCGGTTTTGTGTTTTGTGTTCCTATCAGGGACTTCTGGAGCTTGGATTATGCCGTCCATACTGAACACTGCCTGCCCCAGGGTGCAGTTTGGTTCTCCAATGCCGCGATGCAGATCCTCACAGACATCATTATTCTAATTCTACCCATGCCGCTATTGTCAAAACTGCAGTTGCCCACCCGGCAGAAGGCAGGGGTTATGTTAGTATTCGGCGTCGGAATCTGGTGCGTCTCTCACTACTCCTCCACGAGGGTATCTTTGCTAACCTACCGCCAGTGTAATCGCCACCAGTTCGGCCCGACTATACGAACTCAGCACTATGGTACGCGGCCAAGATTTCACCAGTAAGCATCCCAAACGCTTGCACTTCCATACACATATCCACTCACACGACCCAGAGAAAAACGCCGAAGCAGCCGTCTGGTCCTCCATAGAAGCCAACGTCTCCATAATCTGCGCCTGCCTCCCACCCTTAAACCCGCTCCTCTCACGCATCTTCTCATTCTTCTTCCTCCCCCGGCCCTTACATTCCTCGCGCACCTCCAAAGCCCGCTCCCACACAACCGATCTCACCGAATCCCGCAAACCGTCCGTCTTCGATCACGGCACCAGACCCAGCACCGACGGCGGCGTCTTCTTCAATGATTTCTTCTTCTCGGGCCCGGGCCGCTACTCGGCGAGCATTTCCAAAGCCAGTACCAACGAGGATGACCTGGAGACCGCGGATGGGATTCGGGTTGTCCGCGAGTTGCGCATGTCGGTCGGGGCCTCGGCTACTGCCCCGTCTAGCAATTCTCCGGATCGGGACTTTGAGATGGAAGAGAGGAGAAGTGGGAGTGGGAGTGGTGCGTACGGGACATCGAATCGTACGATTGAGTGGGATTTGGGAGACTTCGAGTTCCCGGATTATAAGGAGCGGATGAATGCTCCTATTTGATGGATATGTTGATTTGTATATATTCGATGCGTATTGGCCCTAAGGATTGGGATGCATATAAGCACATTGTAGAGGTAGTCTCAGAAATGCAGATCGATGCTCTAACAGCCAGAGCAAGCCCGCGAAAATTCTAGATTGCCATAACTGATGTGACCCCGATAATATATAGTATTGTTCTATCTGCCACGGCACAGAAATGCATCTACAGTGCTCCAGCTGTAGTGAAGCCCAACAAATATACTTTAACCATACTTATTCACGCCGTTCTCAGACCCGATCTGGCCGAGTCTTTCCATCGCATCGCTTGTTCAATCGCCTTCGCCACAGCCACACATTTCTCCTCTCCAAACCGCCCCCCGACAACCTGCACACCGACAGGCATACCGTCCACCAGATCGATATCATCTGCGACTAGATCAGCACCCCTCTCAAACCGAAAAATCACACCGCGAAACTCACATTGGTCCTTATTGAACCGGTCGCTCGCGTTCCGCGGGACATGATCTAGCCATTCCTGGCTAGGAACATCCTTTTCTCTAGAAACAGTGCCAGCCGGCACTGCCAGAGCGGCGTAGCCAAGTAAATTCCAGATGCTGGTGTATCCCACGTACGCGCTGGACTTGACCCAGGTCCAGGGCTTATATCCGACCCAGGGTGTGGAGGGCATGATCAGGGCGTCAATGCCGGAAGATACCCACCGATCGAGGTATGCGGTCTCATAGAGGTATTTGTCTGCATTCAGCTAGAAATGCATATCCCGTTAGTACGCTTCCGAGGATTGTCTGCAGAGTGATTTACCTGGTGCGTCTCTGAGGTTGTCAAGATGTGCTCCGGCGTCCCGACTAGCATACCCTCGACGAGCGGCTCGCCGGTCATTTCGATTCTCTTGCGACATCCCTCGCCGCCGTCGGACAGGATGGCTTTTTCCCATAGTTCATAGGCGTAGCCATGGGACGTCGCGTCCCATTCGACGACTGTCATACCGGCGTTAGAGAATGTACTTCGTGTAGGGTTGACAGACCTACCTCCATGCCCGGCTGCCTTTAGTGCAGCAACCGTATCGCGAACAGCCCGTGCAATGGGCGGCTGGACCTTGACCACGCCGTCATCAACCAAGTATGCAATCTTCAAACGCTTGGCGCTCAGCGAGGCAAGGCTACTCCTCCATGGCACAGGAGCGGTATGCTGGTCAACCTCCCAGGGCGATGCACACGGCAACGCTTCCATATAACATTCAATAGAGGCCAGGCTACAGCTCATCGGGCCAGCAACGGAGCGGACAATATCTTGCCCAGGGCTGCATCCAGTCTGGAGTCAGTATTCCCACAGCAAACCCAAATCAAACCGAGGGTAACGAGAGCAACACTGACTTTCCCCGCTCATACGGATGCCTTCCGGGACTCGGCGATAGCCCATACAATCCACACAAACTCGCGGGAATCCGAATCGACCCTCCGAGGTCCGTCCCGATGCCGAGGACACTGCCCCGAGCGGCGATGAGGGAGGACTCGCCGCCAGAACTGCCGCCGGAAATGAGGTTGCGGTTGAGCGGGTTGACACATTGCCCGAAGACGTGGTTGTAGGAGTCGGACATCATCATCGACTGCGGGAGATTGGTCTTGACGTATAATACTGCACCCAGGCGACGCAGAGTCCTGGCGACGGATTTGTCGGCCGGCGCTGGGCTGTTGGTCAGACCGACCCATCCTGTGGATATCGGTGAGTATTGATAGTCAGGTCAGGCGGTGGGTGGTCTCGTACCAATGGATGTATCCACACCTTTGACGGAAAATAAGTCCTTCACGGAGACTGGAAGCCCATGTAACGGCCCGGCAGTCTTGCCCGTCTTCGCTAGGGACTCATCCAGCTCTTTGGCAACTGCAAACGCATCCTCAAAGAAGATCTCCGTGCAACATGTCGTGAGTTGGTGTGCCAGCGCTGCGCGTTTGGCGAATACCCGCGTTAGCTCGAGGGAGGAGAGCTCTCCAGACGAGAGTTTGCGAAGGAGAACTGCGATGTCGGTTTCTTCTGTCAAGGCCAGCTCCGCCGGGGACAAGATCTTGCGCAGATACGCCAGGGCATCGGGGGTGGATTCGGCCGAGGGAATCTCGGATAAGCGCCATTCGGGCGGGATCAGGGCGAGCTGGTCGGCTCGTTTCTGGGCGGCGAGGTCTAGGTATGATGCAGTGGCGGCCATTCTTTTCGATTCCAAATGCAGAGAGAAATAAGGACTGTGGGTGGCTTCTAGGACCGTCGGGGTTATGTAGAACTGCAGTCAGCATATTCGCGTATAGATAAGAAGTGCGGAGAGATGGTAGATTGGTTGCCCGAATAGGAAAGGAATCTAAGTCGAATATCCTCCAGAAGCAACGTGCATCGCGCTAGCAGATCATTCGGCTCCTCCAGCGCCGCTCGCATTGTTCCTGTGCATCCGGATATCTCGGAAAGTCGCACATCTGGCAGTTGCGCCAATACGCTCGCAGAGTCTCGCACTGCCTCACGGTGGAGGCGTGCATCCCTGTCAGATAAGCCGGCGTGGCTAGATGCACGTAGAACCGAGAGCCGGTGGAGATATCTGATATGGCATTGCATACCCGATCGACCATGGAGGAGATCACGTCGGAATGAAATGATTGCGATGCATTGCTGCTGCTGTCTCCGACACGACCAAAGGCCACAATCGCCCCCGTGCATCTGTACACCACAGCTGCGAGACCTCGCTCGGTCGAATCAACCGTACTGAGACGAAGTACTTGATCCATAGCTCTCGAGCTAAGATCAACGACGTCAATATCGACGTCCGGCTTTGCCAGGTATGCAAAGAGCTCAAAGGTATCCGGTGGACAGCCCACCGAGTCGAAGAAGGCCGCACATAAGATCCCGCGGTGCCAATCGCCAAAGATCAACGCGCTCTGTCGGACTAGCGCGCCAGTTACGTCAAACCACACCAGATATGCCAGCACATCAGCCAGACCGGGGATTTGCTTCGCGAGACCATCGAAATCCTTCTTATCACGACAATGTAGGTCGAGCAGGGAGCGGGCGCCCTGAAGGTGACGATGCCATTTCCCAAACGATCCACAGCATACTTCGAAGATGGCAAATGTCGCAATGGCAAAGAGCGCGATCGGGTGTGCTGACTCGATGACTTTGCTGAGATTCATCAGCGCGCCCAGGTGGGACTGGATGGACTGCTGGTTGTTGGCACCTTGTAGCCGCGCGCGCGCGAAGCTTAAAGTGCGAGAGATGAGCTCGACGCCTTCATGAGGCAGCTCCTTGTTGCTCAAGTTGATCTCCTGGTAGAAGTGAGAGAGCAGGTCGATGAAGCCGTATAGATTGACCGGGATGTTCTTGGTTGTGTGTAGTTCCCCTGCATGCTGTTCTGATGCCGAGGTTGTTGCTGGCGAGGAACAAGGGGACTTCGAAGCTGCTTTCGGTGTTGCAGGCTTCTTCTCTCCTATCCATACCACTCGTTGTGGATAGCTGCAAGTTGTCCCGCTCTGCTGACATGACTGGCAGCGCGGGCGGTTGAGATCGCATTTGATGCCTTTCACTCGGCAGCCGTGACAATGTCGGTCATGCCGGATGCCTCGAGGCTTCTTGATGCCTGTCATTGCGTTTACTGTGCGAAGCAGTGAGATGGATTCCACGCTGGGCTGGTTGTAGATAAGGCGGCGGGGAAAGCGAACGGATTACCGCTTTAGTGCTAGCAAGGCGATGGAGCAGACCGAACAGGATTCAAGAAACGAGTGACATTCGGGAATGGTAAAACCGCATTCTGTCGGAGCACAGTAAAGGAGCGAACATTGCAACAAAACAGCAGAAGGAACAAAGACAGCTATGGGCAGCCAGAACCCGAATCTCTAAGCTAAGGGCAAGCGAGTGACAGATCAGTATGTACAACTTTGGAAGCAGCAATACAGACGACTCAAGCACTAGTGCAGAAAGTATTCAAGCATTGCAGCCCGAGACCCAATATCAATCAGAACAAAACCAATAATGAAAGTACGCCGATCAAATACACCGGAACTCAACGATGAGGCACAGTCGAACTCCAAGACGGAATCATCTCATGCCAGTACCGACTTTTGGCCTCCTGTTCTCTTCGGCCCTTGGCCATTTTCTCCCGTCGCTCTCGTCGCTTAGTGGATGAGTTGACTTGTTCGGGCTTGTCGTCTTGAACAGGATCCTTGGTAGTCGGGCTGGCTTGTTCCGACTGTCGTGGTTTGTTCGCGCGACGGCGACGACGAACTCGTGCACGACGCCGAGCTGCAGAGTGAACTCGGTGAACCTTTGAGCCCCGGGAGGAAGCCCGCGAGCGAGGCTTAGGCTTGCTCTGGCTTGTAGTCGACTTTTGCAAACTGGGTCCCCGGGATACCGGTTTCTTTTGTCTCTTCTTGAGCTGCTCCACAGCAGCGGTTAGGGACCGTTCGGATGCAATGCTCTCATTCGTATGAGCTATGGAGCAAAGCGAGGCTGCAATAGCTGCCGCAATTTTCATTTCCGTGGGGCCCAACGAAGGCAGCTCCCGGATATCCCCCCCTGGGTCGGGGTTCGAGCTTGGTATACCAGCACTGCAAGGTACCGGAACATCCTGCGGGTCGATGGATGTAGCTGGAGTATCCAGTCTTGGTGGCGGCGAGACCCTTTGGGATGGTTGTATTCCAGCAACCAACGAATTCTCGTCAGAAGAGCTTGACCTCACAACACTCAAAGGTTTGTGCGAGGCGACCGGTGCAGTGACTGGATTGGAGCTTACGTTGGGCATGCCAAACATGTAGTAGCCAAGAAACGGATTCTGGACCCCTGAATGGAATGAAGGTTGTCCAAGAGATGTCAGTGGAAATCCCGGAGGAACCTTGGGCCCTGCAAGCGACAAATCGTAATCCCCGGTAGGTTTGAAGAACACTCCTGGGCAGCTCTTAGTCTGGCTTCCACTGGACTGAGGAGAGTCCTCATTTCTCTCGGAAATGCTCTGGTGTAAGGAGTCGACGCTGCTGGAACAGTGATGGCAGATCACGTCGTACTCCCCTTCACGCGGAATGTAACTGAGCGAGACAGGCTGTAGACCCATGAATGTGTCCGGACTCCAGTTGCAAACCTGTAACCAGGCAGGGAGCTCATCTACTGGGATCAACGGTGCAAGTAGGCCACCCGGGCGAAAGATGCAAAACCGGGGTCGAGGCTGAGCGTGAGCGAACATATATGGTGTTTGAAACTGCATGATGAACGGATAAATGGAACAAAATGAGTGACAGAATGAATAAAGGAGCGTGATGCTTTCCAAATGAAGGGCTTGCACAGCGGGGTTATGGAAGCAGATGGTAGAGAGAAGAGAAGAGATGAGAGGAAAGAGGAGTGTTGTATTCTGAGCAGTTGGTGTTTACAGTTTTGTCTGCGCCTCGCACCTTCCCTTCTATCCATGCATCCATGACGACACCAACAACAAATGTAGACAATAGATGTCACGAGAAAATGGCAGGCGCGAATTTCTCTTCTAACTGGGCACATATGTTCCATTCTTGCAGTCGAATCCCAACTGCGGATTCAGCAACGCGGTGGCATTGATACAGATTGCCGTTGGCGGACTCATGCTCTGTGGAATGACTTCGATGTTCTGCAACGCAAAGTCCTTGCATGACGAGTCGGTATTGCACTCAATAATGACGGAGTCTGTGTGATTGAGATTGGGCAGTCCGTCATCGTACCAACAAGGGTCCGACACGCACGATCCATCACCCGGTCGATAGGTGTTGATGGTGCCGGTGAAGCCTGACCAGGTGAAATCCTCCATCATCACGGAGGCGTTGTTGAGGCGCCCGGTTGTCACTCCATTTCCGAGTTGGGTCTGCGAGGACCCCTGGTTGGTATAGCTCTGGGTCACAAAGATCGGGAAGGTGACATTGTACACTCGAATGTTCTTCCAAGTGACATTCTTGACAAGTCCTTGGCCACCCATCCACGATTTGAATCGGGCACCGTAGACTGCGTCGATGACTGTGACATCTTCAAATCGGATATTGGACACATTAACAAAGGACGACTGGTCCTGACCCAGCGACCCAATGCTCATGCCGTGGCTTTGATATCCGATGGTATTTCTCTCAAACACCACATCATGGGACCCATCCTGCACCGCGATGGCGTCGTCGCCGTTATAGATCACGCTATCCGAAATGCGGATATTGGTGCCGGTGACATCGAAGCCATCCGTGTTAAAAGGGAAGGATCCGGTCGACTCTGCATCAATGAATGCATGGCGAACAGTGATATCGTCTCCTTTCAACTGCACATTCCACGCAATCGGCTTGCGCGACTTGAAGTAATTCAACGACCCATTCGTGGTTTTGAAGCTCATCAAATGTGGCCGGTAATCTATCCCTGTGCCGTTGACAGGATTCGCATCCCACCAGGCTTGACCATATGAGTTGATCCAGCCATGATTGACATTCGATGAGCCGACATAGTCAATTCGAGGGCCCGAGAAGGAAAACCAGTATGTGCCACTGGAATAAAGCGATCCGCCAGTGCCGTTGACAATGCGTTGGATGGTGGCAATGCTCCGGGGGAGATGAAGAATGCCGTTCATGCGAATCTCCACATTACTCAAGTTGGTCGCACTGATGGGTTGGAAGATGTTGTAGTCGACGCCTTCCTGGAAGACGATCACAGAATCAGACGCACATTCTGCAAATGCCTTTGCGACCGCAGGCGAGTCGTCGCGCGTGCGGTTGGAGGAAGCAATTACGCAGCGATGCGAGCGACGGGTGTCAGAGCGTTGAACAAGTGGCACGCCCAACACGACAGAAGAGGACAAAACCCATATGGCTGCGATGAGGATCAGCATGGTTGACAGAAGATATCTCAGAACAGCCTCTGCTAGATCTTTCCAGCGGCGGCCATGCTTTTATACATTGTCCCTTTGGCGGAGTTATTGAATGTGAGATCATGCATACCCCAGATCAACCGAGAAAATGCACTACCCCACAATGCGGAGAAAGATGGAGATTGACGGCTTTGAATGGACGGACTTTTGCCTCCCAGTATCCGGGGTCGCAGGCGCGATTGGTGGGAAATTTGCAGCGATCGGCGAAGATTGAAGTGGACTCGATACTATACCTCAACCCGAGCAAGGCAGCAAACTCCATTGTGAACAGCCAAGGCTCGTACTGTAGGGAAACCACTTCCAATACATTCCGGTATTGAGGTGGAATCGGACCGCCAAGTTCAAGTCCACCAATCCAGTCGTAACATGCGCAGGCCACAATACAGCCCGAAACTTCAAGTCTCCCCGAATTCTATACTGGATCTCCTTGGGGTGTTGAAACATCGCTTTGGATGCATAGCCAACTGTAGACAGAGGGTCACCACAGCAGCCATCTGCGACTTGCTTCGCTGATGGCACCTTTAAAGGCCCACAAGTAAGCCTCCACGCTTTGCTAAGGACATTCTTCCATTTGACTGAGATACGAGGAGTTCACTTGTGAAATTCGAGGTTCTGCGTGAGAACAAACATCCAGTATCGTCACCGGCCACGGGTAGACGGGTCGGTTGAGCATGTTCCCGAAGGCGTTGCAATTCCATCGAATATCGCACCGAGTAGTTATTACACCGTTTTGTGTTGGATTTTGGCAGTACGCTGTATACCGTTCGCCTGTCCGTAACCATTCGGGACTTCGAGACCTTCGAAAGACTGACCTTCCCGGGCTGGGGGTTGTCGGCACCTGTGGATTTCCCCTTCTCCTGTTGTTCATTAGAGTGAATTATTTATGGGCAGGTTCCAATGGTCACAAATCTTCGAGTAACAATAATCAGGGATAATCAGGGATAATCAGGGATAATGTTGGCTGGGTCAAGAACCCCGGAATGCATATTTAGCATTATTCCATACAGGACTCGGCAGTGGGGCTCGGCCCGAGCCCCACATCCACGCGAAGTCAAGTCTTGGCATGCATCCAAATTAACAAAGAGAATCTGATCTGCATATCAAACACACTGGAATTGACCGCGACGCGTGTCACCAAAAAAAAAGATAAGAACGACAGAAGCAGGGATTGAACCCGCGATCATGGGAAACTAGACACCTCGTTGCCTGCGTAGACAGATGCCTCGCGGTACCTACACAAAGGCTTCGCGATATCTCTGTGATAGCTTTATCTACCTGGATATACATTCTTGCGAAGTACCCCGAAGGTATTTATCTTAAGAAGAGACTAAAAAAAGTTACCCCCCAAGCCAACCCCCCCCCCCCCCCCCATAGGACGCTCAGGTACCTATGGTCGAGTGAGCTTGGGGATCCCGCCCGCCCTCCGGTACCTCCCCGCTGTTCGGCGGACACCCGGACCATGTCCACTACCAGCTACCCAGCAATGACCGCAATGGGACCAGTGGTGGTGTTTCCACTCAGCCACCGGGGGAGGTTGTTGCTCATAAAAACGAAAATTGGTATTTAACGACCAGCGCGCTCTTATTTTAAGGCAGGTGACAGCGGACCCAACACCCGTGGCATCACATAGAAAACTAACCTTCGCCTACTACCTAACATATCCATCGATGCCCATACACCCAAGTCAGCCTCGAAGCACTATTATCGTATTCTCACGTTCCCCCCCTCCCCCCCAAAACATTCCCATACTCCCATTCCCATATTCATTCACTTGGCAGCTCCCGAGATGCCTTCGTGAGAGACCTTCCAATTACCTTTTGTTGATTATTCTCTTCATGCTCATGCCAAGGGTCGTACTCGAGGGTGTCCCATCGCTATTTACTTCATGCAACATCAACATCAACCTCACTGGACAACAGCTTCAAGCATTATGCTCGTAGAGACAAGTTTCACGTAAAGTCCAAGAGCATATAGTATGATATTGTCATGAGTACGTAGAGCAGCTTGTGATGATCAATTGGGTTGGACCTGCATGTTTTCATCTTAGCCCGTCAAATCTCGATCTGTCATGACAACGTAGACCTTAGCTTCCTTTGGTGCTTGATTCTCATAACGCTAGTTCCAGAAGTTGGGTAATGTTCGTTGATACTCGAGGCAATGAGCTACAGACTAAAAGATATAGCAGAATCGATCGCCACTTCAATAACCACGGGAAGCCGAGCAGAGAATAGGATACGCATAGAGAAAGCAACAATCCCAGATGTGGCAATTCAAGTATCGAGTCCTCGGCGGCGTCTCCATCCGAAACGCCCCTCACTCGCTAGCCGTCTCCTCGACATATCTCTTCAACCCCTCCACCCACAACTCGAAGCTGTTCTGCAGCGACTTGCCGTACATACACTTCACCACGTAAGCCAGCCACCCAACCTGAAGCTCCCAGTTGCGCACCTCCGTCCCGCGCCGCACGGCATCGCCCTCCCCGACTTCGACCTCAGTGAGCTCGTGCACACGCTCCGGAATCAGAAGCGACGGCCTCATCGAGCCCGGCGCATCGTGATCCATCGCCCATGTAATCCGGCCCGGAGTCCCGGTCTCTGGATCCGGCGCGGTGTATTCGGTCACGACGATTCCGGAGTCCGTCGCGGCTTGGGGTTTTGTGGAGGTTGGGTCCATGCGGACATGGAAGGTCATTTTCGTACCGACCTGGAGAATGGGGGAGAGTGGTTCTTGGGAGGCGTCAGGTGTGTCGGTGCTGGACTGGGCGTTGGGTTGGTGGCGGATGGTTACGCGTGGCACAAAAGGGTTCCAGGCGGGCCATGTTGATGTGTCGGTGAGTGCTTGCCAGACTTTCAGGGAGGGCGCGGCGATGAAGATTGAGCTGCCAATGTGGAAGACTGCGTCGGCTGGGGCGATGTTGGGAGTGGCCCTGGAGGCGTTGGTGGGGTTGGTGATGGTTGTCATGGTGAGTTGGGGACTAGGGAGTTGAGGTTGGAGATGCAGGAAGCAGAAGTGACGTCCACAGGGTGAACGTGGATGACATTTGTACACCCGCCCGTTTAGGCAACCCGTGGATGGGTTGCATCGATGGATGACGTCGGGAGCGTTTATCCGAGCCGCTCAGGCTCTCGTCGGAGGGCGCATCCTTCGCCCTTTCTGGGAATCCGTGCGAACCAATGCGAGGATGCCGAGGCGGGCAAAATTAAAGTACGGACGATCAAGGAAATCAGATCGATGCAATATAAGTTGATGTATATTAGAGATCAAAAATCAAAATCTGAGTCAAATGCAATGTTGAGTCACCACGACAACTCCATCTAACCGGGTATCTCATCTATGCCAAGCAGTGTATCCCAAACACATGCTCCCAAATATGCCCGAAAAAAAATGCAACCTTATGTGACAGACGTAATGCTAATCCAGGGAAGAAGCCGAAAGAAATATTAGAGACAGATGGTAGTGTCAAGTGATTAGGTGGAAGACGCGATAGCCATCCATTGTTGCGCGTCGATCCGCTGTGCCGGGTCCTTGGCAACAGCAGGCTGGACAAGTTTCTCCACAAAGCCATTCCGCGGTATACGGAAGCCGTTGTTGCCCGAGCGGGTGAATTCGAGGATGCGGTGACCCTCGCGGGCCATGGCCAGGCGCTGCATATTGCTCGAGCCCGGGTATAATAGTAGATCTCCAGTGGCTGCGGCCAGCAGAGTTGCGGCAAGCGAGAAGACATCCGAAGCTGGGGTCGGTGCCACGTCACCGGATTTCAAAGATGCGAGGGAAAGTAGCTCGGGCGCCGTGAACGGCGGCGTGAACGCGGACATGGATGCGCGGGTGGTATCCGGGCTGGCAGCGGACTCGAATGGGATCTCAACCGCTGATGAGAAGTCCGCAAAGAGCGGCTCGTATGGGAATGCGCCTGCCACCGTGCCAGGCTCATCGGTCGGTATCGGGCGTAGCAGCAGATTATGTGGCTTGACATCACCGTGGATAATGGCTGCCGTGTGATGGAGCCATGCGAGGCCGCTGATCAACTTACGGGCCAGATCCCGCCATGAGTTCGGGCCCTGTACAGGATCGAACATCGTCGCAGTTGAGGACTGCCTCTTCCGCATGAGATCGGCCTGGTCTTCGATAAATGTTGAGAGTGCCAAGGGAACGGCAGACATGACCAATGCCTCGGAATCGGTGTGGTATCCATGGAACGGCACAACGTAGTTCTCACATCCCGGCGTCCGATGGAGACGCGTTAAGGTCAGGGCCTCGGCCTGGAGCACTGGGCGCGCATCACGGCGCAATGGCGCCTTGACTGCATAGACGCGACTGATGGCGACTGGTGAGCTGGGTGGGGTATGGGGAGCCGAAGTGGGCGCGCTCGGGGTTGAGCGTGCTTTGTAGACGATGCTCCATGCGCCGCGGCCAAACTCAATGGGGCGATCCTCATCGTCGCGAGATATTTCGACGGCATCTGTGAATCGCAGCGGCGTCCAGACGGTTCTTCTCAGCAGAGCGACCGTCTTCTCCGAGGGTGCGTTGTGGATCGGACTCGGGATTGATCGAGCGGACTCGCCGCTGTCTCTGCCTACCGGGGTCACTGGAGGAGTGAGGTTGGAAGCCGAAGTCGGTGTTGGGAGTGAGTTGGCCTTGACATCTTGACCAGTTTGAAGCGACAATGGGAAGGGTGAAATGGTCGGAGCCATGTTGCGGTACTCGACGCGAGTATACTTGGAAGGCGGCAGTTGTAATAGTGAAGGTGCGCGCGGAAGAAGCAGATAAGACGCTTAGCCCACGCAGTCCCACGTACAAGATGGCAAGAATAAGCCGAGAAGGTCAGATGCGGCCAGAGGTCACTGCTCTCAGCGCCACCGGCGACAAGGACGACTTTTGCGCGCTGCAAGCAAACCTCATAATCCACGGTTTAGGGCACGGGTATGACGTGGTGGCGGCGAAAAGGCGACGAATGCGCCCAACGGGGCCACAAATGCGGACTGTGGGTGATTCTTCAGGGTCTTCAGTCGCGACGACTGGAATTCTGAGTTCAAAACCCAGGGCGGGCTTCGAGGGCCTCCTCGACTTACCGGGGGGAACAAAGAGTGATAGAGGCGCAGTGGTCCATGATGGGCACGGCCGTCGGCTATTAAAGGCCGTCTTCATAGGAAAAAAAAAAAAAAAAGAAAGGAAGGAAGAGCACCCGCCCACTTTGACGCTGGACTGGGGCGATGGCCGGTCTCGACCGAGCAGACCAGGGAAATGACAGAGACACAGAAATTTAGGGTGATCGACGATACGACGGTGGTAGGCGTGAACGTGGTTGGCGATTTGATTTGGGGAGAAACTGGGAAATTACGGGCTCCATCGCGGGTTCGCGCTGCTCGGGCCCACCCGCGTGGTTGAGTCTTTTTGTACCTCGGGTGATATTGGAGAGAAATGATTCGAGATAGAGTATAGAATATGAGAGACGGTGGACAACTGAAGCCGGTGGAGGACCGCGGGTTGTTCGCAAGGAGAAAGTCACCGAGACAGGTCGGATACCGAACGCGGTGCGCGGCTCCGCTTGCGTCTGTTAACGGGCGCGTTGAGACCCGCATGGAAAGGACGATAGGAACGGCCAGAATATTAATACTAGGCTGAGATATGGACAACGTTTAATTTTAAATCCAGCCTAGTGCGATAATAGCCTCCGAGTCACCAATGGCCGGGGATCCTGAGCCCCGTGTCCTTATCATGCCAAGCCCTCGATTCGGTCGAGTCGATTAAGATAATAATAATCTAGATCTAGCTCTATCTATTGTACATGCAAGTAGTGACAAGAACTAACTACATATGGTACATCACACACCCATGGATCCGGGAATTTAGTGCAGCCTCTTCTTGTTCAGGAGAAATTCGCCGCTGCGGAAAGTGGTCAACGTTCCCCCAAGCATGCGGCTGAACTGCAGCGCCGACAGATCCAGCGAGTGCCGCTGGTACTCCAGCAGCAGATCCCAGATCGTGGACGCCGGCACAAACCGCAGCCGAACCTGGCTCAAGTCATAATCTAGATTCTCCTGGAAACAGGTGTTTGGATCCGCCGTAGGGTCTTCGAGCGGCAATGGTCCACAGCCCGGCTTGAGCCGTTTCTGAGCCACCAGCGCCAGGCTGGGAATACTTCGGACTAGCTCGTTGGCGCTGCGCCTAGGGAAAATAGCGGAAGCCAGCTCGGCCACGGTCATGTTGTTCCGCGTGCTAAAGATCAGGGTGACCATGTCGAAGAGCTGCAAAAGCTCCTTGCGCTTCTCCTCGGGAACCTCCTTCAATTCCCGCATGGCAACGGGCGTCTCATTGGGCTCGAAATAGAGTACTGACCGTGGGACCCGAGGGTAAAATTCCTGGGTGTCGATGCGGAGTGGTTCGAAGGGCCGTCGGTCCCAGAGCAGGACGGAGTCGTCGAAGTTGTTGGAGAGAGCTGTCGCGCGTTCGTCGTCGACCATTCGCTCATAGCCTCGAAGGGGCCGGTAGTGAATGGTGGTCATTTCATCTGCCAGGGCAGCGGTCATCGTCGCGATCTCCTCATCAATCTTCCTGAGCTCGTCCACACTCATGCTCGGGTTGGCCGCCGCACGCGACAAATCCCGGCCGCGCTCATCAATCTCCAGATGCTTTTTCACCACGCACGCGCGGATATAATGGATCTTGTTGTCGGCGTTCAATGCTGCAATCGCGAGCCTAACTTGTTTCTCTACCGCGTCGGGGGTGTCTTTCTTTGACCGGTCACAGCCTTCGAGGGTCTTGGCCAGACGGTCATGTGTTTCGGTGCGAACACGGGGTTGATACGGGATTTTGCTTCGTCCTTTCGCGTGTTGCGGGTTTTCCGGGGCGGGGAGCAAAGGCGGCGCTTCCCGGCCTGGCGGAGTGACGATGTTGTCGGCCGCGGCCCTGTCAGCGACTCGGCTGACGCAGTCTGTCAGCGGGCCCCATCCTTTCATGGTAGGCCAGGGTTCATGATCGTAGGTGCTTGCAACCTCCATGGCACGTAGCGCGGAGACCTCTGTCATGAATGCCGGTCGTTTGCGCTCTCCCACAGATCGTGGAAGGACGGACTGTATTTCTGTGAAAGGAAAGCTAGCCAATATTCGGACGCTGCCGTACCCATGAAACCCTGTTTGTGTCATACAGTCTCCCATTATTGCGCTCCACCATCGAGCCGGCGTATAGTGATCTTTTTTCGACGTCGCCGTTGACGGATTGGCCAGCACCAGCAGAGTGTCGTTTCTCAGCAACGATCCGGCCTTTTGCCCGCGCGAGACATGCTGTGCTGTCTGTTCAGGAAAATATCGTTCTAGGAGTTCGTCCCATTTATTCATAGTATATATGTCCGTCGACACGAGCTTGTAGCAAGGGTTGTGTCGCGCGAGGTCCTTAAGCATTGGCCCATAAGCGGTCATATCCGGCTCGACCAAGACATGATGACGAGGGCGGAGGAATTCGTTGACTTTTGATGACCAGAGCCCAGCGCCTGGCCATAGATCGAGGATGTCGACTGGCTGATTCCTGCGGAGGTAGGGGGAGAGTCGCTGGAGAATATCGGCTGCGCGAGACGATTGTCGCATCAGTCTATTGGTCGCATGAAGAGAATAAAGAGCTTTATCAGATTCATGAGCTTACTGCATAGCTGATCGCTCACAATGTTCGACTGGAGGGTTCCTTTCCGAGTGGCGTCTGTGAACACTTGTTGCTTGATCGTCTCGGTCACCGGGAACCGCGCCGAGGTGGCCCATTTGCCGACGTGAACCATTTTCAGGTAAGTTGCAATTCGAGAGCTTGCTATTATCGAGGCTGCTGCAATGAGTGACCCAGTCCACTCATACAAGGCATGGCCGTCTGTCGTCGGAGGAAGGAGTTGAGTTGAAAGGCAGAGAGAGCTTTTTTTTTTCTTGGGTGCGGAGACCTTGCGGGTTCCGCATGCCACCAGGCATCGATTCCCCTCGCCGTCTACTCCAGGCTTCCCTCTTGCTCTCCTTCCTTCTTGTCCGCGCGCACTCACGGCCAACGCTGGTGCCCGAATGCACCTGTGCTCGTGTCCGTGTTAATTCTCGCTGTTCTTCGGGCCAGCTCTCGGAGATCGCCGTTCCCAATCTACGTCAATCATGCCCCTTCAGACCGAATCCGCTTGAAGAGGGGCTCTCGATCTCAATCCACCGAATTGTCCGCAGCGTGTACACTTTGCGCGCATCCACATACTCGCCATGGCTTCTCAGATTCCGATGTCCAGTACCGGAGGCAGTCCCCCTCAGAGCGTGGAGAGGATTACCCGAATTGCCCAGGACTACGAGTACAATCCGGGGGTTCGGCTACGATATTGGCTCCGAACTGCTGCCACGCTTCTTCGTGAGGTCAGAAACACCTTTCGGGCATCGTTTTGCGGGAGATCTAATCTTATATCGTGCATTAGGCGCAAGTCTACGAACGCGAGGGACATGACGAGCAGACATACCTCCTACTGTTCCGACACGCCCAGCTGGTTCTGGTAAACCTATCAAAACACCCGGATGCACAAAAGGATGAAAACGACCGGAAGGCGCTGGTTGAAGCCGAGAAAGAAGTTGAGAAGAACCTCAGCAGACTGGAGCTCCTCAAACCTCGGATAAACAAACGATACGAGCGCTATACTCAACTGATGCGCGAGCGCCAGTCACGTAAGCTACCGTCTGACTCCAGCCTGCTTCCTGAGCCTCGAGGACGACCTGCCGACCCTGCCCTGACTGGTGTTGCGGAGCCTTTGGAGGCCGGTGCGAACCGGGATCTTGCAGTTCGATTGGCACAGTCCGAGCTCAACCGCAGAGCTACCGTTCGAAGATCCAAGGCTCAGCCTGGATCCTCTGAAGATGATGGCGACACACGTCGAGCGGCCGGCGTCTGGGGAGACTGGGAAAGCGCATTCAAGACAGATAATCGACCAGGCGATCATGACCTGAGCCAGCGGATTCAGGACATTCGGTCCAACATCGACCACTCGCAGAAAGCCCAACCCCAGCGTGGCCAGAATCCTGTACTGCACGAAACATCATCTGCTGTGGCTTCCACCTACAGCTACCCCACTGTGCCACGCCAGAAGCCATTGGAGTCGACCATCTCTCCTGGTCAGATTGCCATCCATGATAAAAACGCTGAGCGACATCCACCTCCCATTGTGCCGCCCAAGGAGCATATTGAACCCAGCAAGGCGTTGTTCTTCGACGGACCACAGGCACACGAACCTCCCCCTCGTCCCTCTAAAGTCACATCAGTGCCGCCCCCTGCTCCGAAGATACAATCCTCAGAAGACACGATCCCAGCGCGGTCCGAGCTCGATCCGTCTAGTTATACATTCAAACCCTCTGCATACCTAGAGAATGGGACACCTCTGCGCTCGGTTTTCCTGCCGGCCAATCTTCGATCCCGCTTCTTGTCCCTGGCCGGGCCCAATACTCGCCGCAATCTAGAGACATGTGGCATTCTCTGTGGCACCCTTGTGTCCAATGCCTTATTCATTTCTCGTCTCGTGATTCCAGAACAAATCTCAACGTCAGATACCTGTGAAACTACGAACGAGTCCGCAATATTTGAGTATTGTGACTCCGAGGATTTGATTATGCTCGGTTGGATTCACACGCACCCCACGCAGACGTGCTTCATGAGCTCGCGTGATCTGCACACTCACAGCGGCTATCAAGTGATGCTTCCTGAGAGCATCGCGATCGTGTGTGCACCGAGTAAGAACCCGGACTGGGGCGTGTTCCGTCTGACTGATCCACCGGGGCTGAAGACGGTCCTCAATTGCCGACAGACCGGCTTGTTCCATCCACACGCCGAAGAGAACATCTACACGGGTGCATTGAGGCCGGGGCATGTGTTTGAGGTAAATGGATTGGAGTATGAGACTGTAGACCTGCGGCCGAAAGAGTCGCAGAACTGAGCTTTCACATCTCTGGTTTCTGTTATTCAACTGAATATGATACCCTCGATGATTTTCTTCTCTAATGGCCATCAGGCTATACAAATCTTTATCTCTCGGCATCAGTCTCGGCCTTTCAGGACTGGCCTTCACTACATGATTGCACATAGTTTGGGTATCCCCATCTCGCCAACACCGCTCGTGTATGGAGCTCTACCCCGCGAGCTCGGAGGCCAAATGTTGATGGGCTCTCTTCGAGTGAGTGCGTCTTTTCGTCGCCGATCCCGAACTCTCCTGCGCCTTGTGGGAAGAGGTGGGAGATCGACGACCTCGCGATTCCCGGCGGCCGGCCTGCCGTGTATTCTAAGCCTCTCATGTTAGCCATCTACGTCTTTGAAATGCTGCTATGCAACATCTTCCGGCCCCCGTGAAATTCAGTAGATACTGGGATACCGTGCTGTACTTACCGGGGCCCTGTCTTCATCATGTTGGCGAATGGCAGCTTCATTTTCCGTCCGGATGATCTCCTTGAAATGACTGCTGGGGGGGAAATTGGAGGTCATGTTCGCTCTGCTGTTGTCGGCCTATTTCAGAAGAATTGGAATCAATCAAGCCCTCCAGTTCAATGGTTGGATTTCCTAGGACGATGTAGTGCGGTTCTACGTAATCTCCCACTGCAGAATCCACGCCGACATTTATATGAAGCCGAGTCCGCCACATCTCCGTCATCGCGTCTCTAGACGGCGAATCGGGGGCCCATTCCGCACCATTGAGATCCGAAGGATTTATCAGATTGAATGTTTCCGAATTCGAGCCATCTGGAGTTACAATCGAACAGAATCCCCGCAATCCTGGCTTATACATGTCCTTGGGTACCATGTATAGCCATGCGCCAGCATATCTCTCTGAATTGTCCCGAAATGGGATATAGCTGGTGCAAGATCTGCCTTTGCGGTGCAGATGATCGATCAGAATGCTATATCTGCCAGCTCAGGCCGACGTGCAACGCGCAGCACGAGGTGGAAGGTTGGAGATGGGAGATGGGAGATGGGAGATGGGAGATGTCGCTTGTTGGCGCCGACCCCACGCGATAAGCGATAAGTCTCGGCCTCGTCTTCACCCCGGACTGCGGGCTTGATCTTCCCATCCCGCCTGCTCCAGATCGCACGCCGCGCCTCAGCTTGCACACTTGCACTCTCCGCCATTTACTCGAATTGCCCGTATGTCGTCCTCATCACAGGGGGAATCCCCCTCCGACACCCCGATCACCTCAAGCTCCACCAGATCCGGGTCTCACACGCCCCAGCAAAAACACCCGAATCCTTACTCCCAAGCCGCCTCCTACTTCTCCTACCCCGTGAGCCACGTCGTCTCAGGTCTCTATAGGCGCTTGACAGATCCCAACACCGGCCAAGAAATGCCCTCTGCAGCTCCGTGGTCGGCCTCATCCTCGTCCGAAGTCTTCACGCCGCGCCGAACAGCCTCGCCCTTCCAGCCGCCTCCCCTCACGCCACTAACACTCACAATCCCCAAGGGCGCCGACCTGCTCCAACAGCAACTGCTGACCCGCGCACTGGCCGAGGAAATTCGCCTCCTCGTTCCTGCACGCCTCCAGCTGGTCGAGAACTGGCGTCTCGCATACAGCCTCGACCGCGATGGCGCCTCCCTATCGACCCTCTACGACCACTGTGCTGAATTCTCCCAACGCAGCCCGCGGGCGGGCTACGTCCTCGTCGTGCGCGACGCCTCTACCTCTGGCACTGTCTTTGGCGCCTACATGACCGACCCACCGCACCCAGACTCGCAGTTCTTCGGCACCGGCGAGTGCTTCCTCTGGCGCGCAAGCGTGCTGCCGCCCCCTTCCAGCCTCGGCCTCGCATTCTCTAGTGATGGCCCCCAGACAGAAGAGGCTCTAGAGCGTGCTGGTCTGCCACCGCCCCCTTCCGCGGATACCACTCATGCCGGCCGATGGAGTACCTTGCGCAATGACCCCAAGTCAAAGTCCGAGTCGCCGGCGCGCAATCTCAATATGAATATTAAGACAAACATTTCTGCGGCGAGCGGTGGTGCTCTGGCACCTCCGTCGCCGTCGTCTATCAACACCCCGTCTCGAAGCGGGGCGAGTACCCCCGAGCGCATTCGTTTCAAGGCATTCCCTTATAGCGGAGTGAATGACTACATGATGTTCTGCGAAACGGGGTTCTTGAGTCTCGGTGCTGGGTAAGCGTCATCTACTGATATTGCTGATGTGTCCGGCGACTGACCAGTATTGTAGCGATGGCCACTATGGGCTGTGGGTTGACTCAAGCCTTGAAAAGGGCGTTAGTGCCCATTGCCAAACATTCGGAAACGAACCTCTCTCCGACGAGGGCCAGAAATTCGACATCCTGGGAATCGAAGTGTGGTATGTTGGTTCGTGAGCCACTTCCACCCACGACTCTCAAGGCATACATGATCCCCAGAGGTGCCCCGCATCTTGAAAGGAGCTGATGCCAACAAAATCCATACAAAGAGAAGGTTCGGACAGGAAAAGTAACAACAGTAAATACCAGAACTATCCAAGTGAGAATAGCCAGTGCTTGGAGGAAGCCAGCATCTAGTCATGGTGGAGAGGTGGGAGATCTTGCCATTCCCCTCCACTGGCGCATCGTTTTATGACTGCATTTCCTTTTGAATACCCGAGCTGCGATGCTCAATCCTACGCGTCGTTGCTCCTGCTTTCATTTATTTTTGACTTGGATCTCTGACCCAGCGCTCGTTTGATGCTCTGATTATTAGAGAAAAGGGGCAAAGTCTGCTGTTCTGTTCATGAGCTCTTGTATAAATCTCATCCTTGGCGCCTTCATCCGCATTAGAAACAGATTCCAGTCATCTTCATTTCCTACCCAGCCCTCCCTGCAGAATTGACTAACCCAAACAAGTTATTTCTGGACAGTCTGTGTATCTGTTTTCCTTGCGAAAATTTGGCACAATATGCACATCTAGGAGACCGCAGTGGAATCTCGTTGAACAGCAGAATCTAGCGGATTGGTTCATTGACAATCTGCTGGCCATACAAGATACACTTTTGCTATCAACCTGCAGGAGCACAGCCAACAGTCCCATAAGGCTTTAACGCAAGAGCAGCAGTCTACATCTTCACAGCCGAGTCTGTTTTGTGTGCAGTGTTACTATTCAAAATATTCTTAAGCTGCCTCACATCGTGCAGGTGAAGTCTTCCGTCCATACAGCTACAACCTAGAGGCCCCCTTCAAATCCGCAGATATAGACAATGAAGCAGTTCGGGCAAGAACGTGCTAACCTCGCTAGACATTGTCAGGGCATACTCAGTTTCATGGTAATCACTGGATGCTTGTACTCGAGGCTGCAGTGACTCTTTAGCGCCATTCTGAGTCAACGGCGCCGTCGGACATTTTCCCGTTCGCACTTATCGGCGAGTTTCGATGTGTCAACACCCCATCTTATCCGATGCCTTCTTCCACCAAGCTATAGAAGCTACATTACGCACATCCAAGTTTCCCAAAATCACGGATCGAGAGCGAGCCTTCACAATGACCTCTCAGTCCCCCAGCGCCGAGGCTCGAATCACCAATGCTCTCCAAAACTACAAGGCAGAGTATGAGCAGAAGCATCCCGAATCCAAGAAGGCCTTCGAACGGGCCCAGAAAGTCCTCCCAGCAGGAAGTACTCGATCCGTTCTCGTGTCGGAGCCGTTTCCTTTGGTAGTTCAGTCTGCCCAAGGGCCCAACTTCACCACTGTGGACGGTCTGGAATATGTCGACTTTGTATCTGACTACTCGGCCGGCATCTATGGCCACTCGCACCCAGTGATTCACGATGCCGTCAACCAGGCCCTGGCGACGGGATTCAGCCTGGGTGGAATCACGCAGAAGGAGGCAGAGCTGGCTGAGATATTGACCAGGCGCTTCCCTTCTCTCGAGAAGGTTCGGTTCTGCAATTCGGGGACGGAGGCGAATACCTTTGCGATTGCGACGGCGATGGCTTACACGAAAAAGAAGAAGGTTGGGTACTTCTCTAATTTCTCCTCGATCTTCATCCTAACATCTCCCTCGACTAGATCATGGTCTTCGACAATGGATACCATGGCGGGACGTTGAGCTTCGGCAGCCCCGACAACCCGATGAATCTACCTCATAGATTCGTCTTGGGAAAATATAATAGCGTCGAAGAGACCCGCCCTCTGATAGAGGATGACATCGCGGCTATTCTGATCGAACCAATGCAAGCCGCCGGGGGCATGCGTCCTGCGACTCCTGAGTTCCTCTCCTTCCTACGCCAGGCAGCCGACCGCGTTGATGCAATCCTCATCTTCGACGAAGTCGTTACCTCCCGACTGCACTATCACGGCCTCCAAGGCGCCTGGGGTATCACGCCCGACATGACGACCGTCGGCAAGTACCTGGGCGGCGGATTCCCATTCGGTGCCTTCGGTGGCTCTGCCAGAATAATGGACCTGTTCGACTCACCGGACAAGTCCACCAGTCTGCATCACTCCGGCACGTTCAATAACAATATCTTCACCATGACGGCTGCCGTTGCAGCGTCCAAGCTGATTACGCAGGCCGAGCTGGAACGCCTGAACCAAATGGGCAACGGATTCCGAGAATGGGCGAGCGAGATTCTCCGGGAGAGAGGTGTCGAGTCGATGTCCTTTAGTGGCTATGGAAGTGCCATTGGCGTCCACTTCTCGGGTGATGATGCTGAGGCTCTGCGGGACTGCTTCTACTTTAGTTTGATAGCTTGCGGTGTTTCGATTGGAAGACGTGGATTTATGTCGCTGAATCTGGCCCACGATGAGAGCTCGATGGAACGACTTCGCGCGGCAGTGTCTTCCTTTCTGGACGAGGGACTGATGCTCTAATTCCAGTCTCTTGTTAGTGACAGCATGACGGCCAAGTCAATCATAAGCGCCCCCTACCTGTGACCGGTATTTCGAGTGACTGGAAGGTTGGTTCCATTCGACAGTTTCCTGCCTTCTGGCTCAGATACAGATTCCAAGGACCTTGTAACAGTTGTCGTGCTGGCTCAAGCCCGCGGGGTCTTCCTCTTAAACAGTGGAATGAGAAGGGACTGTTGCTAAAGTAAAAGACTGGTTTCTAGCTAGCAACGTATCTTCACATTCCTCCGTCGGGTATCGTTCTTTCAAACTGGCTCTTTCAATTTTGATAAGCTAAACCTCAATCATCACATCTATCTCTCCCCACATTCGATGTGTGCAAGCCGAAGCTCCTGTAGGTGAGCATGTCAGTAGCTGGACACGCCTCATAACCTGGACGCAATCAGTAGATGCACAATACGTACCTCTTGGGAATACTGGCTAAACTCAGGAAAGCAAGTAATGGTCTGCCAGAATACTCTCTTGCCGTCCTGTCGTGGCTCTGGTGTCGTGGGCCTGAAAACGTTATCATGTTAGCCATTCCTTGAGAAAATACGCACTTGATTCCCTTCATGTCCCAAGCATTGTAAAGGATATCGAGAGTTCAGTCGGTATTACATACCAGACAAATCCCGCCGTGCTCGGAGCGCGAGACAAGAACGGAGTTCTGTGTCTCGTGGCCGTTGATGGAGATCTAGGCCCCTCGGTTCCAGGTGCGTCCGGAATGCGCCTAAATCTGAATTCGCGGTTGCGCCTCTCGCCATTGCTATCTCTCGGTTTGAAAGATACCGAATTGTCGAGACTTAGCGCTGTAATGGCTGGGGGCAGGTCCAGAGATGGTTTGCTGAGCTTGTTCAGCACGGCTTGAGCAGACTGAAGTTTCTCGATCTCGACGTGTGCATTCGCTCGCTGTTGATGCTGGGAAGGAGTTTCCATGACAAGTTCCTGGACCTGTTGATCGCTGAGGTTATGGACTTTTTGGGTGTCGAACATATCGGCCAATGGGGCTACCAGACAATTTTCGATGGCAAGCGTGGCAATGTTGTTCCCAAATGTGACCATTTCAGTCTAAAACTCGTATCAGCAGTCTATTCATGATCAGAATCATCGGATACTCGCATCATAATAAGCTTGCATTTGGGTGATCACCATCGCTGCTGCGTATGCATCGCTATCAAAGTATGGTGATGTCCAGCACACTCCCCTTGAACTGGGGATCCGCGCGAGGTAGTTATTCGCGATAGGAAGTGGGTGAGGACGCTTGTAACATGCCGTCAGCTCTTCCAGCTTTTCCAAGACGCGATTCCTGGCCGTCTCGAGTTGATCCTCGAAAATATGGTCCATCAGTCGGATGTGGGTATCGTCATCTGTGAGTGTTCGAAGCAGCTCAGAAACGAAAAATCTGATTGTTTTCCAGACGGTCAGCAGGTGATGCCGAGCAAGCTCTTCCCATGGCTTTGACTGATCGCGAAAGATGCGATTGACCACCAATTGGTGGAAAGCTCCCGGGTCCGGGCATCCGCGGTTTTGGGCGACTTGCGCTTGCACCTCGCGTTCAAACACTGAGCGGTCCACTTCAGTGGCCACCCACCTCCCCACGTAAGGATTTTCTTGAGGAATCATCAGAAAGCCTTTGTACGTGACGCCCTTGACATGTCGACTGCAGCCTCTGAAAGCCATGGCTTGGGCAAAGAATGTGTTCAGCTGATAGATGCAGGCTCGAAGCTTCCGGTGATCGTATTTATCTGCATCGGACGTATGGTCCGGACTGTCGAAGAAAGCATCGGTGTACAATCCCGTCGCCGCTTGATCCAGAATGCGTGAGAAAGAGCTGCTGACCTTCAAAAGAAATTCCCGTTGTTGTTGCAAGGTTGGACGTGGTGGACCAAGTCTCCCCAATCCTCGATATTGATCTCGTATCCTCTCAATAATCTCGATGCTCAATCTTTCCGAGCACGCGTGAAGCTTCGATAAAGCAAACTTGGCCGACAATCGCCATTTCATAGTATGCAGTCGCGATCCCAGCTGATAAATACCGAGAAGTTTCTTGTCCACAGAGGTCCACAGAGGACGATTGAACACTCTGATGCCAGGGTCTCCTTGTTGAGGAGCTTCTTGGGTCACTTCGAAACCACCTAAGGCATGCCAGCCTTCTTCGAGTTGGACCTCCTCATTCTTGATGATTTGGGTATAGGTCTTCTCTAGAGCTGAGCCCTCCGGCACAGATTCCATGTCAGTCAGAATTCCCAGCGTTCTGGCTCCGATGGGGTCAAATTCCCTTGCAATTTTCAGCACACTTTGGAGGTCTGGGCTTTCCTTCGTGGAGGCAATGGCTAAGATGATGTTGAGATGCCGGGTGGGTTTACTGATAAACCTCTCTCGGATGACCTTTTCCTGTGCCTCGAAGCTTTCCCCGGGACGTAGGTCTCGACAGCCAGGTAAATCAATGATTTTCAAAGATGGCTGGTGTGGTGCATGAACCTCAATCTTGAGGATATCGTCACTGATTCGGCCATGCCTCATGCTCTTCAGGAGATCCCGGGCATCTTTGATAGACTGGCATAGCTGAGGGCTTTGAATGGTAAACTCATGCTTGAATGCATTGAGTACTTGACACTCATCGCCATTTGTTCTCGAGTGACCCGGTTTGATTGCCAGCCTGAACACATATTTTGAATCATGTTTCAGTACAACCTCCGTTGCGTGACGTGGGAAATCATCTTCCTCCCTTGGAAATGGTATGTGGGTGATTTCTGACAGGAAGGCGTTGATTATGGCTGGCCGACCACAGACAAGGAATTGGGGACTCTTCAGTAACGGATCGTCAAGAAAGCCCAGATTCTGAATCTTTGCGATGTCATGGGCTGTTTGGCGAAGATTCTTGATTTCCCCCGTCTCAAAGGTGTCTTGGCCATCCCTGTCGGACGAGGAAATCGTATTCTCCGTGCTTGTAGAAATATCCATATTGAGAGCCAAGTGGCGAGTTGACGGGTATCTGGATGAAGTCAACTCCCAAACGCTGTATCAAAGACGCGTGGTTAGTAAGTTTTTGAGGGCCTCTCTTGGATAGGAGGAATGAGGTAAGAAGATAGATACTTGCTGAAAACAGGTTGGCAGCAAGGCAAAGAGGTATGCAGGAACGAAAATGGGAGATGGAGGATGAAGGATGGAGGCTGGCAGTGAAAGAAAGCAAAGAACGGAGAATTCAGGTGGAAGATGTCAACAAGCGAAGCAGTGCCTCAAGCACCAGGCAGCACCCCATCTTTCTGTGAGGATCTATCCGGTATTCATTCGATTTTTTACATTGGCAAGCTTATGTGACGTTGGTTAGAGATGCTCATAATACCACGAAGCCATAAACAACCCTTCACATCGCTGCTTTTCAGAGGAAGTAATTCCAGCCACAGAGCTAGCATTCAAGAGTCCCAACGTATCGAACGGGGGGGTATCTTTATATCGTCTCCATCTCCCAAATCCTCTTCCTGTCTTCTTCTGTGTCCGGGAAAGTTCTTCAAGCGATTTATTGGTCTGTCAATCATCCAGCAGTTCAGCTTCGCTGTGTCAGTGAGGGACCATCTCATATGTATCCCTTCTGCAATAAAAGTGATGTTACTTATACTAAGGATTATATTGCAACTATATAATATATATCATATTGTACGAACCCAGCTAGAGGGAGACAAAACACTCACCTAGTGCCAGTAATTTGGGGCCACGCCCTTCGGCAGAGTCAGACCATATTTGCTCGCCGCAGCTTCAATACCCTCCAAAGCATTAACGTATATGGCATTCCAGTGCCGCTTGCGATGCACACTGCCCTGGAGTATTTTTGGATCGAAGCGTGATCCCTCTTCAGCTCTGTCTATCCCTTTTGTATGGAATGCATAAAGCGCGATGTCGTACTCGCGCAGCCAGGGAATCGACTCGCCCTCGATACTGCGTTTCAGGATGTGGTAGACGCCTTGATAGACGCTGGGGATGATGCATCCGTGGCTCTTGCAGATTTCGCAGACTTGTGCGACTTCCCATGCCATATTGTTGCTCATCCAAGGCGGGTAAAAAGGCCCTCTTCGTGCAACTTGTTGACTACGCGGAGAGTATGAGAACGTACTTGGCTCGCCAAAGGTCATGGCACCGAACACAATCTTCAGTTCAGCATTGTCCGCCATGTTCAAGGTAAGCTGCTATTGTTGACGGGGGACTAGATTGCAGTGGTATTTATGATGTGTTGCTGGTAAGAGATCTGAGTAGGAATTAGGATGAGTATTTATACTTGGCCGCAAATTTTGTGCTATTTACTCCAGCCGCAAGCCCTTCATGTACCCAACGTGCTGTTCTCGTATCTCCCGGTTTAACCCCGGAGGTGATGGCATCATACCTTAAGACCATTGGAAGCCTTCTCGGAGAGATATTTCAGTTCATTTGTAATTCGATTGAGGATCAGTTATGGGCCTAGCTAGCTAGCTAAAGATGGAAATTCTAAGCCGTCATGTTCAACCCGAAGAACATCCTTGCGTATTGAAAGAACCGTGCTTCGCCAGGATCCAAAAAGAACGGGAAACGAAAAAGCATCAACAACAGGGGGTATGGGTAATGGTACAAAATCAGAAAAAGATACCAAGGAAAAGCGAAGAAAGTAGGGAAAGGAGAGGTGCGGTGAAGCCGAGGCGCCACTAGTAAGGGGAGTTCACGATGTCATTCTTTCCGAGGTGATTGCTCCATCTGCCCCGAGACGGGCGACTGGGAGTAACAGGCCCGGCAATACTCTCGCGGGTGGGCTTCTGGAAGCTGCGCTTGGCGACCATGTTGACCTCGTTGGGGAGGGCAACGATCACATTCTTGTCCGAGCCGAAGCGGAAGTTGTCCGCCATGATGTTCTCCTCGTAACGCTTGATAGTGTACGGATCCTTACGGCCGGCAACAACCTTCTTGAGACTCCAGGTGATGATGAAGGGGCCAGTGGCAGTAATGATTGAAGTTTCTTCGGAATCAACACCTGTGTTGAAACGAGCAGGCGTGAATGCGAGCGGCTGCTTTGTCTCGTGCTGGAACTGCGCAACGTGGGCAGGCTGCAAGCCCAGACGACGAGGTTGAGGCTTGGAATCCTTAGCGAACGGCTTCTCGAATCCGAGCTTGCCTTCATTCTTGCCATCCTTCTGCAAAGAGTCGATGAGAAGGAGATAGGTGCGGCATGTCGCAAGCACCCAGCGTCCATCAGCGGACACATCTAGACCGATGATGGGTTCACCAAGAGCCGGGATATGAGTCTTTGCGTTGATTCCCAGACGGTCAAACATGCGAATGTCACCCTTGTTTGAGGCCACGGCGAGATAGCCCTTCTCGGTGGTAGCAAGGGCCGAGAAGTCGTTCTTGCTGACATATTGCTTCAGGTCACCATCGACAAGCTTGTTGCCGGAAAGACGCGGGTCAATGCGGTACAGAGCGTTCTTAGAAGCACCCACGAAGGGTTGAGCAGAGGTCATTTGAGAGAATTTCTACCAAGCTTGTTAGTCAATCCAAGACAGGCATAACAGTATTACCCGGACTATACTCACATTCTCAGGGGCGAAGCTATCGACCGTAATGTCATCGTGGACCTTCCACTCGTCGACGACCTTGCCGTATTCCAAGTCCATCCGGTAAAGCGAATTGGGGTCATCGGAGTTCTGGAGAATCATGTTACGATCCTCAGCGTGCAGCATAACCTTCTTAGGGCTGAACAGCTTGCCACCTGGCGTTTCCACTTTCGAAATGTTCGTAGAGAATTCGAGGTTGTTGTTGGGCGTGTGCTTAAAGACGCCAATCTTCGAACCACGAACCACGAACGATCGATCATGCTTGTACCCAACGGCTAGTTGCGAGTTCACGTTGCCGTCTTTATCGCGGATCTCCACATCATCCTCTTCCTCGTCGCTATCGTAGTGCTCGCTGCGCTGACCGTCATCCTGGTCAGTCTCCTCCTCCTCCTCTTGCTCTTGCTCTTCCTCTTCCTGTGGTTTGTCATCGGCATCTTCCATCGTGAGATCTTGGAATGCGTCAAGGACGTATTCTCGGTCGTTCTCTTTCACCTTAGTCCACTTCATTTCATTCAGCTGTTCCCACAGAGCCTGCATCAGACCCTCCTGGAAACGCTCCTCTGAGGACTGGTCCTTGAACCGAAGAAGCCAAGAGTAAGCAGATCCATCTTCAGCGTAATGATTGAAAATGAAAGAGAGATATTCAAAGTTGAATACGGGGTTAATGTCGCCCACAACGGCTTGGCCCAGCCATTCTTTCTCGCTGCCACTGATCTGCAACCAATATTGCCAGCTGCCAATTTCCGACACAGTTGCAACGACATCTGGATCCTGCATCACGAAGGTGCCGGTGGTAAAGTCGAAAAGGTGCAGCTCGGCCTTCTCCTTCGACAGAACCTCTTTCGTGTCAGGCTGGGCGATGGAGGGCGGGGCAGTCGTGGGCTCCTCGTCCACCGCCGCGGACTTCAGCTGCCCTTTGGACTGAGCATACTTCACATCTCGCGCCATGGCGGCAGCCGAATCACCGGAAGTCGGAGACCGCGGGGCTGACTTGGCAGTGGGAGAGGCAGCGGGACTAGCAGAGGGGATGGGTTTCTCCTCTTGGAACGAGAATTCCTGCAGTTCGGCCTCGGTAGCTTGCTGGGCACTGCGGCGGAACTTGCGCTCGTATTGGCACTGCAAGGCGGCCAACTCAAAAGTGGCAACTTTATCGGATGGGACTGAAGAATCGCAGATAAACTCGAAAAGGTCCCCCTCGTCGCCGCTCAGATCGTCCCACGCAAGAATCTTGACACCGCCGTCACGGACCTCGGAGCGGAAGTGCAGAGACTGATCAAGCAAGAAGACCTTTTCATCCTTGTCCAGAGTATCCGCGGCACCTTGTTCGTCCTCGTCGTCTGCGAGCTCCTCCTCGCCTTCCTCGTACGCTCTCTGGATCACAAGCTGGTACTGGAAGTCCTGGCCCGTGCGTCGGATGGTCGCTGCGGCGTCCTTGAAGATGAGCTCCGAATAGCCCTTGGGTGAGAGTGGTCGGACCAGGTACAGCTGGCCTTGAGGAATTTCGATAATGGACTCTTTCGAAGTATCACCGAAAAGAAACTTGCTCACTACATGTCCCCAGCCAACCATTAGTGACTGATATTCCTTCGTGGCGACCGATGGCAGCTGGTATGGAGGGGTCGTGGCGGGGCAGGATCGCGTTTGCTTACCGTTGCGGAGCATAAACATGGTTGCGAGGGGCAGCGACCACGCAGCAAGAGAGAGGGAGAAGGAGGCGTGGGGGAGGGAAGAGAGGTAGAATGGAAGGTGAGATTGGAGCAGAAAGATCAGAAACGGAGAAAGCAGGCGGTTTGGCCACCGTGGGGAATCAAAGAAGAACCTTGGGAAAAAAGAAAGCGAGAGATAAATGCATCACTGGAAAATCGCCTCCGTCATCGACTGTGGCGCTGGTGGCTGCGCCTTATGTCAGCATCCCCGCGCTCACGTGGTCACGTGCATCTATAGGGATGCAGCTGTAGTCGATTTCAACTCTACCATGCCATCTTTCCGCCCATTGCTGTATTATTTGTGTCTGGAATAAATGCTTATGGATGAAATTTCCGACAATATCACAGGGAGCATTGCCAGGTATTATTCTTCTACTTCAACATATCTAGTCTCGATCGAAGTATATATATCAAATCCTGGACCATATGTGCGGTCCGTCCTTGACCTATCGTAGGCAGGACCCAGAATCTCACCTCAAGATGAATGTTTCCCTGAGACTGCTTTACTCCGCTTTCTAAAGACATGCCCAAATTTGTAAAAGACATATGGCACCGGAGTCATCACCAATGCAAGACAGCCTAGAAGAGTCAATGACCAATGCACCCCGAGGTTGGTATACATCGGTATCGAAACAACCACCATCGCTCCCGCCGCCAGATAACGCATGAATGTAGCGCTCACCAACGCACTGGCCGCATATTGCTCATAGGAGTCAATCAAGTATGCGTATGACGAGATGAAGATACCCTGAACAGAGAATCCAAATGCAACGGATGCCACCAGAGGGGACCAGTAGGACACGGACGAGAAACTGGTCCATCCCATCCAAAACAGGGAGATTGGGAACCATGGCGCTGCGTACATGGCAAACCATAAACGCTCTTCTGCCGGGAGACGGGGGTGGCCCTCGGCAATCCCAGACTCCAGTCGTCGCTTATAAGCACTGTAAATGTGTGGAATGAGGCAAAATGCAATAAGAAACCCCACATTCATGCCGATAAAAGTCAGGCCCACCGAGCCTTGGGAGAAGCCGTGGGTTTTGCCGAAAATGAATTCGTAGCCGGTGAGAAATCCGAATAAGACAATGTAGACGACCACGAGGTACATGGTGAACAAGGCCACCATGAGCTCCCCGAAGAACAACTGGAAAGGCCGCAGAGAGCTGTGGAGTAGGCGGACAAAGAGTCTTGTTTGATTCAATTCCGCTTCGGCTAGAAAACGAGGATCGCCAGTGATCTCGCGTAGATGATGCGCCTTCCATTGCAAAAGCACAGGCGCATAAGTTTCAGGCACGAACAAGAAGATCGACATGGTGACGATGCCCGCAAGAATAAGGGAAATTCATTCGGACCAACGCCAGCTGATCAGGCTACTCTGGCCAATATATGCGCCGATCATGGGCGAGAGAAATGGCCCGATGAACGATAGTGTGCAACACACGGGAAAAGCGTAGGTGCGGTCCAGAAGGTCAAAGATATCTGCCATGCTGCCACCAAAAGTGGTCAGCGGCGTGCAGCCAAATAGACCTGCGATAAACCGAAAGACCAGCTGGGCGCCAAAATTGGGTGCCAGACCGGATGCCATGATGAAGACCATGAGAAGTGACAAGGTCACTAGATAGACAGGGTTCCGACCGACTGTCTCAGAGAATGGCCCTGCGAAGAGAGATCCGAATCCAAATGCGATCAGGTACAGGCTGGTGGCGAGTGACTCCGCGACTTCACTGACACCGAATGCTTCTTCGCCTTGCTTCATCACGGCCGAGTCGATGGCAGACACCCATCCCACTAGGAAGCCCGTGGTGCCGACAATGCCCAATGTCACCCATTTGCGTCTGAGGGACCAGTTTTTGGGATTGAGTTGGTCGTCAGGCCCGTCGAATCCGACAATGAAAACAAGTTTGTCCGAACTAGTCGAACTAGTGGGCACTTCTTGGACATGAACGCCTGATATGGTGACTCTCTGGCCATTTTGCAAGACGATCGAAAGCCGCTTATCGGTATCGTCGCAGTGACCCGGGATTGTATTTGTAGACCGAGAAGCTGAAGTCTCACCCGTAGATGGGAGTTGATGGTGAAGCGTCTGCTCCAGGTTCCGCCGAAGCCGGCGATATTGGAGGAAGCTTTGCATCTAGCCTTGAGTATGGAATGCTTGCAAAGAATGATTCTAGACGACCAGCATCCCTTGCTTTCCATAGCGGCATTTATATTCCGTCAGGGTTGTGGTGGTGCCCATTCGCCATATACTCCGCTCGTTCCACCTTATCCACCTTACCCGCTTGTGCGAATCACGGTGGCCTCGAAGACCAATCTAGTTGAATCCAAAATCAGTGGCTAAGGAATTTCTCCCATGAGAAATAAAAGGAGAAAAGAGATAGAAGCGGATGTCCATCTATTGAGTTTGACCTTTGATCGACACGTACTTGTTCAGTATCATCGTTGATACAGATGTTCATCGAATAACGGGATGTCTGCCTGCAAGAAGGCATCCCAGTCCCAATTGAGGCTCATCGTATCTAGTGAAGTATCTTGACCCAAATCCCAAATTGGAACGTCGTCCAGTCCCTCGTTCAGAGCGTCCAGATCGCTTTTCTTTCTGCGCTGTGAGAGGCGAACCAAGAACTCGGCCGTTTCTACCGCCTGTTGAAGATTGCGCGTGTGGAAGTACTGGCCAATAGTCTTAAATGAGCGTAGCGCATGGCCGACGTTGGACAGAGATTCCCGAGAGTCTATGGCTAGTAAGGTGCAAATATACTGGAAGGGAACGTTGGCGACATGCCACCAGGGCTGGCGGGCCTGGCCCAGCCTCACCGCAGCATCGAGTCCTGTGTTTCCTAGCCTGATGACACATGCTAAGACATCGCTCGAAATGGGAATGGAAGTAACCCTGAGATTCCTGTAAATAGCCAGGGCTAGGTTGGCGCGGGAAAGCGTCACGACGTCGTGATCAATAACGAGGTTCTCGATTTGCCCCAAGCTCTCTTGAAGATCAGCTGCATGACTGTGGTGATCTGGATCCAGTCGGTCTGATATCTGATACAACTGGATCAGAGAGTCCGTGAAGTCTTTATCACGAGGTGAAGGTAGATCGCACAAAACGTTCTTGATAGACACACGGGGTCGACCGTATTCGAAAGAAATCCACGCATTGAGTTTGAGCGCAACCCATATAAGCCGACGTCGAGTCTCTTCATCCATTCCGAAGGATTGATATGTCGTATTGGTCGTGGTCTCCAGGGCGTGATCTTGGCGCGTCTCGGTCGCTTCAATGACATGAATTGTTGTGCAGGAGGCCATCCAAGATGCGTGAGGGCTGTTGGTGCTGCGAAGATACAGTGTTCGCAACACCCAGGCGACTGCATGGTGTAATGTTGGTCTTCTCATGATACTCGAAATCTCAAGGAGTTCTCTTGCACATTTGAACAGGTCACCTTCTCGTAGATGACCTTCATCGCCCGAATATAATGACCCAAGGGCGGCCACGCCGCACAAAATCGAGTCATAGTCGGCAGCGGCACTGGGATTTTGCCATCGCGAGGTAATTTCGCTCTTCAAAGAATCAGAGTCCAGAATCCCGTACACAGGATGGATATGGACCAAGTACGCGTGGGCGAGAGATTGCATTTCGTTGACGGAGAGGAGAGCCGTAATACTAGTCAAGCAAGGGGCTGGCTCCTCGCGGAGGCCGAGATTCCAACTCACTCCATAAACTCTCGGTGCATCGGCTTGATTCAACTCTAGTCCTACCATGCGAGGGAATGCTGCACCAGAACTTTCCCCACGGTGCTGGTGGCCCAGGCCCGGCGTATTGACTGGGTGCTCTGTCGAGCTTCTGCTTCCATGCTGTTCCGCTGTAGAAGAGGCGACGGACCCCGAGACCTGAGGCTCATTCGTTTTCCTTCGAGTTTGAGGTCCATATCCGCAGTCGTATTCATAGCGGAGACAGAACCCGCATGGCTCACGACCGTCGCATTTGCGCTTGCGGACCTTGCAGGTCTCACACGCTCTCTTGACTCTTTGACGGCTTGGGCGCATGGGTAAGTGCCGTCTTTCGGGTCTGGGAAGGGGCAAATCATGAACAATGCCGTATAGTTTCTGGGTAGTAAGAAAGATAAAGCTTCTAGGCTTATCGGCCAGAGGGCGGACCCTGGGTGGCGTGACCGTCCGAGTTGTCGCGCTGCCTCAAGTCATTCCAAACCCCCATACAGCATTGGAGGACCAGGAATATCTACGAGAAAAAAGAAAAGAAAAAAAAAGGAACACTGTCGCTTTAAAACGGACTGTATGCTACAGTAAGGTGGAATATATACATCCATGGATGCATATTTTTGGGGCTTGATCATGAGTCGTCTTCAGCAGCTTCCTCGCCCTCTTCCACTCCTTCGCCCGCGGCTTCAACTTCAGCTAGCGCAGCCGCATCGTCACCATCCTGTTCTTCCTCCGCTTCACCACTGCCTTCCATATCGTTGGACTGAGCTCTCAATTTTCCGCCCTTCCGTTGAGGTAGAACTTTCATGAAGGCCTCTCCCCAGTCACCCAGTTCCAACCACCTAAGCATAATGTCCACCACGTGGTTGGTAGTCAATACAGATCGAGAGGCCATTTGAATGTAGTCGCCGATCGGCAGCTTCGCCGTCTTGATCCCTTTCTCGACGGCATGCTTATAGCAAATTGCCTTGTGGCGATTCTTATCCACCAAACCACCGATAATATAAGTACTGTAGGGCTTCAACTCCGTTAAGGTGTTCTCGCTGTCACTGCTGAGGTAAATGACCTCTCCGTCCTCTGGCTTCGTATCGGCCTTCTCAGCAAACGGCCCAGCGAGCTTGCCTCCCTGAGGAGAAGCCATGTGTGCTTTGGCAAGCTCAGCGGCATGCACAAAGTCTTCTGGGATGGTCTTGATGCCTTTCCAGTTTTTGTATGGCGTGAGCACGGTATCGAACCGCTCTTTGAGCAACTTGTCGAACGAGCTGAACATCAGGTTCGACCGCCAGGCCGCCCGGCTATTCTCCGAGTATGAGCGTGTTAACTGGGAGGCTAATGAGATTCGCTCATGAGAAAGCATAAGATCGTCGTAGCCGCAGTCGATGACGAACGTAAGAGGGAGCAGACTCGACCGCTTGTGCTTGGACCGGGTCGACTCCCATTGTTTGCGCAGCTCCTTCACGGCTTCCTCACCACCGTTCTCTCTCGCTTGTTCCACCATCAACCGGCGCCGCTCGCGCTTCTCTGCCATTTTCTCCTTGCGTTTGTCTTTCCGCAGTTCGCGCTCGTTCGCCCATTTTTCTTTTCGACGGAGCTTCTTCAATTGGTTCTTGGATATCTTCGGCGTGGTGTCTTCCGTGGCATTATCGGGCACAGCTTCACTGGGATTCGGCCCATCATCAAGAGTAGGAACGACTTCCTGCTCAGTTTTAGAGGATTCCGGAATGGGAGCGCTCGTTTGCTCGGATACATCGTCGGCGCTCGCAGCGCCAGTCATCGCAGGGCCAAGTTCCTGATGTGCAACGTCATCATCGTGCCCAAGCTTCGGAAGCTTCCTGGGTCGATCCTCCTCATCCATTGCGCTGGGCGAATGCACAGGGCGACCGTGCGAGGTGGGCGGGCTGTTGCTGTAGATCGACGGAGAAGAGCGCATCCAAGTCTGGCGGCCAATGGCAGCCGCCGCAGCCCACATTACTGTACGCGGCCACGTGACACCCCGTCACCAACTTCTCCAGCGACTCCTCGCTGTCTGTCTTCAGAGCTCCAACAAGCACTCTCTCGCCACCATGCCTCAGGATATGCCCCCCGTGGGGGGATATGCCCAAGTCCAGTACAAGGTGAGCCATTGATGGCATTTTGGAGCCGGCCAAGGGCTTCCGAGCTCCCGCACAGTCGCGATGAGTACCGCTAACGCTCCCGTGCTCGGTCTCTAGCGGAATATCCCTGCCCGTGGCTTCAAGCCCTACTACTACCTGATTGGCATGCATGCTATCATGGCCTACGGCTTCTACAAGTACTTCCACGGTGTCCGTGAGCAGCGGTACGTCTTGCGCAGGCCCCAAGTCCCTTCCTCCATTCGCCTCGAGGCACCGCAATTGGCATTCGGAATCACGGCCCCTAAGGCATACTCATCTGGCCTGTGACTAATCAAATATGTTCCCAATGTTTAGTGAGCTCGCTCGTGAGAAGATGTGGTCCCGTCTGCACCTTACCCCTCTCCTACAGGCCGAGGAGGACCGTGACCAGGTCCGCCGGTACTACGCCGACAAGGCGCGCGAGAAGGAGCTCCTGGGCACTGACAGCAAGGTCTACAACTCCGAACGGTACGTCCAGAATACCAGGAACAATCTCGTTTCTGCAATCTTGTATTCTGTTTGCTGATGTTCGCCCGTCTTCGCAGCTTCATCCGCCCTACTTTCGTCTATACCCCCTCCAAGGTCACTCAATAAACAAGGCCGCAGTGCCTTTGACTTGTCTCGCGCTTTCATTTGTTTCCTCCCCATGGCCTAGTATGGAGCACATTGATCAAACCCCTGCCTATGAGGCGGAGGGGCGGAGTTAAAATCGTGCATCAAACGGAATGTGATCATGGTGACAGAGAGGTGCCTCATCTCGATTTGCTCGAGAAAAACACTGTAGATATAACGTTTCCAACAAGGGTTTAGTTTGGTCTTGCAATGTCTTTTCAACTATCATGGTGCCTCTGTAAACGCTGCCGCTTTCACTTGAACGCACTCAAGATGAAAACGAGAGCATATTAGGGGCATATGTCAGGTAAATTTGTCTCAAGAGTATCTCAAGAGTATATGCAATGTGCTTCAGCACGTTCACATTCCTTCCTAGCTGTCTATGGGCCTGTAGAGGCCCATCTATAGAAATGCAATCAGAGCGCCGCCGCCAGGGGTAGTCCATAAGGTGGAGAACGAACAAAGGGAATTCGCAGAAAAGGACATCAAGAACATGCGCTAAGAATGCAAACCGAATGAGATAGGCTGACGTGAGAACGTCGTGCAAAATAATAGAAATCGACGTAGGCTCGAAATCTCATGGCTAGCGGCACGAATGCAATTCGTTATTGAGAGCGGATTACCATGTAGAAAGCCTCTGGAAAAATCACATCAGACTACCCAATTGGCAATAGACAGTCCGAGAGCAGCAGCAGAAATCGGATATCGTTGTCTAACAGAAGGGTGTTTCGGAGGACACGAGGCCTGTATACCGAAGAATCGAGCAGTGATGTTGTGTCGAAATAGAGATCGAAATTGGAGCGCCACATATTGTTGTGGATCATGCAAAAGAAGATGTTGGAGTTTTTTTGGATGAGAAAATAAAGCAGGCCGAGTTTGTAACCGACAATGTACGTTGGTGGGGCTGGTGGAGGATGGATGGTTGAAATATCTCCAAATGGCAAAGATATCACCCGAACATATCAGCAACACCGGAAAGATCAGGACCATCGTTGATATCAACACGATGACTCTCTTGTTGTGTCTCCATCTCATTGGTCATATATCTCTCCTGGAGCGCAGTGCGAGCTTTGCGTCGCTCCTCACGGGAGCCGAGGATTTTTCCCTGTTCAGCAACGCTCACACCTCGCAGGGGCTCAAGAAGCTCTAGAATCAATGCACGCTGCTGCCTTGGGGAGGTACAGCGTGAGAGCTGGCTTTCTGTCTGGGCGACCTTTTCCTCCGTGATGCCTGGCAGCGTGAGGAATATAGACCGGGGTGTTACGCTGACAAATCCGTAGAGAACCCAGATGGATGCAATGAGTGACGCCAGGTCCTTTTGCATATCGACAAAGTATGATTCATGCACAGACGTGATACAGGCCTTGAGGACATCTGAGCAAATGAACTCACGAATAGTTTCAGTGGTCGGGCTGCTGTTAGGCGGTGCAAAGTCCTGCAGAATAGATCTAACGACGCGAGTGATGATACTGCAGCACCGCGTGTCACGCATACGAAGAGCGTGGGTACAAAAAAGCATGACGGGCTCAAAAATGTCTGGAGATGAAAGAACAAAGTGACGAATCGAGTCTGAGAGCTCTGGAGTTGGTTGGGGTGCACTTGGGTCGGTCTCCGCTCTATCTGGATCTGGTTGCCAATTGCAAATTAGCACACTTTCTTCGAAGAGTGGGTTTGCTGTAACTCCGCGATCCGGTTTTGAGTTTCTCCGGGTTATCTTACCTCCTCTCTGGGGATCGAAGAGACTGGCCACCATGATGACAGCTGAGTAGGTCAACTGACGCAGAACGCTTTCAGATTTCATCTCATCAGCGAGGTCGCCATTAGAGACTCCCTCCCTGCGCTGTTCAATGATTTCCCATTCGGAAGTGATCTTACGATCAATGCTCCTGAATAAAGTAGAAAGCATGGGAGGGAGGAATTGACTGCGGTACTGCACTGGGCAGTCGTCAATCAAACAACGGGAGATATTGAGCAACACAGAGAACTGATGGGATGAGAGATGTTCGGAGTCCTTGAACATAGCCTCAGATAGAGGCCCAGGAAGCTCGGAATAGCCGTAGAACTGATGACGCATTCTACTCATGCTAAATAGCATGGAGTAACACGATTCACGAACAGCTCTGATCTTGCCCCGGACTGATGACGCGAATCCTTCAAGTGTTGTTTTGGAAGCAGTGATCTTCGCATAGAAATCGTCCCGGCTACCGCTGGAAATCCCAGCTTGCCAAAAACGATCTGTCAAAATCCGTTCGACTACTGATCGCATATCATCGCTCACGACCCAATTTATGGGATTGTGAAAGGCGTGAGCATGGCTTAACGAAGTTAGTCAGATGTCATTCTTGATCAGAGGATATGCAGATCGTTTACCTCAGGAGTTGAAGCAGAGTCGGAAGTATCTGGGGCATCAAATCATGCCACATATCACAGGCTACTGAATAAGCAGGAGAAGTTTTCTTCAGCTTGTCTGTGGAAACTGATAGCATGGTCTTGGTACCACGCAATGGGAGCATCTAGCAATAATGAGTGTTGATATTCTGTGGAAAACATAATTGTGTCTTACCTGGAACTTCCGGGTCATTTCTTCCTGGACGAGCTTGCCTTCGTTATCCAAAAATACCGATGACCAATCTGCCAGCTTCTGGGCTTGTTTAGCTTGCATATAGGACCCCACGTTTTCCAACCCAAGCATGGAACAGAACCCTTCGAAAGATGAGCACATGCGACGGAAATCTTCATCTTGCCAAGCCTCTCGAATAGGTTCGAGGAACGAAACAAGGCGACCATGTCGCAGACTCGGGTCAATGTTGTTTGCTCGTTGCCTAGCCCAAAGTCATTATGGTGAGACGTAAAAAGCCAGTCCCGGAAAGTGCTTACATGATGATAAGGAGAATCGAAGTCAGCTCCATCTGGAGCTTATCGTCTACGCGGTTTGCCAATGTGATCTCCTTAATTTTGGGCTCGAGTAAGTCGTAGAAGGTCTGAAAAGCGTGTGATCAGTACCATGAATATAAGTTAAGCCCGAATCGTGAAGTCTTACAGAAAAGTAGTCCGCGTAACGAATCGCAAGACGGCGGAGTTCATGGCTAGCCAGACCGTGTAGTTCTTTAACCGCTTCAGAATACGCAGGGTAATCTGGCTGATCGGGAAGTCTCGTCATCAGGATGTGCTCAAGCACTTTGAGGGCAAAGGCCGGGTGGTTGTCGAGAGCTCGGGACGAGATATCGACCACCAACTTAATGACTCGCTGTTTCATGACCGGATCCTGTGCTCAAGTTGTGAGCATATTGAATGACGATAAGCAAAAGAATCCACAAACATCATAAGTTCTCTGCATCAGACTGGTTGCCCACGTTTCCACTGCGTATTCCAGGCCACTTCTCTCTTGCTCCTATTCGACCTGATCAGTGACTTTCTACATGTAACTTGATATATAAGAGACATACGTCCTGCTGGGGTGTTTTCCCATGTGCTTCAATCCACTTGTGGTAGCCCTTGATGACTGCTTCTACCACAGCAAACTGAGCATCTGCAAACATGAGCGGAGTGGAAGACTTTGTGAAGGTTTGCACTGGGAAATTTCATCAGCACTGCGCAATGGGGGATAGCACAATGTCTACATACCGTTGAAAGGCTGAACCCCAGTATATAGGTTATCCAAGTTATTGTCCACCTTACCAAGAATCTCACGCACAGCCTCTTGTGGACGTCTTTGCGTGATGTTCTCAATAATCGAGGAACAATAGCGTCGATAGTTACCGACGAATGCATGGCGCTCCGGGATGGTATCGATATCATCCACAAGGAATTGCACGGTGGGATTTTCCGAGTCCAGTGGGAGAGATTCCCAGCGGATCAGTCGTTGGGTGCAAATGTTCAAGAAGCTCGGGGTCTGGGCCACCACAAATTCTGAGCCGCCGATCTTGTTGATTCCGAGTAATCTCGACCATAAATGAAGCACGGGAATCGACACCGTTAAGCTCTGGTGCTGCATGATATTTATCATGAAATTGAAGAAAGCCGGGAGATCTAAGCGGTGCATAGTGTCCCTAAGGAATCGATCGTCTTCCAGGCAGCCAGCAACATAGGAAACCATCTTGTGAATCTGTCAGTTACTTGATAATCCGAACAAATGCAGGAGTCCTAGTTTTACCTCTGAAAGCTTCTTGGAGATCAAGTATTTCGGTTCATCAACATCTTCTGGTCCGACAATGGACCACTGATACAGACTCTGCAGGGTATTGAGATAGTCTGCCTCAAATATGAGGCAGACAAGTCCATGGGACTCTTCATTTCCCATGTTATTTCTCCCGTATAGGGCATGCAATGCTTCGATCGCAGCCTAAATGATCTACCATCAGTAAAAATTTCGTAAGACCACAAGTAAGAGACCACTCACCAGCAATAGCTGCTCATCTTGACATGTCAATGACCTGAAGATGCTAGAGACAACCTGCGCAGCTACGACGGCTTTGTAGATGGACCAAGATAGTGCGGACCTCAAGGTCGTCAGAGCTTTTACGGCTGCATCTCGAGCCTGAGGAGAGTTCGAGACATTCTGGACACAATTATCCAGAAATTCGCAGATCCGGAAAAGCCAGCCTTCCTGGCCACAGCGTAACACGGCATTGGTGTTCTTATCAGGGTTTATCTGCTCAACGATGGAGGCAGGTGTGAAAATTTCCACAAGCGCGCGATTAAGCTCGGTTCCACGCAGTGATGAAACAGTATCCTCGCGGAAGAAGACGTCTTCTGACAGAGTCTCAAGTATAGAGAGTACCAACTCGTTGTGTACAAGAGACGAACCCCAGAATTTGACCAAAGCTTCGTCCATATCTATCCAGTCAAGCCCCCAGCTCTTTTTCGCAGCCTCTGACCACAGCTGAGGGATTTTGTTGCGGAAATAGCTTGGGTCCTCGGGTCGAATGTTCTCGGCAAGCTGGAGAATCATCGAACGTAGCTCGGTAGCAGCTTCCGCGTTGGTGAATGACAGATGGCGGAGGACGTGATCCAGCAAGGTCAGGCCAAAATAACGCACCACGTAGGCGTGGTCGGTACGAGACGCCAGCAGGAATCCATTGCGGGCTGCTGCGTCGGTGTCCTTGAGGGACTCCACAAAGGACAAGGCCTCTTTGCGTAGATCATTCGAGGACGTAGGGCTGTGAATAACCTCTAGTGCTCGAATGATGTCGACCATGCCGGTCTCCGACAGCTCCTCCGCTGCCATCTTGGCCGCCAAGTGCAGAACGCGAAAGGTATGAAAGGGATCTGGCACGGGAGGTGTATGAGGCCCCGGAGGCGCAAAGTGAGAGGCGTAGGGCGGAGGCGATGTGTTGTCGAAAGGATAGACCGCAAATCAAATCTGCATCTACCCGTAACTCGAGCGTTGAAGGGGGTGGCGATTGATATGGCCGTTGACCCTGTCCGTGGGATATTTAGCAGTCGGACACAGCAACAACGGCCATTCAAGGATGCCAATTGATTTCGCGTAGACACAAGAGTGGGTGGCGTGTCTGGGAGAGTCTTTGACAAGGCGTATGAGGGTTGGGGCGAGGAAGTGAGAGGGAGAGATGAAGCGTGGTGGAGCTGGGCAAACGATGCGGGAAGGAAGCCGGAGAGAAGTTTGGGAATTGCCGGGCTGAGAATTTTCCACGACGGCCACGGCGAAGTGATAGGCACACCGCTCTTGGGTTTCCCACAGATCAAAGCCAACCCCAGCAGCTCGAAGCTCCAGTGGATTTCAATTGAGCCCCCGTCTCCTTTGTCCCTTCAGCCTGCTCGGTTGTGTTGGTTTAAGAGCTCCTGCCCCTCAATCGTCACCGGTTGTTTATCTTATCTCTGCACGCGATCCATGGGTCTTGACTAAGGAAACAGGCGGCTTAGCGCCGGCAATCTACGCGGTGGAGGGCGTCGAGGATATGATTTCATACGCTGCATGAAGACCTCAAAGCCAGTAATACCGAAAATATTCACATTAAGACGCACTGGCCCCGCTGGCACTGCTCGAGGTAGCTCACGTCTTCCCCAGAGGGATTGGCAAATTCCCCGGCCTGGCGCTTGACCCCTTCAATCTTGACATTCTGTTCCCCTTCGCCATGCCACCAGCGCAGCCGCTGCAGCCTGACGGTGTGGATCTCATGAAAATCGATTTCCCATCGGCCTCCGCTCACTGCAATGACCGTGTTCCCCTCTGGAAAATGGAATTCGGGAAGGAGGATTTCAGTTGGGCCGTCCGCTGCCGTGGCTACTTTGGCGGTCAAACTCATGGTGAACGTGCAGTTCTTGAGGTCGAAGACATGGCTTTCAAGGGAACCGCTCACATAGATAGGGCTGGGGCGAAGGTACGCCTCGGCTGCGCGGTAGCCCTGGGGTTGGGGTGACGGCGGATCACCAACGCTGGAAATTGAAGGGGACGTCAGCGCTCGCTTGAGATTGCGAGGCCCGACTTCTTGTTCATCTCCGCTGCTGTGACTCTCGGAGTAAGCTGGAGAATGAGGATTGAGTGAACGCATGGCATTCCCGGTCGGTAGTTCCAGATCGTCACGGGAGTAGATAGACAGATCCTCGCCGTTCCATCGGTCACCCCATTCATGAACATTCTAGATCTTGTCAGCCTCTTGAAAACGGCACTGGTGAAGTTGTTCATACCTCTGTCTCATAGACCCATAGTGTGAATCCATTCGACGTGCTGCCTTCCAAGGCAAAGTGGTTAGCATCCATAGCACTTGTTTGGCTACTATAGTCCCCAGTCTTGTATGCATGCTTATCGTCCATGTCATACGGGATTCCAATTTCAGTGAAAAGCAACGGGTGATTGCCCATATAGTTCAAACTTTCGTCGCGAAGAAACTTGAGCTGGTTACGCAGACAATTTCGGATCGCGGTCTCGCCAATTTTGACTGCAAAAGCTGGGGCTAGGTACTTTCCTCGGAGAACACCAATGACATCAACGTTATATAGCCGATTCCTAGGATCGTCAGCTTCATTGCAAGGAGTTTTCTGGACAAATATCGACCTACCAGTGTTTTGTTAGGAGTGTGAGACCATCATAGTAGTGGACTGCATGAACCATATTTGGGTCATCGTCAACAGTTCCTTTGACATCAGGTGGTATTTCCATCACAGGTGGCTGGCACAGCATGATAGCTTCAGGCCATACATTTCGAATAGCATCTCTGTACGCCCGGTAGTGGTCCATAAAGTACGTGTTGGTGAAGATTTCGTAATCAAGCTTCTCCCCTGTTTGAGGAACCTTGGAGAAGTAGTCTTTCTGCAACAATGTGTCCGTGGAGGGGTCCCAAACACCATGCTGGGCCCAGAGACACTCTCCAAGTTTCCAGCCAGGGTCTCGCCGCCAACCGTATTTGCTGTCATCATAATCCACAGGAAGCCATGCAATTTCTCCTTCTGGGTCGACAAGTTCCCTGCCAGTTTGATAGGGACCAAAGCTACCGAAGCCCCATGTTGTCTGCTCACAGGGTCGCCCAGAGCCAGTGAGGATTGCCTGAAAGGCCGTTGGGGAAGTGCCAAGCTGGAGTTGTTGCTCTGCAGGGACAACGGAGATATCTTGCACACCAACAAGGCCTCGATGGGGCTCATTCATGCTTTCCCAACCAATGATCACCTCATGTTCGAGATCACCGGCTTCGTGAATCTTCTCAGCCAGGTACTTGCATGCAGCTATGAAGTGACCCTGCAGATAGTCCTGGATATTCACATCATCGATGATTGCCTTGGGAGCAAAATCTCGCCCTGCCCAAAAAAGTGTGAAGATAGTCTGACAGACGAGGCGGGTATAGTTGGTGCTCCAAATCATCTTTGGGAATTCTGCCGGGTCATCATATGTGTTCTGAACAAGCGCTGCTTCTGTGGCTTTGAAGGTCTTGGGATTTAACCCCGCGGCATAGAGTGTCCACATGGGCGCTCCTGATCCTCCAGATAATCGCGACCACTTGACATGATCAGCACAACTCCTCCACTCTCACGCCCAGGTCCAACTCACCACATCCTGATGGGGATCCATGAAGACATAGAACTCATACTGCTTGGCAACCCTCAGAACCTCGATGGTGAAGGTGACCCAGTCATCATCATAGATTCCAGGGCCCGCATGCTCGATGGCCTCCCAGGTGAAGATATACCTGATCGCATTATATCCTAACTTGCGCAGTCGCTTGAAATGATTGTGAGAATCCACCAGAGAGAACGGTCGCCCAACGAAAGAGACATCGTCCGCCTCGAAGAACTTGTGTGGTTCATAAGAGGGAACATCCGGGCTTTTGGGGTATTTAGCATCTCCAGCCACATTGATACCCCTCAAAATAATCTCGCGGTTCTGGGGGTCTCGAAATGACTTCCCATCGATCCGAAGGCGCAAGGCACCCATCCTGGAGAAAGCGGCAGGGTCGGCGACACCGATGTTAAGAGAACGTGAAACGGCCGGTTGGTGATCAGAGATACGACAGCAGACCGAGCCACAATGATATCTGGCAGTTGGTATTCCAGAATTATTTATGGCTTATGAGAACCGGTGGACTGCTGCAGCACCGCAGGTGAGCTTGAGGCTTCAATCGTGATCAAGTGTGCGGAGAAGCCGTGGTTAGGAACGGAGAATGCACCTACCTCGCAGAACCAACAAAGGCCAGTGACAGCTAATACTCCGGAAGATGTGAAGCCTCTGCCGGAAAGAACCTTCCAGAGCAAGCGAGTCGTGAACCACGGGGTATCTCCAAGAAGACTGGAGGTGAAGCCGGGGTGATAGCAGATAAGACGTGACGTACCCGCCCTAAACCCGGTTGATCGGCGTCGGCATCTGCTCCACCACACCAGAACCTCCCCGCTCTTCGCATGTTGTGCGCGCACGATCATGTCGAGCAAGGCGGCCTTGAAAGCTGTGCGAACAGCAATTGACTCGAAAGACTTCGAAGCTGCCGCTGACAAAGCGAAGACTCTTGTCAACCAGGACCCGGAAAACTACCATGCGTGAGTCGAAAGCCTTCGGAATCCCCAATTGAAGCTAATGTGCTTTTCTCCTTGCTAGAAACGTGTTCCTCGGCCTCGCAAACGACAAGTTGAACAAGAATGACGATTCTGAGCAAGCTTACTTGGCTGCAACTAGGATCAAAGCCAATGACCGGACCGCCTGGCAAGGGTTGATCAGCCTCTACGAGAAACAGGGCAGCCAAAAACTAGATGTCTATCGCGAAGCAGTACTGCACCTGGGCCAGTTATTCGTAGATAGGTATGTTTGACAATTTTTTGGTGGTGGGGACTCATTACTACAAGATCATTGCTGACATCCGAGGGCATTTCTAGTGACGAACGGGAACGTTGCCAGGATGTGGTGGACAAATTCACGAAACTGGCCAGGAAGAGCGGCAACTCACAATACAAAAAAGCCCTGGAATTACAGCTCCCGACATCTCCTCTCTACAGCTTCCTCGAAGGACGATTGCCACACCCTTCCCAAACCTACCTCCGCCTTAGTGAAATCACGGAAGCCGAAGAAAAGGAATATATCAATAGGGAAATTGGCGAACGCAGAACTCGCCTTGGTGCACGAATCGAACAGGTTACTCTGGAAGTGAAAAGAGAGGCCTTTAGGAGAAGTGGCCTAGAGCACCTCTATCGTGGCATCATTGACTGGACAAACGACGACGCAGTCCGCCGGAATTATGAGGAGAAGCTTCTTGAGCGCGCCTGTGATCAGCTTGAAGTTGTCCCCACGAAAGAGAAGCGAACTAAACGAAATGAGGTCCTCCGATCGGCTCAGGATATGGTGATAATCAAACATCCGTTCGAGCTTGCCTGGAAGATCGTGCTAGAATGGCAGGATGTTGAAGACTATTCCCAGTGGGATGTTGGAGTCATTCGCGAGTTCATTGAATTCTTCCCAGACTCGGGACTCGCCAAAGTTCTTGCAGGGTTTCTCTCCAGTGAACTATCGCCATTCCCCAAAGAAGAGCCATCGGAGGATGAAAAAGATGCCTCCGCTACGACCAAGGACGTTGAGAATGCCGATAGCAATGACGTGGCTGCTCAGGATCGTTTGCTATTGATGGTTGAAGGCCTTGATATGGCTAAATCCTCCATCATTGCGCACCGAATAATGGCCGACCTCTATCTCTCCCTCGAAGAATATGAGAGTGCGGTTGAAGTAGCTCGGAAAGGGCTGCTCAATGCGCAAGACCTTGTCAAATATGCTAGCGTGAATGCCACCAACACATTGGACGCCATGAATATCACGCTCGCCAATTCCTTGATTCATTACCAAGCTCCTCGTTACCACCCAGAAGCCAAGACGATATTTGAAGATATCCTTCAGCGCAGAAAAACGTCCACAAGTTGTCTGCTTGGTATCGGATTGATCTTGAAGGTGGATGAGGACTATGCAGATGCAGTAAGCTTCTTGGAACGTGCCTTGGAGCGCGATCCATCCAATATCAAGATCCGTGGTGAGCTCTTCTGGTGCAAAGCTCTGAACGGCGACCTGAAGGCCGGGCTTGACGGCCTCCAAAATGCTCTTGCCAGTCTCAATCAAGAGCAGCTTCAAGATAGGAACTTTAAATCCGAGCTCCTTTATCGTATTGGTTACTGCCAATGGGAAATTGACTCGTCCCCTGCGGCAAGAAAAGACCGCAATGGTGCCTACGCGAGCTTTTTGGCGTCCATTAAGGCTAACATGAATTACGCTCCCGCGTATACTAGCTTGGGGCTTTTCTACGCAGACTACAAGAAGGACAAGACTCGGGCAAAGAGGTGCTTCCACAAAGCATTCGAACTGTCTTCAGCTGAGACCGAGGCAGCAGAGCGCCTCGCGAGAGCCTTTGCAGACCAGAAGGAATGGGATCTTGTCGAAGCAGTGGCACAGCGAGTCGTTGATTCGGGCAAGGCCAAACCTGCCCCTGGTTCAAAGCGCAAAGGGTACAGCTGGCCATATGCAGCACTTGGGACGGTACAGATCAACAAACAGCAGTATACCAAAAGCATCGTCTCCTTCCAAGCGGCTCTCCGAATTACACCCGGGGATTATCATTCCTGGGTTGGTTTAGCTGAGAGCTACCACCACTCAGGTCGTTACATTGCCGCTACTAAGGCATTTGAGCACGCGCAGGGTCTTGAATCCAACCTTTCTAGCGAGGAGCAGGCTCATATCTGGTTCGCAAGATACATGCTTGCAAATGTGAAGAGAGAGCTTGGTGAATATGACGACGCTATTGCCAGTTACGAAGATGTCTTGACAACCCGGCCCAATGACGTCGGGGTCACAATTGCGCTCCTCCAAACCTTGGCGGAAAGTTCATGGAAGTGTTTGGACACGGGGCTGTTCAATGATTCAGCAGAGCGTGCGTGCAAAGTGATCAAGGTGGCGAGCTCGCTTGTGGAGGTCCGCAGTGACATCTTCAACCTGTGGAAAGCAGTTGGTGATGCCTGTGCCAACTTCTCATACATCAAGAAGAAAGTTGAAAAGCTCTCCGTCGCTGACTGCAAAGCTTTGTTGGCTACTGGAGTTGACCCAGTGGCGCTTGATATCATGAGTGATGTTGACGGCGTGGGGTTAAACTGGTTGGAGACCAGCGACAGCGAAGATGCCTTCTCGGCCGATCTCGGCATCCAAATGTCTATCCTGGCGTACAAGCGTGCTATCCATGTTACCGTGCAAGATCTCCACGCGCAGGCCGTTGCATGGTACAATCTTGGCTGGGCTGAATATCGCGCTTACCGGAGCGTCCAGGCCAGCTCTGGCAGCAATGGCAAGAAGCCGCGCAAGTTCTTGAAGGCGGCTATGCGCTGTTTCAAGCGGGCCATTGAGCTGGAGGCTGGTAACTCGGAGTTCTGGAACTCACTTGGTGTGGTCACCACTGGCATGAGCCCGAAGGTGGCGCAGCATGCCTTTGTGCGAAGCTTGCACCTGAACGACAGAAGCGCGCAGGTCTGGACCAACTTGGGAGCACTATATCTCCTCCACAATGACATCCAGCTGGCCAATGAAGCCTTCACGCGCGCCCAGTCGACCGACCCGGACTACTCACAAGCATGGATTGGCCAAGGCTTTCTCGCTCTGCTATATGGTGATCCCAAAGAAGCACGAGGACTGTTCGAGCACGCATTCGATATTTCAAACTCATCGGCTACACTCCCGAAGCGCCAATACACTCTCAGTCTCTTCGATCATCTCCTTTCGGACTACTCAGCGTCTAACGAAGTTTCCCAACTCATTCAACCTTTCTTCGCCCTCCACCAGCTGTGCGCTCAGGATCCAACAGACCTATCTTTCATGCATCTTTCTGCCTTGCTAGCGGAGAGAATGGGCGAGACCACCGACGCTGAATCCAGTCTGCAAGTCGTGTGCTCGGGTATGGAGAGCGAGTTCGAGGAAACCGAGTCGCCAGCCTCTCTCTCAAGGTTTGCGCAGGCCAATGCAGACCTCGCTCGCGTGCTTCTCGCACGTCATAAGTATGATATGGCGGCAGAAAAGGCAGAGCTTGCTCTTACGCTCTCTGGGGAAGAAGATGCAGAGAAATTCGATCCGGAGGCATGCAGCAAGCTTCGTCTGTCGGCACATCTGACTGCTGGTCTGGCCTACTACTACACGAGAGCAATGGACCAAGCCATTGATATGTTCAGTGACGCTCTCCAAGAAGCCAACAATGCTCCTGATGTGGTGTGCCTCCTGGCACAAGTTTTGTGGGCCAAGGGTGGGGAGGAAGAACGATCTGTTGCACGCCAGCAGCTGTTCGATTGCGTGGAGAACCATCCGGATCACATCGGTGCCATCTCTCTGCTCGGAGCCATTGCCCTGCTCGATTCAGACAGAGATGCAATCGAGGCAGTTGAATCGGATCTTCACAACATGATAGCGCGAGATGACATCGACATCCATGATCGAGCGAAACTGCTCAAGCTCTTGGCTGCAATCTCCGTCATGGGTTTCAATCAAGACGCTGGGCTCCCTGAAGACACACGACGAATTGGACAAGCCACGGCAGCTATCATGCTGGCACCTGGCCAACCACAGGGTTGGATGGAACTGTCTGCCTCCTCTGGATCTGAGCACCCGGCGGAGATGGCCATCAATAGAGCTCTCCGGTGTGTGCCACCCCACGGCAATCTCAATGCCACCGACCTCAGCCAGGCATACGCCCAGAGTAGCAAGGTTGGGGATGCTTTCCGGTCGATCATGGTTGCACCCTGGAGACGGGAAGGATGGGAAGCGCTGGGGCATACTCTGTCAAGTTCGGCGTCATAGTCAGCTCCCAGGAGCAATAAACGAGTCATGACAGTGCAGTGAAATACTGCGGGTCTTGCGAAAGTTGTCTCGTGTATGTATCTAATGAATGTAGAGTAAACCATCACATACCTTCATATTGTAATCGCAAGCATAAAATCATAGCTCAATTAGACTCCTCGCTCGTTGACGAGAACGTCAATGTTGCCGTCCCATCCTTGAGTTGTCTCAAGTCTCTTCATCTCCCATCGTAGTAATCCTCTCTAGAAGCCTTGCCTTCCTACCCTCCTTCCAAGGTCGATCCAATGACTCAATCTTGCCCCCGAGTAAATCAGCGCACGCGGGATTCAACAGAACCATGCCTCGCGCAACAGTCGCATGACGAAGTACAAGCTTGGCCCCAACCGGCAACTTCTCCAATGAGATACCCTCTATTCTCTGCATCTCAATTGCCACTGCCTTGGTACCAGCAGCATCTTGGAGGACGAGGCGATGTGGTCCGTATCCACTGCTGCCAGACACGTTCGGTGCTCCCGAAGTGCCGTTGTTATTCGCGTTATTCTCCGCCGCCTCGGGGTCTTCACCCACTGAAACTGTGCGCACGATCTCGCGACCATGAATAGCTTCACCGCGCTCGACGCGCTCTATTGCCTCGACCTGGCTCCATAGACTTGTCCCGATGTCTTCAATGTCGAGAACTTGGACCGGAATTGGGCCTTGGAGGCGTCTCTCCTGCACATTCGGATCGTAGATATCGACCGGAAACACGGAAGTGGGATTGGAAGATAGTGATTGACGGAAATCCGACGCAAGAATGCGAAACAGAGCTGTCTTGATCAGTGCGGAGAGTGGGATATTGCGCTGCGCCCCGGACGAGGCCAGGAAAGTGTTCAACCAGGACGGAGAGACGCACAGCGCCTTGGAGCTCTGGATCTGAGCTGCGATTTGGTCTGCACTGGCCATTGCGTGGTCATGTCACGGAGGAAGAGGCGTCGCGAGTTGGGAGGTCGCAGAGGGGGAAGCTTGGAGCTGCCAAACATCCCGACACGGACCACCGCTTAAAGCCGGTGTGATCTGGCCATCTCCGATCTTCCCTCTCTCCTACTCTCCCTCTCAACCGCCACCATGTCGACCCTTTCCTCTCCTCGCCGGTCCATTGCCTCCTCGCGCGCCCATTCACCAGGCCCGGCTTCCTCGCGCCCATCGCTCGATGCCCTGAGTACCAGCCTCGGTGGCGGGCTCAGCGCCTCCTCCACCCCGTCCACGGCGCGCGCTGTTTCCCCCAACCCTCGGCGAAACCGCTCCGCTTTACGAAACTATTACAACCTTAAGCCCCCGGGTGCCGACTCTCCTGCTGCAAGGGGGACCTCTCGGTCGCGCAGTGTCCCACGGACAACCGATGCGGGGAACTTATCCAACCCATCTACACTGGCTGCCGGGACAGAACTGGACAACGCGGATTTCGACCCGCAACGCTATGTAAACCATCTCCTATCAACGTCGTCGCTTTCCACAATCCTAAAAGCCGAGAATACTTTGGTGGGAGATATCCGTACGCTGGACGGCGAGCGGAAGGCGCTCGTCTACGACAATTACTCCAAGTTGATACGAGCAGTGGAGACCATTGGCAAGATGCGCCGGAGCATGGACGAGCGTGGTGCTCCATTGACCATGACCAAGACGTTAGGACCGGCCATTGCATTTGTTGCTGAGACGGCGGGTGGTCTGATCAAGGAGGGCGAGGAGCAACGGCAACGGATCAAAGAAGCCAAAGGCGAAGGCGTGACGCCCGCGAAGAAGGCCGAGATAGACACCGTGAAGTGGGTGCTTGCCGCACCGGAGAGGCTGGCGCAGTTGATTGCAGAGGACAAACGGGAGGATGCGGAAAAGGACTGGAACGAGGTTCAGCATCTGCTCGACTCTTGGGGCCAGGTCAAGGGCGTGGCTGAAATCCGGGAGGCTTGTGCGAAGGTGATGACCACAGAGAGCCACGATGATTGAACGGACTTTGCAAAGCTGCATCATATTGCAAACTCCCATCTCCTGTGGCCTCCGCTTTTCGCCTCCCTTGGGCGGAAATGGCACCATCAACCCAGCCATTGGGCTCCTCCCCGGCCACGCAGTACCAGGGGTAGCGCCTTCTTTTTTTGCGAGTCAGGGCACGCCAGATACTTCAATCGGTCGCAATAACTTGGTCGCAGATGTTCCGCGACAGCACTATCGGTTTTGGGGCGCGCCAGGCCAGTTTTGTTTCTACAGATACCCAAGCATGCTATAGATCACCAGACATCATTGATCATCGGAATTCATCATTCATAAATATTCCAGTATACCATGTCAGATCTTTCCCGATAATACATCCTTACTCGAGAACATACTCGCCTTAAGCCCATAATCGTTGTTGGACTTGATATCCAAATGGGTGAAAGCATCACACTTGTAATAAATCGGTCTAGCCTCCCCATCCACCAATTCCACCTCGACCAACCCTCTCAGAACCCGCTTCACATCTTCTACGTCTGCGAAGTCACGGGTATAGATGCAGATCAAACGCACGCTATCAGATCCATCATCCGTAGCGACCTTCGCCAGATCGCCTAGATCTCCTTTCTCAAGCGCGGTAACCACTGTCTTCCAACAGGAGTCCACGGAGCTGGCCGAGGGGAACAGCATCCACTTCCCCGACGTGACGCCGTATTCGCGTGCCACAGCAAAGATATTGTGCTCGAGTTCTCGGCGCAATGGGTTCAATTTACGGGTTAAGCCAGCCGTCGTTTTGGCACCGGACTTGTCATGCGCGGCGCGCAGCTCGGCGCTTTTCTCTTCGAAGGCGTGTAGGAGGTCAGTACCTTTTCTCATGAAGGCTGGAACATCCTCTTCCACGGGGCGTTCGCTGGGGCCACCGGCCCAGATCCACGGGCCTAGTGATGCAGGCGTCTTTGAGGGTGGAAGGCGTGAGAGAAAGCTTGAGATGGATTCTTTGGGTCCGCGCTTGGTTGTGGGTAGACTTGTGGGCGCAGTCGCCCCCTTCTGCTCAGCGGCCGCGCGGTCTGAACTTGGTTTGGCAGATGGCGGCGGGGCTTGAAGCTCGTGCTGCCTCGTGGATAGCAGTCTCGGGTGAATCTCCGACCAATACGGCTCTGGGTCGTAGGCCGCTGCTTGTTCCTCAAGGCGCGCTTGCTCGTCATCATCACCTAGGCCGAAGTCAGTTTGGTGGAATGATTCAGGCGGTGGAGCGCAGATTTACCGTAGAAGCTGGACTCGTCCGAGAAGACCTCGGTCAGATCGGTCGGGCTAGACGACATGATTTGGTTTCTTGGGTCTTTTGGGGAAGCGAATAGTGCTGGAATGGAGTGTGGTGCAACAGATCAACAAGGCCAGAAGAGCCGCAGCTTATCGGAGTGGAGAAGCGATGTCATCTGCAACCAACTCAATTTGGCTCTTTCATTGCACGACGGCATTATATACTTCGAACATGCTGGCTTTCAGTACATCACTTCCAAAGACTGGCGTCGCCGACTGTTTCGAAGTCTCTAGGGCTGATCAAAGGCACAGTCGAATATCATTCGGCGTCCTCAATGCTCGTCATCAGCGCCACCATCTGCTTTGCCAGCTTTCTTGTACTTCGATTCAATGCAGTCACTCCCCCGATCCACGCCCATCTTTCCTTCCAGAAGGCCCATCGCTCTGTAGACCATCCGTCCTTTCCTGTCCATAATGTCGGTCTATAGAACGTGCTCCACGTTCCAGGGGGAGTACCTTCATGTTCATACATTTCCTTCCCCAGGTAGATGAACCACTGTGCAGCAGCAGGAACCCACCCGTCAAGGGTTCTGATGTCGATAGTCTCGAGCTCACAATCCCGCCGCTTACAATACTCTTCATCGTCACTGTCGCTATCCCAGCTTTCAATATAATCCTCAATATCCGCGTGATGGAAGGTCTCCCAGGGTGCTTTCTCCAGCGTCTTTCTGACCACCCAACTTCCCCGACAGAGTTGGCCGCTTCCATTTGAATGGATGCCCCGGATGTGCATCTTCACCGTGAAAAGATTCACATTCTTCCACCCTATCCGCTCAGCATCTCGGATAGTGGGAGACCAGGCATGGTCAAGATCTAGCAACGCGTCAGCCGATCTCTGCGCAGAGATACATCTCATGGCGACGTAGCTAACGCACAGTCAAAGATAAATTCCGTCATGTCTTCACTCAACCCGGGCAAGCTCTGGAAAGCCCCGTCGCAGTCTGGTAGTTTCCGCAGCTCGTCAAGAAAGTCCACAATGCGGTCGTTATGGTCGGTGAACTTTTGGACGGAATCCCACATCAGCCGCCAGATGGAAATGGGGTCGGGATTCGCGACGCGTCTCTGGGCCCAGTGCGATACGGCTTCTTTGGCTACGCTGGATGCTGGAATTGACGGGTCGGAAAGAAGTCGCCTCCAAGCAGAGAGCGTTTGGGGAGCAGGTGGGTGGTCATCTTGCGCCCATTCGGCGAGGAAGGTTTCAATATCGGGCGCCATGGCTTCAAACCGGCTCGCTTGGCTTTGTGGTCACCTTGGCAGGATTGATCATAAAAACTCTTTTTTTGTTCATCAGTGTTTACAAGAGGAATAATATCTACGGGTGGCGCGAGCTAGGTTGCATGACTCATCTGACGAGCCGTCCACCAGTTGATATGGACGCATTTAGAATCTCGAATGCCACTTAGTTCAAGATTCATTGGAGTTTTGTGAGGAGTGAGGGTTACTGTTCCACAGCTCTATAGACGCATAGGACCGAGAACAGAATGGCTATGTCCTTCATTGACTTACACTATACAACTAGGTACTTGGCATTTCTGCTAGATGACCGAGACTGGTTCCAAGGTTCGTCCATACGAAGACCATTAACAGGCTATCAGCGAACGTTAAGCAGAAGCAATATCCGGCCAGACCTGCTCCACAAACTTGACCACATCGGACTTCAATGCTTCAGGCTGTTCCAATGCCGCAAAATGTCCACCCTGGCAATCGTTAGCGATACATTCAGTGGAGATTGAGAACTTCCCTTCACTTGTGACATACCTTGTGATGCTGTCCCCAGTATACCAAGTTGCCAGTAGTTTCCACCCAGGAACGAGGAAGCGGAGCGAGTTCCATGGGGAAAGCTGAGAATCCGAGAGGCTTCTTGATGTACCACCTAGGATCGTTGCTTGCCGGAATCGCCGGACGGGGAAAATTCTGTGATCCTAATAAGAAATGACACCTTCGAGATAAGGGAGATGATCAAGAACACACCTGGCGGTAAGTATAGATCGACCTCGGGAGCGTCTCAGTTAGCCAGTACAGCGTCACAGATTCCAGGATATGGTCCAAAGGCAGGGGCTCATCAACCCATTCCAGGAACTTCTCCCCAATCCTGCAATGAATCAAGTTAGAGCGAAGCCTATATTTATGTTCTGCGGAGTGATTGTCCACTAACCATGCCAAGAGTGCGAGGGGGTTCGTTGATAGAACGAGGCCGATGGTACTGGGCCGAGTGCCTTGTTCCATCATATATCCGGATCCCATCGTCATGAAATTGGTCATTCTCTCGAGGCCGCCTTTTTCGAGGGAATTCAGATGGTCATCGGTCATGCCCTCGGGGCGCCCCATAAAACACACATTGACTGCTCAACATTGGTATCATTCTGCACTTTGTCAGGGAGAAATATACTCACGATGCACAGCTAGAGGACTGAATCAGCACAACATAGCTCATTTATTGAAATAATACTGGGAAGTGACCATACCTTTGCAGCTCCCAAAATCTACCCCCATGCTCCGGGCGATTCGACTGCCAATATCACCGCCCTGGGCGACGTAGCCACTTTCAAATCCAAGGTTTCTCATCAGTCGGTCTAGAACACGAGCAATATCATCGGTGGTAAAGTTTCGGTCCAATGGCGGCCCGGAAGAGAAAGTATAGCCCGGTAACGAGGGGACGATTAAGTGATAGGGTAGTGTCTCCGGCGTGTACTCTTGCCGAAACAGTTGCAAGAGGGGGAGAAACTCCGTAAAACTTCCTGTTCGATACATCCCACGATCAACACCCCGGTGCTTTATCAATTGGCATTAGAAGCAGCGGTTTCATCTTACCAGGCCATCCATGAATGAAGAGAATGGGAATCGCATCTTTCTTCTCCGAAAATAGACCCACGAAGTGAATACTTAGGCCCTCGACCTCCGTAGTCCACTGGGGGAAGCTATTGAAGCGATCCTCAGATGCCTTCCTGGTACGATAATTAGTGGCAGGTCCAATCTAGAAGGGGTCTGTAATCCAGTACCATTTATAGGACATCAGCCACTGCTCCCGCATAGCAACCAGCCATTCCTTGGTGATACCATACTGAGTGTTGGTCTGTGTATTCTCATAGGTACTGGGCCCAAGCTTCGAAAGTTTGATCAAGGTCTCCAGCTCGTTCAGACTCTCCTTGGGGATGGAGACCTTGAACGGAGAAGGCGCGACCTTGGCGGTGGAGGGCAGGGTGCTGAATGGAAGCGACATTGCGAGATGGTGTTCAAAACAAGGCTAGCCGGGTGTCTAAATATCGAACGAAGGATTCAGGCTAGTGATTCACCGAGAACACCGACTAGACAAGAGTTATCCATGGATGTACACCGGGTAGGGTGGGCTCTGGGATGGGATAGATATACCTCTCGAATCTTCCTCTGGACAGAGTTTATCTCATTCAAAGTTTTGCAACGTTATCCAGGCAACGAAGCCCCGCGTGGGACAAGAGGAGTGCAAGTAGGAATGATCACAAATCGGAGACGTCACTGCAGTATGTAGAGTGGGGTGGGTGAAACACCGATTGGGCTCTAGCAGGCCATGCTGCCTGGAGCTCAGTCCGACGCTAGACACATATCAGTCACCCTTGTACAAGCCCAAAGTGAAAAGGCGCCTCGTTCCATCGGATCACTCGTTGCGAATCGATGGCTTCATTGTACTTGGTGGATTCTCACCGCCCCGCCGCAATTATATGATTTTTCTGCGATACCGCAGAGACTAGACAACACTGACATTGTTGCTTCTACTGGCTTCTGTGCTCTTGGTCACGATCTCCTACTAGGGCCGTGGGTTCCCAGTATCACCGGGTGATATCTGACCGGGTCCAAGACTTCCCTGTCTAAAAGTCAAGATAGAATTGACCCGCAGCGGTTGCACGACAGCCACGATGGCAGACAGCATACAACATCCGAAATCCGCCACTACTATATTCTTAGACCAACCACCGAGCTGTCTTGAATTTTGCCCGGAGATCCCAGATCACTTCGTGGTGGGAACTTACTTACTATCGGAAACCAAGAATGAAAACGGAGACATCCAACAATCGAAAACAGGGAGCCTGCAACTCTGGAAGCTAGATCCTGACACAGACCAGTTGTAAGTGACAATCTAGCACAGTCAGTTAGAATCACCCTGTGACTTCCTGTACTGACAGAATTGAAGATCTCTTGTCCAAAAGTTGGCACTTCCATACGCCGTCTTCGATCTTCATTTCCACCCGTCAGATCGAAGCAAGTTTGCCATTGCAAGCAGCACCGGAGCGGTGGCTCTATTTGAAGCCTCGGACAAGTCGAAAAGCGGCACTATTCCCTCGCAGCCAAGCCTCAGCCATATATGGACAAAACAGGTCCATGAAGATGCCTCCATCCCCGCGCTCTTTCTCGCTTGGGCTCCGAAGAATTGGTTTCCCCAGCCACAAGCGGATGGATTTGCAGTGACCTTCTCAGACAGCCGAACAACTGTCTTCGGGACGGAAAGCAATCTCATCCAAGAGAATGCAGTCACCGAGTGGGGCTCCTTTGAAGCCAAGCAGATGATCGAGGTCTGGTTCGTTGCAATGGCAGCCATGGAATCATCCACCGAACCGAAGCAGGAAACGATTCCCTTCATGTTCACAGGCAACGACTTCGGCTCATTACATACACGGCGCTTCGAGTCACATAGCCAGGCACGGCGCGACGACGACGAACCGCTTGCGCCAATGCTGTTGGACCATGATGATCGGGCCCGCCATCATACCGCAGGCGTGACTTCTATACTGCCGCTTCCTGTGCCAATGCTAGACGATGCTCCTATCGTCTTAACGGGGAGCTATGACGAAGGGCTGCGTGTGTATCATGCCACGCGACGAGGCGAAGTTCTCGCAGAGCAGGGTCTAGGTGGCGGTGTCTGGCGGCTCCAGTTGCTCGATGCAGAGGCAGTCAACATCGAGAACCCAGAGCAAACTGCAGAGCGGCGCTTCTTGGTTCTGGCGAGCTGTATGCACGCTGGAACGAGAGTAGTTCGCCTGATCCAAAAACAACAGGGTGGAGCTTCGGCATGGGAGATCGAAGTACTGGCAGAGTTTACGGAGCACGAGAGCATGAATTATGCCAGCGATGTGTGGAAGGGCTCATATGCTACAAATCAATCTGCGATCCAATCGGCATCTGAGCTGCTCTGCGTCTCAAGCAGTTTCTACGATCGCCGTGTCTGTGTATGGAGGGTAACGGCCTAGGAAACTATCTGTCATCTCAGCATCGCCGCCTCGCAACTATAGAAGTGTCGATGAGAACGGCAAAGTGTCTCCGCTGATTGACAAATCTCAAGACTTAGGATCCAGAGCCAGGTACTAGGCATGATTGTTGTCATAAGCACGCTAGATTAAACGAAATGCATAAGCGAGAGGTATACAAGTACATCCGCGCCCGAGACCAGAATTCAGTGTAAATGAAGGTAATCATTCGTCAAATGCCGTCCATCTAGCGCATCAAATTAAACAATCGTCTCCAGCTCGCGGGCATAGCCTAGTGTGTTTTCGATAACTGTGCCACTAGCCACCAAGATGTCCTTCTCGGACCTGGTGGCCGCCTCGGGCTCGACAGGGAAGTGTATCCGGCCATCGCGGAGAATCCAGCCACGCTGCTGAGCGAATTCGATCACGGCACCCTCGGATTCGAGGAAGAGGAGATTCTTGGCATTGGAGATGGGGAGCGAGGGGTACGCCTTCTCAGAGCAGTCTGCGATCTCACTGCGGATGGTGCCAATAAGAACCTAATAGACATATATGTTAGTCCCTGAGTAAAGAGGGCAACATGCACGTCAAACAGATATTTTGCATCACTTACGTTCGAGAACAACCCAAAGTCTTCCGACGGCACACGCTCTGACTTTGTCTCTCGCCACACCTTATCATAGCTGCCCTCCATCAAATTTCGCTCCAGTTCAACGGGGTACTTGATGTATGAATCATCCTCAATGCGGCCACCTTTCAAGCTGGCCTCTTCCACCAATCCCTCCAGCACGGTGTGGAAGTTTGCACTGTCGCCCATGCTCAACAGAAGCAGCAGGTACAGCCCTGTGATCTTGCTGCGCTGGCTCGTGCTGAAATCCACATCAGACGAGCTCTGTTCCGGTAAACCGGCATGTCTTTCCAGATCATAGAAGGGCTGTAGTTGTTGGTAATATCTTGTGAAGGTCTGGGCGTCGGTTTGGCGGATAGAAGCGAGGGCACCCAGCTCAAGCACGTGCCGGGCAAGAGCGATAAGCTGAGGAGGTGTGGAGGGGGTTGGGATCAAGGCATTCTGCAACAGAAGGGCGCGCTTGGCATGGCTGAGGAGGTCGTTGGCAGCATCGAGCTGTTTGCGCTCCAGAGCGCTTTCGAGCTCTGGGACAATGGACTTGAGGTCCGACATGGTGTGCAGCCTTGGGTGGGAGAGAACAAGAGGTATGAGGAGGGAGACAGATCCAGGTAATCTGGTGAGACCGCCTGGCTTCAATAGTGAGGGAGATGGTGCTGGGAGAGCTGGTCCGATGTGAGTTAGCGAAGGAGCATGACGGAGCTGCCGTGGGCGGTCAGCACGGCACGACACACGTGACCACGGTGGTTACTAAGGAATAGGCTGCCCAGGTGCCGTTTATCTTTCACTTTATTTCTCATCAGAAACAATTACTCTTGGAATCAGATTTTCTTTCAACACCTGTGATATACTATTTCAACTATTCAATGCCAGCAGATCTCACAAGCTTGCCAATTTAGGGAAAAACGGTGTGCCCAGGCCTGTGGCCGGATCCCAGCCTTCTGTGGCATTCCAACCCGCATTTGGGATACGCGATCTATAGCAGCCCTGCGAGCTCCCATTCACGATATCAGTGAAACCAGACCACCCAACAGCATATAACCATGGGTTAAGAAATCCCATGCGAGGCTTGCCTTGTGCAAGGCGCACGGCATTCAGCTGGGAAACTATGCCGGCAAATACAGGCGCTGAAGCACTATCGAAAGGTTTAATGCAACGAACTTTCCATCAAGCTCTGACAGGAACATACCTTGTACCACCAATCTTCAAGAACACTCCATGGTCTCGAATGACAAAGCTGCTGGACTGTGCCGCCACGTCCGGGATGCCTCTGCCCTGTGCATTGTACAGCCCCTTCCACTGACTACCCAATCGCTGAAAGTAGCCCTGAACTGCCTGATCTTGATATGCCGGGCGTGGGAACACTTCAGAAAATCCACCTCCGGAGAAATTAATTGCCCTCTCTGGGTTGCTCCTATAAGTCCCGCCAACCGAGGTGACAAATGGACATGAAGCAGGGAATCCTGGGAGGAATGCGGTCTGATTGGTTCCATCGTTCTTCTGGCATGAGCCTCCGGGTCCGGAATCGCCGCTACTGAAAATGACTGACACCCCCCGAGCACCAAGCTGCGCGAAAAGACTGCAGACTGCAGTTGCGTAAGATGTCGGGACACTCTGCTCTGATTCGCCGTAGGATGTTGTGAGAACTGCCGGTAGATCCTCATCAGGAAGCTCAATCAGATATCGAAGTTGTTCAAGGTAAGGCTCGTTGGTGGAGATATTTGGATTTGGCTGGTCTCCATCTGGCACAAGAGGACCTCGGCCGCCGGTGGTATAGTACGTTGCCAACGGATTATATGCCAAAGATATGGAGTACTGGATATCCAGGCTTGCTTCAGCACTGGATTTTGCCGAGTTCTGGTCGTTCAGGCCACCGTTTATGGCGACCACCGTGAAATTAGCGTCGGTCTCGTTCGGCGCGAATTGGATCAAGAAGTCTTGGAAGTCATGATGCCGGGCATATTGGTCCAAGAAACCCGAGATACCCAGCCTATTCCGTGGATCGGGTCTGGCTAGCGCATTGCCCAGACCATACATGTCTCGCAGACATTCAGGCCTGACCACGGCACCGCAGTCCGCAGCCAAGTCTTCCAATGTGGCGACAATCGGTTCTTCAAGAGGTAGGCTGCGTTGCGAACTGAAATGCCCGAACCGCGTCGTTGGTTGGATCAACTGAACGTGAGGGTAGATTCCTCGGGGCACAGAGTATTTCAGTGTTCGAATGGCCGTGGCATTTCTGTCATGGTTATGAAAGTAAAAGAATTGCGTCTTCAGCATGCGTTCTGCTTGAGATACGGCAACTTTGAACGTGATCCAGTTGCCGTCGACACTAATAGAGGCGGGGGAGACGTTTTCTGCCTTCAGCCAGAACATGATTTGGTTTGAGATGGCAGCTTGAGGACGCAAGAATGCGTCCACCTGTTCACGCTTCATGTGCTGACCATAGCTCGGATGGTCTGGCGTTGAGAGGTCGATGACAGTTTGTTCAAAAGCCATTATGGTAGGCTGGGCCACCGCAAGCTGGAAAGTCATCAATGTCGAGGGTGACGGCTTTCCTTCTTTTGACCATCCAGGTGGCACATCCTTCAGCTCCTCTACAAGCTGGTAGCTTGTTTGAAGAGCCAATACCAGCTGGGCGAGGCATACTGTGAATATCACACCTCCAACGATTGAAAATATGCCTCTCATCATGTCTGTGACGATCGACCATCAAAAAAACAGAAGCAGGTCTGTTCAAAATGCACTCATGAACATAGACAAGCTTAGTACTCGTGTTGTTTGAGAACTTGGACCATCGGTAGGTCACACGAGGTAAAAGGACCGTTCTTGTGTCAGGGCTACAGGAGACAAATTGCTGGATATCCCAGCGTTTATTTCCCGGGCTCTTCGGCATTCTGGGTGTGTGAGAACTATGGAACGACCAATTCTCCAGATAAATGCGATCTGAAGGGGTCCTCCACCTATGTCGGCCAAGACAAGCTTGGTGAATGCTTTTGCTTTTGGTGGGAATGATCGTCGCCAGGATTCTGTGTGATTGGAGATATAGAAAGCCAAATCAGAGTCCATCGAGCAACGCACGTTCACTGGAGGTCCATAGTTACTCAATCAGGGCCTCAATAGGACGTCGGGCGTTCAGCTACCGTTCGTGAGGCACCAACATGTGTACCACCGCTCGATAGGACAAGCTCGAGTTACCATGATTTCCATCAGAGATCGAAGATGATATGAATAGGCGAGTACTTTGCAGTCTATGCGTACCTTTGAACACCCCCATGCAGCGAAAGGCTGCCGAAAGTACCGTCGATGTTCATTTCGTGGTCCCGGAGACATATGGTCTCATCTTTCTTTGTTCGGGCTCGAGGTTTCTCAGCCACAAATCACATCCGCGCTCAATATCAGCAGGGGGCCTTGATCCCTGTAGTATTCCAAAGTATCCCTGCCGGTGACCCGACTGTGGTACTTGTGCCACCGACTTGTTATCGTTGTTGGCTGCAGAGACACTCTGAGCGAGAAAACCATAACATTGGATTCCGCATTGAATGGGATATCCATGGACGTTCCGAGCTGTACAGCAGTCATAGATCCCTCTTTTCTCACGAGTATTGATGCTGGAATTTCGTGAACGGCTTGCCACAAAGTTTAGGTTCGTTATTGGTGATATTGAGACGATCTCGAAGGATTAAATAAACCAAAACAACGACGAAGAGAAAGAGAAGCCCACAAGGCGGAGCCGATTTCTACATATTTCCCAGTCTCTTTGGAATCTGACAGCACTGCACAAGTAATTATGACACCGTAATTACAAGATTTAGTACTCAACACGAACGAGCGTGCAAGGGACGATGAGCATGAGGGTGGTCAAGGTCTATATGTATGAGTGATGCGGATGCCGGAGAAATTACTGACCACCATCTGGCCATGTACACATATGCCCTGGTATAAGACCTATTTGCATATAGTCACTTTTTAATGTAAAAGGATACACCTTACTCCTTCCACCTTCCCATTCCAGCGTAGTACATGACTGTTTGCTATTATATAGCTCGTTGTTCAGGATCTCCCTCGGGGTTCAGATAAATTGAAGCCTATTATCAACCGTAGTCATATCGATTCTTTTTACAGACCAATCACCCAAATGCAATGGTTATTTCTAGAGATGCTGAACGAATGCTGCCTTGTTGCCTGACAGAGGCGGATCATCCCAAGCTCCGACCCGAGATGCGGGATGATCGACGTCACCGCAGATGCAGTGTGCAATGTCAAGTCAGTGCAGCGTCTTGTTCTCCACCCTCGAGGATCCTTGCCATTATCTGGTGTAGCTGCAGCAGGCCTGGTTTAGGAGGCTTGTGGTCATCAACGGAATATTGTAAGCGTGGAAGCTACGGCGTTCGGGACTTTGCAAAGCCCACGGAGTGCGTGGGGATTATTTGACGGCTTTTGGTTGGACACATTTCCCTTCATCGTCGACGTCTTCTCTTGAGCTTGTTCAATCGCTTCCTTCACATCACGCAACAAATTCTGGGTCTGGATTGCTCTCACGACCTCATTGGACTGCGGGGTGGCATGATTCCGCCTGAGATCGAATCGACGTCATTCCTACATTCCAGCTCCCGCGTGATAGATTGCCAGTGCCCAAGCACCCCAGAACCAACATCTTCATCGATCGCAACAGATTTCATCCTGATTGACCATGGCGGAGCCGGAGCTGCAGCAAGTTCGCCGATTGTCGGCAGACAATCAAACCATCTCCAAAGCCGAGATTCCCTTGAAGGAGCGGTTCTTCCGCTATTTCCAGCATGAAATCACTGGTATGTCTCCACATGAGCTCTTACAATTATCCGTCTTAAAGAGGATAGTAGGACAATTGCTTACGGCCTGGCTACAGCTCTGCAGCAACAGATGGATCGCCTTGCGGATACCTCTCTCGTCGGTGGTGAGCGCGCCGATGCAACTGACCACTGTCTAGCCGGAATCGTACGGCTATCCAACGAAGTCAAAGATGCAGCGAGCTATATCCCCACATATGATCAGAGAGTCTACGCGGATGTACGCAAGTTCCTCAGGAAATCTATCTCGAGAGACTGACGCTAATTACTCGCCAGGCCATTAAAGCCCTGCAGGACAGGTTGAACGAGATCCGAACCGCCTTCGAACCTCGCTCCAAATTTAGTTTCAAAACGAAGAAGAATGCGTCGGCAATATCCCTAACTGACGCGGCTAATTTAGCTGCTGAGGGTCGCCGTAGTATTCCCGGCTATCGCTCACCAGGAGCGTCGTCGATGGGCTCTTCTGCCAACCAGACTCCCAACTATCCTTCTACCCCCTTGAACGAGCCGGACAAGCAGCTTCAGGAGAAACCGGAGATTACACCAACGTCATTCCCAGCTATCTCGCTCGAAGATGTTGGGATCAAAAGTCAACCGGAGTCAAATCCCAGTCCCTCATTCGCTGCCAGCGGGGTCTCCTCCGTATCCGTGGACAACCACTATGGTCTGCACATCATGCTCCCAGCTTCGGGCTCGACGTCCACGGTCCCGGCGTCGATCACTTCTCTTCGGCACTGCGTTGTGGACATGTCAATCCCCACTGCCAATGGAAAGCCTTATGCTAGTTTGACTGTGAAAGGAATCAAGGAAAGTCTGTTGATCTGCGGCCAGGTCAATGGCCCAGCACACATAACCGGGGTTGAGCACAGTGTCATGGTGGTTTCATCCCGCCAGTTCCGCATGCACAATTGCAAGGACGTCGACGTCTATCTCAGCTGCTCGAGTAACCCCATCATTGAAGATTGTTCGAATGTCCGTTTCGGTCGGATACCGAAAGCTTATGTATGTTTTGGCTGATGAAACAGTCCAAGTTTTACACTCACTGTCTCTTTTCGGGGAATCCGGCTAACTAGACATTCCTGTTAGGCTCTTGATCACGACCGTCCCGATCACGAAGACCGTTGGAGCCAAGTCGAGGACTTTAAATGGATTAAGCCCGAGCCTAGTCCGAACTGGAGCCTGTTGGATGCGAACGACGCCGTCCCTGAAGAAGTCTGGGCGGAGATCGTGCCCGGCGGGCCGGGTTGGTCGCTCGAGGATATCCTGCATGCAACCAAGCTTGTCAAGGGATAAGTCATTTTCCACAGTGCGTCTAAACCAGCTCAGCCGCCAATTCTATGACCTGGTGTCAAAATAGCGATCGTTATGGTTGATGACCATTCATGATCTTCCTTGTTCAATTATTGTCTTTAATATTTCTAAAATGGAATTACACCTTTACTTCATTTTAATGGTTCTCGGAATCTTAATATGTCGAAATGAGTCTAGCTCCTGCTTTGAAATCAAGTCTGTTGTTGGCAACGATTCCTGCCAATGTCGAATGCTTCGAATGATGCAGTATGCAGTACGCTTATGCACCAGTACCAATACTCATCGAATAATCGACTAATCATCCTGGGTGATAAGCGCGTAATTGTCATTGAAGCTGGTCAAAAAATACTCCGTTTCTTCCCCTCAGCCATATTCATTTGGCTTCACGGACACAGGAGCCAGACTCCCATTTCTCATTTAAAAGTCCTTTTCCCTGGTCACCACCTTTGTGCAGCCTAAGGCTATCTAGCTCCGGGTAACAATGTAGTCCAGGAACAAGCAGTACTCCCAGAGGGTAACAGAAAATTCCAGCATGCCTCAAACTCAGCAAAAGAGTCCCATCAACCCCAATTCAGAAGGCCATCGATCGTGCCTTCGTAGACATTCTGGATTTTTTAACGCCAGGACGATATATTAACGGTAAGTGAGTTGCCAATGCCCCCATGGTGTCACGATCTCGATCGATGGTTTTGAAAGGGCAAGGGATGACGATCATCATTCGCCGATCGACGCTCGCTCTGATCGCTCAAGGTCGTCTTTATCAATCTATGCTTACTGTCCTAAAGTGAAAGGTGGTGGATGCAGGGGAGACGCGCCAATCCTTGCCGTCCGGGTATCTATAGCATCTGCAGCGGCGCCCAGGCCAGTATAGGCTTGCATGATTCGCTTTGTTGGTACAAGAGTCTCTTTGAAATTGCAAATTAGATGGGTTACTCTACCACCTGCTTTTTTGGCTGCCCTTGGCCTTTGCGACAAGAGAAATAAACAAGCGACTGTAATTAGGTGTTCCAAGTGGTTGGGAGCGCCGGATACTGCTTCGCATGCATCCCGAGGTCTTCGAAGATGGTCTGATCGCCTGTGTCGCGTGTCAGTGAGATGGATCATCAGATGTCAGGAATGCAGAATCTTACCTTGGAGGGCCCCGATTCGGTGCTCGTTCTCTTGCTCGAGTTTCTCGATTTCCTGGCCCGGTTCCTCCTCGTGCTCCTGCTTACGCCCTTCGGCTGTCGCAGCTTTACCTAGTTTATCCTGCGCCTCGCCGATCATGAGGAACTGCGAATTGGGGTACTCGATAAATTCCGGCTGCATGGGCACCCATCGGAGGTCTCCAAACTTGGCACGCACTCTGGGTATTGTTAGAATAAGAGGTTGGAGGGCCCTTCCGGGATCAGACTGGGACGTCGGCAACTTACGATTCGGGATACTCGGGCTCTTTTGGTAGTCGCCCAATTGGCGGTCCAGGAAACTTGGGGTTCTTTGACTGGACGATCCAGCTGCCACGCTCATGCAGTCCAAAGTTCTCTTGGATTTCGCCTATGTGAGCAGGAATGGTCAGCACGTAGGCGAGGTGAGACGCCCGATACGTCGAAGTGAGGGCATAAACACCCTCCGCGTATGGTTTGGCCTCTTCGACGGTTCGCTCGCCGCGAGTGGAGGTGTGGTATGTGCTGCTCGCAATGAATTTCTCCTGCAGATCTTTCATTGTTTGCCCGGCCTTCTCAACGAATCCCATGTCTCGTTCCTTGGGCGAGGTGGGAAATTTTTTCTTAGGCAGTATCAAAAGACGGCATCGGGCGTCTTTGTCGATCGAGCCCTGACTCTCGTCGAGCTCTGCTCCCAGTGGGGTAGGACGGAGTACCATAAAACTCCGAGAGATATCATCCATGCTTTGTGGATCTGGTAAACTGACACGAGGTCTGTAGAAGAAATAGATGATGCCCTTTTCGAGGATGTTGGAGGAGACCACGTTTTCTCTCTCCTCGGATTTTCGAACCCCAAGCTCGACGTCCTGCGCGGGAGCTGAGGGCTGCTCGGTCGGGGCAGGAGCTTCTGGCGGTTGAGGCGTTGGAATGGGTTCTTCCTTGGGCTTCATAACAGGAGATTTCTTTCCTTTGAGACGTTGAGTCGACTCTATCGGCTTCGCCTCTGGAAATGCTTCCGCTTTCTCACCTGGACCTGCCTCCTCCTCGGGTTTGGGTTTGGAAACTCCATCCGCTCCCGTGCTTGGAGCCTTCTCCTCCTGCTTCGCCTCATCTTTCTTCTCTCTCTTGGGCTTCGGAGCCTTTTCAGTAGCAGCCTTGCGTTTTTCAGCTGCTGGTGCTCTGCCACTCGCCTCAGTCGAAGTTGATATGGCTTCCTTTGCTTTCTGTGCAGCCTGGCGGCGGGATGTCCGAGTCACCATGGCGATGGTCAATTTCCAGGGCAGAGTTGGAGAATTTCTGAGTATTTATTGGCGCGGGGATATAACAGGACCTCCGATGGCTAGAACAAAAGCCATTGAAGAACGCTGGAAGCCGGAGCAAAAAATGGTTGTTCAAGCTTCATGAGATATGGATGACGTCATGCTATATGCATCACGTGTCGCGATTGAGGGCAGACACGATGGAGAATGAAGGGAATATGGTCATGGCTGCCATAAACGTTTAGTCAAGGTCCATGCTGTCGGCCATGGGTTCGTTCCCCGTGTCGGCGCCGCTCGAATCGGTTGATTGCCGATCCGAACCCGAGCTCTCGTTCGTTTGGACTTCGCGGAAATCATGCAAGGAAAATGGCGGGCCAGTCTTTGCAGAGTCGCCTGGCTGCCTCACACGCCGGCGTCTTCTTTTCGGACCAAGGCCCGGTGCTGACGAAGGGGGCTCGCTTTGCCGAGTCTTCGACTTGGATTGGTGACGGGGCGAAGCATGACGAGGCACGCCACCAGCCGCGTTGGCGGACTTGCGTTTTCGCCCTCTCGATTCGCTCGTGGAGGGCCTCGCCCCGGTGCTCGCATCGGAATTGCATCCCAGCTCATCCATACGGTCCACGAGGTCGCGCTGCCATCGCTCGAGGGAATCCGGAAGCGATAGGAGATCGAGTCTGCGAATGCTGGAGTCCGGCTCATCGTCGGGCTCCTCCACGGCATATGGATAGAACACCTCGGCTGCTGCAGTTTTGGGGAACTGGCATGAAGCATCCCTGTGGGTTGGGGTGGGAGGTCCCGAATCATTCACGCTATGCTCGCTGGGATCTGTCGAGGTGTATCCTGCATCATCAATCCATGTCGGAGACTCTGACGGCCGCACAGTGATAGAGGAAGCGTCCAAGTTATCTGGTTCTGCCATTGGAACATCCCTGGCCATAATGAAGCCCAGCCGATGGTGATGACAACGGAACACGTATATGTACTCCAGTGCTTCTATATCCTGAGCAAGTCGAGGAGTATCACGTCACCAGTTTCGGACAACGATTCCAAAGTGGCCATTAGAGGGATATGGTGTATATAGCCAGTACAACAACATTCGTGGGAATGGCGAGACAATGTGAGCAAGAAAGATGTCCGGTCCAAAACGAAATCGATATTGCGATTTGATCATCACATCATCGAATTCCAGATGCTTCCAGCAGCGGGGAGATCGCCAATAATGAAGGCGCGCGCAGCACCACGTCCAAGATCTCCACCACCTATAGCTCTCGCCTAAGATCAGTGCGAGATGGGACCTGCATGTTCAGGAGCTACTCTAGATCAAAAAACATAAAAACAATGCGAAGACAAGTTGCAAGCATGGACCCTGGACGCCTCCCCTGAGGGCTCACCGCCCAGCGGCATGATTGGCTGCCGGCGTTCGCTTGCACAATAGAGTCCACGTTTAGTTTACCTTGCTACTCTCCATCCACGGCATCCACCACTGTTGCGCGCCTTGCCCTCTGCTTGTTTCCTCTGAGGCAGTGGATGCAGTGGTTGACTTTGTGACCTCCTTGTCTTTCGTGTGCGGAGCTTGCTACTGTACGGTGCGGCTCCGGCCAACTCTCCAAGATGCAGTCCTCTCCAAACATGCTCACCAAGGTACGCCCCTCGATCGTCTCGGCACCCTCTACTGCGTCACCTCTGGGTCACATCGCCTGGATTGGGCTCAATTGTGGTTGCTAATCATCCCTCATCGCGCAGTTTGAGTCAAAATCCTCCAGAGCCAAGGGAATCGCATTCCACCCGACACGGTCAGTCGGTCCCGCGGGGACACCTAACACTTGTTGAAGCATCGACACTGACCTCAACTCTCACTCCAGGCCATGGATTCTCGTCTCGCTTCACTCCTCCACGATCCAGCTATGGGACTACCGTATGGGAACCCTGATTGACCGCTTCGAAGAACACGATGGCCCGGTGCGAGGCATTGATTTCCATCCAACACAGCCCCTGTTTGTGTCCGGTGGTGATGACTACAAGATCAAGGTGTGGAACTACCAGACTCGGAGGTGTCTGTTCACATTGAACGGTCATTTGGATTATGTGCGCACGGTGTTCTTCCATCCGGAGCTCCCCTGGATCCTGTCTGCCTCCGACGACCAGACCATTCGAATCTGGAACTGGCAGAACCGATCGTTGAGTGGGTGCTCCTGTAGCTCTCTCACGTCTCCGCAGCCGCTGACAATGGAATCGCTTTTTAGTCTGTACGATGACCGGTCACAATCACTATGTTATGTGCGCCCAGTTCCATCCTACCGAGGACCTCATCGCCTCCGCCTCTCTGGACCAGTCCGTCCGCATCTGGGATATCACCGGCTTGCGGAAGAAGCACTCCGCCCCAACCTCGATCTCCTTCGAAGACCAAATGGCTCGAGCCAACCCCAACCAGGCTGATATGTTCGGCAACACCGATGCCATTGTAAAGTTTGTGCTAGAGGGCCATGACCGTGGTGTCAACTGGGTGTCGTTCCACCCCACGCTGCCGCTGATTGTGTCGGCGGGCGACGACCGTCTGATCAAGCTCTGGCGCATGAGTGGTAGGTTCCAGAGATTGCATGGTTGTGCTATTGACGTTTGGCTGATTACTTGCAGACACCAAAGCCTGGGAGGTCGACACTTGCCGGGGCCACTTCCAGAACGCCTCGGCCGCCTTGTTCCACCCTCATCAGGACCTGATCCTTTCCGTCGGCGAAGACAAGACCATTCGGGTGTGGGATCTTAACAAGCGGACTTCAGTGCAGTCCTTCAAGCGTGACCTTGACCGATTCTGGGTGATTGCTGCACACCCCAAGATCAACCTGTTCGCCGCGGGCCACGATACCGGTGTGATGGTCTTCAAGTTGGAGCGCGAGCGTCCGGCGTCGGCTATCTACCAGAACCAGCTCTTCTATATCACCAAGGAGAAGCACGTCAAGTATTATGACTTCGCCAAGAACGTCGAGTCCCCTCCGATGCTTTCGCTGCGCAAGCTGGGCTCCCCCTGGGTTCCCCCACGAACTGTTTCCTACAACCCGGCCGAGCGTGCGATTCTAGTCACTTCGCCTGCTGATAGTGGAACCTACGAATTGATTCATCTGCCCAGAGACGCTACTGGCGCGGTTGAGCCCACCGACGTCAAGCGTGGCCAGGCCACCTCGGCGGTCTTCGTTGCCCGTAACCGTTTCGCCGTCTTCAACCCCTCCAATCAGCAAGTTGACATTAAGGATCTGAGCAACTCTACGACCAAGACTATTAAGGCCCCGGCTGGTACGACAGATATCTACTTTGGCGGCACTGGGTGCCTCCTGTTCATCACCCCTACCACCGTTGTTCTCTTTGATATCCAGCAAAAGAAACAACTCGCCGAGGTGACTGTCAGTGGTGTGAAGTATGTGGTTTGGTCTAATGACGGTCTGTACTGCGCCCTGCTCAGCAAGCACAATGTCACGATTGTCACCAAGACTCTGGAGCAAGTCAGCACCTTGCACGAGACTATCCGCATCAAGAGCGCGACCTGGGATGATGCCGGTGTTCTGATCTACTCGACTCTGAACCACGTCAAGTATTCGCTGCTCAACGGTGATAATGGTATCATTCGTACCCTCGACCAGACCGTGTACCTCGTCCGCGTTAAGGGACGCAACGTGTACTGTCTGGACCGCAATGCTCAGCCCCGGATCCTTGAAATTGACCCGACTGAGTACCGATTCAAGCTTGCCCTGGTAAAGCGGAACTACGATGAGATGCTTCAGATCATCAAGACCTCTAGCTTGGTTGGCCAGAGCATTATCTCGTACCTGCAGAAGAAGGGTTATCCTGAAATTGCTCTGCAATTTGTTCAGGACCCACAGACCCGCTTTGATCTCGCTCTTGAATGCGGCAACCTGGAAGTTGCTATCGAGATGGCTCGCGAGTTGGACCGTCCGAACTTCTGGAGCAGACTTGGTACTGAAGCCTTGGCACATGGCAACCACCAGACTGTCGAGATGACGTACCAAAAACAGCGTAACTTCGATAAGCTGTCCTTCTTGTACCTGTCCACCGGTGACCAGGAGAAGCTCTCTCGCATGGCGAAGATTGCTGAGCACCGGGGAGACTTCACTTCTCGTTTCCAGAATGCCATCTACCGCGGAGATGTCGAGGACCGGATCCAGATGTTCAAGGAAGTTGACTTGTGTACGTGCTCATCGAGCTTTTATTTCTGGTTCTATGCTAATATGACACAGATCCCCTGGCTTATCTCACCGCCAAGTCGCACGGATTGACTGAGGAGGCTGAGTCCATCCTTGAGGCATGCGGCCTTACAGAAGACCAGATTTCTCTGCCCTCCCTCGAAGATCCCTTGCGCGTTGCTCACCCGATTGTGCCGACCTTCAAGTCCAACTGGCCTGTCAAGGCTGCTGGTCACTCTTCGTTTGAGAAGGCCTTGCTTGGAGAGGTCGGTGCTGTGGATGAGGAGGCTGGCGCTGATGCCTTCGAGTTCGAGGATGCTGAGCAAGAGCCTGGTGTGGTCAAGGATACCCTGGAAGACGAGGAGGAGGATGCTTCTGGATGGGACATGGGTGATGACGTTAATGTGGAAGAGGATGTTGAGTTTGTCAACGTCGAAAGCGCCGAGGCTGGTGCAGGAAGTTCTGAAGCGGATATCTGGGCTCGTAACTCTCCGTTGGCGGCTGATCACGTTGCTGCGGGGTCTTTCGATACTGCCATGCAGCTTCTCAACCGCCAGGTGGGTGCTGTGCAATTCGCACCTCTGAAGAGCCGTTTCCTTGAGGTCTTCAAGGCCTCGAAGACCTACCTTCCTGCCACTACTGGTTTGCCACCTTTGGTAAACTATGTTCGGAGAACCACCGAGGAGACAGATAGCCGCAAGGTTCTTCCCATTATCCCGCGGGATCTGGAAACTGTCGCGAACGCAGACCTGCAAGAAGGTTATGCGGCCATGCGCGCCAACAAGCTGGAGGACGGTGTAAAGATCTTCAAGGGCGTGCTGCACACTGTCCTTGTGAACACGGCCTCGTCCGAGGCCGAGGTGGAGCAGGCAAAGAAGATCATCGCCACCGCCCGGGAATACATCCTTGCCATGTCGATGGAGCTTGAGCGCCGCGCTCTCTCCACTGACTCACCCGAGAACCTCAAGCGAAGCCTGGAGTTGTCGGCCTACTTCACAATCCCTAAGCTAGAGGTGGCCCACCGCCAATTGGCTCTGATGGCTGCCATGAAGTTCGCCTTCGCCAACAAGAACTACAATTCCGCCTTGGGCTTCGCCAACCGGATGCTGGCCAACGGTGGCTCAGCCAAGCTTTTGGATCAGGTAAGATTTTCTATTTCAGCTAAGCCTGGGAAGATTCGTTGAAACTGACCATTTTTCAACAGGCCCGCAAGATCAAGGCTCAGTGCGAGCGCAACCCGTCGGATGCCATCGATATTGAGTTTGACCAATTTGCCGAGTTTGATATCTGTGCTGCCTCTTACACTCCGATCTTCAGCGGCTCTCCTTGCGTGACCGACCCCTTCACCGGCGCCAAGTACCATGAGCAGTACAAGGGCAGTGTTTGCCGGATATCCGAGGTCACCGAAATTGGCGCACCGGCCAGCGGCCTGCGTCTTTTTGTTCCCGGTCAATTCTAACTACAGCGTGACGAAGTCTGACGGTTTTCCCCCTTTTCTCTTCTTCTTGACATGAAGTTCTCAAATGGGGTTTCCCATCTTCCTGGACGAGAAGTTGTGTGTTTGGCGGCGCTTTTATGGGAGACAAAACTCCCGCTCTTCCACCCTGTCTAGATGTCTTTGTACCCGAGATTATAATTGTTTAGCGGTTTTATGCGAATTGGTTCTCTTTTCGATTGCTGGGCTGGATCAAAGTAGAAGAAAGCATCGGCTCCTCTTGTCATAAGTGCGCTGGTGCCTAGCATAGTATACAACAACGTTATAGTACAGTTTCTAGCAATCCACCAAATAGATGCATATTGTACAAAGGGTGGAGATGATGTCTTGAAAACGCCAAAGGAGCAGAGAGTAAGCAACACAACCGAACTCCACATCAAAGCATACAGTCTGAGAGGGCGAGAACCGAATCCCCAGACGATCCGCACCATGGCACTCAATTGCACCGGCCATCCTTCCACCCCGTCCGCCACCGCTCCTCCCAGAACCGACAGTCGAACTCCTTCTTTCCCAGCTTGCGGTTCACCTCATTATGCGCCTCACACATCCACCACCCAAACTCCGCCCGCCCGCCGAGCTTGGGTTCGTTGCGCCCACTCGGATGCGCCATCCACGCCCGGAAATCGTCCGCGCACACCCAGCACGGGTACAACTTCGAGAAGAGCTTCAGAAACCCGCCCATATCTTTCTGTTGTTGCGTCGTCGCCGTCTCCGGGTACGTCGCCGCCATCGAGTGCAGCAGGGTCCATGTGGAGCGGCCGAGCGCCTCGACGTCCGGCGGACAGTCTGCCGGAGTCACGCTTGCGGAGGAAGACGCAGGAGCGGCGAGGGGGACGGTGGACGTTGTCATCGAGCTCGTCGCGGGCGAGGGCGAAGATGCGTTGGCTTCCGGTTTGGCTTGTCGAGTCAGGGCGCGCCATGAGGCGATGTCGGTGCAGGTGCGGCAGCTGGAATGTAGATGTTAGCGCTGTGCACGACCAGCCACGCGGTCTGGCATTGAGGACTCACGGCTTGCCGTCTTTCCCAAGCACCACGCCCTTGGGCAGTGCGGCCTTGGAGTCGCTGTCTGCGGCGCCTTTCGGTGCCTGGGGTGGCTGTTGGTTGAAGACGTGCGATTGCCCTGAGAATTGGCCGTCGAGCTGCTCCGGCGGTACCTCTGCCATTTTTTGTGTGGAATGGGGGGATTCAGTAGTCTTGTAGTGAGATGTTGTCACGAGTGACGACTGGAGACCTCTCGGATCTTGTAGTTGATTTCTAATGCGGGCGGCGGCGGCGGCAAATAAGTTTGGCGCGCTTGTCGTCCCTGCATCCACCCCGATGTGTATCGACGCAAAGGTGTATTATTTGATTTTCATGGCGATGAAAGTGATTTGAAGATTCATATCGTTTGATTGTCCAAGAACTATCGGAAATTTGCCGACCTTCATACAAGATAGTTGCCTCCAACGTGATAGGTCAATATGTCCGAGAGATCCAATAGTCTTCACAATATACTTTATAATCGACCAAGGTATCAAGTCTTTAGTGAAATGCAACAATGACACTAACGCGATCCAAATTGATCCTTCTTCTCTGCTTTCCATCGCGCCAGAACATCTCCAAGACCAGGGAATGCCAAGTCTCGGGCTAGGTGAATCACAGAAAAACCAGTGTCTGGATCTCGAATTGTAGGATCGGCCCCAGCCCGTAATAGGATTTCCACCATGTCGTTATTATGGCGCCAGGCCGCGATAAACACAGGCGTAGCCCCGGTGCGACCTCCCGGGGCATTGATATCAACCTCCGGGTCAGATGCAAGAATGGCTTTGACGACAGGAATCATCCCAAAGGAAGCAGCGTAATACAGAGGCTGTGTCATCTCGATGACTGACGCATCCATGCTTCGAACCAAAGCCTGTATCCATGCTCCATAATTCCCTCGGCCTGGGAGATGTCTTGTAGCAAAGAATCGATTGACCAGATCTCGCTCGGGCCCGGTGAAATCGCAAGAAGACCCGTGGATGGGCCAGAAGTGAGCCGCATAGGCCATGAACGGCTTAGTTTTCATCAGGTCCCATGGGTTTTTGAGAAATGGAATGTATCCATTCACGAAATTGTCGAGACAGAGGTAAGAAAGACACCTGCGCATGATGGTCATGTCCGCAGTTGCTGGGTCCAGACTAAAGTATTGTACCCGAGAGGAGCGAATCCAGTCAGATGTGAGAAACTCCTTGACAGATGAATGAGCTAAGTTGACATAGCCCAAATGATCCTGGTTGATGAGTCCTTGACAGATATGAAGGAGGATGTTCGGAGGAACCAGCATCATATCCTCGTCAAGACTGGTGCTTGTCTCGTCTAGAACCACAATCTCATTGAGGCTTCGCAACGTGAGAGGTGACTGCACAAAGCTGAGCCAAAAGAGGGTCTCACGGGCAAGGCTCCTGTCTTCCGGGGCAATTCGTTCCAAAGTATTTGCATATGTCTCCCGTAGGGTGCCTGGGAGGGTTCGCAAAGCCTCTCGCATTGATCTTGCGGTTCGCTGTGCACACAGATTGTCTAGTGAAAGCTGTACCCATCGGAATCTGGAGCAGGGTGAGTAGGAAGCAGAGATTGCCGGGGGGGTTCAAATACCCACGATCCATCAGCATTGCGAAGCAGAGTTGTATCAATCTCGGCCTTGAATTTGGACGGCAAGTTCCTCAGGGTGTCGCTATGTTCGAGTTGATAATCGATAAAGGCATCAATGTCGCCCCGCATCATCTCAGCATTGATTCTCAATTCCAACGCATTGGCATGTTTGGGGGGAAACATAGTAGCTGTTGTTGTCAGGACTACACGGATGTTCGTGGATATATTTGCAAGTCGCAGAAGAGACTGTTGGATGCGCTCCGAATCATGACTTTCGTTAACAGCATCTACCAGGATGACAAGCTGTCTCATACCCGAAGCACATTCAATGATGATGTCTTCGAGAGCAGCAATTTCGATTGGAAATCTATGCGCCTGGCTCTTGGGGATCTGATTGTATATAGACCAGATCGGCTTCAGTATTGATGGATTAGCACCGGATAGCTGTGCTACCAGCGAGCCTAGCACATTGGCTGAGACTTGCGAAGCAGTGCTGCCAATGGAACAATAAAAATAAGCCACACATAAAGATGGGTCGTGTGAGGCCATTGAGGTGAGTTCATCCACCATTTGAGCACTAAGAAGATCAGATAAAAGATCACAAAATATCAGGTCGCGCGGAATCTGTCAACCTACAACAGTGTGGTCTTCCCAGTTCCCGCTGAATATCTACTATCAGCACTGATCCTCCAAAATCATCATTCCCACTTACATTTCCCCACAAGCACCAGCATCCTTCTCTGTTCATCTTGATCCTGAAGCCACTTCTTGAGATGGCCATCCATCAGCCATCGACCCGTTCCGATTCTGTGCACTTTGGAAGCCTGCAGATGCAAACTTGCTGGGCTCACAGGAGCCATCCATTCAAACAGTTCTTTGTTCGCCACTTGGTTACGCTCCTCCTGTCTCATTTGCAGGTCATCCCTCAAGGAGCTTGCAAGACCACTCATTTCCCTCTGCAAATCCCGGTCTGCGGCGACATGGTCTGCGGTGAGCACCAAGATCAGCCACGACTTCACCCTTTCCAGGCGATCAAGGTGCTCGTTGACCTGTTCCTGTGTGAAGGGCCATTGCAGTTTCTGCTTGAGGCGCTTGAATTTATTAGCGGGTATCTCCAAGTCAGACAGGAGACTCTGCAGAAACTCGTTTGTCGTGTGCAGGATCCTGGCCATCACGTCGCGATCAAATGGGCTGGGTGAGTCAAGGTCTAGCTCTGATTTAGGGCTATCTGGGAGTGTCTGCGTGGTAGAAAGATGCTCCAGAATCCCCTTGAGCGCAAATAGCTCTTCACTCATTTTCCGCATTTCGGATTTTGCGCCCTGAACGGCTTTGGCATAGCTGATCAGGCTGGACAGGATATGGCTGACATCGATGATCAGGCCCGTGATTGAAATTGGGTCCATGTTGGCAGTATATCATCATCTGTGTTGCCACAGCACAATGATCAGATCGAATGCAGTCCAAGGGCACTGGGATTGTGTCGACTCCAACGATTGTTGCCGGGCTGAAGTGGGCTGAAGGCGATCCGGCGGGGTAGTGGGCGGCTCGTATTCGACTTGGAAGATGGAGAATTCTCGAACCGACAGCTAATTGCTCTGATAATATCGACATGGATCTCGAGGCGCAGAAATTTCACTCATTCTGTACTGTCAAACTGAATGTAATATGTGAAAAGAAAACACAGTGGTTACCACCCACCTATATAGTTGCATCGCATGCTAGGTCAATGCTAATTCGGAGAGAGCCTCGAGAAGACAAGCTACGTGAATTGAATTCAACATGTGTGAGAAAACTGGCCTTCCTATTATTCTTCATTCATATAGTTCGGTCGTCTGCAGTGGAACCTTGGAAATATACCGACATGTTGGAGTCTGCAGTGGACGCGCTTTGTCAGCTCCGCCTGCAGGTCGCGACCTCAACATCCTTCCAGCATGACGCGATTGGACGTGTCCAACGCTGCAATCTGCCATTGACAACCCCTGAATTTGGTCTTTTTCTTGCTGTAACAACACTCTGACTGCTGTGGCATCCGGTCTCTCTCTGAAGACGGTGTACCTTGCACTCCTGGTGACCGACCTCCGTCCGCGACAACCAACACCGCAATATCACCATGGCACCCCAATATAGGTTATCGGACTCTGAATCGGAGGCTGAAGTGGATGCTCGTGTTACCCAATCTGACAGCACGCTGGAGCAAGGGCTGCGTGATGAAGTTGCTGCGATTTTCAAGTCCGGCAAGATGGAGGAGCTGACGGTCAAGCGGGTACGACTCGCGGCGGAGAAAAAATTAGGTCTTGTCGAAGGATTTTTCAAGACGGAGGGTGATTGGAAAACGAGAAGTGATCAAATCATCAAGGAGGAAGTGGTGAGAGCTCTACAATGGATTGAAGCATGCGCAAACACGTACTGATTTGCGAATTTGGTTACAGGAGGTACGAGACAACGCGAAGCCGAATGCCGAAGCCGAACCAGCCAAAAAATCCTCTTCTGCTCCGTCGAAACCCACGAAGACTGCGCCTTCTAAGCGAGCTAAAGCCGAAGGTGCGCCGAAGCCGAGGAAGAGACAGAAGACACAGACCCCGGAGTCGGAGGAAGATGTGCTTTCAGAACCTTCTGGCGACGAGAGTGACGAAGTTGAGACAAAGCCCAGAAAGCGCGCGTCAGAAGCTGGGAGAAAGGGCCCCAAGCCAAAGACTGCCAAAGAGGACGAGTTCGACGAAGCTTCGGTGGTTCCCGAAGAGGATTCAGATACGGTGAAACCGGCTGCCAAAGAGCCCAAAGATGATTCTGAAAGTGAGATGTCTGTCGTACTGGATGAAGAGCCCAAGCCTGCAGAGAAACGACAGAAGAGCGCAGAATCGACTGCCAAGAAAGAAAAAAAGAAAGCCGCTCCCAAAGGGAAAGGCAAGGAGGAAGACGTTGACCCAGATCAGGAAGAGATCAAGCGGCTACAGGGATGGCTGGTCAAGTGTGGCATTCGGAAGATGTGGTGGCGAGAATTGCAGCCGTACGAAACCTCGAAGGCGAAGATCAAACATCTCAAGCAGATGCTGGAGGAGGCCGGGATGAAGGGACGGTACTCCCTGGAGAAGGCCCGACAGATCCGTGACGAGCGAGAGCTGAAGGCGGACCTGGAACAGATCCAGCAAGGCGCAAAGCAATGGGGAACAGGTGGCGAGGACGAAGGGAGTGATGGCCCGCCTCGACGTCGCGCTGCTCGGGGACGACAGGCGCTCGCGTTCCTGGAGAGTGATGGCGAAGAGACTGACTGACCAGCGTAATACATTCGCGACGGATCTTCTGGGGTGTCCAGCCACTGGTTTGGCGACATGCTCGAGAACCCCCATGCGAACACGCCATTATATCCAATAATAAAAATTAAATCTGCCCATGGAATAAGATAGGTCTCCTGGTCCATTCAACGGGGTCGCGAGTATTGTCGCGTATGCTCCATCATCGACCACTCTTCAGACCGCTCATGCGCTGAGCGGCTAGACTGAAAACTGCGACGGATGAGATGAAGAGGACTAGGTTGTAGAACTGCCACCACCGTCAGAACTGCATGTCTTGAGAATGTCTAGACCATTGCGGGGACGTCATACTGCCGTGCGGGAGTACTCGTTCTCCTCGACTTCCGTTCTGGCCTCTACGAAGAGGCGCCTCAAGTTAGGAAGATTGGCCTGCAACTGCATGAGTAATGCCGGCCTTTTAGGGGCTGACCACGAAGAACTCACCATTGAGAGCGTTGATGTCTGATGATGGGGGCGGGTTGAGAGGGAAAGGAAGTGGTCAGCATTCAAGCGTAAAGCGGCCAGGCGGCGCCATTTGTGGACAACTTTTGATCGCCCAAACACCCTTTCCCTTCCCTTCCCGCCAGCGTCACACTTCTCTCCTCCGCTCCTCCACACCAGTATCTCTTTCCTCTCCTTCGGTCAATTTCTTTGTTGAGAGAGGGGGGAATGGTTTAAATATTGTCTACGATCGCTACGTTCGTTTCCTACCATCAACTCGCGCGACCGGAACAGCTCTCGATTCCCCGCAGTCGCCCGTCGCTCCTCGATCACTCCCCTCTCCATCCTCGATTGGCTTGGCGGAGGCACGACTGAGTCGTCGCTGAAGCTTTGAATTCCTCAGAATGGCGATGAACAAGATCCGAGGCGCCTTTGCGGTGCCCCGGAAAGGAGAGACGTTCGAATTGCGAGCCGGGCTTGTGTAAGGAATGCCCCGTATCCGACAGCGCGCGGCCGCTTAGCCGTGTCGAATGAATGACCAAGCTGACTATGAGAATAGTTCCCAGTATGCGTACGAACGGTATGTCGGAACATGGGATTAGGAAATGGAGGCGATGGTATAGGAGAGGGCATTGTGGCGTGGCTGACATTGCAACAGGAAAGAGGCAATCCAGAAGACAATCATGGCCATGACCCTGGGCAAAGATGTCTCGGCTCTCTTTCCCGACGTGCTCAAGAATATTGCAACAGCCGATCTCGAGCAGAAGAAACTGGTCTACCTGTACCTCATGTGGGTATTCGTTCACGCTTAAGGGGCCCAGCGCATACGCTGATCACTCGCACGACCTAGGAATTACGCCAAATCCCACCCAGACTTATGCATTCTCGCTGTCAATACCTTCGTACAAGATTCAGAAGATCCAAATCCACTGATTCGCGCACTCGCCATTCGCACCATGGGATGCATTCGGGTGGACAAAATGGTGGATTACATGGAGGAACCACTGCGCAAGACTCTGCGCGACGAGTCGCCATATGTCCGCAAAACAGCTGCTATCTGCGTGGCCAAGCTCTTTGACCTCAACGCGGGTATGTGTCTCGAGAACGGCTTCTTGGAAATGCTGCAGGAGATGATCGGTGACCCGAACCCAATGGTGGTGGCCAACTCCGTTACTGCTCTCTCGGAAATCCACCACAGTGCACCTGAAACCCGGGCGTTGCAAGTGACCCCGAACACACTACGGAAGATGCTCATGGCATTGAATGAGTGCACAGAGTGGGGTCGAGTTACCATTCTTTCAACACTGGCAGAGTATCGGACCGCCGATGTGAAGGAATCGGAGCACATTTGCGAACGGGTCGCTCCTCAATTCCAGCATGTTAATGCCAGTGTGGTCCTCGCCGCGGTCAAGGCCGTGTTTTTGCACATGAAATATGTCGGCCCGGACCTGGCAAAGACCTACCTAAAGAAAATGGCTCCGCCGCTAGGTATGTCTAATGTGTGGCTTCAACAAGGTGTGCTCTTGCTAAGTATTGCGCAGTGACATTGGTTTCATCGGCTCCTGAGGTGCAGTATGTCGCTTTGAGGAATATTGATCTGTTGCTCCAGAAGCAGCCTGATATTCTCAACAAAGAACTCCGTGTCTTCTTCTGCAAATATAATGACCCGCCCTACGTCAAGTTCCAGAAACTGGAAATCATGGTGCGGATAGCCAACGACCGGAATGTTGACCAGCTCTTGGCCGAATTAAAGGAGTATGCTCTTGAGGTTGATATGGACTTTGTCCGGCGCGCCGTAAAGGCGATTGGCCAGGTTGCTATCAAGATCGAGAGTGCCAGCGAGAAATGTGTCAACACACTTTTGGACTTGATCAACACCAAAGTCAACTACGTTGTTCAGGAGGCTATCGTTGTCATCAAGGATATTTTCCGGAAATACCCTGGCTACGAAGGCATCATTCCGACCCTTTGCAAGTGCATCGATGAGTTGGATGAACCAAATGCCAGAGCAGCTCTGATCTGGATTGTTGGCGAATATGCCGAGAAGATCAGCAATGCTGGCGATATTCTAGGAGGCTTTGTGGATGGGTTCAACGAAGAATTTTCCCAGGTTTGTGTTTATCATCACCCTACCCTGCACGAGTCTCAAAGCTAATCAATATCCAGACCCAACTCCAAATTCTCACTGCAGTTGTCAAACTCTTCCTCAAACGGCCCGAAAAGGCACAAGGCCTTGTGCAGCGGGTGCTCCAGGCGGCCACTGCCGAGAATGACAACCCCGACGTTCGCGACAGGGCATATATCTACTGGCGTCTGCTCTCCAACACGAGTGATCAGAACGCTACCAAGAATATTGTGCTCTCGGAGAAGCCCCCAATCATCACCACTATTTCCTCATTACCCCCAGCTCTCTTGGACCAGCTACTCCAGGAACTGTCCACCCTCTCTTCTGTTTATCACAAGCCCCCAGAGCAATTCGTTGGACAAGGCCGGTTCGGCGCCGATGCCGTTCAGCGAGCCGCTATTGAGTATGCTCCCAGGTCTCCCGTGAAATCTACAACATTTGCTAATACTGTTTCCAGGGAACAACTTCAAAACGCGCGTGAAAACCCGCTTGCTGCTGCTGCAGCCGCGGCGGTCAGTGGCACTACTCCCTCTGCGCAGGCGCAAAACAACGTCGAGAACCTGCTGGACATCGATTTCGACGGTGGTGCCCCCGCCTCTGCCCAGAAAGATGGGTCGGGTGGTGTTTCCGGCCTCGACGGCCTGGCTGGTACCCCAGTCCGGGTGCAGTCTCCCGCGGCTGACTCGCCCGCGCCACAGTCAAGCAACAACTTGGATGACTTGCTTGGTGTATTTGGCGACTCCGGTCCCACACAGCCCTCATCGAGTGATGCGAATGGCAGCGGAGCTGCCGGTGATCTGATGAATGGGTTCTCTGGTCTTGATCTGTCCGGCAATGCGGCCCCTCCGGCGAACAATCAGCCCAAGAAGACCAATGAGGACATTCTGTCCCTCTTCTAGAGTCCATGAGGGTATAGCGTTCCCAGCTCCATGTAACGGCTGGTTGTTTTTTATATCCCGGTGTTTCACAAGCGAGGGTCCGAACAGTACGAGATAGAATGCTTCTTTTTTCTACGTCTTTAATTTTGTCTTCTATTTCTGCATCGCTCCCCTACCGGACTTCCAAAAGGCTTACCTTGACCTGTACATCCTTCTACCCCTTGAAAAAATCGTCCAAGACTCTTTTGTATCTCTCGCGCAGTTCTGCAGACCTTACTACCTAGAAGTCTGGCCGGAATATGGCTTATCTATTTTGTGGTCTATTATTCCCAAGGTCTCTCCAAAGCTAGGCAATCTTGTTACCCAAGTAGTACATTTTCGATGGATGACGCCTCTAGGCCACTTATACATGGCCTTCTCGGAAATCTATAAACAGATAGCATGCAGGGATCTCAGCAATCCATCCATGGATAGTTAACTTTACACTGTCAGCCACATGCATATCCAACGGGTCCACCGTGGAGATAAACTCATTAGGGCCGAGCAACCTCACGCTGACACCCGAAAAAATTCCGCATAGGCTCCACAGTAGCCCGGCAGCCTCGCTTGCATACAGATCCATTCTTGTACAACACACAATTTAGATAGACTAATCACGGAAGGTGTTGAGCATGAGCAAGGGGGTCTCAATTCCCCTTGAGTCATAGGATGACCCGGGACGTAGCCCATATATCCCGGCGGAAATCGAGCAATCGAAGCTCTCATGCACAGCAACCACCTTCCCAAGATGACCAAGTCTCCGCCGGTTCCGTCTATAGTTTGACCCGTCGCAGCCCGCTTTGCTTACCAATTCGTTATCAGAGGAGCCAAATTTTCCACTCGTTCTCGCACGAATATGGAGATCGCCTGGTTAGTGCTAGTGCTGTCCCACAGTCCAGAGAAATTGATCCCGAGTGATATAAATGGGGCAGTCGTCCCTCGAGAGAGGACCTCGGTGGAATCATCGAAGTATAGTCCTCGTCTCAATTAGGAAATCGATAATTGGACCCTACCCTCCTCTGTCACAATGGCACAGACCGACTACAAGTTTGAGGGTTGGATGGGCCTGGACCCGAGCGCCGCCCAGGGCAACATGGTCTGGCAGGAGTTCCAGCCGAAGGCGTGGGAGGAAACCGATGTCGACATCAAGGTCTCGCACTGCGGTATCTGTGGCTCGGATCTGCACACATTGCGCAGTGGCTGGGTACGTTCCATGCCTGCTCGGATGTCTCGATCAACCATCTTAGAGCGTTCTAGTTCCTGTTCATCATCAGCTAACGTTTTCTCCCTCGTTGCCAGCGGCCCACCATGTATCCCTGCTGCGTCGGGCACGAGATCGTGGGCACCGCCGTACGCGTAGGATCCAAGGTGAGCAACAGCATCAAGGTCGGCGACCGCGTGGGCGTCGGCGCGCAGAGCGACTCGTGCCTGGGCCGCCTGGGCGACTGCGAGGAGTGCGCGATGGGGATGGAGCAGTACTGCTCCAAGAAGTTCACGGGTACGTACAACAGCACCCACCAGAACGGCGACAAGTCGTACGGCGGGTACGCGCTGTACAACCGCGTGCCCGGGCACTTCGCCGTCAAGATCCCGGACTCGATTCCCTCGGCGTCTGCAGCGCCGATGCTGTGCGGCGGCGTGACGCTCTACAGCCCGCTGAAGCACAACGGCTGCGGGCCCGGTAAGCGCGTGGGCATCATTGGCGTCGGCGGTCTGGGACATTTCGGTGTGCTGTTCGCCAAGGCCATGGGCGCGGACAAGGTCGTTGCGATCTCGCGGAGGATGAGCAAGGCGGCGGATTCGCTGGCGATGGGTGCGGATCTGTACATTGCGACGGAGGACGAGCCGGATTGGGCTACCAAGTACGCTCGGTCGTTGGATCTGATCGTGTGCACTGTTTCTTCTACCAAGGTAAGCGGTTCTGATCTGGCCCCGTGGGAGCAGGTCAATGGCGGATGAATGGGCTGACATGTCCGTGTTAGATGCCGATGACAGAGTACCTGGGCCTGCTGCGCACGGAGGGCAGCCTGGTCCAGGTTGGTCTTCCGGATGACGGTACTTTGTATGCGCCGGTTGGGCCCTTGAAGCGCCGTTTGAAGGTGCAGAGCTCCCTGGTGGGCAGCCCCGATGAGATTCGGGAGATGTTCCAGCTGGTGGCGGACAAGGGCGTCAAGCCCTGGGTGGAAGAGATCCCCATGAAGAATGCTAACAAAGCCATTGTGGACATGGAGGATGGCAAGGCACGCTACCGCTACGTCCTGGTCAATGAGTAAATAGGCAAAGACATATGACAACCGAGGATGAACTGTACAGAAATGAGAGACGAATTGTCGCGTTGCATTGACGGATCACGTTCAAGCGTAGAGAACCTTGGAACCCTCACGTGCTGATCGTCTATTTCATACTACAAGACTACAAGACCACAATCCAAGCAAATTTTGTGTATTACTATTACCATGAGTGTAGGCTAGACACTAAGAAAACAATCAAAGTCTCGAAATGACCAGGCGACTCTTCCTCCTCCGGACAGGGTCGGGGGAGCCAAAGCGGGTCTGGAATCGAAAGCTGGAGGCTAGCCGTGCAGAAAAAAAAACAATATCCTCGCCACTATGATCCGCACCACGAAGATCAGGAGAGACAGAAAGATCAGGAAAACTGTTCGAGTAGGAGAGTCACCTCAAGACCGCAAGGTTACATCTACTATCCCCGAGGACTCGTTGCTCATCTAGAAAAGAGCCATCAGACCGACGATACCAGCCAGGAGGCCAGCAGCAGGCTTGACACTGGAAGCAGCACCGGTGAAGGCACCAGGGGTGGAGCTGGGCTGCTCAGGGGTCGTGGTCTGCTCAGGGACAGAGGGCTGCGCGGGCGCAGACTCGGCGGGCTGGGAGGGAGCGGGCTCAGAGACAGCAGACTCGGAGGGAGCGGGCTCGGAGACAGCGGGCTGGGAGGCAGCGGGCTGGGAGGCAGCGGGCTGGGAGGGAGCAGGCTCAGAGGCAGCGGGCTGGGAGACAGCAGGCACAGAGGCAGCGGGCTGGGAGGGAGCAGGCTCAGAGGCAGCGGGCTGGGAGACAGCAGGCTGGGAGACAGCAGGCTGGGAGACAGCAGGCTGGGAGACAGCAGGCTGGGAGACAGCAGGCTGGGAGACAGCAGGCTGGGAGACAGCGGGCTGGGAGACAGCGGGCTGGGAGACAGCGGGCTGGGAGACAGCGGGCTGGGAGACAGCGGGCTGGGAGACAGCGGGCTGGGAGACAGCGGGCTGGGAGACAGCGGGCTGAGAGACAGCGGGCTGGGAGACAGCGGGCTGGGAGACAGCGGGCTGGGAGACAGCGGGCTGAGAGACAGCGGGCTGAGAGACAGCGGGCTGAGAGACAGCGGGCTGAGAGACAGCGGGCTGGGAGGCAGCAGGCTGGGAGGGAGCGGGCTCAGATCCAGCGGGCAGAGGCGAAGGAGCAGGCTTCTGAGACTGAGGAGGGATGACAACGGAAGTGGGCTCCACGATCGGGGCGGTCACGATCGGGGCGGTCACGATCGGGGCAGTAGGGCCCTGAGTCGCGGGACCAGTAGCGTTGTGGTAAGTGACAGGCTTCTCATTCTCGCACAGAGTGCAGACGGTGGTCTTGGTCAGGGTAATGGTGTTAGTCTGGGTGACCGGGACAGTCCAGGTCGAGGTGCCAGAGGTGACAGTGGACGAGGTGACTGAGAGGAGGCATTAGCATAAGATAGCTCAAGATTGCATTGTATAACAAAGACTTACCAGGGCACGTGGTGGTCACAATAGTGATGGTTTTGGTAGTACCAGGCTTCACGGGGGTGTGAGAAGGCTTAGTAGAGGTGCTGTGGGGGGTGGTCGATGGGGTGCTGGACGGAGTGCTCGACGAAGTGGTCGACGGGGTGCTCGACGGGGTGGTCGAGGTGGTGCAGGGGGTGGTCGACGGGGTGGTCGACGGGGTGCTCGACGGGGTGCTCGACGGAGTGGTCGAGGTGGTGCAGGGAGTGCTGGCAGGGGTGGTACTAGACGAGGTGGACCAGGTCTCCGACGACCAGTGCTCAACGGCCGGCTTGGACCAGCTCTTGCCCCAGGCCTCAGCAGAGGGCTTGGCGGCAACAGAGCTCTCCGCAATGGGGCGAATGTAGTCCTCGCCACGGGCATGCATGACACCGGCGAAGGCCGGGCTGGCGAGAGCCAGAAGAGCAATAGACTGGTGCATTTCGAGAATTGAAGGGTTTCCTTGATAATATGCTTGGATGAATCAAACGAGTGAAGGTGATGAAGAGACAGGAAAAGGAACTTGATGGGCAAGCGGCGTCGAGATGGTTTATATACTCGTTCCAACTGGCGTTGCCATCAGGTCGTGACGGAAATGGCTGCCACGGTTGTGTCCAGGGGAGGAAAAGGTTGACCTGATCCACATGTAGTGGTATAAGGCTGAATGCGGGAAATCTGACAGGTGAACCGTGGGTGACAGAGGCACTGATGGACGGCCATGGGGCACGAAAAGTGGGCGATGATACATTCACTTGGTCGACTCAAATGCAAACGTGACATTCCACGGTATCATGGTTGTAGATTGACAAGAAGATCTTCACAAGATGTCCCGATGCGGAACACTGTGAGTACCGTACTGGCGGTCATCGCATTAGTGATCTGCAATGGTCAGTGAACTACCCAGATCTGCCATTTAGTTGGAATTAGGTTTTCAGTGTCAGGATGATTCCACTGTTATGAGACAATCTTCCTGGGCATGGGTTAGACGAATTGGACATAGGATAAGAGAGATGAAATGCCGGTCAAAACATTATCAATGGCCAGTACTCGGGCAGCAGTAGCTCGCCGAATCCGGAAGATCTCAGAAAAATCGTTGACAGGACAGATCAACAGCGATTCCGACTATCATTGGCAGGCAAGATTGCCCTGTTTGCGAATCATGGACGCTGGCTTGAACTGACTGCTCCCTGAGGGGGGCACGACCATGCGACATTGTGCAAAGGCTGACAGCCAGAAAGTACAACACGTCTATCGGAGGCTTCCATCCAGCATTCAGGAATGTTGATCAACCTTTCCGGCTGCAGATCCTCTCATATTATTGGCCATGGCCATTGGACGCGGGAGATTCACAGCTATCCGGCGAGGGAGATGCCGTTCAGGAAATGATCGTTTTGGATCATGGTAGCCAGATCAGTTTGACATTCCATCGCAGATGTGGCATCAGCTCCGAATCCATGACGTTGATACTCAAAGCTGGTCCCGGATTAGATCCGGTCTCCACCGATGGCCAAACGACCTCAAGCTGAGGGAGCAAGCTCCTAGTCACCGCAAACTGCATGCGGCTAGAGGATAGATTATCATCAAAATTTGATGGGTGGGACTGTTCCTTAGCTGCCGATAGCTTTGGTAGTCGGTCGAAGTCTTGCTGTCATCAAAGGATCGCAACGTGGATGACAGGTACCATGCCAACCTTGACTGCATGCCGCAAGGGGAACAAGAAAGAGGCTTGCCACAGCAGAGATCGGTTTGCCATTTTGCTGTTTCCGCAAGGATCTTCAATCAGTCGAGTATGAAAGGGACGCGCTGTCCGTTTCCGGGAAGATGATAGGACACACGTGACCTAGGGCTTAGGGCGCGACGCGTTTGGGACGCGTCGTTGGTTTCCCCGTTTATCCAACGCGACGCCGACATTGACACCGACGTTGACATCTCAGCCCATCATCATGCCGCACTCGGTATCGCCGACTGACTCTCCTGGTCCGAAAGACGAGGAGATGCTCGATGCCCCCGCAGGAACTAGCGGCGTCAAAGTGGAGGATCTTTTTGACGATGATGACGATGAGGAGTTCCCAGCCTCGAGTACGCGAGATGTAAAGATGGAAAGTTCCCCGGCCCTGGCCCCAGAGATGTAAGTTCTTGTGAGCCCTGCCGATCAAGTATGGGCAGAAGACTTATCTCAGTGTGTCTGGCAGTGCTCCGGTCGCTGCTCCAGCCGGCGTTGACACAGATATCATGCTCGCCTTCTACCAGCGCTTGTTCCCTTTTCGATACCTTTTCCAATGGTTGAATCATGGCATTGTGCCCACGCGAGATTTTGGGAATCGCGAGTTCGCCCTGACGCTCCAGAACGACGCCTATCTACGTTACCAGTCTTACCCCACCGCAGACCTGTGAGACCCCTATTCAAGTGCTATGACTCCTTGGTGTATCGGGTCTAACAACGTGGATCCTAGATTCCGAAAGGACATCCTCCGCCAGAATCCCTCTCGATTCGAAATCGGGCCTGTTTACAGCACCAATCCACGTGATCGCAAGACCCTCCGAGGAGGTCAGATGAAGCCAGTTTCGAAGGAGCTGGTCTTCGATATTGATATGACAGATTATGACGATATTCGAACCTGCTGCCAAAAAGCCAATATTTGTGCAAAGTGCTGGGCATTTGTGACCATGGCTATTAAGGTCATTGATACCGCCCTGCGGGAGGACTTCGGCTTTGAGCACATCCTCTGGGTATATTCGGGTCGTCGTGGTGCCCACGCCTGGGTTTGTGATCCGCGTGCGCGCAATCTGCCAGATGATCGCCGCAGAGCAATTGCTGGCTATCTCGAAATCCTGAAAGGAGGATCACAGAGCGGCAAGCGGGTGAACCTGAAACGCCCGCTGCACCCGCACATCACACGCAGCCTTGAAATTCTCAAGAACAACTTTGCTCAGACGACCCTGGTTGACCAAGACACATTTGCCGGTCCTGAGCAAGCAGACCGACTCCTCGCGTTATTGCCTGATAAGAACTTGAACGACGCCCTACGAACGAAATGGGACTCCTCTCCGGACCGGCCTAGCACCAACAAATGGGCTGATATTGATAACTTGGCCAAGACCGGCAAGAGTAGCACCCTGAATACCGCCACGCTTCGTGATGCCAAGCAAGATATTGTGCTCGAATACACATATCCTCGTCTGGATGCTGAAGTCAGCAAGAAAATGATTCACTTGCTGAAGAGTCCTTTTGTGATCCACCCTGGCACCGGCCGGGTCTGTGTTCCCATCGATCCTCGCAAGGCCGAGGAGTTCGATCCTCTTTCCGTCCCTACGGTAATGAACCTATTGGCCGAGATTGACGCCTATGATGCCAAGCATCCTGCCGGTACTATGGAGACAGAAATCCCCGACGCAGAAGGCAGCGCGGTGAATGGCTCGGATATCAAAGGTGGCCGCAAGCTGCAGGACTATGAAAAGACCAGCCTGAAGCCTTACATTGATTTCTTCCGCTCTTTTATTGCGAGTTTACTCAAGGAAGAACGTGCAGGCAAGCGGGAACGCGAAGAAACCGCCCCGCCAGTGAAGGCTGATCCCATGGAATTCTAAGGCTGTCGATCGATCGCCGATAATTACGACTTTATGCTCTGTATCAATGTGGAACTGGTTTCTTGCCTGGCGTTTTAGGTGTTACGCATAATGAGCCTTCATTTGTCCTCGACTCAATTTCAAACTCCCTTCTATGGCTATTGACCTGAGAAGCCTTTTTGGTGGGAGTCTTTCATTGGGGTGACTACTCCCCGCGTAGACCACTGCCTTGGTATTAGGTAGCTTCATGAAGACTCATCAGACGAATCTTCATCAGCCTGGAGTTGATGACTTCGTCATGTTTCCCTGCACTATCCCACCTTGCACCAATGCGTCGCTCCGATGTCAGACAACCATTTACGCAGCTGCGTTGAAGAATCACATATTGGGAACGTGCAACCCGTGAACCGAGTTGCGGACTGGTATAAGGCCAGGCGAGCAACACCTTGGACACTGGCTACAGCTGCTGATTGTTCGTCAGGTTGCCGAGCGTCTGCAACCCCAGCAGTAGTAGTTGAGCGTGGTCGGCGGCCGCCTTTAAAACCCACGACTGAATCAATGCTGCCTTCCCAGAGGATAAAGCGATCGCGGGCGTTTGATCTCCTAGCCAACCCATAAAATCCCTCGCCGCAGCAGACTCGCGCACTGAGGAGACTTTTTCTTCACTGAAGGTAGCGGCTTCAAAGGCATGGTCCCTCTGCGTCTGCAGCCGCACCTCACGGAACCATCCTCCAACGGGATTACCTCGGCACTACTAGTCAACAAGTGTATGTCGCGGACCTCAGCGGTGTTGAGATAGTCTTGGCTAAGCCAGGAAAGATATTAGACTCGCGGAGATCTGGTGATCGCGTAGCCTTTTTTTTTTGACGACAGTTCCGGGCTCAGAGTTGGCTGTGTCTCGACAAAGACGTGGGAAGATTGGTCGGATAACGCTCCCTATGATTATATCGTTCTGCTAAGCAATTGGACTTGTCTGTCGCGACTAGCGAATATGTCCGGGAGTCGATATAATGAAAGTGGTCCAGCATATACTTTCCGAAATCACGTAAGGCGGAGTGTGAAGACTGGTGTAAGATTGGTGTAGATATGATTTCGTCCGTGATCCCTTTATCAGCGAAATCCCAATTGTGCTCTTGGCTCTGTAGTAGGCTCCCGAATCTGTTGTCGAAGACGCTCCATTTGAATATTCTTTTGTGTCATCTCATCACGGGGGGCTTTCAAGGTCCCAACATGGACAGGGGCCCTCACTAATCTTGCTCTCTGGATCATATATAAAATCATCCTCGCCGCGGCTCGGACTTCCTTGAGGTGGCAGCTCATGCTGATAGTTGAAGTGGTTGTAGAGTAAACCCGGTGTACTCTGGATAAGAAGGCCGAGATTGAGTGGTCAAACGCAAAGGAAACCAATATATAGGCCCAGAACAAACGTGACGCATGCCATTGATACGGCTGTGGCCCTGGGGTGTCTCCGTTACCGTCAATGAAGAGTAGATGGTGACGTTTGGAAGATAGCCATCGCTGAAATGTGGGAGCCCATATCAGATTCTGGGGTTGCATCTGCTCCCTGGCGTCGAAGGTGTAACGCTGTCGGGCGACGTACTCCAAGTCCTGGATTGGCTTCAAGTAAGAGACCTGAAGAGCTTTTACAGGGGTCACAAGAAGGGTTTGCAGTAGATAGATCAGGCAGAAGTGCGCAATACACTTTTCACCGTGTACCCATGTATCTACATGGAGATATATATCTGTAAATATCTTTGAGGAATCAATAATCAAAATAGGGCGCCGAACATCGTGAGTATCAACGTACCGATCCTTCGATGTCGATCGAAAGTTTGAGTATTCCGTTTTGATGAGCGCGCTGCGCTCAAAGGATACGGCGCATCCTGATGACCCGGCCAAGTGTTGAACACCGCTTGAAAAAGTACAATGCGTAGTTATCATGATAGATTGATCCACGAAACTTGTTACCGTGCGATTACTGTACCGCACGCAGACCTGGCCTGGTAAGGTAGTCTGAGAGCTAGTGTTTACGAACGGCTGTGGGAGAAATACTCGCCTGCACGATCCTCGACAGGGGATAGAGGCTTATTGTGCCATCTCTCCAATACATCTTGGTGCTCGTTAAGCCGATGTGTACGCCATCCCACCATCTAATCTCTTTTGTATTTGAACAGGTTCTGTGCACTTTGGGTACTCATTATGGGTTGAGTATTGCCAGCCGGGGCTTATAAGAGAAGTGCCTAAATTAGGGAGAGAGCGGCAGTTTTGGGCCTGAGATGTTCATATATTGGAAGATATTGGTACAGGTGCAGTCGGATGGGTTTGTACCACCATGGCCGACCATTTTAATTAATGGGAAGTCACAACTCAGCAGAAGGAGTTCGGTACTTTGAGACAGGGAGAGAGGGTGAAGGATGTTTCGCGAAGTTTTCCATAGAAAGACATGTAACTTAAACCAGAAGTGTCATTTAAGCCGCAACGAACTTCCGCACGTCTGAAAGAAAAATGGGTTAGCAACGATGACACCCACCATAGATAAAGGCAAGACTTACTCTCCAACCACCGAACGTATTCCTGCTGTTCCTTGTAGGTGATGAAGTCGGTGATCATGTTCTGGAACTCAACATTCAGGCCCCGCTCCTCGAGGTAGCGGCCCCAGAAAGCCAGTAGCTCGGGGTCGAGGTTCTCAGCCGGGGGACCGGCGTAGAGGCTTTGGCGGGCCCAGTCCTTCTCAGCAGTTTGAGCGTTGGCCACATCGGCGTCCTTGAAGTGGGAGATCTCCTCGATCTGAAGATCACCGTCCTGGATGACAGCCTGGATCAGGAGGGCACCGTTGTCGGGCTTCTCGATGGCGACATTGAGACGGGCAGGGAAGGTAGGAGGCAAAACGTCCTCCTCACCCTCGGCACCAGTCTGGCTGCGCTGCTGGGATTGGAACTCGCCCTCGTCACCCAGAGTCTCGTCGGACAGCTCGTCCATCGGGTCTTCGGCGATGTTGTTAATGTCGGCGACAGTGAAGGTGACCTTGATTCTGTAGAAGAATACCATATCAATATCCAATCCGGGCCAGATGGTCTAGAAAAACATACGTCTCATTGCCGAACTTCTTGGTCAGAACAACCTCCTGCTCGCCCTCAACGCTCTTGGCTTGCCACTCGCCAGCCATCAGGGTGTAGTCGATGCTGGCCTTTTGCTCACGCGCATCCTCAACGCCAGAGGCTTTCTCGTGCTTCACTTCCTCGTCGAGCTTGGCGAGAAGCTCAATGTCACCTGTCAAGAACAGAACACGCCAACATTAGCATTTTTCCTGATGTCCCAATCTCGGCGACTAATCCCGCATGACGGAATTCGAAGTTCGGATCTTTCTTTTTCTAGTTCACTTACCCTCGGCGGCAGGCTCGCGGAAGGCGCTGGAGGTGGAAAACGCAGCATAGGCGGGCTTAGCCGTCTGCTTCCAGGCCTGGAGACCGGGCTTGGGCAGGGCCGCGGGACGGAGAGAAGAGCGGGCGATCGAGCGCGAGAAGCGCGGAACAGCTCGCGAGAAAGCACGGAGGGACAGCATTGTGAATGGAGATGGAGATGAAGGAAGTGCGAGATGGGTGGATGGGGAGCTTCGAGGAGAAAAAGTCGCGGCCGCACTCAGCCGATGATGTTTGCGCCAAGACCGGGTCCATTTGGCACCGCCAAAGTACTGCAGATCTGCCGTTGACTGTAGGTTTTTTGCACGATTGCTCATTCATGGGATTCTACGCTCGATTACTTTCGCTGGAAATGATCGCAATAAAATTCTATCAACCATAGTGCATGGATATGTGTATTTGCATATGAGAAGAACAAGGAATCGATGCATCCCATCTTACGCCAATCGTCACTTTTGCAAAGAAAAAACAAGATAACAAGACATGAAATCGAGACACCATTCGTGATCATGACATGCCCTTGGGCGGGAAACTCGAGGCTTTCTTCCCTCCCTCCCGCGTAAATCGGACAAACTTCAACGTACTCAGACCCGACCATTCGCCGTTCCAATGCTTCAGCGCAATCAGCACGTCGGGATCTCCCAGGTCGGGCAGCCAGAAGCCCGTCTTCAGCTCCTTCTCCTCGGTCTGTGTCCGCTGCTTGAGGGCTTCCTCCCGCTTGCTTGGTGGCCGTCCCTTTCGCCGTTCTTTCTCGAGTTGTGCGATCTCTTCCCCGTCCCTGTGGATACACCTGCGAAGGATTAATTTCATGTCCCCCGGGCAGACCACTTGGTGGCACTCACTTCATAATCATCTCCTCAATTTCGGAGTCGGAGAGGGGCTCAGAGACAGCCTGAATGGCATCATGAAAGTATTCGATCCGATCCACTGATTATAATGAGTATTTCAATCGTATTTAACACACGGTCGCCGAAATGCTCACCGTATGGTTGGCGGGCCCTTAGTGTGATTGAAGCATGGCGGGACAATCGGTCATCTCGAGCGCCCGCACGGCGTAAGCGCTGTGCATCGCGGCTGTTCTCATGGAGCGAGTCAGCGACACCGCGCTTCTTAGAAATGTGCTTCTGCACCTTCTGCAATGTGACGGGCATGTTCCTTCTGCTTGCGATCGATTGCGACTGCTTCGATTGCGGCGGGCCGATAATTATTTTTCCCGCGCCTGCAGAATCGGGCGGTCAGCCTCCACATCACCGCCTTCCCCATTCCGTCCCAATCGCGACTGCGCGTCGAGGGGGACAAACTAGAGAGCAAACATTCCAGCAGCGGCTATGGAGCTATTTCCTCGGTGATTCTCGTCCTGTCTTGTGCCCTATCCCCATATCCATTGTTTGTTACGCGTTGAGCCTTGCACATTCATTACGCATGTTACTATTGCTCAAGTAAATACGAGGACCCGTCTGTGCCTTCAAGGGTGCCCACCATGGGTATCAAAGGTGCGTTGCTGGGCTTAAATACAGGGGGAAGGACTATCTAATTCCTCGAGCAGGACTCCACGGTCTCCTCAAATCCATTCAAAAGCCATGTCATCTGAAGAAGTTCAGCGGCCAGACTTTGGCGGTCGACGCGTATGGATGGCTCCACCGGGGCACAATTGCATGCTCCGTGGACCTGGTGTTGGAGAGGCCAACGAGGAAGTCAGTGCCCATGCGATAGGTGGGAAATTATACTAGATATTGGATGCTAATACTGGAAGCAGGCACATTGATTTCGTCCTCCATCGAGTCCGCATGCTGCTCTATTTTGGCGTAACCCCATATCTCGTGTTCGATGGCGACGACCTTCCCAGCAAAGCAGGCACGGAACAGGATCGGCATCGGCGCCGCCAGGAAAGCAAGATTCTTGGCCTGGAACTACAGCGGAAGGGCAAAATGGTCGAAGCATACCAGGAGTTTCAAAAGGCTGTCGACGTGACGCCGTACATGGCCCGCCAATTGATCGAGGAACTGAAGAAGTTGAATGTGCAGTATGTGGTGGCACCATATGAAGCAGATCCCCAGATGGTCTACCTTGAGCAACAAGGCATCGTTCAAGGAATCATCTCCGAGGACTCAGACTTGCTCGTATTTGGAGCAAAACGGCTGCTGTCGAAATTGGATCAGCATGGCGAATGCATTGAGATCAACCGGGCGGACTTTACTGCCTGCCGTGAAGTCAGTTTAGTTGGATGGAGTGATGCCGACTTCCGGCGCATGTGCATCTTGAGTGGATGCGACTACTTGGCGAATATTCCCAAGATGGGATTGAAAACGGCCTACCGCAGCATTCGGAAACATAGAACAGTGGAGAAGGCGCTGCGAATGCTTCAATTTGAGGGCCAGTACAAGGTTCCGGCTGACTACTTGGCGAGTTTTCAGCAAGCCGAGCAGACCTTCCTCTATCAACGCGTTTTCTGCCCCAACGCCAGAAAGCTGTTGACTTTGACCCCACCAGATAATGGCGTCAATCTTGAGGAGATGCCCTTCATTGGCGGTGATGTGGACGCTGAGATTGCGGCCGGGGTGGCTTGTGGGGATTTGGATCCGACAACCAAGGAGCCAATCGAGATGAAACTGTTGGCTGCAGGTAAATTGCCCCTGGGTGTTTCTCGCCGCCAAACGTTGGGTTCGTCTTCAGAGCTGAAGCCCAGCAAGCCGATCAATTCGTTCTTCACCCCGAGACGAATGCCGCTGGCCGAGCTGGACCCGAACAGTCTCACGCCGTCTCCAAGCCAACAGCGAGTCCTGGAACGGAATGCGAACAACTCCTGGCAAGCCAACTCGGCTCCCTTTCGCTCTAGCACGGCTAGGTCTACGCCTCTCCGCGCCTTCTCTGACCAGGGCCTTAGCCCGATGGTGCGTAGCGTTGAACGAAACACATTCCTGGCACAAACGGCACAGGCCGCAAAAGCATCGACCTTGCACACCACGAAAAGGCAGAGGCTCTGCTCTGAAACAGAAGATTCCTTGCCAGCTCGGCCCGACCTTCGAAGTCGATTCTTTGCTCCAAATAGCGACCAAGTTAGTCCCAGTGGGCAAAAACTATCGCGGACCAAGAAACCACGAAAGTCGACGTTGGATGTTTACTCAGACGAAGTGGCGGAAGACATTTTCTCGGAAATTCCTGATCCATCTTCATCTGCGAAGGCTGAACCTGCGGAGACTCCGGTCAAGCGCAGTGCTGAATCGTCTAGTGACAAGAGTGGGGTCGAATGTTTATCTGATCCTCCGACTGCAAATGGTGGAGCATCAACAGTGTCTCTTGCCAAGCAACCGGAGCAGTCTGACGAGGACCAGCAATTCCACCAAGCCCTTGAATACCATGTCCAACGACAGAATTCAGCCCTTCTGTCGCAGTTCACATTCAAGGCAGGCTCAAAACCGGATTCCAGCGCGCCTCGGTCCGCGCGGCTCTCGTCTCCCCGGACCCCTGGAGTGGCCACCCAAAGCAAAATTCCCCAGCGGCAGCATCTGACACCGCTCGAGCGGATGCGCGATATGGCTCTGACTCGGTCTCACAGCATCAACTTCCCTACCAAACTTCGCCATGCAGATTCTTCCGAGTCTCAACTTGACGAGTCGCCGGTCGCCACTGGGTCCAGTGGAACACAAGGCAGTGAAGATCTCATCGTGCCGGACAGCGATGACGATGAAGACGAAGATGGCATGTCTGGACAGCCCACTCCATTAGATTTGAAGCGCTTCTCTTTCGGCGCGAACTAGGTCAGTATCGGGTACTAAGCATTTCTGGGAATGGACATGGAGTATTGGACTGGACACATCCACTTTGGAGCGTGCATTTTGGTCAAAGGGTTTAGCATATCTCGATTCTGGAGGCATGGAGCACATGGTGTCATTTTTATCACTGTCTTGTCATTGGATGTAGCATGCTAGTGCGTTATTGGAAACAATGCCAGCGGCTTTGGGCGTCAAAGTACTTGTCTTCTGATGTCTCTTGGGCTTCTTTGGGAGGCTGGGACGCTCCCGCGGTGGAGCCAACTTTAAGCTGATCGGCGCTAGGCTCAGAGTGGACTAGTGTGGGGCGGGACAGCGCCACCTGGTTCTGGCAGAATGTCTGTATCTGGCAGGCGGTTGATTTGGTTACCTGGGAAGCGGGAGAGTAAACAAAGGCGGTTGGCCCAGCCTCCTAGATTCCCATACTTGGTCTCCATCCCCAGCCTCCCAAGGACTCATGCGACGGATACAAGCCTGACGTGATTTTTCTGAATTGCTACCAGCTACGATCTTTCTCTCCCCTTCTCCCCTTCCATTCCTTCTACACATTCCTATCCTTCTACACCCGCGTGGCTTCACTTGCTGTACACAGGGCTTCGAGATCTCTGACCAGTATCGAGACTCCCATCTAGGTGCGATCCGGATACAAAGGCGGGCTTCAAGTCAATTTACGCCCTCGAACTCGACGATAGGTCCAGGACCCTTTCGGATTCGATCCTCGCATCCATCGGCCACACTCCTCCTCCACATTCCAGACGAACGATCTCGAAATCAGGGCCGATCAACTGTCACCTATCTGACGCTCGTTGAGCAACAGTGCTACGCCACTACACGGCGTACAGCAGGGCTCTGACCTTGCATTTGCATTCGAATACTCCTTCTCGGAGAGCCGAGGAGTGAGTCAATCGATAAGCGCGACAGACGTGGGCCGGTTGCGGGCCATCGTTGGTCACCATGCCGATGAACTTTGCAGCAGGATGGGCCCGTACGTAACACATCGACATTGCCATTCCCGGGGGACTATGCCTTGCTGACAAGAAGACAGGATTCATTCCCATGATCGGGTACCATCATGTCTTGATGATTATTCTCGCAGTTGCTATTATCTTGCTATGTAAGTTTCTTAGCACAACCCCAGATTGCTCCCTTCATACCATGTGTCTTAATGGAATGCGACTAACGGCCAATAGCACTCTTGCTGGCTGGATGCTCTTCATCATCCCCACAAATCCCCGACATCTTTTTGATCTCGATGTACTACAAGAGTTACAAACCAAATTTCCAACTCGCACAAGTCGACCCTGGAGTAGTGACAGCTATTTCCAACATTGTTGGGGGTGCAGAGCTTGAAGTCCGTGTTGGATACTTTGGTATCTGTGTTCAGCCTGATGGCGGCTCGTTCATCTGTAACGCCAATGCCACAGCGCTCGCCGAAATTGTGACAGTGGACCAAGATCCACTCAACTTGATCTGGGTTGCTTCCACATTTAAAGACGCGGTCGTCTTCCCATACCTGCTGTAAGTTGATACTGGACATCTCTCGGCACTCGGCAACGCTAATGTCATCTAGGATCGTGGCTGTTGTGCTCGCCTTCTTCTGCTTTATCCTACTCGCCACATTCCCCGGCTGGCACGAGGAGCCTGGTGAGGGTGGCTCAGAGGTCGAAGTGAAGCCCTTCCCGTCACGCCCCGTCTCCCAGGCGGCACTCGCCCTCATCTTCATTTCCTCCGTGTTCGTGCTCGTCTCCGTATTATGGCAGCACACCGCATCCGTCGCTGCGAGTACCATTGCACAAGACATGGGCAACGGCAGCGTCAAGAGCGGTGTCGGTACCTCGGCCATGGTGCTGGGTTGGTTTGGATTCGTGCTGCTAGTCGTCGTCACCATCGGCCTGCTGGTCATGATCCTGAGTATCAGCATGATCAGGAATTTGACGGACGAGGAATAAACGACCCCTCAGACCACTGATTGAATTTTTGTTTCATTTTTACTGTTGCTTTTTACGCCCCGTTACTATCTCGACACGCGACATCTACACCCTTATATCCGAACGACACGAATGGAAAATGAATAATATCTATGAGCGATCAACAACGACTCATTGCCTCACATGGAATGGACGGTATGGAATACGACACCGGGATCACTAGTCCCGCACGGAACATGGATGGATCGGATTTGGACAATTTGGGACTCACGAACATACCGAGGATCAGGATCCTCACCCTCGCTCCAGAGGCGCCGCCCAAAACCAGGCGGCCTCCCTGCTAGGGAAGGCATTGGCTATTCTGCCCGCCAGAATAGGCTGAGCCGGCATAGAATAAATGCTATCGAATCACCTTTTTCTGTACAGCCCCGCGCCCGGTGTTCTTGGTTGCTTTTATGCTTGGCTCTTTGATTTCTGGGCGTTTTGCCTTCATGTATAAAATCATGTCTTGAGTACTTTCTTGAGCACGCAGGCTAGCTCTCGCTTGACTGGGAAGTGCTTTTGTTTCTTGCATAGATTTGTGGGTGCTGGTCAGCATGAGCCCTGCAGAGTCAAATTCAACAATATCACCAAATTCCTCGATTATTGCGTTTGTCTCCAATGTAAGGCTTAAAGGGGTTTGGGGTATATTGACTGGTGTATTGATCTAAGGTTTGAATGCTTGTGGTGTGTATCATTCTTGTCTTTTTCTTGCCCTTCGAGGCTCCCTTACTGAAGAACAAAAATGCCCCGATGGAAAGTAAACATATTTCGCGCAAAGTGTAGAAAAATCTTTTCGGAATTTGATCTGCCCGTTGCAAGAAGGCAGTTATCCAAAAGGAGGTAGTGCCAGACATCCTAATCAGAAGAATCCAGACCTTCTACATCACCAAAGTTTACAATAAGAGATAGTAATCACCTAATCAGCCAATTTTGGGTGGAATCCTGTTCTATAAATCCTTGCTTCTGTCTCCATGCGAGCCAATACCTTTTGATCCGTCGGGTTTATGACTCGCCGCTTCGGATGCACTTGGCTTCCTTGCGAGCTGCTAGCGAACGGAAGGGTTCTATTCCCTAGAATGCCTATTACCACGCACGTCTCGTGCTGGACACTACCCTTGCACCCACACACAGCCAAAACATACAGAAATCGATTGTAATCAAGCTGTACACCCCCGTAGCGGTTGGTAATCTCCAGTAGGCGAGCTAGGATACTTCTTACCAACTAACGCAGAGAATCTCTACTAATCGATTCCCATGCCTTTTTAACACCCTTATGCGTGTAATGTATAGAATCGCGTATCTACGTGTATTTCTACATCATATTCTACACGGTTTCGATCGGTTTCAATTGTAGCCTAAGTTATAATAGGTTTGGTGCTATATACAGTACTATGCGCTAAGTTCACTAAAATAACCCCTCTAAAAATTTCGTTGCAGGTATAGGTAGCTGGTTATGCACCGGACGAGGACTGAGTCAGCTCGCAGTATTGCCACAGCCCCGGAAATCCGGGTTTACGGAACAAACCAGATCCTCTACTCGGATGAGGCTCGACTCGATGTCTGTGGTCTGGGTTGTATACTAGCTTATTTATACCTGAATGTGTCCAGATATAGTTTAGATTGCTGTGAATCAATAGCAAAGCTGAAGTACTTGCCACCATGGAAACTCTACGTGACACTGCCTTTGGCAAGCTAGTTCGGCTGTTCAGTCGCTACAGATGGATGCAATATCCAGAGGAACAGGACAGCTCTATCTGGCCTGAGTACCTCAAAACTGAGACTGAGGCAAAAGAGATACACTCGACGCCAGACCCCGATCGGAAGAATCAAGAGGATCTGGAGGCGTGTGGCCTCTATACCGCCATGTCTCAATGCTCGACTCGGTCGAGCCCTATATCCGTCGCATCAACACTACATGATGGCAAGACTGGCTCCTCACAAGACAACCAGCCTCTTGTCATTAGTTGGCGAGGACCCGACGACCCCGAAGTAAGTGGTCTTTGTCGCAGTGCAGAACGAGAGCATCAGGGACTGACGGTACACAGAATCCCCAGAACTGGAGTCTACCAAAGAAAGCGCTCGTCAGTGGCCTCATCTGGCTTCTCACATTTGCCATCTATGTGGGCTCTGCAATCTATACTCCTGGTATTCCCGGTGTCTCAAAGCAGTTCGATGTCAGTAGCGTTGCCGGGACGTTGGGCCTGACACTTTTCGTCGCCGGTTATGGTCTTGGTTCGTTGACCTCCCATCACCATCTATGAACTCCCCGCTAACCATCCAGCAGGTCCTATGGTCTGGGCTCCTCTCTCCGAGATCCCCATGATTGGCCGGAGCCCAACCTACGTGCTCACGCTGTTCGTCTTTGTCTTCTTCAACTTCGGAGTCATCTACGCCAACAACTTCGGCATGCTGCTCGCTTTCCGTTTCCTCACGGGCTTTATCGGCTCGCCAGCACTCGCTACTGGAGCCGCGTCCATGGGTGATATCTGGAGCCCCAAGGTCCGCGATTACATGATCGCAGTTTGGGGCATGTTCGCCATTTCCGCGCCCGTTCTGGGTCCCATGCTGGGTGGGTTTGCGTCCTCCGCCAAGGGCTGGACGTGGACCATCTGGCAGCTTCTCTGGGTGTCTGCGTTCAGCTTCGTGCTTCTATTCTTCCTCCTCCCCGAGACGTTCGCGCCAAACATCCTCGCACGCCGCGCACACCGCGTGCGCCGCATCACCGGCAACTCGCAGTACATGTCCGAGTCAGAGGTCGAGATCAAAGAAGTGAAGGCAATGGTAGGGCATCCTGTGCCACTTCGGCAATGAAGGGTTTAACTAACAAGCGTGCCTCAGGATCTGCTCTTCGAATCCCTCGTCCGTCCCTTCCAGCTCTGCTTCCTGGAGCCCATCGTGCTCTTTCTCAATCTATACATCTCCCTCATCTACGGAATCCTGTATATCTGGTTCGAGGCATTCCCCATCGTCTTCCAAGAAATCCACGGCTTCAATCCGGGCGAAAGCGGCCTCGCCTTCCTCGGCATCCTCGTCTGCACATGCTGCATCACAATCCCTGGCTACTTCTGGTGGAAGTATCGCTACCAATCCCAGCACTTTGACAAGGATGGCAACATTGCGCCCGAGATGCAGATCCCACCCGCCTGCGTGGGTGCCTTTGCCCTGCCCATCTCGCTGTTCTGGTTCGGCTGGACCGGCAACTTCGAGAGCGTGCACTGGATTGTTCCCATTGTTGCCTCCATGCTGTTCGCGCTTGGTGGGTGTCTTATTTTCAACTGCATTTTCTGTTATCTGGCGCATGCCTATCCGCGGTATGCGGCTTCGGTGCTGGCTGGAAATGACTTCATGCGCTCCTCGTTTGGCGCCGGGTTTCCACTCTTCGCGACGGCGATGTTTCATAACCTGGGTGTAGGGTGGGCTTGTACTTTACTTGGGTGCTTGACATTGTTGTTTGTGCCGTTTCCATTTATTCTTTTGTGGCGTGGACGGAGGATTCGGATGGCAAGCAAATATGCTCGCCATGATATTTGATGGTAGAAGGGGAATACGGTTACGATCACTTTCAACGTATATAGTCCAGATGACGAATGCATAGAGATAATCGATATAACAAGGGATTTGCTCCATGAAAGGAAAAAAAAAAAAAAACCATTCCAAAGTTGTCCTTCCACACTTTCCCGCTAGGAATAGGAAGCTTGCAACTTCAGGTAAGGTTGGAGTCTGCAGTCTCACACAGAGAAAAGTCATGAAGCATTCAATAAGATATCATATAAGAGAATGAGACTATGTTGATCAATGATGCACACATCCATAGCCCCGAGGTTAGAGCATACCGACTCCTAGTGAACTACCAGATAGAGGCCCAGCCCATTTTTTGACATACGCCATGCCCTAATATGCAAGATGAATCAATAAACCTTCAACAGACCACCTCCATTATCCATGGGTAGTGCCCAAATAGACACGCAGACGTGCCTAGGCGATGAGATATCAGATACAGTCATGTTCAGTAGTCCATGGAATACCCCCCACCGCCATGACCACTCCGATCACCGTGCGACGCCTCGTAGCCACCAGCATAGTCATCCAGGGACTTGTAGTAAGGATTGGATGCAGCGTTGTGGCCACGACCTCGGCCCCGACCACCACGAGTAGAATAACCTCGTCCACGCCCATTTCCGCGGCCACGACCACGGTTAGAGCCCCGGCGAGGGCCGTCGTCAAAATAGTGTCGGTTATCACCCTGATGGCGTTGGTAGGGATGGTACACATGACCCTGGGATGGTGCCTCATAGCCGTTGTTCTGACTTGTTTGTGGATACAGAATATCCTCATCACGTTCCTGCTGGTAGCGGCGTTTCTTGGTCCTGCTCAGATTCTCGCCGTCGCCCTCGCTAGAGCTATCCTCTTCGATCCGTAGAATAACCTTCTCTCCGACGACGGTCTCAACTGTCAGAGCCTTGTTGGCTGGTGCAGGTTGCCAGTTCATGATTTTATTTGCATCAATGGGACGAGAGTTCCTGCGGACAGCAAGAACGATCAGAGGGACTGGAGTGTCAGTGGAGTATTGTTCCGTCGATGGGACAGGCGCCACACGTGCTGCCCATACTCTGTTTTCAAAGGTTGCAATTCCAGTTATCTGCCAGCTTATTTTCTTTCCAAGCCCTCCGACCTTGTCCAGAACGTGTCTCGGAGCTGGACGGGGCGTGATTAGAATGCTGTTAGCCATGCACTTCAGGTCATGCGATTCAGCAAGTCCATTGGGGAGCATCGGGTTCAAGACATCATGAATCAAGCGTTCGGTGTCTTTCTGGGAGATCAAATATCCCGTGTAGATCAAATTACGCTTGATGCGCAGTGCTGGCTGCCATGGTTTTGACTTTCCCAGAGACGGATTTCGTTTAGCCAGATTGTGGGAGTTGATCATGCGCTGTACCTCGGCAGTCTCCGTGACAGGATCAAGGTAAGTGCATCCCTCATATACCTGAATGACCTCGGCATTGATGGGTTTGCGTGGGGTATTAGCTTGCCCAGATTGATACGTTCTGTTCAGGTCCTCAAAGAAGTCACGGAATCCCTTCACGCTGAGGGCAGGTCATTATGCTGAAAGTTATTGTTGATCTTCAATGAGAACTTACTGCTTGACACGGTCCTCATACACTCGAATTTCCTCAGCCTGGTCATAAGTGAGAACAAGGTCCTCGAGGAAGATTTGCTTGAACTTCATGGTGTTGGCAAAGTATTGGTTGTTGGGGCCAACTTCAGGCTTCAGGCCAGCCAGGTCAAAGTCAAGCTTCTGGCTGTCAACCATGCGCTTGATGATTTCAACAAAGCCAGCCTCACTCCTGCCGGTCAGGAGCACTGTCAGAGCATCCTTTTGTTCCATACTGAGTTTCACCAAACGGAGCTTTCAAAGGTCAGTCAAGAAAAAGTCTGTACGAATGGCTTCCGTCGGTCTCACAATGTTGTCATTCCACCACCCCTCCCACCCGCGGGGTTCCTCTTTGTCCATGCCCTTCCCAGTAGCTGAGAGAATGTTTGGATCATGCCACCACCCGCCATTTGCGAAAGTGTCAGATCCCTGAAGTAGGCCGATGGTTGAGGTGTGCCATAACTGGGGATTGGGGAGTGGGCTTAGGAACACTAAACAGATCATATATGCATGAGCATAACCAATGTCTAGAATGAATGTTCCGAAAATGCTACTCACAGGTATTGTCGAAATCATAAACGTGGATTGCTCGGATCTGGGAGACAGCTGGGGGGCAAAGGTGAAGCAGTCAGTGACAATGTTGATTCCCATGACAGGGAGCACAATATGAGAGCTCACCTGGAAGATCCTTGTTCAGGACAGACCAACGCTTGAGCGACGTGATCGTATGTGGGGGTGGGCGCTGCATATTCATGCCATGCGACATGTTGTAGCGTGCCAGGTTCTCAGAAACGACCGCTTTGGCGGAGCGCATCGGACGCGATTTGTCCGAGGTCAAGGTGGACAGGGGATTTGTTCTGTTGCTGTTAGTACATTGTGGGTCTGAAAGCAGAGAAAGATCTCCAAGTGGCCGGTGCAATGGAAGGTGCGCACTGCGATGGTTGATCGCGCGATGGTTCACTTTGCGAGCGGAAGCGACGCCCACGCTGTTTTTCTGCCGGCAGCGACGGCGGGCGGTGTGGCGTTGCGATAAGCCAGTTGCTCGCCGCTTCCTTCTTGATCGCGTGTTCTTCATGGCAGACGATGGAGATCTACGCCAGGAGATTCTCCAGAAGACCCTCAAGGAGGTAGCAGATGAGGAGACAGAGGGTGCTGATCCATGCGTGATCTGTCTGGAGACAATTGCCGAGCCATGCATTGCAGCGCCATGCAATCATACCAACTTCGATTATTTGTGTTTGATCAGCTGGCTGGAACAGCAGCCGAACTGTCCTCTGTGTACGGGCCTTGCTACACCTAGATGACAGTATCTGACTGATAGGGCAACAGGTAAGACGCTTCTCACTACAGTTCGGTACGATCTCAAAGGTGCCCAAGGTCCCAAGACGTACAAGGTACCTACCAGCAAGCCGTCTGGAGGACCACCAGGGAGCTCTGAACACAGACGAGGTCACTTCACTGGACCTACTCGGGCTCGGAATCGTCGACCGAGACCACATCCTCGCCCGCAGTTCCCACCGTCTGATGATCCGCTCTCAGTCCGGCGCAACGTCTATCGCCATCAGCTATATTCCCTTCGGGTTGGATCCAATCGGCTGTCACAATACACTGAGGTGACACCAGACCAATTCAACCGGGACGAGGCACTTGTCTCTCGTGCTCGGAAGTGGATCCGTCGAGAGCTGCAGGTCTTCAGCTTTCTGAATCCAGAAGCGGAAACAGAGGAAACCCGAGGCCAGGACCGTGTACCTCGACCAGGGCATCAGAGACTGGAGGAACGTAGAGCGAACAATGCCGAGTTCCTCCTCGAATATGTTATCGCTATTCTGCGGACCGTCGACCTCAAAGGTAGCGCAGGACAAGCGGAGGAATTGCTACGGGACTTCATCGGGCGTGAAAATGCTCGGCTCTTCCTGCACGAGCTGCTAGCATGGCTGCGAAGCCCCTATGTGTCTTTGCAGGATTGGGATCGCCATGTGCAGTACCCGAGCGCCGTGCAACCTTCCCGTCATACACGCGATCGAGATGAAGGCCGCCGTGCTCCTCGTCCTCGTGATCGTAGTGCATCCCCGTATCGTGGGAATGACAGGAGCTTGTTTGAGCGAGTCTCGAGCTCTGATCGACCTGGCACAGTTTCGCAAAGAGGAGCTCCAAGATCACGGCCATCAGCCCGTCGCCCCTGGCCACCGCGCGATCTTCTAGATCGATATATCCCCGACTAGAAGCCTAAGACGTCCCCATAAAATGTTTGAATAGAAATCGCTATTATTGATGAACCTGAAACTCTACGCATACCGTGGAGATTGTGTAGATTGCGCAGAATGTTGTTAATAGAGCTATCTATGCTAAGTATGAATGCAGTCATTAATTCGTGACAAAACCAATCCAATATTGCCGTCATCTTCGCCGGAACCGCCCATGCCCTCGAGACCCTCTGTTGCCAATCTTAAGAGACCGATAGTTCGCATGAGCCTCGGGGTTGATCTTCCGTGCTCGTGGCTTCTTCTCTGCCGGCTCGGGAACTGGTGCAGCCTGGGGCGCAGGCTCTTTCGCTTTTGGCCTGGCCATGGACACTGCCTCCTTGATTCGCTCGGAGAAAGTCTTCGCTCTGGCTGGAGGCTTCGGTTTGTCGTCGTACTCAGGATCATCGCCCGAGTCAGCGTCAACACCCACGCCGGAGTCCAAGTCCGGTTCAGATATAGTATGGAGCGAAGCGATATCGCCATCGCCGTCGTCGTTGTTCCCAGGAGCATTAAGTTTCCCAGGAGCATTAAGTTCAGCCTCCTTCGAAGCTGCTGGAATCTGTGTCTCAGGAACCGCAGCCAATTCGTCATCGCTCTCATCTTCATCCACCACGCCCGCATACGGATCCTGCTTGGGCTTCGGACGAGAGATGACGGGCCGCATGTTCACCCTTCGTGTCGTCCGCTTCTGGCCCTTCTTTTTGTACGGACGATGACCCTCCGCAGGATGCTGGGTTTCAGGGACCTGAAAGCTGGCAGCCTCCTGCTCGGCCTCGATTTCGCGCAGGACATCCCAATCATCATCCTCGCGCTCTTCCTCCATCGCTCGTAATCCTTGTACAATATGCGATAGTCCCCGACCGGCAAACTGGCGGGGTTTTCGCGATGCGATGGGACTGAGTCCGGCACTGTCATTGTTCGCCGCCGGCGGAGGGAAGCGACCAGAATTCGAGCGGCGCAAGAACGACGGCGTTTCGGATGGGTGTGGCTCTGCGGGCTCTGGTGGTGCACTTTCCTGCGGGGCATTCTTGCGTGCCTCGTTCTCGTCTTCTGCTTCGACAATCGCCGCATAGCGCATCGTCGTTGGGGTTGCAAAGAGATTGGCCAGGTAGAATTGTTTGGTGGAAGATGCGGGCGTGCGTGAGAGTCTCGACGTTTCCTCAATTTCGTCTTCCGGGACCTCTGCAATGGTACCGATGGTTTTCGGCTTGGATGGGGTTTGGAAGCCGGTTGCGAGGGCATCCTTTTGCTTCTTTGCTGAGGGTGTTGCCGTGCTTCCGCCCGACTCGGATAGCATGTCAAAAAGACCGAGGGCCTTGCCATCGCGCTGTGGAGTAGGCCCAATTGCAGGCTTAAGTGGTGACGGGGCTGGCAGGCTTTGGCGATGAGTACTAGGGCTAAAGAGTCTGCGGAACGTGGATGGTGAATCGTAAGGATCTAGTTGTGAGGGATGAGCGTTCGCCGTGCGGTTGTTCGACGGGGTCGCAAAAAGTCCCCTGGCTGACTTGCGCGGCGTCCCATCTAGGTATGCGGTAGCGGAGCCATTTGGAGAAGCATGTTTTCGCTTTTTGGAGTGGGAGTCGCTTGGTTCTTGTCGGCGATTCTCGCGTCGGCTTAGGGAGGCCTCGAGGGATTTGAGTCGGCTGTACTCCTTGTATTTGGCAGCTAGAAAGTACCAAGCAGATCAGCCGTCAGTCCGCCCTCGTCATCAGCCATCACTGGACTCAAGGGCCAGTTAACGCCAGGAAAGATACCTACCAATGTCCGGATTCTGCTTGATATCCTCGCGGCCAGCTTTTTTCCCGCCGTGCGTTGACGCGAACGCCTTCTCCCAAACCTTCAATTCCGCCCGTACGGTCACAGCGTGTTCAGCAACCTCAGCATGAGAACTGAGGGCGTGGTCTGCCATTGTTGCATCTCGAAGGTGCGTGGACTGGACTTGGATGTTGGCAATGGACGATGCACAACCCGCTAGGGCGATCGACGCGGACGCGAAACCAATTAACGCGGTGACGTCGCGTGTTGCCGCGGCCCACCCTTGGGATTTTCGGAACCTTTGCAACAACCTGCAATCCAACCAATTCTGCCCAGATGTAGTGAGACCAGAGGACAATGCGAGTGCCTGCTGGGCTGCTTCTTTCAGCTGTGGCTTGTCGAAATGCCAATCAAGATCCGCAACGAGATGCACGGTCTCTCCGGAGTCACCCCGCGAGACACGGCGCCCTGCATGGGGCGATGTATATAAATAGGGGAAACGACTCGCTTTCGATTTCCATTCAAAGAAAAAGAAAACAAAAGGGAAGAAAACCGGTTCCAGAGAACCCTCGACTTTGCCGTACCTGATTTTTCAGGCGTATTAGCACCAGTTATGGAACCTTGGATGAATTCACAAGTGGCAGATGGCCGCTTCCCTCGCGAAATAAGCCGACATAAGCAACGATTGTGGAGTATAGAAGAGGGCAAGCGTTTTCCCCTTCTCTGCTTGCAACTACCAATTCCTCATTCTATGACCCAAAACAGGTATGGAGGAATATACCCCCATCCCGCCGATTCTTTCGTCGTTCTTACAGCTCAGCCAGGGGAGGTTGGTTCATTCTGACTACTTGTACGGGGTCAACTGATTGGAGAAAAGATTCGCGAGTTCCTTCGTGCTAAAGTAATCCTGTACAAGGGTGACGATGACGGAGACCAACGATACCGAAATATCAGACTAGATCATGCCTCCCTTTCAACCCCCAGAGAAATCGAAACACATTCCGGCATGCCGCCGACGTGTGGGTATGGGCCATGTTTGGCGGCCGAGATGGAAGCGATCTTGGCTCTTTAATCCAAATCAGTCTGTTCGTCTCTCGATACCGGCTGAGAGCGATGCGATTTGAATTCAACAACACGCGACCTGGCCGAGGCACCGCATTTCTGGGCGTTGGACACTTTCCAGAGAAATCGGCCAGTCGGTCTTTACCCCACGTCATCCGGCATGGAATTGACGGACCCGGAGGAGAGAGAATCAGCGAAATAGCAGCGGTGGTGGAGAGACCTCACGCAGTCCGGCCTCGCTATTTTAACCGCGGCGTTCCCCAATATTATCGGGTACGTTTCTACATTTTTCGACAACCTGCCGTGGACTACACTGAGGTAATCTTGGTCCAAATTTCCACCAACCGCAGGAGATCTTTCTGGACTGTAGCGACTATGCGCCCGCTTCCGCTCCCTGACCACACGGTGCTACGAACCATCCAGATTTCCCCCAGGACTGTTCCTGTTGGATTCTACGCCTGCAAGGTAGGCGGAGGATAGGGCTTCACCAATAATTCATGGCCTATGCTAACCAAACACTACTAGCAATACGAAATTGGTCGTGCCAGTCTCGGGGTCATATCGGCAAGACTGTAGTTCGATTGAAGTAATGAATCGAATAGAAATAGTGGATTTAAGTTGATTAACGAGGGTTTGAACTTGGGGTTGCGGCACGTACATCAGGGAGTGCTCGACCCTTTCAACAGCTAGTGGCCTATGTACATGCATAGGAAGGTAGATAGATCTATAAATATCTTCAAGGGCAATCGAAATATGGTAACATATCAATATATAAACATATAATTAGATCTGCAGGAATCGAGTTACGAATTCAGGCGGTCCAAACGGTAATCACTTCTCGCCTTTCCGGCCCCAAGAGTGGCGCTCATGTCTGGCCTGGGCGGCTACCAGTTCTATACATGGTTCCAATTTATAATGATCGCCTCAATCCCCGTTACTCCGCTCCGACGTTTCGATCTCACTACTTCAACACCTGCATGGCCCCAGAGCCCGCTAGGCATTCCGCATCCCGAAGTCGGCTCCGTGCCGATTTCTGTGCGATCTCGCCAGACCGCTCCACTCATAAATCGATGACCTCAAGACCGACTTCCCTTGTTCCTTTACCCCCGGTCCTTGTCGTGTCCCGAGGGACTCGGTCCTAAACTCGCCTGAAAAGCCAAAACATGCCCTCTGATCAGACCGCGCGACAATGGATCATGCCCACCCGGTCTCCCAAACCCCGGGACTCCAAGGGTCGAGCCGCGCAACCTCCGACGAACTTGCTATGGCTGGACTTTGAACAGGGCAAACTACAAGACGACGTGCCCATGCGGGAAAGACGGGCATTTATAGCGTCCAGGCACCATCAACTACGCAAGGCGTCGCGGCTTCAAAAATTGAAGGATTCCATTCAACCATTTCCCACAACAAGCGCATTCCCGCGATCACATGATAATGACAATGATGATGATGATGACGAGGTTGCGACAACTTCGTCCGAAAGCAAGAACTATAAACGACTCCATTCCCGCGATCCCTTGAACTGGCACGCTCGGGTATCAAGTCGATCCCTGGCCTTTGGCGTTCAGGATGCATTCCCTTCTGTATCGGGGCTTATCCACCGGAACGGGAATTTCTACTTTGACCACTGTACGTACGCTCGCTTCCAACGTGACATTCCCCCCAACCACCCTTGCTGGAATAGGGCTCATCATGGATCTAGTTAGGGTAATTGTGACAAGATCGGCCTACCCATTTACCGCCAGCGCCATGACACATTGGTTCTGTCAGAGGGCACTCGACTGGCCGCCGATCATGGAGGCCATGCTGTCGACGGGCGCCGCGATTGCAGCTGCGAGTCTCGGGGAAAGTGGCTCGTCGGCCCTGGCCGTTCGTGTGTGCATGCAAGATGCACTCCAGCTGCGATCCCAAACCATTAAATCGCTCCAGGAGCTGCTAGACAATCCATCGCAGACTTCCTTGGAGACAGCGCTGGTGACCATCAACTGGCTGGTCTATATAGAAGTAAGGATGCATGGAGCTGCGCGTCATTGTGATCGCTCTGCTAACTAAACCTACCAGAATAATGATGCCAATGAAAAGGCAGTCGCCGCGCATACATATGGTCTCCGAAGCATCATCCAGAGTCTAGGTGGATTGGGAAATCTAAATCACAAGTTGTTATCACTTGTATACTGGTATGGAGATCGATCCACGCACACTCCCAAGATCCATTTCTAACAGAGATCTCGCCCCGGCAGCTGCGATATCATGCGAGCAGTGCCTAACCGTTTCCAGTTAACATTCAAGATGCTTAGCCGATGGGAGAAGAGAGTTTTGCGAGACTTTGAATCTCTTTTGGCAGTCAACCCATCATTGGCCTCTCGCTCGCTCGGAAGTCGCTTCTTCAACTCTCCGTGGTCGCGCGATCTCACCCCCGAAATGACGTCTATCATCCAGTCCCTTCAATATCTCATCCTATGCCACGAAAGGGTGATTGATGGAGATTCCCGCGCCTTTCTGATTAACCATGACCGTTTAATCCTTTTGGCCCATCAGATGATGTCTGTACCGAAGGATTATTGCCTGACACCTTTTCAAGACACGCTCCTGTTTTCGGTCTTGATATATACCGTGACTCGTATTTGGCAAATCGCCCTCAGGCCCACAATGGAGATGATGGTACAAAACCTGCGACGAAAATTGGACGAGAGCTTTACCATTCTTCAAGATACTGCCCCCGATCTCCTCTTTTGGATGCTTTTTATCTCCAGCTTCGGGTCGCAGGGACTGGACGATCAGGTATGGTTTGTCGCACATCTCCTGGATATTGCCGATCTCTTGGGCCTCGAGGATTGGGATTCAGTGCGATTGCTTTTGGAGGGATTTTTCTTTGTGTGCAGACCCGATGAACCTGCACAGCGGTTCTGGGATTCTATATCCCAAGACAAAAGGCTCGAACTCTTGAGTTGAAGTGTTGAGGATAGGTGCTGATTCTTCCCGTCTACCACCACTGTATATGCGAATTCCTGCTGAAGGGGGTGGATGAGTGCCTCTTGATTTAATCAAGTCAGGCAGCTCAGTCATAATCACTTCCGGTTCAGAGTGGATCGAAGTATGGCGCCCAAGTATCTACTTTTTTAGCTGTGAAGGGCAAGGCTTTGGGGGTATGCAAGATATGTATATATTTTCTACTGTAATTTAGCACCGGACAGCATCACCGTGTCCTTGAACGAGACTCACATTCAAAGGTATCCTCTGCAATTATGCATTTGCGAACGAAGGTTCAAATCGCTCCGTCGACGCGGTCGGACACACTTGCCGCATCGGGCAGGGCCAAGGGTGGGCCAACCACCACGTAAGCCGCTCTCCTCCTCTCTCTCTCTCTCGGAGGTAACGAGTGCTTGTATACTCAATCATGTCTCTCCGTGCTGTCTAGCAATGGATGCCCAGGCCTTTGGCAATGTGCCGCAGCCCGACCGGCCGCGCAAGAGGCGCCGCCGCACGATGGCATGCAGGCAGTGTCGCAGTCGCAAATTGCGCTGCGACCGCGAGTATCCCACCTGCGGCCGCTGCCTGAAGAGCAGAACGCCCACCAAATGTACCTACGAGGATGGTTTCTTGTGGCAACAGCCTGCCACCGTCTCTGCCACTGCTTCTACCTCAGACCGAGGCCCCGCCGCGTCGATGTCCCGGGCTGAACATGATCAGAGTCCCATTCAGACTCCACCGGACTCGGGTTTAGGAGCGCCGTCCACTCGGCCGGACGCACTCGTTTCGACAAGCGCCCCCGGCCTGGACTACACCCTGTCGGATGGCGGCCCCAAATGCCACCAATCAGGCCGGGAGCGCAGAGACTGTTTTCTCGAAACCGTCCTCGGTGCGCCCAAGGCCGCCGTCAATCAGGAGCCGTATGTGAACACGCTGTTGCAGCGCCCCAAACGCGCTCTGCCCGAACCCGAGCTGCCATTCTCGTCGCAGGTCGACAAGAACGGGGTCGACGAGGATGGGGCCGATGACCCGCTGTCCCCGTCGCACCAACTGGACCTTTCTCCCCGCATTATGATGAGAGGGCGAGAGACTAAGACACGCTTCAGCGGATCCGGCATCTACGCCAACCTCGTTGCTCAGGTATGCGAATCTCCTTAGGTGGTAATCTCAAGTCGTCATCTGGATCATACCCTCATGCGGACTGACAATGCTATCTCCAGTTTCCCGACATCAGATCCTTTGCAGAGGAAATCAGGTTGTCGAATCCGATCCTTGCTCGGGTTCGGCCCGATCTTGAACGGGTCACGCATGGACTATGGAAGCGGATACCGCTGACTGAACCCTTCCCCGACCCAAAGACGATTTCCCTGGTTGCCCTGCTCCCCTCGCGGGCGGTGGCAGATGAGCTCATTGGCTTGTATCTGACCTATATCGAGTCGACCCATCGCATCCTACATGTTCCAACGTTTCTGCGGGACGTAGAGGAGCTCTGGCTTAGCCTGGACAACCCGACTGGGGTCCCAGCGGCATTTATTGTCCAGGTGCTGCTGGTCTGTGCATGTGCGTGGAATCTTGCCGACGTGGGCAGTCTACAAGAGAAAAGTGCTACCCCACTCAAGTGCTATACCGCCGTGGAGTGGGTGTTGCATGCGGAAAAGTGGATTGATAATGTGCATATCAAGCGGGCCGAGATCACCGCTCTCCGTCTGTATATCTTGTTGATCTCTGCTCAGAAATGCTTTGGCATGAAAAGAAGTCAAGCGTGGCTCGCCACCGGCCACCTCGTGAAGTCGGCAATGATGGCGGGCTACCATCGCGATCCAGACACCTGGTATCCACGAATATCGGTGTTCAACAAGGAGATGCGACGGCGGATTTGGATGACCATTCTGGAGCTGGATGTTCAAGTGGCCATTGACCGGGGTATGCCGCCGTCGATCCAAAGTTGTGACTACGACACCCTCCCTGCGTTAAACATCAACGATGACGAGCTCCACGAAAACAGCGCGGAGCCTCCTGAGGATCACCCACTCGGCGATATCACCGACTGTTCGTTTGCCAGCGCCATGGGTCGATCCATCTCCACTCGCCTCAAAGCCTGTTTCCTCATGCACTCCCCTCGAATCAGCTGTCGTTACGAAGAAATCCAACGTCTGGATTGGGAGCTCAGTCGACATCTCGCCCAACTCCCGGCATGGGATACCTCGGAAGCCAACGACCTCGTTACCCAGCACAAAGTGACACTATGGAAAGCCATGGTGGAAACCAAGTTAGCCCAGAGTCTGCTTTCAGTGCATACCCCATTTGCCATCGAGGCACGGCGGGAGGCACTCTTTGCGCCCTCGGCACGGTCTCGGTTGGATGCAGCCGTCTTGATTCTTTCCGTGCAACGCCGACTGCATGAGACGTCGCAACCTTTGTCACTCTGCATGCTTGGGGAATGGACCATCCACGCATTCATCTCTATCTGCCAGGCGCTGCACACCTTAGATCCTCAGAGTGGTATGCCTCTTGATTGATCGTATGCTCGAAGTCATGAACTAACCAGCCCTCTAGCTAATTCCTCCTATCCTTCCTCCATGTTCCTTATACACAGCTTGCCCGGTCTTCCCGACTCACTGATATCACTCGTGGAGACCGCGCTGATCTCTCTCGAAGGCCGGCTCCTGCGGGTGGTCAAGGGGGCCAAGGATTACTTCTTTCTATCGACCATCGGTGCATTGGTCAAGGCCAAGCTGTGGCCGACGCAGGCAATCATGTATAAGCAGCAGGTGGTGGAGCGGGTCCTGTCCTTTGCGCAAACTTTGTTCTCGCGACATGCGACCTGCGAGCATCTCGGAGTTCCGGGGATGGGCTGCTTCCAGAATAACCAGGTTTGTTTCCTTTGTGGAACGTTCTTGAATGGCAATTGACCCTTGTCCAGGTGGCTGCCTTTATTGCGACGCCGGGGATGGCCCCGGTCCTGCCATCCGACTTTGATGGCATTCTTCCCCCGCCAGATTTTGGCGTTACCGTGAGTAAATCATGATTGGCTTGTCGAAAGAACAAAATCAAACTCTGGTTCCTCCGCCGTACTGACTCGCATTGTCCATAGCCTCCGGGAGAGTTCGACCCCTTCCTGGACGTGTTCGACTGGGAAGACCTCACGGGAATCACACTGGGCAACTGAGTGGATAACCGACATGTACAATACTTATAGTGACTTTTTTTTCCGGCAGGGGCGATGGGGGTTATGGCTTGGCTTGATTCAATACTCCGACCCTGCACCCCCGTTCGCGCGATGCGTGAAGACGGCCTTGGTTTTATTTCATTCGCTTGGTCCCGGACGCAATGGAATGACTTCACGATCTCCAGAATTGGAATCCGAGCTGCCATGCTATGTCCTTACTCGTGCTAGCCATACCCCAACCATGCGCCCGTCGAGGGATCCTCCGAGCGGGCTCTCGCAGTGAAATTATGATCAGGGCGACGATCGGGATGGAACCTGCAAGGGCCGGGCATGGTTGCGCCGATCGCGCCGGATGAGCGTTACGAGCCGCATCGGCTTGGCAATCACAGAGTGGATGTTGGAGTAAAGGTAGTGCTTCCATGAGGCTCCCACTCATTAATATTCGTGCAGCCTTCTATCCTAGACACTCACTCGCGGGATAAGCGAGAGGGAGTGAGGGTTTTGCTGTTGGGAGCTTTGGGGGCTGGTGGGGGCGTTGCCCCGAATAAGGGATGATAATGTTACATATGGCAGAACGATTTTAACAATTTTAACCATATGCAGGAGTAAGCGCTGCGAGCGTGGGGATCTTTCTTTTTCCCTTTTTGGCCCGGATGTGTGGAGATCAGTAGTAGTATGTATGTAGTATTGTGATTATTATTAGAACCGTGCGAGGGGGATCCATGGATTATTATCCAGGAGGCTCTTACCCCCGGGGCCAATCCTCGTCGTGACTCCAATATTGATGCGAATGAATTCATTGTATCGCCTGTTCAAGTGATGCGACTTGGCACACTTTTCGGACGGAGTCATATCGTTAAAATTTACACTGTATGAGGCAAGATAACATGCTTCTCAAGCGCCTTCAGGGGCCGCACGGGCTGTGACAAGCTGCGTCGTGGACCCTGGACCACGGGTGACTTGAGTGGTACTAGCGATGATATGGGGACACCCATACCCACAAAGCTACCCAGGATGTACCCACAAGTCTCAAACAGCCTCGATCGACGCGGACCCTGCGAAGAAGGCCCCATGTACGGCTCGATGGCTGTGTCTTTTCTCCACGATGGTTATTACGGGTCTTCCTGACGCACCTCCAGCTTCCTTATTTTCGCCATGTGCCCACGTCCTGGCCTGCTTCCTCTCCTTCCCCTCCACTCTCCTCTTCTCCCTCTTTTCTTCTATACTCTGCTCTCGCGGTGAGTGCAGCATGCGCTGGTCGTCCCGATAACGCTCGCCGCATTGCCCTCCCACGGCCATTGAGGCTATCATTCCCCTTCGCAGGGTTGCATTGATCATTGACAGTGCGCCCGCGACCACAGCATGGGAGTTCCCTCTTGTCGGGCATCTGCCGTATACCAGGGCTGCATCCAGTGGCTGCTGGCTACACTGATCATCGTCGGCCTCGTAAGGGCAACTCCAGCATCGCAGGACTCCAATCGCCCGTCGCAGGTGTACCAGACCACCGACCAGTTCCCACTGCCCAATCTCGGCAATGTTGAAGCGCACGATCCAAACATTCTGCTGTGGGAGGACCACTACTACCTGTTCAAGGGCGGCGTGAACATTCCCATCCAAAAGGCCGCCAATCTCAGCGGACCGTGGGAACAGGTCGGCACCGTATTGGACGGCGAGAGCGTGATCCACCAGGGCAACCGGTCGCATCCCTGGGCGCCGACCGCTATCGAGCGCAACGGCACGCTCTACTGCTTCTACAGCCTGAGCTCGACTGGCTCGCGCAACAGCGCCATCGGCGTCGCAACCACCACCAGCCTCGACGGCCACCCGTGGACTGACCACGGCGCGCTCATCCGCACGGGCCAGGGCAATGGCTCCCACATCTGGCCCTTTAACATCACCAATGCCATCGACCCGTCCTTCATCACCGACCAGTCCACCGGCAAGCCGTACCTGGTCTACGGCAGCTTCTGGGACGACGTCTGGCAGATCCCGCTGGCAGACGATCTGCTGTCCGTCGAGGATCCCGAGAAGCCGGACGCCGTGCAATTGACCTTCCTCCTGGGCCAGCAGATTCGCCCGGAGGAGGGGTCGTGGATGAGCTACCACGACGGCTACTACTACACCTGGTTCAGCCACGGCAAGTGCTGCAACTTCGAGAACGGGTTTCCCGATCGCGGGGACGAGTATAGTATTCGCGTGGGCCGGTCCAAGCATGTGCGCGGCCCATTCTTCGATCGCAATGCCCGGTCGCTGCTGGACGGCGGAGGGACTGTCGTCTACGGGTCGAACCACGGGCTCGTCTATGCCCCCGGTGGGCTGGGCGTGCTGCCGGGGAATAACTCTGTGCCCGATGTGCTCTACTACCATTATCTGAACACGAGCATTGGGTTTGCCTTCGAGGTGAGTGCTCTTTCTTTTGCGCTCTGCTGTTGAATTCGCGTGCACTGGTTCTGACTGCTGGGCCTGCAGGAAGCGCATCTGGGCTGGAACTACCTGCAGTATGACGACGGGTGGCCGGTGGTCCTGGAGGGCACCGACCACGTCAATACCACGAGCGCGGCCTCTATCTCCGCGCTTCCAAGTGGCCTGTCTTTCACGACGTTGATCGGTATGTGGCGTCTTCTGGTGACGTCTCCCTGGTGCCAATCTGCTAACTTTGATCCCAGTTTTATGGCTGTATATATGGGTCTCGTAGTGGATCTGTCCTAACACCTCGATTTATATCGATCCCCCTTGTTTTTGCAGCGACTGTACCCATAGAGCTTACGACGGTGGCGTTTTGGTCGGCATAGGGCTGGTCTGTTTCTTAGCGAGAGCATTCGATTCCCTGTGTCGTGGTGGCATGACTAGAACATTTGCATGGTGGCTGTCTATTTTGAAGGGAATATAAAAATTCGAATTCTGACCTGTTACTTGTCAATGTCCTCTCCAAGCTTGAAGATGGCGATGAGATGGGACGACGACAGTTAAATCTCTCGGGGGGTTTGTTGGTGGATTGAAGATCTATAGACGACCGCTACCGACGGGCCATTTGGCCCTAATGACGCCCGAAGGAGTCCCAAAGATCACCTAGCTGGATGCAGGATGCTTTAGTGCCATAGCCTATTCTATCAGCGCGAGCGCAGTCGAATTGACGAATTGACTGGGATGAAGCATTGGCGACACAATTCTCCCTCGTAAACAAACGACCAGACTCATGCCGATGCATAACCGTCATCTCCATGCAAGCATATCATTTCTCCCCATCCCCGGGACGACGTGGTCGCATCACCATTGAATCTCAAAAGGGTATCTGGAACAAACACACGAACAACCCAATCCCATCCCAACTTCCACCTCACCACATCACGCCCGACACAACCAGCCCACTCGCCACCATCACCGCCCACAACCTCCTGGCCAGCGGCGCCCGCTGCACCGCCGCCGACTCCCCCACGTCCCCGCCATAATTCACCTCCTGCGCATTCAAGCAGTACGAGACGCGCTGCGCCTGGGCCGCGGACGTGGCATTGCAGACCGCGGTACACGGCTCCGGGTTCGCGAAGAGCCACACGCGGGTCTCGCAGCAGGCGTCGAGGATCGCGGTCGCATCCGCGTGCGGGTGCGCCGCCTGGGACAGCGGGGCTTCGATGTAGAACGCCGGCGGGGAGGGCAGCGAGGGGAACGCGTCGCGCGCGTACGCGCAGTAGGCGGGCTGCGTATAGCCAGAGGTATTCGCGACGTCCATGGCGGACGGGGAAAAAGCGCAGAGAAAGGAAAGGAAAGGAAAGGAAAGGAAAAAGAGGGCGAGGAGAGCTCGGCGCCGATGCGACGGGGGCGCTATTTAAAACTCGCGCCGCTCGTCGGGGCCCGGGCGCCGAGGTTGCGTGTTTACGATATGCATAGAAGGTGACTATGTACTGTACAACGAAGGAAGCAAGCTGTCTACAGTCGCGCGGCCTGGTTCGCGCGTCGCCACATCTTCTTGCGTCGCTCGTGGCCGGCGTTGAAATCGGCCACCCAGGTCTGGTCGAAGGGTGGTAGGCGTCGGCCGGGCGTGTTCTCGCCCGGTTCCCCGGCCAGCAGACGCAGGTCTTCGAAATATGTCTGGAAGTCTGGGTTGATGACGGAGAAGGCCGGCCCGTCGCCTTTCTGCGCAATGCGCGCTGTCTCCCACCTCTCCTGCTCTGCGACTGGCGGCAGGGAGGCTCGGCCTGCAAGCACGCGTGCTGCGGCGACGGCTTGCCACTCGAAGACTTTGAAGGTGAGTCCTGCGCCGAGCTGTAGCGCCTCGTTAGCCATCGTTCGCGTGTGTGTGTGGATGCATTGTATTTCGGACTACGGGGGAGATAGACATCGACATACCGCGCCGACAAAGACTAAGCTCGGGTCATGGCGATAGAACACATGCTGGTATAGATCCGGCACGCGGTTGTTGCGCGTCGGCACCTGCGGCAGAAAGGGCAACGTCCAGGTAAAGCCGGTTCCGAGGATGAGATGGTCGACGTCCGTCTCGGAGCTGCCGTCCTCAAAATGCACCGTCCGCGAGTCGGCGGTGATGTGCGCGATGGGCGCCCTGCGCAGGATCTTCGGATGCCGAAACGCCTCGTCGCCAAAGTACGCGTTGTACCGACCGCGCACGACGGCGTGGATGGGCGCTTGCGCGGTGCCAACCAGGCTGACGGCGGTGTCTGCGGCCGACACGGACGCGCCGACGGTGACAACTTTCTGGAGGGTGTTAGTCGGGACCGCGAGGAACGGGGTCTGGGCGAGTCGATACCTTTCCCCGGTACTTCTCCGGGCCGCGGTAGTGCTTCGTGTGCGCGACGCTGCCGGGGTGTCGTGCGGCGAACTCCTTCAGTCCGGGGATGGCGGGGATATAGGGCACGGCGTAGTGGCCCGAGGCGACGACGACGGCGTCGAACTGCTCCGTCCACCAGTAATCGGATGGAATGCCCCCGTGGCGCTCGCGGCGGCGAAGGGTGAGCTCCCATTTCTGGCTGCCGGGCGGCTTGACAGCGCGTTCGACCGTGGTGTGGTACTGCACGAGTCCATGATGTCCCTTCTTCGTGAACAGATCCTCGATATACTGCCGGATCACCGCGTGATGCCGAAACGGCGTGTCCGGGCCGTGGCGATCGATAGACCACTGCGAGCGGATCGCGGGGATGGGCTCTTGGGAGTAGGACATCACGCCCGCGTCGACGTTGGTCTCCAGCCCTGGATAGACCGGCGAGTCGGTGAAGCGGTCCTGGCAGCCAGCCGGTGTCCAGCACGGCAGCTTCTCGGGGATGTCCAGCGGCGCATCGGCGGTGCGCGCAGCGAGCCTGTCAAAATCTCGCAGCGGCGGTGGTGCGTCGTCTCTCGATACCCTGCCAGCGTCAGCAAACACGCTCGCGCGGAGGAGCGAGGGTGACAAACCAGCATCCACCAGCTCTCTCCTGCCGCTCAAAGACCCGGATCACATCAAAGGTCTTCTCCTGCACCAGCGCATCGACTGCAATGGCACCCGAGGGGCCGGCGCCGATCACGGCAACGCTCTTGATTGCCATGGCCGATGGATTGTCGAGGGCGTGATGTCAAGAACCCAAGTGTGAGCCGCGTGCGCTGTGAATCTTCTTTTGTGAGCCCTCAAGTCCTCTCGGCCGAGCCCTCCACGACTCCGGCGATGCGGTTATCTGGAGAGCTCGACGCAGTCACGCCATCGGGACTGCTGCTGCGCAATGGATAGCAAGGAGCCAATCGTGAGGCCGCGCGCGTGTCTGGGGGAGTTCGTGTATCACCAGACTTACCGGCCACATCTATGTGCACGGTTGATCTGCTGTGATGTGCTGCAGGAATGTCCCCAGATTCTCACAGCCGACGGCAGTCTTGTCTAAGAAAAACCATTCTGCATCTGGAGTTGATTCGGCTATGGATGTGATTGGCGGAGGTGGAGGAGTGGAACCTGGAGATCGCATGTTGATTGGTGTGGGAGTTGATGATTCTAGTTGTTGTTGTTGGATTGAGAGGACGAATGAATCTGGGAGAGAAGAATATCAGACACTCGCAAAGTGAAATTGGTGTTGCTAGATGGGATATGCCGGCTTGGGGTCATTTCGCTAGAATATACCTATATAAAGCTATACACCTTGAGGCTGAAGAATCGCCGTAGACACGACTCTCAAATTCCGCTTATCAACGGTTAGTCGAAAAGGGCTTTCTGTAGAGCTCGGGCGATTTGTTTATCTTCATCCTCATGCATGAGGGCGCATTGCTGGTGATCATCATTCGGGGCAAGCCACTGTCTTGCAGATCGCGGACGCCCGACGGGAGAGGTTGAATGGGTTTAGGAAAGGGTTCTGCAGGGACAGTTACATTCGATCCTTTGGCGATAGCTGTATATGTATGTAGTTATTTACCCGAAGGAATGTACTTCTAGTCGAGTCATGAAACCGTCGATCTTTCTACGTGAAACAATGCAAAGGCAAGGCTCGGACGGACCATGGAAGTTGCAAGAGCACTGGGAATGCATGTAGATATCAGGTATATGTGGAACTATGTACCTACCTAACTAGTTATACAGTTTACTGATTATCACTCATGTTGTCATACGCTACCGTAATCTGAAGGAACCGCCATCTACCGCAGGGACGCCGTTATCATGCAGCGCGTAGCCAAATCCAGAGCACTAGGCAGTATGGCAGGGCAAACCGGATCAGCTGTGAGAAAGAGTAGACGGAGAGCCTCGCCGCGTGTCTGGTTTACCCGCGTTGTTCACAGGCTGGGCTGGTAACTGAGCAACGACAGGGTCACATAGCATGGCACTAAGGTTGATCTCGTCCACTGTGCTAGTGAAACTGGAATACTGGGGCTGCCCACGAGCGTAGATAGGACATTATAGGAGCCGGCACCGATGTTCATCACGGGGATGATGATGTTATAGAGATTGGCATCTCGCAGGGTTACGTAGGTCTGAAGGACGCGCTTCCGGTCGGCGTCCCGGCCAGGACGTGGTGGAAGACGGCGTGCAGAGCAGCAACTAGACATGCTGCTGAGGAGCAGTTGCGATCTTGAATATGGCATATATCTAGGATGAAATTGTCCCGGTCCAAGTAGATAGGACCCAATGACGAGAAGTGGTTCGCCTTGTCTCGAACATTGCCCAGACGGATTCACAACCCCGGGTGCCAATCTTGGTGGATCAAGGGCTGAGATGAGGACGTCTGGGTTGAGTATAGTAGGGCTAGATCTATGTATATTCGGGAGGCTCGTTGAGAATACTCTCGATAATGCGTTCGCATAACTCGCCATTTGAATTGATATCTGTTGATAGTCTGCACCGTATGTGAGCCAGTCCATCATGATCTATACTTATGTTACGGCACGCAATCATTTCCCGTGTCAATTGTGTACCTGATTCCCTAGCTGCGAACGTACCTTTTTGGAAATCCATTCATCGCCGCAGTTGCCACATTAGAAGGTAGTTCCATCACGCTGGATCCCGTGGAGCAGGCCGGCTACAGTAGTATATATATACTTATGTAGGATCGGGACAAGAAGCCCGGACGGGAATAGGCATCATGGATAATCGCAATCCTTTCGCACGGCAGAGCGTGGCGAAATCCATCCAGTTGCCGTATTGGACACGAAACAACGTGGATATTTTTCTCTTCTGCGTGCTTGCATGCAGATTTGAAACATGCAAGGAAGTGTCGCGCGTTGTCTCGATCAACAGGGGCTCTTATAGTCCTACCGATGAGTATACTCTACTCGAATCACGTCCGTTCCGGCACTTTCCCTATCCAAGTTATTCGAGAAGCATACGTATGCGAGGTGGATACTGCATCCTTCGTCACGTCTTCCCATCAAGGTTCTCGCGATGTGATTGGGTGGTGCCGGGCGAGAAGTGGAACGGGCTTCCTTCGGCTTCGAGATGACATCCTGAGAGTTACAAAACCGTCATGGCAGAGTCCTCCGTACGATCCCCCAGCTACAACGTGGTTCCATGCGGTACTCGACCCTCCGAGAAGGATCGTCCCTATGACAAAGAGCGTAGGGATAGGGGCCAAGTGTTTCAGCCACATCGCGACATAGGGCAGGATTCACGCCCAGGGAGTGGCACACCCCGACGTGATTTCTGCTGCACTTTGTCTCCTCCCCAGCACACTTGGTGCATCATCCTCAACTGAAGAGAGCACCATCCGAGAAGCCTGACGTGCGAGTCGTGTCGCTCTCTCCGTGGGTCAGATCGATTGGGGGCCATGGCCCCAGGGGTGAACGTCCTCACCACCCAACATGGCTATCCCGAAGCTCTTGCACGGATTGCGCTATCCGACTCGCACTGACGACACGCGGAAGAGCAGGGCATAGTTACCGCTATCGCCACTTCGGTCGAGTGGCTAACGCCCGATGGGTGATCGACGCCCACCTTACCCAGTGCCCTGATTCATCGCACTTGTCTGGGCCCCGTCGGCCTTGGGATCTCAAGAGATCCAGAGCTCCACCGGCACAATCCTTCACGCAACGGCCCCCCCGACAGAACCCATGCGTATAAAGGCACCGGGCGCCGTGGGACATCCACTCCGTTCTTTTTCCCTCTCCACCGGGCCTTTTGCTGTGCAATTCGCGTCGTGATCCCCTGTGTCCCTGCTCAAGCCCTACACGGAACCACAACCAGCTCTTGACGATGCGTTTCTCTGGCCTCGCCCTCGTCGGCATGGCGGGCACTGCCCTCGCCCTGCCCGGTCAACAGCGCCGCGACACCGTTGCCGAGCTGAATGCCAAGTATCAGTCCGACTATGCGGTCTGGCAGACCGCAACCGCCAACAAGGCCGAGCTGGAAGCCGTCTGGCAGTCCGACTACGCCGCCGTCGTCAGTGCGATGCGGCAGCCCGCGAACCCGGGGCCCTCTACTACCGAGGCCGCGGTGACGCAGACTCCCGAGCCAAGTGGCGGCCGGGGACCGTATGGTCTGGGACCCGGCGATTCTCACCCTGGCCCTAGCGGTGGCTTCCGCGGTGGCCATCACGGTGGTCGTCCCAGTGGTCATCCCAGTGGTCATCCCAGCGGCTTCCCCAGCGGCTTCCCCAGCGGCTTCCCCAGCGGCTTCCCCAGCGGCTTCCCCAGCGGTTTCCCCAGCGGTTTCCCCAGCGGTTTCCCCAGTGGTTTCCCCGGCGGTGCTCACCACGACCGAAGGCCCACCGGCACTCAGTCCTGGGTGACCAGACCCTACGGCGGCCCCCTGGCTGCTTTCTCCAACCACCGTTACGGCCATGGCCCGGTGATCCCCTGGTGGAAGGAGGGCTCAAGCACCAACGGCCCATCAGTCACCCCGGCGCCCACGGGCACGGGCGAGCATCTGGACAACACGCCTGGCCCTGACCACGGCATCATCCAGAACCAAGCCAAGCGCGACGTCGACGAGGAAGAGCCCACGTCCACCACCTCGACCGTCCCCACCGATGCCTCCGAGCCCCTCGAGAAGCGTGTCATCATCTTCAAGCCGACGACGACCGCTCTCGAGGTCGACGACAGCCCGCAGACCACGTCCGAGACGACCAACGCGCCCGCCATCGAGAGCAACGGCGGCCGCTACAGCTACCAGTTGCCGGCCAACGATGTCGCGGCCTCGAACAAGCTCCCGACTGACCCGACCGGTGACCCCTTCATCCAGACTTGAGCATGAACGAGTAATGCGGTTCGGGGGGATGGCTGGCCCCGTTCTACTTGATGTAGGCGGTGCCGCTGACCGGATCTCTCGCTGTGCGTGGAGTACTTGCTTTTGTTGAACGGTTCGATGTGCTTCAGACCCCATGGCTGGTTTCCAATGCGTCCGTTAACGTGTACGGTATATGTTTAGAACGAGGGAAGATGGGATTGATTTCGTATTTCCCTTTCATAATAATTAATCATAGAGTGCTCGATGTTACTAGTAGCGTGAGAATGGCTGCCTTGTCTGGCCCCCTTGCCATTCGACTTTCCGCCCCTTGTAGGAGCCTATTCGTTGACGGCATGGTCTTTGCCTTATATCGGCTTGTTCATAAGCAGGTATTGACTGCAGTTGCTATTTGTCATGCAGCCCTACCATCTATGGATTCATCTCGTAGACTCATGTCTCTTGCCAATCGCAGACCAGAAACAAGTATACAGTCACTGCCTCTCCAAGAAGACCACCTTGCTCCCATAGTCCGCGTCAAAGGGAAACTGCAAGCCAATGTTCATCAAGGTCAGCCCGGAGTACGTGGCGTTGCCATCCACACTATACACAGCCCTCGGGTCCAATCCTTGCATCTTCACCCACGGAATGGCACGGTTCACACTCGGGTTGATCTGGAAGTAGAACAGCACAGCCTGTCCCCCATCCTGCGCAAGAAACAGCACAGCAGGCCAGTTCGACTCCTCCGGCAGACTCAGACGGTACATGTCGCCGTTCAGCACGAGCGGGCTGACTTTCTCCGCGAGCGCAATGAGCCCCGGGAGCGCCGCCCGGTCGTCCGCAGGGGTGCTGGCCGGGTCCAGTTCCAGACCGAAGGAGCCGCCCATCATCGCCACATGGCCGCGGAACGAGACCGGCAGGGTGCGGCCCGTCTGTTGATTCGGCACTGCGGAGAGATGAGCGCCCATGGCGCTGGGCGGGTATGCGAGGGACGTGCCCAGTTGGATGGTGATGCGCTCGACGGCGTCGGTGTCGTCGGAGGTCCAGATCTGCGGGAAGAACTGCAGCACGCCCGGGTCGAAACGCCCCCCACCAGAGGCGCAGCCTTCCCAGAGGACGTTGGGGAATTGGGTGGTCAGGTTGCTGAAGACGCGGTATAGTCCCATCATGTATGCATGGTCGGTGGACGGGGAGGGCATCTCGTGGATGCCCCGGTTGTTATCCCACTTCACGTAGGTGATGTTGGCGCTGGTGAGGATATCCAACACCGACTGGATGATGAACTCTTGTACCTCGGGTAGGGCGACGTTCAAGACGAGCTGGTTCCGTCGCTCGGTGCGCGGGTAGGACCCTGCATGCAACACCCAGTCCGGATGCTCGCGATAGAGGCTCGAGTTGGGATTGACCATCTCCGGTTCCACCCAGATTCCGAAGCGCAGGTCGGTAGACGAATTCGCTACCGTGAGATCGGTGATGTTGCTCACGGCGCTTCCTAGTCCGTCGGGGAATCGATCAGGGTTGGGCACCCAGTCTCCCAAGCCAGCATTATCGTCGGTGCGAGGGTACTTGTCGCCGAACCAGCCATCGTCGAGAACAAAGAGTTTGATTCCCAAGTCAGCCGATTCCTGGGCCAGATGGTGGATACTGGTTTCGTTATAGTCGAAGCCAAGCCCCTCCCAGCTGTTGAGAAGAACGGGGCGGTCCTTGGTCGCAAATTGGCTTTGGATGAGATGCTCGCGGTAGAGGCGATGAAACGAACGTGACATCCCACCGATGCCGTCTTTCGAGTAGACAGCTACACACTCTGGAGAATGCAGAGTCTCGTTGGGACCCAACGGCCATGACAACTGGCTGGGATTGAACCCCAGCAGGGCACGGGTGAAGCCTTGGGAGCCCTTTTCGACATCCACGGAGAACGACCCGGAATAGATGAGCGAGAAGCCCCATGCCTCCCCCGTCGACTCTGTGGTCGCCGGGTCGACTAGTGCAAGGAATGGGTTGTGCAGATGGGAGGAGTAGCCCGCCGAGCTGCCCACGCTGTTGGAAGAAAAAAGCATCAGTTGGCATCAAAACGGACAAGTACGCATGATTCAAATACCTCTGGGTCCCGTATTCTACCTTTCTTCTTTGACGATGCGCTTCTCTGGCCCAATCACCGCTCAGGCTAATCATATCGAGGTCTTGATAGGGGAAGTCCACACTCAAGCTTGCTAAAGCTTCAATCGTGATATTCCGATTGCCCTTGTTGGTGACGCTGGCGCTGCGAGCAATGGCATCATACTTCGGAAAGATAGAATACGACAGATCTGCCGCAACATCGCTGTAGTGGTCGTACAGATGGATCACCAAAGTCGTCACATCCTCTTCGGTCCCAAAGGTCGCCGGCAAGTTGGGCAATGCCGGCTTGCCGCGCACCACCTCGTAGGATTGATACTGCAGATCCGACACCGTATATCCCTCCGACTGCCGAATCCGGACGGCCGGAATGCGAAAGTCTCCTCTTCCTTGGTCAGGAAATTCGCGGCGGACACGACCTGGTCTTCCCACCCAGCCGGTGATCTCGCCTATAGCCTGTGTGGGAATAGGTCCAGTCACACTGCCGCCGAAGTGATCCGCGAAGAGATCGCCCGTGGTGTTGTCTACATGGAACAGGTAGGATACGTTGTCGCCATTGAGAGCGAAGGTAGTCCCGTCTGCAACGATTGCTGCGGGAATCGCTGTTAGCATCCACAGTAGTTCCGGGTCACGATGGGGGGTCATTTACCATCTGTATTCGAAGCAGGCTGCGCAGCCCCTAGTGGAAGGTGAACGAAATGGGGCGCAAGAGAAGCCACAACCAAGGCCGTGTTCATTGCGACGCGACCCATTCTGGTATTCGAGTGCTGCTCTCGAGTTGAGAAAAGCAATTAACACACAGCAGGTTCCCAACCTGGGGATTCGCGTGCCTTTATACAAGGAATGTCGCAGCTCGCATCGAGCCGGCTCCCAACCAGCCGACCGATAAACAGCCTATCACATCGCTGGGTTCCAGTGCATTGTCGAATATCCAGCTGGGCCGCCTTGCATCTCGCGGGGGAACCTGCAGTCACAGCGAACTGCGAGTCCGGGGGAGAATATCAAAGTTGGAGAAACGACGCGCTAGCGGCGGTTTTGAACGCGTCTCATTGGGCTGCTGGCATCTGAGCAGCCCAATGCCAAGGAGTGGAGGTGGGATGCAGTGGAAATGTCGGGAGGTGAGGAGATGGGAAAGGAGAATACGAGATCAACCCCGGCAATCCCCCGCGGTGGACCGATCGAGCTCGCTACATCCTCCATTCTGCGCTCCGTCCAGCGCTTGACATCCAGACCTACACGATGAGACTGGCCACTGCTTGCTCGGCATGTCGGTAAGGCAGGAGACACGGAATGGCAGTCCATGGATCACCGCGTCTTAACCTTCTATCGCTCATAGTACACGCCGCCGGAAATGCGAGATCGGCACGCCGGGCTTCCCATGCAGTTACTGTGCTGGTCGGGCCTTGCCATGCACAAGCAGCGACTCGTCAAGTCACGCTGATGAACGAGTCGAAATGCCCTTCCTGCCCTCGAGATCCAGAGCGGAGAGATCGAGGGCCACTCATCCAATCCCACCAATGAAATGTACATTACCAGCCCAGCCTCTCTGTATAGAGCTCGTTCAACTATACTTTGACTATGTCCATGATCAATTCCACAGCCTCTTCCACCCACCGAGTTTGATGGAAGACCTGACGCGAGGCCAAGCACCCTCCGTGGTGCTCTATGGGATGATGGCCCTCTCAGCCAGGTCAGTGCCCTCGAATGGTATCTGAACATCACTTACTTCATGCTTGGTCAGATTCTCATCGAATCCGTCCTTCTCCGGCACGGATCCGCGCGAAAGGGGGAAGGACTACGCCCAAGAATGCGAACGTCTATTGGACTGGAACAACGTCTCGGTGACAACGATCCAAGCCTGCGTGTTACTGGGCGCCATTGCCATCACAAACGGCAATTCTGCGTCGGAGAACATTTACTACGCCATTGCCTGCCGAGTGGCGCAGCTGCTTGATCTCCCAAATCTTCAGGCCCCAAGCCGAGTGCATCGAGAAGTCCATATTCGCAGTTCGTTCCGGAATATCGACGCTATGGTTCTCCAGCTGACGATTCACCCCAGTTTGGTGGTCACTCTGTATGATAGATGTCTGGTCCTCCACCGGCGTGAGACTGCCTAGGCTTCTAGTGCCTAAGCCCGACGTTCCTCTCCCGATGGAGGAGACTGCATTCTTGGGCATGACACGCGATACCCCATGCAGTGCACCCGTCAGGCCGGAGAAAGAGTCGTCTCTTCTCGCAGAGATGGTGCGCTTAAACCGCATCCTACAACAAATCAACGAGTTCAACATCCGGGCATCCGAAGCCGAGCTCGACTCGCCATCTCTCATCAACAACGTCAACGCCCTCTCCGATCAACTAAACACGTGGGTTGAAGAACTGCCAGACCGCATGCGTGACACGCGCGCAAACATGATGGCCTTCGCGGCTCAAGGCCTTGGCCGCATTTTCGTGGCCATCTACCTGGGGTACTATCATTTCGGACAGATGCTGTTCTACCGGTTCCTGCACGAAGACACCCACGGATCTAGTCCGCTGGCGCGGAACTATGCCAGCAAGTGCAAGTCCCACGCCACGAGCCTGTGTGAGATCGTCTACGCCTCGGACACTGTGCCGGGGTGTGATGTCAAGTATAACATGGTCGGGCATGTCTTGGTGATTGCATCGACCGTGCAGATCCACAGTCTGCTCTTCGGAGCTGACAATGCACACCGTGCGTTGGCGCGGGCGCGTCTGGAGAAGAACTTCTGTATCCTGACGCACCTTTGCCGTCTTTGGTCGACGCTGGATGTGTGTATGGAGCGGCTCATGGCTTTCCACAAGGCATGCAGGGAGTCTGCAGATACGAGCTTCTGCTTGGATCGGTGGATGGTTCGCTTTCTGGTTGAGTTTGCGAATCCGGTGCACGATAGTTCGGCCGCTCGCGCGGAGAGCCGGGGTAGCTTTTCTCTTTCAGATTCTGGCAACTGTCCCATCAAAAAGATTCACGTTTAATACGTCGTGTCCCGAAGCCTCTGCATCTAGAATATTTGATTATTCGCCTTGCAGCTCAATGTAGAGACGGTCCGGCGAGGGAGCTGCTACCAGGGAATGAGTAGATGGGGACTATCATGAGAATGATTCCATAGCCCCCGAAATCTTGCAGCATGACGAAGGCTAAAACGGCGATGTTAGCCGCCGCTACTAGGTAAGCCCATAAAGCCAAGCTAGAGATAAGAAAAGAAGAGACTGGATTCCATACAGGGCAAGCAGTACGTCGGGATAGACCATAGGAAATGAGACTCGTTCAATTCGGTAGAAAGAGCACATGAGCGGACCAAGAGAAAAGCAAGACACAAACCCCCATAGAAGAAAATACACGCTCAGCTACGTAAACACATCCGTCGCATACCGCTCCTTCGTCCGCAGTTTGTCAAAGAACCGCTCAGCCGCCGCATCATCGTCCTCATCCGGGTCCAGGCCCGGACCCAAAGCCTCGCCTGTCTCCTGTGCGGTGCGAAGGATCTCGCGGCGCCGTTCCAGGAAGATCTCCTTGCATGCATTGCGCACGGCACCGCCGACGCCGGTACTGCCGCAGACGTAGATGCGCGCGCCTTGCTCGAACAGCTTGACTAGATTTTCGCGGTCCTCGAGCATCAGGTCCTGCACGTGCTGGCCGGGCGTGCCGTCTGTCGGGCGACTATACGCCCACCGGACCTCGACGGCGCCTTGGGAGGCCCACTCGGCGAGCTCGGCGGCGTGGATATCGTCCTGTCCCTTGGTGCGGCAGCCGACGTACAGGACCGCCTTGGCAGGCTTGTCCGTGTCAGGTAGGTCGGCCTCACCGGACGAGCGGCGGCCGCGAATCTTCTGAACGCGGTCCATGACGAACCCGCGGAAGGGAGCGAGGCCGCTGCCCGCGCAGGCCATGATCATTGGCGTTTGCAGGTCGGAGGGGGGCTTGAAGCCGGTATTCGAGGGACGGATGGTTATGTGGGCGCGCTCGCCAGGTTGCAGTTCGGAGAGATAGGTAGAGGCGACGCCGAGGTATTGCTCTGCACTGTCGTTGCCAGGTTCACGCAGCCCTGATAGCGCGGGGGCGTTGATCACGGAGAAGGTAATGGAGCATTCAGATGGGTCGGACAATGGAGATGAGGAAATAGAGTACTGGCGTACCCGCATTGGTGGCAGCATGGCGAGGAATTCGCCAAGAGACAATCTGATAGCTGGGTAGCGCATGAGCAGATCCAATGGACTAACGCGCTTCTGCACGATCTCGGTCGCGAATCGGCTCGGGCTGGAGGCTAGGTAGCGCAGCTCGGCCTGCACTTCGGCATCGTCGGTCGCAGCTTCTGCTAGAGCGTTGATGTCACGCTTGGATGCAGGCTGCGACAGCTCCACATAGGTCGACAGTAGCCCAAAGGCTGAGATCGGCGTGGCGAGTGGGATAGTTGGAGGCGCGGTAGCATTCGGTGGCTTCTGGATGTGCACCACCGCATCCCAAGGGAGATCGAATCGGCGAATCGCCCGACGGACGACAGTGCTCGGGTTAACGGGCAACACGGCCAGGTAGTCACCGCAGTTGTAGGTCATCTCGGAGGGCAGCTTGAACCGCACCATTCTCTTAGTAGGGGCATCCGGGTGCGTCAGGAGCTGGTTGTCGATCACGAAGCCTTCCTCCAGCTGAAGACCGAGTGTGGATGCGCGCACCCCCGAGCTGACGTCGACTTGCAATGATTGCTTTGGCTTGGCTGTCTGGTCAGAGCTACCGCCAAATTTGGCCGTGATCGCTGGCCAGAAGCCTGTCTCGCCCCAGCCATCGAAGTCACTGAACATATCGGCGTGGGCGGCATCGGCTAGACCAATATCGCAGAGTCGGCTTCCGCCGTTCTCCAAAACAAGCTCATTCACAGCCTTGGGGACACGGTGGAATGTGGATGCCCAGTCATCTAAATAATAGGTGAGTGACGCTCGCAAGGCCAAATTAGAGATGATACTCACGGTGACCACAGCCAAAGACTGCGTAATTAACCCCTTCCAAACTACTTCCCTTGAGCCCGCTTAGCCACTCAAAGAAGTGAGCAGCGTTATCCGGTGGCTGTCCCTCATAAGAAGCGGTAATAAACACCACAGGGTCGTTCTTGGGGATGCTTTGCGTCGCCGAGTCCAAGGAATTCGTTTGAGCCGAGAAACCATACCCAACGGCATCATCGGCGAGTCTGCGGGCGAATGCCTCGCAAGTGCCGGTGTTGCTCCCGTAGAAGATGTGCATGGGCTTCAACTTGCCACTGGCCGGCGCAGGTTTCGGCTTCCTCTCACGATCAGCAACGCCCGCATCTTGCGGACCACCCGACGTGCCGCTCAGGAAGAAGCCCAGCTTGACCGGATCGAGTCCCTCGCGCAACGTCGCTCTGATCTGAAAGTCCTTGGGCTTGATGGTAAGCGTCTGCTTGATCCGCAGGTCATAGCTAGGGTTATTCATCTGGAAATTAAAGTTCTGCAGCAAGATGGCGACCACGAGCAGGGCCTCCTGCCACGCGAAGGGGCGGCCAATGCAGCCGCGCATGCCGTTGCCAAAGGGCTTCCATGCATTCTTGGGCAATTTGTTGAAATTCTCATCCAGCATACGCTCTGGCTTGAATTCATCTGCGTCAGAGCCGTAGACTTTCGGGTCCCGTTGCATCTTGCTCAACGCGAGAATAATAGTCTCGCCCTTTTCGAGGACATACTTGCCGCCGCCCAGGGTCACCGGGTCTTCCTGATTCTTTGATGGGTGAGCGTGCACGGCAAAAAAAGGAGCGGTCGGTTTCAGGCGCAGGGTCTCGCGCATGACGGCGGTGATATACGGGAGTTTGGACATGTCTTCCACGGTCAACTTGCGTCGGCCAATGACCCGGTCGACTTCTTCCTGGGCCTTTTTGTACGCGTACGGCGTTTTGAGGAGATAGTAGAAGAGGAATGACAACATGCCGGAAGTCGTTTCATGACCTGGACCAGCTCCGTTAGCTTGATCGTAACGTAGAGAATCCAGCTTGCAGCTCACCAGCAATCAAGAACGTGATCATATTATCCACGATCGACTCGTCGGTGAGACCTTGGCCGGTCTGCGAGTCCCGACCCAGGATCATCGCATTGAGGAGATCTTTCTTATCTTCGGGGTGATTTTTCCGCGCATCGACCAGCTCCTGCGACAATTTCCGAAGATAGGCGATGTCGCTCCAGTATTTGGAGTTGTCGCTCGTGGGCAGATTGTTCACCAAGCTAAGACGACGGGCCCGAGTGCCAGACCCGGAGAGCAGACCGAGCATGGCCTCGACGAACGGATGCATCTCGTCGTGGTAGAATGAGTTGAAACGGGTGCCCATCGCACACAGGGCGATCGTGTCCAGGGTCAATCGGGTGAAGTCGTCTGTCACCGTGATAGGGGTGTCGGGCCCTAGTCGGGCCCATTTCATGACAAGCTGACTCCCAATATCATACATCTCTGCAGGGAGATGTTAGATACCAGAACTAACAGAGCCGGAGTCTTAACGTCACGGCTGTGCTCAGGGAGCATCAAAATACTCACCATCAAACATGCCGCGAATCATCAACGGCCCGAATGCGGGCACAAGGACGCGATGTGCAATCGCCCAGTTCTCCTCCCCAGGATAGTTCGCGGTGAAAAGACCGTCGTGGGTCCCGTTGCGAATCTGCTGTAGACCACCAGACACTTCCTTGGTGAATCGCTCTTCATCGCAGACCTCGTCAACGAGTTCATGAGTGCTGATAAAGACTCGCGGGCGGCCAAACGTAGTAAGTCGGAAGATCGGTCCTAGAATGTGTAGATCAGTGTTAGATCAGGTTGATCATACTCTCGACGAAGGGTCTCTATGTCGCACCATAATTGCCCGCCAGCAACTCAATGCTGTTCAGCGGGACTTCAGACTCGATGTCGTAGATGTTGCCCAGGAGTGGAACTCCCTTGGGGCCCGGGATGGGGATCTGTTTGGTTGCGCTCATGGCAGGCAAGATATGCACTTCACACAATCTACCAGACAGAGGATGCACCAGGCTCGATTTAAAGGAAAGCAAAGCGCGGGCAAATGGCGGGGCCCGGAAGATTCAGCGTTCCCAACTCCGACATGACATGCTGCTCGGCACTGGGGACCGCGCAGCCAAAGGAATCTGAATCTGAAGTTAAAGCTGGCTCGTAACGCGACCGGCAATGACGCAAGCAAGGCGTTGATCGCGAACGCCGCCTTCTCTCCCCGATTTGGACTGTTCAATATGCCTTCGATGCACTTCCCCGCCTTCAGGATACAAAGCAAGTCGAATCCCACCTCCGTCTCACCGCGTCTCACCGCGGGTTTCGAGGGCCGTTCTCCTCATGTCTGGTTCCACGGCTGAGAGCCTCGGCCGGTCTGCGCCAATCACCGCGTGCGACGCGCTGCGATGTCCACCAAGTTGGCCGGTTCTGGGTAATTCGCCAACTCTAGTTGGCGCGTCGATGGGGGGGTAAATGGCATCCCTGTGGCGAGGATGTCCATCGGACACGGACAAAACGAACTCCTATCGGGCCGAGGGGGAGAGTAAGCCTGACGCTTGCAATAAGGCCAACCGGCTGATTCAGTGCGCACCGACGCATCGAGACAGCAGAATATGAGGTCATCGCACAGGTGGCCAACACCAGCTTTACACCTCGGTGGTCTAATTTTAAAATGCAGATGCGGACCGGTCCCGCTCCAAGTAAGGGTCTGGTATCCCTTCCCTTCGATAGAGCCCGGCGTGTCAGACCGTGTTGTTGTGCGCATACCGTAGCTACTGTATGCAGCTGCTGGCGGACAGAGCGAGGCACACTAATTTTTTGCGCGGGGTTAGGAGAAACCAATGTCTTGGTGGAAGTATGTACAAATCATGCGTGTATCAAAGAGTGGTTTTCCGAGGCACGGGACAGAAACAACAGGCAATGGCAGCAGCAGGCCTTTACAACGCCGATGGGTTGAAACCGAGAAATGAAGGAAAGGACCGGAGAAGAGGGATATCGACAGAAAGAATATTCCACCTGCAACCGAGCGGGCGGAAAAGGTGAGCAACAGAGGGAGAGAGAAGGATGCCGAGGCGAGAGGAAATGGTCATCAACTGGGTCCCCACGGCCATCACAGACGCCAACAGTGGTGAGGGGGACGAAGCGGACAGGAAGGTCTCGTCAGCTATTAAGAGAGTCATGGCGGCGTCTCAGAGACCGGGACGGTGCAAAAAGAGCAGGTTCGCAGAACCGTTCGTGAAGAACAAGAAGGAAAAAGCGGAGCGAGGAGCAGCTCGAGAATCACATTATTTCTCTAGTTGCTGACCTGCTGGTAGCCACCGTGCTTCCACTCGCTCTGCTTCCAGTCGTTCTGGAAGTTGTTCATTTCCGTTCGCTGGTTGTTGTACTGGGCATCGTCCAGGGCGTGTTCGAGACGACCCTTCCGGCGCTGGCGCAGGCAGAAGAGAGCCGTGCCAACGATGGCGAGCACGCCGGCTGCGGCACAACCGACGTAGATGCCAACGTGGGCGCCATTGCCCAAGTCGGCCCATTTCTGAGAAAGTGATTTCTTGGGCGGTTTGTTCAGCTCTGTCTGGACGGTCGAGTTGCCACTGGGAGCGGGGTGTCAGCAATGTCATTTGAGGGGATGCATCTCGTCTCATGTTCAAGCAGGATACTCACGAGGCCACCTGGATGCTCTGCCAATCACCCGTCTTGTCACCGTAGGTATACTCCTTTCCGGTGTGGAAGTCCTTGATTCTGAGTTTCTGGACGGTCATGGTGAAGGGGCCCTTCGAGTAGTCGACCAGACCGCCGGCCCACTCAATAGTACCAGTGGCAGCACTCTTCTGGCCGGCAGGCCAGAGACTAAGCTTGACCTGGCAGGGTGTCTGCGGGTAATTCTTGCCGTGGAGGGCCAGAGAATCGTTATAGTTCAGCGTGCGGATAAGGTTGCCATCGATCCACCACTGCAGCTTGTCCTGGTCCCAGTACGTCGTGTAGTTGTGAAATTCAGTGTCGGCGTTAGCGACCGAGTTGATGGTGCCACGGTCGTACGCGGTCGTATTGCCCTTGCCGAAGAAGTTGGTCTGCACAGCACTTGTATTATATCCAACCCATTCCCAGTCAATCTCATCCAAGTCGTCCGACTCGAGCACCACACTGCTGACCATTCCCCCGCCCTTGGCCATCTTGACGTGAGATTCGACCACGCCGAAGAAGATGTAGAAGTTGGACTGGAGCAGCGTGGACTCGCCTTCCTTGGAGACGGTAAACTTGGCACCATCGGAGGTATAGTCGACGGAGCCGGTGCTCATGTTCCAGACGGTGGAATCGAGGGTCTCGTTCAAGTACCAAGTGTGTTCGGCGCCGAGGGCCGGATCGGCCGGGCAGGACTTGTCGAGAGGGTTGCAGTTGGTCGAGGTCTGGGCGACGGCATAGCCGGTCAGGGCCGCCAGTGCGGCGACGGTGAGGAAGTGCCTCATGGCGAAATAGAAAATGGCAGTAGTCGGATCGAGATCACACAATCTCCCAAATGATCAAATTGTCGGCCCTAAAGAAGCTGGCTGCTGACTGCTAGAGGTCCACGCGGACACAAAGAACGGACACGAGATCAAGTCTCGATAGCTGATGCTTGTACTCAAAGAGTGGAAGTGCGAGCGAGACGCACGGTGAAAAGATCGGAAGGTGGAAGGCCACCAGCAGCGCAAGGACCGAGAAGATGTGGAAGAGAGAACGAGAAGACCGAAGAACGGACTTGGGGAGTCAGGGAGTCAGGTAACTCCTGGGCAGAACGCCACGCCCAAGTGGATGCGCGCCATGCTAGTCTAGCGCGCTCCTTGGAGCAGTAGGGTCACACTCAGTCAGGTCCGAGATGCTCAACTGAGCACCGAGTAAGGGGAAGTGTGATGGTGACTCGGGCGCCACTAATCCTAGCCTTGTCTAGCGCGCAGGGTAGCTGCAGCTCACTAGCTGCATTGGGCCTGCGCTAGGCGGCCTCGTGCCTGGCGCTAGGCGGCTTTGGGCGTGGATGCCCGGGCTGATTCGCCAGTGATTGGCTGCTCATGGGGGTCTTCGATAAGCCCGGCAAATGGCTGTGAGACTTTCCTGCTTTCTGCTGAGTACTGCCCCTCCTGCTTCCTTTTCCTCCCGTAATGGTCCTATTTCGTTGGTTTAGGACAGATCCGGTGTTGTACATACTATCCGACCTCCCTCTAGTACGTAAAGTTACACCATATGTATGTACATACATGTACTACTGTAGAATATCACCAAACATATCTATCTAGACCATGTCCAGGAACTATGCCGATCACTCCCTGCCACCCCAGGGTCAGAAGCCAAGTCTTGCCTTAAAATTGGCCCGACTATCACCCTCTATACTGGACACAGCACAAGTGTCCGCACAAGTACAAAGGGATACATGCATCTCACTAGACGAAGCCCCCACCTTGTTGAAATGATGAGGATTATAGGCAATAACGATAAGAATAAATCATGTCTTATCCCCCTTTTCTCACTGCTATTTCTGGCCTCGCAGACCCTCTTCTGCAGAACCGGTTCCCCAACAGACCCGGTGGATTCCCAGCCACCAATCATCGAACCAGCAGAAAGCCTAAGTCAGCCGGAGTGGGTCGTCTTATGGATCCCGGTTCCCATGGGTTTTACCCTGCTCCCCCGGGAAATTGGGAGTTGGGAACTAATGTGTATATATAGCGACACCTTCCACAAAAAATCCTAGCGACCGGTGCTAGCTCCTCCAGAGGCGTCCAGCTATTGTGGCGATTCGTCCATGGCAAGTGGCCGGTCGGGGCGAAGCTTTGCGGCGTGGCACCAGTCCTGAGACCGCCTGTGGAGTGGATGTGGAAGAAAGGATTATCCCAGATCATTCCAAATCGAATCGCTCCACGACTGGAATTGTTGGATCAGCAATCGGGTCACTCGAGTAAAACCCTGTTTGTCCCACCTGTCCGACGTGTCCTGCGGAAGCCAGTTAGGATGTAGACTTACCTAGGTAGGCTTGAGTGAGATTCCCGATATCTGTTGTATGTATGTTGCAATCTTGGAAGGATTCATCATTGCTTAATCAGTTGGATCAGTGCGTTGTAAATTTCCAGAGCTGATTGGTCTTATCAGTCTTTTGGAATAGATCCAACTATGACTTGCATGAGTTTGCCCTGGTATTAGCCCCTCACATTGAGTCGCTCATGCAAACCTGCATCTTCTGGCCTACAGAGGAACTCAGGTGCTCTTCATTGCCTTGGATAGGTCATTGTTCGGGAGTTCAGGGTATCATATGGGTGAAATCACTTCAGAATCCAACCTAGGAAATTCTATAGTTAAGATACCTAATCACCACGGTAGCTGCCAGGCTTACATTGAGATATAGACACAGCTGTGTAAGTCCTAACAAGTTGTCACTTTGGCCGAGTGGTTAAGGCGCGCCCCTGCTATTCCGTAAGGGCGTTCATTCGTGAGCGTAGGTTCGAATCCTGCAGGTGACGAAGTATCTTTTTTTTTGTCTTCATGTTTTCTGATTTTTACTTTAGATTACCACAACCAAAGAAAGAGATACTATAGTAATAAATCTCTATAAATTAGGTATAGCATATTCTGCCTGGGTTGAGAGATTATTCCTCCTACGCTATTCCATAGTCGTATGGTTGGTCCTACAATCTGTCTAATGCCTGATTTGTACATGGGCCAGAGCCATAATATATCTAATAGTGGCAGTATTAGTCAACAAATAGTCACTTTGGCCGAGTGGTTAAGGCGCGCCCCTGCTATTCCGCAAGGGCGTTCATTCGTGAGCGTAGGTTCGAATCCTGCAGGTGACGAATTCTTTTTTTGATTTTCTCCTGTTGACCACGTTTTCTGACGATGAGTTAATTTAAGTGCTGCTTTGGCTATTTTTACTTGATGAGTTTTGCTCCTTTCCCCGTTAGGATTACTTATGGCTGGGCAATGTTTATCTGTCTAGGATAGGATAAGCACTTACTTCTACTAGTGGGATTTATATATATATATATATCCTGCGTTGTAAAGAATGACTAGTGCCTGGTCCAAAAAACCCATAAAAAAGCTACATAGGTAATTGAATATTGATGCTCAACCAGTCCAACTGATATCTTGGACCGCCCGTGGCTTGGAAAGTAATACGAAGCAGCACAGCACTCTGTATCCATAAATTGGCATATTTACCCGTAATGAATGATTCCAAGATGAAGAAAACCAAAAAGCTAATCAGAAGTAAAAGGTCGTTTATTCATCAAGTATGGCGTCGTCAAACAGCGTAAAGTCATGCCATCCGTGAGCCCCAAACCAATCGCCATTTCCAACCCCCCCTCCAAGATTCCCAAGCCAGTGCTGCCAAAAATCAAACACCGCGCCCATCGACCCAGATTCTCACCCAAGTCCATCATTACAACCCAGGTTGAAGCCCTGTGCCAATCACCAATCCCACCTCAAGAGAGATACACCTTTGCCGGGCGTCGCACGTCATCCCGATACCGCCGAGAACTGCTCACTGGCTTCTCGACGTAGTCGACATATGACGACCCACGGCTGCGTCGTCTTCTCCGGCCTCGCGATCGAGTGATCGGAGGACGATAGCCAACGTCTGGCTCGCCGCCGCCACTCCACGCACCGGGAAGCCGGAAGATGCGCCACAGCCAGAGGATCAGCAGTGTGCCGGCAATCGAGCCGATGACTATGCCCGCGATCCCGCCGCCTGAGATCGTGCTTGGGCATCCGCTGTTATCCCCAGATGTACGGGCGGCGAGGAGTGGATTGGTGGGCGCCTGGGCAGGAGCAATCGTGAATGTCAGCTCAGCGATGGCATGGGAGGTTGGACGTTGGAGCCGTGGTTCGACACCGTCGGGCCGTGATCCATTGCGCCATGGAACGATGGTGCGCTTACCATTGACCGTGCATGCACCTCGAGCTATAGTTGCGAGCTTTTGTGGGAGAATTGGCTGCCTGCAGTTTCGTTCAGAGGGAGAGTAGTATAGATCGTAGATGGTGGGGCTCTGCAGCCAGAAGATCTCAGTTCTGTAAGTATAACCCACGAAATGTGAGAATCTGCCAGCTAACGAGACCGACAAAGAGAGGAAGAGCTCGAGGAAAAGTCGCAATAGACTAACAGCCTCGCCACTTAAACCATCCCGCTCACACACGGCACACCCTTCTCACTGCTTCCCCCAACCTCCTCTTCTTATCCCGCGCTGACGTCAAGGGAACGTCGGGCTTGGCGGCCTGGAAGAGCAGCGATCGTCCTCAGCCCGCGACACAAACCGGGCACCTTCTCGCATCCGTGGTGAATTGCACGGTTCTATTGGTCGTGGACCAGGGTTTATCACAGGCGTCAAGCAATCCGGCATCCCCGGAAGTCGCGACGGAGATCGTGTCCATGTAGGAACAAAGCAACAAAGCAGCCCACCTGCCGCATCATGCAGTCATGCAATGCAGATGTCACACAGCTTTTACAATCAAAGAGCAGGACACAGAGCCCCGATTAAGCTGGAGTCGAGTCATCCACCGGCTACCTTGGATTGCGGTTGCGATTGCGATTGCAATGGTAGCGGGCTGCCACTATACAACGCTCTCCACTGGCTCACCCAAGTCCAATGCCAACATTCCCACGCGCGCTGCTTTCAACTCAACTCCACATGTCCTGGGGATGGTGGCACCTCGCCCGTCTCCCACACTCTGGCCTCCTTGCCGAGCTCGAACTCAATGGACCCGCCGTTCTTCATCACGTCGTCGTGCTCGAACCAGTTCTTCGTCCAGTGCTTCCCGTTGATCTTCAAGCTCTGTACATAGTAGCCCTCGTCGAGTCCAGTCGCGGAGATGCGGAGCGTCTGGTTCCCGTTGATGGTCATGTTCAGATCCGGGAACCAGGGGGACGAGATTAGATACACAGGCTGCGTGACAATCGGGTAGATGCCGAGCATCTGCCAGAGGAGCCAGGAGTTCATCGCTCCGGCATCGCTGTTGCCGGGCACGCCGTACGCGGCGTCCTTGAAGCTGTCCGAACGATTAGATTTCCTGTCTGCTAATCGCATGACGGGAAACATACTACTGATACCCGAGGCTGCGGGACTGCATCACACTTTTGTGCTGCTTGTTGATATAGTTGTATAGATAGGGCGTCGCAAAGTCAGGCTCGTTGCTAACAGGACTTGCATGAGCAAGAAGTACGTCTCAGGATGCACGAGCTCGAGGACATACCCAATGTTGATCAACGTCGTGATTCCCGCGCCATTGGCACCCAGGTTCTGAACCGAGGTGTTGGGTTTGAACTAAAGAACCCCAGGTGAGCTATCATGTCTGATACTCGCAATATCCACGGCACATTGCTTACCATCAGATCCAAGCGAGACTCGAACGTGTCCGAGCCACCCATCAACTTGATGAGTGTCTCGAGATCATGCGGCACCACGAAGGAGTATTCTATCCCACCCTTGTCAACATGGCCATCGCTCTTCAACGTGGAGCTTTTGGCATCCACTTACCCCAGGGAATACCCTCGTATGTATACGAAGACCACTCACATCCATAGCAATAAAGCGGATCATACCCGGACGTATTGAATGACCCATTCGCGAACCGCGGAGCCAAGAATCCCGAGAAGTTCAAGCTTTTCACGTTCGGATCCCAGATATTCTGCCAGCCTGCCGAACGATTCAGATACTTCTGCTGGTCACTCGGCCTCTCTCCCTGGGCGACTTGGCTAATAGCAAAATCATTCAGACTGTACTCGACCGTGCGGGAAATGCAGCGTGTGTTGTGGTCCTGCGAGACGTAGCCGAGCTCTTTCCAGTCGTCAAGCGCGCCGCGGCCTTCTTTGGTGCTGGCTGTGAGGTCGGTCTGGTCAAAGGTGTTGTACGGGGTGACCTCGGCATCTTTCTTCATGGCGGCGTATCCATCAGTCCAGTTGATTGCTCCACGCAGGCCCTTGACGTATGCGTCTGCCAGCACGTTGTCGGCGTCGGAGCCGCCCTGAACGAGGCCGTTCCAGTTGCCGGAGCGGCCATCTGGGAGGAAGCCTTGGTATCTGTGTTGAAGCATTGAGGTTTGCATTTAGAAGGGTCAGGGAGCGGACTTTACCTCCAAATGTCAATGAGGCCTCGGATCATAGACTCGTAGTACTCCGGCTGGAAGATGTGGTAGAAGCTGACGGTGCAGCGGAAGATATCCCCTAGACTGGCCGTGAGTGTCTATCGTTGAGATGCTGAACAGCTATGCTTATGCTCACACATGGTGTAGAAATCGTCCCAGAACGGTTCGCCCGAGTCCCACAGCGGATTTTCCCCGGTTCGGTCAGATGGCATCAGGTGAATGAAGTATAGCGAACTATACAGCAGCCTCACATTGGTCATGTTGGCGGAGTCGTCTAGCGACACCTGGACCTTGCTGAAGACGTCCTTGTTCCACTCCTTGACCGCATCGGCTATCGTGTCGTTGAGCTTCCACGACGGGATTTCCCTCTGGATGTACGAGCCAGCGCGTTCTGTGGAGATGGACGAGATGCCCACGCGGGAGGTAAGATGGGAAGCAGGACCATCGTTCCAACTTAGGAGAATGCCAATACGGTTGCTCATTGGCCCTGATGTCACTTTGGTAGTCTGATTGCCATAACTTGGTTGGCTCATGCCCCCATTGGCAAGATTCTGATATCGAGGCATGGGATCTGTGTTGGCACCAGAAAATGTCTGCGCCCGATCTGGGCGCTCGGAGAATTCGCCGTAGAAGTAGACGGTGAATGGTGCACCTGGTTCTCAGGTCGGCGCATGGTCCTTTGGAGCAGCGCTGGCGAACTTACCATTGTTCCATCCCCCGACATAGGTTCCATGTCCACTATACGCTTTGCCATCATCTTCGATCTGGATCTCTCCACCAGCAAAGAGCTGTCCATTTGGATCACCGGGGGACCCAGGCAAGAACTAGAGAGTTGATCAGCGAGACCCGATCTGGGAGTCAATAGTGACAGTATACGCACATGCGACACATCGACAAGAACATGCTTCTCGCCCTTCGCAAACGAGTATTCCATAATACCAGCGTGGCGCGACGCAGACAGCTCGACAGTGACGCCACTCTGGAGTTGCGTCCTGAAGTAACCCACTTGAGCCACGTCTTGGCCAACCTACATGCGCGGTCCAATTCAGCATCTGCAGTCATTAAAGGATATCCGAGTACCCACGCGCGGCTGGCTATAAGTCAGGTTATCCAGCAGATTGACCGGCGCGTCGACGGAGGTCAAGGGCATCTGCGAGATCAACCCATACTTGGGCGAACCTCCCGTTCCACTCTCATGCATCATGCTAACGCCGGTGACATTGCCGTCGGGCGTCCAGCCTCCATTCAGCACAGCAGTACTCCAATTCGCGGCCGTCGAGTCGATTCCCACCTTCGCGACGCCAAAGGGGCGCGCTCCGCCGACGAAGATATCGCCTCCGCCGTATCCAGTGCCGGCGTCAGGACCCTCAGAGCCCATCAGCGCATTCACATACTGTGAGAGGTCGACCTGCGCAGCCGCTGCGCCTGAGAGCAGGGCGGCTACTCCCAGCGCGGGGGCTGGCCGTGGATGCCAGAGCATGGTAGGAAGGACGTAGAAATTGCGAGGCCGGGTTTCACGTAGCGTCTATGCAGTGCTATTCGCTCGAGGTGAACTTGGGAGCAGAAGTGGTTGCGACGCGCTTGCTCTCCCATTTATACATTCCAGAGCGTGAGGGAGATCGGTTATTCCCTGGAGCGGTGTAACCCTCTAGAACGCAGCAGAAGATTGGGATTGGCATCGCCATGCCATTTGGTGATGCTTCTCCACGCCCAACCCCGCATCAATGCGCATCCATGACATGGAGATCGCGGCTGCGACTGGCTCTGCCCGGGGACGGACGAGTGTGCCGCGGGGCTCGTGGGCGCTGAGGCATGGATGATCGGCGAGAATGCCGGATCAGTGTTACATCCATGGGAACATTGGAGTCGCTGAGAACGTTGGAGATTGGAACGAGTCGCAATGTGGGCTTGGTGGAAACTTGCTTGATGACCAGTGCGGCAAGGAATAAAGTGCGGTAATCATCCTCAACACCCTTGGGAATATCCAAGGCCGGCGAGGGCTAGAGCATAGTCGGGCCAACTAATGCACACACTAATTATGTGAGTTCCAGGTCTATTGCTATCATCCACGATCCCGTACTATGATGACACGATATAACATCCAAAGAAACTACAAACAGGAGTCGAGGTGGAGAAGACTGCATCATGTCCAACTACCTTCCAAGATGCGCCAGCCTCGATACCGACTTTGCAAAACCAACCTCTAAATTCAGGCCATCCCAGACGGTATAATAAGCCTTCAGGAGCGGCGACCCTAGTAGCCAAACCGGCCGATTCCCGGCGGGATCCTGGATAGGCTCAACAGGATTGTTGAAAGCAGCTTGGCAGACACCGGGCTTTCCAGGATACTCGCCCAGGTTAAAGAGGCTTCGTGGCAGAGTGAGGTTGAACGACTGGCTCTCACGGCCAACAGTGAATGTCAATACGGGCGCAACAGCGTCTAGGACAGAGCATGGCGCGCCCCACGCGCCGGCTGCATCGATCTGCTTGATCCGTGGGGAGATTTGTCTGTAGATATCGGCCGCGGACTGCTGATCCGGTGCCTGGAGGAATGCAGTGCCGGTATCCAGAGCAGAAAGACCAGCGCGGAATGGTGCCGTCTTACCACCGACAATGCCAGTCGTATAGTTGCCACGAGTGAGGGCTTGCTTGCCGTTGATGTAGAGGGTCTGCAGGTCCATGACGAACGCTTCGGAGAGGGCGCTGATCTCTTTATTCAAACCGACGGAGGTGATCGGCCCCGTGTACTTGGAGTGGTCGATGCCTCCTAGTGTGACTTCCGCCCCCTTCGTAGAGCTAGGGATCATGTAGAAAGAGAAGACAGGCTCCGGTAACAGACCACTGTAGTACCAGGACCAGAAGGTTGGAAGAATGGAGTCGTTGGACAGCGGCGCGACGCCCATACCGAGGATGCCATCCATGGGCACGTCCTCGAAAGCTTGAGGGTATTGGTGGCAGAGTGCAAACATCTGGCGTGAGGCCTCTAGACCCTCCAAGGCCACGGTGTCGGTGACGACACTGCAGTTGGCGGTTTCCGACGTTGCTATCGGGATGGTTGTTGCTCCTGTGCTGAATTGCCGCACCACCTCTTCTCCGGGCAGCGAGGAGAATGAGCGAGACTTGCTGGTATCAAAGCGAGCATGGTGGCCACATGTAGTGCAGTCCTTTGCTGGCAGAACCAGAGCCGTAGAGCCGGTATCGTACATGACAGTACTTCATTGCGCTGAAGGTCAGAGGAAATCCCGATACCTTGGACACGGAGAGGGCTTACAAGGTCTGAGGTGGAGTGCCCACTTGGATGGTGCTGTACCACTACCAATTTCCTCCGTCAGTCATTGAAGTGTTAACGCATCGCGCTTGCATCCATACCTGGAGATCGGTGTGGGTAAACCAATCAGTGAGTGGGACATTCACCACCTCGCTATGCGTGGTTGAGTTTTTGCTGATCCTCGCTGGTCGAATCCGCTTTGCAGCTCGGCCTTCCAGCTTGATCACTCGAGGGAATTTCTGGGCAGGCGACGATGCCTCAATAATGGGGGCCAATGGTAGCAGGAAAGTGCCGAGAACCCATAAATTTTGGAGCTTCATGTTGTCAATACAGAATCCAGCCGTCGAGTGGATAGCCAGAGAAGGAAAGTAAGTGATCGTGAGAGCGCCGGCATATATGTACTCGTTAGTGGATTCGGGTACAGATGGCTGTTACCTAGCTGCGCCTGTATTCTATTATGACTTCGGCCCGCAGAATCCAAGTCATCTAGTGGTGGATCACCATCATGCTCGAGGCCTGCGGTGTTATGACGACATGTAGCGCCTCTCGGGCAAAAGAATAGTAATCATTGTTCGCGTGCCCTGGGACTGAGATGCGTCTGACTGGATCAGGGCCCACTTGGCTCAGAGGGCCAGGAGTAGAATATACGCGCGCCAGTCCGCAGAACGGATGTTGATGGATGGTTGGCTAGTCTAGCAGCTGGGTGGGGGCGCTGCGCGTAAAAACGACGCCGGATAAACGGGGATATAGATGAGTCGCATCAGTGTTCAATCTGCATCAGAAAAAGACCAAGGATCTTAGATCCAAGCAGAGAAGAGGCTGAGAATGGATCCATAATCCGCCTCAAGAAAGGCCAGTCCAGATCCCGACGCGGGCAACTGCAGCCTGTCGTGGTTGAGCTCTACGAAGCTTGAAAGATGGTTGGGGATTAAGGTCGAAGAAAATTCATTCAAATCCAAATACTCCCAACCCATGATATCATCAAAAGAGCAGGCAACCTTATCCAGCCAGGTACCGATCCAGGATGCTGAGGAAAACACAAGACGATGCAACATACATTCTTCACTCATTACCGACCCTCGATATAATCCCTGTTCTCGATGGTGACACTCTTGGTCATATGGTTGACCTTGTAGACACCGACAAGACGAGAGGCAAGTTCGAACTGTGGAATCCGATCAGCGGGAGAACCGACTACCGTCATGGGGTCTGAGTGCACTTACCATATTGTTTCTGAGAGAAATCACAATAAACTGTGCATTCTTTGTTCGCTCCTTAATATAAGACGCAACAATAGAGACCTAGAGCTGTATGAGTGCGAAGGATGCGGACGAGGTGTGGGAGGGATACTCACGTTTCGGAAATCCAGGGCAGCGTCAATCTCGTCCATCACGTAGAGCGGAGTAGGCTTGTAGTGGTGCAAGGCAAAAACGAGCGCCAAACTAGAAAGCGTCTTTTCACCACCAGACAGATTGCCAATGTTCTTCCAGCTCTTCTTGGGAGGCATGACGGAGAACAGGATCCCTTCCGAGAAAGGATCCAGGGAGTCAACCAGCTCCAGCTCTGCATTGCCACCCATCGTGATCATTTGATACATCTCCTTGAGTCGCAGGGAGATGATGCCAAATCCTTCCATGAAGCCGTTCAACCGGGCCGATCGAAGCCCGTCCAGACGAGCCTTGGCACTGTCTCGAGTTGCCAGGGCAGTGGTCAGGTCTGCCGACCGTGACTCGTGCTCGGCAGCACGGCGGCGATACTCGTCAATGACGGAAAGATCAACGGAGGCATTTTGGACCTTCTCTTCCAAGGCAGCGATGACTGCCTTGAGAGATTCCTTGTTCATCGCATCGAGTTCGTCCTTAGTAAATGTCTGGAGCTCGGTCGATCCTTGATCTTCGCCCAGGTCGCTGACGTTCTGTAGAGACAATTTGGAAAGCTTTTCTTCCCAGTAGCGGCTGCGTTTCTGGTTCTCAGCAAGTGCCTTTTGGTTTTCTTCCAGTTTGTTGCGCATTTCAATCTCGGTAGCACGCGACTCATTGAGCTCAGCCACCTTCTCGTCAAGCTCTCCCTTGAGAGCCTTGAGCTCGTCCTTCTTGGTCTCCAGAGCCTGTAGAAATTTAGCATCGCAGTGTTAACATCCTATCAAATTAAGAAGGGAACTCACCTCCTGGGCCTGATCAGCCTTTTCTCTCCAGCCAGAGGCATCGTTGGCTTGGTTCTCCACGTCTTCCTCGAGCTTCTCCAGCTCAGCGGTCATTTGAGCAATCTCTTTCTCAGAGCTGTCACGAGCCTTGGTGTGCTTGGTGATGAGCTTCTCATTCTTGGACTTTTGCACCTCGGCATTGGAAATCTCGTCGTTCAGCATGCTGATTTGCTCCTTGAGGCCATCGACTTTGGCTTTCTGACCACGGAGACGAACACCACCGACTTCCATAATCTTGCTTTGCAAAGTCTGGATTTCCTCCTCAATGCCACTCTTTTGGCTGTTGAGATCTTCAATCTCATTGTTCAGGACCTCAATCTGCTCCTCGAGCGCATTGGCCTGAGACTCGTCGGATTTGGAGGGTTTGTGTGCTGCGCTCAGCTCCTTGACCCGTCGCTGGGCATCGGCTAGACTGCGCTTCGCACTGTCGATCTCGATCATGATCTTCTGGATCTTGGTCTCGACTCGGGGAATTTCCTCAGTCTTCTCCCGCATCTGGGATTCCACATGCCGCTGCTTCTCTTGGAATCCTTGAAACTTTCGCTCCAACTCCTCCAGATCAGACTCAAGCCGTGTCACTTGTTCCTTGGTGGTATCGGCAACTTGTTTTGACGACATACCGCCCCGTGCCACACGGGTACCACCACCGCTCATGGTTCCAGAAACATCAATCAACTGCCCATCCAACGTCACAACTCGCCACCGTCGTGCACCATAAGCAATGCGGTTCGCTTGTTCAAGATCCTTGGCAACCAAGGTGTTCTGCATCACGCTATAGAAAGCGGGCGCGAATTTGGGATCCTTAGGCTTGACGAGATCGAAAAGACGCGGGACACTCTCCGGTGTGTAGATTGTTGACATGTCGCGACGAGGAAGGCGATCCAAGAGAATAAAGTTGGCTCGACCAAGGTTGTTCTTGCGGAGGTAATCGATGCAGTGTTGACCAACCTCCACGGTTTCAACAACCATATTGTCAAGGGCTGGACAGGCAGTAGAGATCGCAACGTCGTATTTCTCATCGATGGTTCCCAAATTGCCTAGGCGGCCATGGAACCCATCAATACGACCAGACTCTTTGAGTCGCATCAACCCTGTCAATACACTGCCGCGATTCTGCGTGCTTGCCAGACTCACGCGTGCTTCGTCGGCCTTTTGGCGAGCACTGGAGACGTGGGCACGAACTTCGGGCTCGCGGGCAGAGTATTTCTTCAAATCGCTCTTCAACTTCTCGACCTCGGCTTCCAGTGTCTGTTTTTGAGCCTGGCGCTCCTCGAGATCGTTTTGTTTGGAATGCAGGGTCTCCTCGATGGTTCCGATCTTTCCCTGCGCCTCCTCGAGCAAGACAGCACCGGCATTGCTCCTCTCGCGGAGAATGTCGAGTTCACTTTGTGCAACGGCGACAGAAGACTGCTTTTTGTTGATCTTCTCGTTCCATGGCTCTAGGGACTTCTGCTTCGCAGCAATTTGGTCTGAGAGGCCTTGGGTTTTGCCCTTAAGGCTCTCACGGATCGAGTTCAACTCTTCCTCCTCCTCTTTCGTCTCCTCTTCGAGCTGCGTTGTCTCGCCAGTCTTCTTCTCGATATCGTAGGTAAACTTTTCGACTAGGCTTTGACACTCAGAAGCGGCCAGTCGGCTGGTCTGCATCGTCTTCTCCAGCTTCTTCTGCTTACCCAGAACGAACTTTTTCTTTTCCTCAAACTTGACGGACTCCTTGTCGTACTTGGCCATTTCTTTCAACAGGGCTTGGGCTTCTTTCTCCATGGTCTCGTATTCACGGACCCCGCGCTTGTAGGCCTTTTCAAGGTCTTTGATACCTGATTCATTGCCTTCATGCTTCTCCAGCTCCATGTTCAAGAGCTCCTGCATTTGAAGAATAGCCTCCTCGGTGACGCGGACATTATCGGCGCATTCATCAATGTAGATCTGGTAAAGAGCAGACTGCTTTTCGGCCAATTCGTTTTCATCGCGAATATATGCCAGTGCTTTATCTTTCTTGTCCTCTAATGAGGTCTTTTCCTTCTCCACGTGCTGGACTCGGTTGTTTTTCTCAACACACACGTCATTCAAGGTTTCAAGCTCTGTGGCTGCCTCATCGATGGGGGTCTTGTATTTCGAGGTTCCGATAATATCTTCCAAGTACTCGAGGAGGCCCTCATCATGTTCATTGGTAGCCTTTGCCTTCATCTGCGCGATTGACTCAACCTCACCCTGTAAGATCAAGAATCGCTTGTGATCGAGATCGATACCCCGATCGCGAAGGAAGGCCGTGACAGCAGTAAAGTTAGTCTCTTTTTTGTTCATGTAGTATTTGCTGCTGTTATTCTTGAATGCTCGTCGAGAAACGATCAGTTGGGAATCTTGGACTGTTTCGTGGCCGCCGTCGGGGAGATCGAGGACTTGTTCAAAGTGGACCTCGACTTCGCAGTAGGGTAGGTCTGGGTACTGGGCAGAATTGTGAATGAGTGCCGAGATCTTGCCCTGTCGCATCTTGCTAGCACGGAAGCCAAACACAAAGAGTAGGGAATCGATCACGTTGGACTTGCCCGATCCGTTCGGTCCGACCACCGACGAGAAAGAGGCATGGAACGGACCAACGACCTGTTTTCCGGCGTAGCTCTTGAAATTGGTCAGAATCAAATTCTGAATGATCATGCGAGGCTTGGCTTCTGCGGGCTCCTCGGGTGCAGGGGCTGCCATGTTCCTGGATTTCATCACAATGTCCATAGGCTTTTCCAACACCGTCGAGTTCGGGTTGATAATCGATATTTGGGACTTGGGCTCGTCCGAGGGTTTAGACGGCGACGACTGATTGACGGCGGAGTCGGTGATGTCGGAGAGAGGCGGTACACTTTCCCGATGAGCCCGCGCTTGAGGCTCTGGCGACGCGGACGGCTCTGGAGTGGGAAGTGAGCCCTTTGCCGGCTTCGGCGTAATTGAGCCACGACTCTTGCGGGGATGAGCCATACTGTGTCTTTTCAAAGCCGCCTGGTTGGAGGGAGAATCCGGATCACCCTCCACAGGCTCGATACTTTTCCTTTTCAAAGCCTGGCTTGAGGGAGATTCGGGGCCAACCGAGGCGACGCTGTCCCCTTCATCGTTCTCATCATTCTCGTCGTCCTCATCCGTCTCTGCGAGCTGAGAAGCATCTGATTCTTCGGCCACCGATGGTCGCGATTTGCGCGCGGGCCGCGCCGTGGAAGGTGTCGCAGGATCGAGAGAGAAACGACTCCGAGACGCCCGTTTTGCTTTCTTGGGGACGGGGGTGTAATCATCTTCCTCGCTTTCCTCATCGCGATCGTCTTGCGTCGAGGCCGTGGGCGTTGTATTGCCGGGGTCCTCAGACTCGGAGGTGTCCTCCACGACATAACTCCGGCGGGGAGCGGCGCGGCGTGAGGGCCGACCCTTTGCAAGCGAAGCCATTATGCGCAGGTCAGATGGGGCGCCTGTTTCATGGGCGCGAGGGGCGATGATGGGGGGGGGGATGATAAAGAAGCTCTCGCAGCAGCCCGGAAAGTGGGTTGTTTACGTCCCGCCCAAACGGGAAAGGCGTCGCTGTTCTGCCACAACACATCCTCACCGCCCTGTAACACCCCCGTAATATTACCCCTCCGCGGAGCTTCCTCTAATTCTCCCAGTCGCAAACCGCCGCGCCACGTTCACCGTCCTCACAATGGCGCAGTGGGCAAGTTTCGACCAGATATTCAGTTTCAATAAGAAATGCCAATATGACTCAAAAGTCATCGACTCCATTGTCACCAACCGTCGTGCGCTGGAGGGTCAGCTCTTCGCTGATCGATTGCTAGGACTGCTCGGCATCAAAGGAGGTACAAGTTGAAGTCCCCAAGGCCCAAGGCTGTAGCTGACCAACATTTCCTTTCCAGTAACCAAAGTCTATCCACCAAAGACTAATGCTGACCTGCGATCCCTTGTCGACCATATTTTCTCCTCCGAACTCGACGATCATCACAAGCAGGCCCTGATCTACTATATCCTCAAGGACTGCAAAAATGCGCCGCATGCTGCATCACAGTTTGCAAGCTCCTGCCACTTGCCAGAGAAATACCGTCTTTTCATTGAGGGATTGTGGCATATGGATCGCCTTGACTTTAGGGTATGTGACTTGTGTTGCAGAGAGGCCGGAGTGTTCCCTAACCAGTGCATGTCGACAGCGCGCAATCGAGTACCTTGCCGAACCCTCCCTCATTCCCACCTTCCCGGACGAAATACTCTATGCTCTTACTCTGTCCAAGCTTCCGAAGCATGAGAGCAGCCTCGCCATTGCCTACTATCATATTGCCGCACCTCCTCTAGCCACAGAAAAGGTCCAACGAGCCTTTTTCGAGACACTCTGCCGGTCCAATGTGACCGAGGCCTTTTACTTCACTCGTAAATATGACGAATTTCATCGCCACCGTTACTTTGTCCAGCTAGTCGGGTTTGTGCACAAGACCGCGGCTGGCCAAACACGGAGCAAGCGCGCAATAGAGCTGGTCGGGCTGCCATTGGATGAAGACGAGGAGGGTTGGTTTGAGGAAGCCTTGCTGCACGGAAGCGCAAGCACATTCCCTGGGGCAAAGGATACGTTGATGATGCGCCGCCTGGCAACCGGGCGGATGGAAGGGCTCGCAGGGGAACTGGAGGCATTGGGCGGCAAGAAGGTAGATGGGCTCAACTGGGATGACTTGCGCCAGAGCATGCGATATACACAACCTGCATACCAATCCACTGGCGCTGCATCGGAATGATTTTTTTTAATGTGAGATGGGACTTACAATTGGAGTCACGGATTCGAATAAAGCTCGGTTCTTTTTGTGAATGCATTTCCATAAATACCGCTTGTAACTAAGTGTGTTGCGAATGCAGCAATAACGGAAATATGCCAATCTATATATTGAGTCGTATCATGTATATTGGTCGCCGTGACGCACAATTACATGGCTCCTATATTTAAACGCATATTTCCTGAACCGAGAGCATGATAGCATGCCAATGTCACTGTCGTGCGGATTGAGCTCTGTCGGGGCGATAACTCCGGCGCCGATAAGATTACCGGCGCCTCGGAAAAACCGCTTTACTTCCTGCTCACACATGCTGCCCATACCCTCAGCCGGCGCCTTTCTTTATATTGACCTCTTCAATTTCACATCTATCTGCTATTCAACTCAGCTCTCCTTTCACTAAAGCTGCATCTGGCCTGAAATCACGTTTTCGCCCTGCAGGTGGACCGCACCGAGGCCACATCCGCCGCGACTTCTCCGAATTGATGCGCTGATTGCGACACAATGGTGATCTGCACTTACTTCCAGCAGGGACGATGCAAGTTCGGAGGTATGTGTGTAATTCCTCGAATGAAAGGAATTGGCTGATTATTGTCTAGAACGCTGCAGGTATGAGCATCCTGGCAGAGCAACGGAGGGCTCATCGGGCAACCGATTTGGTGTCCTCTCTTCTGACGGATTTGGAGGTAAAGATCTCGTTCCCCCACTATCAGTGGCCCAAGGATGTCCCAATATGGGCTGCAAATGTCCATGTCTATATTGCATCATCCTGTTGCTGTGCTGTTCCCATACCCAAGAGACTGGCCCTCAATTTCCCCTTTGTTCTCTAAACGGAGCAAGATTATCCCCGTCCTCTTTCTTCAGACACTTTCAGATACCTCACGGCATTTTGTATATCATGATAGAGTTACTAACGCCCCTCCTCGGACAGGCCAAGCTTCCAAAGCCAATCAACAACAAGCAGAGTGAGCACCACCCATCGTGTCTTCGCTGAACCCATATACTAACCAGGTGGCAGCTATGGCGTGAATGCAAGCGACATCAAGCTCGATCTTACTGCGGGCAAGGGTCGACCTGAATGGGTCTTCTCAGCATATGCCCCTGTGCGCACTGCTCCGCGGCAATTGTTCGGTGGACCCCAGCGTGAGCAAAGCATGGAAGAGATGCGTCTTCGTCACTATGAAGCTGTAGCTGCTGGAAACATGAACCAGGCTATCCAGGAGGCCCAGGCCTTATGGCAGGAGTCTGTAAAGCAGATGGACGCCGCACTCAACGATCTCCATGGCGCTGCCAAATACGTCATTGATGGTGCCAACGAGCACCCGAACCGCATCGATATCACCGAGGGAAAGACCGCCCCCGGCACGCAACAGCAACAGCCACCTAGTCAGTCTGCCTTCGATCAGCCGCCAAGAGGGAGCCTTCCCTCGGCTTGGCTAAGGCCTGGGCAAGAGCGTACAGCCTTTGGACAACCCTCGGCAGTTGGACAACCCTCTGCATTTGGCCAACCTTCTGGCCTTGGACAAAAACCTGCTTTCGGACAGCCAACCTCCTTTGGGCAGCCATCTACTCTTGGACAGGGTAGTGCCTTTGGCCAACCCTCAACCCTCGGAGGAGGTCAGGCTGGGTTTGGAAAGCCGGCGTTCGGCCAGACAGGCTTTGCTCAGCCGTCGACTAATGCGCCTGCCTTTGGCCAGACTAGCTTCGGCCAACCCTCAGCCCCTGGACCGGCTGCACCATTCGGTACCCCAGCTGGTCCCTCGCCATTCGGTCAAGTTCCCCAGAACCAGCCTGGTCCTTTTTCCACCCAGCCTGCTGGCCAGCCAACCCCGTCACCGTTCGGCCAGCCGGCCACACTGCAACCTTCTGGGCCAACAGCGTTTGGTCAGCCATCAGCCCCGGGTGGGCTTGGTGGCCAACCTGTCCAGAACGTGTCACCTTTTGGACAACAGCCACAACAGGCACAAAAAACCCCATTTGGACAACCATCTGTTCCAACAAATCCATTTGGTGCCCCCTCCCAACAGCCGACTCCATTCGGCCAACCCGCTGCACCTCAAGGCGTGCCAGTTACAAATGCGAACGCTGGCCCCCGCGCATTCATGAAGATCGATAACCCCAGCGAACTGAATCCTCTTCCAGACTTGCAGGGTGAGACGCGACGCAACCCGGCCAATAACCGCATCGTGATGTGGAAAGGCCGTCCTGTACAGTACATCGGCGACGTGCCTTGCTACTTACACCCCCAGGACAACAAAACCTACGTCCGCATCAACTTCCCTGACGGACCACCTGACGCTGCTACGTTGCGTGATTCTCAGGGCAAACCGGAAGAGTACACTCCGGAGATTGAGGAGATGTACAAATTCTATCTGGAGAACGGATACTTCAAGGATGGCGTTATCCCACCCGTTCCGCCGAAGCACGAGTATATCAGCTTCGACTTCTAATCCGATTCTTGTTTGATTGATTCCCTTCACAAATTGCGCGATATCGAAGACCCTTGCGTTTAGTGGTCGTGTTTTCTCAGAGGATGGGCCGGCAGCAGCCGAGATACAAAATGGCGTTTTCGGAGTCAGGCAAGCCGTGTTAAATTCACTCCACAGGCTGAATAATTTTATGCAGCATGATTACGATAAGGAAAACTACAATAGAACATTGCGATCTACGAGAAGATAAAGCCATTATTTTCTCAAGATGTTTCCATTTTTTTGATTTCTCAGGTCTAACGGGTATCAACAAGGCCCAAGGTGAGACTTGCAGTCAATCTAGCACTTCGGCGCTACCGGCCTAAGCACGGTACGATCCAATGAAGCTAGTTTCATAACCCTCCCTGATCCATTGCAGCGCTATCAAGGGTAGTGCATTTAAGCAGCAATGGTGACCTCAACCTCAACACCAGCCTCGATGTTGATGATGATCTGCTTGACAGTCTCGGTGGGGGCGAGCAGGCTGGACGCAAAGAAAAAGAACCAGTCAGCCAGACATTCTCTCCAATGAAACGGCTGATCTGCAATGGACACCAGACCGCCGTTGGGAGGGGCAAACTCACTCAATCAGACGCTTGTGGATGCGCATCTCGTACTTGTCCCAGGTCTTGGAACCCTCACCGTTGGGGGTCTTGCGGGTGGAGATGTGCAGGGTCTTGGTGGGCAGACGGACGGGGCCCTTGACCTGGAGGGACTTGGAGCGGGCACGGTCGATGAGCTCCTGGCACACCTTCTCGAGCGAGGCGACCTTGCGCGAGGTGAGGGTGATACGGATCTTGTGGACCTTCTGCAGTGGGAATTAGCATCTTGCACAATGAAATGTCGGTGATATTCGCTATGACTGGTGGCGCAATGCGACGGCGACAGCGACAGCGACAAAGGTATGCGACATGACGGAGCGGAGTTTAGAGCGAATCACGTACAGGGCCCTCGCCGAAATCCTTCTCGGGCTTCTGGAAAGACATCTTGAGTTTTGGAGTTTGTTAAAAGGGCAAAATGCCAATCAAGACCTGAACTGCAGGGTTCGGTAAGGTGATGATGGCCGGTTGGAGATTCGGTGCGGAGCGAGAAAATCGTCGAATTCAGTGCGAAAATCTTGGCGTCTTCGGTTATCTGACGCTAGGCCTATTTGGGGGATTGCTGAGTCATCCTCGTTCGGGGACCAAATGCAGCCATGACTATTGTGACGCAGTTACAGTCGGGTGGCTTTTGCTTTGTTTATCTTTCTTTGTATAATTTCAGCATTCTTTTCTTTTTCATTTTTCTCCTGGAGTAATTTCACCTTCTTCGCCAACCATCCCACGCCGCAATGGCGGAGTTTCCACCGCTGGCTCCAGTGCCCTCCCCCGCAGTGAGGAGGACCATTCCCTCCGACGACTGGGAGGCCTGCTTGGATGCATGGATGGCGCTGCTGGGAATTCGGCTGAATGCCAGTGATCAGCAGTTCAGAGATGCAGCAGTCCAAGACCTTCCGGCTGTCTCGTTCCTGGGGTCTTTCTATCAACATGCCGCCGCGGGTGACAGCGACCTACAGCATGGACCCAGAGCTCGAAAGTTACGGAAACTTTGCTTTCTCGCCACCAGACGATATATGCTTGGCATCTCTAATCCGCCAGATGGTCTTTTAAACTGGAGGCTTCTTGGTAATCTATGTTGCTGCTTTCCGTCCAGCGCTGCATTGAAGACAACTCTATTATCTGCGTGGGCTATGCATCATGGCCAGATATCATCAAGCATAGAGAAGGCAAAATCCATGGTAATTAAACAGCTACCTTCGGCTAGCTCATCACCCAACTCCGAAATCATCTCGGATATCAGAAGATTGACAATCCTGGCCTCATCATTGCCACCTTGCGGTCAGGTCCTGATGGCGGGATCTGATTTTCTCGATACACTATCAGAAACCTATCAGGCACCAAAGACTCGAGAAGAACTGCGCAAAATCCTGGTTGCCAATCTCTACGTTGGACTGGTCGCATTATTGAAAGAACCATCGACCAACCTGTCGTTACTGCTGGATCAACTCTTCAGCCTCAAGGCCGCAGCCGGAGTTGGCGCACCCAAGATGAAGAAAGAGCCTACCATTCTTTCAGATCTTGTCTGCAGCTCTGATTTACTCCTGCGGCTAGAAAGATATCTCACTAGCCACCCACAAAAACGCGGACAGGATCTGCTCGCCAGCTTGCGCGCGTATCAGATGGAGTCGAAACCTCTCCATCACCGATACCAAAGGCGAAAGAGAGTGGACAAAGGCAAAGGAGCCTCGTCAGGCCTCGAAATTCCAGATGAACTCCATGCACACAAGATGTCCCTCGTCTCGCAGGTCCAAGATCTCTTCCCAGACTTGGGCTCTGCTTTCGTCGTGCGACTGTTAGACGCTTACAGCGACAACCCAGAAACGGTAGTCGCCCACCTCCTAGACGACTCACTCCCTTCAGAACTTCACGATCTCGACCGCTCCGAACAGCTGCCCCCTCGGACAGAGCAGCCACAAAGCCATCTAGCTCCCCGACCAACTCCACCCGCAATCCCGTCGCCGCCGCTAGAGCCGATACCAGCCCGCAAGAATGTTTTCGACAAAGAAGTCGACATTGCTGAGCTCAGCCGCTCAGGCGATGCACAAGGAAAACTCCGCTTCGGCCGCGCCGACCCAGACCTCACCGCCGACGCCGTTCTCGCAGACCGCAGCCAGCACGCCACCAACAAGGCGGCCATCTTATCCGCGCTAGCAACGTTCGACTCTGACGATGACGAGCGCGACGACACCTACGATGTCGCTGACGTAGGCGGCACCGTGGACAGTGCGACGGCAGGTACAGATGCCGACGCCGACGCCGACGCCCGCAAACGACAAGCTGCAGCATCTGAGAGCCTTGAGATGACTCTGTTCCAGGCGTACAAGTCTAACCCGGGAATCTTTGCGCGGGATTCGACGACCCGCCGCTCACAGCCCCGCGCACAGCTCAAGCGCGAGACCAACATGACGGACGAAGCCATCGAAGGATGGGCTGTCATGCTGGCGCGGGATCCGAAGCGTCTCGCTAGGCTTGAGGACCGGCTTGCTGTCGACGGTGGCGGAGCTGGGGGTGGTTCGTTGAACCAGCCACAGTTGGCACCCACGTCGTATAGAAAGCCGAAGCCGACGGAAGATGGCGATGACTCTGCAGATGAAGACGATTCTCTAGGATATAATTCTCGTGGAGGGAGGGGTGGAGCTGGACGAGGTGCGCGCGGAAGAGGACGGGGAGGGAGAGGTGGACGAGGTGGACGACCGCCGCAGGCTGGGGAGCAGGGACAGCAGAATCCTGCGGTGGCGCATCAGAGGAAAGAGCAGAATAAGGCCAGTCGGGCTAATCATAACCGGCGCCAGCAGCGTGCGAAGAAGATTGCGCGAGGAGGCGGGCTGCCTGGCTGATATTTTCAATGAAGCATATTTCACCTGCATAAGAATTGTGATGAGTCTTCTATTTCGCTAGATGCGTGGGATAGTGTCCGATCTCATAGACTTGGCTACTGAAAGAGTACTCTACTCAACGATGCACGAACAAAGACATTGATTTCATTATCATATCGTGGGTACACACTCTGCGTGATGGGCATATTGACATTGCGAACTAAGACGCCAAGCCGTTCATATCTATAGGATGCGGCGGAGAAACAACGCAAGGCCAGCGGTCTCAATGATGATGCGAGAAGACGCCCTCTTGAGCGATCGACTTGCGGCACTCTTCCATGAGGCGAAGTTGCTTCGCGACGTCACCAAGCCGGCCGATGACCTCCTTGTTTCCGTCATAGAAAGTGAAAAGGGCGTACGGAATCCCGGTATCTCGGCAGAACTCCAGGACATATTTCTGGGCACGGCGAAGGTTGTGGCGCGGCATGCGCGGATAAAGATGATGGATAGCCTGGAATTGCAGACCTCCATGGAAAAAGTCCAGCCAGGTAGGGCAGTCAACATCCATCGTGGTGCGCAGCATCTTCTGAGGGAAGGATTCATGAACCCCCATATCAGAAGTGGACATGGCAAAATGCGACAGAGTAATTTGGACATGCAGGGGTGAAGAGACAACGTGGGAAATCAGGAGGAAGATGATTCGACTGCTCCAGTCTGGTACTGTCTTGTACAACACCAAGTAGACATACCAGTACCAGAAGAAAATTTGACCGGCTATTTCTAGCCAAATGTGGTACCGCGCGGGTCCCTTTTTCGGAGCCTGGCCCTTGAGCAAGTATTCCCAGCTCAGACGATAGAGGTTGAAGCGAGCCAACATCATGATGGGATAATATGAATAGTTCTGGATCTTGAGCATGAACCTGGACGCTGCGTCGAAGGCCATGTTGCGGTCGTAGTATGTGCTTTGCAGGCTATCGAAGAACCGGTGCGAGATGGCAAAGAAGGGCATGTGCTCGATATCCGGGTCATGTTCGGGTTCATTGGTCACAATGTGGTGCACGTTGTGGCTTCGTTTCCACCATCCCAAACTCAATCCTCCAATGAAGTCCGCAATAATGATTCCAATCACAGAGTCAACATGGAAATTGTGGGTGATACCCATGTGGCCAGCATCATGGGCAGTAAATACGAGCTGGTGCCACAAACACCCGATCCAGAACGCGGAGGTCGCCCACCAGCCCATGCGAAGAAACACATAAGCCAGGGTTGCAAAGAGCGTGTATCGACAGCACTCGATGAAGTAAGAGAAGTAATTGCAATCAAACAATCCATCGGCCTGCATGCGCTGGTACAAGTCGCGGTATTTCTGTTTGATGCTCTCCTGGTTGGCAGGATCCAAGGACGGGTATTTGGCAGTGTCGAAGACAATTTCGTTCTGAGTGCGAGCATCTAGGAAGGCCGGCTTGGTTGGAAGCTCTTGGGTGAGGGGAGTGGACGCCGCAGTATCGGTGTCGGTGTCACTGTCGTGTACAGGCTTCCTGTGTCGGGTGGTGGATTTCCCGTCCACCGCATCGAAAATGGGAGAAGGAGGACTCGATCCTTCTAGACTGGAGTTGTCCTGGCTAGACAAATCTTCCTCGCTCAAGCATGCGTCGTCGGTATAGAGGCGAAACTTGCCGCCTTGAATCGGAGGGAGGAAGTTGGACCATGTTCCTTCGATCCGTCCGATCTGATAGGAAGACATGAGTTGGCGGGCTTCTTTGGAATGTAAACTGGATGAGTAGGAAGCACCATGGTCAGTCCGAAGCCAGCATAGAGCTCAGTAGAGCATTCATGTCAGAACATACGCATTGATCTCGTCCGTTGCATCCCTGCCCACCATGTGTTTCATCGGCTTTTCGCCGCCTGGGTGGAACTTCATGTAGGCATCCACCTTCAGGACACGGTTCTCGACGATAATGACATGCTTGCCCTCCGCAATCAGGCCTTCGATGTAGCGCCGGCTCAACACGGTGTCCTTGCGGGACGGTCGGGGCGCGAGTGGATTCCCCATGGCTAGAGATTCAAGATGCGGCGAGAGGGATGAGGTCGTTTGAGAGCTGCAGATGTGAGTCGCAATTCACAGTAACATTGTTTCGAGCGAAAGCAGCACAAAGCGTCAACGAAAGACCCAGGCACCGCAAGCGAAATGGCGAGAAGGTTGGAGTTTAAAGGGCCGAAACGTCGGTGTCGCAGGGGAAGGTGGATCAACAGGCCGCGCGGGTCACAGAAAGTCGGCGGGACTGATTGGCCCGAGGATCAACTTCGTCCTATCAATGTACTCCGCCTGCTCGACTCTCACCTACCCTGGCATCGTGGCATTGTGGCATGATGGCTGCCAAGGTGATTCGATCCCCCAAATGTGCTCGAATGCATTCTAACCCTCCCAGGAATCGCTGTCGTCCTTAGTCCAGACATGGCTCCAGTGGGACCAGGTAAATCCTTCGCAGTCCCGCCTGTTGCCTGATCTGACCGGCTCGGATATAGGATCTCGGCACTCGTGCGGAAATAGAACAGCTGCGGGATGGAGGTGCGACTGAGGAGCTAGAGCTGCGCCTACGAACTCGTATGTGAATGTTCGGATATAGAACCCCAGAGCTCGCGCGGAAATAGAGAACCGGTGGGATGGAAGCATGAATCTGACGAAGAAATAGGCATCGAGTTTGGCACGGCTGGCCTCCGTGGCCGCATGGCAGCAGGATTCTCGGGCATGAATTCGTTGACCGTGATCCAAGCTTCACAGGGCCTGGCCAAGTTTATCCGAGAGAAGCGTCCCGGCATCGCTTCGAGGGGTGTCGTCATTGGACACGATGCCCGCCATAATTCTCGTAGATTCGCCGAGCTTGCCGCCAACGCTTTCATCGCACTCCAGATCCCCGTGTGGTTCTTTGCTGAGTGCTCACCGACACCAACGGTTCCATTCGGTATCAACTATTTCAATGCTGCAGGGGGTGTGATGGTCACTGCGAGCCATGTATGCTGAAACTTTAGCCCCATACTCGAGACAGTGATTATGCTAACAGACACCTTAAGAATCCGCCCCAGGATAATGGTATGTCACCCCTTCGTTGTATCGAGACCTAATTTACTAATGGTGATCAAGGATACAAGGTGTAAGCCTCACAGTGTTGGTTGATCTGCACATGCTGACTCCATGGACTACTCAGCTACTCAAGCAATGGTGCCCAAATCAACCGACCTGAAGATGGGGAGATAGCCCAATCTATTCTCGAGAATTTGGAGCCATGGCCAAATGCTTGGGAAGAATTGCAGCCGAGCCAGTATCTGCATGAAAATGCCTATCAGAAGCTTCTCTCTCCCTACAAGGCCCAAGTTCTGGAATATGCTGTGAATCATTCAGTGCTGCCCAAAAGGTACCACTACCGCTAACAATTGAACTAGGAATCGACTGTATCTGACAGTCAGCCGTTGACCCCGTTTGTTTACACACCACTTCATGGTGTTGGAGGCCTTGTGCTTCCGCAAGTATGCAATCCTCTCGGCGTGCAGAATTTCGTGTCTGTTCCTCTTCAAACAACGCCCGATCCTGAGTTCCCCACGGTCAAGTTTCCCAATCCGGAAGAGGCGGGAGCTCTTGATCTTGCAATGCAGACTGCCGATCAAGAGGGAAGAGACCTGATTATTGCCAACGACCCGGATGCCGATCGATTCGCAGTGGCGGAGAAAGTTGAGTAAGCACTTGGTGTCCATCCTTCTATGTGGTTCGCAACTAACTTTCCAAAGTGGCAAGTGGTTCTTGTTGACGGGCAACCATGTTGGGGTTCTATTAGCATCCCATGTCATGGAGTCTTTGGATGCTCGCGATTTATCGAATACTACGGTCCTGACCACGACCGTATCAAGTGGTATGCTTGAAAAGATGGCCAATTCCAAGGGCATCCAATTTCAGGAGACCTTAACGGGCTTTAAATGGATGGGGAATGTTGCTCGGGAACTCGAAAAGACCGGGAAAAAGGTACCCTTTGCCTATGAGGAAGCACTGGGTTACATGTTCCCTTCTGTCTGTTATGACAAGGATGGCATCACGGCAGCTGCCGTCTTCCTCGTCACAGCAGCTAAATGGAGGGCCCATGGCTTAACCGTCTCCGCCAAACTCCAGCAACTCTTCACGGAACATGGACACCACGAGACCTTAAACAATTACTTCAGAACTCCAAATCCCCAACTCACACTTGAGCTGTTCCGTGGAATCAGAAGTGGCACTTTCCTCTCGGACAGGAAATTTGGCGCATTCAGAATCCTTCGGTGGAGGGACTTGACAAAGGGTTATGACTCGGCGTCTCCCGACCACAAACCTGATCTACCCGAGGACCCAACTAGCCAGATGCTCACACTGTGGCTAGAAGGAGGAGTGCGGTTCACTTTCCGGGGCTCAGGAACAGAGCCGAAAGTCAAATGTGAGTTTCATGCGGAACATGCCAAACACTTACTAACATAAGCCATAGTCTACATCGAGAGTTGTGGAGCCTCTCAAGATGAAGCTGTCAAGGCCGTCTGCGACACTTTCCTCACGATTTTGAAAGAGTGGGTTCAGCGCTACACGCCTTCCATGACCCACAGTGATCAGCTGTCGACTTCGTCGGGGTATGTCTTGAACGTGAAGTAAAAAGGATGCCTGCTGAGACAAAGCCCGGGCGAGAATGAGACTATCAGAAACCTCTTTCTATTCCCTTTCAGTAAGCTGCATGAAAGACCAAGCAGCTATCCATGATTTTCTCAAGTAGACTAGGCTTGCAGGGGATATGTCTCAAACATACATTCATTCAGTGTAACTCAAGGCCTGCAGGTCCCCGCCGAGCAACAACGACCAGACTGTCGTCTGTGCTAGGATTCGTCCTTTGGACGGCCAGCTCAAGGGCAAACGAACAAAGTGCATCCTCAGTCGCACAAGCAGGCTGTATCAGGAGGTCTCTCGAATTCGATGATCAACTGAACTGAATCTCGGTGTCACCAGATCGACTGACGCTATCCCAGATCATTAAGTCCACAGGGCACATATATATTGCAAGGCTAATCCCGGTTTTTACGACTTGATATTCCCACTCCAGCTTCATCCACCATGTACTACGCAGTCTATCACTACGAAAGCCCCCAGGGCGAAGGCTATCTGAGCCCGAGTCCTCAAAGCAACGACCAGCATGCCTATTGCCGTCGACACGCGGCTATCAGCTGCGCGAGTGACTGCACCTGCACCCATTCCCCAGCCCGGACAGAGAGCAGACTCGCGGGACATCACCATAGCTGCCAGCATGAAAAGCACCACCAACGACACCATCACGCGAAATCAGGGGAGGATGACAGACCACGCCAGACTGCTCATGCGGGCGACCACGGCTTCGAATCTACTCACCACGGAAATCACCCATATGCCCCGGAGCACCGGTACTGTCATTGCCACCAGAGCCCCCTGGTATCCTCCAATCGAGTCGCCCCTGCTACTGAACACAAATTGGGACATGCCACAGCCCATGGCCACAACCATGCACACAACGCCTGTCGGAAATGCGATCCTGTTCACACCCATCCACCGTCAATTCACCATGACCCTTACCCTTGCTCTCGTCACTCACCATCCCCACAACTGAACACAGAAACACCGGGAGAACACCAGGATGCGTACTCCTGTCCCGTGCATAAGGCGAAGAAGAGGAGCATCTCCAGCTGGCCTCTGGGACCGCCCTTGCCCGCAGTCATTATGGGACACAGATGCAACGCGAAGTATACTCGAGGGTAGTTGGCTGGTGCTTGGGACTTCAGGGTATTCTAAGGTTGACTCTATCTGATTAGTACTCATGACTGCATGGCACCAGGAAGATGGAATTGCATTTTCATAACATTGATTCCTAGTTACCTTGCTGGGCAGATTCCGGTCAATCGCTATCGATCCGGACATGTAGTAGAGTCGGCTTCCTTTTGTGCTAAAATGAAGCTTGAAATACCAGAGGACGTATGCCAGGAATGAAATCAGGGAGAGCTTACTATAGCAGTTGAAGTGAAAGCCTAGGAGAATCCTTCTTGGCTCTTTGAGTAGAATTTAAGCTTTAAGCTGTAATTTCTGCTCCCATCCCCTTCTCCTGAGATTTCCTATTAGTCTGAGCCAACTTGGAGATACTCCTACTTGTAACAGTCTCTACTCAGGTGCCTATATATGTAGACACCCTAGTAGGGCTCTACGGCCACAGTGTTATCACATTGGTTGTCCCAACTATCCTAGTATCTAAGCCATCTGTGCACCTAGACGAGTGGATAGCTCTACCTCCATCCTGTCAGCAGCATCTGGCTGCTCGAGGATTTCGCCCATATCATCGCTGCCGAGGTCCTCTTCCCACACAGTGCCAGACTCACTGTTGGCCCTGAAGACATTATAAACGCACATCTTCAGATGCCAGCGAAGGGCCTGTGCACTGACTCGGTTGTCCGGGCTGGTTCCATATCTGGCAGAGTCCTTCAAGCGCGTTCCTCCGAGCCCTGCATTATCTCCCTCAAAGATGATGATTTTATAGTCCGCCTGTGCGAAGCATTAGCATCGGCGAAGAACGGGGGAAACGATGTATTCATTCTGGAGATGTCGTACATCAGGGTCGACTCCCAATTTAAAGTGGACGAAATATCCATGCATGGTCCTACTGAGAAGCAGGCCGTTCTGAGGGGAGCAGAGACGACTTTCCCCGATGCTGCTCGCGGGGGAAGTATCAGTAATCCAGTCGCGATATCCGGTTTGATTCCACTCCTGGATCAAGCTCGTGGGGAAGATATGCACGGCGTCCATCGCGGTAAATGGTTCGTCTCGACTCATGATGATAGAAGGGCCAGTGATTGCACACTGGCCGTCTCTAGCGCGAAGACTGTTCCGGAAGTGTCGCTGCTAGAGAGACGTTGAGTCATGTCACAGATACTATTCGCGGTCCAAGTCAACTTACCAGCTGGTCTCTTTCGCTTTGCCATTCGGATCGAGTGTGGTAGTCTTGAGTGCAGACACGTCGCGGGGGATTCTCCGTGGTGAGCTCGATGGTGATCGGTTGCCCTCCTATGGAATTAAGAAAGGCTAGCGTTCATGGGCCGTGGGTGAGGCATGGCTACCTTGATCCAGGATGATATAATTGCCCGGTTCAACGAGGGTCTCATCGCACGCACCGAGCGCAGTTCCATGGGCTCCATTGTCATGGAGATCAAACATTGACCATGCTCTACCGCTGTGAAGGATGATCATGGCACAGTAGCGATAAAGCATTTTGTAAGTAAAGTACCTTTTTTTCACATCCGAGTTGACATGAAGAGCTGCGCCGATACGACATTAATGGTCGATTTCTCTGGTTTACTTGAACAGCAATTCTGAGTTACCTGCCAGTATGGTTCCATTGTTGTCATAAACCCGAACGTTGCCGGCTGGGTCGCGTGGTTCTTGAAGCACGCGTGTCGCCATCCTGGCAGAATAGACACGCAAGAAGAAATAAATACACGAAAAGGGGGATTGGATGATTGTCGGGAAGGTAACTGGTAGATGGAAGGACCTCTATGACGCATCACACCCGTCAGCTACATGTCAATCCAACATTCCAACTATGAGCTAGTGAATATCTGCGAAGAGGGTGATGAGCGCAAATGATACTTGGCCTATAAACTATACAGCCGTTGCAAATATTTCTATCTAGTTTGTATACTAACGCTCTCGACGTGTTCGACGCCCACTTTGATTATGCATTCGGGAAGACAACAGGCATCTAGTACGCGTGTAGCTACACGGGTTGTAGACGGCGAAAAGTAGCGATCGAAGAGGGCGTAGAACAATTCCTTGACTGCCAAAAATTCCTGGCGCCGTATATACCTAATTCATGGATCATATCAAGCGAGTCTTTACCTGGGCATATTCTGTATCCTTATGGCCAAGGCAATATCCAATGAGTCAAGACTATTCGAAATACAAAGAACAAATAGGAAGGAAATGATTACATGAAATGCTACATGTAGTTTGCTAGCGGAGCTAGACTAAAAATCCAAAAAGTAGTACATGGGGGGTGAGGATATCGGAATCGCGACAGCGTCAAGTCTAGAAGTGGATGGGCTTGGAGTAAGTGGCCATGGCAGCCTCCTTGAAGGCCTCGGAGAGGGTAGGGTGAGCGTGGCACGTCCGGGCAACGTCCTCGCTGGAGGCGCCGTATTCGACGGCGAGGGTGGCCTCGGCGATCATCTCGCCGGCGCCGGGGCCGATGATGTGGACACCAAGAATGCGGTCGGTCTCAGCATCGGAGATGAACTTGACCACACCCTCGGTGTCGAGGTTGGTCTTGGCGCGCGAGTTGGCGCTGAAGGGGAAGGTGCCGACGTTGTACTTGACGCCGGAGGCCTTGACCTCGGCCTCGTTCTGGCCAACCCAGGCAACCTCGGGGTGGGTGTACATGACGCTGGGGATGGCGGCGTAGTTGACGTGACCGTGGCCCTTCTTGATGTACTCAATAGCAGCGACGGCCTCCTCTTCGGCCTTGTGGGCCAGCATGGGGCCAAAGGTCACGTCACCGACCACACGGACGTGAGGCAGCTTGGTGCGGTACTCCTGGTCGATGACCAGGCGGCCGCGCTCATCCTTGTCAATACCAACGTTCTCCAGACCCAGGCCGTCGGTGTACGGCCGGCGGCCGATGGCGACGAGGACAACGTCCGCATCAAGGGTGTCCTCCTTTCCACCCTTGGCAGCCTCCACATTGAGCTTGATAGAGGCACCGCTGTCGTCACCCTGGGTGACCTTGGTGCCAGTCTTGAACTTGATACCTTGCTTGCCCAGGATCTTCTGGGCCTGCTTGGCGATCTCAGCGTCCATACCGGGGCCGCCAATCTGGCCAAGGAACTCAACAACGGTCACCTCGGCGCCGAGGCGCGACCAAACGGAAGCCTAATAGGGAGAAAAAAAAGAATGTTAGATCTGAAATACGCATTCCACGCCGGTAGGTCAGTGCGGGGAAGGCAATCCTACCATCTCCAGACCAATGATACCACCACCGATAACGACCATCTTCTTGGGGACCTCCTCGAGGGCAAGAGCGCCAGTGCTGGTAATGATGCGCTTCTCGTCGATGTTCAGACCGGGGAAAGGAGTAGACTCGGAGCCGGTAGCAATCAGGATGTTCTTGCCGCGCACAGTCTGCTCCCCACCGTCCAGCAGGTCGACCTTGACGGTGTTCGCGTCAACGAAAGAACCGGAGCCCTTGATGTAGTCCACGCCATTCTTCTTCAGCAGGAACTCAACACCCTTGGTGAGACCCTCAACAGACTGGTCCTTGGCCTTCATCATTTGGTTCAGGTTCAGTTTCACATCGCCGACCTCGATACCGCGCTTCTTGGTGTCGTGGAGGATCTGATGGTAGAGGTGCGAGTTGTTGAGCAGAGACTTTGAAGGAATACAGCCGACGTTCAAGCAGGTACCGCCGAGGGCACCGCGCTTCTCGATACATGCGGTCTGCCACAGTGTTCAGTTAGTGGTTGCTCCGATCCGGTTCACCGGGCACACCCCGAATCGGAAACGCCGGGAGTTTGGGGAAATCGCACCTTCAGACCCTCCTGGCCAGCCTTGATGGCGGCAACGTAGCCGGCGACACCACCACCGATGATGACCAGATCATGGTCGCCTATATGCCCAGCGGGTTGGAAATCAGCAATCGCATCCGGAAAGCGTGGGGAACCCCTCCGGCCATCCTAGGCAGAAGAAGCAAGAACTCACCAGCCTCAGAAGCGTAGCCCCGTCTTGAGCGGCCAATGAAGAACATGGGGGGAGCGATCAGGTTGGCAGGGACAGCCTTGGGACCGCAAGCGCGGAGGCTCGCCCGCGGCGTAGCACGGGGCAGGACGGCGCGGAACATGGCGAGAGGAAGAAGACAGAAATCAGGAAGAACAGTAACGAATCAATCCTCCAAGAAACGGGCTTGGAGGGAGGGAGATAGGTGCGGCAATGGGGGAGGTGGTTTCAAGGTACGGGAGAAGAGAGGATCTGAGCTTTTGCGGTATTTTGAGATTCGCCGTCGCCGTTATGTAAGCCGGGCGGATCGTCGGGACTCGGGAACCTTGGAAGACGACGCTGTGCCGGAGGACAATGCCGACGTGCACGGCGGTTGCTGGCGAGTGAGTGGGAGTCGATTGGAGTGTGGCTGGGGGTAAGCCAGTTGGTCTGCGTGCTGGGAAAAATCGGAGGACTCTACGCCGTGGACTGCACGCCTGGGGTCTCTTCTATACAGCCCGATGACGCGCGGGAAGCGTGGACACCTTTTCCGCCCTCCACCCAGAGTCATTACCCCGGAACGAGCTGGGCTCCTAGTGCTGTTTTGCGTTAGTCGACACAAAGATCCCCGGGTCTATAGGCAATATCCGAGGACTTGGACTCGCTTGGGCCAGGTTTCCTACTGTCTCCGACCCCTCACGGTTATACACGGATCCGCCGCCTGGAGCGGATTCCAAGGTGGCCACCCATGAACTATACAACAATATCCATCATCCTCAGACTATTCCATACTACAGCTTGTGTTTGATTAAACACGGTCTTATGGAGCTCGAGTATGACCCTGAGCTTCACATTATCACTACCACTCTCTCGCGAGATCTGAAGATCTGATGGTCTACGAGAAGACCAGCTCTGCATCTTCCCTCTTGATCTAGATTGAGGCAAAGCTTGACAACGAGGTAATTCCATCCATGTAGCAATGACTGCCACTATCCAGGAGAAAGCACAACGGTAAAGGATATGTGTCGCGCAAGATAGCATGAAATTTGGCAACGGAGCCTATAAAACTCAGGCCCGAGGCACAGTGCTATGGATGTAGAAAGAAGCACTTACGAACAGGTATTATAAGGTTATCATTGCGAGACCAATAACGAGTCTGTTGTACTCCAGCGAGTAGCCTCTCGGTTGAAGGGCATCAGATTAATTCCAGACAACCCTGTTGACAAGTCGCTTGTCCTGATGTGGATAACAGGGTCTGACAACTACGCGATTGCGGATGAGATCCATAGGCAGAGAGTACCTACACTTGATCACCATCTTCTGCTTACTGCACAGCCGTGGCCACGATAACAACGGTGGGATCAATTGGCCCGGAATTCCGCTTCAGCGCGATTCGGTCCAGGAACGACAGATGTATATTTTCCTCTCGCGTCGATCGGCGGGTGAGTTCGCCGGGCCCCGAGATCAAGGTGCGATTTCTGCGGAATGACTCGTTCGCTCGTATTCCACCTAGGTAGCCATGGGGGCCAAGTCGTGCCAGCCTCGCTAGGCCTCCGTTTCTGCGTTGGCGTCGCTGTGTCGGTGCTCCGTCCCCGGCATCCCGAACCAGCATATAAACCATCTTGCATCCCGATGTCAACATAGGATCCCATAGAAAGCCAACTTTGCTATTTCTTCGTGAGAATCACTTGATATCCCGCCTATCGTTCGAAATGTCTCTCACATCCTCCATTGTCGACGGACTCAAGGCCCGCCGATCCATCCACGCCGTGACAAACGAATCGCCCATCTCCGATGAGCGCATCGAAGAGCTTCTCTCCGAAGTAACTCTGCACACCCCGAGCGCGTTCAACACGCAAGCTGCTCGCCTCGTGGTCTTGCTGAAAGAAGAACATGAGAAGTTGTGGGATATCGCTCGAGAGGTTGCCAGCGCCTCCGTCCCCCCCGAGCAGTTCGAAAACCTCTATAAGCCGCGCATTGCTGGTTTCCGGGCTGGCTATGGAACTGTCAGTCACTCGATTTCCGAAGTTCATGGGCGCGAGCTAACATTCTCCCAGGTCTTGTTCTATGAGGATCCCGCGCCGTTCAAGGCGATCGGCGAGAAATGGCCTATGTTGAAAGAGAAGTTTCCCGACTGTATGAGCTTCAAAGCATTGTCTCCTAGTGCAGAGCCAGTACTCATGTGAAATTAGGGTCGAATCACTCCAGCGGAATGCATCAACTTGCTGGTATGTAACATCTCAAAAAGACCGCGGGAGAGATCGATACTGACACTATGGTTTCTAGCATGGACACTCTTGGAAGCTGAGGGATTGGGCTGTAGCCTGCAACACTATAACCCGATGCTGGATGCGCGCATCGCAGAGCAATGGAAAGTTCCCACGGAATGGAGCTTGAAGGCTCAGCTAGTCTTTGGCAAGCCAGCCGGGGTGCCGCGGGAGAAGACCTTTGAGCCGCTGGAGAAGCGACTGTTCGTGCACGGGAAGTAAAGGTATAATAAATGGGACGATTGTATGCAGCCTGAGATATCACTCCAGACAAGGAATATAGATGAGATGACTTGAACTCCAAGCAGCATCAACTAGGCCTCGGGCGCTTTCGGTAGCCGCTTGACAAACTCCCCAGCGACCTCAGCGCAGTGGCGTGCCTCTTTGCGAAAGCCCATAATCCATGCAATCATGAGAATGTCATGAGGGACTTGATCTTCCACGAAGATTTCAACGGCGGATTCGTTCTGAGGTACATTCCGGAAGACCTCGGCAAGATCTCGGTGCTCCTGGCACAATACCTCTCCACCACCGGCAACGATTAAAATCGGCGATGGCAGTGGGAAGGGATATCGAATTGGGGTGACATATTTTTCCACCTCCTCCGTAATCTCCAAGTTCCCCAGGACGTTCTTTGCACCCCAGGCCGGGAACGAGGCGGGGATACATTCAGTCTTGTAGTTGGGGTTACTGTTCCATGTGGCAGTGTCCATGGACCCAGGCATATTGTTCCAAGGCGACCAGACCCAGTTGCACTTGGGCACAGGCAGAATGGTCAGATCGTCATAATCCAGTATATAACGCAAAAGACCCAACACGAGGTTGCCTCCGGAGCTGTCTCCGCTCAGAATGATACGTGATGCTGGGATCCGCAGTGAGTGGACCAGGTAAGCATATGCCGAGATGGTATCTTGGAGCTGTGCTGGGAAACGACCCTCCGGGCTACTAGCCAATCGATACTGGGGACAGAAGACAGAATGCGCAGGTGTATGCCGGAGGAAGGTCTTCGCAAGGAAGCCACACGACGCCGTTCGACCGTCGCCCAGGATGAAGGATCCGCCGTGCAGATGGAGTACGACATGCTGATTGTCGGGGATGGTTGTGTCGGGAGTGAAGAGTTTCGGGTACCAGGTACCCCCGATAGTCTCAGGCTGGATCTCGTCGTCGACTGCCATGCCGGTGTAGACTTCTGAGTCCGCGGGCTCGATCAGTACAAATCGCTTGCCCTCGCGCCATGGTCTCAAGGACAGACTCGGTCTGACGTGATGGGCGGCGAATTTATGTAGGCCAATCTTCATTAGAGCATTTGTCGATGCCTGTCGATAGGTCCAGTCTGGTGCCTGACGACGACGAGCATGGAGGTAGGTGGCGGCGAGAACGGGGAAATGAAGAAGCGAAGTGTCGGAGGGCATGAGTGGTGTCGTTTTCAGCTGACAGTGGTGGCAACGATCCAGAGAATAGCAGGAGGGTGGCCAGAAGAGATGAAGCAATTGTTATTGATGAGAGCGAGCACTCGCTTTCCGAAATGATGGCTTCCAAGCACATTAACACAGTAGTTAGTCCTGCTGTATGACATCAATCGATCGGTCTATAAAGGCCCACCGATCCTGCTCTCAGAATGTATTCAGCCCTGCACTAAGGGGCAGAGGATGCGTGGCTGTTCCCCGGTCGCTCGACGTGAATGCTCTCGTTGGTTGGATGTGAGCTTTCAACCATGACATCAACATGATGTTCTTGGCTGGAAATGAGAAAGGCACCCAACATATCGTGGTGATTCTTGCACACTCCCAAATACTCTTCGAAGGCTGTAAAAGTTGATAAAGTTGATCAAAAACTGCATCTAAGTACAACGAGATTGCGTCGAGAGATGCGTGTGAAGGAATCGGAGTTGAAGCGTAGGTGCATTTGCAGTCGGCGAACGTCCGACCTGCGGACTTCAAGGTTATAGAGTCAGGAACGGTGATAGGCTGGAATGGATAAGAATTCAGCAATAAAACTATGTCTTCATTCCATTCTCATGAGAAATCCCATGGCAATGTCGCGTATTGCCCGACCGACTGTGGCTTGTCGAGGTCGTCCAGTAGCTGGAGTTCCCCGTCTGGGGAATCCATCTTCGCCTTCATTCCGTCTTCTATCTCCTTGCCTCTCTGCCACACCACCATTTGCTATGCTGGAGAACCACCTTCAATCCCGCTCTCTCTCGCTTCAACAAACGCCACACCCCAGCCAAATGACCACTCCGCATCTCGGACTGCCGATCTCAGCCCAAGCCGGCTAAAAGCCCCAGACGGAGCGCCTCCGCGGTGCTCTCGCCATGCCGGATTCGACATCCTGACCCCGATCGTCTGCTCGTGGTGGGGAAATCTGGAGCCCCGGCCTCGCGATCGTTCTCACGTCCCGCCGGGATGTAACCTGATCGGACACAATTTCTCACCATTTGCAGGCGGAGACTCGGCCGATCCTCGCAGGGGGCTTTCCTTGCCGTACGCAACTCGGACTCTCGCCGTTGGCACTCTCGGCCTAATGCTTAAAAGGCGCGAGGGTCCTGATGCGGCGAATAGCGCTGCTTGCATTTATTCCGTGGGGAACCCAAGTCCCGACTCTTTTGCGCGCTTCTTCGTTTCGCTACTTTGCGGTAGTGGATTTATTTCATCGCCTGCGCCTTCTACATTGTATTCTGTGTCGCACCGGCTATGCGCATTCGAATCTCGACCACGGTTATTAGAACTGCGATCGATTTCCAGTCACCATGAGCGACATCATCCCGGCGTGGAATATTGTCCACAAACTGGAGAAGCGCCAGCTTCTCGTTGCAGTCAACTGCGTGGCAGCGTTATCGATTCTCTTCTTCGGCTATGACCAGGGGATGATGTCGGGGGTCAACAATGCAAAGGACTACATCGACCTCATGAAGTTCGGCTATACAAAGGTAGAGAACGGCGAGTTGACCCCGGTGGTCACCAATTCGCTGCTACAGGGAGGGATCGTCTCCGTCTACTATCTAGGCACGCTCTTTGGTGGCTTGTTTGGTGGCTGGCTGGGCGATCGCATGGGCCGCATCAAGTCCATCGCCGCGGGTGCTGCTTGGGCCATTTTGGGCGCGAGCCTGCAGTGCTCGGCCCAAAACCACAACTGGATGATTTGTGGTAAGCGTGCGGTCCGTAAGCTGCATGAGCACTGGAATATGACCTGACCGCCATAGCACGCTTTATCAACGGCATCGGAACGGGGATTCTGAATGCGATCGTGCCTGTTTGGGCCACCGAGACCGCTGAACACACCTCGCGCGGACAGTTCATTGCCATCGAGTTCACACTGAATATCTTTGGTGTGGTCCTGGCCTACTGGCTGGAATTTGGCCTGTCATTCATCGATGGCGGCCAGTCGGCTTTCCGTTGGAGATTCCCCATCGCTTTTCAGATCATCTTCCTCCTGATTCTCTTCAGCGCCGTCTGGTTCTTCCCCGAGTCGCCGCGGTGGCTGGTCAAGGTCGGCCGGGATCAGGAGGCCCGGTATATTCTACAGCGCCTGCGTGGTAGCAGTCCCCAGGATCGTGTGAGGGCCGAGGCAGAGTTCTTGGATATCCAGAATATCGCCGAGATGGAAAAGACTGTCGTCCATGGCAATTCGTATCTCTCCATGCTGTTTGACTACAGGTCGGGTGACTTGCATATTGGACGTCGCGTGCAACTAGTGATTTGGCTGCAGATTATGCAGGAATGGGTCGGCATTGCCGGTGTGACGGTCTATGCGCCGACGATCTTCAGCATTGCCGGATTCGACTCGATGAAGAGCCAGTGGATTAGTGGCTTGAACAACATTTTCTACATGGTATGCGCCCACTTTTAGACCCGAGACCGAGTATCTTTACTGATAGCATGGGTTCCAGTTTGCTACCCTAGTTTGCGTCTTCACTCTGGACCGTATTGGCCGTCGATGGACCTTGTACTGGGGCTCAGTGGTCCAGGGCATCGCCATGTTCCTAGCTGGTGGGTTTTCGCGCCTCGCTATCAACGCCAAGGCAGACGGCGACATTGGCCAGGCATCCTCGTATGGCGCGGCAGCTGCGTCGATGATCTTCATTTTCACCTCAACCTTTGGGGCGACCTGGCTGACCGTGCCGTGGTTGTATCCCGCCGAGATCTTCCCTCTGGCCGTCCGCGCTCGCGGTAATGCGTGGGGTGTAGTTGGCTGGAGTATTGGAAATGGATGGCTGGTGAGTGATATTCTGAGCTCATAGTTCTGGAGATACCGATGCTGACACTCACCTTGGAACTAGACCCTCCTGTGCCCGGTGATGTTCAATGCCATCGGCGAGAAGACTCTCTACGTGTTTGCCGCCAGCAATGTGATCACACTGCCGATGGTGTGGGCTCTGTACCCCGAGAGTAACCAGCGTACACTGGAAGACATGGACCTCTTGTTTGCGGCCAAGACGCCGTGGACGTGGGATGCGGAGAAGACCTTTTCTCGCTTGAAGGCCGAGAACCCGGGCATGGTCGAGGCAGTCAGCCGCAATGACAGCGTCGTCGACCCGGAGAAGAAGGTCCTTTCACTTGATGCTGTCGCCGAGCATGTGGATCGCCCTTGATTGGCTGAGCTGGAGCTGGTGTTTCCACGTCGATGTCTACATGAGTACACGGAGAAGCACGCAGGCCTTTAATTAGAACCTCCAATCTATGTCATATGAGATATGAGTCATGTCCAATATGTTGGATTCAACCCTCTTGCAACCAAAAACTATGCAGTGTCCATTTTGGGGTCAATGTAGAAGTGCCAGAAGTATCCGTAGGCCGAAGCGGACGCCGTGATTGGCCACTTTGACAACAATCTTGGTCTTTTTCAAGCTTGCGATGCTTCAGCGTTTCCCATCTATTTTTCATCGCTGCAAACACTACTTTGTCATAAATACTATCCGCACCATCCACCTCTCCCCCGTAAGTCCCAAATCGCGTCCGTTGTGAATCCGACGCGTCGACCGATATCCCCATAGACAGACCGGACCGCGATGCGCTAACCAACGCAGACGTCCACGACATCACCAAAACCATCCAGTGCTTCCAAACCGCATCTGGAAATTCAATCCAGAACATCGACTTCACGCCCCCAACGCCAGAATGGCCTCCACCTCCGTCGCTGGCCCCCAGCCCCAAATGCCCACCCAGAAATGCCTCCGCCGCATCTCGCTCCATCCCACCCTCACTCCCTACCGCCGACGCGTATACCGCGTCCTGCTCTCCGTGCCGGCTGGCCGCTGGACTACGTACTCCGCGCTGGCGGCGTACCTGCACTCCAGCGCGCGGGCCGTGGGCAACGCGATGCGCACGAATCCCTTCGCTCCCGAGGTTCCGTGCCATCGTGTGCTGGCGGCAGACGGCTCGTTGGGTGGGTATAAGGGGGAGTGGCGGGTCAGTTCACATCTGGGGAATGGATCGTTCCGGGATGAGAAGAAGCTGCGGTTGGCGGAGGAGGGTGTTGGGTTTGATGCGATGGGGAAGGCTGAGGGGGTATGTTTTACGGACTTTCAGGACTTGGGAAGTAAACGGTAGTGTGAGGTTTTTTTATCGTGCTATGTGCTTAGGGTTATGTTTTGTTTGGGCGCTTGCGGTGTTGGAATAGCTTCGCGTGGATCTTCTTTTCTTTTTCTTTTTCTCTTTCTTTTCTTTTCTTTTTCTCTTTCTTTTTTTTTCTTCTTTCTTTCTTTTTACAAGCCACACTCGACCTTATCAGACGCACTATTTGGTTGCGGCATATCCTGCGTCTCTTCACCTGCGCATGTCAGATTCCACTCGAATACCAATGCCCTGGCTCGATTGCCAATCGACCCAGCTACCACGAGTGCCACCGGAAACCCGGAAATGAGATCAAAATCAGGAGCAGGTGAAGTGCCTGGCCAATTCACAGATCGAGTGAGCTGGCGCAAGGGTCTGCCTGTGCGAGACATAGCATTTTCTCCTGCATCTCTACCGTCCTACCCTGAAAACTCCACAGTACATGTTGTACAAAGATCTCGAAACCATCACTCATAGTGCATGCCTGAGATGCGCACTTCATCACATCGCCATGCCCCTGGATCTATGCATGTACATGTACATACATACATACAATATATCGGGCCGAGTCGACGGACCCTTCGGATCTCGACCGGTTTGGCGCTGCTGATCCAGTAGTTCCTGCATGCGTCGGAAATTGTTCATTTGCGTTCACCGGACAACTCGATCCACGGGCTATAGTGCGAATCTGGAGGCTATTAAGAGATGGCGGATCGCCAAAGACATCTCGTGACGATCCAATGCCAACATGAGACCAATAATTCTTGGCTTCTTCAGCCTGTTGGTGACGAGCAGTGCAATCAACCCTTTAGATCAGCATCAGCACTCGTCTCCACCAGATTTATATTCGGAAAATTCATCTTCGAAGCTGACAAGACGGTCTGCCGGTCCCTGTCCGGGCAACACCCCCCAGGATCGAAAAGAATGGTGCGGGTTTGACATCCACACGGACTATACCACAGACACACCGGATACGGGCGTCACTCGTGAATTCTGGCTCGAGCTTGACCAAGCCTATCTGGCACCGGATGGACGGTCACGCTGGGTATTGGCCATTAATGGCTCGATCCCAGGCCCGACGCTGGAAGTCAACTGGGGCGACACGGTGGTCGTCCATTTGCACAACAACCTGGGCGATTCGGTCCAAAATGGCACCAGCATGCACTTCCACGGCATCCGGCAGCTGTACTCGAATCCCATGGACGGGGTGGTTTCGGTCACCCAGTGCCCGCTCGCGCCGGGCCACAGCATGACATATCGCTGGCGGGCGACGCAGTATGGGACCACTTGGTACCATTCGCATATTGGGCTTCAGACGTGGGAGGGTGTGTTCGGTGGAATCATCATCCACGGACCCGCCAGTGCCAACTACGACGAGGACAAGGGGGTGATTATGTTGAATGACTGGGATATCGACACGGTCGACGAACTCTGGGATGGTGCCCAGCTTACCGGAGCCCCGAAGCTCGACAACGCCCTCATCCACGGCATGAATGTGTTCGGCGCAGATGGAGATACTAGCCAGACTGGCCGTCGGTTCAACATGTCCATGATACCTGGGAAATCATATCGCCTGCGGCTGGGAAACGCAGCATGCGACACGCATTTCAAGTTCAGCATTGACCATCACCGGCTGACGGTGATCGCCACCGATCTCGTTCCTGTTCAGCCCTACACGACGGATGTGATCGACATTGCAATCGGTAGGCCGCGTTCTGATCCCCATCCTCCATGCAAAAGCCTCACTGTCTGACTCGAGACCCTGTCTACCAACTCTGTCGTCTACAGGGCAGCGCTACGATGTCATCGTCGACGCCAACCAGACCACCGCAGATGCCTTCTGGCTACGCGCCGTACCGCAAACCGCATGTTCCCAGAACTCCAACGTAGACAACATCCGCGGCATCGTATACTACGACCACGCCGACACCACTTACCTCCCCAACACAACAGCACACAACTCTACCAACAGCTGCACCGACGAAGACGCCTCCCGCCTCGTCCCCATCGTCTCGCAACCACTCACCCTCAGCCCAGCCGAGCCCTTCTACAACGAAACCCTCCCAGCAACCGTCACCACCACCGCCCACGCCGTCTTCCGCTGGCAACTAAACGGCACCTCTATGCACCTCAACTGGACCAATCCCACCCTCCACCAGCTACACACTAGCTTGACCTCCAACGCCTCTACCCTATTCTCCCCCGCCAGCGCGAACGCCGCAATCCCCGTCCCCCATCCAAATACCTGGGTCCTCGTCGTCATCGAATCCGCCCTCAACGCGCCGCACCCGGTCCATCTCCACGGCCACGACTTCTACCTCCTCGCCCAGGGACCGGGCAGCTACCAGCCCGCCCAGGGCGACATGCACCGCGCCGCCGGCACCGCGCCCAAGCGCGATACCGCCCTCCTCCCGGCATCGGGACACCTGGCCCTCGCGTTCCGCACGGACAACCCCGGCGCATGGCTGCTGCACTGCCACATCGGGTGGCACCTGGAGATGGGGTTCGCGCTGCAGTTCGTGGAGCGCGAGGCCGAGATCCGGACGCTGCTGGCGGGCGACTGGAGCGGCGCGGCAGATGTCTTGGAGGAGAATTGCGCGGCGTGGGCGCGGTGGTGTTCGGGCTGCGAGGTGATGGAGGACGGGTCGGGGGTGTGAGTGCTATAGACCTTGTTTCTTTGCGCGAGGCGTGTGTGGCTGTACTTAGACGGATGTGTGTGTATATCGCCTATCGAGTATGCTTGTCGTTTGGGCTGTCGATGGGCTCGGGGTGTAACCCAAGGTACGTGGATGGGGTAGCAGTAGAGCTATAGTTGACTGGATGCCGTGGCGTGCCCAGGCGTGTATCAGTGGAGAGACAATGTGCATTGCTCGCGGTGGAGGATGCGATGTGGTCGACGGGATCCGGCGAGACTGTGGTTACATGCATAGTGCAGGCTATAGCTATACACGAGTGCACGAGGTCAATCTTGCAGATGCCGGACAAACACGGTCGACATGATGATTTTTGCTTGTTCCGGAGTGATCGGAAAGCCGATTAAGATTCGCTAGACCCGGTCCATGACTAGAGGCACTGCTCTATAGATTCAAAAAAAAAAAAAAAAAAAAGAAAAAAAAAAAGATAAAGAGAGAAATCAAGAGTGGAAACAAAGAAGGATGGCAGAAGCGCTGGACTCCGACGGACTCTGCTAGGCTCGGTATACAACAGCGCGTCCCGATGTTGATAGACAAGGAAAATATCTTCACGCCAAACCCACCAACGCCCACTTCGCCAATGCACCCAGCCGTGAGCAACTGCAGAGATTCTGTCTCTGCTTCCGATTCCTGCAGGCGCATACCCAAGGCCATTCCTGCATGGATTGCAGAAGGATCGCCTCTAGTCCCGAAGGGGACAACGCGCTTGGGGGCTGGCCAGCCTGGCTCGCTTGGCTGTTGCCCGAGGCCACAGCGAGACGGGGGAGGCAATCGACGCGGGCCTTGGGACGGTATGCGATGCGCGATCCCTCGAAGCCCACAAGCAGCTATACAACTAGGGTTCTTGGCGGATGGACCACTTGCGCTGTCACGGCAGGATTCAAGAGCGCCGATCCAAGGGCGTTCCGCCAGTGCACGAGAGCAGAAATTGGCGCATTTGAGCGGGGATGCCGAGTTGCTCGTCACAGCATCGGCTCTGGTCTAGTGCGGTCGATGGCGGGTGTGGTGTCGATGTGCGCCGTTCCTGGTTCCTGGCAGGATGCGCCGTGCATCGGGTGGCCTGGCTAGGCTGCATACGGAACTTGCGTTGCTGGCCTCAGGGAGACGTCGCTGGGTCCATGAGGGCATCGCGCAGTTCCCTGCTCGTGCGCCACTCGTCCACGGTCCCGAGAGTATATTGCGTGCCCCATGCTCGAAGGAATGTCGCAGGGTTTTAGTTCCGGGACTCGAAGCATGCGGTGGGGAGGATCGCCTTATTGCGACTCGTGAGTCGCTGCGGCCGCCGAGTCAGACAAGTCGAGTGGGTTGGAAGGAAGAGATGGACAGTTGATGTCGGCATGCAATTCTGCTGGATCGATTTCGCCGGGGCTAGACCCCCTCAACCACGTATGTACAGGCAAGTAGGATGAGAAAGAAAACGAAACACCGTGAAAAGCGTTCCCATTCGGACGTGCTTGTCCAATAATCGCTCCCCAAATCGCAAAGGTTCGTGATCGTCGCCTCCGTCGCATATCGTTCCAACCGTGCAGTTGATGGCCCCAGAATGGAAGTCCCGTCTAAACCCGTCAAATCCGTAAAAAAAAAGAAAAAAAAAATCCCGCAGTCTATCCAGAGAAAAGGTGGGAAATGACATAGACACACAAATCGTTGGGAGGGGGAAAAGAGGAACAAGTGGGAGAAACAAAATACAAGAAAAAAAGCAAAAGCCCCGGTCTTCTTTTATACAGGACGGACCAAATTCACAAAGGCGGTCTATAGATGGATCAAGCCAAATGGGAAAAGAGGAAAAAGATGAAACCGATCGCAACAGCGATGGGACAATCAAAGATGCTGACGCCGCAGCTCAAGAAGCAAAGATAGAAATCACAAGGGCGGTCATAAAATCGTAAGAGCGAGAGATCACTTGTAGATCACTGCGAAGATGGGCTGTGCCAGCGAAAGCACTCATGATATGTACTTGGCAGAGCGCTTGAAAGCTCGTCGCTTCGGCACATCCAGATGATGGTAGGAGCGCATATGCTCGACCAAGTGATCCTGGCGCGGAAAGCCATTGCTGCCCTTGCGGGAGCAATGCTCAACGGGGCAATTGCGGAACACGGGGTAGTGCACACTGGTCTGGTGGCGCTTCAGGTCTGCGAAACGCGTGAAAGACTTGCCACAGTCGTTACACCCGAATGGTTTGGTCGGTCTGTTGGGGGCGGGCATGTTAGCGCGTGCGTGGAGAGATGGGAGGCGATGGCAAGCACCACAATGAAGGACTTACTTGGAAGCAGGCGGCGGCGAGTCTGGACATGAGTCCTCGCAAGGGCCGATGGGGTAGCTAGGCATGGGAACCTCCTCAGGGAGGTTCCAGCTGCTACTCCCCCCACAGGAGCTGTCGCACGAGCTACCGCAGTTGCTGCTGGCGGAGCTGGGCACACTGGGCACGCTGGTGGCCATCGGGCGCACATCGTAGAAGGAGAACTCGGTACTGACGGGGGAGTAGACATAAGGTGAGCTGGTGAAGGTGAAGACCTCCGGTCCAACCTCGGGCACTCCGAACGGACTCGCAGGATCCACGTCGCACAGGTTGTCATAGACGGGCTGAGGCCCGTAGAAGAAGAAATCCATGCCGCCAGGCGACGAGGAGTAAGAAGAGTCTGAGTAACTGAAGGGAGACTGCATGGTGTGTGGTGGAGAAGTAAGAGGAGGGAGAGTGCCTGGGCTGGATGGATGCGATGGAGAGGTGCGATCTACTTCAGTTAAAAAGGATTGGGGACGGGGAGGGGGGCTAGAGATTCTAGAAGGCCGGGAGAAGATCGCTGGGACACTAAAAGAGGGAACTTACTATCATGAGACGCTGGACCGAATCCTTCTGAAGCTGGTGCTAGTAGATGCTTGGTGGATGGGGGCGGGCAGATGCAGGTCCAACTCGTCGCTAGCGGATGTGCGTGATAACGCACCCTCTGGACTCGGTGACCTTGACGGCACTCTCCCTCATCTTTCGCTTGCGATGGCTCAGCCATCACCCTCGTACAACGAAGCGCATGACGATGCAAGCATCCCACGAGTCGCGCGACGATCCTCACGTCTGGGGAAGGCAGCAGCAGCAAGAGCTCCCAGCGGCGCCAACCACGAGCCGAACCTCGCATTCGCACCAGAAGATACCAAGAAGGCCCAAGGCCGAGCCCTCTGGATGGCTTCAATCTGCGACGCACGGTGACTGGCCAAGATGCACCTTGCGCCCCCCGCCGCTGGCAGTCTGGCAGCGTCATTGGGGGAGATCACCGCATTGGCTGCGGGAATTTCTGCAAACTCGCGGATCCTCGACACTGCATTAGCGTCTGGATTCCCCCTCCCCAAGTGCTCCCAAGTGCTGACTTCTGTTAGCGTGACGCGACGAAGCTTCCATGTCCCTTCTAGCGTCAGGCCCCGTCGAACAACCCGAGTTCAGCTGGTGCTGATTGGCGCCGCCCGTCAGAGGTCAAGGCTCAAGTGTCGAAGACGGGGGGCCATGCCCTCCACCAGGATTGGCCCCGATAAGCTGCGCGATCAGAATGGAGGGAAGGAAAGCGAGCGAGAGCGGTCAGGCGCTCGATCCTCCCACGTCGGCTTCCTTCTGACTCGCCTGTGCTCTCACCACACGGCCGATCCTCGCTCGTTTCTGTGTCATGGAGCCTGCCTAGCGTGCTTCTGGAAGCCTTCTAGCGTCGTCTGGTGGAAATCCTTCGTGGCCCCCTCAATGCGGTGTCCTGCCGGTTTTGGCGTCATCGAGGGCCCTCGTTTCACATTGCTGCGGTGGCGTTGTGTCCAGAACGTCAAGTGTTTTTTGGTCTTCGACTCTCCTGCTCGAGGTGCTACGTGCCGAGGATGCTTGCCCAAACCGAGCAACGTGAAGCGCACCGCATCTCTCACAATCAGTTGCGAACGCCAGAGCAGAAACCTCTTCTCTCGATCGGCATCCTCTGCTCGTTGTACCGTGGATCGCCAAGATCCATCTCAGCCAACGCAGTTCCCAATCTGGGGATGGACGGATCGACACCAATGATATAATGTGAGATGCCAACCCACACAGCCCCTTGTTTTTTTTTTCTCGGCGCTGTCGTTCTCTGATCCCGGCCTTCTAGAAAAAAAATCCCGCAGTTAGTGAGGCGCTAAGAAAAGCGGGCTGACCCGCCCACGCTATGATGCAGCCGGCTCCAACAAAGGCGACTTCGTCACAGCCCCGATCGACGTGAGTGGCCGATGGAGGAACAGCGAATCGCTCCGTGGTGGGTCGCCTTGTTGACGCTCTTCTGCCGTGCATCCTGAGCCCCACGGCCGATATCTCATGCGATCATACTGCTGTCGTCTCTCGTCTCGACCGGTTTAGTGCGCCGAAGCTACCGAAGGTACCTTTGCCCGGGCATTTATCTGCGCATCGATGTTATCGACAGGTACCCGTATCGGGGCACAGTTCGATACCCCGGAATGATGCACCTCCCTCACAAGACTACGATATACGATACTACGGCACAGGCCACGTAGACACCAATACTAACGTCCTATGCTCGCACACCATGGTTCATTTCACGAACACCGGCTGGGATAACTCAAAATAGCACACAACTCCCATGTCCCTGAGGCCCATTCGTTGTACTCATTGCCCGATACCGGTCCTTGCCAAACAATAGCAGGGGAATAAAAAAAGGGGGGGGGGGGGGGAAGGACGAATCAGAACATCGAAAACTCCCCGAACCCATCCTTCCACCTCACGTCTATTCCGGTTTTTCCTACAAAAGAAGATTGCCCTTTTGGGCGTTCCCGGTCATAGCGCCGGAGGGGGTTGGAGGGGCCCTTCACGGGAGGCTATTTCTTCACCTGCCGCTCAAGGGGAGTCGCATGCCAGAAGGACGGATTATAACTCGTCCTCGAGATATTTGTACACAAACTTGAAATCAGCCTTGCGCCGGTTCATCCTGTCGGGCAAAATAGTGAGCACGTGCCATCTTCTAGAACCCATCCTTATCGGATGGACTCGTCAAGGGAGAAAAAGAAGGAAGAAAAAATAAAACTTACCATGTACTCTCGTAGTCGAAGAATCGGTACGTCCCCTGTTCAAACTCCTCCGTGATGTTCTTCGGCTCCTCATGCCGTTGGAACCATGTTTGGTATTGCTTGTGGAAGCGCCAACTTTGGTTCTTGAGCGCTTTGGCCGCTAGATATTGCTGATAGGACCCTTGCCGATAGTAGAAGAGATAGAACAGGGTGTCGGTGTCGATCCGCCCCGTATCGTACAGTCGGGGATCATCAAAGATGGAAAGTGGCTCCTGTGGGTAATAGAGAGGGGTGTTGTAAGGGTTCTGCGGCTTGTAATGACGCGGCTTCTCGGCGTCCCCGGGCTCCGGACATGTTGTCAATGATGAGGCCAAGAGTCGCTGGGCAGATGGTGACGGATTGGTTGTCGCCCGTTGTTTGGTCAACTCAAACGACTGAATCAATTCCTGCAGGCCCGGAGGTAAGTGGAATATTGATTCGCCACTCTCGCCATCCTTCGTTGTCTTGCCATTGGCTGATGGAAGCTCCTTGGCGGATTCTGCCTTATCTGCAGGCGCTGGTGATGATGTGCTGGAGATCCCTGCACCGGCGGGTGTCTTTGATCGTCCAGCTCCACTCACCTCATCTGACGATGCGGCCACTGCTGCCACCGTCTTGGCAACAGGTTGCACCGAAGCCACAATTGGGGATGCTGTAGAAGAAGCCTTGGATACGGGCAGGGCAGTCGAAAAGGCCGGACTAGTGCCTGGTGGAGGAGGGAGAGGCAAAATGCCAACTCCATTCCTGTCACTTGCAGCGGCGGCGGCGGCGGCAGATGCATACTTGAGGGTTTCACCAGGCAACCGAGTCGGCAATGGCGCGGGCTTCATGCCTGAGGCCGCATTGGATGAAGCAGACGGATGGAGCGTAGCGAGGACAGGCAATGGCGATTTCATCTGTGCCGATGGTCGTCTTGTCGTGGGGGGATCTGCCTTGGGCTTTGGTTTGGGCTCTGGCTCTTCATCCTGGACGGATTGAGCATCTTGAGATGATACGCGATCGTTCTCTGCACCCAAGCCAAACTGGACTTCCACATCATCGCCGATGTTCAAGTCGTCGTAGAGTGTCTCATCCTCCCCAGAGTAGTCGACACTATGCCCTTCTTCGACATAGTACTTGATACTCTCCTTGAGATCTTGCACTTGGGTCACCTCCAAATTGCCATTTTGAAGCGACCGAAGTAGGAATTCGAGCTTATTGACATGCCACTTATGCCGCTCCGTTACTCGCGAGATATCGGCCAACCGATTCGCCTTGCTGACATCCTTTTTCCCCTTCTTCATTTGAGCGTGGAGCGTCTCTTCCTCGGCCTCCATGGCCTCGATCTTCTGTTGAAGTTCATCCACCATCGAGGCTAGAAAGTCGCATGATTCCACCTTCTCCTTCTCCTTCGGGTCGAGCCGTGATGCCGCTGATAGACCTTCCTTAGAGTAGGCTTTTGTCTTCATTTCCTTCTCCACGGCCTTGAATTGCTCCATGCACTGTTCGAGTCGTTAGTCCGCCCGATGCTGTAGTCCTAGGATTGGCTGTCAATAGCAGCCTACCGTTTCAATCGCCTTCCGCTGCTCAATCAGCGGGGCTTTATCCTTCACTTCATTACCCGCCGCCCATGTTTTGATCTGATCCCGAAACCTTTGCAGCTTCTTGATCTCGCGCTTAAGGTTCTCCTCGAGCTTATCACGCTGAGTGGGATTTGTGGCAGAGCGGATTTTGTCGTAGATGCCCTCGAATGTCTGAATGCCTTCCGCGACTTTCTTGAAGGTCTTATCAATCTCTTGCTGTGTTTTCCGGGACGTCATGGTGTACCCATTCGGTGTGGACGGTTCCGTCCACTGGCGTGCGTAGCGATGCGGTGGGGATGGATTCGAGAAGTGCCGGCGACCAAGGGAGCCGACGCTTTACAATCAATGGAGCGGAGGTAGAGTGTTGCTATGACACGGTGTCGCCGGGAAGTGAGGTCAAGGGAGAGAGTGGAGAGCCGTGCAAGTCGGTTCATCTGCTTCAACTGGAAAGCTTCGTGGTTGCCTTTTACGGTAGGCGGTCTCGGGCGGCGAGCGCGAAAGTCGGGGAGAAGCGAGAGGCGAGAGACCCTCGACGGTGACAACGTTGTCTTGCAATTCTGGTTGAACCTGGAGGCAAAGACCCCAGACAACTTATTGGTGTGCAGTTTAGCGTTGGACGCGTCACTCAACGCGATCGCCCGTTCGTGACTGCTTCCACCCCACAGACGAGGGTTCGTTCGCCCGATGTGGCGGCTTCTGATCTGGGGTTACTTTGGCTAATGCTTAAATCTACTCTATCCAGACGATTCCTCCGCTGCTCAACAGTATGAAAGGTGTGACAATTTGCATCTACAATTAAAAGTTAATGTACTCGAGCTAAGAGAAAACCCCTCCTAGTCGTGATTCAAAGAGTCAAGTCGGCCTCGGTCACAGTCGATGAAGAGTTGATCTCGGCGATCGGCAAAGGACTCCTGGTCCTAGCGGGCGTTGGCAAAGAAGACACCATGAAGGAGGCAGAGACTCTGGTGAATAAGGTGCTCAAGGCCAAATTCTGGCCGGACGAGAATGGAGGACAAGTGAGGCTCTCGCGCAACCGCTTTCCGCTCAATGGACGAGCACTGACGGGGTTCGCAGTGGAAGAAGAACGTCCAAGATATCGGGGGCGAAGTACTCTGCGGTAGGTATATCAAATCAATGCTCACGGCTCTCTTCGATTCATGACTCATGGAATGGCGACCAGTCTCCCAATTTACCCTCTACGGCAAGATGAAGAAAGGCAACAAACCCGACTTCCATGACGCCGCCGATGCCCAGACCGCGCGCAAGATCTACGACCACTTTTACACCAAGATGCGCGATTCCTACGTCCCGGACCGTGTCAAGAACGGCGTGTTCCAGGCCATGATGGACGTCGAGCTGAAGAATGATGGGCCGGTGGGTGTCGATTACCGCAGTGAAGATGCGGCGGTACATACTTTGCCTTCCTGGCTCCCTCCACGCCGCCATTGACCTTGTGCTGATGAATAGCTTGCCGCTTGCAGGTTACGATCGAGATCAACACCAACCTCCCCAAGAAAGAGCCCAAGGAGCCGAAGAATGAGGGCGACAAGGACAAAGAGAGCGGGGACGGGTCGGAGCCGACAAGGCAGACCTTCGAGTTTAAGCTGCCGGCGGAATTGCTGCAATAATGGAAATTCACGAGAAATCGTGTCATGAGCCACGTCCTGTACATATACGCAGTTGTTAGATAGTGATTACTCGATACCCGGGGTGGTGCATCCAAGAACGGCGTCTATATTTTTTTTTGGGGCGGATGGAAGCTTCCTGAAGAACGAGACTCCCCATACCAGTAGTCGGTCCCCCACCACGAACTTCCCTTCTTCCCAACTTCTGATAACAAGAGGTCCTCTCTTCCTTTTTGCACTCCCCATTCTTCTCCACTTTTCTGTTTCCTCTACCTCCGTTATTATCTTCGATCTCTCAATCCTTCGTCAACCGTCATGGCGGGATCTCAGCGTACGTGCCTCCGAATGCCATCGCGGGGTCGATCCACCCGAGCGATGCAAGAAATTGTCTTTCGCTAACCCATGACCTTCAGAGCGCGCTCGCGTTTTCTTTGACATTAAGATCGGCGAGCAAGATGCCGGTCGCATTGCATTTGAACTGGTAAGCTGGTCTATAGAGTGCTTCCAAGCTGGACCTCGGCGCTAACTGCTCACCTCGCACAGTTCAACGATGGTACGACATTGAACCCTGTACCGCAACGCAATTGAGCGTCACTAACTCCGACAACTAGTTGTTCCCAAAACCGCGGATAACTTCCGAGCTTTGTGCACTGGCGAGAAGGGCACTGGCACCCAGGGCAAGCCATTGACCTACAAGGGTATGTCTTCAACGCCCCCCCGCGTGGATCGCATGGATGGACATCCCACTCACCTCTTCCACCACCAGGCTCGATCTTCCACCGCGTGATCAAGCAGTTCATGATTCAGGGTGGTGACTTCACCGCATTCAACGGCACCGGCGGCGAGTCCATCTACGGCGAGAAATTCCCCGATGAAAACTTCGACCTCAAGCATGACCGTCCTTTCCTGCTCTCCATGGCCAACTCCGGCCCCGGTACCAACGGCAGCCAGTTCTTCGTCACGACCGTCCCGACCCCGCACCTGGATGGCAAACACGTCGTCTTTGGCGAGGTGATCAACGGCAAGAGCGTTGTGCGCAAGATTGAGAACATGCAGACCCAGTCCGACAAGCCCAAGACCGACGTCGTCGTGGTGAACTGTGGCGAGCTTACCGGCGAGGACTATGAAAATGCCAACAAGCGCGTGCAGGACGCCACTGGCGACCCATACGAGGACTTCCCGGAGGACCACCAGGGTGAGCAGCTTACTGCTCCTCTCGGTTTCAAGATCGCGTCCGATCTGAAGGCTTTTGGTAACGACGCTTTCAAGAAGGGCAATCTGCAGCTCGGCCTTGACAAGTACCAGAAGGGCCTTCGCTACTTGAATGAGTTCCCGGAGCCCGCTGACAATGACCCCAAGGAGCTGGGCGAGCAGATGAAGGCGCTCCGGTTCACCCTACACTCCAACTCATCCCTGCTGGCCAACAAAACCTCCCAGTTCCGCAGCGCACAGACCTGGGCCTCGTATGCGCTCCAGGTTGCTGATGCTGGTAAGGCCAAGGATGCCGACAGGGCCAAGGCCTACTACCGCCGTGCTCTCGCCAACGTGGGTTTGCGAGAAGAGGACGAGGCACTCAAGGATCTTCAGGAGGCCCTGAAGCTGGCACCCGGCGATGCGGCCATCACCAACGAGATCAACTCGGTCAAGAAGGCCGTCAAGGACCGCGAGGCCAAGGAAAAGGCTGCTGCCAGGAAGTTCTTCTCGTGAAGCCTTCTCATTTCTTTCTTCTTTGCAATACGATTCACGACGTGTTTCTCCTATCCCATGATGCATGATGTATGATAACACATCATTGAAGCAAATATAACTCGCTTCCCGAAGACGTTTCTGCTCTTTATTCGCTGTCATTTGTGATGTCTGTAGGTCCTTCTGTTTTGCCATTTCTCCATTTCAAAGGCTAGAAATGCTACTCAGTTGAGGTATTGGAATCATGTTCAAGGTTTGCATCAAGCATCTGATGTCGGCCAGGGATGTTCACTCCGCAACCTCCACCACCAACTTCGTACAACTCACGCCCCGGACTAACACATTCAATCCAGCATTAATCACCCTCAGCCCCTTTCCCACGACTCTCGGCTCCGGACTCGGCCTGATAGTGCCGCTGGCCAACTTCTCCGTGGGCCAGGTCCCCATCCAATACCGGAACTGAGCCAACCTCTCCCCCTCGTCCGCCGACGGCACCACAAAGATGGTTTCCACCCCGTCCACTTCCTCCGCATCGGGAGGGATCACCGGCGCCGACCCAATCTTCGCCTTCTGCTTCTCCCCCCGTTGATCATCCCCGACAAAGGCCTTCAGCACGGCCTGACATGGCGCCAACTGCCCCGTGGCCAGAAAGCAGTGCCGAATCACTAGGCCGTCCTCCCTAGCCGCCGAAACAATCGCATCCGCCACCTGCGGCTCTCTGTAATCGAAGACACGATCCGCGCCCAGGGAGCCGACGTACGCCTGATTCGCCGCGCCAGCCGTGGCGTATACGGCGGCGAAAGAAGAGTCGCAGTCGTCCCGCAGCATTCGAGCGCTTTGCACGCCCATCGTGCCCACGCTAGAGGACGCGCCCCAGATTAAGAGGGCGTCTCTCTTCTGCTCCTTAGTTTCTGCATCGGAAGACGCAGTTGCTTCTCCTACCCGTGGAATCCCCATCGCATCCCACGCGTTCAAGGGTACTTCCACGGCGACGGGCAAGGTTGCCGCTTGGTTCCACGACAGATCCTCCGGAAGGGGCAGTGCGTGCTGCCAGGGGACGAGGCAACGCTCCTGGAAGGCGCCGTAGTCGGGGTCGCAGGACTTCCAGACGGAGGCGGCGTACGCGGCGACGCGGGTGATGCCTGGCTGGAAGAAAGGGCCCGGATGTCCATCGTTCGCACGAACGGGGACCCCGTCGCCGACCTCGAGGACGAGCCCCGAGATGTCGAAGCCAATGACCGTCGGGTAGCTGGGGATGAAGAGGCCTTGGCCACGCATGAGGCCGTCTGCCGGGTTAAGGGCGACGGATTTGACCTCGACAAGGAGCTCGCCTGGGCCTGGGCTCGGCGTGCGGCGGGCTTGAATCTCGAAGGGCTCGCCCTTTGCGAGAGAGACAGCGGCGAGGTGGGTGGTCATCCTGGGCTGCTGGTGTGAATGGGGGCGTTCGAGGCGTGGAATATGATGCGGACCGAGTGTGGTATTCGAGTTCAAGTTTCATGCGTTGGATGCTATTAGCAGTAGCCTTTCGTAGGAGATCGAGGAATCCCTTCTTCTTATACCTTCCGCCATCATTCCAGTGAATCCCTCGATCTTGCGTTTATAGATGGCGGACGGGTTGCAGCCAATCAGCGCCTTCTGCAGCCGAGCAACAGCTAGCGTGAAAGGCGGAAGACCCGAGCGAAGGTTAGGCTGATGGACGAACCTCCTTCACGTTGAATTACCATCAAACTCGAGCTAAAAAAATCCCTCACAGCCAAGCTATCTAGCGCAAGGCAATGAATCATACGTCAGGAACGAATTCGAGTCGGCGGAGGTCGAGATTTGGCTGTCGCAATTGCAAGCTTCGAAAGGTCAAGGTGGGTGGCCGTCGGCTGTCCATAGTCTGGTGTGCTTATCTGACCAGCAGGCCTGGTCTTACTAGTGCGACGAAGGCAAGCCACAGTGCAAGAGATGCTGTTCATTTGGAGTTTTCTGCAATTTCATGTCGAATATCCCCGACCTTCAGCCCGTCGCTGCAGACAAGGGGCGGCCATTGGTGGCTCGAAGAAGAGCCGAGCCTCAGCCGTCTCTCACAAATGCCGTCTGGACATCGGACGCATCCACGTCCTTTCAATTGAACGCAAGGTGTCAAGACTTTATAACCCGATATCTGGGGCGAAGTCTCATTACCCCAGATGACTCTAATATGGTCCAAGTTAATAGCAAGCTCTTAGAGCTAGCCTTCGCCGTATGTTGTATGACGTCCGTCCTGTCCCATCGGGATAGAATGGATGATATCCATGGCAACGGACTGAACTAACATATCATTGACAGTACCCTTTCTTAATGCACGCATCTTTAGGCGTGGCCTTGACATATGACCGCCATCTTAATGCCTCTTTAGGCTGCCGTCGCACTCTAGAAGAGTGTTATCACTGGTCTCAGAGCACAGCCCTCTTCAACAAGCGGCTAAGGGAGCCAATTGAAGCGCAAGATAAGGATCCCATGTGGGCTACGGCGGCGGCGCTGGTGATCTTAACCTTCTCGTCCCCCGATGCCAGCACACCGGAACAAGCATGGCCGCTCAAGTCCTCCGACTTCTCCGAACTGGACTGGCTACGTATGAGCCAGGGTAAAATGTCATTGTGGCACATACTCAACCCGCTGCGACCGGATAGTCTATTCCGCGTCATGGCGGCGACTTTTGCTGATATGCATTCACCACTGCCAGAGGGAGGCATAGATGGTATACCACGGGCTGTGGCTGCCGTGTGTAATCTCACCGACTCTTCTTCGTCGGAAACAAATCCGTATTTCCATGCTGCCCACGCGGTCTCCCAGATTCTGGACATCCCGGATAGTGAGGTCACAACAGGACCAATCCAGCTTTTCATGCGGAGCATCCATGGCCCTTTCGAAAACTTGCTTCGGAAAAAGGACCCTGCGGCGCTGCTGTTGCTCTATCTATGGTATCGCAAAGCAAGTCGCAGTATATGGTGGATTGAACTGAGGGCGAGAGTGGAGTGCCCTTCGATCTGTCTGTATCTGCGACGATATCATGAAGAAAATGCCGCTGTGCAGGCATTCCTTCCGGGAGGAGCTCTCGCCAATAGGTGGAATTAGTCAGGCTGTTCAGCTTTCACCTCTTGGACGTCCTCTCTGGTATTGTTTATGAAGCACTGCAGTCCGAGTAGCCAGAGAGGCTGCTAAATTAGTAACTTCCCGTTTACACATGCAAGCCAATCCAGGTGGACAGTGATGGGAACATCAGTGAATACGCCGATTGAGCAGGCCAGGAAACAGTTGCAATGAGAAGCAGCCCCAGCGTTCGTTTCGTTATTTGGATAGCCCTTGAAGCGTGCGCGGTCTGGTGTTGAAGAGACGCGACAATGGTTGAGCTGATTCGTGGGCTTTGGCCGATTCGTTCACGGTGACCAGACCGATCTTGCAGCGCATCAAGTCCAGAACAAGGGATCTAGAGAGATGGGATCCAAGCGACGCCATCGACAGTACTGGACTGCAAGGAACCGTGGTCCACAGTTCCAACTAGGGGACTGATAAGACTAACGGAGATGGCGGTGCGGAGAAGTGGGAAGGCTTTTGGATACTCTGTCTTTCTCCGCCAAACTGCCAGTCTACCCACCCGACTTGCCGACAGCGAGCGAGAGACGTTATCATGGGGACACCACCGCCGCTCAGCTCGACTTCTTCAATCCTGATCGTAGGCGCAGGCACTTGGGGATGCTCGACGGCTCTCCATTTGGCTCGCCGGGGATACAAGAATGTCAAAGTGCTGGATCCCTATCCGGTCCCATCGCCGATCGCTGCCGGGAACGATGTCAACAAGATCATGGAGCACAAGGAGCTGAGACGTATGATTGCAGCCTTGCACATCACTTTTATTCTGGAATCATTATCAGACTAATAGTATGTAGTTGCACAACCGGATGAAAAAAGTGTCGCGTTCGCAACCTGCACGCGGGCAGCACTGAAAGGCTGGAAGACCGACCCGGTGTTTCGGCCATACTTCCACGAGACGGGCATGATTGTCTCGGGGAACACGCCCGAGCTGATACAGCACATCGAAGAAGAGGAGATCGATCCATCCGACGCCGATTTTGTGAAGCTCGAAACAGCGGAGGATTTCCGCGGTATCATGCCAGAGGGGGTCTTGACGGGGGAGTTCCCCGGTTGGAAGGGCTGGTTCAGCAAGAGCGGCGCTGGATGGATCCACGCCCGCAAAGCGATGGTCTCGACATACAACGAAGCTCGGCGTTTGGGCGTGGATTTCATCACCGGCGTCCCATCCGGCCACGTCGTGGCTTTGGTGTACAAGGACGGGGATGTAGTCGGAACTCGGTCTATAGATGGCACGACCCATCTCGCAGACCATACCATTCTGGCAGCTGGAGCGGGCAGCGATCGCCTGCTCGACTTTGAGAAGCAGCTGCGCCCAACAGCCTGGACATTGAGTCATATCCGCATGGCGCCGGAGGAAGCCCGACGATATCGGAATCTGCCCGTCCTGTTCAACATCGCGAAGGGGTTTTTCATGGAGCCTGATGAGGACAAGCACGAGCTGAAAGTATGCGACGAGCACCCGGGCTATTGCAACTTGGTCCCTGACCCAGACCACCCGGGCGAGGAAAGGAGCGTACCCTTCGCAAAGCACCAGATTCCCCTTGAAGCCGAGACGCGTGCGCGGGACTTTCTGCGTGACACGATGCCACACCTTGCGGACCGTCCGTTTTCCTTTGCTCGAATCTGCTGGGATGCAGACACCCCCGACCGGGCATTTCTAATTGACCGACATCCTAGACATCCGTCTCTGGTGGTGGCCGTGGGCGGATCGGGAAATGGGGCGATGCAGATGCCCAGTATTGGCGGGTTCATTTCAGACGCGCTGGAAGGAAATCTACAGAAGGAGCTAAAGCATGTCGTCCGCTGGAGGCCTGAAACAGCCGTGGATCGAGATTGGCGTTCCACGCAGAACCGCTACGGAGGCCCTTTCAAGGTGATGGATTTTCAGGACGTGAAGGAGGATGAGTGGACACGCATCATCGGAAGAGAGGAAAGTGAGATATGACAGAGTAGCTACATTCTTCGAGAGCATAACGGATTCCCCATAGACTCAAACTACTCGCTCGTGAAGGCACAGGCGCCCATATCTAGCTTGATCAGATCAGCCTCGGGTCTAATATCAAAATCAAAGATATCCATCGGGACTCCGAGGGTTGTGCATGCGTTCGGGATATCCACGATGCCAGCAATATGCCCCTGCACGGGCGCGCAACTAAGCAGCAGATAGATCTGATAGTCGCTGTACCCATAGCGCCGAAGATACTCGATGACACGCAGACAGGTCTGCCTGTACGCCACCGTTGCGTCCATATAATGCTGCTTACCCTGTTCATCGACAGAGAAGCCTTCAAAAGTGAGGTAACGCCCGGGTCCAAATTGAGGCTCTACGGGCCCGGCATGGAAGATGGGCGACTTCATGTCCAGCTTCGCCATGCCGTTCTTGATGACCGTGAACTTGAGAGTGATCACACCTGCCATCTCAATGGCACCGCAGAAGGAAATCTCGCCGTCGCCCTGCGAGAAATGCAGGTCACCTACGGAGAATTTGGCACCGGGCACATGGACGGGCAGGTAGATCTTGGAGCCCCGGGAGAGATTCTTGATATCGCAATTGCCCCCGTGCTCGGGACGACCCTGTGGTATGAATTGATGAGCCTGTGCCGCGGGGATTTCGACCATGGGTTCGAGCCTACCGGAATGGTTCTAGCTCCCTCTTTTGCCACTCTTTCCTTGATATCTTCTGGGGAGCGGCCGGCATGCGCATTGACGGGCTGTGGCGGCTGCGCAACGATGCGATCCGCAACGGTATTTGCAGCAATGAGCTCGCCTTCGCGGCGGTTCCATTCAGCCAGGATTTCAGCCGAGGGTGCACACCCCAAAATGCCAGGGTGAATTAATCCGGCGAAGCGCACATGGGGGATATGCCGAGACGAGCAAAATATTCCCTCAAAGTCCCAGATTGCCTTGGCTCTGCGGGCTGTAACATCAGAACGGGCATCACGTCCGGGGAGGGTGCTGAAACGTACGCTTTGGGATACAGCTCATCCAGAAAGCCTCCTCCATTGTGACGATCGAAAACGCCGGTGAATCCCCAAGGCTGGTCCTGGAAGGGTTGCACATCCTGGATCTCGACGAGTAAGACATCGCCCGGCTCGGCCGTCTCAATGTCGAATGGTCCCGAGAGATAGTGGATCTCGGTCAGATCGACATTCTTCACGTCGTCGGCCGAGTCGTTGTTCTGAATCTGCCCGCCTGTCCAGTCGAGACACTCGATCTTGACCACTTCATTGTTGGCAATCTTGCCACAGGCCGGGACTATCGATCTGGTTAGTATGGAATACTCTTGGGACGTGTAGGCTTGATTGTGACATACTGTCGGGATGCCACCGGTTCTAGAAAGATCAGCCAACTGCGTCGCTCATGCTTATGTGGAAATGACATACATGCAATCCCGGCTGCTCCCTCGCATGCCTATCGAGGTCGACTTTCAGAGCCGTGCGAATCCCTTTGGCACCCATGGTTATCGGGGCTATGTGCTTTTGTCAGGCACGCGTGTCTGAGGGGAGTCCTCTCAATAGCAATCGATCGGTTCAGATACTGGTATCTGAACTATGGACCGGAGATCAAAAGAAAATGCAAAGAGAAGTAAGTTGGAGATTGCAGGTCGCAGACGTCGGGGAAACGGAGGAAGATAAGGACGCGGCTTCTCCGCAGAGGGGTAGTTTATAGTAAGCCTCGTCTTATCTCTCCAACTCGAATGCGTCACCCGGCCACTTGATATGCCAATTGAAGACACGCAGGCATGTGGATGGAGTGCGAACTACAGTGGGGCTCAACCAACCGAGTGGATGCAAAATACCCATGGGTTTCTTGAATACGAGATGCCGGGGGTGTCTCCAAGAAGGCTTAGGGATTTATCTGGCTATGTCATTCACAACAAAGTCTTTCCAAGAATCTACACTGATAGAGTGTTATCATAGCGAGGGCTTGACGGCTTCTATGATCGATGTCTGAGGGAGGCTCAGAGGTGATGACTTTATCCTGATTTCCATATCCTTCCATGCTCGACTGGATATACTAGATCATAATACATGTAGATAAGTACATGAAAACGCTGGATGAGGTCCGATTGGCTTCGCCAAACAGAAAATCTCTCCTCGAGCGCTTTTTAGTGATAATCGCATGCTCCATTCAATATTTTTCGCAAACGCAGCCTTCAGGAGAGCCCAAGCCTTCCAACCTGTTGATCGTAACAGCTAAGACATCGCCTGTGCTGTCCAACTCGGGTTGGTTCTCGGCTTGCCTGTTGGTAGTTCCTTGGCAGCCTGCGAAGCCTGCGTTGGGGCTTGCGAGCCCTCTTGGAGATGGGCTTGAAGTTGTCAGTCATTATCCTATCAATCTCCTCGAGGGTAGAGACAGACCCGATGTTGATACTTGGGATGAAGGGTATTCTGATGATTTCTGTGGTAGAGAAAGCAGTCAAATCATGAGAAGCAGCTCCAAAGACATCTTTAAGTGTTGAACTAGGTATATACCGAAGGGATTGCACCACGACAGGTTGCGATGCTTGGTTGTGGGAATGCCGAGGAGAGGAATGGTGGTATGAGACGACCAGTGGACAGAGCGGAGGTCTTCAACAGTAGCTTTCTGTGTTTTGTACTTATCATCAGTATCATTACGTCAACTTAGCCGGTAGAATGGATTCAAGATACAGACCAGTCTTATAGCATGGATTCTGAGCCGTGAACTGCAGGGGTAGAAGGGTTGAGTGTGGTGGTGACCAGTGAGGTGAGTGAAGAGGCAGAGTTGCTGAGAGATCTTACTGTAAACTGATAGACATGGCTTAGTCTTGCAGATTTGCTCATTGAGCAAGGAAGGTCTCACCAGGAAATAGACACCTGATGCTGCTCCAACAGAAATGGAAGTCTTGGCTAAATTGTATCCTCCAACTATTCACTTCTATTATTGCATTTTGCATTTGGTAGCTACTAATGAGACCGTCAATTTACACTTTATCCATCAAGTTTGTTCTTTACATGTTGGAAATGGGCATGAAGTTCTGCGCTAGCTCTTTGCTAGTATGAACTAGATGCAACTATTTAGCCACAAATGGCATACAAATGAATAGAAAGTTACAAATTCATGAATGGGCGGCTTTGCTAATATCCAAGCTCAATAAATGGACTACATGCAGCGATACCTTCAAGCCTGTGGCATTGGCAGGAATCCATGCTGTCCACACCAGCGCGGGGCGGGGCCAAGATGGGGCGGTGCATCTCGAATGTTGCCTTTCAGCCTCACCAACCTCACCTGCCTCGCGCAGTATTTCAGTCCTCCAGCTCATCCAAGTCGAAGGAACTGGTGGCTCTGCACCAACTCATATACCATGCCTTTTCTGGTCGACTTCCCAACGGAGATCTTGTTGGCGATCACCGAGTATCTCACATCGACCAACGATCTTTGGGCTATCTCTCTCGCCAGTCATCGTTTCTATGCAATCACCAACGAAAAGCTGTACAGAAAAATCTCACAGGAGATCCAGTCACCATCCTCACACGTCAGAACTACAGTTCTTCATTGGGCCGCAGAGAACGGCCAAGTGGCATGTATCCGCAGGTTACTGCAAGCTGGTGTGCCGCCTGCCCCGTCTGTGACGAAGGGCTGGCATCCCATTATCCTGGCCGCGGAAAATGGACACGCAGATGTCGTGCGCGCTTTTCTAGATTTTGGCGTTGATGCGAGTCCTCCGACCGCCTTCCACACATTCAAACATTTTGCGAATCCGTTGACGGTGGCAGCAAAGAATGGACACGAGTCAGTCGTCAGCTTGTTGATCGAAAAGGGGGCGGATTTGGAATTCACGAGTCAAAAAATCGAGATTCGGCAGCCCCTGTCTCTGGCAACAGAGTCTCGCCATGCATCAGTCGTCAAGCTGCTTCTCGACCACGGATGCAATCCTCTCACGCCAGACTACAGCCCCCACGGCCCCAGTGGGAAATCTGCGTTTACGATTGCTGCAGGTTGTGATTTGGATATTCTTCGAACGTTCCTCGATCGAGGCACCGAGCCAAATTTCTCTGACCCGGCATATGGCTATCATGAACCACTCATGCGAGCTTTGGAGAATAATGACTTGCCATTGGCGAAATTTCTCCTTGGACATGGAGTTAAGCCAAGTTTGCGACTTGACGACCAAGAAAATCCTATTGACGAAGACGAGCTCGACGTGGCCGACATGCTTAAAGAAGACGCTTTCTACCAATTCAGCCGTCTCGCAGGCAGAGGCCCTGAGGAGACGAAGCTCTTTGAAGAAAACATTGATGTGAATAATATCATTGAGGGCAACTCTCTGCGCCCAATTATCCTCCTGATGGCTGGTGCCGCAACAGGTGGCTACGAAAGTTTGATGAGGCGTTTGCTAGATGTGGAGTGGACCTCGAGAGAGCCAACTGTTCAGGTCAGTCAGTGGAAAAGACACCTAAGCTTTTGCCTCTTGAGGGCGGTCAAACACAACCATATCACGATTGTGAATCTACTTTTGGATCACGGCACCAGCCCGAATGAGGCGGCAGATGACGAGCCAGATTGGGACTTCTTCCCTGGGTACGACAATGCACCGATAGTGGAAGCGGCCGATCAAGGATATCTCGCGATGCTGAAATTGCTTCTTGACCGGGGAGCAAACCCGTTTCCCAATCACGACGTTACCCCGTTTATGAAGATCACTTCTCATTCGCCCATCTCCGAACGAGATCTTGAAATAATTCGATTACTTATGGAGAGAGATATTCTCTGCCCAAAGGAAGGTCTCGATAGTAACGTGCTTGTGCCGGCTGCCGCAGCCGGGATAAAGGTCTTTGAGATGGCCTTGCAGCATACAGGAATCGAGCTTCAGGCTGGCAACTCTGAACACGAATCTGCTATGAGCACAGCAGTTCGGTCCTGCAACACTGCCATTATGGAGAAGTTTTTGCAAGCCGGGTTCAACCCCAATGCCAGAGACGACGAAGTCAACGGTAGGCCGCAAGGATATCTATGCCTGGCGGCATCGGGAGGACGTCCTACCGCAGATATTGAGTCAGCTATTGATCTTCTGTTGAAGTACGGGGCGGACTTTGAGTGGCGAGCCCCTAGAACCGGAATAACGCCTCTTTTCAGGCTGAACCGATTCTCCGTCACTAGAGACAAGCCTGGTTATCCTTCCAAGCAAGTGGAAGCTATTCGGATATTTTTAAAAAAGGGGGCCAGCGTCTTCTCTACCTGCAAGTGTGGGAAAACCCTGCTGGAGAAAGCGGCAAGCAGGGCCCAGTATCCCATCATCAGGACTGTTTTGGGATTCATTGATGCAAAGGACATACCCCTGCATCAGGCCAAACCCATGGTTGATGCCGCTGCTGCAGTCGCGGTTAATCAAGTGGTCACTGACATGCTATCCTGTTGGTACTGGCGTCGTGTATATCCGTGCCCGCAAGATTGATAATGGTTCTTTTGGGGTTGGCTTGCACTTTTGGCGCGTATGTATACACTCCCAAGAAGATCCAATCTATTAAAGTTGATCTACCGGTAAATTCGCTTAATGTGAAGAAAATCATCATTCAAAAACAGTTTGACATCATTGCATGACGTATGCCTGGCAGAGAATACATTTGCGTCTCCCGAAACACGCATCATTGGCATGCAGGTGTTTTCCCTCCTTGTCTATTCTGAGCGACCGCTATCTTCCAATGATCATCTGTCCCCCACGGGAATCTTGACAAACCGCTACGCTAAATGTAGTCATGATAGGTTTCTCCTGGTAAATTCACGAATATCTCATCTTTACTACTCAGGGGTTGCCAGTTGATTGCGCTTCGCCTCGCCGTGCCATCACACGGCCATCGTCATTCAATTCTCCAAATCGACGTTCGCCAAGTGTGCTGCACGACCAGAATAATCGAATCAAGTTGGAAATTTCACGTTGAGTTGGTCAGCGCACAACTCGTAGACAAGGCCCTTGAATTCACACTGCAATGGTAATACATAAGCAAACCCAGTCACAGCAAGGATGGGGGAATAGAAAAACTCACTCCGTCAGATTCACAAGTCGTCGTCGTAGAGCTGCCAGGGTTTAATCGTTTCACTTTGGGGACCTCTCGTTTCTTTTTCTCAACCTTCTCAATCTGCTTGGTCGTCATCGTGCATACTTTCATCGAAGCAAACATGTAGTCAGGCGGAGCAGACCCGCCAGACGAGAAGGCGTTGATGGCGGATTTCACAGTCCAATTGTCGCCGCCGTTCTGGTCTTTGGAGTACATATATGCATTCGCAAGCTTCTCAAGGGAAAGTTGATAATCTCCCAGAGTGTCGTCGTCAAAGCCTGTGATCTTGGAGCTGCCCTTCTTCCAATATGTGTAGTCTTCCTTCAGCCAGAAGTATGCCTTATCCCCAACACATACACGCACGAGGTCGTCCTCGAGATCGGCACCGCATGTGTCGCCCGCATAAGCCTTCATGTCATCTGTTTCAACCATATACACACCCTCCATGTTGGCATATATTGTGATAACGAGCAGTAATATCGACGACGACAGAGTAAGATCCATGTTTTGAACCTTCTCGCTGCTTACGGGAGCGGCCCACGACCCGTTATAGATCATCTGCGGGAAGCCACCGGATCGTTCTCCGTAAGCATTGCCCGCGTCAGTGTTCTTTGGAACCGTATTGAGCAGACCGTCGAGGTAAGACTCGACGGTCGTTCTGGTCAAGTTGAATGCCTTGTACATGGCATCCTCGACGGTGCTCTCTGCCTTAAGGTCTCTTTCGACGCTATCAAAGGGTCAGCACACGATTTTACCGCATGAATAGGGGTACATTAAGAGGGTAACGAACACCTGGCTGACACTTGACAGGGCGCCGTTGAGGTATGACTCCAAACTCAGGTCCTGAGAAATGACTTTGATTACATTCGTAGCGGACCTACCAACGACACTTGCAAGAAACGGAGCGACCATTGAAGCCACGGCACCGACAAGTGCAGATGCAATCTGCTCAAAGATTTCGGTCGTCTAGTATCTCATTTAGTCACCTCGGATTGTCATCCAGGACATCACGCATCCTTACCATATCGACGGCCTGTGAAATAAAACGCTGAGGAAACCCTTCTTGCATGCCGTTAAAGTTCTCTTGGGCCAGTGAAATTGACTGCAGAAGATAATTGCCGGACTGGAGAACGTTGAGAGATGCCTTGAGATCAGCAAAAGTCTCGCCATCCGCATAGTAGGAGCAGTCTGGCCTGGACTTTGTCTGACAAAATGCATCGTCGTCTCTGTGATGAAGCTTTTAGTATGACCAGATCATGTGTCGAGGGGGGGGGGGCGCTTTACATAGTGCAAGAATAGTCAACGCCTAGTTTATCGGCCAAGTAATTTATCCACGTCTTGTCATTGTCCGCGGATATCTCATTGCCCCTGAAGGTAGCGTTAGTATCCAGACGATCAAAAGAAAAGAAAAAAACCTTCTCACTTACAGATACACCGCCCATTCGCCAGATCTGGATGTCTGCCAGGTTTGGTTGTCCAGCCCATCCTCTTGACAGAGACTTCCAAAATCAAAGTCCAGATATGCCTCAGCGGCATCAGTGGCTGAGGTAGTGGACTTAGTGGAGGTAGTTGAGGTGGTTGAGGTGGTCGAGGTGATCGAGGTGCTGGACTTTCTCGAGGTGCTGGACTTTCTCGAGGTGCTGGACTTTCTCGAGGTGCTGGACTTTCTCGAGGTGCTGGACTTTCTCGAGGTAGTGGTCTTAAGAGTAGACTTCGGATGACTCAAGCTATGGCTGCATGCCAGGGCAGACGTGCCGGACAATGGCCTCGGTGTGACACTCCTTGGGATACCAGTGGGAGGAATAGGAGACTTAGATATGCCACTCCTTGGGATACCAGTCGTAGGGGTAGGACGCTTAGAACCGGATCTGGACTTGCATACCAAGGCAGATGTGCCAAAGAGAGGCCGACTCGTGCCGAACAACGGCCTCGATGTGACACTCCTTGGGATACCAGTCATAGAACCGGTAGGTATCGGATGGCTCAAGCTGTGGCTGCATAACGCAGCAGATGTGCCAAAGACAAGCTGACTCGTGCCAGATGCGCCACTGACAGAGAGTCCTCTATTAAAATGTGGAGATTTTCGCCGCGTTTGTTCAAAGGCCGCATTCCCTGACCCTTCCGCGATCACCACTGTGATCCGAATTAGTCTATTCTGTGATATCTACAGGGACAAAGCAGGCGACCTACCGAGCATTGAGACCCAGATGAGAGCCCTCCATATCCTCGTAGAGATCAACATTTTCTTTCTTGTCGATAAGAAAGACGAGAAAAGAGTCAAGGCAGGTGGTGGAATCCCTGAAGAGATCATTCGGTCTTTAAACGACCTCAGGGTACCGACACGGCTTACGCGATCCAGAACCAAAATATAGACGAAAATTTGTCGCACTATAGAGGAAAGCTGCGCGCCGGCTTGGGGCCCCATTCTTCGTGGCCCATTGCCATTTTGAACGTGTCGCGTGGGTATCCATGGCTGTCGACGGATTCATGACACAATCACAGAGTGAATAATAGGGCCAGGAGCTCGCCATTTGCCCCGACACCCAGAAGCCCCTGGGGCTAGTGGACATCAATAGGCCCAATCAGTTCTGGCTAAGCAACGTGGACCCGGAGATGTGATTATCCCAATACCAGATCCCCACCCAAAAAGTACAAGGGTGCGATCAAGTTACCCGATCTAGATTAGAAGCCACAGCACGTGATTCTCCAGGATTAGCCTAGTAGGTATAGTCATCGATGAAATATCCCCAAATTCCCGTTTTGCTTGTTCATCGGAGGGGCTTTTTATCTAACAAGAGATCACTGAAAATCAATGCAGTGTGGCTGTCATAGGTGAGATCAACTCCTTGAGGAGATCCCGATAATGTAGCCAGGCCAGCTTCGATTAGCTGCGGGCAGTGTTGGTTAGATCAGTCTCTGCTATTGCTCATCGCAGTGCTAGACACCCAGAGCAAATCTGGGTCTAGGATGCTGTAACATTACTACTTCGGACAAAATACCGAATGGGGGTTAGTACGCATATCCTGCAAGGTACCTGGTACAGAAGTTTCTACCCTTTGGGGGGCAGAAGGTTGGACGTGAAGAAGCAGATAAGTCGAGCCAACGATCGAATCTTGGCCTGTATAATATGTGCGCTGTCAGGGGATATTTCGAGTATTTACTGGGTTGTCAAGGAGCCCGTAAGTCTTTCGGCTCATCAGCCGAACCTGGTGGATGTGCCCTGTTGGGCGGCTTTCTTTTTTCGCCCCGACCTTATACAAAGCAGGAAATTGGAATGTAATTTTAAAATAGAAATGTCGTACGTCGACCACAGTGAATCGAAGGATCTGGAGTTGTATTGTCTAGCCCTCCTCGATGATAGTCGCTTGCAGGAAAGTTGCTCTTTGCAGTAGGGGCTGTCGCAGAAAATGTGGGGAGAACCACGTTTCACCTACTAAGCGGATTCCCCATCTGGTAAATGGAGCGATGGCTTTGCTCGGGATAAGCAGTGCTTGACTCTGCCTATAGGTAGTGTTCGGATTTTCTTACGCCTCGGAAGCTTATTCGAAACAAGCCGTGGGGACGATATCTTGGAAATCTTGGCATTGGCCACTTTATCGCAACACCTAGGAAGACTTATCTCCTGCGGCATTCGAGTCTTTGGCACTTGTGCCATCTCGTTCATCAGTCACAACGTTGAGCTTGTCAATGTTTTCAAGAGATAGACGCAGGAAGTCATGCTTGTTTTTCCACACAATCTGACTTTCCGCGAAGCCCGCGCTCTCGGCCGGTGATGGGGGTGGGTCAGTGATCTTAGTGACCAGGTAGGCTGTGGATGCCTCTGCGACACCATACATCAAGACGCCGATGAACGGGGTCTTCAGGACGACGGTGAAGGCAAAGGCAAAGCCAAACAGCACACCTTCGCGATCATGGAACCAACGGCGCTTTTGTTCTGGGGTAAATTTCACGCGGCGAAAGTATGGCTCAAGCTGAGAGGGGTTGTCAGATATTGTCTTTCTTGTTTAAAGGGCGGGGGCCACTCACCAACTCGCGCATCAGGCTCCGCGAAGCGTAGTAAGTGTGGAGGAATCTGACAGCGTAGTGCTTGGGTAGGACCAATCCTGTACCGAAAATGACGGCGGCGGGAGCAGTCCCGACGTGACCGCGGAACGTATAGAAACTCGCGAGGGGCATTACATATCGGCCGACAATGGGGAGTGTTGATAGGAAGTAGACCCCGACAAGCATTCCCATTTTCTTACCGTATCGATTGACAAACGCCATTATGGCCTCTGCCTTGGGTTTTGTCGAACGACGGCCACCCTTGGTTGGAAACAGTACTAGGTTCGGATAGTACATGGCACGAAGGGTGTCAGGATTCTCGGACTTGTGCTTCTGGATGTATGTTGTGTCCACCCATTTGATGGATTCCATGAAACTAGATGGTTCGATCAGCAAGATAGCAAAAGCATTGCTGGACGGGAATTGGCTACATTTCGTCCAATGTGGGAGTTACATGGGCCATCAGCGTCATCAGCAGGAATGGCACCTGGAGAACCGACTTGGACAGAAACTCGAGGCCATCAAGAAGCTTATTGTCCCAGGTCGCGTTATTCAGGTTGATAATCCACGACACCAGGTACAGAGCAAACTTCACAGTGATGATCTTGAGGCTACATTAGATATGACACCCAAGGGGGAGATTAGTATTAGCCATACCGGAATCTGGATAATGAGCTGGATGGCTACTCCCACTACCACGGCAAGAGCAGCTTGGCGGAAATGGTCATACTTGAAGAGCTCAGGATTTCGCAGTGCTCGGACAGCTATACGACACTCGTTAGCGACCGAGAAGCTTTCTCGTTTTGTCAGATTATATGTTTGTCAACATCACAGGGAACACCTGGAGCAGTGCACAAATGATATGGACAGACGAATGCCGAAATAAATCAGGAGTTTTGTGTAAGATTCTGATTAGACATAGCTTGGGACCCGAGGCTCCCGGAACGAACATCTTTGCTCGTTGAGAAGCTAGTCTGCTCGCACATAGTCTGGGGGAGACATACTGCCTACCACGGTTAACTGGAAGCCGCGAATGACGGCATTGGGCTCGAAATTGGCCATTGATGAGCCCTGGGGGGTATCGGAGGGGGGCTTTTTCGATGTGGAAAATGTTTGAGGCTCGGCGATGCAGAAAAAGAAAATGGACCACGCATGGACACTGGAATTGTGAGAGTTGCCAGGCATCCGTCGATTCCACCGTGAAACGCCGCGTCATGGTCACCTGACTCTTTATTGTGCCTGAGGCTGCATTCACATGCCCCCGCGCATCGCGCGAACTGGAGAGGCAGAGATAAGCCGCATCTCTTTCAGCTCGGTCGCTCATCATGCATCCCCTGTGAACCTGTGAACCCCCTCGTCCTCGATGCTCCCCGCTATCCCTGACTCTTGCTTATTGTCTCCCGACGATGCCCGAGTCTCCAAGTGAGCCCTTGGGTCAGATTCATGCGATCCGGCGTTCAGTCACCCTCCCCACGAAGTTAAATCCGCAAGCGCAACGCGGTTCGGGCGCACCAAAGATCTCGGAGAACGTCATTTTCTATCATCCCTCTGCGAAGATCGTTCACTTTGCGCCCAGGGCGCTGGTACCGATCCCGTCGAGTTCCGCGCCGTCCGATTTCGACTACCCTGTTGATACCATCGAAACCCTCCCCTGGCGCTCAGCCACCGAACGAACTGTCGCAACCGCGCCACTTCGACTGGAACGGGTTCATGGGTTGACTGCGTTCCTGAAATGCGGAAACGTGGTTCACGCGATCCTGAAAAACTCCCAGTGTTGGTGTGTGGACGGGGTGTCGAAATTCGTGTTGCGCATTCGCCCTCTGACGTACTATCGCATTGAAATACCCCATGAGACGGAGGAGGATAAAAGACAAGTGGGGGATCTCAAGGCGGCGCTCCCGACCATACTGCGATACGAGGTGACGCCATGTCCTTTCAAGCGCGCTTTCACCGTTGAACTCCCCGAGGAGGCGATGGCACCTCGGCGCAAGAAAGCATGGAAACCCAAAGCTCAGAAAGAGAGAATGGCTGCAGATCCAACGAACATCCAAAGCTCTCCTGCCGAAGCAAAGTCCGAGTGGCTTGATTCTGCCAGTACTGGGGAAGACACAGATGGAGCAACGGACGACAGTGCATTAACTCCCCAAGGGACCAATAGCACGACTTCAGAGGCTATTCCAACAGATGATCACCCCTTATCCTCCGCCGTCGCCTTTGAGAGTCCCACACAGCCAATTCCTATTAGACGCTCTGTGACTGAGACACCGCAGACCTTTACCAGTCTGGTGGCGAAGTTTGATGCTGCTCCTATCCCCGAAGAGCCCGTTTCTACATTCCAAGACCACGTTGAGTCTGAGAATCACTCTGAGCGTGAGATCAAGCCCGAATCTCAGGGTAACTCTGCGAGTCCAGCTTTATTGCCTCATGAGGCGTCTACACCTAGCCCCATTGCCACGGTGGAGCATATTGCTCGACCTGAAGATAAAACCACACCGCAGGAGCGGCTTAGCTCTGCTCCTGAACCTGTTTCTCAGACTGAGGTCAGCCCTGGTCTTCAGGATGCAACTGAACCTCAACCGGAAACTTCGTCGATGTCTGTGTATGGATGCACACCTACCCAAGGACGCATCTTGGAGCCCACAGAGTCTCGAGCTCGTCCTGAGACCATAGACCCAGAAGTTGCCCGAGAGTCGGAGCGTGAATATGAATCTGATCATGATCACTCATTCTCAACCTCGCCTGAGTCGTTCCATTCAGCTGATCTCACTTCCCCAGTTGATTCGGCTTCTTCTCATGCTTCGCCCATAGAATGTTGTGGTGTTGCGCAGAAATCGGCAATAGCCAAGAGCTCACATTCGAAGGAAACACACACAGCTTCCGAGCCATCGACATTTCACACAGACATCCAGGCGGCCTCTGTGCTCGAGTTTGAAGCGTCCCCGAGCGATAGCAATGCCCCTAAGGATTACACTACTCCAATGCTACCGATACCGGTGCAACTTACCACAAGAGACGATCCACCAAAACCGTCTCTAAGCATTCCGTCAACCACTAAAGTGTCACCAAATCCTGCGACTTTCGCCACGTCTCCAACCACCGATTTCAACCACATGAGCAACGAATTCCGCCGTCGGGCTCAGGCAACCAGACAGCGGGCGGTGTCTCCCATGCCACCCCCTTCCGCTATATACCAGCCTTCACCGCCCGATGGAGCTGCATCTCTCCTCTCGAAAGCATTAACACTGGTGCTAGTACCGCCAATTCATCTTTTCATCATCTTGCTTCACATTGCTGCACGCATCGTTGTCAATCCTCCTGCGAATCCAACTCCAGGGGACACCACCTTGGAATCGCAGTCGGCTATCAAAGACTCGATTAATGAAGATGATTTCAGCTTCCCCTTGGAACGCGAAGCCTCTTCCGATTATGAAGATGCTCGGATTACCAAAAAGTTGGATCCTTGGGATCTCGACTAGCCCGGAAGACTTTTGTCTGCGTCTTCAACCTCGCTTGCCCACGCCCTTTTTTCTCAACACTTGTTTAATTCCTGACTCCTTATTCTCGATTTAATGTGTAACACTTCGACTATGACTCAACGATGGGCCTTTTGTTTTCCCGGATTCTTGATACTGACTTGCATGATTTGCATGGTTTACGGGGAGCGGTTATTCTGCGCAACGGATTGTGTTCCCCGAGATTTTTTGTATTCTAGCGTTGCATATACCAACGGGCCGCAACCATGGTGATGGTCGACTCTCTACCTTTTAGCTATCCGTGGATACAGGAGAACTATTTACATAATTGTTTTGAGTACGTCGATAAAATACCAATATTAAACTGATATCCAAGTCAAGTGGACCTGCGTCTTGGTAGTTGATTTTCTCGCTAGGCTGTGAACTGTGGTACAAGCCAGGAAAGTCATCATAAGGGATCTACGAAGAGGCGCCGAGACCCAGAAATGTCCAGAACTGCTGCTAGATTGGTTTATTCAAAAGCCATGATCGGGCTGAGACCACACCCAATCAATTTCATACAAGATTTTATATATCTTAAGTCCGCAAGAATCACCTTCTCGATCACACACTCCCAGGCCAAACTAGCTCATTAACACAAAACCAAGATTATCTAAGTAATCATTAGATAAATCGCTAGATCGAGCATCTTCAAGGTTACCTAGGTTCGTAGTAAGGTTCCCGGGGGGCGCGTCCAGGCGCTGGAAACCGATAGAACACAGAGGGGGTGTCATCTAAACAACAGGCTAGTAATGACTAGAAACCGGGCAGATAGTGAAGACGCTAAGTATGGCCGAACACAAAGGCCGAAAACCACCTAGAGGCCGACGCCGACGCCGACACCGATGCGGGCGACAGCCCAATACGCCCAACGTCGATCAATTGATGCCAGAGTGAGGATTTGATTTACCGATGCCGCATGGGCATGGCATGGGCATGGTATGGGCATGGTATGGGTGGATGGCTTCATTATCTCCGGTTTGGGCAAATCATTGCTTATTTCCTCTGACTTGCTCATTCTGTATGGAATTTTACGCGCTGTCTGGGACGGCATTCATGCATTGCTGACTGGGCGCCTACCCAGCCACTGCGCCTACAAGATGGATACATATTGGCAAGTACCTGGGTGAGCTTGGTGGAGTGGCCCACTGGTGGGTTACGTTTATAAGATCCCTTCTTCGATGGGATGCCTATATACATAGTAAGGCTTTGCTAGATGCTGCTCGGTAGGAATGGTGGCTCACATATCCCAAGTGGGTTGCAGGATTCGGGAATTATTATGGTTATTACCGCTGTACAATCTTCGTGCTTATAATGAAGTCCCCGAAAAACTTTGTAGCCCAAAATCGGCATTCTTTGGGATGGCATCGAATCTACGGACATATTGCCCCGTCATTTTATTTTGCTTTGAACCATCGTGCAGCCTCTTCAGGACCAGGAGAAAGCCCTGTGGGCCGGTCAGCCTGAAGCGGAATACATCAATGGATACTAAACGGGCTTGGTATGGATACCATCCAGCCTGCAGCTGTAAGGTTTCCAAGTTTATGCGAAGTATTCAGGAGAAAGCTAGGCAATTAGACTTTTCCCGACTCGTACTCAAGTCCCATTCATCTCCCGAAATTAGTGATAAACGGGGGATTCCCAGGAATAATGACACTGTCGTTTTCTCGTGCCAACGCGCGCACAGCTCCAGAGTCGGCAACCAGCTCTCTTAAACCCCAAGTACTGCCTCCCTGGGTACCAGCATGAAACTGTGCACCTTTGTGACATTCTTTAGTCTCTGGGTGACAGCCCAGGCGGCTGTTCTGCCAGGAGGTCTTGCGCCAGAACTGATTTCTGAGCGGGAGGACTCAAGCGACTACCAGAAGAATGTCACAAAAGGCCATGCTCTTTGGGATGAGCTGCAAGCTGTCTTACAAAATCCCGACTCTACCGACCATGTCATCATCGACTTTGACGAAAATTGGACGGCCGGTTCATTGAGCGTCGGCTCCGCATCCGCATCTTCACAGTTCGCCCTGAAACACGCCGGACTCAACACCGAGCAGAAGTTCCTCTCCGTGACGGCCAAATACAAACAGAACTCTTTCATCTACTACACCGACGCAATGTCCCCTATGATCGGCGCTGTCGTCGCAAAAAACAACTATGGACAGGTCGTCGATAAAAAGACCGGTGTCGTATCGACGGCCCCGAACCGATGGTCCGACGTGACAAGATACCTTTGGGGGTTTGCGTGCGAGAAAGCCAAAAAGGATACAACAGGTCTGAATTATGTGATTCGAGACAATATCATCAACGACAAAACCAAGGCCGTCCTGAAAGATGCAATGACCGCCGCGGAAGCCCAGCCGTACGATAAGGAGGGCAACTCGAGAGTCACAACGTGGACGCCAGATGACGAACCATTCTATGCTGCACTCGCGACCCCGAATGGCGCTGGGGTCGTGTACCTCCTGAAGGATTACCCCGTTGCGCTGGGTTGGAAGACGATCGAAAGTGTCGCGGTGTTTTGGCTTAATTACATGCCGGAGCCTACGTTGTACTTCACGCTCAAACCTTTTTGTGGTTGATGGGATATAACATACAAGTTATGTGCAATGCGAATGTCAATATAATCCTTGACGGGAGATCTCAAAAACAATACTATATTGGGTATATTAATACTCTCTGCAAAGCTATGGCGGCTTAATTAAAATCCCACGTCGCTCTTAGTCCACATCCTCCAAGATTCTTCAGTAGACTCTTGGACGTCATCTGCATATATGGGCCGAGGACTCAGATTTATATGTAACGCAGTTCAGCTATGGATAACTGACCACCAGAAGATCTTGGATTTCCGAACCGCTCCTCATAGAATCCACTCTCGTTCCGTACTGGAGTCATTCTCTGTTCATCGTTAGAGAGCCTAGTAATAGTCATCATAGCGTCGAATAAAGCCATCCGCCACACGCTGTTTCCACAAGGCTTGTCCACTATTTTCAACGTGGGATTCTCGAGCAGTAAGGCATCCCCAGAGGCTAAAGAGTTAGACAGGACAAGTAGTACACCCTGGTCCTCCCAGTCCAGCTTGTCAATCACGATGAATGCTTTCTCAAACGTTGCGGCAACGCTGCTCTTTTCACTTGGTCTCTGTACCGAAGACAGCTGGGATTCCGATTGTGATATGGAACCTTTCTGGGAATGGACTTTTAATTGATCACATAGCATCTGGTGGCAATTCCTCATTTGCGGAATGCTGAGAAATTCTTGCTCTTCCGTGGGACAGTAGCACACCGGCGACGCAAAGAAATTGCCACGATGAAGAAGCCCATCGTGTTGGCGGTCACGGGTAGGGAACCAGTGCTGGTACACGGCGTCGAAGATGTTTTGATGGTCGGTCACGTCTGTATATGTCGGCATGGGTGTGCGCCCCTGTGGGGACGTGATGTTGATATAAATCACACAATCTCTCCAGAAGAAGGACCGACAGGTGTGTCCGGTGAGCTCGGTCACCGGAATTCGCTCCTGAGTGCCATTAGGCATGTTGATTGTGAGCCATGGCTGCGATGAGGCAGACTGCAAGGAAAGGAGATGGGGCCGAGAGAAGGACCGTTCGAGACGGTCGTAATGAGCCCTGTCCCAGCAGAATAGCTTGTGAAGCCGCGAGTCGAGTTGATGGGCCTGCGGGTTGCTGTTACAGTCCATGATCAGGGATGAACTGATCGACCACAGGTGGAAGATAAGAAGTGATAGTACCTAGATAGATGGAGTCTCCGGCTTGGCTATTAGTCATTCCCCAAATGAACTAACCTTGGAAGGTTATAGAGTTGCATACCTCAGGTACGGGGGCCATTTATGTAAGTACTTTTAGGGGCTGAATGCTTATGGCCCAGAATCAGTTCCATTGCTTTGAATTCCATCCTCCTAGGTAGGTTTCCTTCCCTCTTGCATATAATCAGATCAAGACTTGCTCGGAAACGGACTCTTTCCCACCCGTGCAAGACCATCTCATCTCACGATTCCGACAAATCATATCCCGTCCAAAGCACCTGAGTCAGGGGTCCCACCGACATAAATGTCAGCGCGCAATCGGGTCCAAGGATTGCTCGAAGAATCGATCCATTCTGGAAGTTCGCCTCTCCGGCTCGGAATGGCCACCACCCGCGGGCGCTGGATTCGGCCCCCCATCCAGCCGTGAGGCTCGTATGACAGGCGCGTTTGAATCGATCGAGGACGCAGATCGGAACGTCGACGAGCCAGTTGATACACTCTGGCGGACCTCGCTTGTTGTGGATCGACACCGCAATTGCTCTTTTCGGTGCACGCAACGTCAGCCATCACGGATGATATTAATGCGAATGGATTGCCCAATGTTAACCGAACCCGCAAGACTAACGCGTCCACGTTTTTGCCGGATTCGTGAAAGCCGATCCTAGGCCCGCAGATACATGATCGCTCCGCAAGTACTTATTACCGTCCATCCCTCCCTTCTCGCATTCATCTTCGCGAGAGCTCTGCCACGCAACCGCCGGGAACCATGCTGGACACCAGCCACCTCCTGATCCTCGGCGCCGTGGCGCTGGGGTACCTGGTGTATCGCAGCTCGCAGCAAGACTCCGGGGAGCCGCCGTCTGTGTCGGGGTCGATCCCGGTGATCGGCCACATGCTGGGGATGTTGAAAGGCGGACTGGGGTACTTTGGGACGCTGGGGTGAGTCGTCGCGCAACCCTCGAGACATCAATCTGTGGACCATGCAAGCTGATCGCTCCTCGACAGCGACAAATACCCAGACCTGCCGATTTTCTTGGCCGACATGTTCTTCACCAAGTTCTACGTGGTCACGTCACCGGAGCTGCTGCAGGCCGCGCAGCGCCATAGGACCCTGAACTTTGATTCGATCTTGGATTTCAGCGTCTCCAACATGTCAGGGGTCAAAAGCGAGAAGACCATCAATCTACTGAAATCGAAGTCGACTGGCGGCGAAGGTGTTGCGAATCGGGTGCTACACGCCATGGCCCCCAAGCTGTCAGGCGAGGGCTTGGACCGTATGAATCTGCGAATGGTCAAGTTGCTGGCACCATTCTTGGATCAACTGGGAGGCCAGCCGACGACCGACTTGTACAAGTGGTGCCGGGAGACCATCACTGCCGCGAGCACCGATGCCGTCTATGGACCGCTGAACCCGTATAAGGATGAAGCAGTGGTTGACGCCTGGTGGTAGGTGTATTCCACCCAGTACACCCCAGACCGGCATTCTAATGGCACTACGTAGGCAATTCGACGCGAACCTCGGTCCTCTACTCCCCAATGTCCAGCCATGGTTGCTCGCGCGCAAGGCCTGGACTGCGCGTGAGAAGATCGTCGACGCCATTGTGAAGTACGTGGAGAGCAACGGACCGGAGCAAGGCTCGGAGCTGACCAAGATCCGCCTGAAAACCACGCTGGACTCGGGAGTCAGCGTGGAGGAGTATGCCAGACTGGAAATGACGCTCCTGCTCGCGCTCCTTCCGAATTCCGTCCCCGCGACCTTCTGGATGGTGTTTGACATTTGCTCTCGGCCCCAGCTTCTGGCCGAAATCCGCGACGAAATTGCACTCAACGCGCTCTCCAAGGCGGCCGATGGCACTCACATCATCGATGTCGCTAGCCTCCGTGATCGTTGCCCTCTGCTGGTGTCGACCTACCAGGAGATCCTGCGCACGCGCTCGACATCGGTCACACTCCGCTCCATCACGAAGGATACCCTTCTCGCAGACAAGTACACTCTCAAACAGGGCAACATGCTGCTCATGGCTGCGAATCAGATCGGTGAGAAGTCAAAGGTCTGGGGTTCTACCGCGAACGACTTTAATCCGCGCCGATATATGAAATCGGTGCCATCCGAAAATGGCTCGGAAGAAAAGAAAGACCCCCGGCGCCCTGGTGGGTTCATGGCATTTGGTATTGCACCAGTCATCTGTCCCGGTCGCCACTTTGCCTCCTCAGAGATCGTTGCGCTGGCGGCCATGTTGGTGATGCGGTATGACATTACGCCTGAATCTGGGGTCTGGACGGCGCCGGAGAGGGACCCGAAGGCCCTCATATCATCTACATGCCCAATTCAGGGTGGATTCCCGGTAAAAGTGAAAACAAGAGAGGCATACGAGGGAGTAAAATGGGACTTCGAGGTTCAGGCGGGCAAAGGCCAGTTCCCGTTGTCAATAGGATAATTTGGACACCGAGGCCTGGAGGCGAAGCCCGGAAAGATAGGGATACAGACGCAATACGTGGTCCGCATGGCTTACCCCATGCACGAAGGACAAAAGATGATTGTACAGCATAAGTGTAGGAGAGATATGTACATCTCGCAAACAAGCCCATGAAATAACCTTGAATCATTGCTGGAAAGAATTTTGAGAAAAGAGCCACCATTCAACGCCACGAAATGCAAGTAGTCGAAGCCGTCAGAAGCCGTAATGCGAGGCACGGGTTGTGTCATGAAAACAAGGATAGCGAGATATGATTTATGCCTTGGTAGCTTTCGCAGCTCCCGCCTTGCCCTTCGCCTTGCGCTTGCGATCCCGCTTCTTCAGGCCGGTCATGCCAGTCTTGCACACCTCCGCATAGCGCGTGTAGAATGCCTCGAGGTCATTGGGCTTCACAACGGTGGAGAACTTGACTTTCGACGATTTGCTCTTGGCTACCTTGTCGGATTTCGGGTTCGGCGCATTGGTGTTGCCATCTGTAGCACGAATGAGGATGGACGGTGTCCCATCCAATCCGGCCTCGACAAGGGGTTTCTGGGTCAGGAAAACCGAGCCTCGAGCTTTCTGGGAGGTCTTGGAGAGAAGCTCTGTGAGGGATGAGAAGAACTGGCGGTGACAGCGAGATTAGCGATAGTGTTCTGTGGGGGTCGCGTGGCCGCATAGACGAAATATCTCCAGCCAGCTCAAGGGGATCCAAATACATCATCGTGGCTCACAGGCGGCGCCATTCTGGATTGAATCTCTGCACAGCGTGCACGAATTGACGGATCTTGACACAGGTCGACCACGCAGCACGAATCTCGTGGGGGAGAAACTCCGCTGTGGGTGCGGGTCGCCGCCTTGCGGTTTCGCCGGCAGAAAAAGGGTGGCCGTCGAAAAAGTTGCTCACCGCCAGGGTCTGGGCTCGCATCTTTTCCCGCAAGTCTTGAAGTTGCGTCTCAACCACAGTCATCATGAGGCGACCGCAGCATAATACGACCTCGTTGCCTCGGCATCTCCGGGCAGAGCTGGGGATCCGAGATACCTACGGTGACAAGAAGCGCCGACAGAACGGACCTAAGTCGCGCAAAGACCGTCGGCAGGCGGAGCGGACAGAAAAGAAATCGAAAAAAGCCCCAGTGCCGGCCAGGAAGAATAATCAACGCTTCCAAAATAACCATGACGATGACGATGACGAAGATGATGAAGATGACTTTGACATGGTCTCGAACGAGGGTCTCTCCAGCGAAGAAATCCAGACTGCGCCCAAAAGCAAACCGAAATCTACCCAAGTATCAGCGCTAAACCCCAAGTCTGCCCTGAAAAACAAATCGCAGCATGAGGAAGACTCAGAAGTGGACGAGGATGACAGTGATGTCTACGACGAGGAAGTTGACCTTGACGAGGACGAAGAGGACTCTACAGCGGGACAACATGTTTCAAAGACCGTCAAGTCCAAGCTGGCCCAGGATGACGCTGAGATTGCTGCCTTGGAGAAGAAACTTGGTCTCAAGAAGGGAAAGAAGCTTCCCAAGGCTTTTGCAGAAGATGGCCTAGATGACCTCATGGGAGATTTGGCCGACGACTCGGAGGACGACAGTCGGAAGCGCAAGCGCGAAGCCGACGAGTGGCTACAAAGCAAACGACGCAAGGCACAAGAACGCCAGGCTGCTGAACCCGAAGAAGATGATAGTGAATCGGACAGTGACGAAGACGAAGTGGACCTTGATGAGGAGATTTTTGGCAGCGAAGACGACGAGGAGAGCGTCGAAGGAAGCGAATTCGATGGCTTTGATGAGGAAGAGAAAGCACCACCGAAGCCACGCGAAAACCCTTATGTGGCACCCGCGCCGAAGGCCGAAAGCGCGTCAGTTCAAAAATACATCCCACCGTCATTGCGAGCACGATCAGATCCGGAATCGGAGTCTCTTACTCGGCTCAGGCGGCAGGCACAAGGTCACCTGAACAAGCTGTCCGAGGCCAACTTGGTGTCTATCCTTGGGGAGTTCGAGAAGCTCTACCGTGAACATCCACGACAGCACGTCACGTCTACATTGATCAACCTATTGATGGGTCTGATCTGTGAAAGATCGGTCCTGCAGGACACCTTCATTGTCCTTCATGCTGGATTCATCGCCGCAGTCTATAAGATCATGGGTATGGACTTCGGCGCCGAGATTGTCCAGAAAGTTGTCGAGACACTGGATACGGGCAGTGACGAATCAGGGAATTTTGAAGGCAAAGAATCCATCAACTTGGTCTCTCTTCTCTGTCAATTATACAACTTTCATGTCATCGGAAGTCCGTTGATGTTTGACTACATTCGCATTTTTCTTGGGGATATTACGGAGACCAATACCGAGCTCCTCCTCAAGGTTATCAGAAGTGAGTACTTTGGCATTCCTAAACATTGCGTCCGTTCTAACAATTCCTCTAGATTCTGGTCCTCAGCTCCGACAGGACGATCCATCTTCACTTAAGGATATTGTTCTACTCATTCAACCTGCCGTAGCAAAGGTTGGCGAGTCAAGTCTCTCTGTCCGCACCAAATTTATGATCGATACTATCACCGACCTGAAGAACAACCGCGTTAAGAATGGAATCGGGGCCAATATAACCTCGGAACATATCACAAAGATGCGGAAAATTCTAGGCTCTCTGAACAATTCCCGAGTCATTCGCGCATCGGAGCCCATCAATATCTCTCGCGCCGACATCCATGACTCGGCCAAGAAAGGCAAATGGTGGCTTGTTGGTGCCAGTTGGAAGGAAGATCCGTTGGTTTCAGCACGTCAAGAATTAGCTGGAGTGCCAATGGGCGGTTCCGGTGTCGCTGACGATGATAGCGAGGCAGAGCCGGACCTGGGAGATCTTGCCAAGGCGCATCGCATGAACACAGACGTTCGACGATCGATATTTGTGGCCATCATGTCCGCAACAGACTATCAGGATGCGCACGTGCGGTTGCTTAAGCTCCGCTTGAAACGTGCTCAGGAGTTTGAGATTCCTCGAGTACTCCTCCATTGTGCAATGGAAGAAGAGGCACACAACCCCTACTATACTCTGATCGCACGCCGACTTTGTGGGGACATGGGTCGACGGATCAAGATGTCATTTATGTTTGCACTGTGGAACATCTTCAAGCGGATGGGTGAACGAGGGGATGATGACGAGGATCCGGAATTCGACGCAGATGATGAGGAACATGGAGTCAGCATGAAAGCAGTCGTCAACCTAGCCAAGATGTTCGGTATGCTGATTGCAGACGGAACCTTGACCCTCAGCATCTTGAAGAACCTCAACTTCGCCTATCTCCAACCCAAGACCAAGACCTTTACCGAGTTGTTGATCATCAGCGTTATTCAGCAATCTCAGAAGAGCAAGAAGTCGCAAAAAAAGAAGTCCGCCAAGTCCGCCTCCGACGAGTTGGAGAAGGACGAGAAGTCTCTGATGCAGATCTTTTTGCGCGTCCAGGACACCCCGCACATGGCGAAGAGTCTGATGTTCTTCGTGCGCAAGGTTGTCGCCAAGTCCGATGTTGTCTCGGAGAAGGAGCAAATCTTGGTGCGCTGGGGATGCAAAGTAGCCGTTGATGCGCTCAAGGCCATTAAAGATTGATTTTTGTCAACAAGGTCGTGCTGGATTTCTAGTTGGTGTGGATTGCATTTAGAATATACCCATTATGGACATACTGCCCACAACTGCACTTGAATGTATAAAAGTGACGTTTTGATCATTACGCATGGCTCATATCGGGCGTACAGAGTATCTTCACAAAATATTCAGACTTCTCCCGTAGTCTCCTGGAGCAGGTCCCATTCCATGGCCACGATCCAGCGCTCCTTGGGACCATCCCCGTTATAATCTTCAGGCGGACCGAAGCCCTGTCCTGGGACGACAGACAGAGCCCGAGAGGCAGGTACCTCTACATCCCATGCTAAGCCACGATGAACTCCCAGCAAATCCCCCGCCAGGAGTGACATCCCATGGGTAGTACTCGCGCGCCGAGACTGTGGTTTAGACCGAGGAGGTCCCATGGCCAGAATATTGACTGCTACATTTCCCGCGCCGTCGGCGGAGTCGGCGACGCTCTCCGCGTGTATAAATGCCAGTGGGCCGGAACTGCTATGCAATGCCGGTCTGGCACTGACAACCCGAGCGGCGACCAGATATTGCTCCAAGCGTTCGCGAGACCCTGGATCCGTGTTGACAGATGTGTGTCTAGGAACTAGCTGGTCGCGTTTAGACCCCGTTTCTAGAATCCAGCTGCGCACTTCAGCTGCCATTCCACCGGGTGCATACCCAGGGACACCAGAGCGCGGCCGGCCGCGGCGATGCAGGGTCCGCGAGGAAGGAGAGAATGGCGCCAGGATCTCTTCGGCGTGAGCATTGGGAGATGGCGAGCGCGGGAGAACGAAAGCGGGCTTCCTTCTTTCGGTTGGCGGAGAGGGCGGCTGCGATGCCGATGGCGTGTCGGCTCGAAATACGGGCTGGCTGCTCGGCGGCTTCTTGGTCGAGAGCATGAAGCGAGGCTTGCTTCGGAACAGTGTCTTCGTGCTCCCTGGGGTGGAGAGGGTCGGGCCCATCGGCCGTACAGGCATGCGCGGCGTGTCTTGCATGCCAACGTCTTGGGGCTGAGTTTGAGAGATGGGTGGAGGAAGAGGAGCAGGGGATTCGAAGGGCCCGGATGCGTCTGTTGGTGCTTCCGGGGAGGAAGACCGGATTTGCTCCGGTTGGTCGCTCAGCTTTCGATCTGAGGAGAGTTGTCCTCTTGGAGAAAGACGGCGACGCTTGTTAGGGTCTCTCACAGGCGCAAAGAGCGCGTCGTACTCGGCATCCAGTGACCCCGGTGTATCGGGGCCGATTGGTGGCGTGCTGTCGATTCCATCATCTTCATCCGGCTCATTGGCCTCGGAAATGCCTATACCGGTGTTCCTGAGAACTTCGCCGTCATCCGAGTCCTCAATTACGTCTCTCTGCCGACGCGGTGGGTTCGCATTCCGCGACGGCGCGGGGGTGCGTGCAGCGGGGGCAGTGGATGCCGGGCCCTCATCATCGACTATATCAAAATCATCACTTCTCCTGCATGGCGTTGTCTGCGAAAGCAGAAACCGCGGGGAGTTTGCGAACTGCGGACCGGCATTGCGGCGCGTCGGCGGGTTGCGACGCGAGAGGCGGAATGGAGATGGGGTCTGTCAGGGGATTCCATGAGAATGACACAGCAGACTCGAATGAAAGAGCTGGTACATACCCCCGGGAAATGCATCTACTCGGAGCGAGTCCTCTGACGAGCCACCAGCATTGTGTGATAGTGTGGTAGTTGGGTGGTGCTTTGGTGAAGTCTGAATCGGAGATCCGGAGATTGCGGGAATCAACAATCACCAGTCCGCGAGATGTGATATGACCCGTCAACACGAGAGTCGGCGGAATGCTACATGTCATTGGCGTTTCTCCAGGGACGGTTTATTCGGTTGGGAATTTCGTCCAATAGTCACCTAGATTATCCAAAGCGGGACAAATGACTCAATCCGGCGGTATTGTTATTTACAGACCCCGTATGTAGCGAATACGTATGTTATCTGTACTACGAGTGTCACGATGTACTCGGAAGTCGACGGGGCGGCTTTTGGCTAAAAATCGGGGGCGAGATACCTGACTCGACTTATGCCGATCACAATATTATAGTTTTAGAATAATAAAATTAAGGTGACCGCCAGACCAGTTGGATCGTCATTGCATCAGTCATGTGATACGTCTGTTTCAATCGATCGAAATCGATAACTATTGGTCAACTCTACATCCATTCAGCTCTCTTCGTCGCTACCCGGCGCCGCCACACAGTGCGATGGCTAGCAGTCCCAGTTCCAGGTCAGTTCTCTATCGCCTCCTCCGGCACCGTCTCACTGACATCCGGAAAGCCCCGCGACTTCGCTACCCAGTGATTGCTGGCTAGCTATTTTGGAGCATCTGTCTCCGGAGGACTATTGGCCGCTTCTCTTTGTGTCCAAAGACACCAAATCTCTCGTGGAGCCTTTTCTTTTCAAAAAGCTTACGTGGGATTGGCGTCCCATCCCTTTCCGCAGGATTCTTCTATTGTTTCGGGCCATCCTGGAAAGGCCAGAGCGTGCATTCGATATCCACCACTTGAGTCTTCTGTCCCACCAAAGAGTCCAGCCAACCGATTTCTGGGAGCCTCCAAGTTGCGAGCAAGATTGCAAGGAGGAGATTGCGCGTTTCACGGACGTCTTACGACATGCCCAAACCATTGTCCAGACTACTGGATTCCCGGATGCTGATAGCTGGGTCCATGCTCTTCAAGATGGGGATCCCTACGCCTTGGTGTCTATTCTCCTTTCCCAGCTTCACAATCTACGATCCCTGCGCCTGGACTACTCCTTTGTATGGCAGTCGGGGTTTCCGGGGTTGATGCTGCGACATGCCCTCTTTTCTTCCTCGCAATCATCATTATCACGGTTCCATTCACTCACGGAAGTCGACTATGGAGGCAATGTTCGCCGTGATATGATATCGGGCGGCCCTCCCGAGATTCATGAAGAACCGGGATATCCCCAGTGTAACCCTGCTCAATTTCCGGCTTGGTTTTACTTGCCTTCTCTGCAGTCTCTAGCGATATGGCTTCGAACCAAACAGGACATTGAACTACCCGAGAGATGCCCCAGCCTTTCCCGTCTCCGCTGTCTTATCCTAGCTCGAACAACCATTCGGGAGGGTCAGGTGCCCAGTCTTCTCTCACTCTGTCCCCGTTTGAAAACATTGCATCTGGGAATGGCATACAGATGGGGCAAGGAAATAGCCTTGCAAAACGGACCCGCCATTATCCAGGGATTGGAGTCCATTAGAGAAACGCTCGAAAACTTGTCGTTTGGTGTAGAGTACTTCCCACCCACCCACTGTAACGTCTGGCTGGCGGACGGAGAGAAAGAGCTCACTACACCATTCTATCGCCTCCTGACGCGATTCCCAAGTCTCCGCTCCGTTGAGATGCCTGTGAACCTACTTGCGGGTTGGTCCAGAGCGCCGTCGACCGATCTGACATTAGGTCTACCCGATACCATCGAGCAACTCTGCCTGCGAGCGGACTATCAAACAGTCGATGAAGAAGGCTGGCAGGAGAAACATATCTTAGACCTCTGCGCGACCAACGCCGCAAGGTTGCGAATGCAACTCCCTGGATTAAAGCGGCTCTGCGTGCGAAAGTGGTCGCAGTTCTGGAGCACTCCCATGATCGATCGTAAACGAGATGCCGCGCGGGCTGCCTGCGCTCAGGAAGGGATTTGCTTGGAGGTTATATCTGATCACGTTTCCAACGGCATCTGGACCGAGACTAGGATGTGTCCTGAGCGTAAAGTTCTCTGAAATTGCATAATATTAAACCTCTAGAATTCTCGATCGAGACTATAGGCATAGTCTCAATGTTTACTTCGCGTAGTAGAACTAGGCCTGGACGAAGCAAAGCCCCTTGGTCATGAACAGCGGAGATGATTGCTAATCCTAGATTTTACAGCTACAAGGGCCACTCAACGATTTCTGATAGATTTATATTTGTTTCTCCTTTTACTTCACATGATGGAGTTCTGGCTCTCAAGCTTGCTCACTCCCACATATCATCCCCCTCCGCCAGTCTCACTGATAACGACAATATATTTCCATCTGTTCACATACTCTTAGCAGTCTTCATATCCAGGGAACATGGGCTGGGGAACGACCAGCACGGGCATATTGTTGGCGTAGCTCTCCCGATCTGCCGTAAGAACATCAATATTCGACGCTAATTGGCGCAAGGTATCTCTGCACCCAAAGCCTTTGCCGCTCTCGCTCCAGCACGGGGGCTTAATACTACCTCCCCTATATCGACCGTTCTCACCATTGTATTGGCCCTGCCACGACACGATTCGAGAGCGGCTTGCCATATCTGCTGGATCTCGTCTCGTATTCACGGCCACCTCGAGCATCACGTTCATCTCGCCGCATTTGGCGTCAAATTGGTGTTGTTTTTCAGTGGATTCCCGACTGCACGCGCTGAGCGCATTCTTCAATGACGTGGGGACAGTATCCCATACTGCTCCATTTCGCGGCTCGTTCATCGCTTTGGTGACTTCGTAGATCAAGGAATCCGTGCCTCTTGCCGATGAGGCGAGGTAGACCTCCCACCGACTCCGTCCGCTTTGATATGCCATCGCGGTCATAACAGAGGGAATCCGCTCTGGATCCACGTTATACCATGCATCCGAGAGCATCGACTTGTAGGCATCTTCCGCTATTTTCACAACCTGTCCATCGGTGGGGTATGAATTGAAGGTAGCAATTGAGCTCCAGAGGTAGATGGAATCGTCGGAGCCTGCGTAGTTGGGTGCCGAGTAGTCCCGGAATACTTTGATGACTGCCGCGGCGGAGAGATCGAGGATCAGGAAGAATAGAAGGTAGATCTTTTGGAATAGCATGGTGGCAGCTCAAGCGAGACCGGTCTGCAGCAGGTCTCGCTGGGGCAATGGAGGCGAGATCGGTATGCCTCAGTCCGCTACCAAGGTGGTATTCGAACCAGGAGAGGAGAGCAAAGGAAAGAGAATATATTGAGCCTTTTTCAAAGAAGCGCGAATTTCCGGGGTCTATTCATACGTAACTAATTACTATTATGTACTTCTAAGGTTGAAACACTTTATTTATGGCCCCTAAGGCTCCCACTGGGGCCAACTCTAAGGGCTGGATTGGATACCCACAACCATGCTGATATAGTTATGTATAGTACGACTTGACGCCCTGTCTGTTTTGGAGGAACCTTCGGAGAGGGAACAAGTTTGAAATGGTGAGTTTCAGCGTTACGTGTCTTGTCCGCGTAGTATTAGTGTATACGGTCCAGCGAGTAAGACTCGGAGCCCCTGTGTGCTAAAATATTACAAGGCCCCCGAGGCCGGCCTAAATATTAGTTTAGGCCAGGAACCCCACTAATGACAATCCAGAAGAAGCCTAATGTCATTGCTTGCTTAATCATTAACTTATTTAGTAAACTAGGTTACCTAGTTAGTTAAAAAAATGCGCAATATGGTCTCATGAATCAAAAGACGACTAACTAGTTGACTAACTCGCGGTAAATAAAAGGGAAATTATTTAACCCAAACTCCTCTCGATACTGATTCCGATATCCAGGAGATATCTGCCTAGGAAATACGGTATCCCGCAAGCCTGGCGGAGCTGAAACATGCAGTAGATGTACTCTTGCTCCCCACTTTCCTTGATTATGTCTTGCCAGTCCATGCTTACTTCCTATTTCAGCTTGGCGTGAAATTACTCTGGAATCGTAATCGTAATCGCAATCAAATCTCCTACGACAATAATATCACTAAGAATAGTCGGTACACAGGCTTCACTGTGGCAAGGCTCCAGGCAGTATTTAATACCTCAATATTTCTTGATCCCTCCTATAGACAAAACAAGCTCGTGTATTGGGCGCTGATCTGACTCACAGGAGAATCACTTCCAAGGTTTCATTATAGCGGGAAAAAAATGAAAAGCCAAATTTCCACAGAGTACAGTCTATTCATTCCAATCAATGAAGAGTATTCAAATTCGCCGTCATCCCCAGCGATAGCCGCTTACAACTGAAGCCCGTATCGCCGAGTTCTTGTTTTCTTTGCTTTTCCGGCCGAGACTAACATCTAGTACGTCTTACACTGGACCTTTCCCCCGGGTCGTCTTACTCCATGACTCGTACATCCCATGACTCGCGTATTTCTTTAGATTGAAAGGGCCGAATTCTTCGTATCAAGCGAACTACTATCCCCTACTATCCGTATAGGCCGGATCGATATTGAGTACAGAATAATTACAAGGTAATGTTGTTGATTGCGGAGCGAAGCGAAGCATACTGCTAGATATGTCTAATTTTCGCGCTAAAAAGGCTCCCGCCCCCTGATTGGCCAGATACAGGACGGTGTACTCAGCTTTTCTGTGTTGGAACGAGTGTGTGGAGACTCGCATTAATAGTTGATCCATTCTAAGCCCCTAAGTTGGCAGATTGGGCGGAATAGCAACTCAGACTTCTCCTTGATTCCAATTGGTCGGGTCCCCTCCCTATCCAGACATTCTGCCTGTCATAGTCACGTGATATTGTTTGCTACGCGTCTAATTGGCCATTTACGGGCGAATCCCCACAGCTGTAGGACTAGGGATTGGCTATTTAGGGTCCTCGGCCTACATCGGTCGTGTGTATAAGGTCATAAGAATTTCATTTCGCGGAAGTCATAGATACACATCAAGGATATACAAGTCAAGAAGGGGTAGCCAAGAGGAACGACAATGCACCCACGGGAGATAACTAGGCCGGCTAGACCAGAAAAAGTGAAAGATGGGGTATGCGAAAAACAAACAAGGAAGAAAAACGCTTACAGCTGCTTGAAGTACTCATCAAACTTGTCCTCGGCTACTTTGGTGCAGTCGAAGCCGTAGATCTCACGCTGGATATCGGCATCAGCCCATTTGTCCGGCACAGGGCCCTTGCCTTCCCGAAGAGCGGCGAACTGGCGGTCGCGCTCCTCCTTGGCCGCGCCTTCGCCCAAGTGTAGGGCACGGCCGGAGGCAGCGGCCATCTCGACCAGAGCCTCGGCGCGGCCCTTCCGGACCTTCTCGTAGATACGGAGGGCCTTGTTAATGGACTCCGGGGTGGTGTCGGGGAGATGGGCTAGGACGGCACCGATGACGGCACCGTCCTCGATGGCCTGGGCTGCGCCCTGGGCCAGGTGAGGTAGGGTCGGGTGGCAGGCGTCGCCGACCAAGGCGACGGAGGTGTGGACCCAGGTAGGGAGCGCGTCGTGGACGCGCAGCTTCCACTCGCAGACTTCGCCTTCGGGGACGTAGTTGAGCATGCGCTGTACCATCGGGCAGAAGTCGGAGAAGACCTCTAACATAGCCTTCTTGTCGCCCTTGGTGGTGTAGGTGGCGTTGGTGGCCGCGGCGAAGTTCTTGTCAGGCTGGACAGTGGACAGGTTGTAGATGGTATTATTGGAAATGGCGTAGGCAATAATATGGCGCTTTGCACCGATCCAACGGGTCACGCGAGTGTTGTTAATCAGAGCTAGGAGCTCAGGGTCGTCCTTGACCTGGTCCCTATGGATCATGATACGGTAGGCGGCCTGGTCGGTGTCCTTGACACTGACGTTGACGTTCAACAGCCGGAGCATCTCCACGCGGGTCTCGCTCTTGATACCATCGGCGGCTAGAAGCACATCACACTGGACCTGATAAGGCGCCTCGCCATCGCGGGGCGTGGCAGTGAACGAAGGCTGGGTGCCAAATTTGACTTCTGAGGCGGTAGTCGCGAAGTGGAATTTGATCGCCGACTCCTTCAAGCATCCCTCGTAGAGGCCTTTTGCCAGAGATGATCGATGGCCAACCATGTGCTTGTAGCCATAGGTGCTTTCGATATATCGCAGGTCGACGCGTGCAAGCTCGCTGTCGTCGGCACCCACTATTTGCAGTGAACGATAAGCTGGATTATCTCACTTCTGGGGCCAACTTGAAGCGAGCACATACCTCTTACGGAAGTATCATCAATATTCACAGCCTCGGCCTCAATTCCTCGCCAGACACCGAGTCTGTCGAGAACACGGGCCATGTTGGGCGCCAGCTGGATCCCGGCGCCGACAAAGCCAAGGTCGTGTGCATTCTCGTATACGTCAATGTTCTTGAATCCTCGTTGGGCCAGAGCAAGAGCGGTCGTCAAACCGCCCATGCCGGCGCCCAAAATGGCGATTTTCAATTCCTGGGGAGTCGTGGCCATGGCGAATATGAGGTCGGCGAGTGTATAGGCGGGTGTTGGAGGAGGGAAAACGGCGTCGCAAAGACAGTAAAGAGCACAGATCAAGGTACAAGGCGCAAGAGATGCCAATCGATTTGGGGAAAGGCGAAAGAAGCCACGGCAAGGCGCACATCTTAAATTCCAATAAATTCCCAGCGGTTTTCTTCGAGCCGGCGCACGCGGGAGAGACTTTTGCCGCTCCCACACACTCCCCACACTCGAACTTTGTCGGAATAGGGAGGGATCCGTCCAATAGGAATCAATGAGAAATCTATGTTGCTATTCCGCCCAATCTGCCAATTTAGGGGGCGTACGCTTAACTAATCATAACATACAGGAAATGGATAAACTATTAATGTGATTCTCCACACACTCATTCCAACGCAAAGACAGTAAAGAGCACAGATCAAGGTACAAGGCGCAAGAATTTCCAATCGATTCGGGGAAAGGCGAAAAGAAGCCACGGCAAGGCGCACATCTTAAATTCCAATAAATTCCAAGCGGTTTTCTTCGAGCCGCAGCCAAAATAACTAACCCCATCATATACGGTACACCGCTTGCTATTTATGTCATAATGCTAAGCTCTCCGTTTTACCACTTTACCCTCGGGACTGCTCTTGCCTCTAACGACCCAATACAGAAGACTTTCTTTCACAAACGCATTCAATAGTCTTCAAGGCTGAACTGCAGTTTTGTATTCCTCGAACGCCTCTTAATACTACATCCTTATTCTCTGCAACCCGTAACAATGCCCAAGCGCAAGCGCGGATCATCTCCACCCCCACCGCCCCGCTCCTCAACCCACCCCCACCAACCGCGTCGAATCTCTCCGTCCCAAGGGACATTTTACTCAGAGCCCAGCTTCGCTCAGACCGAGGTTAAGAAGACTGAAGATGGCTGGAATGATCTTAAAGCTCGTGCACGTGAACGACTCAGTCTATACGAGGTCACAAATGAATCCGAAAAGCTGCAAGACTGCTTTGAGGGACTGCTCGACTGGCTTCCGCTAGGAGGAAGAGACTCTATCGCGCACGACGTTCTCGATGCGGAATCTGATGAGATGCTCCTGGCTACCTATCAAAATATTCGCACTTGTCTCCTCCAACCAAGTAAGTCCATACAAACTAGCGTGAATATATGGTTGACCTCGCATAGTTAAAGCGTCTGGCGGGAAAACACCTGCCCCTGTTGACTCACCGCATCAAAAGAGACGTGAGAATGCTCAAGCCGTGTATGAGGTGACTGAGGAGCCACAAGTGCGAGATTCGGATTTCCGCAAAGGCTGTCTCGAACGTGATAGAGATCGTTGTGTGGTAACAAAAGCCATATCGTTCGACAGAGCGGAAGAAACGGGATTGGCGGAGGACGTTCTACAGGGGGATCTCGAAGCTGCACATATCATTCCCTGGTCGTTTGCAAGCTACGACCCCATGGTACTTTTCCTAGAACCTTCTTGTTGAAGACTTCATACTAATTAGAGCAGAAAGGTGCAAGCGTCATCTCGAGTATGTGGGAAACCCTCTACCGATGTTTCCCTGAGATACGCACAATTATGCGAAGTTCCAGAATCAATGAGATCGAGAATGGCCTCACGCTGCACCATTCTATCCACCGCGCATTCGGTCGCTTCCGATGTGCCTTCGAGCCGATTGTGCGTTTGTGTTCTAACCTTGGAAACTGGAAGGGTCCGTTTAGGACTAACTATCGACTTAGGCCAACGCTCCGCATACTTACAAGTTCGTCACCTTCAAGCGCTTCCCTACCGAAATGAACCTATTCCTCCCCTGCCAGGTCACTTTCGTAGATGCATCCCAGCCTGAGTCAGAGTCCCGTCTTCCACACCCAGTCTTATTAGATTGTCACTATCGACTTGCGAAATTTTTCCACGCGAGTGGGATGGGCGAGGTCATTGATGAAACTCTTGACCGTTTAGAGGAACTTAAGACTGGTTCAGTCTTAGCTCCTGATGGTACTACTGATCTGGGGTCTCTGCTTCGATACGCAGTCTGGGAATCTGTCACAGTTTAAGCTGCAAGCTGCATGGGTTGGCTAGAAGTCTAGCAATGAACCCGCTATGTTGCCAAAATCTTATTTCATTGGGTAAATCATCAATAGCACCCACAGAAAGCTTGTCTTCGTGCCCGGAATTGGTACGCTGTCTATCCCTTAGCCATCCAATTTTAGAAAGTAGTCCATAAAAAATGTTGGGTCCCCGGGCGGTCAGTCATCTGATCGACCCGGGACACAACCTTATGCTCCCCCCTTAGATAGGAATACAGCTTTATTCGATCCTGTCATCCATCACCTAGGCCGCTCTAGCATCCTGGAAGAGAGACCAAGGTAAAATACTGATCCAAATCCTACATGATCTGAGGTCCTTTGCTGTCGGTACATGTCACGCAAATGTATTCGACTTGAGTATCCTCCGAGCCACTCCCACACGCTCCCCACACTCGAACTTGGAGCGTCCTTCACTTCGACTTCTTCGTCCTCGGGCTGGAATTTAACCGCCACACTGTCTCCAGGTGAGAGATGTTGGAGCGGATGCATTGCAGATAGCCATTGCACTGTACTGCACTGCAAACCGGCCCTCAAGCGCGGCGGTCCATCAGCGGCGCGGAATGTCAACCTCAACTTCATACGGGACCGAAGTACTTCGCAATGACGTCTCTTCTTTTCTCTTCCGACGACCAGATCTGGACGTGAAAGAGTCCCCCACACCTCTATTCCGCCATTCGGCTGCGAGAAAAGACGCGCTGCCCATCGCCACGGATATCCACCCCGTCATCGCCCCAGTCCTCCCCCACACTCTGCTTTCTCCGGACTCTCGGGGACTCTAGTGCTCGGAGGCACTCGGAGTAATTCTGGTTGCTGCAGTACCGTCAAACTGGCGACGCACCCAAAGCCGAGAGGTCTGCCACTCTATCACCCCTCCCTGGAGACTCATCGACGACTGATTTCAAGCCTCGGTCCTGCGATACCACCGAATGCTGTTTACAGTAAAGGTAGCCGATCAGAATCAGAAGCATGCGAGAAGATCTCCAGTCTTTGCCTAGCCGTCTCATCCAGACCCGCTAGAACCGCCCGCAGGCTTTGCAGCACAGCATCGCAAGAACTCATTGCCAGCGCACAGGTGATTCGGGTTGTCTGCATCAGGAACCACTGGCGTATCGGACGGGACGATGAAAGCCGAGCGCCGATTACCAGGCACCAGATGAGTGCCCCGGGCAGATTCTCCCAAAACCCGACAAGGTTTGTGCGTTGTAGTAGGTCCTTGAGATGGCCGAGCGCACAGAGCATATCAATTGGCCCGACGTGAGAGGCGGCACCGGTGGAAATATTCAAGATGTGGATTACCTGCAGTACTGCCGGTACTCTGGCGTCATGCAGTGAGTCCGAATTTTCGTGGACCGGTGTTGCTGTTGAGAATGGACAACCCTCACTTATGGCCGATACAGTGGACTTCTGATGCTCTATGCTCCATAAAGACCCGCAAGTAATGCTTTCTCTCGGTGGCATCATCGTCTGGTAGAGTCTGTCAAGGAGAGGAAGGATACCAAGCATCTTGCTCCGCTCGAGTGGGTCGTTTGACTGTTTTCCAAGAGTGAACACGCTTACATCTATACAACCACAGGGAAATGAATCGATATCGCTTGACGAGGGAGTCTGTCCTGTGTGCCTTGCAGTAATTCCAATCCTCTGGAGTTGGTTGATACTACCCGGCCTCATTGTCAGTACGTCTGGTATATTAGAGAGTGGAATAGCTCATACAGTCGCAGGCTATTTCTCAAGTGGCCGTCGAATCCTAGATGAGCAGGTCCACCACGAAGGGCAATGATCCTTTGCAGCCACTGTTGGTCTTTATAAAAAGTCTCATTCTCTTGGCTGACCAACTAGAAACCGTGAACATTAGCAACGTTGCCATGGAGCGTATCAGGAGTTGCTCACATCGAAGAGCAAGATTGCGATCAATGTCGCAATATTCACATCGCTACAGACTTCCTCTCTGGTCCTCACAGACTCGTCAAACAGCCTGCGGGTGATTGCACCTTGTTGGAGTGTCAACCCACTGATCCTACCGACTGCGCTGAGGTCATCCCAGGCCGACGCATTCAGGATCTTTGAGCTCATCAGCGCTGGATGTGAGATGGCGGCAGAGATGACGGTGCTAAAGAAAGGGTGGACCCGGTGGCTATCGCGCACGTAGTGATACATGACTGGATACGAACATTAGCGTCGGTATCACCATGCGCTCTCTGACATCCAGAATGGGTGGAACCCATGTGATGATCAGAAAGAGGCGATTCTGATCAATCTGGCGCGATTCGTACTTACATTTCTGCATCCTCCGGCGACCGGTGGCTGAGGGAGGCAGTGGTGGAGCACTCGGCGCAAGCGAGATTTCTTGAGGTCTTTGGCTCAGCGCATGCTGTAGAGTCAAGACAGTAGGAAATACTCCATGAGTTTGAGCCTTCCTATCCCTCTCTCGCCGATGCTGCTTCGTGGCAGTGTACGATCGGATTTGACTGAGCCGTCCACCGTGTCCGCGTTCAGGGTTTCCGGTGATCACGACGAAGTTCGGTTCTCGCGCCTTCTCGACCATAGTTGGGCGGTGTACAGGATCCTTGATCAAAAGAGCAAGTGCACTAAGAAGAGCTGCGCAAAACTGGCCGGAAGATGTCTAGGTGGCGGTAGTACGAAGATGACAGCTCGGGATTCGAGTTGATGGAAGATGCGTCGCTGAGAAGCCAATCAGATTGCTATATATCGCGTGCGACCCACTCACAACCAGGCTGGGCGATCTAGTGCATCTTCCTAGTCGGGTTTAGGTCGATGAAATGCGCTGCGATTGCTGTGACTGATTGGAGTCGATCTGGAAGACGCAACCATGTTATCGAAAAGCAGTGACTATGTCCAACCTTGGAATATAAATACGGTCACTGCCAGCATAAAAGATCATCCATATACAACTGCTTTAAACTCTCGTCTTCAATTGCAGCGGTTCTGCTACTCCTGACGCAAATGTCGGTTCAGTCAACCCAATTTGACTCCCAGATGGTCTGGTTCGGTATGGCTCCATTCAAGGAATAGAAAACTCGCACCATTTCTCACACACATTCCACAGTGACAGGTTGTTCCTCTGGTCTGGGTAAATCATTTGCAAAGACTGTATACAATGCCGGGCATCGCATCGTAGCCACCGCCCGTACTATCGCCTCCCTCTCATACTTGCCCGACAGCCCGACCGTGCTGAAAGTGAAACTGGATGTGACTTCTCACGACGAAATGACTCAGGCAATTTCTGCGGCCCTGGAGCAGTTTCACCAAGTCAACGTCTTTATCAACAATGCCGGCTATGGCTTGATGGGAGACATGGAGGCTATCCCGGACGCTGATGCTCGACGGCAGCTGGAAACCAATTTTTGGGGACCGGTCAATCTGACTCGCGAAGCTCTTCGAGTCTTCCGAGAGGCGAATCCCGTCGGTCAGGGTGGAACGATTATTCAGGTCTCCTCCATGGGTGGATGGCTCACTGCACCAGGCCATGCCTTCTACCACGCCAGGTAAGCGGTTCAGCCATCCCCAGGAATCTACCCAGTAGGGACCAACCATCTCACTGACAATTTATCCTGCAGCAAGTTTGCTTTGGAGGGATTCACCGAGTCAGTGGCCAAAGAAGTCGATGCGGCGTGGAACATCAAGTTCTTGATCGTTGCTCCAGGGGGCGTGCGAACCAATTTTGCGGGCTCGAGTCTGCAGCTTGCGCCCCGATCCCCGGCATACGATACGCCCGGGAGTCCGTTCAGTCAGCTGCTTGGATACATCACCAATCCCGAATCCCAATCGACGTGGAGTGACCCGGATATTTGTGCTCGAGTGCTTTTTGACTGCGTGGCTGGACAGCGCGAGCGTCCATTGCCAACACGCTTGCTCATGGGCGCCGAGACCATCCCGCTCATCCAAGGGGACATGGAAAAGACTCTCGCAGAAATAGACCACTGGAAGGACGAGACTATGCGGTGTTCCCCGAACGGAGGGGCCCGGCTTCTAGGGTAGATGTCCTTTCCAAGGTTGCGGCTATATCTATTTGCGTATCGACATGAACTACAATCGATCCATGGATAGTCTATTGACTATATTTACACTGCATTACCACTGGGCTTTGTTTCTGTAGAAACCGCGACCTTCTTTGGCAAGAGAATTCTGTGTTTCTCGGCGGCGCAGAAAGACTACATGTAGAGAAGCAGGAAACTCTCCTGCGAGGCTTGACCTCACTCCCAAACTCTCTTCAAATCCAGTTTTTTTTCTTCTCAAGCTTTGGGATTTTCAGGGGTCAACAAACTCGCACGCGCCGCTCTCCACTTCCCTGTGGCAGTGGAGAAACCATCCGACTCTGTTGTTTCGACTCTTTGCGGCGTGTTTACCCATCGCGTGCACAGAGTGGTCTATGACGTGGTGAACAGCGTTCCGAAAAGAGTCCCTGGCGACAATAGCTCAGACAGATCGGCTTCCTAATTTTGAGGACCCTCAGGTATGATGCAATGCGAGTTCAACATTGTTGATCCCGCGAACATCGCTTCGGCTTTTCACCCAGGAGACACTTCACTGACCTCAACTACGTGGAAACAGCCTCGGGTCCACCTGCGAGACTATTTGGCATTGACATCCGCTAATGACAAGGCTCGGTTTATTATTACAATCAGCGTGCTTTGCGTCCAGTCCGTGGGGTGCAACGTTTCTGCGAAGCGCAAGTGGGACAGCGCTGCAGATCCCCGGCGTCCTTAGCTCACCAGCCGGCCCGTAATTGGCGAATGCTGCGGGTTGAAGTGGTGCCAATGTCGATCTCGGGGTCAATTTGCCTTCCTTCTAGCTCCATCGAAAAGGCGCAAGCGTGGAGCAGCATTTGACTCTGGACCATGCAGATACCCCGTGCAATTGCAGGAACCATGTGGCTGGCACATACATCCTCGTGGTATCAGACGCCGTCTCCTACGTTGCAAACGCTCCATCAACTTCATCGCAATCAAATCTTGAAGTTGTGTAGTCCAAAAGGAGATTCATCACCTCACCGTGCTACATCTCTAGCCATTGCTCAAACAGCGCTTCACCCTGTATCCGTGACGATCTGCGCCGTGGCTAATGAGTATGAGCCCATCACGAAGCCTATGGCCGGGCTAAGTCATGGCCGACTCTCAAGTCCCCTACGCTGGCACCTCCATGGTCCACTCATGGCCCACTAGGATCTACAGATTCGTCGTGACAGGGTGCTCTGTTGCCTGCGTATCCGCAGTGCCTATTGCCTCCGATGTGGACCAAGCCTCACCTCATCGTCAGGGGAGCTGGCTGATCAATCGAACGGAGGCTATCTCCCCTGAGGACGATGGCGCAGTATAAAGAGCAGTCCTTGTCATTTGGCTTTTGTGAACCTTTCAGCAACCCAAGAAGCCGTTTCTTACTCCAGTCCTTCTTTTCTTCCAGGTTTTCAAACCGTCCATTCCTTACTGCTTTTCAGCATCGTCACTCTCTACGAACTCCCAAGATGAAGGCTTTCACCTTGTCTGCTGCCATTCTGGCCTCCGCCGTCGCTGCGCTGCCCACCGGCCTCCTACCCACTGCCTCGGGCGTCGTCCCCTCCAACATCCTTCCTTCCAGTGTTCCTTCCAGTGTTCCTTCCAGTGTTCCTTCCGGCCTGTCTACTGGTGGTGCTACCGGCGAGGCTACCAACGCGGTCCCCAGCGTCCTGACGGTCACCAACCAGGCTCAGGAGAACGTCCCGGTTAAGCTCCACCCGGATGTAGCCAACCGCCTGTCCGGCTTCGCCCTTGGCAACGCCCGTGAGCCCGTTGGCCATGTCGTCCAGATCGCCGGCTCCGCGAACCAGCTGAATGTGAAGAACGCCGCCTCCGGCCTGATCACCGTCACCACCTCTAAGGGCGAAGCCGCTCTCATCCAGCTCTACTCGGCCTTCGACGGCCTCGTGTCTTTGCTTGGTCTCTCGTCCGTTACAGACATCGTCGGCACCCTTGAGGACGCCGCCAGTGAGAAGCGTTCTCCCGTCAATGACGTCGTGACCATCACCAACAGAGACCAGGACCTCCTCGTTCATGTGGCTCCCCAGGTTCTCGGCCTCGTTGGTACCTCTGACCTGTCCAACGTCCAGGGCGCCGTCGGCAAGGTCGTGGGATCTGCTCCCACCGTTACTGGCCTCAGTTCCGTTGCCCAGGGTGTCCCCGCTGACGTCACTCAGCTTTTCGGTGTCAAGGCTCTTGATGGCTCGGCTCTCCTTGTCCAGGTCGAGTCTGTTCCTGCCGGTGCCACCTCGCTCGTCTCTAGCCTTCTCTCCACCCTTGGCCTCTCCGGCCTTGAGCAGACTGTTGGCACGGTTGTCGGCCCCGCTACCGGTGTTGCTCCCATCTAAACGACATTTTACCCTTGAAGGGATTTTCCCATTCGCTTCTATAGGTCCTCTGCTGATGTCTCTCGAGAGGTTGCTGGATGGCTGCTTCCGAGCCGACTCATGCAACATGATTGAACATGAGGAGTTCCCTGTTCTTTATCTAGTTATAAATTCGATTGTATCTATTACTATACGTGGGAGCCCGGACATTCCATTTTTCTCGATTGCAAAGCCTCTTCGCAGAAAAGCATCGAAGGATGAACTACTTCACTGTATAAGCTAACCAGCGAGCAACTCGTTTCAACCATGAAAGCCGCCCCAGTAGCTCTCACCGTCATGGTCAACTGGATCCAAGACAGCTCTACACTTCGGCTTGTCATAGTCAGCGACTGTGCCCATGGGCCAGATCGGCACAACGCAAATCTCACTATCCTCACAGCCACGGCACTCCTTCCACGTCGCCCAGTCGAGATATTGCATCAAAGTCCGAATCTTCTCCACAGCAGCCGCGAGCTCCTGTTGCGCTCCAGCCCCCAGCAACGTCGAGCAAATGCCGTGAGCAACGCTATGCACTGCACGAGCAGGCAGGGTCTGTACATCTTGAACCTGCACCGGCAGGAACTGCGTTGCACATCTCTGGGCTTCTCGTGCCGCATCCCGCGCACTGTAGTCAATGAAGGGTGACAGGAGGGTCTTGATGTATTCACGCAGCGCCTCGACATTCGCGAACTTTCCCGAAGCAAGATACGACAGCTCGTCGCTGTAGCGGGTGACGATCATATCGGTGGTCGACCGCCAGTCCCAGGACACCTCGCGCGAATCATGCGTCAAGATCAGCGCGCTGAGCTCATTCCGAACACCGTCCAGCTCTGCAGACGCGAGGTGCGCCAGACGCGGCAGTCTCCCGCTGTTCGGGAACAGGTCCAGCTCGTGCGAGTACGCCGTCACGAAGTGGTCGTAGTTGATGGACACCCGGTTCCCGCCAATGCCGGCATACCGAGCCGTCACGGCGCGCAGCCAGTGCTGCGTGTCCGTGCCGGGAGGGCCACCCGGCCCCGGGCCCTTTCGCTGCTTGTCTCCTTCACGGGGACCCAGGTGCTTGTCGTGCGCGGGACCGCCTTGGCCCTTCGCGCCTGTAGACTGGCCTTGCACTTGGGTTATGCGGAGTGGCGTCAGATCGCGCTCGAAGGCGCATAGGATGATCTCGAAGCCGGCTTCCATGCGGAGCACGCCGTCGATCCGGCCCGCCCATTCGGTCTCGGCCATTTCGCATGCGCGTGCGGCTCGCTCGAACTCGCCTCTGGGACCGGGGCCGGGTCCCTTCAGTGAATAATCTAGGGTGTTGTTGAACAGGAGCACGTCCTGTGAGTCGAGCGTGCCCTTTTGCGTCTTGGCGGCAGACATGCCGTCGATGTAGAGGAGGCGAAGGTCCTTGGCCGCGGCGTATGTGTGGAGGTACCCTTCTTTCGTCTCCTGCTCATCCAGTGGCTCGAATGGTAGCGGGCCACGGTGCTTGCCATCCGGGCCGGGGGGCTCACGCCGGCGGAGCTCCTCGCGGTGTCGTTGGAGCTCGTCCTCATCATGGCCCGGGTCATTGTCCGGTGGGTGCGGCGGCGGGCCTCTGTGCGGCTGTGCAAAGACTAGGGCATGTTCGGGCTCGAAGGCGAGCCATTCCGTGCCATTCACTGGGGTCGACGCCGAGGTGCCGTGATACAGCTGTGTGCCTGCGGGGACGCTCGCGAGAAAGAACGACACGCCGTTGTGGTGTAGGGACGAGCCCCATTGGCGCATCGAGTCGTGGATGGCATTGAAGATGTGATTTGCATTGGTCGGTGGCTCGGTCTCCCACAGATCTGGAGAGCCGGCTGACAAGCTCACCAGAGAGCTGATCGAGAGCAGCGTGAGTCCTGCGCGCATTTTGGATAGACCGCGCCGATAGTTGAGCTATGGAAAATGTGGTCGTTTGCGTGGACTGGACGTCCTGAAGAGAAAAGGAAAGCCTGCATGGAAAGTGAAGGAAAGTGACTAGCGCAACGCTCGTTAACGAACTAGTTAGTTATCTGATGAAGACGCGTCATCGCGCCGCGAATCCACCCACTGATTTGTAGAAGCCTAGTCCCAGTTGAGATTAACAAACTACAGCCTGGATCGAAGCTTGCTGAAGTGATTTTGATGCGATAACATACTCTAGTTTGGATACTGGTTGCTGTGCTTGTATAGGTAGAAGTCCACGAGATCGATAACGGATTATGCAACTTGTATGCCTAACCCAATGTCGGTCAAATGCCTATTTGGAAACATATCTCAGATCAGCCCATTACTCAATGTGTTGAAAGGCCACACGTGGAAACTCGATCGCGTGAAACCCGCTGATGCAGCGGCGAGATAAGATCTTGAAGATCGTCCGATGTGAACCGCAGGCGGATCGCCGACCAACCCAAACCCAACACGACATTGACACACTTCGGGGCTTCCAATCGCCATAAGATGCCCACCCACTCTCTCCACGCCAGTGTCCGGTCTTTCACACAAAAGGCCCAGCCTCGCTCGCTCCTGCTCACGTTCGACGCCTTCGGCACGCTCTTCCACCCGCGCCAGCCCGTCCCAGAGCAATACGCCGCGATCGCTCACGAGTTCGGTCTCTCGCGCACCGCCGTCACACCGCAGAGACTCAAAGCGGCCTTCAAGGACGTCTTTCGCGCGCAGGCCAAGCGCCGCCCGAACTACGGTCGCGCTGACGTGCTCCGCGGTCAATATGGCGGGCCGCGACAGTGGTGGGAGGAGGTGATCCAGGGGAGCTTTGCGCGCGCCCTCTCGGCAGAGCACATTCCGAGTTCTTCGGCGCATACGACGCCACATGAAGATCGGGCGAACCTCCCGACAGGCATGGTGGAGGCTCTGGTCGATCGGTTCGCCGGGGCCGAGGGGTACACGCTGTACGACGACGTCGCGCCGTTCTTCGCGCGGATGCGCGAGCTGAGATCCTCGCCAACCTCGTTTGACCGGATCGTGGTCGGGGTGATATCCAATTCGGATGACCGGGTCCCTGCAGTGCTGAAGGCGCTAGGGCTGCGTGTGCGCGATATGCGCGCCGATCAGGACTTGTCGAGTATGGAGCTGCCCGGGTTTGAGGAACGAGGTGGATCCGGGGCGGTGGTTGGTTCAAAAGATGTCGATGCCGCTTCTCTAGGTCGAAATGGGAGTCCACCGAACGCGGATTTGGATCTGGTGATTACCAGTTACGAGGCTGGCGAGGAGAAGCCGCACCGGCTGATCTTCGACGTCGCCAGGCGACAGGCTCGATCGTTGGCCCGTCATGACACATATACCCATGGCTCCGCTCCTGACGGCGTGGATGAGACGGGGGATTGGGTCTGCGTCCATGTGGGCGACGACTATGACAAGGACTATCGTGCTGCGATCGATGCTGGATGGCAGAGCTATTTGCTGCCTCGCGGAGAAACCCAGGAACGTCCTGCGGAGAAAATACGGGCGTTGATGGATTTAATCAAGGAATTGAAGCTGGGCTCGTAGATAATCAGCATCGTCATTGGCGATGCAACAGTAAACGCATTTGTTGTATCGGATCAAAAGGCTAGACTACCCATTGCTTGTGCTTGTGTACATGTAGGCTATTTGAGTTGCAGGGAGACGATACCACATTCATCCACCAACCAAATTCCAGAATCGTAGAGTTGACTCCTTGAAGACTGCCGAATAACGTAAATTATAGGTCGAGCATGGATTGATTGCGTAGCATGAGCGACTTTGATTGAGCCATCGTCAAAATTCCTGCTCTTCCCAGACGTTGCTAGCAATTGTCTTCAGAGTATCATCGTCAAGGCTGACATCCTTTTCTCTCGGGATGTTCGGTGGGCGAAGAAAGAGCTTGTTGAAGCTGATATTAAATGGCTGCCCCTGGAGGTAGATATGGTTGTTCTCGCCTTTGCGTATGGTAATGGTTTGCTGGCGATGGACTCTATCGTTGACAAGTCCCCATGACTCCAGCACAATATGAGGCGAGCTCTGATTGATCTTGATTGTGATCACCATTTGAACATCACCATTTGATTGGGAAAGCCAGAACCGAGCATCGGACATCAATTTGGAAGGCGACTCTGAAAAGCCCGTTTCCACGACGAGTGAGGGCCATTTCTTTGTTCGAGCTCGAGGAAGCCTTTTTGGTAAAAATTGGCAGTCGGGTTGTTTAGCAGAGCCATTTTCTGCTTTGCAAGTGGCGGAGCCAAAGGTTCGAAGACAGTTATCAAGGCCCATTGGCTTAAGACAATAAAAAAAGAGCCTTTCGAATACGCGTGCCGCAGTTTCATGAGCGCGTGAGACTGTCATTTTGACAAGAAGAAGATGTTGGGAAGAGTCGTAAGAATTCCAGCAACGCTGAAGGATATTGTTGTCCGAGTTTAGGAAGTCACGACTAAAGGCCCGCTCATCAACCTTGGTGAAGAGCACCCATTCACTGGCCTCAGATTCCTCTTGGTGAGTTGTTTCCATCTTTACAGTTTCTAAAAACTGTTTAGTTCCCTTATACGGATACCTTCTGATCGGGGGTCCTAGATCACCGAGAAAGCTGCTAGAGGCCTCGGTGTCTAGTTCAGACTTTGTGTTCGAAGACATGGTGGTCGTAGTTGTGTGAAAAGAGAAATATTCTTATATTGACTGTAGGTATTAAGAATTATCCTTGAGGACCACCTGACGCTCATGTGACGTAGCCTGATTACGATCTTTGGCGTAATAGACGTCTATATACAATGATATGCAGACCCCTTACATGACCCCTACGAGACAGTGGTTCTCTAAAATGGCATTGAGTCTGGGGCGGACAGACACAACCTTCGTTGATATTATGAGTTCAATAAGTCATGCTTCAAGTCAGACAGGGATTTGTATCTGATGGCGTGAGAGACCCGCGGGGACCGCACATAGTCCCTATGGTTCTACGGACTACGTAGGGATTTATACCCCTGTGTATATATAGATAGCACTCCAGCGATTAGTTCAGAATCGAGTCACTGGTTTCTTCACTCTAACCCTTTTATCATCTCATCGGACCGCCTCACATGATGTAGTAAACATGCAGCAATTATTTGCGATGGCAATATGCAGACCAGTCCGTCGCATGATAATTGTATTTAGTCCCACTGGCCCTTGCCAGCCAGCGCGCCTAGTCCACCGCCAGCATGCTTATTCAATAGCTTGGCAATGTTTGCGCCACCGCGCTGTTTCATACGAAGCTGTTTCTCGCGCTCCATCTCTCGAGCAGCAGTGTAGGAGTTGACGGAACCACCCTTCTTGGGACCCGAAGCGGCAGGCTTGGCCACTCGGTTAGAGGTATTGGAGGTGGTAGAAGAGCTTGATGAGGAGGATGCGCCTGTATTCACCCGGCGCAGAAGCTGGGGAGGACGGAATCCGATGGGGCCATCACTGTTCCCACCGCCATGGAAAGCGAGCTTGGTGTTCGTGGATCCAGATGCTGTGGCAGAAGCCGAGTTGGAGGATGCTTGGCGGAGGAGAGCGAGTCGGTCGACGACTGGTGCTCGCGTGCGACGAGGATGGCTCGGCATGGCGAAGCTCTTATTGGCTGGCTCATTGACATCCTCGGAGTGCATCTCTTCGGCACTCGATCCCTGAGAGTCATCTTCATCCACAGGAGGCTCCTCGTCGAGGGAGGCATCCTCATGGAAGGAATCATATTCAGGAGTCTCGGTCAGGAACGACAATGTCTCACGGATCTCGGCCAAGGTAGCAGGTTTCTTCGACATAGCATTAGCAGGAGTACGGCGGAGATGAGGTGGAGGCCGGTTGGTAGAGTCCTCGGCGGTCGGTTCAAGTGGTCGCTTGCGCTTCTTGCTGTCTTGAACAGGATCGGCCTGCTCCTCGGTGGTCACATTCTGCGAGGATTCATTTTGAGAGTCGCCCTCTTTTTCTTCCAAGAACTCCAATTCAAAGTCATCCTCTTCCTCGCGATCTTCAATGGCCTTGAAGAATGCCGCCTTCTTGGGATTCTCGGCAAGTTCGCCGACCTTATCGTCTGCGAGGAGAGCTCTGCGCATTTTGGCAAACTCGCGTTGCTTCTCGCGGCGACGTGCTAGACGTTCATCGTCCGAGTCATCGAGATCAAGATCATCGTCTGTACCACGGCGACGGCGCAAGGCTCCGGTTGTGATATCCTTCAGCAGCTTGGCGACATCCTTCTCATCGCGGTTGCGATGGTGAATACTGTGAACCCAGTCAGTGAAATGCTTTCTCGTTGCAAGGTGTTATAGTCACTTACGCGTTGAGCGCGGCAAGTTGTTTCTCGTCAACCGTCTCGCCGCTATTGTCATTGATCATTTGCTGATCATATGCATCTTCTTCACCATCACTGTCATCACTGGCACCTCCAAGACCAGCATATTCGTCCTCGGATTCCTCAGCGGCCTCGTCAACGATATTCTTAGCTTTGCTGTTCTTCTTATCATATGGAACAGTTGACTTCTTGGCCGCCTTCTTCATAACGTTGAAGGCGTTAGCATTAATCTCGAAGTCGTCCTCGTTTTCCTCCTCTTCGACCACTGAAAGATCAGCTGCACGTCCGCGCCGAAGCTGTCTATTCTTTCGTTCGGCAATGGGCGACTGGCTCTGTGCCACAAGGACAGTGTCGACGGTTGACACTGGCGGCGTTCCCTTGAATCGTTTAGACGGATCGAATGGAGAGAACACAAACCCTTCGTCTTGGGTTGGATCAGGAAGCTGCGAATACTGGGAGAAGGTGTGTGCAGCTGGAGACTCCGATACCCGCGTGACATTTTGACTGTAACCAGCCATAAAATCATGTTCCTGGGAGTGCTCCTGACTATCGCGAACAAGGATCTCAGACTCCTCGGCACGAAGCAAAGGAACAGGTCGGCCTGGATCTGGAAGAGAGAAGGGCATTGTTGTAGAGCCGGGTTGACTAGCAGCATCGTCATCAGCCAATGTGCCAGCGAATGCTTGAGTCAGGCCCATTGACATAGTAGGAGTCTCCATCCCAGGGAATTGGGGACGCTCAGCTGACTGGGGTCCGTCGCTCGGGGGTCTGACTGGGGTCGAAGGAACTTGGTTCTCCTCAAGCTCTTCGTCATCACTGACAACCCGAGTTGGCCGCTTCCGCCGCGTTTCAGGTAGCTCGTCTTCCGCATCCGATAATGGAGGCTCACTCTGGGAATCAGAAGACTCATCGCCGTCATCTGCTTCCTGCTCAATGAACCCTTGGTTGCCGCTGATGCTTTCACTGTCATCATCGGAGCCAGACCCAGCATCACCCTCGTCATCAGAGCCAGACAACTCATAATCGTCGTCATCTTCTTCTTCATCAATGCCCTGGGCCTTCTTCTTGGCAGCTCTTTCTTGTCGTGCAATCTCATCGGCTTCCTGGCGTGCCTTCTCGACCAAATCTTCAACATCATCCTCCATGGCTGCGCGTTCTTCGGCAGTCTCAATGACGATTCCTTTGGCTCGGAGCTCTTCAAGGCGTTCCTTTCTCTCCTTGGAGGCTTGCTGACGAGCTTTGTACAAGAGGCTAGCGGAGAGTTCCGCAGAATTCATCGACGCCATCTTCCTGGTAGGGGATGTGAGGTGGGCCAAAGCCTTGAGTTTGATAACGGAAGCGGATTCTTGCATGTTCTGTGCGGGAAGATTTTCGAATGCTGCGATCCGACGACACTTGGCAGGTGATGTGACAACCTCGAGATCATCACTGTCCGAATCTTCCTGCTGGTGCTGAGCAATGTCATGTCTGGACATGAGCACTCGTACCGGGGGGCGAGTCAACTCGACAGGCTGCTTTTTCGACTTCATGATGGATCCAGGCGCGTTTGGTGAATGTGCAAGAGCCGCGGCAGCAGACTCCTCCGATTTTGAGTCGTGTTTGGCGGATGTAATCACTTCATCGAGAGTGGGAAGCTCGGCATTCTCGGCATTCTCATCGCGGGAGGCAGTTTTATCTGCATCCGAGGGGCCAATAACGGGGGATGTGTGGGGAGTATCCTTGTTCTTATGAGGACCCTCTCCATCAGAAGAAGGCTGCGAGCCAGCCGTGGATGACGAGTTGGCTGGTGCAGCTTCCGCTGCCGGGGGTTCAGGCTGCATGAAGTTGAACCGAGCAAAAAGACTCTCTTTTGTGATCTTTTTCTTTGTTTGCGCCTGGTGAGCCAATTGCATATTTCGGCTCATCCGCTGCGTCTCTCGATGCATTTCCTCAATCGCCTTCTTGCTAGCTTTCCGTGGTTGGCGAGCCTTCTGGCTTAGTTTTCGTGCAGATCCCTGGTCATCGGCTTCACTTTCTTCACCGGACAAGATTTCTGAGCTGAACTGCGCCATCTGAGCTCGCTTCGCAGCTTTTTGTTCGGCTTCAATCCGCTCGCGCTCTTCACGCTCTTTCCGTTTCTGGGCCACAAGAGCAAGGAATCTGGCGTTGCCCTTCGTGGGTGCTTCGTGGCCTTCAGCTGGACTTTCATCCTGGTCGTCAGGGTCCACTTGAGGCTTCGCTGGCGAAGAGACGAACAACGGCGACAAGCTGCGCTCACGGGCTGGTGAGCCTTGAGACTGGTTTTCGGCGTCCGGTGAGTGGTGTGGCCTGGTATTCTTCCTCCTCCTCGGCGCAGCCGCAGGAAGATCATCATCGCTAGATTCATCCTCGGGGGCGGGGCTTTCTTGTTGCGGCTTTCGAGCTTGCTCTCGTTCAGTACGCAAAGCTTTAGACAGGCGAGCAAAAGCCGAGTCCTGGTTTGATCCAGACCCGTTGACATCATCTCCACCGCCCTGCATACGGGCAGCCATCCTGCCTTTAGGTCTGATAGTGTCAACGGCGTCATCCGAGTCGTCAGAGGGTTCCTTTGTTGAGCCCGATTCCCGCGTCTTGGTAGTAGCTGTTTTGTTGCGTCCGAAGTCCAGCTTCGGGATTGATCGGTTGGGTCTGGAGGGTTGAGTGTCTGATTCGGAGTCGCTATCGAATTCGGCCATCATAGCTTTAATTTTCTGCCCGGGCGTGAGCACATTGTCGCCGGGCGACGCGGAACGCGTCGAACGCGGCGTGGATGGAGATGACATCGTAAAAAAGCATGCAATGGGGTATCGTGAATAGCAAATATTATGAGGACTTCGCAGGCTATAATGGGAATCAATTGGAAGCCAAGCGGAGGTTGAAAGGATCGAATGTGCGAGTCTCTCCGATCAAGGGCGAAGGCGCATACTCCAGACGCGATGCGCGTGCTTCGCGTTGCTGGGTTAAATCCCCACACGTGACGGCTTATCTTATCGCCATACACGCAGCAACTCGCGCAGCATACAATGCTTGGATAGACCGCAGAAACAGTTCTACAATACTTATCGAATTAAAAAGTTGCTTGCATGCCTGTAGGTAAAAATGCTCATGCTCCATGGCAATTGTTCTCATAATACAGAGGTCCCGTAAAGTCTCAGAATGGACGCCGCAGTCGCGCCAATTCCCGTTTGATGCCGAGAGTTAAGAAAAAACCCCCCTGACTTGCATCTGCTACCAGACGTTTAATGTGTACAATGCTTGTAGTGTCCCTGGAATTCAGCTCTTCCTATATGGAAGCCGACAATGTGGTACGCTATCGCTCCTTCGCAGATAGGTACGTAAAGTACAGACCTGGCCGAAAGGGCAGGGCTCTAGATTTCGATGTCGATGTCCAGGTCTAGAGCCGCGATGTTTTCATCATCAGTATTGCGGTAGCTGATCATGAAGCCGTTCTTAGGCTTCTTCGGGGTGAGACCAGAGTTAGGAGTGGCCACTTGGGAAGCGCTATCGGTGCCGGGTTTGGGGGAATCTGTAGGAGTATCATCAGGAGTAACACCAGCGGACTTGGCGCCTGTCTGGGACTTCTCTGAAACATCGTGGTGCGTCTTGGCGATGGTGCGGACGCGCATGAAGGGGTCAGCAGTTGCTTCACCTCGGGCAACAGCAGCTGCCGCCTTACGAGCAGCCTTGCGCTCCTCAAGTTGGGCACGGCGCACATTCTCATAGTTGAGCTTCTGGTTGCGAATGTTGATTTGGTGAACACGTTCAGCTTCTGACAGCGTCTTGTCAACTGTAGGCTTGCTCAGAGAGGTACCCCATGAAAGATTGGGGTTCAGTATTTGATCAAGCTCCTTCTCCAGCCTCTCGATATCTTCCATGTTGCCATTGGCCTTGGCGAACTTGAGGTCACGCTCGATATCGAAGCGCTTAAGAATGTTCTTCTTGTGGTCAAGCGCGCCTTGCTTTCGCAGTTTCTCGCTCAGCTCCTGGGCAGTGAATTGGTGGTTGATCAAGCGGTTGATATCGACAACTTTGGCGGCGAGCTTGGTCTGAGTAGCCATCTTGCAGTCCTCAACCGCCATAGTCTTGCGGTAACGGGTATATTCAGGCTGTCTTCTAGTCAGCTACTGGAGAAAGCATTGAGGGACAAGAACGAACAGACCTCAGTGATGGGCGAGTCGGAGCAAGCAATGAAAGGAAAGTCTCGGACGGCCTTGCCATGGGCCAATTTAGCATACTGATCAGTCACGAAGGAACGGCCATTTGGAGCCTCCATAGCATAGGGTTTGCCGGTGTTAAAACCTGCTTGTGGGTCAGAGATCACGAAATCCAAAGCGAATAAGTCATCATCAAATACCTGTGATCAAGCAAAGACGGTACTCGTTCTGGCCAGTCTCAATATTGGGACCAATATTAACACGAGCATAACAGCCAGTAATCGCATCGTCGAAGCCAGGGTAGAAACAGACTTGCGCGAAGTTGCTGCGGCCAACGCGAGCGCGTTGGATATCACGAAGCTCGGCCGGGGGATCGTCCTTGGGCACGGAAGGCGAACGACCAATGCGGTCATCTAGTTCGACGTCGCTCTCGGCCTCGGCATCCTCGTCAGAAATGACAGAGCCCTGCGAGCGGGAACGGCGGCGTGACTGGGTCGTATCGCGGCGGCGGAGTTCGTCACGCTTGCCCTTCTGCTCACGCTGGCGTTTGTAGGCATCGATAGCCGCCGAGGTTTCTCCCACTTTGCGGCCGCCCAAGGTAGTCTTCTGTCGAGAGCTTTTGCGCTGGGCGTCATCCAAGCCAGCGGCTCCGGCCTTGCGCTTGGCTTTCTTGGCAGCGCGCTGTTCATCACGCTCTCGCGAGGCCAAGAGGCGACGAAGAGCAAGATCCTGGTCGTGACGATCGACTTGCTGAGCACGCTCGGAGAGCAGCTCTTCACGTTGAATTTCTGGCATAGCCATGATTTCTTGCTTTTCTTTGGCAGAATAATACAACTTGTCGTATGGAAATATAGGGCGGTCTTCTTCGTCGATGGCGTCTCCAGCTTCGGAGTCGGACTCAGACATAGGAGCAGACTGCAAAGAGTTGTGGGATTCCGCTTCAGAGCTGGTTGTAGTGAATGAGGTTAGCCTGGAGCCACAGAACAGTAACGGCATGCCGAACTAACATTTCACCATCCTCCTCTTCGTCCCTCACCGTCTTCCGGGGTCGGCGGACTGGTTTCGCGGTTCCTTTCCGAGCCATGCTGGCAGGTGAATGATGATGATCTGGTGAATGAGGTGATGCAGATGGTGCGGGTGAATCATCTTTCTGCGTTGGGGGTGGTGAATGTTCCTCCTCAGAATCACCGGCCAGAGCCAGCAGCTCTGCATCCAAATCGTCCGCCATAGTGACAGCTGCCCCAACAGGCTTCTCTCACTGATTTCAGGTCCCAACAGGCTCCAAAGGTATATAAGGAAAAGCGCCGTAAAACCACCCTCGTGCACCGAGAAGGACTAATTCAACGGCAGTCAAGGCACTCCTGGCCAGGAGGCGCAAAGATTGTAGGCAGCGGGGAGTGCTGGAGTACAGTCGACTGCCCACTACCTGTATCCCAATACAGATGTATCGAGACCCCAATACCAGCGGTCGTACTGTACAAACGGAAGGGGCGCGGGGAGAGGACGGTATCGAATGAGTGGCGTAGATGCTCGTCGCAAAGTTGGCCTCCGCAGTTCATGACATCCGGCGCCAAGACCTTAACCGCGCGGTTGCGCTAAGACCTTGACCGTCGCCATTGAGATCTCAAGCCAACGCCATTCCTATGATAGCTCTCCTCGATACCATCAATGAACTCCCTACGTTCTCTACGGCAATGTGCCTTGGCACAATGTCGACGTCCCTACCGAACAGCCTCGCCGATCTTCCTCGACTTTCTCGCCCCAACAACCCTGCATGGTCAACGCCGACATGCGTCCTCCGCCGGCTCTTCCGGTAACACTAAACCTCGATACATTCTCAGCAAGCGACAACGTGAATACCTTGACAGTGCACTCCGTGTCAACCAGGCTGGCGAGCTTGCAGCGACACTTATTTACACCGCTCAGAACCCTCAAGTTGTTCGCTCACATCCACACCTTCGACCCTTGATGAAGCATATGTACGACCAGGAGGCAGGCCACCTGAAGACATTCAATGGCCTTGTTGCAAAACATCAGATCCGGCCAACGGCTATGTACCCAGTATGGGAGGCTGCGGCCACGTTCCTGGGATGGTCGACTGCCGCGCTGGGACGCGAAGCCGCCATGGCATGCACCGAGGCCGTGGAAACCGAAATTGGATCGCATTATAATGACCAAGTCCGAGAGATACTGTCGTGGGAGGCCGATGCTGAGCGACGCGGAGAGGAATTAGATGACGAACTGAAGGATATGCTTTCCACCTTCCGGAGGATTCGCGACGAGGAACTCGAGCACCTCGACCATGCCGTGGCCAATGATTCCAAAGAGGCCAAGCCATACGACCCATTAGTGGATGTCATTCGTCTTGGTTGTCGGACTGCCATCAGGATCAGTGAGAAGGTCTAGTCCTGCTGTACAACCGATGGGCATCGCTCACTTTGATATATATGCTGTCTCATCTAGCCTTTAAATGTATTATACTTGTACAGTTTGATTCATGTCTATTCGTTCTCTTTCCCGCGCTATTTATAACCAGGCCACCATCCCTAACAGCAGGGTATCATGAAAACAATCCCATCCTTCAATCCAGAACTGTCACCTTCAGACCGCTCTGTCACGCATATACTGGGCTTTACTCATCAGAGCCGGCGGGGTTGTTCTCCAAGTAATCCACGAAACCCTTGGAGAAACGCACAACCTGCTGGTAGACTTCCTCGAATCCATTTGCACCGCCATAGTACGGGTCCTGGACGACCTCGCCTCCGCCCACACGGTCATGCAGCTTCCCACCAGCACCGAAGTCACCGAATAGCCTCACCTCGGCCACCTTGGCTTCCGCACCATGACCGCTAATGGCAGCCTCGGTGGCAGACCGAGTGGTTTTGGCGGCAGACTTCGGGTCCGTCTTCCGACGCAACGACGCAATGACCGATTCCCGCACGTCCAGCAAGTCCCGAAGATTGTACTTATCCATGGCGAGGAGGTAGTCGAACTGAAGGAAATCGTCCTTGGTCACCTTGCGGGCCGCATGGCTGTAATTGGTAATGCCGTGGCGGCGCAGGGTGGACATTGTTCGAGAGTCCGGGGGCTCCATACTGTGGTAAGCGCCAGTGCCGGCGGAGTCAATCTCGCCGATGGAAGGGTGTGTTTCGGCCAAATTGCGGAAGACGCCTTCGGCCATGGGGGAGCGACCTGGACGAAAAGCACGTTAGTGGCGGGGTCGCGTAGACGACAGTGGGCAGTGTGACGTACAGATGTTTCCCAGGCAGACAAATAAGACGCTCACAGGGCGCCCAGTCGAATTGGACGTCATGATTCAAGGTGGCTGTCAATGTGAGAGCACCTGAGAGGTAGAGGTGGAAGTATGGTGGACTCGGGTCGATGGGTGAGGGGACCGCGATAGTGCGTGGCTGTTGACTGGGAAGTCGTGGTCTTTGCACCCAATCAAGTTGGTTCCATGTCTTCGCGGTGATCATTTTTCCCCCTGGACTTGAATGTTTGTGTTAAACATCTAGAGTAATATAGCCCATGAGATAGAAATTCTACCTTGCTGCGATGGGGAAGACTGCGCCACAATCCTTAAATATTGCGCATCGTCGATACTATAGCCAAACCACATACGATGGGTTGAAATGGGTATACCTACCTAGGTGAATATAGTTGGCAGCTCTTTCAAGACCAATCTTATATTTTGAGATTATTGAACTGAATACATAGCTCGGAATATCAACTACCTGCAGTTAGTATATCACTCCGTTGGTTCCTAAGATTTCCAGAACGAACAATATATCTGTGGCTGGGATGCGTGTTCAAGGACAATATTTGATTAGGGCTGGTCGCATTTTCCTACAAGCGCAGAAAATCCTTGCATGAGGATCACTGGAAAGAGTCGTCCTAGATGGACCGGGGGAACTCAAGAGGCCGTGGACGGATGAATTAAATTCTGGGGGAGCCGGTACTATGAATCGGCCCGACCGGGGGCCAGATGAGACCAGGAACACTTATTTACTCGCTGGTAGATCTAGATATCCTTTCTTAAAAAGCTAATCAAATATTTGATACATTGAAAGCCATGCAATCGCCCACCAGATATGTCCTCATCACAGGATGCAGCGATGGAGGCATTGGCTCAGCCCTCGCACAAGCATTCCACGAGAAGGGTCTCCATGTATTTGCAACGGCTCGAGATACGTCAAAAATGCAGGATCTGAGAGATCTCTCGAATATCACTTTTCTGGAACTGGACGTGAGCTCCCCTGCAAGCATCACGGCAGCATACCATGTTGTAGCAAAAGAGACAGGCGGAAGGTTGCATTACCTAGTCAACAACTCGGGATGTGGCTTTGTGATGCCTTTCTTGGACTCCGACATCGAGGCCTCGCAGCGTGTTTTTGACGTCAATCTATGGGGGATGGTGCGCACCTCACAAGCATTTGCGTCGCTGGTGATTGATGCCAAGGGTACGATTGTGAACAACGCATCAACGGCAGCATGTGTAGGGCTCCCATACCAGAGTAGGTTTCCTTCGCCAAAGCACAGAGGAGAAACTAACAGAAGAAAAAAAAATGATAGGTCTATATTGTGGGTCTAAGGCTGCGGTCAAGGTCATAAGCGAAGGAATGGCATTGGAGATGAAGCCTCTCGGGGTCGATGTGATTACTGTCATCACGGGCAATGTTCGATCTCGATGGTTTTCAAACTATCCAGAATTCCAGCTGCCATCCGACTCCTACTATACCTCAATCGCGCCAAGGATTGGAGTGTATGCGCGAGGAGAGCAGGGTCATCCCCAGATGAAGACCACGCTGTATGCAGAGAAAGTGGTGGACGATGTCCTCGGCGGTGCGCAAGGAAAGATATGGCGAGGTGCACAATCGACTTTGGTCAGAGTTGCAATGGCCTTAATACCCGACTGGTTAATGGTAAGCAAATGTATAGGTCCTGCGTATGATGGCCAATTCACTGATGATATCTAGGGCATGCTCGCTGTCAAAGGGACCGGCCTTGATACACTATCAAGGACGATGACTGGGTCTGATTAATAGCGCTTTTTCTGTTCTTGGAATTTCAGCCACGTTCTATTTGAGTATTGATTCGATGGTGGTGGCTTGTACATATGCATATTCCACCATTCTCTGGGGGAGGCTTGGTTGATATGCCGCAATGTAGTAGGATTTGTGCTCAGGATCTTTGTTGATAAGTCCCGAGCTCGCATCATCGTCGATCTTCCATTGCAATGTGATTCGTGTCCTTGCAGCACTATGGATTGTGATACGCCATGATCATCGCAGTGTGTGGCTGTGGTTGCGACTGTGGCAATAACCCGGGGCGAGGCGATGCGAAGGAGTTCCTCATCGACGCACTGCAAGAGCAAAATCCGGGGTCGGATCTATTCATAGCCGTGCACATCGTAGATAGAACGAGTAACTATGGAGTTACTTCACTATAGGCAGCCAGGTTTGGCTAAAAAAAGCATCTGCTCGAAGGCGCAGCGGAGCGTGGCGAAGGCGTCCATGCCGCCCGTTGGCCCAGCGATGGAGACGTCCCGCCGTCCTCAATCTTCTCACCCACGGGTCGCTCTGCCACGTTTCAGATGAAGCGCAGGAGATTTTGCTTCTTGACATCTGCGCACATTCAATCTCCTGTTCGCCCTTGTGCTTTGCTTCATACCTCTTGGATAACTCCCCGGCCTCTCATCTGCAGCGCGGCGTCATCCTCGTTGCATTGCGGGTCTGTCCATCAACGCCTATTCGTCTGCCTCATCTCCACCGGGTCATCGTTGTGATCGGCGTCAGGGCCTCGTAAACACCACTCAAGAGGGGGAACCTCCTTCATTATTTCTGGTCTTCGACTCTTCCGTGCGACCGTGAACCTCTTATCCCCAGATCCCGTCTCATAATTTCGTTTGGGGCGCCTGTTGATTCTGAAACGACGCCGAGAGTTTGGGCCCGTCGGTTGGACTAGTGAACTCTTAACCACCGACGCTGGCCTTTCCACCCGCGCTCCTGGCGCAATCTCCTAGCGACGAGCGCCCCTACTAGCTGCCTCTGGGGTAGGATTCTTGCGCTGAACTCAAACCGAGTCAGCGCGCTATGGCCTACAACCGTGTCGGAGCTGGTGAGTATTTCCTTTCCCCCTGTCTCTCCCTCACTGTTTGCTACGCCGATTGCACTGTCTTGCCGGTCATTGAGAGTGCATGGTCGCCGGTGCGATTCGCGTGTCCGAGACCTTGCGATTCGAGAAGAGCGCTGGAGCACCGACAACGGTACTAACATGCGCACGCCAGATCCCTTCGGGGACGAGCATCATGCGCCCATGATGAATCCCTCACATCTCAATTCCTATACCAACCGCACGCCATCCCCAGGCCGACCTCTGGATGCCTATCAACTCCAGGACAACCCGTATGGCCCGACGGGTCATTTGCCCATGCCCTCCAGTGATCGCCTCGCCGAGCAGCCCACGGTGAGCATTGTACATAGAAAACCATGCGCCTTGTGGGATTGTATTAATTTGCTGGGGTTTACAGTACTCCGTGGAGAACATCCACAACTCCTACGGTCACAACGAAGCCTACGAGGGACACGGTCCTTACGGCTATGGCGACTACACCGTCGACCCCGAAGCGCACCATGACGCCTACTACACCCAGCCCTACCAACCTGCGCACTCTCCACATGACGATTACGACCTAGGTCAATACCCCGAGGGAGGTCATACTCCGTATGACGATAATGCCCCCATGCTGCAGACGGGCGAAAACCCCTTTGGCCCCGATTACACTACAGACTACCAGGATGAGCCGCGGCCGACTCCCAGTCCCGCTCCCATCAAACGCTGGAAGACGGTCAAGGAGGTCCAATTGTTCAACGGTAATCTCGTCCTCGATTGTCCCATTGCCCCGAAGTTGCTCAGCCAGGTGCCGCACGCCGAGCCACCCGGGCGAGATGAGTTCACGCATATGCGATATTCCGCCGCGACCTGCGACCCGGCCGACTTTTTCGAGGAGCGGTTCACTCTGCGACAGAAGCTGTTCGCGAAGCCACGACACACCGAGCTTTTCATCGCCGTTACCATGTACAACGAGGATGATTTCCTGTTTGCCCGCACCATGTCTGGTGTTTTCAAGAACATCGAGCACATGTGCTCCCGTACCAGCAGCAAGACCTGGGGCAAGGATGCGTGGAAGAAGATCGTCGTCTGCGTGATCAGTGATGGACGTGCCAAGATCAACCCCCGGACTCGTGCTGTGCTCGCCGGTCTGGGTGTGTACCAGGATGGAATCGCCAAGCAGCAGGTTAACGGCAAGGACGTGACGGCGCACATTTACGAGTACACGACCCAGGTTGGTATGGAGCTCAAGGGCAACCAGGTTCAGCTCAAGCCGCGCTCAGGGCCTCCAGTCCAGATGATTTTCTGTCTCAAGGAAAAGAACCAGAAGAAGATCAACTCGCATCGTTGGTTCTTCCAGGCGTTTGGTCGCGTTTTGGATCCCAATATCTGTGTGCTTCTCGATGCTGGTACAAAGCCCGGCAAGGACTCGATCTATCACCTGTGGAAGGCCTTCGATGTGGAGCCCATGTGTGGCGGGGCCTGTGGTGAGATCAAGGTCATGCTGTCACACGGCAAGAAGCTGCTGAACCCGTTGGTGGCTGGTCAGAACTTCGAGTACAAGCTTAGCAACATTCTGGACAAGCCTCTGGAGTCTGCCTTCGGTTTCATTACCGTGTTGCCCGGTGCCTTCTCTGCGTATCGCTACGTGGCTCTTCAAAATGACAAGAACGGCCAGGGCCCGCTTGAGCGATACTTTCTGGGTGAGAAGATGCACGGTGCGAACGCCGGTATCTTCACGGCCAACATGTACCTGGCTGAGGACCGAATCTTGTGCTTCGAGATCGTCTCCAAACGGAAGTGCCGTTGGCTACTCCAGTACGTCAAGTCGTCGACTGGCGAGACTGATGTGCCCGACCGTATGGCCGAGTTCATTCTTCAACGTCGTCGTTGGCTGAACGGTAGTTTCTTCGCCGCGGTCTACGCCATCACTCACTTCTACCAGATCTTCCGCAGCGATCACAGCTTCCTGCGCAAGTTTGCCCTGTTCATCGAGTTCATCTACCAGACCATTGCGATGATCTTCGCATGGTTCGGGATTGGTAATTTCTTCTTGGTCTTCCACATTTTGACGACATATCTTGGCGATAAAGATCTTTTGAGTACTACCGGCAAGGTTTTGGGTATCGTCTTCGAGTGGCTTTATCTCGCGACTCTGGTAACCTGTTTCGTCCTCGCTCTTGGTAATCGACCCGGTGGCTCCAATAAGTTCTACATGACAATGGTCTACTTCTGGATTTGCATCATGATCTACTTGTCGTTTGCCGCAGTCTTCGTCACGGTGAAGTCCATCGAGACTGAGCTGCATGATAAGAGTTTCTCCGTCACCCAGTTGTTCACTAACAAGACCTTCTTCTCGATCATCGTCTCCCTTGGGTCAACCTATGTCATGTGGTTCATTGCATCGTTCATCTTCATGGACCCCTGGCATATGTTCACTTCGGTCCTTCCCCCCCCCCCCCCCCCCCTCTCAACTACAGTCGTCGATTCTTCTAACTCTCTCCACAGTTCATCCAATACATCCTTCTGACCCCGACTTACATCAACGTTCTCAACATTTACGCCTTCTGCAACACCCACGATATCACCTGGGGTACCAAGGGTGATGACAAGGCAGAGAAATTGCCCTCTGCCAATCTAAAGCCGGGCGGCAAGGTCGATGTGAATATCCCCCAGGATGATGGTGATCTGAATGCACAGTATGAATCCGAGCTCGCCAAGTTCGCGATGAAGCCGCCAAAGGAAGTCGAGGTCATCTCGGAGGAAGACCGCCAGGCAGATTACTACAAGGGATTCCGCAGTGCCGTCGTGTTGGCGTGGGTATTCTGCAACTTCGCTCTTGGGGCAGTAGTGCTGAGTGCGGCTGGCCTGGAGACATTCGACAAGACGTCCAGCTCCAACGGTGAAACCCAAGATACGACTCAAAATGAGCGATCTTTGATCTACATGGAAGTCGTCCTGTGGAGCGTTGCCGCGCTCTCGATGTTCAAGTTCATGGGTGCAATGTGGTATTTGGTTGTTCGGATGGTAAGTTTCTTCATTCTTTGTCTCAGGGTTGTGGCGGCATACGCTAACCTCACTCTGCGCTTCTAGTTCCGAGGCGTTTGATTTTTCGGCATCGTTTCAGCATGACGGTTGTGCTTCATTCGGCCTTGCTTCATCTCGTGTTTGCAATATATCCCCTCACGTTGACGTTGATACCACGGCGGGCCCGGTCTGGTACAGTATGGAAAATGGAATCGGAATCGTGTAATATGTGTTATGAACCCCCATGTATGGCAACGTTTTACTATCTGTTGGTGATGTCTGGTATGTTTCTTTCTTTCCTTTTCACTTTTCATGGCCTTGGGGGACATGGTTGCATGATATGATTTGTTACCGGGACTCTTTGCTAGTCGGTATTCTTCTGTATCTGTAGATATGAGTTGTGTCCCGTTCAAGGCGGGTTGAGTGGGCGTTGGTATAGATGAAATGGACTCGTCAAACAACGAAGTGTACGATCGTCTCTATGTATTTCAATGATATTGCGACAACAATCAGAAAAGCGCGATGATCTATGACGACTCTAGCCAGAATCAGCCTGATTCTTCGAATGCACACATAATGCAATGCCACCCAAGACCAAGACTAGGCCCAGCCAGGTCTCCTTCGCAATCACCTTGCGCTCGACATACCACTCCCCCAAGACGGTGAACAGAAATGCACTCGAGTTGGCCAGGGGCACGGTCAGGGAGAGTTCTGCCACAGTCAATATTAGCATTCCCACGCGCTCCAGATCTGCCACCCAAGCCCCGGCGATAGAGAAGGCAGGACATACCATGCTTTCCAACCAGCAGAAAGAACCAGACACTACCAGTCAAGTTGATCACCAGCGGAACCGAGTACGCCGGCGTGCGGAGCAGATTCACCACCGTCCAGAAGAGCGAGACGACCTTCGATCGCAACCAGGACTGCGACGACGAGTTGCGTTTCCAAGCAGGCGTCGGCGTATTATCTTCATCCCCCTCTTCCTCGGCCCCAGGCGCATCATCTCGAGGATTGCTACTCTCGCCCTGGCGCTGTCGGCTGCCGCTCCGCCGGCGCACCCCCTCTTCCTCCGACTCGTCGCGACTCAGCAGCTCCTGTTCTTCTTCCGCGCCATCAAGGACCGATTGTGCTGACGACTGGGTTTGCGATCTCCCGCGCGCGCCGCCTGAGCTATCGGTTTGCTTCTCCTGGCGCGCGTTAAAGTCCGCCGCGGCACGGCGGATGAAGGGGGTCGTGAAGCCCCATGCCACACCGACGAGGAGGAAGGAGAGAACGTAGTTAAAGACGGAAGGGGCCGGCTCGGGCACACTGGCGTCTGGGTCCATTGCGGGCGTTGGAATCTGCAGCGGTTGCGAGTCGCGCTGCTTCGACAGGGAAATGGATGTTTGCATCCGGAGTCCAGGGGGGTGTTTGCACCGGTCGGGGTGATTTGCGGAGAGTCAACGCTGATTGGCCAGGATGGCTTCCATGCCGAATGCAAACACGCCTTCGACGGAATTCGCGCTGAGAGAACGCGATGTGACACACACATCGGACTTATCGGCATGTCTCTGGATGGAACCTGGCATCTTGTCCAGATTATCAATATTATTAATTCGGCCTGAGCTTGACCCCGAGTCCGGAAGGCGGAGACTCGCCATGCAGAGGCGGACATCTAGATGCCTGATCCTATCATGGGCTATAAAGCAAGGCATTCCTGCTTCAGCACTTCCTTGTTAGCAATCTCGAAGCTCCCAGACCACCCACATACACAAAATGACGATTGCTTCACATCCCAAGTTGGACGGATTCGCCGTCCTCCAAACATCCTACAAAACAGTCGGAGACCACGGCATCCGTGCTGATATCCTCGTGCCACAGACATCTCATGCCGGCAAAAGACCGACAATTCTTCACTTCCATGGCGGTGGCTTGGTCAGTATCTCCCGTCCACTCTGATCCTCCACGCTCCAAAGAAAATTACAACTGACCAGCAAGTCCAGGTCACCAGCGACTCGCTCTACATGGACTTCTGGCCGCACTGGCTCTCCGATCTAGCCCTCAAGCACGGGGCAGTGATTATCAGTGCGAACTACCGGCTCATGCCCGGCGTAACCAGCGCCGAGATCTACGAAGACATCGAAGACTTCTGGACGTGGGTCCACTCGCCCGCTCTGGCGGATGTGCTCGCCGCACTCTCCACGCCCACACAGTGTGACCTCGACCGTGTTCTCACCGCAGGAAGCTCTGCCGGCGGCCTGCTCAGTATCTCCCTGGGCCTTGCGCACCCAACGCAGATTCGTGCGGCCACCGCCGGGTATCCCTTCGTCGACCCAGCGTCGGAGTATTACAATGCGCCGCGCGCACACCCGCCGTTCGGGCGTCATATGCCCAAGTCTCTCATCCAGGAGACGGAGGCCGTGGCTACGCCTGGGAGGATTGAGTCGTCCAATGAGTCGTGGGAGCGGTTGGCGTATATGCTTGCTATCATCGAGCACGGCACGATCGGCGCGCTGTACGCACGTGGCGCGGAGGGCGTGCCCCGCGAGGTCCTGTATCCCATGGCGCGTCTAGAGCAGCCGGGGCTGGATATTCCGCGGGGCGGGATTGCGGTGATTCATGGTCGTCAAGATAGTGTGGTGCCGGTTGTGGATAGTGAGAGGTTCATCGCACGTGCACAGGTGGTGACTAAAGATCTGCCTGGACGCGAGGGAGTTGTTCTTGCTGTTCGAGATGGGGACCATGGGTTTGATACCGATATTCGGCTGGAGGAGGAGGAGTGGTTGCAGGATACGATCAAGAGGGCGGTGGAAGTTTGGCTGGAGTAGAAGGGACTAAAGACATCCGAAGGGATCCTCTTCATAATACCACTTTATTCACGAAAGTGTATGCATTGTACAAAATTGGAGTAGCGAGAAATTCAGAGCAGTGAGCATCGGGTAGAAAGGAAAACGAAAAGGCTTTTCGACATTCGTTGGGATTATTATTCCTCTTCTCCACTTGAATCTCATCGAAGGATTTGGAATCCTGGGCGCAGCACCGCTGGCATGGAGTCTGCACGCAATGAGGCTTAAGTTTAAATCAGCACGCATGGACATCCTGAAAGAGCGAGCTTATTTAGAGAAACGTTGAGCCTATCGGAAAATCCTCTTCTAGGTGCATTTGACTTGGATCAGGAATGGATCGATTCGAATCTAAATACCACAAGAGCTGATCGCAGTCTTGAAATTGTCTAGTATCTAATACCAACGAAGAGAGATCTATGGAAGCCCAGCCAACAGGAATGAAAGTATGAGACGATGGTCAAAATATCAACAGCTGAAAAGAAACAAAGAATTACAATAAGCATAGGAACATAGTGACAGAAAGAGAATGTCGACGCTGAAGTTCTCATATCTAAGTCTTCTTGGTCTTCTTGAATGAGAATTTTTGCTTGATATCAGCTAGGCTCCAACGCTTCACACGGAAAGTGTAGTATAGCATCGTAGCCATGAAGATGTTAAACGCGACGTAGGCCCAGAAAATGCCAAAGTTGCGCCATCGGTCCGAGTAGTAGATGTCAGATGCGGAAATATATTGGTCGGCGATCTTGACCGAGCAGTACTCGCAATTTTTGATCGCATCCTTTTGGACCACGTAGCCTCCGGCACGCTCAGCGTATGGCTTGAGATATTGCCAGCAGGTCTGTCCGTTCGGTGGATCGAAGATTGAAAGCTCGGACTTGTCACATTTGACGTGGCGGCCGTGCACTTGTGTGCTAGCCATGGCCCCTGTCCAGTAGGTGAAGGGAGAGACGCGGTACATGAAGATCCAGAAGCCCGGAAGAGCGGAAGGAGGCTGCATCACACCGCAGAAAGTGAGCGACATGGCAAAGAGAAGGACCACAACAGCGCTGGCGGTTTCGGCGTCAGGAAGGGCGGCGATGATCATCTGCGCGAAGGTGCTGGCGTAAATAAAGAACTGAATACATAGGAGAAGAACAGTGACTTGGGAGACCGAGTCGGGAATTCCAACAACCGCGTAGAAGTAGCAAGCGAAGACAAGCAATCCCGTCACAATCATGTATGGGAGTTCCACAATCACGTTGGCGATGAGGAAGGCCTTCCAGGAATAGGCTTTGCTCGGGCGCTCACGGACCTCGTAGAGAGATCTTTGATTGACAAACAGAGGCATGAGCTGTTGGACCAGAGGTGTAAAGATTGTGCACAGCATGAAAACAGAGTAAATGATGGTCTGCATGCCCTGAAGAGAAGTCTTGGCCTGGTAGAAGGAAAATCCGATAAAGAGACCAGCAGCAAGACCCAGTCCCCATTTCGAAATGACGTAGGAAGGCATGCGCCAATACTGCTGGAAGACTCGGTAGGTGACCTGGTAGAGTTGGAACCAGAACGGCATAGCGAACTCCGAGTGGCCTTCGTCGGATTCTTCGATCGGGACCTTCTCTTGTTGGTCTTTGTGAATGCGATCAATCTCCGCCTGGACCAGCTGGCTTTCTTTGCTCTGCTTCCACACATCAAACCAGTCTTCACCTTGAGGGTTGGTGCCTGCATTGACGACATCAAGCATGTATTCGGCCGGGTTTTCGATATCATCGCACTTCCGAGCTCCGTTGGACTCAAAATAGTTCAAGAGCGTCCGGGACTGCTCACCGATCGGACCGAAATAGACTGTCTTGCCACCTCGTGCCAGGAACAGAAGCTGATCAAATTCCTGGAACAAAATAGCACTGGGCTGATGGATGGTGCAGAGGACAGCTTGGCCGTGTTCAGAAAGACGGCGGAGGAAGGAGACGATGGACCACGAACTCTGCGAGTCAAGACCACTAGGTCAAAAGTTAGTATGACGGAGACAGGTCTTAGTCTGGTACCACAACTTACCTGGTAGGCTCATCCAAGAAAAGAAGAAGCTTCGGCTTTGCGGCCAACTCCACTCCAATGGTCAACAGCTTACGCTGCTCGACGTTCAAACCCTCACCAGGCACACCGACAATTGCCTCGGCAAAGTCTTCCATTCTAAGCATGCGAATCACATCCTCAACATATTCGTACTTCTCCTGAATAGACACGCTAGCCGGCTGGCGGAGCAGGGCACTGAAACGAAGCGACTCGCGGACTGTGGCCGTTTCAAGATGAAGATCCTGCTGCTGGACATAGCCCGTCTTGCGTTGGAAACTTTCATCAAGACTGCGCCCGTTGACAAACATGTCACCAGTCACAACACCGACTGAAGTGCGGTGGGCCAGGACATCCAGAAGAGTCGTTTTACCGGCTCCACTAACACCCATAAGCGCCGTCAGAGTTCCTGGTTTGACCCAACCGGCAACGTTATCCAGAAGTCGGCGAGGCTCTCCCTTGATCTCGATATCATAGGAAACGTTGCGCCATGTGAAGATGTCAGTCTGGGCTTGCATGGAAGACATTCCCTTCTCTCCTTCTGCGGTTGTCGACTGTGCCAGGGGCTGCTCATTGGCGTCCTCGACATCAGAGCCTGCATTCTTGCGACGAAGATGCGCGGGTTCGTGACCGCGGCGGAAAACCAGGGCCTCGGCAGTGCTGGCAGTTGAAGAGTTCAATTCACAAGCAACGAAATAGATGATCATGAATCCGACGAGGAACGCGAAGAGAATACCAACGTTCCTCCAGACGTGCGAGAAAGAGTATCGGTAGTTCACCCAGATGTATTGATCACCGCTGACGTTCAGCGCGCCTGCAACAGAGCCGGACGCGGAGCAGGCAAAGTTATTGCCCGTCAAGTCCGCATATGATGGCACAAATTCCGAGCAAGCGAAATCCCTTCCGTGGAATTCGTTCGCAATAAGAATCTCGAAGGCATAGTAGATCGGGTTCAGGTAGTGTATCCACTCGAACCATGGATGCATTGACGGAACGGGGAGCACGAATCCTATCATAGCAGAAATTAGTTATTGACTTTTTTTTTCAAGGCATCACACGAGACATGATGGGCTACTCACCGGTATAGATGACCAAAGCCAGAATCATAACACCAGCCAAACCCATGGCCTGTGACACAGTCTGGGTGATCGCGGCTAATGTCCGGAAGACCGCACTCATGACGAAGGTAATCAAGAAGGTGACCAAGAAGTAGAGGAAGAAGTTGCCTGGTTCTTGCCGAAGCCCGACCAAGAAGTAAAGGATGATATTGAACGCGACCGCAAGGCAAAACTTCACGGGTATGTCGGCTGCCACACCAGCAATGGCTTCCGTAAAAGGGTGATAGAATGCGTATGAATTATGTTTTTCGACAATCGGACGTTGTGCATAGAGGCTGTTGATTTCAGACATGGCCGTCAAAGCGTTCAGGAGAACCGCAAAGAATAGAGCAGCTCCCTTGGACGTGAAACCGCCGGTTGTGTTTGGCGAATTGTAGAAGGTAGAGCCAATGATCAGCGCCATGATAATATTGCTCACCACAGTGGACACGGTGGAAGCTGCGTCATTCCATAAGCGTTGGTAGGCACGGACGGTGTTGAGCTTGATCTGCATCGGTACGCTGACCATATAGGGCGAGGTAGGACGAGTGTGCTTGGCCTGATTGCCGCGCTTCTTTTCTTGGAACTCGGTAACAGCAGCGACATCGTTCCCCACAGGGTATTCCTTCTCATATTCAGAGATCTCACTCATGAGCGAACGGTACTCGAGCGAATTGTGCCAAGCATTTTCGAAGTCCTCTGGGGTGCGAGGAACGCGATTCTCCATTCCAGGCTTAGCTCGACGTTCTTGAGGATTGGTGATCGAAGTCAAGAAGTCGCCAGTGGTTTGTCTCGGAGGGCACTCCCAGCCTTGGTTCTCAAAGTACGACTTGGCTGTCGCAGCGGGGCCGAAGAAGACTTGACGGCCTTCGTAAAGAACGACCACTTTGTCAAAGCAGTCGTAGATGTTTTGACTTGCTTGGTACGCAGCGATTGCGTGTGCCGAGCCAGTCAGATCGGCTAGCAATCGAAGAGATTCCACGAACTTCAATGCCGTAGCAGAATCCAATCCTCGAGTCGAGTTATCCCACGCACCCAGGGGGGCCGCGGAGAGTGCCATCTCGGCAATACTGACACGCTTTCGCTCACCACCAGAGACACCTCGAATGAAATCATTACCCACTCGGGTGTTGTAGGTGTGACTCAGACCAAACACAGCCATCACGACTTGAGCGGTATACTTGGCAAACTCCGATCGGGACATGCCCTGGAAACGATGTGCAGGGGTTCGCATGGCAGCCGCATGCTCGAGCGTCTGCCCGACGGTGAGGTGAGGAAAGTGTCGGTCAACCTAGAATGACTCCGTCAGCAATTCGGCTTGATCTCTATTAGGCTCGGAAGTCGTCTCACCTCTTGGTTATACACCAATTCGCCCTTGAATTCCTTGACCATGCGAGACTGAGGAATACCTGGTCGACTCTGTTAGTATCACCTCCGTGTGTTTTTCTCGGTAAGAGATTCAGGGATGGACGACAGTACCATTATAGTGAATCGTAGTGTTCTGGCCCTTCTCTAAACCATACAACTCTCCACAAAGGGACTTGAGTAAAGTACTGCAGCCAGCGCCCGGACGACCCAGCACCAACAACAGCTCTCCACTCTTCAGGAGTCCATTGAAGTCCTTCAGAATCCGCTTGCTAGGGGATTTGCGAAACGCCTCGCCCAGCCGCAGCGGAGACGTTGCAAAGGATGAGACAGTCTCTTGGAATTGCAATTCCGAACCAGATCCGTAGATATCAAGGTCCTTGAAAACAATTCCCATGTTCTGACCGCGACGATCCTCGCGGCCTATATCGGTCATGGCCGCGGTCAGCCATTTTCGCAAGTCGAAATTTTTGGACTGGGGGTTGAGAGAGGGATCCTGTTCTGCGATGGACGCGAGACGGCGAGCAGCCTGGACGGTGGATTGCCGACGGGATTGCTGAGTGGCGATCTGGGTTAGGTTATCCACCTCGTTCGGGTCGATCAAGGAAATCGGTTCGTATAGGTTGTCATTCTGCGCGGCTTCCTTGTCTTCGACTACCGTCTCGGAAGACATGGCGGGCAGGCAGGAAAATCCACAGGAGGGCGTCCGTGGTAAAGGAGTAATTAACGTGGCCTCCGAGCTCGTGGGCAGAAACAATATTTAAGTCGCAGACGCAATCCAATAGCTTGGCATGGCACTGCTAGTGAACACTAAATCGGCCCAACGGTTACCGGAAGAGGATAAGAGCGGGCCGATGGCCAGTGTTTTCAGCAGGGCTGATCTCGGGACCGGATAGACGTCGATGCCGGATGCGTCGTAAACAGACACGCCGATTGGCCTCGGATGGTGGAAACCCGAGCAGTGTGGGGGCAGACCCATCTCGTCGATCGTTCCCGAGACGCCGTGCGGCGCTTCTCCATGGCGAAGTAATCTCGCCGCCATGACCGCAAAGGAGAAGAACTGCAAATGACTTCCAAGGTTGCGACCCGGTCGGAGAAGGATCCGCTGACTCAGCGGGGGTTTTGGATCGCCGGACCAATTCATGGATGTTGACTCAAGTCTAGATCACTCTAGAACATCCAATAGTTGATCCAGGACCTCGAAATTTAAATAGTCCACACTCTCTCTACCCATGCGCAGTTCCCAGGCACCAGTGCTTTGTCTCTCAGTTGTGCTCGTTTTACCAAAAAGGGGCTAAGTAGGGCCCTCTACAGGATGCGGCCCCCTTGCGGTCGCTGCCAATTAAAAACAAGAGACCACCTGCCGCACATTTGACTGTTGACCGGACGAAAGAATCGGACGGATTCGGGCCAAATCGGACGGATTCGGGCCAAAACGGCCGAACCGTACATGTAAACACGTTGATTAAGCATTCCCCGGATGTATAGCGCGCACAACACCCGTGCGCAGTTATGCCATGGACCAAGACAAGACAAGGTTTTAGTCCCGTAACTTTCGGTGGCCATGTTTATTGACCTTACGCAAGGGAGATGATTTTGGAGCCTTTATCTGATCAGATTAGTGGCAAATTGCGCGAGCCTGTGATACACATCCCCAGAGTGCATCAGTTATCAGTTAGATAGCTACCGTGTCAGGGTATGCACTAACTAGGTGGCATTGCTGGAGTCTTACCTATAGAAAGTTTAAACTGAAACAGTCGCAGCGCAGGCTAAAATAGAGGCCCCTGCAGGCAGAACAAGTGGCGCTCAGTGCCCTTGAAGGTCCTGCCAAGCTTGTTTATTTTTTATGCCAGGGGCCAATCGTGTCAGTAGGAATGATGATAATCCCTACAGTACTACAGTAGGGTACATCTCATGTCGTCAACAATGTCAGATCTGGGCCCAAGAGTAAGCGTGAATAAGCACAAACGCGGGTGTTTCGGGCCTCCTTCGAACCCACTTTGGGCGTGCAAAGCGAAGTCTGGTCCACCGAAGATGCAAGAATTCTCGGGAACTCGGCGACGTCCACACCCGGCGATTACGGAAGAGCCGTGGAAACCAACGAGCGGATTATTTAAGCTGTCTCTTCCGATACACCTGGTAGTCAAATGCTTCACATTCGAGCCCAGAGGTTTTCGTCTGGGAAGGTTAGTCTACTCTCCTTTCATTCGGTAGCTTCCGATCCACTAGATCGCAACTGCGAGTCATTCAATGCGAGCCTATGCGAGCCACACCCCGCGACACAACAACTCCTCAGCAGGGTCATATATAAATATCACTGTATATTCTTCTTGATATTGTAGTCGTAGCACTTTCTAAATGGCAAAGATGTCGGCCTTCAAAGTGATCATCGTGGGAGCAAGTATCGCGGGCCTGACTCTCGCGCGTATCCTGGAGCGGTACGAGATCGACTACATCGTCCTTGAGAAACACGACGCTGTCGCTCCCCAGCTCGGGGCTAGCATCGGAATTCTTCCTCAAGGTGAGAGAATTCTGGACCAGCTGGGTATGTATGAGCGCATTGAGCAAAAAGCTATGGCAATGCTCATATCGCAAAGCCACGGACCCGATAGACGCCTTTTGGCATCACCTCATGGATTTGGTAAGATGCTAGGAGAACTGTCAGTACTATCCCCGTTAGGCCCGTTCTAGGATCAGGCTCACCCATCTCGCTCTGGTAGGCTGGGATACGATTTCCTATTCCTTAACCGCCAGCTGCCATGGAGATTGGTTGCTATTAGCACATATCGGGCTACCAATGTTGTTACGCATTGGCAAGAGCTTGTATGGGAGGAGCCCGGCAAAGCTCCAGCTGAGAGATTTACTATTCGGAACTGCGGACATGAAATATCTCTCAAGGTTCTTCTCTCTCTTGTTCTTTGTGGCAAGTGCCACCCACCTGGTTCTTGCTAGACAGCCCCTGTTGCAGACTCTCAATCCGCTAACTTTGTCAGTCGAATGGATACAGTTTGGATGTCTGCTTCTTGGGGTCGTTACTTGGTGTCTGTTCGTGATATGGGATTTGCGCCGAGTGAACGTGACGCAGGCTTCTCTGCCATTGACACTGTTCAGTGCGGTCAGTGGCTCCATTTTCCTTGGCCCTGCTGCTGTGCTAGCTGCGTTATGGAGGTGGCGAGATCAAGCCTTGGAGAATGGCAGACAGCGTTTGTGATTGCAGTTTACCTGCATCCGCTCAATTGAATAAATGGATTTTGGGATGATGCCTTGATACGAGGGGAGCTCCTATTGATCTGATATATATAGCAATAGTCCGTCCATGGATATCGAGGCCGCACCTTAAAATTAATAAGCCCGCTGGTATTACCCCTTCCACAGCAAAACACCGAAGCTGAACACAATGCGATGGGAAGCACGCTCACAGCGGAAACGCCAGAACCAAAACAGACCGATCATTCCCTCTGGGCCAATCCACGCAGGCTGGTCAGTCCCAACCACACAGCCTCCTCGGTGCGAATTGTCCGACTACCCTGTCCAGGGAGAAAGTTCACCCAGTAATCGAACAACTTGTCTGCTTCTGCCGGCGGGAAATTCATTTCCTGTAACTGGGGGTCATTTCGAACCGCGGCCTCAATACCAGACACGCCGCCAAAGACAACGAGCATACGCCTATGCCGTGGCAAGGAACCAGAATCTCCTTGCAGCACCTGGCGCACCGGAGACCCGCGCTCGGAGGTCCCGAATGAAAGGTCGTATCCGCCATCAAACGGGCATTCTGTGAACACGGCGGACAGAGACCGGCATCGTCGCACGTAGTATCCCCAGTAGTAACCGGCCTCTGCGCGAGGGGCAGAGGGATGCACGGAGTGCGCGCCATCCGGGCAGATGCGGACCGTGACACGGGAATGCGCAGCCAGATCAGATTCTGGAACTGTTATCCTCTGGGACAGGCCGATGTCGACGACGGTGCGGTTGCGGCCATGACAGGCCTGAGAAGAGGCGTCACTGTCGTCCTCGGAGGAATCCCAATACGAGTGCTTGCGATTAGCACTGCAGCGAGATCTGCTCCCGGGATTTACCTGGAGAGATGGCGAGACGACGATGCCTTCGCGATAGTCGCACCATTCGTGCGCGCGGAGGTGGTGCGGCATGTCCAGACTCGGCAGCAGGCCAGCCGTGCGAAGATTGGGATGCATTGGGAACAGATGTTTTCGCAGATACGGAGGCGTCTCGAGGTAGGAGAGCAAGTGTGTTAGAAAGTGCGAGGGATCTGAATACGCGGTGTACTCGCTTGCGTGGGTATTATGGTGTTGGTGCTTGTCTGAACTGAGGTCGTCGTCGTCGTTGGAGGTGTGGTTCTCGTCATCGTCGAAGACAACTACCTCGTCCACACAGAAAACGGCCAATGCACGCGCAATGGCACCAGCGAGGAGGGTCTTTTGCTCGGGAGATTGGGCACTGCGCAATTAACCGGAGTCAGTTGCGTAGAACTTGATATCGCAGGGGCTTCTCGCTGACTTGGCAATGATGCTGCCCGGCAAGGCTACTGTCAAGGTGTGTGGCCGGCCACCGGTCGGAGTGTATACCGCAGACGGCTTCGAGGTGCGTTCGAGGACATCGCGAGAGGTGAAACGTGCAGCTGATTTCCGGGCGTGGGAGGATTTTTGCCGCTGTATACAAGGTGATCAGCATGGATTCTTTTTCCGGGCGAACGACCTCAGGTACAAGATCAGAGAGCCCTGGGGATGGGGCATGTTCCATTGCACCACAGTTACCTTAAAGGTGTTGTTCATTCTCTCCCGTGAGCGGACGCGTTCGCGGGTTGGCTCTCGCCGAAGCAGACTTCCCAGGTCACGCAAGCACGCCAGGTGCGATGGGTTGGAAAATGGACGACAAATCCTTTTTTTTCTCTGCTATCAGACACATCGTGAGGGCTATTGAGAAGCACCATGACGTCGCATGCTCCACGCCGTACTCCACCCTACGCGGCGGCGGTTCCCATAGATGGCCGCGTCTAATACTACAACAGTTCATCCACAAAAGTAGGGCTCATACCATGCGTCAAGTCATAGATCATGGAAATCCAGATACACTCTTCCTACTGTCATATCAACGAGGCCATCTGACATTTGCACTGGCGTGTACCGTTGAGGATTGATATCCCAGGTTCCACCAAGGGTCCACCTCTGACGACATTCTGAATGGCTTCCACACAGGGCTGCCCTCGAAGTGATAGAGCTAAGTAACCGCATGGCTTGCCCCTTGCTCCAAGACCTCCCCTTCGTCCAGCTCCTTGACGATATTGACCCCAGCGCTGGTCCCAATGCGCGTAGCACCGGCCTTGATCATACGCATACAGTCACTCGCAGACCGAAGCCCTCCACTGGCCTTCACTTTACATGCATCAAAGTATATCTCGGCAACGAGCCGCATTGTGGTGACAGAGCTGACGCAGGCGCCGGGCCCAGTGAATCCAGTACTGGTCTTGACGAAGTCGCATTCTGCTTTGCAACACAACACCGTCGCGGCAATCAGCTGGTCTCGGTTAAGCTGAGAACATTCCACGATGGCCTTGACTTTGACCGGAAAGGGTGTGGCCTTGCGCACGGCATCGATATCGTCGTACACCGCTTTGTAGTAGCCTTCCTTTAGCAATGGATAGTTGATGACCACGTCTATCTCACTCGCGCCCTGGCTGACCGCCTCCTGGGCTTCTCGCACTTTTTCGGAGGTTGCTTGGATGCCTTCTGGGAAGGCCACCACGCAGGAAACTACCGTACTCGGAATGTCCTTGAGCTGCGCAGCAGCACGGGCGACATGTTCCGGCCGGACACACACCGACGCGAAATGGAGCTCGCGCGCTTCGTCGCAGAGTTGATCGATCTGCTCAGGGGTGGCCGGTTGTACCAGCAGCGTGTGGTCGATTAATCGTGGAATATCCAACGGGATCGCCGGCTGGGACAAGGATCGTTCTGGGAGCTTCACTTTGAGTTCGCTGAACAACCTTTCCCATTCCTCGTCTGTGGATGGCACCGGTGATACGGACGACATCTTGGATTCTCGTCGGCTGTTCAGGGCACTCGCGCCATCAGAGTGGAATCTAGTCGGTTTCCTCACCGGCCTCGATGGAGGGGAAGAGGGGAAGTGCCATCACGTGAGGTTGCTGGCGAATCATCATGACGATCTGTGATTCATCTTGACACGATGAAAGCGGCGAGGATGTGTCACAGGAGGCTGGTGCCGGCGGGAATGGCCGCTATTCGTTGGCAGGAAAGGGTACAGGGTATGATGGCGCAGTTGTCTATGTAGTCGATCTGAGGAAATAGTATGGGATTGGGCGCATATCGGACCTCGGCATGAGAAGTCAGATAGAAGAAGCGTATAGCATGATTCGGAACTGTCTCCGATGAATTTGATTCAACTGTAGAAGCTCTTGGAGATGGAGGCCATTGCTCTTGGCGGCTGCACCTCCATTTCGGTATATGAGTTCCTAGTTTTCCTGCTGCAGAGCTCATTGCAGCCATTTAGCTGCGCTTCTAGCGACAGCTCCCGCACTCTGGCCCTCGAATATCATCAACTCGTCCAATGCGTCGTCCTGGACCGGAGCCCGGGCCGCTTCCACCGCCACCACCACCTCCTCCGCCAGGACCGTAGGATCCTGGGCCACCCCAGCGAGGATTAGATCCAGATGTTTTCGGTCGGTGAATGTTGAACTGCGAGTTCTGGGCTGCGGTATAGGGGTCGAGCTGTGGTTTGGCGCGTCAGCATTCCAAGTGCACAGTGGGTCATAGAGGGAGGACGTCAAGTGAAAAGCGCAGGAAGAACTAGGAGCAACAAGATGAACCATACCGAAAATAGGCTCACGAGATACAAGCCGACGAAGACATAGACACCTTCAAAGAAACGGGTGAGACGGACGGTCAATGGCGGGCTGTAGGCGTCGTACGATGTTAGCAGAGTCCATCGCTGGGTACCATCGCAGTATTCTACCTCTGGAGAGCCTGTCCATTAGAAAAGTAGGCTGTTCTGGGCTTTCCGGATGACATGGTGGCTGTGGTGATGGAGAAGAAGTGGGATCATCGAAGTTGATGAGGTGGAGTTGGCGGGTTATCGGGGCGATAAGGCTGCGCGCGTGTGGAGTCATCTCCGCTCACTAACTATCCATGGATGTCAGGTACAGTGACCTACAGTCGAGTCTGCCATTGGCATCCTCAGCAGTCGCTGTGCAGGACCAAGTCAGTCTTCGGCCTCGTATCCACGAATTGTGGCTATAAATATGCTGAATGAGTGGCATGCAGAATTAATCAATATATTCAAATATTCTCTTTCTGCCCGAACGGGGTATCTGAATCTCGTCTATATACACAACCGTCGTAACGCCGATGCTATGAAATCATACTTATGCTTGATGTGCAAAATGCCCATCTTTCATTCCTCGGCCTGGTGCGCAGTGGCAGCCTCCGCCTCACTGTGCAATTCATCCAATCCGTGGAATCCTTCCTCAATCACCCATTTCTGGTCGTTGGGGTTGTGCAACACATGACAGCTGGCGCCGACAACCAACAGGCCCGGTGGCCGCGATCCGGCGGCCTCGAACGCCAAACAGACATGTTCCAATGTTGACCGAATCACCCGCTGATCAGGGCATGAGGCCCGTTCAATGATTGCACAAGGTGTCTCCTTCGGCCAGAGAGTTCGGGCCCGCTTCAGGTCGTCGGCAGGAAAAGTGGTTAGGGAGTCCACCAAAGCAGATAGCCGGTGAAGAGCCATCAGAAAAACGACAGTTTGAGTAGACACATAAGTTGGAGGCTCAGGAGCAGCGCCCTTCCTGCCCGTGCCAGTACAAATCAAGACTTGGTCAGATACTCCGCGATGGGTTGCGGGAATGTCTGCGAAGAGGGATGCACTCATGGCACTGGTAATTCCCGGAAGCACCACTGGTATATAACCTTTCCCGCGGAAGAAATCAAACTCTTCCGCTCCGCGGCCGTACAAGTACGGATCTCCTTGTTTCAGTCGAAGCACCTGCCGTCCTTTCTGCAGAGCCGCCAGTCCCATCTGCAAGAACTCCTCCTGAGCTTGGTCAGCATTGCCTGGAAATTTCCGCGCAATGTGAACTTCTGTTCTGCGGGGTATCAAGTCCAATACTGGAGCTGGCACGAGCTTGTCGGCAAGAATGATGTCGGCATTTTGGATGGCGTTATACGTGGCACGAGTGAGCAAATCGGGATGACCAGGACCGGAGCCAGCAAGTACAATCTTGCCTTTCCGGGATAAATCGTGAGTTCCATTCACCTCCTTTGTGCTGTCCATGCCAGACGAATATGCTTTCAGGATTGCGTCGATATCAGCATCTGTTATGGAGACAAGCTTTCGAAGTGGCCAATACTCGCAGATCTGCGAGAGCCAGCGCATCCGTCTTGTTTTGGCTGCGGCAGCATCTCCTTCCGTGACCAAATTGTTGAAGGTATGCTTTTGGCCAGCTGTGTCATCGTCATCACCCTCAAAAGCCACCTCGTTTAACCCCGCCGCATTGTCCTCCTCCCAGAGTCGTCGCCGGACGGAGCCAAGTCGATCAATTGCAGACCCAAGGTTAGCAGGAAGAAAGGCAGCAACCTCTCTGCGAAGGCGTGATGCCAATTTACAGCCACGGCCAGACGTCGTGATACCAACATGGAGCGGACCGTCTGAGTAGGTAGAAAGCAGCGTGAACGAACATAGCTCTGGCGTGTCAGATACATTGACGGGAATTCTGAGACGTTGGCACAGCTTGGAAATATGTGGAGCTGAAGAATTCATGTCAGCAGCAGTTGGGACCCCATGTTCATGCCCAAAACCTACCAAGCGGGTTGCTGCCACCCAAAGTGACAAAGACTGTGTCCACCACGTGGTCAACATCCTCGCGCCCCAGCGTCGTTAGATCATCGTCTTCAAAATCACGACGTAACCATTCTGCGGAGCCATTCGCAATATGTTCCGAGAGAGTGAAGTGCATGTCCACCGTCTCTGGTGCAATGATGATGGGCCGGGCTCCGGCTTCGAGACTCTTCGCACAACGAGTGGCGGCTAAAGGGTTGGCTCCGACAATCAAATGAATCTGTGACTCAACATTCCATGCAGTCATCAATGGCACAAAGTGTCCGGAGTCACTGGAGGCATCCTTCATAGTGTCGTGTGTGGCCGCAGATTGCGGGTTGTCCCTCCAAATGCGGCACTTTCAATATCTTCAAATGTCCAACTGAATGCTTGCAGTCTAGCAACAGACGTCCACAAGGGATTTCCCAGTCTGAGTATTTCAATCTCTGCCTGGAAAGGTTCCTTGAACGGCCAATGCACTGCTCTGCAGCGTTTCCGCGGAGATACAGAAAATACTCCGGACTGAGTAAAAGCCCAGTCGCGATTGGCGATAACGGCTGATAAGAATCTTGGAGGGGGGCCCGGTCGAGTCGACGATCGCAGCGCCACCGTGCAGAACCTGTGGACACGGAGATAATACGTTGTGTCAAGATTCTCGATATGGACAGCTCGAATTGTCCCCTGCAGATGGCGCTTAATGTGATTGTTCAGTCTATGGGAAATTTTTCTATACATCTGCACCACCTAAAGCAGTTTAACGCGGGATGGCGTGATTGCGTGACCGGGGGGCTTAGCTAAGTGTGTGCCTGAGCTAGTTGGCAGCCAATGCAGCCGCTATGTCAAGACAACCTGAACATCTGGAGCAATGTCTGACGACCTAGTTGTGATCTATTTAGGTATCTATTGATTGAAAGATATTCTATGAGGATGTGCATCCCATTATCATCCCAAAGCAATGAAAATGCTCCAACTTTCTCCTATTTTCGGCCCAACAGTACATGTTTGTCATTATTTCCAAGGTTGCATTCTTGATGACCATACAAGAGCAGTACTCAGCAACAAATATCATATAATATTGAATAATTATGAATATATTGGTACGTCAAGAGACTGGAGAAGGCTGGAAATCTGGGCGAATGTTGACTGGTCACGTGGTCTCGGAGCTTACAGCTCAGGCTCAAGGGCGGAACGGCGTAGCAGAGCTCCAGCATCACCTCCATCTGCCATCTCCTGTCCCGAATCTACGCATTGTGTTGTCGGTGAACTCCCACCGACGCTGATGTCCATTGTCTCTTCTCGCTGCTTCCTCCTCCACTGATCAGTCTCCATCCACATCGTCATCATGTCCGACGCTTTGATGAAGCCCGAGAAGGACTTCACCAAGGACGCCGACAAGCTCATCCCGGAAGCTGAGGCCCTTGCGAAGGTGCGACCCGGAGTGCCTATTTGATGATGACGATACTAATTTATTCATGTTTCCAGACCGATGTTCAGGGTGCGATCGATAAGCTGCTTGTGCTGGAGAAGCAAGCACGACAGGTCCGTGACCTCATTCTCCATCTCCGAATCATCGACCTCCCTGCTGACTAGGACCGCCTTTAGGCTTCCGATCTTGCCACTACATCCCGCCTCCTGGTCGCCATAGTCACCATCAGCAAGAATGCCGGTGATTGGAACCTGCTTAATGACCAAGTCCTCCTCCTCTCCAAGAAACATGCCCAGCTCAAGCAGGCCACAACGCGGATGGTGCAGGCGGTGATGAAGTTCTTGGATGAGACTCCGAACCTGGAAGTCAAGCTCTCTGTCATCGAAACTTTGCGGACGGTCACTGAAGGAAAGGTAGGTGGAGACTGTGTCCGAGTTGACCATTTGGACAACACTGACACTCCTGAAAGATTTTCGTCGAAGTCGAGCGAGCCCGTGTGACCCGAATTCTCTCGAATATCAAGAAGTCGCAAGGCGATCTCAATGCGGCGGCCGATATTCTGTGTGAGCTACAGGTGGAGACGTTTGGTTCGATGACGAGACGCGAGAAGACCGAGTTTATCCTGGAGCAAGTAGCCCTGTGTATTGAACGCGGAGATTGGACTCAGGCTTCCATCCTCATTCGCAAGATCAACAAGCGGTATTTCAACCGCAAACCGAAGAAGAGTGCCGAGGAGATCGAGAAGCTCAAGAAGCAAGCGGAGGAGCGAGAGAAGACTCGGGGGCCAGATGAGCCTCCCATGGAGGTCGACGATGACGTGACTGACCTCAAGCTGCGTTACTACGACCAGCAAATCACTCTGGCCAACCACGACTACAAGTATCTCGATGTCTGCAAGAACTACCGAGAAGTCCTGGACACTGAGGCGGTCGAGAACAACCCAGAACATCTGCGTGCGGTATGTACTTGCGTGTTGGATTTGACCAATATCCATGGCTAACCCAACGTATCTAGTCCCTTGCACGGATTGTCTATTATATTGTCCTGTCTCCCTACGACAACGAGCAGTCAGATCTGTTGCACCGCATCCAACAAGACACCCGGCTGTCACAGGTTCCCGAGGAGGCTCGCCTCGTCAAACTCTTTACCATCCCTGAGCTGATGCGCTGGCCCATGGTTGCAGAGCAGTTTGGCCCTCATCTGTGCAGCACCGACGTATTTGACTCCCAGGCCCAGCAGTCTGCTGAAAACCAGGCCAACCGGAGATGGCAAGACTTGCGCAAGCGGGTCATCGAACATAACGTGCGGGTGGTGGCCAAGTACTACACTCGCATCCAGATGGGTCGATTGACTCAGCTTCTGGACCTGACCGAAGAAGAGACGGAAAAGTACATCAGCGATCTGGTGACCTCGAAGACCATCCACGCCAAGATCGACCGGCCCGCGCGGCTAGTCAACTTCGCCAAACCCCGGGATGCAGACGACGTGCTCAACGAGTGGAGTAGCGATATGAAGAACCTTCTTGGTCTTCTGGAGCGGATCGATCATTTGATTACCAAGGAAGAAATGATGGCTCGGATCCTGCCTTCTCGCGGTGACAAGGCCAAGGCCCGTTAGTTATTGGTCGCGACGGTGTTCATGCGTGGGAGATTAGGGTGTGGGAATCCTGCCTTCGTGTAAAATAAATCGCCGGTAGACAGACCCCTTATGAAGATCAGGCTACTGATTATGTGGGAATCTTCTTGTCTTGTATTCGTGGGTATAAGTCAGTTTTCGCCCACCAACCGTAACTGAGCCTCAAGTTCATTCGTGCAAAGGACACCTGGGTGTGATCTAGTTCTAGCAACTTCTATTTATGTATATCGATCTATTGCCCTCAAAACGGAACATCCATCTCATTGACATCCTCCTCCTGTTTCACACTTCCCCCGCCACTGGCCCGTTCCATTTGTTTCCGAATAAACTGCACCGCAGCATCGAGATAAGGCCGCTGACTAGGCAAAAAGTGACCACCGGGATGCCAAACCACCAGTCCGTCCTTCTCCGGCTCCCCCGCACACGCCTCAATCAACGCACGACTCCTCGCCTCCTCGACAACCGCATCCAGCGACCCAAGCACATGCAACACCGGCGTCTGGAGCGGCGGGTTCTCGTAGAAGCCACGGTACCGAGCCCCAGGCGCCCGGAATCCACTATAGCACAGCGCAAACTTCAACGGCGGATGCTGAAACCCAGCCCCGAACGCCTCGGGGAACGGCATCCCCGCCGCCCCGTCAACCTCATCCTTCGCAAAGCTCTCGAAAGACTCTTTCCGGCCCGGCTCCAATAGCCCCGCGACCATGCCCGCTAGTGCGGCGCCCTGCGAGAACCCGATCACGCCGTCGAAGGGCCCTTCGTCGGAGAGGACCTTGGCGACGGAGGCGAGGCCGTCTTCGAGGCCCTGGTAAAGAGGCGGGTTTGCGGTGTTCGACCGCCGCCACCAGCCGAATGCTTCGACGGATTCTTCGGATTCGGTGTTGTCGGAGGGTTCGTAGCCTGGGATATCACTTGGTCTCAGGCGCAGCGGGGCTGTTGGGTAGATCGCATTGACTTCGTGTAAGGGGAAGGCTTTTTGGATGTGTTTGATGAGAGCGCGGCTCTTTGCATGGAAAAGGGTGCCGGACTGCGTGTAGCCGTGCAGCATGAGGATTTTGAGTGGCTGGCGCGCGGAGGCTGTGGGCTTCGGTGCCATTGTGGACAAATTCTGATTGCTTCAGATCAAGGCGAGAAGAGTGAGTAGGGGCGCGGCTGGCCTGGGCTATACGTAAGGGAAGGGAGAGAGGAAGCAGGCGACGGTGAAGATGAGGGCTGCAGCCCCGGACGTGCGACGATAAGATAACGAGGCGCGCTCATCTATAAAATGGGTCACTCGTCCCTGGACGCATTTCGTCACGGCAACAAACACATTCGAGATACAGCAGAGTTCACTATGGCGGCCCAATCGAACATCAACGACATCGAGGACTATGAGCGCAAGATGACCGACCTCATCAAGTAAGTGGAAATTCTTTTATATCCTCCAATGCTCCTTTTGTAAACATTGCACAACACCGTCCTCGGCCACAGCTCTCCCCCTCTACGCCTCTGCTTTTTAATAGAACGGTATACCTGACAACGAACGACAGCACGTTCGAGTCGCACCCGCAAGCCCAGCCACCAAGCCCCCATCCAACCGCATTCTTCCTGCTGGACTTCATCAAGAACAGCCATCGAAACCTACAGCAAATCGACAAGCAGAAATACGCCTCGGGCGACAACGCCGCGCAGGAAGCCTTCCGCGAGATCGTGGGCCGCAACTCATTCGCCATCCTCCTCCTCCACGACGACTCCGGCAAGCTGTCCATGATGACTGGCGCCGACCCGCGCAACCGAATCAACTTCGGGCCGGAAATCAAGGCCAAGGCAGAGGCGCTGAAGCAGTAGGGAATCGCATGGAATAGTTGCGCTGCAGGAGCGCTGATATCATTTTCGTTCTTGCGGCATTGGCCGGTCCACTTTTTTTTTTTTTTTTTTCTCTTGCGCGACAAATGCAGATGCGCGATATTGGGCCACGGCTTTGCCGACGGACGGATCTACGACTTTGTATTGATGGCTGTCCTTTTGCATTCTTTCATATCTTCTTTACTTCTGGGACATTCTTGTCTCTCGTTGTGTACTACCACTGAAAAATGCTATACCCAGATGTTGATTATGAAAAGCGGGGTTTAAAGCGCTGAAGTATATGAAGTTGTTTGTATAGACCTCCAACCGAGAATTTCTGGCAGGTCATGATGCAATCTTCCTCAATGCGAAATCAGGCCACCACAACATACCACTTTAATCTCCCCGAAATGTTTCTCGAGACTAGCAACAGCTGTTCTCTCTGTTTCCAACGGGTGCGCCAGGGACTAATCATCCATTTACCGTCGGCTGTGATGTCATGCAGTGAGTGGTACCTGCCCAGGTGGAATGGGCAGCCGTGCGCGGTTACGTAGCCGGGGTGGGGATGTGGGGGCAGGAGGCTGCTGCTAACGCTGGTGTGTTGGACATGGATTCGGATGCAGTCTAGGGCTATGACGTCCAATCTGTTCGTGTCTGGGGTGAGTACGTACGAGAGAGCGTGATGTCCAAGACTCAGCACGTCAATGATGGATTCGAATGGGTAGTGTTCAGCCCAAACCGAGTAAATGGCTCGATAGTAAGTCATAGAACATCGGGACATGGACGTTGATGGTCGACATAGTACTACTGTAGACATCGCTAGGGCTCTCCATCTCTCTACTCCAGCGCAGATGCAGGTATGAAGGTACAACTCATTCGAGTACGGACCAATATACACAAAATGCAAGGACACGAGAATCAGAAATCAGAAAAAAAAACAAAACATCAGAACACGGCACAAGCAAGTGTGCCTATTGTGCCAGATATCCGGAACTCCCTGAGCTGAATGCTGCGTGCTGCGTTTTTTGTCGAATGCTTTTTGGGATTGCTGTGCTCGGACAGGGGCGAGTCATTCCATCTTCTATCTGTCATCATTCCATCAAACACATCAAAACAATCAACGCTGTGATATTAAAACACCACAGAAGAGCATCGTCGATAGGAACGAAGAGGTCGGATCAAATGGCACATGTAATTTTTGGTTTTTCATGGGAGAAAGTTGGTATGGATCGTATCATATCATAACCTCCTTCAAGCCCGGATAAGGTTGGAGCAAGGTCTTTTTGTTTCTCTCGTGAAAGCGGATTGTTAGGAGGGTGGGGGAAAAAGGAAGAGATAGAAAAGGTGATTTGGTATGTGACATTTTGAACCGGCGGTCTTCGTAGTACCGAACCGAAGCGAGGTCAAAAACCCGGGAGTGGTATTTTCATCCTAATTGCTCCATGCTATCCTCTGTGCGTTTCAACAAGACAAAAAAAAGAAATTTCATCGCGCGTCTCGTTTACTTTCGGCGGAAAGAGCAGCCCTCGGTCAGACGGGCCTTGCCACCGGTAGGCTGGCAGAGGACAGTCGAGCAGCCGGCGCAGATAACGACGGTCTGGGCGTGGGAGAAGACGGTGGTGATGGTGAAGCAGCCGGGGCACTTGACATCCATGAAGAAGGAGCGGGGCTGGGGCACAAGAGTCTGTAGATAGAGAACGGACAGATCAGCGACCCGTTCTAATAACTTTACTGTTTCTTCAAGGCTGGCATAATGTGTCGAGGTTCGATATTCAGAGGTCACCAAGGCGGTCAAGGTCGTATAGATCATGCTTGGGCATCCTTCAATTCATCTCCCCTGCGGTCCACATTTTCCATCTGCCTTTTTCCATCGGATTCCGTGTTCATACCTTCAGCTTGTGCTTGCGGGCCTCAGCCTGAGGCGCGGGGTTGAGGAGGTCGACCGCGAGAACCTATGCACGATGATCGTCAGCACCGAAGAGATTTTTGCTATAAGGGAGGGTTTGGCGAAGCTAATCGAAGGGCGCTCGACCGAAAGGTGCGGATCGAGATCAAGCGGCGCGCGACGACAGGCAGCGAGGATGTCGTCCTTACCATCTTGACGATTGAAGATCAGCGAAGGAGTTGATGAATGGCGCTGATGGCGATGGCCTTGTGTGTAGTCGAATGGAACCCAGGAGAAGTCGGAAGGGATTTGTCGAACGGGCTAGGGTTTGTGCCCTCGCTTGGTTGCCTTTTTCGGGCAGGCGCGAGAGAGCGGCTCCGCCAATCACACCGCCCGCATTGTGGCCGCCCAATCGCCGTCCACGGTTCTGCCTGTCTTGGCCGTGGTTGGCCTGGATTCTGCCTGGAGAAAGCTGGCCCGAGCGGGCAAGCAGTCAAGTGCTTCTTCTACAGCGGGAAGGAGGTCTTGTTCATGTCACATATTACACTCATAGTCTATCGCAGGCTGCAAGCCGTGTTGAAAAGAGTAAGTACTTGCTCAAGCTAAATCATTAGGTCCCCGAAATTTCTTTTTTCTGGGGAATTTGCCGAGCCCTCCCAAGCAATCGACACCACGTCCCCCCGCATTTCGCCCATGGCAAAGCTATCTCGACCGTGGTGATCGAGGTTCAGCTATCCGTCCTGCACGAGTTCGAAAAGCCCAGAATGGTCCCGCCCACTCGGCAACGTCTTGTCATTGCAGCTTCTTCGACGCACCCTCCACCTGAGCCTTTACCGCCGACCCTTCCTTGCGTTCGGTTTCTTCAACGTAAGGGTACTTGATGGTCAAGCACCAGATGTCGATATAGTCGCAAATAGTTGTGATCACATCGAACTAGACCAAAGTCAGCAGAGAACAATAAGCGGGCTGCATCGAAGAACATACCACAAAGCTGCCATAGATCCCAACAGCCATACCGAGACACCCGAAAACAAATGCCACTTGACCAGCCCCGTTCCCAAGCACCGGGCTTGACCAAAGACCGAAGACGGGGCCGGCATTGTCAATTACACCGAGAACTAGCGGGTACAACAAAATGTTGTGGTAAGGAAAGCCAGACTGCACCAAATGCCCGACGATCATGCGGCCGACGGCATAGGCGTTGACCAGACTGACGTACAATCCAAAGGGAATTGTGTAGTTCTCCAAGATGTCCGGCTGCAGGTACAAATAGGCTGGAACCAGAAGCCAAATCGCGAACAAGGGCAGCAGACCATACAGAGGCGCAATGGGGTCCTCGCCGCGTCGGCGGCGCACCTGCATGACATGCAGGATACTCGAACCCGTGGCGAAGAGGAGCACAACTGCACCATATACAAGATACCACTGGATGAAGGGCATGGTGTACACCTGCTCTGAAAGGAAGCTGGGCTTGGCTACGCCGAAGGTCTCCAGCATTGGCTGGTGCCAGAAACTACCGCCGCCCTTGTAGGCTGTGATAGCATAGACTGTGCAGAGGGTCAAAATACCCTCGACTGGACCGGAGATGACGCCCAGCGTCAGGACCTGCGTGTAGTATTCATCCCACGTCTGGACGTAAAAGGTCATGGTGGCTAGACACGTCAGTATCGGTAGCAGGTCGCAACGCGCTCTGCCAACTCACATCCAAACAAGGCCAGGAAAGTAGCCCAAGACTGGCCAAGGTTCATAGCAGCAGCGAAGATCAGCACGCCCAAACCGGTGTTGCACGCGTCGACACCTATGCCCAACGTCAATTGTACGCCCGCATATACGTCTCCCTTGTAGATACATACTGTGATCGAAGAGTTCGCCCAAGGGGCCACTCTGCTTCGTCCTCCGCCTTTGCGACACTTCAGTAAACCTCCACAAAAAGCACCAAAGGCGAGAGACTAAACTTACGCCTGCATTCCGTCCACCGCATCGAAGGTCTGGTACAAGAATAACCCAATAGCGCAACTAGCATAGACCCAACGTGGACAGTCCTGGTCCAGATTCGGGTTGTACCACATCACGGTAATGAAATTGAGAACCACGAACAAGAATCCGGTGAGGGTAATCTATAGGAGCAGCAGGCGTTAACGAGGGAACTCCAGAGGCACGCTGCGACAGGCAAATTGGAGCAAGGACAGGAAAGCCCGATGGATGTCGCACAGGCAACGAAAAGCAAGGAAATAAACTTACGGCATTGGGACTGTCGCGCGCAAAGGCAAGAAAACGCAGAACAAGCGGGTCAGTCACGTCCGTTGCAAAGACACAAGCAGATACAAGAGACTCGAAAGCTTCCAGAGCTCGAAGTCTATGACATAGGGGCAGACTCACGCCATCCCCATGGGGAAGAGACCAATCACGCATTTGTTATAGAACGGCTTGAGGACGTAGCGGCTGATGAAAGAGTGGTCAACCCCGGCATAGCGGTAGTTGCGCAGGTTGGCGAGGTGGTGCTGCCGAATGTACACCATTCTCCCAGAATCCAACGTTTTTTTTCCACGGTGTTGTTGGGAATGTCTCAGCGCATATAGTCCCAGGCGGCGGACTCCAATTTAGCTTCGGCCGAAGGCGAGGTATGCGCGACTGCGTAGCGCAGCAGGGGTGGGGAGGAGAGGAGAGGAAAAGAGAGGTGTTGGATCGAAGGTCGAGGGAAGAGGAGGATAGACGGCAAAGGGAAAAAAAAAACAGGCGCACGGTCGATCCAATGAAAAAAAAAGGCCCCGCTGGGGTTGAGAGAGCGACAAGTGCCAGAGACTCGGGACGTCAAGATCGGCGAGGCTTCTTGTTCCCGCTAATCAAAGGCCACTTGGTGTCTTGTTGGGGTGAGGCCGGACTTTTTTTTGGCGTCTCCGCCTCGCACGCCTACGCGACGCGGTCGAGCGGACCACAGGTCGCTCTCTAGAGTGGCCTATGTATCCCTATAGATCAATGCAGTGTAATTTGCCTGCGTCGCACTCCCTTGGGAGTCACTCGATAACCCACGTGCAGCAACGAGGCGCTGGAGAGTTTTCCGGTGCCAACGAGACTAATGAGACGCGCCGCGGCGATGATCGTCTCTGCAAAAGGTGGGGTCTAGCCGAGGCCATCATAGGATTCAGGGACGAAATGTTCATATGCAGGGACTCACTAAAGCAGAGATAGGAGACGACAGGGAATATTGGGCTTCATTGAAGATGCTAGTTCAGACTGCACCATGCAGATACACGAATACACTAATGCTGTGTTTAATGCTGCGGCTTGTCACTCATGTCTCCACCTACATATCCTCAAACTCGCGACTAGGACAATTTCCTATACCTGAAAGTGCTTCCAAGACATCTGCTAGGAGCAACGCAACCATGGAGAAAGGGGTATACTCGAGGTTGGGCGACCGATGGCAGAGTGGATGCGCTTTCAACTAACCCACCGGGCTCCATGGCATCGGGACGAGAATCCGACTCTGCATCGTCTGGATGAGCGGAACGGTCTTGTGCACCGTTTCAGCCCACCCTTCCACCCCCCACGACTGCTCTCGACGAATCTTGCGCTCTTCCAGGTTGGCAAACTGCCACAGGTGGTGCACCGTATTCAAGTCACCGATCTGAACAAACCACGCCCCCACCCCTTCCATGACCTCCCGACGCGCCGTCAGACCGCGCCGCCAATGTGTTTCCCATTCCAGGAGGTTGCCCGGGTGCAAAGTGTACGACCGAAGTTCAAACAGTCCACCCAACTTGCGTGGTGGCGTCGTGGGCCAGAATGAGAACTCCTGCATCAGCGAAGTCTTCTTACTCTTGATCAGACTCTTCAGCTTTCGGTCAAAGTCGCGAAACTCGGGGTGCTCTGAAATATTATGCAGAGAGGCATGGTAGCCTTCGTAGCGCTGGTATTCCCAGATATGAACTGGTTGCAACAAAGAAAATAAGGTCAGCCAGGTCGACTCCAATGAGGAAGGCTATCAAGGATTACCAAATGTGTCATTGTCACCCACTTGCGTGCGCCAGCTACCCACTAGGTTGACTCGATTCTCTTCCGTACCAGCCATGCGGGGGTACCACTGACCCACCAGGTCGACATACTCGTCGACCTTGTCGGGCTTCACGTCGTGAAAGACGATGGAATGGACGTATTTGCCCCGGGCAAGCACCTGTGAAAAAGAGCGCTCGATGTCCTTATCGAAATGCTGGCCCTCCTTGGTGCCGTAGATGAGCGAGGACAGCGGCCCGCGCTTGGACAAGCTCTCCTGCTGCTGCTGCTCTTCTCCTAGATAGCGGTGCATGGCGAGTGAGCCCAATGCCTTGTGGTCTAGAGCTTCGGCTGCGTCAAAAGCAGGGCGAACGCGTTCATAGTGGCTCGCATTGCTCACACGCGGAGCAGTGGGAGCAGACTCACGGGAAGGGGTAGAGGCAGAAACATTGACAGACTGACTCTCTTGCTGTTCCTTTCTCTTGCGAGCCTCTTCGAGGTTCTCGCGAAACTCTTTCTGTCGCCGGTTGAACTCCTCAGCCGAGTTGGCTGTGAGATCTCGGATGGAGGGGGAGCGGTAGGCCACGGCGGAGGAGCTGAAGGGCCGCACCAGCGAGGTCGCTGGGCGAAGGAAACGCGGGCCCAGCATGGCTTGTGTGGGTGTGATTGTGGGAATCAACAAAGGCGAAACACGTTGGGGTGGGAAGTAGGACAGGGTGTGTTTAGAATCTGGAAGGGATGACGGTGTGGCAAAGAAGGACCGAAGGGGGGATGAGGGATGATAAAAACGCAGGTCGAAGATGGTCTCAAGATGGGAGGAGAATGGGGGGGAAGGTTGCAGAAGACCGTTTAGGGAAAGGGAGAGGCTCCGGCTGAAGTCTGGGGAAGCGGGAGGTGCAGGATGGAAGGTGCAAGGTTCCAGAGTGCAGAGTGTAGGGTAGAAGGGGGAAGGCACTCGCCAACTCCAAGAGACAATAATAGGGGCACACGATGATCACCCGAGTGTGGACGAGTTGATTCGCGGCAAGCTGGAGTCGATTGTGCGGGGAAAGGTGAGCTTGCGAATTGCGGGTGATCCTGGGTCATGATGGGTACGTTAGATCCTACGGTACTAGCTAACTAGTTCCCTAGGTTACCCACACTGCGTGAGTAATGATGACATCGCTGGATCCTCTCCGAGGTAACTAACTAGTTAACTACTGTAACTAGTTAGTTACAGCTGGACTGATTGTGGCCCAGGTAGATACCCGTGTAGAGCCATAAATTCCACCTACCAGAGATTCATGATGTACATGCAGTCTCCAAGGCATTGCGAGGTCGATATAATGGCGAAGAACGCTTCATTCGACTCCGCTGTATGATATATGACCACCTATTACCCACTGCACATCAACACATGCAGCACACACGGTTATAGGGCAATTCCAGATGCCCGCTGGTTTTCGGCTAGCGATGGCTACGTGTAACCATCATCCAGCAAGTTCTGCGATTGGAGCGTGCTCGAGGTATGTAATCGCATACATACATGTACTTTTCATGGCTGTCCCTCTGGGCCAATCCTAATGACGTCGTGTCGGCCCACCGCCCGGCAGATCTCGATCATCCCACCTCGTCCCTCTGCCTCTATTCCAGGCTCTCGCTGACCTTGCACTCGCCATGGCCGACTCGCTCAACCCTCCTCTCTCGTACGAGGCCTCGGCCACCACTACCCACCAACATGAGGCGACCTCGCTGCCCTCGGAGGTGGTCTCCTGCTTGAAGAACTCCCGCTTCGTAGGCCCGCCAACAAACCTCAATCCAATTCCATCACACTAACACAATCAGCTTCACCTGGCGACATGTGATGAACTCACACCGCACATCTCCCTCATGTCCTACACCTATCTCCCATCTACCCCATTCGACCCCCACCCGACCATCATCATGACCACCAACCCCGCCTCGCGCAAGACCAACCACCTGCTGTCCAACCCGCGCGTCTCGCTCCTGGTGCATGACTGGGTGTCCCACCGCCCACCAACTCGCACTCCCAATCCTCACGGAGAGCGGGATGGATCTCCTCCGCCCGCCGCCACTCGGTCATCGCTAGCCAGCTTGCTGCTGAACCTGAATACCAGTGCAATGTCCAGTATCTCCACGACGATTGCTGGGACTGCGCGCTTTCTGGAATCAGGCTCGGAAGAAGAGTCGTGGTGTAAGGAGCGGCATTTGGAGAACAATACGTTTGAGGAGGAAGAGATCAACCTGTTCGGCCAACAGCAGCGAGAGAATCCGAACCAACGTCGGCCCAGCATGGCGATTGACAGTGATGTCCGAGTAGTAACAGTGCGAGTGCGCGAGGGCCGGATTGCAGACTGGAAGGGCGGGGTCCGAGATTGGGTCTTGCTTCCTCCCTCGGAGGCTCGAGGCGGCCTGGTCAATGGCGTATAGAATGGATTTGACAGTAATCCTTCGTTCTGATCCTCAGTGTGGGCTTTGTGAGGGATTGGCATAGTACTTTCTCTGCAGGCAACCCGCAACTTACGGAGGAGCTACATCATCGAAGAAAAAAAGAATATGGTTCGAATTCCGCATGCTATGCCAATGCAAACACGGTTTCGCTGCCTGTGAACCCGCTTGGATGTGTACTGATAGTTTGTAATTTGGAAACTTTGACTTCGCAAGTCAGATTGGCTCAAATAGCTCGCCTTGTGTGAATTGAGACGCAATCCTCTTTGAATGGCGGTGGGTCTATGGACCGCACGGAGTGTAGAACGAGTAATGGAAGGTGGGAATACATATTAAATAGACGCAGCAATTTAATTTCCAATCGAAAGCGCAGACTCTATAGTAATCCGTTGTACACTAAATTCGGGAAATGACTATCAAAGCTTATCAGCGAAGCTCCCAACCTGGATAGTTAGCTTCTCCGCAAGTCAAAATCCATTGACCTCACCAACTCCGAGGAAAGCACAATCCCCAATTCCCCACCACATCGCAATGAACTACAACCTCAGAGAGAAGCCTGCGATATAGTCAAATATTCAAGAAATCCCCAGCCAACGCCACCATGAGACTCGCCCACCTCCACCTCCCCAACACAACGCCCTTCGCCCGCGTCTCCGACCTCCAACAAGCCCTGACAACGCGTTTCCTGACGCACAAGAAGCTCGCCTCGCCAGCCTCAATATCCTCGCAAGATGCAGGCCACCTCCCCCGAAACGCACACCCGCCTCCGCCCGATCCCACCATCATCACTTTCTCCCCGAACCCAGTCTACACCACCGGTCGCCGTGACCTCCCGCCCTCAAACACATGCCCTCCCTCCGCGACGACAAATCTCTCTCTCCCGCCTGCCCTCGAACCGATCCGCTCCCTCCTCACGCCGTCGGGCCCCAATGCGCCCAAGGCCGAGTACCACCCGACCCTACGCGGCGGACAGACGACGTACCACGGGCCCGGCCAGATGGTCGCGTATACGATCCTCGATCTCAAACGGCTGGGTCTGACGCCGCGGTGTCACATTCGCGTTCTCGAGAACAGTGTCATTGACCTGTTGCGGCGGTACGGGGTCAAGGGGATTGTCACGGAGGATCCGGGCGTCTGGGTTCAGGATGCGAGTGCTGGGACAGATGCGCCGCCGAAGAAGATCACCGCTGTGGGGGTGCACCTGCGACGGAATATCAGTAGCTTTGGGGTTGGTTTGAACGTGACCCAGGAGCCGATGTGGTTCTTCCGGCAGATTGTTGCTTGTGGGCTTGAAGGGAAGGAGGCGACTAGCCTGGAGGGCGTTGGGGTGCACGGTATTGGTGTTGATGAGGTGGCGCGCGGGTTCGTGGATTGCTTTGTCAGTCGGGTCAATGAGGATTTTGCTTGCGGGGATGGTGCGACGGGGGAGAAGATTGAAGAGGTTTACTCCGTGCGGGAGAAGGATCTGCTTCAGCCTTGATGGATGGGCTTATAGTAATAGATTGAGCCCAGGCTATATGTCATCTTCAATCGAGATGAACTGGGATGGACAAGTATATTAAGAGAATTCCAACCAATAGGCATTATGTAGGTATATATAGGCGAGAAGATTAGATAAAAAAAGCCAACCTCGCTGAAACGCTCCCACAATCGAAGGCGGAGCCATGCAAAAGACACCAGATGCGGGTTGATACCCCGCTAGTCCGTGCCAGGAAGAGAAAGGGGGTAGTTGTCGTGTCACGAGTCAAAAAGTGTCAACGTCAAAGATGCATAGGGGAATCAACCAAGTCATGGAAAGAGACAGTGAGAAAAAGAGATGAAAAGCGAGCAAGGGGATCAAATCAAGGACGGCACATATTTCCGCCCACGCCCAGGCAGAATCGACGCAGAAGTTCAGAGAATAACACACGATGAGTCGGATGATTTGGAATTGGCAGGTTTCACCTCTAGAGCGACCTTGGCCGCTTCATAGAAGCTTTCCCTGATTCCGCGGTTTTGAACAGCAGAACATTCTATAAAGCTGGTCAGCCATGTGCTCCAATGAACCAAATGCATGCGCGCCGCATACCCAAATACTTGACTGCACCAATCTGCTTCGCTTTCGCCAGCCCCTGATCAAATGAGATCGAATTGGGGTTATCATTCATCTCCTCGTCCTTCCTCAAATCACATTTGAGCGCAGTGAGGACCACCTTGACGCCCGGGCAATTATCGTTGATCTCGGAGATCCACTTCGAACCAACGTTCTCGAACGAATCGCGGCTGTCAACCTATAGGCACCCATCAGTCCCTTGTTGGTATGATTGAAGCGGGTCCATTCTAAATACTCACACTGAAGCAGAGCATGAGCACATGTGTGTCTTCGTAGGACAGTGCGCGCAACCGATCGAATTCCTCCTGTCCGGCCGTATCCCATAGCGAGAGCTCCATATGTACATTGTCGACGAATATATCTGGGCGGATGTAAGCTGGCTGAGTGGAAAATTAGCGAGGGGCCGAAAAGCGATACCGTGAACGTAGTTCTCTGTGCGCAAAGGGTCAGCGACAATGATTACATGAAGGTTCTGAGGCGGGAGTGCATACCAAAGACTGTAGGTTCGCTGCACAGCGCAGAGTGACACAGGTCAGTATCTCAGGGAGCTCCACTGGCAAGACATTGTTGCGAATCTTTCTTACTAGACTGTTGGGAAGAATCTATTTGGCAGGGTGCCGTTAGTTATCCGGGCCCATCGGAGTCACGGAGAAGCTTGGGGGAAGAGGAGATGCGCACCCTCTGGTGAACACGTTCAGCGCCGAAGTCTTGCCGCAAGCACCGTCGCCCCTGGTAATCGCACGTTAGAGTCCCAAGATGACAACATTGTGCACAGAAGGAAGCGGGTCCCAACTGACAGCAGCACCATCTTGCGCTGAACCACCTTCTGACGTCCACACAGCTCCATTGCGGATCAAATAGCCGGCTTAGTACTCGGGACAGGGAATAATAGAAAACAGATTATAACATGGGACCGGGCCCGTAACAATTCCGGAGAAGTGTGAAAAGACAAATGAGCCGGGCGCGGGAGGTGGACGGGAGAGGATTCCAGCACTGCCCGGAGTCGATGACATCGCGCCCTGAAAGGGATCGGCGAATAAGGTACCACTGCCCCCCTTCTGGTCCACTTCTCATCGCGGTACCTGCGAGGCCTCCACCTCCAGGCGTGCTGCTTATGATGACGTTTCAGCCTGGTAGCTTTGTGTTGTTTTACTCCAATGGGTCCGAAATGCGTTGAAAGAATGGTTGACTGGTTCATTTGACAGGTCAGCGTGGGCACCATTCAGTAGGTCCCATTGTCCGATGTTATCGACAGCTGGTCAGATTCGCAACTTGTTGCTGAGAGGGGCGTCGGTGAGATGGAGCAGATAGAAGGCCAACTTGTGTTATTCTTGGTCATTAAGTACATTCTGACAGATCTTGGGTTGGTTGTGGCGAAGTTGGAAGAATGGGTCAGGTACCTGCTAAGGGAGGGATATATCGAGAAAAGTTCCAAGTATTGTTCGTGGAAAGCATCCCTAGCATGGGTCGTAGACCTGGCTAGAAATTTTCAAAGTAAATCCAGTGAGCTCTAGCAGAGTCAATCCAGCACAGCAGCACAAAATCACTACCGTGGAGGAGCATGCATAATAACCCCGAATGCTCCAGTCCAAATTGGCGAGGCTGGGCATTTGCCAGTTGTTGCGGGCGGGGAGCTGCCATAGTGAAGGCGGCCGCAGCTCTTATCGACCCGAGCTTCTCCAACACCCCGCGACACACACCACCCACCCTCTCTCGACCTGTCATACCTCTATTGCCTCGATCCCCAGCCTCCAGCAAGATGTCGGATGATGATGATTTCATGCAGGATTCGGGGGACGAAGAGTACTTGCCCCTTTCTCCGCTTCAACGCCTCACCAGACGCAAGCTGACAGTCTGCACCACAGCTATGACTTTGAATACGAGGATGCCGACGAAGATGAATCTGGCGATATTGGCATTGAGAACAAATACTATAATGCGAAGCAAATGAAGGTGGACAATCCAGAAGAGGCCGTCGACGAGTTCTTAGGCATACCGCCGTTGGAACAAGACAAAAGTGAATGGTTCGTGGCAAGCCTTGGGATAATTTTTGATTGCGTAATAACTGTGTGCCTCAGGGGTTTCAAAGGATTAAAACAGGCCGTCAAGCTGGAATTCAAGCTGGGACGATACAGCGATGTGAGTCGATCACTCGAGACCGGTCGGAAACCATACTGACCTACTAGGCCGTCGAACACTATCGAGAACTGCTCACCTACGTCAAGTCCGCCGTCACACGCAACTACTCTGAAAAATCCATCAATAACATGCTCGATTACATTGAGAAAGGCTCCGACGATGCCCAGGCGTACCAGTGCATGGAGGAGTTCTACTCCCTGACTCTCAACTCCTTCCAGAACACCAACAACGAGCGACTATGGCTGAAGACGAACATCAAACTCGCTCGACTGTGGCTCGAGCGGAAAGAATACGGCCAACTGAGCAAGAAGGTGCGCGAACTACACCGAGCCTGCCAGCGGGAAGATGGGACGGACGATCCTAGCAAAGGGACTTATCTGCTGGAGCTTTTCGCCCTGGAAATCCAGATGTACGCGGAGACCGGAAACAATAAACGCCTCAAAGCGCTCTATCAGCGAGCTCTTCGAGTGCGGTCCGCCGTGCCCCATCCCAAGATTATGGGCATTATCCGAGAATGCGGAGGCAAGATGCATATGAGCGAAGAGAATTGGAAGGAAGCACAGAGCGACTTTTTCGAATCATTCCGGAACTATGACGAGGCCGGCTCGATGCAGCGGATCCAGGTGCTCAAATATCTCGTGTTAGCCACCATGCTGATGAAGTCCGACATCAACCCGTTCGACTCGCAAGAGACCAAGCCCTACAAGAACGACCCTCGGATATCGGCCATGACCGACCTAGTGGACGCCTTCCAGCGGGACGACATCCACGCCTACGAGGCGGTCCTGAGCAAGCACCCGGATGTGCTGGCGGACCCCTTCATCGCCGAGAACATCGACGAGGTCAGCCGCAATATGCGCACCAAGGCTGTGCTCAAGTTGATTGCCCCGTATACCCGGTTCACCCTGCAGTTCATCTCCAAACATATCAAGATCGCCGTGCCCGAGGTTCTGGATATCTTGAGCTTCCTGATTCTGGACAAGAAGCTCAATGCCAAAATCGACCAGGAGAATGGGACGGTGGTGGTTGCGAGCTCCAGCGACGTGGAACGACTGCGCGCGCTGGAGGAGTGGAACTCGTCTCTGCGCAGCCTGTGGCAGACTGCTCTCAACGGTGAAGGGTTCCGTGCGGACGAGACCTCGCACGGAGGTGCATCTGCCATGTTCGGGTCTGGCTTTGGGGACGACGCACCCCTCCTCGGTCGGTCGATGAACCCGCGCGCTCGGAAGGAGCCTCGAAGCAAGCCGTTCGGGGGTAAACTCGCGGCGTAAAGTGGGGAACCTGCAACCGTCACAGTGAAGCGCTCCGAGCCGCACGTACCTGCGGATCTCCACGCCTCCCAAGCTCTGTTGTCATGGCCATGGGCTCAGCCACGCATCTCGCATCGCACATCTCACAGAAAGAACCGGTCCATATGGAGTCCACGCGTTTCTCACCGGTGTTTCGCGGCCTGCAGTCAGCTTTTCACCCAGCAGTCCGGGCAGTAGAGCGGTCTAAGAGGTCTAGGAGGCCTGAGAGGAGCCTCAGAAGGGCTGGAAGGGTGAGGCCATTCTACCTGAACCACGCCCCGCAATTTAGAGTTGCTGTGACATTAGACGCTAAAAATTCACGATGTGATGATATGGATGATTCTCTCCCCCCACACCAGTTCTCTTGGCTCCTTGGTCTAGACTATGTACTGGTACTTGTATAGGTACTTGGCACTTGGCGTACCTTGTTGGACTCGGTACTTGCGCGGTTGATCCCATCCGATTTGGCCCCCTGTCGCAGTAAGTGCGAAACGCACGCGCTTGGATGACCCGTGTCCGGGAAACTGGGATTCCTAGCTCCGCCACCGGCACTCGAGACAAGTGATAGACTGCCCCCACCGAGTTCGTAATGGTAAGCCCGGTCTTGTCCTGAGAAGGGTAGACCGTCCGAGAGGGCGCAGGCTGAGAAAGAAGCACCAAAGAACCCCAGCCGCGTGGACGCGAACATGAACGCGCATGTGAAGCCGGGGCTGATGTCGCTCGACCTTATCTAAGTTTGTAAGATCATCTATTATTAGTTGTACAGGGCAAATCACCAATCGCAGGTCTAGTGTAGCAGGTATGGGGACGCCTGTTGATCAGAATCTCGAATCTACACGGGAATTGATCGTTCTGTCGTTGCTGTGATCGCGTCTAGGTCTCAAATTCAAGAGCCCGGGCCCGAGCCCGAGCCTGCGCAGCCTGCGATTGCACCTTAACACCGCCGGCAGGGATTTGCCTCGACCGATTCGCCTTTCGCATCGCTCCCTTCTCCACTCTCCCGCCTGCGCCTGCGCCTGGCATCCCGCGTATGGCCCGGGATTGTTATCAACCGAGAGGCCTCCACACTGATCGCGGCCATGAGCACCCATGATCTTAACAGTGCGTGATCATGGGTAAGCCGGAAGGGCCTCGCGCCCGGCAATGAACAACCATGCGAGATGGCGCCCCTTTCCACGTCTCGGACGCGGCGACCCGAGGGCTCTCTCGCACGTCCCCGGTTAGGATGACGATTTCCCCGAATCACTCCACCCTAGGTATCCGCTGCGATCCTAGCGCTGCGTCGGGTGATGAGAACGAGTAGAGCAAACCCCGAGACGGGCTCGTTCCACTGCAAAGTCAAAAACAGACCTTGAGATCTCACCACGGGTGATGGGAGCGCATAGGGCCGAACGAGGAGGGAGAGCTGAGTGGAAAAGCTGAAGCTATAGGTGATCGGATGGCGAGTCATCTCACTCCATCACAGCGGTCTTGAATCATACCTACCCACAGACCTCTCAACGCGTTCCCCGAATGGAAGGGGCCAAAGACAGCAGGAAGGGAAAGCAGCCGAGGAAAGGCCAAGGCCAACTCAGCTCTCACGGCGCATCGTGGACCCGTCCGGCCGGGGCATCGAAGGCTGCGATCATTCGCGAATCCTGGCGGGGTCCGCGCAACGGGCATCACGATCAAACAGGGACTCAGCTCTGGATGCTTAAGAGAAGCAGAGGCCAACGACCCCGCTCTGCAACCGGGTAAAAGGGCCAGTGGCAGATAGGTGTCATTTCGTGGCCGTCATGCAGCGCCTTCGTCCGAGATCCATGTATGATGCACGAGTGATTGGGCGGGTTTGGGGCTTGGGCAGGATGGGAGCTGCAATGGCGATTCGTCGGGTCCGGCGTGCGCGCTTAGAAGGAGCATCTACAAGAACACGCCGGGAACATCACCGACACCCTAATGGGAGCCAGGACGAGCTAGCGGGCATCGGCGAGCTCGTTGGGGGCGGGAAGCAGCTCGTAGAAGTCCTCCCCCGATTTCCCCGATAGCTTCCTCCCCTGTATAGGTCAATCTATATCTTTGTTGGATGTTGAGTCGGGGCGATTGGCGAGGGTTCCTGAGCGCCTGCAGAGCGCGGTGGATATTTGTTTGCTGTGCGTTGGCACCGATCAGCATCTTCAGACGGGCGACTTCGTTTCTTTCTTTCTTTTTCCTTTTTCCCTCCTTTCTTCCCCCCCTTCTCTCCGGCGGACCTGATTCTCTTCCCGTTGCACGATTCGACGACTCAGCCTTTCCCACTATTTGGCTCGTGCGGATTCCTCTTGACGATCGCCCACGGGAACTGTCGTTTTCTTCACCTTCATCGTCCCGACGTTCCCACCTAGGTAATCACCCAAACCTACCAATCATCCTTGACTCGGTCGACTTCGTCATCCTCGATTCTCCTTTTCTTCCCAACTTCCTCCTTTGATCGGGACTATTCCTCTGCCTCGTTTCAACCTCCCCACCTCCATGATTAGCTCATCCACACGTCGTGGTTGGTGAAAAGGTCTGAGTACGCCCTTCCCCATCTCTCTAGGTCCATTCCCCGATCGCTTGCTGTCGCGTTCTCTGCATCTCTGCATCTTTACATCTCTACCTCTACATCTCTGCCCCCCATCCCCCCAGCCTCCATGGCCTATCACCGTCACATCTCCTATCTCATCTTCCCCTCCCCGTCGATCCGATCATGCCCATCGGCGACAATACCCCACCAATGGGCCATAGCATGACATGGCTTCATTCGCTTCCTTATTAAGACCTCTGTGTCCCAACTGAAGTGGATCCCGTGCATGGCGTCTGGGCACGAGTGGTTCGTGCACCATCTTCACCCTCTTGAAGAAGGAGGGCCGATGATCCTGCTTCAGGCCTCGCTTTGGCTGCCAAGCACCTGGAAATTGTGGCCGTTGACATGCCACTCTGACATCATTCACGGCCACTCCTGTCTTGCCTCTCTTATGTGATTGCCACACCCCTTTGCTATGGGCCTAGCATACTTCTCCATGATCTGGGCCTTTCATCACAAATTCAATTGTGTTCTTTGTTGACTTCACCCGGCCCAATGAGCCCTCGATACCTGGAGAGTCTCGAGACGTTCCCCACCCCTGCCTATGCAAGCTTGATTGGAATTGCATTTTTGATGACTGCACTACCTGCATATATCGTGTCAAAAATTGTCATGCTGAGACAATCACAGTAGTTCTGACTCCACCCAGGCTGTCGGGCCGCTTGCAGTGTTGCACAACGACGACAGCCCGCAGTCGCAGCCGTATCATACTCAACAAGGAAGTCGTCTAAGAGATGACAATTTGCGTCGGGTGCGTTCAACCAAATCCCACCTACTATCCTGCTCCCATCTAACATGGTTATCATTCCCAGGTGTCACTGAGGACATAGATTTTCTCCATCTGCGTGGACTGAATCTTTGTGACCCGTTCTACCTTTTTTTTTTCCTTTTTCTAGCCTGCCCAGCTCCTCTCCTCGTTGTATGCAATGTCCTTATCAGAGCCTCACTGGAATTATCTCGGTCCTCACCATCCGTTTTTGGAAAGACAGAAGCTCGCCAGCTTTCAGCGGGACGCTCTTTCCCCCTCTTCTTTTCTTCCTCCGCTAGGTCTCTCAATCTCAGCTGCCTTTGCGTCTCCTGGCTCTTCCAACATGAGTAATTCTACCAACATGAATGCCCTCTCGCCCGAGGAAATGGAGCGTTTTCAGAGGCTCTCCAATGAGTTTGAACCTGATGTGCAGGTAAGAAAACGTTACGTCGTTGCGCAAGACAGGGAGCTAACTCGCGCATCTACAGGGGCCCCTGGTGTCCATCAAGCAATCGAGTCATAGCATTGCGATGGACTATGCTAACGCAGACCCCACTCTCGTAACCAAGACTAGAGTAAGCACTGCACTTGTCCTTGCGTGGACCAAATCTAACCTCAGAGAATAGGCGCTTGTGGTCACCCATCCCATGACCCGTGTGATGAAGGGCGATGGAAACTGTGGCTGGCGAGGTTAGTGCTCCATCCTTGGGCAACATGACTCCAACCTCTAACTCTTTTCCAGCCGTGGCCTTTGGCTATTTTGAAACACTGTTTACTCTCAGGGATCCACTCCGCGTTCAGCAGGAATTGACGCGGATCAAGTCACTCAATACGCTTCTGGATCAAGTGGGCCAGCAAGAGCACCTGTATGAGATCTTCGTCGACGCCACGGAGGAAATTCTTTTGCAAACCTCAGCGGCAATCCAGAACGGTGAGCATGATGAGACTTTCTTGGTTGATGCATTCAATGACGAGTACCGCTCGAATGCCGTCATCACTCATTTTAGAGTATGCTCTCTTCGTACCTGGTGGCATCAAGAGTTTATAACTGACATCCCCAATAGCTTTTGACCGGCGCTTGGATGAAGCTCAACCCTCATCGCTACCAGGCATTCTTGTCTCTGCCGCTCGATCAGTACTGCTCCACTCGGATAGAAACGGTTAGGACCGAGATCGACGAAGTCGGACTGCAGGCCCTTGTTGATGGTGTCATTGAGAGGGCTGGGTTCGGAGTTGAGATCCTCTATCTCGACAGAAGCGAGGGCGATGTGGTCACACCGCATCAACTGTCTCCCAATCATTCCATCGGAGCCACCATTCGCTTGCTGTACCGACCGTGAGTCCTGTGAGCATTCCATCCTTACAGAAGAAAAGCTAACCAGCTTCCAGTGGCCACTATGATCTCCTCTACCGCCCCGAGCCTACTGTGAATATGGCACCCGTGGTGAACTACCAATACGCAGCGACCTCCAACTATGCCCCCTGGGATGATGGTGCTCTCTCCTTCGACGTCAACCCGCACCTGATGTCTATTCCCAATCTGATGTCGGATCCGGCATTGGTAGGCACTCCCATGTCTCCAATGCCCGCGGTCTCCCCTACTCCAGCCAGTCCGTACCGTGTTTTCCCCCCACAGGAACTCTATCACTCGCCCATGCCGAGCCATGAGCCTGTTCCATCGATTCCTGTTTCATCTCCGACTCCGGTCGTGCCTTCTGTCGCGCCACCTCCCATGACGACGCTTCCAAGTCGTCCATCGGATGGTGCGCAGATCCGTTTGAATCCGCTCGTGATGAGACCTAATTTGAGTCGTCCGCTACCGCTGACTCCGCCGTTTAAAAAGTGAGTCTTCTTTGTGTCGACAACAGTCGGGATTTGATAATTGACTAAGTACAGTTCGCCGTACAATCATGCCCATTTCTCAAACCAGCACTTTGAGCCTATCCATTATGATCCGACGGAACCCCATAATAAGACGAGATTATGATCAGCCTCCAAAAGGAAGACATGAGAGTCAACAGGATCTCATTGTTCCTATTCTTACCGAATGAACCCTCTTGCTTTATGGTGCGTCCGAGAACTGGACTTAGCGTCTCTTCCTGTTCCATCCTTGTGCTTTCATCCCCTTTTATGAGCTTTTTCTCTGCTTCGAAAGCCCGAGTCTCTTCATCTTTCGGACCTCGATCGAATTCCGGCGACGTGAAATGAAATTCGGACCGAGGCCTGGCCTTTCCTGCTGTCTTCTTAGCGTGGGTGCAGCGCGTTGCATGGGGCGAGCATTTACTTTGCACTGTTTTTTGTCTCTTCTTCCTTTCCACTCTCTGAGCTTCGACTCTTTGCTTCCCAGTCGGCCCTTCTCGATTAAGCCCTCTCTTTCAGGTCCAGAAATCGGTGGTAACCTCTTTCACCAGCCGTGTTGTGTTGCCAAGTCCTCTAACCGAGATGAATCAAATCCATTTCAATAGATACAGTAGCCAGTAAACATGCATGTCTGTGCTCAGCACAGTGGGTAGAATAGCAATACACCTAGTCTATCTGATCACTTCATCACTCGCCTCCAACACCACATCCACCATATCGTCCAACCCCCCGATCCCGCGTCTAGTCGTCCACGTAACCATCCGCAACGAGTCGGCCCAGCACATCGTCAATCTAGTCCTGGCTATTCCAATCAGCCTCGCCCGTCGTCCGTCGCCCCGACGACCTCCACCACGGCGAACTTGATCGGATTGAAGCGCGGCGGTGTGGGCATAACCGAGCCCGAGCCCGAGCCCGAGCCCACTTCTGCATCTACGAGGCTATCCGCGTCCGCATCGTTGGCGGCCGAGCTGGTGTCGAGCTCGAAGTACAGCGCTGTATGTCGGTAGCGTGCGTAGTCGAGTGGGGATGCGACGAACACCAGGATGAAGAGGTCTGTCGGTATTGAAGGATCCCTGGGCCAGAGGGGTATTATGGTCACTGGCAGGGATTTGCGGTGTCTGCAGACGCAGGCCGGGGTCTTTTGCGTTGCTGTTCTCGGCGGGGAGTTGGGGGCTTCGGGATGGCATCGGTGTGCCTATTTGATGGGGGATTTATGGAAGATGTGGGGGACCGCTTGTTTAACCTTGGACCGGTGGTTCGTATAGATGCACCACAGACTAGAATGAAGGGGGTGAGGAATTCGTGATTAACTAACTACTGTGTCTGCGGGCGAACTACAAGTAGCGGCATGGCATGCTGGCATACTAACCACAAAACGCAATCACTCGCTATCTGAACGCCGGTCCGCATCGATCTCATTACCGCGTTGTACTCATCTGTTTTATTTGCCTTTTAACAACCGGACGATCGAGTGTGGAAGTGCGCGGATGAGCTGCCAGACGATGTAGGCGACGTCGCGCGTCGGTCCTGTCTGATACTCGACGGCACGCGGCGCCAGCTCCGCGGCGGCGATGACGGTGTTCGCAACTGACGCGGCGTAGTTGGCGCGCAGATACGCAGCCACCAGATCGTGGCCGTTGATGATTCCTCCTGTAGCGTGTGTTACAGATCTGGCCAGCAATCGGGGTGCCTCATCCATCGGATGCTCAAAATCACATACCACACATCCAGAGATTTCCATCATGAGTCAGACGAACTGAATCATCCCAAAGCTTTGCCTCCGGAAACTGTTTCTTCATTTGAGGGATGAGAAAGCGCGGCGCCGTGACCGTTTTGTTCTTGACAAGACCTGCATGCGCGGCAATCAATGTGCCAGTGCAGATGGCCAGGATCGCGGCGCCGGCGGCGGCGTGCTGCCGCACGAACTCTAAGTATTCCTCCGCGGGAGGCATCGAGTTGGGTGAGGCGCCAGGCAGAAAGAGAGCGTCGAGAGATCCTGGTGCGACTGCTGGGTCGGTCATGGAGTCAGTCAGACGGATGGACAGATTCGATGTCACTGGCGACTGCATGTCGGCGCCATCCCGTCCAATCCAGTGGATCTTGCAGGGGCGGCCCAGTTCGTAGATGGGTTTGGGGATACCGCAGTCTTCGAGATATTCCGGGGTAGCCATGTGGAGTAGGTCCACGGCAGCCAGGTCCAGAAGTTGGCAAGATTCAAGGAGGAGAACTCCGATGCGGATGGGCGCCAAGGGCATGTTTGCTGAGGATTGATATTGGAGGGCAGAGATTAGTGGAGTGTGGATGTATCTTTGGATTTGTCGCGGGTGAGGAAAGAAGCGAGAAGCTGTTTTCTGAGAGGTGATGGAGCTCCTTCTCCGGGTGGTCCCCCAGAAGTTGGATTGCCGGTGTTTTAATGGCAGTCGCGACGACCCCGTCTGACTTCTTCCATTAGGAAACATCTCACGGTGCTGAAGAATCTGCGCTCTGCTATGCAGCGTCTCACATCACCGGTGTTGAACAGGCACCAAGTGTCAGCACCGAGACCCTGACGAGGATAGGTAATACGCGCAATTGAGCGTCATAGGCGCATTCAGGGCGTCGTGGCACACTTGTTTATTAGGCGTGCCAGTTTTCTCTCTATGAGCGTCACACCTGCGCAACCAGATCGGGATTTGGCGATGCTTATCTGGTCAGACAAATCCCGCCGGAACTGGCAGTTCAGGCGCAGCGAGAAGCGGTCGATATATGATGCACCCTCTCTCATGCTCACCTGGCATGCAGCAACGGGCCAACGACCACACAACTGCCAAGTGGCCATCGATACGGCCGATGACGTGCCTCTCCGCTCGGCCCATGCTGATGCTGGAATGCCGAAGTGGAGGGGGGAGGGGAAGGAGAAAGGGACGTGGAAGTGGTCAGAGAGTCGGAACATTGCCGACAAGGCGGAGGGCGTCCAGACCGCTCGACCACTTCTCCCTCTTCGTTCCCCGGACTTGCTCACTCCGCAACTCGGCTACGTCCCGAGCGAGTTGGGGCCGAAACTTCTCGTGGGGTTGAATGCCCCGGCAACAAGAGAATGAGGCATCATCGTGAGATTTCGATCATGCAACTGCCGAACGCGTTGTACGACCCGGTGCGTCGGCTGTCCTACGCACAACCTGAGGCTTTGTATTCTCCCTCCCCAGTCCAGGGGATGGTGCAATTGCTCCAACCGTTCCCCGCATTGTCCATACTTTAAATCCAGTCGGATCATCCAACAAATGACTGGCACTCGATCTGCTCCTGCGGTGCCGCCCCAATTGGTCGGAGCACATCCCTCCGTTTTCCATGTTCGCCATGTGTCCGAGTTGGGATCATGAAGCTCGGCCGTCCTCTCTCAGGTTATCTGCTCGCACCGGGAACCCGGAGTACTGTATTCCTATGGGCATGGTGTGTTCCTACCCCAGGATTTCGGGAATTCCCCACGTTGGCTGCGCGGGGGTTTAGGAAAATGTATATATAGAGGTTCCTGAGGCCCGGCCAGGTTTCTCTTCTAGTCAGGGATCGACAAGCCGGAAAGAGTTGCGAAAGACCGCTGGATATCATGGGCTCAGTGATGCAAGATACCGGTGCCCCAAAGGGCGGCTTCCGCCTCGTTCTACAGAATCCATATCTATGTGGCGTGGCCTCGGTGAGTGCAGTACAGAACCAACTTGCATCGGAAACAGCCATTGACATGCTGGTAGTTCTCGACCCTTGGTGGATTACTATTTGGCTATGACCAGGGAGTCATCAGCGGAGTCATCACCATGCAGTCTTTTGGGGCTCATTTCCCGCGAGTCTTTTCGGATAGCGGATTCAAGGGGTGGTTTGTGTCAACTCTGCTGATTGGTGAGTTCCAATTTGGATCTGATGTGTCCGTCGAAGCTCCGCCGGCTGACATTCCACAGCTGCGTGGGCTGGTTCATTGGTCAATGGCCCCCTGGCAGACCGAATTGGCCGAAAGCTGTCAATAAATCTGGCGGTGGTTATCTTCGTGATCGGATCGGCTATCCAGTGTGCAGCGCAGGACATTCCGATGCTTTTTGCTGGTAAGTCTCGGTGGTCCTCGAGCTCACGTTTCCCGGCTGACTGGCTTCCTAGGCCGAGCAATTGCAGGCTTGGCTATTGGACAACTCACTATGGTGGTGCCGCTGTACATCTCCGAGGTACGATGGAAATTTCCCGCAGGTCAGGATGATACTTACATAGCAATAGGTTTCGATTCCTGAGATCCGAGGTGGCCTGGTCGTGGTTCAACAATGTGAGTTCGACTCTCACTGAGTCGATCACACCTGCTGATATGTGTTTAGTGTCTGTCACCATTGGAATCTTGGTCAGCTACTGGATCGACTACGGCACCAACTACATTGGTGGCTCCCGCTGTGCCCCGAATGTCCCTTATACTGGTGGAACCGCTTCGTCGCCCACCTTCGATCCATACCACGATGTCCCTGCTGGTGGCTGCACCGGACAGTCCGAAGCATCCTGGCGTCTTCCACTTGCGATCCAGATTTTCCCTGCTGTAATACTGGGGATCGGCATGTTGTTCTTCCCAGACTCGCCACGCTGGTTGTTAATGAAGGAACGAGATGATGATTCACTCAAGGCCTTGTCGAGATTGCGTCGGCAACCTCTTGATAGTCCCCATCTCCAGAACGAATATCTGGAGATTCGGGCATCTATCATGCTGGAGAATGCTTTTGCCAGAGAGCATTTCCCAAACCTATCCGGATTCAAGTTGCATGCCGCTCAGGTTCGCTTATGCCTTTGGCTTTACCTGACCTTCTTATATACTAATCCACACACAGTACGTGTCATTCTTGACCACCTGGGCCCGCTTCAAGCGCTTAGCAATTGGTTGCTGTGTGATGTTTTTCCAACAGTTTATGGGATGCAATGGTGAGTACCGTTTCCACTCTGTGTATACCAAGGCCCTAATTCATCTAGCTTTAATTTACTACGCGCCCACTGTCTTCGCTCAACTTGGCTTAGATGGCAACACAACGTCACTCCTGGCTACGGGCGTTTATGGTATCGTCAACTGCCTTAGCACCCTCCCCGCGCTCTTCTTTATTGACAAAGTTGGACGCCGGGCTCTGCTGATGGCCGGTGCCACCGGCACCTGCATCTCGCTTGTCATTGTGGGTGGTATACTGGGAGGGTATGGCTCTAACTTGATAAGCCATAAGTCAGCTGGGTGGGCTGGCATTGCCTTCATCTATATTTACGATATCAATTTCTCCTACTCATTTGGTAAGTCCTGTTTGGTGGTTGATCTCTAGCGGAGGAGACCAGCTGACAGCTATGTCTCAAAGCGCCCATCGGTTGGGTTCTCCCGTCGGAGATCTTCAATCTCTCGATCCGGTCCAAGGCCATCTCCATCACGACTTCGGCCACCTGGATGTGCAACTTGTGAGTCTTTGCTCTAGCTAATTATATTCCTAATTATTGACACCTGCTATGTAGCATCATCGGCCTTGTCACCCCAGATATGCTGGACTCCATCTCCTGGGGAACCTACATCTTCTTTGCCGCCTTTTGTCTCCTCGCACTTGCGTTTACATTTTTCTGTATCCCGGAGACCCGTGGAAAGGTAAATTCGTTTAACCCGCCATAGACCCCTGTTTCTTTTGCTCGTTATCTTTTACTTTTCACGGACACTGACTTATACTTGCTAGACCCTCGAAGACATGGATCTCATCTTCGGAGATACTGCCGCTCACGAAGAGAAGAAACGCATCAAACACATCGAAGCCCAACTTCGGGGCTCCCCGATTGACGATGATGATGACTTGAAGCCGGAGGCCCAGCAGACGGAATTTGTGGAGGCGATGTAAGGGTTTGGGAGGTGGTATCATTGACGTGACACTGTGTGCCAGTTTCATGCTACTCAGTCACTCCAGGCCATTTTTGTGCACCATTTGTGGCAACCAAAAGTGAAGATTGCAAAACCTTCCGTCAAATAGGCTGGGTTATTGATCCCATCGGCATGTAATCTGTCTTCACGAATACCCACTGCCGAGACAGATCTGCATGATGCTTGTAATCTGCCTTATTTGGCAGTCCTGTCTCGACTTCTATCATATCAATGTAAATTATTGTTGGTTCATTTCACCCTCTCGCAGTCTTTACGCACTCCCTTGGTAGACTTTTCCTCTTGCCAATGTGTATCTTCCTGATAGGAGTGTGAGGACTTTGCAGGGGTCCGATGAAACAAGTTAAATTAGTAGAAGTAAACATGTACCAAAAATGCCTCTCTTTTCGCAATACATAGGCTTCGAAGACCATGTAGATAATCATCATAGCACATCGACACAGCTTTTATGGAATTGGAAACTACGTCTCTTCATTGGCCGGAGCCGATGTGGGGCAGTGAGGTCATCGCCTCAAATGAGATGACGAACGCCTCTACTGTACCATTCCTGACATAACCCAAACTCGAAACAGCATGGCCCCTACAGCTCATCTTCCGTTATTTGGTGGCGTCCGGTGAGTACTGAATTGATGCTACTATGCGTTTTTTTAAATTGAATTGACGTGAATGCCGACAACCAAAGTGCCTGGTCCGCGGACGACTGGACCTCCTCTGACGACCGCGTGCGTGGCGGCTCCTCCCACTCAGAACTCACCTGCTCCTCGTCCTCGCTGATCGCGAAATTCCATGGCAACCTCGACATAACGGCCCTGGGCGGTGCGGGGTTTGCTTCGCAGCGCACGACGCGCGAAGACCGCTGCTGGGATCTGTCCGGGTACGATGGTATTGAGCTGGTCATTGACCGCGCAGATAACAAAGTCTATACCCTCACGCTCAAGGACGAGATTCTTCCCAAGCGCCCTGACGGTCGGGAGCGGAGCTCGCTGAGCTGGGAGTATGACTTCCGGGCTGAGGGGCACGGGTCGATCTTTGTGAAGTGGAGTGATTTCAGGCCAACATACCGCGGCAAGGATCGGAGTGATGTTGAGCCATTGAAGTTGGAGCATATCCGGCGGTTTGGAATCATGGTGAGAAGGTATGTTATGCTGTCCCTGCGAGACTGGTTCGGTTCTAGTAGGGGGCTGACTGGCATCTCTAGTTTTTTTGGTGATCAGGAGGGCGCTTTCTCGCTCAGTATTTTGTCGATTGCGGCTGTGCGCACAGAGCGTTATCTGGATGACCCCGTCGAAGAGAATCCTGCGTATGTGAATGACAAGATGGATGCATCGAAAGCCAAAAGGCGCGGGTGGTTTAGGTGGCTGACTTCATGTCTCGGGTTCCGCCGCCATTGAGGATTCTACGTTGCATACCTGGAGGAAAACAAAAGCATGATTTATGACATTGACCTGCTTCGCATTGGAAACATTGAGGCTGGAAAATTGAGAATGGTATACATGACTATCTTGCGGAACAGGGGCCCGATTTCCCCGTAAATAACATCGAATGTTCCGTGCTTTGCTTTGTGGCATTTCCCTCCATTCTGAATGCCTGTACAAGTGCAAAACAAACGAAGAATCACTCCGCAGGCGGGAAATTTACCCACTCGGAAAAGTCCATACCCCCATGTGTTGGCATCTGTTGCTCCCCTGGGAACAAACTCCCGCCAAAGCCAGGGTCAGTAAAGAGCTGCTCTGGGAAGGGCATAAATCCCTGCGGTGGTTGTTGAAATAGAGCTTGCTGCTGGTGCTGGCTTTGCGCCGCCATGCTGGACATCACGCCCACTGGGGGGCCCAGCAGCCGGTTGATGACTTCACAACATCTTGCGGCGAAACGATTGTTGCCCAAAGAAGGGTGGTTGAGAAGGGCCTTGGTGGTTTCGATGTCCTGCAGCCAGCTGGGAGCATCTGGATTCGAAGGGTCGGTCATAAGAAAGACAATTGGAATCAAGCCGGCTTGGAAAAGGAAGTAGCTATCGTTGGTGTTAAAACAAATGCCTTCTTCCAAGTTCAACGAAGAAGACGGGGAGACACTTACAGCATATACCACGCTCCTAGTCTTGTGAAGATATGGTTATCCACATAGTCGCAAATGGAAGCGATGGTCAGTCGTGCGTTCTGCAGACATCGGATTCGGCATTCAGTCTCGCACGGATCTTCATTGCCGCTCTCAGAGCTGACGGAGGATCCGTCAGGGCTACCTCCATGTGGTGCCCAGCGGCGAGCTGCCCAGCGAAGGAGAATTGGCCGATATATCAAAATGATAAGATTCCAATTCCGCCATAGTAAGCGGTTGCGAACTAGCGCAAGATTGTCCAGGTCTGGTTGGGCTGGGTGCACAGGAATAGGCTGTAATGGATAATGTAGGTAGGACGGTAGGCTGTCATACCATTCCTCTATGGGCTTTTGGAGATTCAATGTCTCTTCGGGGGTAATGCTGGGGCTGGATATCAAACGCTGATAAACGGTGTTGGTGAGGAGGTGGAAGCGAGCTTGTGCAATCAAACCGGAGTAAAGGGTCGGTCCAGGGGACTCGGAAGGGAGCGTTGTTGTTGCTGGAGTCAGAGCCTGGAGAGATTGGGTTAGCTCGAGTCGCTTTGAGAGGATTCGTAGACTAGCATATCGACGTACATCATCGTGGATATTCAGAACTTGCTTCGCGTCCATGACATTGTCTTCAGGAAGCAGGATTGGTCTGCCGAAGGTTTTGGCTGCACCACTGTCGAACATGAAAACACCCCACCACAGTCTGCGCCGGATTTCACGTTGAAGAAGACTGATCTTCCAACCAGGAAACTCCTTATGGAGACCTAGACTCATGGCCATGCGAACAGCGAGCCCAAGATAGTTCCAACCGGTATTGGGCTTGTTCCGCTTTTGGGCATAATTACTCAGTAACAGCAATGCCTGGACCAGCGTTAAGTTTCCGGTCTCAAAGACTGACGCCTGTTGGAGGTAACCCCTAGCTTCCTGGTAAAAGGTAATATCGAGATCTGAGCTGTCGTCGCCGATACTCCAGGCGCCAAGAGCTAAGATGGTATTTAGTAGGATCTGCCATGCGGTACCATGAAGACGTAGAGAGGGGTCATTGAATTGGGCCCTGAAGGTTGCTTCGTGTACAAATGGGTAACTCGTATGATAGTTGAGGAAATAGGCGTCGATGAATGCTTGTTCGATCAAACCAGAGGGTGCACTTTCCAGAAGCTGAGCTTTGAGAGGTACACCCCCAGATCTTGCTGAACGGACAGGGATGTTCAAGTCAAATCCATGGTCAAACAGTGCTCTCAGGGGCACAACACTTGATGAAGCTCCTACAAGGAATTGTAAGCCATCAGTGACAACAAAACAATATGCATTTTCAAGACATAGTACATACCGAAATAGCCAGCTCCTTCAGGTTTGATGGATAAAGCGGCCATTCCATCAGTCAGATCACCAAGGGTCAGTTCCTTCTCGGCCCAGTCAAACCCATCGGCTTGCTGGGGCAAGGCTTCTGGAGCTGGCTCCGTTCGGTCTGCTTCCGGCCTTGCCGGGGTCGAGTGCCTCGAAGACGACTTGGACGAAGGAGCCTTTGGTGGACCTTCTTGGTTCTGTAAAAGAGAACGAAGGGTGGCATCCAGGTCACCTCCAGGAAACAGTCTGCTCAAAGCTGTTTCAAATGCATGCAAGCGATCTTCAACATAAGTCAAGTGCCTTTGCTAATGTCAGTCTTGTTCTATTCTCTTCGTTGATGGTTGAATCATACTGCCGCGTCAGAGGACTTCTAGTCACCTTGGGACTATACTTGCACTCCTTGCCCAACTGTCTGCATTGCACACAGACTGGCCGCTCCTTTGAGCACTAGAAGAAAAGATGAGCGATACATCCACCGGGTTGCGGGGTTGAATCTCTAGCGGCAACGTACTCTCGACTTGCGGAGGCGGCATTCATCGCACTGTTCTCGGTCAGTCTCAACTCCATCACGGTGTCGGCCATGCATCACAATGCGCAGTCGAGGTACATGAGCAATACATACAGCAAATGAATGGGAATCACGAGTGCTTGCCATCTTTATCGAGGCAGCTCAGTTTTTTTAGATCGAATTTCTAATGCGCTCTGATCATGACACACAACGGGAGTCATCTTTCGGGACAGTTAGCCAGCTTCCTCAGTCGGTTACTCAATCCGATGGGTGCGGGACGCTTTGGGATTTGGGCCAAGTCGATGTATAACACAAGCCCAGGTACGCGGAGTACCTATATATGCGTGGTTGAAGGGCGGTGGTCTCGGGCAATGGGACACGAGCGACTCACGATCGGCGCTAGAGCAGTCATTGGTCCACTTAGACACTTCCAAGGTTTGCAATGTGATGGATGAGATGTCACCTTTATCGCTCCCCTCGATGGTGGGGAAGCCGGTCATGTGATGTGCTGAAAACCTCTCATTTATGCCTCAGGCAGGATTCGTATTCCCGGATCAGGCAGGTTCAATTGCGAAGGATGTACTTTAGTTGGCTGATACAATCCAGGGTTTTGAAATGGTGAGGCATATAA